>NW_023425399.1:16543013-17908013 GCF_014108415.1 Molossus molossus | reverse complement strand
GAAGCCTGGTGTTTATACTGATTTTTCACTTAAAATGCGGTTTTATTGAATTTCACTTCATGCAGGCAGCCATTTCCCTGCATTTCAGCCCTCTCTACAATTGACGGGTATCCGTAAGTACCTAATAAACTCCAGACGCCAAACCAACAGAAGAGGCTCATTCCTTTACGATCGATATCAGGGTGCTCAGGGTGACAACGCTGGGGTGAGGTGGCCTGGGAGGTAGGAAATGTGCTACCAGAATCTGGTTGGCTGAGTTTGGGTCCCGTCTCTTCATGTTTTCCAAATGTTTCTTAGCACTGGGTCTAGACCAGGCACTGTGCCAGGTGTGTGGGATACAAGGATGGATGGATGGACAAAAAGACTCCGGCTTTAGGGCTTCCAGACTAATCACAGATGCAGTGTGGAGGGGGCCATGCTAGAAGTTACATGTGGGGTGGAGCCGGGAAGGAGGGAAGTTTCTTTCTTCTCTGGAAAGAGGGAGAAGCATCAGATGAGTTCTAAGGCCCATTCCAGCTCCAACCATCTACAGAGGTTCACAAGCATGGGTACTGGATCACAGGCCCTTCCCTCTACATGTGGCAAAACCAAAATGAAACCCCTCTGTGGCAGATGCAAATATCATAGTGTGTCCTCGCCGTCTCAGTCTAGACTACATCTGTTCACAGGGAGCTCTAGAAAACCACTGGCCAATCAAGGCCCAGGACAGCTAAGTAAACTGTAACTGAAATTCAGAGCTTCCAGCTCTCCTGGGTGACAGGCTATTCTTTCTCTGTCAATTACTTGCTTGAGGGATCTGCTGCTTCTTGTCTCTTTCTGGATATATAAAACGCTCCCACGAGCTGTCTGGGTAAATGCCAGCGGTAAAGAACTTGTGGCTTTGTGGTCTGTTTATTTATTTATTTATTTGGGGCTTGTAAAGCAGTTCTTCAGGGATGTCTCCTTAGAAACATGGCACAGCCTGTCTCTCCGTGGGTATGACTAAATGCAATCAGAAAATCAACTCACTTGTTGGAAAGCAAGCAGAGTCACAATTTATTTTGGCTTCGCTGTTGTTTCGTCTCCGGCAGAACGACCTCCACGCTCTTCTTTTCTCTGGCCATCTCTTCTTCTGTGACTCCATACATGCTGATGCTACAAATGAGGCTGTGTTTCCTTCTGAACAAATGGATGCTCAGGGTGTCGACGTGCCCTAGCCAGCAAGCAGTAAGCCGATGTTTCTATACGCGGTAATTTACACTAATGGGTCTTGGTTCATTGGTTAACCAGTATTTCAAGCCTGTCCTTTCTTGCTGTTCAATTTAGCTATCTTCCCCTGGACGGAGGCCGTTTTTTGTTTCTAAATGCTGAAAATGGAGGATTATGACTTGAAGCAACGATTTACTCTCTAAATAAATACCACCAATTACCTTTGCAGCTATATGTTCTCGTTAGACTTAACTATATCCTGTTCAAGACCATTCATCTATCGATCTAACTCCAACTCACATATTCATACAGAGACTGATGTTAAAAATATTTAAGTGCAATGGGGACAGGATTTAAAACCATAAACACCAGTAGAAGCTTATGATGCTAATCGTGCCCCTAAAGTACCACAAGACAAAGTATCATAAATGCAGTGGAATGACTCCATCGCTTTGTGCATATTTAAAAAGATACGGCACTGAGAGGACCAATCTGTTACAGGCAATTCAAAAATAAAACAGAAACTAGAAGGGTTGTAAATCCCACTGGGGCAGGATTTAAAAGCAGTCCCTTCCATCTGGCCAGCTCGCCTGCCTCCAGGCATCCCGCAGGCCTAGATTCCACAAGGACGACGACGCTGCTGGGCATAGATTTTTCCAAGTGGCCCTGTGCCAGGCATGGAGGCAGCTGGCTTGGGCCTTGGCCCCACTGGCTGCTCTCTCTGGCCCCATGTAGGGTTTTCTGCTCCCCCCGAGAAGACTTGTGCCCTTGAAGATAAAGATATCTTTGTAGCAGTCTACCTATTTTGTCCCCCTCCCCTGAACTGTTTTCCTGGAACCCACGCTCTGGCACTAAGCCAGCAGCCTCCGCTGATGGATATTGTAAGAAACAGCTCTAGGAAATGTACTGTATTTACTGCAAGAGTGTTAGAGATATTAGTCACAACAATACCCAGTGTTCTTCTAAGATGACCCATGGAGAAATTTTCTTAGGGTTCAGTACCAAGGAAAGCTATGCTTCTTTCTGAAAAACCTTTAAAAAAAAAATTCCAGTAATGACCAGAATTGTAGAACAGATGCATTTCCCTCTTCTCTCTGTCTGTTAGGAAGCCTTGAGCCCACTGAAGGCTCATCTCTAGAAAGGGTACACAGCTCTAAGCCTGTATTTTATATATTAACCTTGACCCTGGTTTTACCTTGCTTTCCTCTTATTTTTCCTTTTAAGATATATGCTCACTTCCTATTTTCTTTAAAAAATATATTTTTATTGATTTTAGAGAGAGAGAGAGGAAGGGAGAGAGAGAGACAGAAACACTGATTGGCTGCCTACTGCATGCCCCCTACTGGGGATTGAGACTGCAACCCAGACCAGGAATCAAATTGGTGACCTCTCGGTGCATGGGATGACGCTCAACCAACTGAGCCACACTGGCTGGGCCACTTCCTATTTTTCTTGTTGCACATATTTAATTTTTAAGATGCCCTAGGTCTTTTTGGGAATAAGGAGGAAGTTTAAGTAATGATTACTACTACTTACTGACTTTTTACTCTGTGCTGATATTTTGTGTTAAAGAATAATCTATATGGCTTTACTGAATCCTTATAATAACTGTATTTGGTGGAAACTAATAGATATGCTTATTCTAGTCTTGTCAATGAGGAAACTGAGACCATGAGAAGTAAATTAACTTGCCCAAGGTTACACTGCCACATGAGACCAACTCGAACTTGATATTCATCTTTGAAATCCTTCAACTCTCAACACAGCCCCTGGCTCACCCCCAAACAATCTTTTAAATAAATACATGTGTAACAGACAATTGAGGCCATTTTCCTGGCTACTGTACTAGGTACTGAGATCATCCCATCCACTCCAGCCTCTCAAGTGTTCAAGACAGACCACAGACCCTGCAGAGTGATGACATGGCTACCTGTGGTCTGCCCAGGATCGTGCTATCTGAAATCCACCTTGTGCAGGTGGTCCAGCTACCAAGAGCACCGAGAACATCCTGGTTCCCGACCCAGCACGGTCCGTACGTGCATACGCACATCCCAGGCCTGCCTTTCCCACTGGGTGGTAAAATGGTTGGCCCTGGCAGACTATCAATCACACGACAACACTGAGGAAGACGGGAAAGGATGAGCAGCATTCGATTTAAGTAGCACAGAGGTCCCTGCCTTCAGATCTGAAGCCCAGCAACCCGCTTTGTTTGTAATCTGCATGGCAGATGTCTCTTATCTTTGACACCAGGAAATCACGCCTATATGTGCACAGTGAACAGCTTCAGATCTGAGTGTATTTTTAGAACAATGAGCTTGGGAAAGAAAAGCAGCAATGCCTGTCAAAAGATGGATAATGGGAAAGCTAACTACTTGGGTCTGGATTTGTCAACTATTCATCAAATGTCGAAAGGAAAAATATTAGGAGTGCCCTCATTTCCATGTTGGGTGCAATCCAAGGGGGAAGCAGCTTGCAGCCCAAGCTCAAACACACTGCCCACACCATTTAAGGGGATGAGCTACTAATTTCAAGCTCAGCTGAACTAACGGATCACCTCTGTGGCTCCTGATCCGTTCAAATATAATAGGCCCAGGTGTGGGTAGAGAGAGGGGATGGGGCTCTGACAGGGATGAAATGAACGAGCCTGTGCCAGTCTGTTCATCCAGGGTTTGAAGGCACCGGCTGGTTCTTTGATGGGCCAGGATCCTACTGCTAGAAAGAAAGTGGGGAAGTCAGTCAGTAAATGAACCTTCAAACCTGGCCCAGACTTCTCAAACAAATGGGCAGTAGGGGGAGGTGGCACAATTAACATGAAAAAGATCATTCTGAGGCAGAAAAACAGTCTCGATTTCAGTCAAGAGGAAGCAACAAAAAATACCAGGCCCAAGTGTATATGTATGTGTATAACCTATAAATAATAAACCACATATTTGGTAAATTTTTTTTTTTTTTTTTTTTTTTTTTTAATCCTCACCCGAGGACATTTTTCCATTTTTTTTTGTTCAGGTAGAGTAGGAGAGAGAGAGAGGAACAGAGAGAGAGAGAGAGAGAGAGAGAGAAACATCGATGTGAAAGGGACACATCAAGTGGCTGCCACCCACAGGACTGACCAGAGCCAGGGACAAACTGCAACCGAGGTACATGCCCTTAGTGGGAACCGAACCCGGGTCTCTCAGGACCGCAGGCCAACGCTCTAACCGCTGAGCCAAACCGGCCAGGGCGGTAAATTTTTATTTATATATATACACACACACACACACACACACATCCCACACAGGTGTGTATTCACACACAAATCTATGTCTGAAACACAAGCGCCACGAGGGCAGAGGCCCCCTCTTTGGATCTCTGCCATTTTCAGTGCCTAGAACAGTGCCTGACACATAGGAGCAACTCAGCTCACCAGGAGAGTGCGTGAACGCTGAGTGGACTCCCTCACATATTAATGCAATTCATCTGCACAGTGACTCTAGCAGGAAGTGTTATCACCACAAGTTTATAGAGGAAGGAAATGAGGGGAAAGACAACTAAGTCATTTGCTTAAGGTCACAGAGCCAGTAAGATCTGCACCTCCAAGCCTGGTGCTCTTTGCCCTCATATACAATGGTGAGGCAGAAGGCACTGGGAGGGCACCCCAACTCCTCTCCCCCAAAGACTGCAGCATCCAGTACCTGCACAACCAGAGGTGACCAGCTGGTTACTACCTGCCAGCACCTGCATCCCCACCTGGATTCTAGGATTGGCAGGTGGAGGTGGGACTGGGGTGCAGAGCAAGTGGCCTAAAAGCACTGTTCCTTCATCATGAGTCTTGCAGGGCACGGACTTCATCTTTTAAAAATAAGTATTACCAGTCGAAAGGGGGTGGGGTGGGCGGGAAGAGATAAACCAAAGAACTTATATGCATATATGCATAACCAATGGACACAGACAATAAAACTGTGAAAGGGGGGTGGGCAGGAGCAGGGAGGAGGGTGTTAATGGGGGGAAAAGGAGAAACATCTAACAAAAATTAATAAACAAGAAAATACATAATAAAAATACACAATAATACATAATAATAATAAAAGTAGGCATTGCCCTGTTTATTCCTTATAGCCCCAGGGTGGAAGATTCATTGGATGATTTAAGACCTCCCTGTGAAAAGACAGGGAGCCTCAGAGGCTGCTCAGATAGGCTCAGGGAATATGGTTTTAACAGGTGAATTGAACCAGGCTGACAGCATGTACTGGCTTGAAGGAACAACACAGAAATTTGGGGTATGTGCTCGCATCTCAAATTCCTTTCGTGTTTGGGAAGGAAAAGCTCCATGGCCAGAAAGGCACAGAACTGTGGAGGACCACTGCATGCTGGGAGATATCTCAGAGGCTTCTGGGGCCACTTGGGAATTTAAATCGGTTGAGATGGGGGAACGGCTCATATGACCTGTTATTCTGGAATCCAATGTTTACCCTCAGGGACACTGCCTTATTTACAGCTTGTGGTATGCTGACCCCTCCTCCCGACCCTGAGTATGATTTTCTCATTTGTTATCCATTGAAGTTATTTAACTAGATGCACTTTTGGGGAGCTGATATTTTTCTTGCATAGCCAGTTAACAGTGACACCTGGTGGTAACAGACAGCAAGGTTATACCGTGCCCTCTACCCCACCCCTCCCCAAGTTGCAAGATTTATGCCCCTCTTTACAAGGCACATTCGCTAGATAAAAGCATTAAACTGGAATGGCATCTCCGTTCTTAGCATTTACAGCCTTGGTTATATCTACCACCCCCTGATCAATTTCCATTTCTAGAGTTTACAGCCTGACGTAAAAGCCTGCCACAAAGGCTATATTTAATATGACAAATTAAAAAAGCAAACACAGGCTTGGTCATTCTTTGGAGCCAGGAAAAGCAAACAGAAGGAAGGAGAAAGCCAAGTGCAATGCACACAAAGAGGAATGTTTATGGAGCTGCCATGTTTGCCTCCATTCCAACTCCAGAGAGGCTGCCCCTCAGAGGTCCCAACAACCCACATGCAGACGTAGAAGCTAGGGCTCACCCCCTCCTTTCAGATCAGCCTCTGGCCCTCACAGGTTTCCTCACCAGCCCTGCCAGACAAAGGGGCCACTTCCAAAGCAAGCAGGTCATGTGCACAGTGTTGGACACTCACCACCTCTGAGAGAGCTGGGGTCTCTGGACAGCTCTGGCTGTAGTGTTCTTCTGAGTATTGAGCTGAGGCTAGTTTTTGCAACCCCTCTGGCTACAGGGCTCCCCCTTGGGCCCTGGCAATGAGCACAACAGCCTTCTCTTCTCCCATGAGTGGGTGGGGGAGTCACTGACTGCTGTGCGGGGAATACTGAGGGGCAGGTGTGGAAGCAGGGGGCCAGCAAGGAGGCTTCTGCAGCCATTCAGGTTACAGAGATGAGGGTGGTCTGGCCTGACCTGGAGGCTGGGAGGTGATGAGAAGCCGGCAGTTTGAGATTTTGTAAGTTCAGTAGACAGGCTTCACTTCTGGAATGGATGTGAGGTGTGAAGGAAAGAGAAGAATTAACGACAAACAACTGGATGGATGGGGCAGCCATTTGCTGACCTTTCCATCAGTCCCGGTAGGTAGGGCTGTTTCAGTGCTAATCGGCCCGCCCATCTCCCTCTCTCCACTCGGTAATGACGCTCACAAAGCGACCAGGTTTCCCATTGTCTCCGGCTTCCTCTCCCATTTAGAGAGCTTATTAATTTTTGAATCAGGCTGCCAAATCAACTCCAGATCAAGGCCAACACCGATGTTTTCTCCCCTGACTACAAAATAAGTGTGCAGATGATGCGTTTGTGAAGCAATCAACCCTGCAATTCCTCCCCGCCCAGCCCGGCCAGAGGGAGGTCATCTGACTCAACCCCGACTGGAATGAATGCCAAGGAGCAAACAAAGGCGCCGCAGTCAAGTTGTCTGGCTGCATTTTTCTCCTCCCAGGCACCTGAACACCAACTCCAGATTCAGCGAGGCCCAATTCTGGGTTTAACTGGCTTTTGTGGCAAGTGAAATAAAATGGAAAGATAATGAATTGTGAGTACTAGCTTGCTTGATGGGTCTCAACTCAAAGAACGAGTATGGATGGGTATAGAAGAAGGAGAATGGGACAGGGACTGTAATGTCAGATCTTCGTAACTCTTGGTTGTAACAGGCACACAAAAGAATTTACTTCAAGATTAACTCATGTTCTTGAATAGTACTTGAAATCATAGCACAGTTAGCTTCCGGGACACTGCCCAGGGGAGGCCATTTTCACCCTAAGTTGGTTCTCTAAGGAACAGAATGCCTGGGGATGAGAAGCTGGTTAGGATGCACCCCTGTGCTGGAGAAACCATGACTGATTCCGGCTCTAAAGGGATGTGATGGGAAAGAGACAGAAAGAAAAAACGAACTGGGGAAATCAAGAGCAATTGCAAAGGACAATAAATCAATTAAAAATATATTTCCATCCCTCCCAGACAGTGCCAGGTTTCTAAGGGAGCAAGTACGCTTTCCTCATTTCGCAGTCTTCAGCCCCTCAGGGAATGAGATTACTCCCACCCCACCAAGGAAGCCCGGCACATGTTTCCAGAAGCCTCAGAAGTGGGACGGACTGTTTCTCTGCTCCAGCACATGGAGCTGCAGGGACACACAGGCCAGCTTTTGCTCCAGCAGCTGACATCCAGGGGATGGTAGTTCAGGGTGCAGCTGGACAAAGGGGGCCAGAGTGCACTGTGGATCTCAAGTCTGGGGAACACTGCTATGCTCAGAGTTTCAGCTTTTGAGAAAAATCCTGTAGGACTCAGGGAACCAGATACAGCTTCTTCCACTAGAGACAGCACAGCTATTCTCAAGTAAGCAAAACTCATGGAAAGGAGAGTCACAAAATTTCAGAGTCAGAAAAGGACCTTTAAGCCATTAACCCAGTGGTTCTGAAGATGTCTTAGTTCACAGACTCCTATTATAATTGGACGAAGGTAAGAACACCGTCCAGAGAAAGGCACATATGTGTCCACTTGCGCACACCAATTTTGCATATAATTTGTGAGGATTCGTGGCACCTGACGCCCATTAAGATGCTCCCTGGAGTCAAGGTATGTAAGATCAGTAACCCAATGCTTTCATTTTGTAGATAGGGAGATGAGACCCAGACAGGTGCCAGGGTCACCTGGTCACCAGACCACCCTCCAGCGGGGGAGTGCTCTGTCCCCTCCAGCACACCATCTTTCTGCTTTCTGCCCCTTGGGCATTGTTGCTGACGTTGCAGCAGAGGTAAAGGTTATTTGCAAAGAGGAATGCATCTAGTAAAAATACCATCTCTAGAGGTGGTGCAGTTAAAGAAATCACCTTGTCTAGCAAGGGAAGAGGAAAGTGCAGAGATGCCTCAACTCTGCCTGCCATTAGCAAATCATATATAATTTAGGACAAACGTAAAGAGATGTGGATGATCAAGCAGACATACCTCCTGGCAGCCTCTTGTAATTTCACGGGCTGTTTGGCGCTGAGGTAAATCAAGCAGGCATCAGCCACTTTATTCAGGTCACCCTCACCTGCAGAGAGGAAAAACAAGCACTGGCCCTCAGACTTCATTTGGGACAAGCAGTAACCAACTGCTGTCTGGTGAAACTGGAAGAGCCAGGCAAGAGGCCCGTGGGCTCTGTACATCATCCCACAAGTCAAAATGCACATCAGCGTAAGTGGATAAATGAGGCCAAACTGAGACTGAAGGCTGCACACCTGAGGGGAAATGAGGGGAGCATGGCCAAGTGGACAGTGCAATGGTGGGTGTGAGACAGAATGCAGTGTGTGTGTCCAGGTGAGACTGGCTGGTACCTACCTAGGTCCAGTCTCTCGCAGAGGGGGCCCAGGCCCTGCAAGACGGCCAGCTGCAACTTGAAGGCCAGCGTGTGGGAGTAAACTGGTCCAGCCCTGGCACTGACGGGAGCCTGGGTGACTAAGGAGCCAGCCAGCTTTGGCAGGACATCTTTGCAGAACCGGCTTCGGAGGAAATCGCCACACTTGACTCCCAGGGTACGCAAAACCTGCAGAAACAGCCCCCCATCCCCACCCCAAGCTGGTGACTGAACATCGCCAAGGCAGCAAGAGAGCTAAAGAGTGCTTGGTAATTCAATTTCATCTAGGTCTTCCCTTAAAAAAGAAAAAAAGAGAATTACTGCTGTTAATTCCTTGCCCATGGTTTGTGATTCTGACAGTTATGAATTTGGAGGACTCTGCTCTCAAGATGTGGCTGCTTCTATTTACAAGTACAGATTACACAGAGAATAATTCAGAGAAATCTTGGGTTGACCGAATATGATTAATTCCTTGATTTTCCCCTTATTTGTTAAAAAAAAAAAGACCTTTAAAGCAGCTCACACAGATCATCTCTTGAATCTTCCTAACATTCCTGAAGATAAGACTTGTGTTTTTAACTCTAGCTGGCTGAACAAACACAGACACTGAGGCCGGGCTGCTGCCGCATGCGGATCGGGAGGGCAGCGGCTGGCGAGTCCTTGGCTGAGTCAGGGCAGGGTCCCCAGTGGTCGGAGCCGAGGCGGAGTTCCTTCTGTTCCACTGCACAATCTCTTATGTACATCACCCTCATTCCATCTCTCACAACAGGCAGTTTCTTTGCATGTCTCGTTTTAAACTTTCTCTAGCAGAACATATTGAAATGTTTTGCCCCGTTGCACAAGACTGAGTATACAGGATAACGGGAATTTCTTTAAAAATTGGTAAGCAAGGCATAACCAGCACAGAGAGCGCTTGCCGACTTCGCAGAGAGTGAGGTGCTTGCGTCGGGTCCCTCAGCTGGACTGCACAAGGCCTTCCGGACCTCGGGGGCCATCAGCATGGCTGGCGGTGGAAGGAAGCCTCAGTTACAGCACACACATCTGTATAGTTTTCATTTTTCTAACTTGCTGTCATTTCAGATAACCTATTAATTTTCATAAAGGAAAGCAGCACATCTGAATAAGATTTAGCAAGACCTCCTTGTGACTTCCCCCTCTCCTTTCTTTCTCTCTTGCTCTCTCTCCACCCACCCCCGCCCCCTACACACATCATTTTGTGTGTTGTTTTTGAAAAAAATACCAACAATTTTATATGTTTTCAATGTAAGCTTGTGTTTTGATCAGGTATATGCTGAAGATCTTACAGAAAACCATATTACCTTCACCAAGTATCTTAGCTGCATTCCTGGCTCATTTTTATATCCCTCTGCATCTTTTTTCCTTGCCTCATCTTGTTCACCTACTTCTAATTTATACCAGCTTGCCACGGTAAATGTATCTCTGTAGGTTGCCTTAAGTGCTTTTTAGAACAAGGAAGAATATAAATAAATCAGCAAAAATGTGTGAGCTAATACAAGCCAAACTAAGTCAGGGAGAATTATACCTTATATATATGTAGGGCTTTTAATTTTTCAAAGCATTTCACCCAACAGTTCCATTTTATCCTTGACAACAACACTATGAGGAAGATGGGACAGGTCTTCCTAAGCCCAACCTGGAATGGGTGGTCCTGGGCTTTGCCCAAAGTCACATGGCTGGCAGAGGATATCCATTACTAGAATCCAGGTCCCTTTACCTTGACTCTTGTGCAGTGCAAAGAACATGAGCATGAACTCCCAGATTTGGGTTCTGTCACTAGCTGTGTGATCTTGAGAAAATTCCTTAGCTTCCCTGAGCTTGTTTCCTTCTCTGTCAAAAACGAAATAATGGTATCCACCTTGCGTGGCTCCTGTAAGGAGATGAGCTCATATATGGGGAAGTGTCACACACACTACCTGGCACCCAGTGGGTGCTCAATAAATATGATGGTCTTTTCATCTACTAGTTCACCTGCTTCCAATTCAGAAGGAAACTGGCTTTTATTTTCTTCTTTGTGCTTTTCTGATTTTTCTATACTTTCTTCAACGTATATTATACTGCAATCAGATAAAAAGCGAACCAATCCCAAAAGACACTGGTGAGCTCTGCGCCAGCAGTGGGCCACCATGGCAGTACCTTGAAGGCTCTGAGCACTGCCAGGGGGTCGTCGTTTGTGAGTCGCTGCACGAGCGGGGGCCAGGCCCGGTGAGCCAAGGGAAGGAGCTGGTCCCTGTGAGACTGCAGAACTACCACACACAGATCCAGCACATCCAAGACCTGAAAGGAAGAGGGCATGGCTTCAGAAGAGAGGACAGGCTTGAAACCAGATTCTTGGTCATTCATTCATTTCATTCATTTTAAGAGAATGAAATTTAGAAACTCATTAACTGGATAAGTATTTACTGAGTCCTAACAACTGGCCAAGTACTGGCCAGGTACTGGGTGTGGACACAGGGGCAATATACACATGCTTCCTTGCCTTTGTGGGACTTATGGTCAGCAGCAGAAAGACCTTAATTAGGTAACACCCAAATAAAGGGGTGATTACCAGTTGCAACTAGTGGGAGGAAGCAATCTTCCAAAGGGTACATAAAAGATGAGTAGGGTTCATCATGAGCACAGAGGGGAAGAACTGGGAATAGTGACAAGGAAGACCGGAGGTGGGGGAGCTTGCGGTGCTTAAAAACTGCAGCAGGTAGTGCGGAGCATGACAGGAGTGGTAAGACGGGGCTGACCACACAGGTACCATGTTAAGAATTACCATGTTAAGGGCAGTGGGGAGCCATCAAAATGTTTTAAGCAGGAAAGTGGCATGATATAATTCATGTTTTTAAAAGGTCATTCTGGCTGCCGGATGGAGAAAGGACTTCAAGCGGGACAGAAGTGAGGAGGCCCTTTTGGAGGCCACGGCACATGTCCACATGAGAGGAAAGTGAGGTGGCCACATGACAGAGGCTGCAAAGTGAAAGGATCTGTTATCTGTTTAGGAGATGAAATGTTTAAATCGCTGGAAGACTCGACATTGGGGAGATGAAGAGAGATGTCAAAAAGAGCTACCTGGGCCCTGGCATGAGTGGCTGTTTGTTGAGCATCGTCCTGTGCACTGAAAGGTCACCAGTTTGATTCCTGGTCAGGGCACAGGCCCAGGTTGCGGGTTTGGTCCCTGGTTCAGTCCCTAGTCAGGGTGCATATGTGAGGCAGCAGATCAATGTTTTTCTCTCTTTCCCTCTCAATAAAAAAAATCAATAAAAACATATTAAAAAAAAATAAAGATCTGTTTGGGTTCAGGCTTAGCAACAAAATAGATGCAGGCACTGCTTAATGAGACAGGAGCAATGGAGGGGTACAGTCAAGAGGTTAGGTGTGCCCTGGCTGGTTTGGCTCAGCAGTTAGAGAGTTGGCCCACAGACTAGAAAGTCCTGGGTTCAGTTCCCGCTAAGGCATGTACTTCGGTTGCAGTTTGTCCCCGGCCCCGGTTGGGGTCGTGTGGGTGGCAACCACTCCATGTGTCTCTCTCACATGGGTGTTTCTCTCTCTCTTCCTACCTTTCTCCCTCCTGCTCTATCTGAAGATAAATGCAAGAATGTCCTCAGGTGAGGATTTTTAAAAAAAGAGGTTAGGTGAGATCAAGCTCTGTTACTCCTAAAGGGAGAGGTCCAGTAGGCGGTTGAGATACAGGCCAATCTCAGAAGGAAGTTTGGGGTAGCCTAGATATAAATTGCATTTTTCACCTTCCTGATCTCTCCTCTCTCCAAGCTCACTGAAAACAGGTCTGCTTCGGTAGCATGGGCAGTGGTCAGCAATGCAGGTTTCTCTCCCACACAGCTGGGCAGGCTTCCCTCCCACACAGCTGGGCAGCTTCCCTCCCACACAGCTGGGCAGGTTTCCCTCCCACACAGCTGGGCAGCTTCCCTCCCACACAGCTGGGCCACCTTCACAGAGCCGGTGAGGGCACGTGTCTGCGTCAGGAAGACAGAGTGGAGTTGGTCAACATTAAGCAGGAAACCTTTATTAAGTGCCTACTATGTGCTGATCACGCTAAGACTAGAAAAGAAACAAAGAACAAAGGAAGCCCTGCCCTTGAGGGGTGAACAGTTAGGCAGGGGAACGGGATAACCTCAGTACACAGTGGAGAGCAGTGACACAGTGGCAAGGGTGTTGGCATCACTGACCGGCTTTGAATTGGAGTTCTGTGATTAACTGGGCAGGTTACGTCATGTCTCACTGATTCAAAGACACGCACTTCCCTCCTCTGCCTGGAATGTTCTCTCTGCCTTTGCCCTTTGCATGGTTGGCTCCTTCTCAAACTTTTAAGTTTAAATATTACCACCTCAGAGAGGCCTTCCGGACAATCTGGTTTAAATCAGAATGTAAGCTCTGTCTTATTCAACAGAGTTTGGTAGAGTAGGTTTTCAATACATGTTTACTACACAGGTGAATTATTGTTTTCTATCACAGAATCTGCTTGTTCCCTTCACGGCATTTCCTCAGCCTGCAAGTGTATGTTTGTGTATTGCCTCTTTCCCCAAAACAGATGGAAAGTTCCATGAAGACAGGGACTACATCTGCTTCTTTCCTTCTGTACACCCTCTACTTAACCTGTAGCAGTCTTTTTTCTTTTTAAAATTTTTTTCTTTATTGATTTAGAGAGAGAGAAACATCGGTGAGAGATAACTTCGATTGGCCGCCTCCTGCATGCCCACCACTGGGGATTTGGCCTACAACCTGGGCATGTGCCCTGACTAGGAATCGAATCAGTGACCTCTTGGTGCATGAGTCGACACTCAACCACTGTGCCACACCAGCTGGGCTACCTGTACCAGTCTTCATTAGGTACTGAGTACATAAATGAACAAATGAATGAGTGTTTTTGCGATACCAGATGCTAACTGTTTTGTATTTCTAATTAATAACCCAGTGAGGTAGGTACCATCATCTCCACTTTACAGATTAAGAATCTGAGGCTCAAACAGGTGAATTAATTACTGAAGGTCACATGGCTAGTAAGAGGCACAGCCAGGATTAGAACTCAGGTCTGTAGGTCTGACTCCAATGTATATACAACTGCTACAAAGTCTCCATGAAGGGGAAGACACTTCTCTAATGTATCAACCAGACAAAGCCTTGCATGGAGCAGGCACTGGAAAAGTGCTTCCTAAATGGAACAACGGGCGCATATTAACAAGTGTCTCTGGGAACACTAATTCCACACAACACAGAGGCTGAGGTTTGAGGGGGTCTGTGGAGCAGGGTTTCCCAGCCCCCACCCTTGAGCAGGGCAATTGCTCTCAACACTAAGAGTAATCCATCGAGGCAGTTCTTTCTCCCTCCTGCTGTGGGTGGGGAGCAGCAGGCCAGGCTGTGTTGTTTCTTTTGGATATTAAGATCTTCCCCCAAATGATTCTGAAAGCCCTGTCCCCAATGCCTATCCCACTGGACCCCACTGTGCTATTGGAATCATAACTGCACAGTTTAAGTCCTTGCTGATGGGACTGCTGCTTGGGAAACTGCCAGCAAAGGAAGATGTAAGATTAAGAACGGTGTTGGTGTTTTTCCTCGGATGAAAATAGACACAGAACAGAGATAAGACTAGCGTCAGGCTTGGAAGAATGACCATTACTTTAAAGTACTAAAACCTACATCTTGCATTAAGTCAGCTCAGAAAATGATAGCCTTTCCAAAGCACATACCTTTCTTTCCCTTGGAAATTCAATGACTCTCCAAAACTTTGTGGATTTTAATTCCACAAAGGGGATTTGGCTCCTTTTGGCAGTTGAACCTATACAAAAAGACCTAAGAATGTCATCCCACAGATAAATTCCTCTTGATGGCTTCTCCTGGCCAGCACGCACGGACCAGGAGATAAGGGCAGCTACTTGCTTATCCTTGCAGTCTCTGCCACCAGACCGAACCCGAGTCCCTCTGCTCTGAATGCAGGGAGAGGGCCGCACACTGACCTTCAAGCGGATTGTCAGACGTTTATCTGACAACAAGTGGATGCAGCGCTCCATCACATCTGAGGCTATCTGGATCTGCAGTGGCAGTGGGGGCTCCACATGGGGGCCAGCGTCATTCTCGTCCACTTTGGGAGGGTCTGACTGCTCCTCTGGAAAAAGAGCATACACGGGGACAGTATTTCATGAGAGACGCTTGACTTCAACTTGATCTTCCAACCTCAGATCCGGAATAGGACTTATGAAGAAAAATGTCTAGAAACTAATCCTAAGGACACTGTGTTAAATTTGGCTCACGATATGAGTCAAGATATTCACCAAAGCACTGTAACAGCTAAAAACTGGGGGGAAACCCTCCATGTCCACTCGGGGGGAATGGTTTTGTAAACTTGGTACAGCCATACAATAACATGTTATGAGGGCCCTAAACTTTGTGTTTACCATGGGCTTTAATGACAAGGGGGAATGCTTATGAAATAATATTGTGTTAAAAAGAGAAAAGGAGGATACAAAACTGCACACAGTGTGAGCACTGTTATAGAAATTTTTTTATAAAGACAGAAGTACAACAAAATATTAACAGAGATGGGTGTTGAGCTACTACATGATTTTTATTTCTTCCCTATACCTTTGGTCTTTTCTAAATTTCCATGAACAAATATTTACAATAAAAACATAAGAGAGCAAGGCTGTAATATGAAGCCTCGAGGATGCACAGTGCCCTGGGTGGCCTTTGGCCCTTTCTGCTTTCCCCTTGGTTCATCCTCTGACTGACAGGGGTACATGGTCCATGTCTGTCTTTGCCACCAGCCTTTAAGATCTTTTGATGGCCAAGATTAAGCCTTACTTATCTTTGTATGAGAGATAACACTGGGGCAGCTTGGTGCAATACACAGGGATGGGGTTTGGCTAGAGGAGCTCGATTCAAGTCTTGCCTGCACAGCCTCTAATCAATCCTCTCATCCCACGTTACCTCATCTGAAAAAAGAAATGAAGCATGCACACCTTCTTTGCTTGTGGAGACTTAAATGAATGAAGTCTCCAGCTATTCTTATTCTTTCACTGCCTAGAGTGCTTTGTTGCATGAAAGAGGTATACGTTTGTAAATTAAAACAATAAGACTTGAGAGTTTCATGAAACCCAGGTCAAAATCCCTACCCTGAAAATTTCCCTCTATTTCCTTATAGCCTTCAGCTTCCCCCTGTACCCCCATTGCCAGCTGTGCTCATTTCCGTTAAGCTGAGCATTGCTCCCTTAACTTTTTCCCATTTCAGTTTCCTCTGTTGGAAAACAGAATCTTACAGTAGAGGCCACACCTGTCTCTAACAGATGCTGAAGAGATAAACAAAAATGCATTTAAACAGTGCTTGGATTTCTTGGAGAAAGGGACCTCAGATAAACAAGGTGCTTTTATTGTGGTTAAAACAAACAAACAAAAATGCATGTCAAGCCAACATCAAGCCAAACATTCTTTATAATGCCAAGTGTGTGGTGTGTGCCTGATAAATGACAATTATAAGAATGATAAGGCTGTGCTTTTCTTCCCAGAGGATTTGTTGTGTGAAATTCACCTATTGCAGAATGTTACTTGAGGGACACGGATTTTTGTTACTGAAAGAAAGGTTTGATTCATTCAGTCTGCTCCTAGTGAACATCAACTAGAACCAGAAGATCCTAATCATGAAAGAATGGATTCACTGACACTGCTAGAATTTCAAACAAGAATGGCAAATCCAGATTGCGAGGGATCAAACTGCCTCCCCTTCTTCAGGTCTGAGTGAGGGGTGCAGTTCAAGAAAAGGATTGGGATGGCTCAAGAAACAAAACAGAAGAAAAAGCCTGATAGATTTCTGATCAGAAAACTCTGTCCTTGGGAAAACCAATGACTCACCTCAGCACAAATCATTATGTGGGCCCTGGGATGCTGCCTTGCTCTTTAGAAGGAATTTGTCGTAGTTAGTTGCATTGAGCTATTATTTCCTGTTATCCTGGAAGTCCTGGCTTCAGTTCATCAGAGTCTCAGAGTAGAAATCACCAAAAAGAGAAAAGAAATCTGCTCGATTCCAACCTAACAAACTAATTTGGGACTCAGTTCAATTTAGGCTAGTTCTGAGACCACCAAGCTCATTATAACTTGGCATTTTATATTTGCAGAGGAGATTCTAATAATTTATTAATCCTTTTGTGACCTGAAGCTCCAGATTGAACTTGTGAATAAAACAACAGGCCAGGGCTTCAGCTAGCCTAAACTCCCTTCTCCTTTATCATATAAATTGGTAAGAAAAACACTGAGCCCTTCTCCCACCAATAAATAAATGAACACAGCATATGAATAGACAATGGCTATAAGTAAAAACATTGTCAGGAAAGAAGCCTAGAGAAAGATGTTCAACCTTTCCATTGATCAGAAAAATGCAAAGTAAAATAACAAGCACCATTTTCATTTAGCAAGAGGTAAAACTGGTGATAGCCAATGTTGGTAAGGTTGTGGCAAAAGAAGTATTCATCCTGCACTGCTGAAGGGAAGGTATAAATGGATACAGCCTTTCTGGAAGGCAATTTGGCAAGCATAAACTAATGTTCATATCCTTGACCCAGAAACCCCCCTTCTGGGATTTATAAAGAAGTATGCAAAAAGAAGGAAAAGGTCACGTGCACAGAATCATCCTCTGCAGCTCTGTTTATTAGAGAGAAAAGCTAGAAGCAACCTAAACTTCCCACAGGGGAATGGATACTTAGCAGCAGCTATTAAAACATTAATTATTAAAACTCTATAGCAACATGGAGAATTCCTTATTATATAACTAACTGCAAAAAGGGCATAATGCATTTAAACTGAGGTCACAACAAAAAAGAATGGGAAAAGATTACACAAAAAGTGAGACCGCCTATGTTAGCATGGTGGGGTTAAGAGAGACTTTTCCTATTTCCAAACTTTCCATGATCATGTTTCATTGTTTTTACAATAATCTGCTTCAGAAAGAAAAAAACAACTAAGCCAAAATAAATTATAGTTACCTTCCTCATCAAAATCTGAGACATTTCCATGTGCTATCTCCTTTTCCTTGAGGTAGTTCAGCAAAAACTGTTCAATGTCTTCAGGTGTGGTAGTATTCTCAAGTCTGTTCTGAAGAGCTGCTGATCTTTGGCTCAAATGACTTCCCTCCTCCCCTACATTTTGCTCTTGGAGTTGCCCAAGATCACCTGGGTCCGAGAACCACTGGGCTGTAAATAAAGTGTGAGAATGATCACCTTGGTCATTGACAATAGGCATTAATACTTTGTAAGTAGAATAAGCTCTTTGCCATGGTCTGCATGGCCCCTACCTTTTTCTCTAACCTCATCTTTTAACCGCTCCCATTTGCCATACCATCTTCCAGTTCCTCCAATGTGCCAGGTGTTTTCCTGTCTTAGAACTTTTGAACATGCTGCTCTCGCTGTCTGGAATACTTACTGCCATGTCACATCTGGCTAATTCCAACTCACTCTTCATGTCTCAATATTAATATAACCTGTCCACTAACACCCACCCTTGGCTCCCTAATCTAATGTAGGTCCTTTATATAGCACCATGTTCTTTGTTTTCATATCAACTCATTGTGATTTGTAATTATATTTAGTTTGTGTGTACTGTTTAGTATCTGAATCTCCCATTAGACTCTAAGCCCCATTGAGCACCACTGGAAATCTGATATGTCGAGCACAGAATGGGTACTCAAAAATATATGCCGAATGAATAAATATACTAGATTGGATAACACATACAAGTGACAAAATTCTGAGTACAGGATACGCTACTCATTAGCAGAAGACAGGTTCTACAGAGCCTTGAGAATGTACAGTCTCCTATCTGTATTTCTGATATAAAATGCTCCGAAGGCTGCCATTTTCTCTCCACAGCTTTTCCTTCTTCAGTGATGCTTCAGTACTTCTGATGTGTCACCTCAGAATAAGCCTTAAATGCCACTGAACCAGTGGTTTTCATACTGTGCCTTGAGGAGCCCTAGGGCTCTGCACAAATGTCTTAGGGTCACGACAGGGAAGCCAAGAGATAGCAGGCTAAACAGGGTGGGCCCAGGGTTTCTAGCCCTTCTTTAACCACAGCACCTCTAATTTCAACAATTTTTGTACACTGGGGTCCTCTGGGGCTTCCTTTCAAAAAGACTCTTAATACTTAAAGAGTGAAAGAACAACAAGAAAAGCCCACAGCCTGAATTTTTGCTCTCCTTGTATAGACAGCAGGGAGAAAGTCTCTGATAACCTTTAGCACTTGCTAATCTCCTTTCCATCAAGGAACATCTGCACAGAGCCAGAGCAGCACCAAGTGAGGTGCCAGGTCAGGCAGCCAGGAGGAGCGAAGAGCAAATGCTGGAGATGAGAGCCTTCGATCTGGAGGGTCCCACATGTAGGGGTCAATTACGACATTTTCTCAATGCCCCATCCGCAGGTATAAATCAGGTCCATGATGTACACTAAGGGACTGCATTCCCAATGAGTTAAAAGTAGACAGGCTACAAAGATAATTTTCTAGATTTAAGGCTAGTGCCAGACATTAAAAAATCTTTGCTCACAAATGGCTTTTCAACATATGAAATGAAGCTCAACCTCACTCTTAATATAAATTAAACTATAATAAGGTGCTATTTTTCTCCTATTAGATTAGCAAAGATCCAAAAGCTGGGTAATATAAAGTGTGGGTGAGGGCGTCGCAAAATTGGCACTCTTACATTGCGGATGGGAGTTTAAATGGGTATTAACTCTTTGGAGAGCAATTTGATATTCTATCCAAAATTTAAATGTAATACTCTCGAAGTCAGCATTTGTCTTGAGAATTTTTCCCTACTGATGTACTTAGACATGTTCAAAATGACCTACAAAGATATTCATTTTTTGGGGTGGTGCAAAAGACTGGAAACAACCAAAATGTACACCAAACAAGGACTGCTTAAATGAATTATGGTGCAGCCACACAACAGATGATGCAAGCATCAAATCAATGTGGCACGATGCTTTCTTTCAAAGCTACTTTGTTTTGTTGTTATGAATAAATAATCAGCCAACCAGTAGTTGGTGTGTAGAAGTAATTTAACTGCAGATGGCTCTTGCCCTCACTGTGGTACATAATGCTTTTTAGTCACTGCTTTTGAAGCACTAGGTTTATGGTAACTCAATTTCCTAATATGTCCTTATTTCATCTAAGACCAACTGTTCCTTGTGACCACACTTCCACTCCCATCTTTAAAATGTGAACATCAGTTAGACAACTGGATGAAAACAAATGCCAGCATCCAGTGCTACTTTGATTTGTACGTGACAGACCACCTCCACCTCAGTGCTGCTTACCATTCTGAATGTAAGTGTATTCCGGGTTATCTCAAAGCTTTCAGAAAAGCTAGCCCCAGCTGTGCTGCTTTTCCTAGAATACTCTCAAGTCAATCTTACCCATCCTGATTTTCCTCTCTGCAATGGAGACCCCCTCCTCCTCCATTTCAATGAAATACTAGTGCGACACAGGATTCCTCCCTGAGAGATGACCAAAGATATCGGCAATCCAAGGCAATTCCATTTTCAAGGCCCAAACTGAGATAGCTCCTGAGAGGATATATTTGATAGGCCTTTTCTTAATATATTTTTTAAATCTCAAATTAACATGTGGTTGAGTTCCCAAAAGTACTAAAGGTAGAAGTCTGGAGTGTATTTGGACCATAGAAGTCAGCCATAGTCTAAAATGTATAAGCAATCAGCCAATCTTAGTAGTATTTCCTGGAGAGCAGGGACCAGTTTCTTCTCGGTCACTGCTGATGCCCCAGCGGCTTGTTCATTACATAGGCCTTCTGAGTGGTTGCGAAAATAAAATCTGAATTCCTTCCCTTGATCTACAAGACCCCACAGGATTTGTCCTTGCCCATCTTTCCAGTCTAATTTCCAGTCTCTCGACCATGACCTCTCTTCCATTCTCAAAAGACCCCAAGCCCTTGCATCCCTCCAGGCCTTTGCACCTGCTGTTCCTTTTGCCTGAAAATCCTTAAAAACCATAAAAATGATGCTAACAGCTCCATGTGTACCGGTGGGCCCTTCCCAATTTTCAGGTCTCAGCTCTAGTGTCACTTCCTCAGAGAAGCCTTCCTTGACCATTTACTTTTTTTTTAAATCCTCACCCAAGGACATTTTTTCATTTTTTGTTCAGATAGAGTGGGAGGGAGAGAGAGGAAGAGAGAGAAAAAAAAACACATCGACATGAAAAGGACACATGGAGTGGCTGCCACCCACACAACCAACTAGGGCCGAGGACAAACTGCAACCGAGGTCCACGCCCTCAGAGGGAACCGAACCCTGGTCTCTCTGGACCGCAGGCCAACACTCTAACCACTGAGCCAACCCGGCCAGGGCTTGACCACTTACTTTTATTCAAAGAGCATATATCTACTTAAAATAGCCTGTCCTTGTTATTCTCTTGTATCAAGCTGTCTAGTTTCTTCACAGTGCTTATAAGATTTTCAAATTAGCTTAATAATTTGTTTACTTGTTTATCACTTCTCTTGAAGCAACAGGAAAGCTCCATGAGTTTATTTGTCTTCTTCACTGCTGTATCCTGATTACTTAGCACGGTGCCTGACATATGGCAGGCACTTCTTTTTGAATGAATGAACAAACATTGGAAATGGTATTAGCTACAGGACAAAGGACTGTCCCTGTTCCAATCACCTTCCTGGAGAAACTTTCTTACATGGTCTTGGCTTTCTCAGCTAAGATGAGGTCAGTGGCCTTTCCACCTATTCTGGAGGCTATTAGCAGTACTGAGGTAAGTACTGGAGTTATGCTCTTTGGATAAAAGGGACTCAGGTACACAGCTCATTATTTTGTTCATTCAAAGACCATCAGTTGAGGGATTCTTTTATTCATACAGTATAAAAACTTTACCATTTTAATGGTGGCTAAAACCTCTGACAGACACCCAATAGGATCAAAGGTAAGGAGAGAATCTCAAACCACCTCATATAATTAAAATATTAAAAGAAGGTTTCTAGACTTGCTCTGTCCAATATGGCAGTCACTAGCTACATATGGCTATTTAAATGAAAATGAACAGGTCAGCCCCACTGGTGTGGCTCAGTGGATTGAGTATCATCCCATGGACTGAGAGGTCCTGGTTGGATTCCAGGTCAGATCACATGCCTGGGTTGCAGGCTCGATCCCCAGTAGGGGGTGTGCAGGAGGCAGCTGATCAATGTTTCTTTCTCATCAATGTTTCTATCTCTCCCTAAAAAAAAAAAAAAAAAAATCAATAAAAACATATTAAAAAAAAGAAAGAAATAAAATGAACAGTTCAGTTCCTCAGTTGCACTAGCCACATGTAGCTGGTGGTTACTGTATTGGACTGAACAGATACAGAACATTTCTATTGTTACAGCAAGTCCTATCGGACAGTACTGTACTAGATTATCTACGGGCTGAATAATTCATGTTATGCCTGTTCTCCATTAGCAATAGATACTGCTCATTCTTAAGTAATCGTCAGGAGCAGCTTGTTATATTGAAAAGAAAAATATCATAAATCCCGACTTTTCTCCTTATTAATTGTGTGACCCTGTCTAAATTGGATCTCACTGAGCCTTAGCTCTTATCTGTAAAACAAAAATAATATTTACATTTAGTCAGCAGAGTTTATGTCCCTAGCACAGAGCAGGAGCTCAATAGATGGTAGAGATTATTAAAAGTACACACACACACACACACACACACACACAATGGAACCAACCCTATCATAATATATGGGACTGGACAAATTAAAATAATATTCAAATTCAAACAATATTCAAATAATGTCCTCTAGAGCATAACCACAAAGAAAAAAATAAGGTTAGGCATATAAGGATACTAGTCCTTCCCCCCAAACAACATTAAAAAGGGTTCTCAATGTACCTAATGCAGCCAGCAGGGTGTGCAGAACACTGACAAAGGAAGTAGCACTCTTATCATAAAACTGGTCCAGGGCAGCCAAGACATCTTGAACCACATCTGCCACCAAAGGAAGCAGGCTAGCATCAGAGTTCCTCAGCATGACTTCCAAAACCTTTGGGGTATGGGGGTGCAGAGACAGATGACGCAGATTTAATGAGATCCCATTCACCAAATAGTCTGAATTTTGATTGATCAGGTGCTGTAGGGAGTCATAGCCACAAGCATGGCAAATGTCCATCATGGTGCTGGTAGCTGCCTGGCTAATGAACAGGGTTTGGTCTCCAGCCTTTTCCAGAACTGGATAGAGGGCTGACATCAAGAGCAAACGGAATTCTGTTCCTAGTGCATATGCAAAGTGGCCAATCCCTTCCAACTGGATGCATATTTGCCAGATGTTGCTGTTCATGGAGCAAATAGTGGGACTTGGCTTTGAGAAGGCTGTAAAAGGTGTAAGTTGGCAGGTGTGTGCACCAGATGTGATGGCCTGGAGGCCTGACTGCTTCATTGTTAGCTCCTCTCCTATTTCTTCAACTTCAATACAAGTGACCAAATACCAGTTTTCTTGGCTCGTGTATTCTTCAAGTAGAGATGTCACAATCTCTCTCAGTTCCTCTGAACTTGTTTTAATATGTTTTTCATGAAGGTTTTCCACTTCCAGTCCAGCGGCCCCGGCAACCAGTTCATTAAGGATCATGGCAGCTTGCTTTCGGTAAACCACGGACTCGTGGTACAGGTCCATAAAATGATCCACAAGCAAATAGAGGTTCCCATAAAAACCAAGAAGCTGACAGACCTGCCGCAAGAGCAGGAAAACCCTCTCATCAGTAAAGAATCGGAAATATCTCCTCTGGATTTGTCTCCAAGGCCGTGCGGCTGAGGTCTTTGGAGAAGCACTCAGATGATCAGTGGTCCAACGCCGCTCTTCAACAATTTTGATGTCAGTCACATCTAATTCTAGAACTTGGATAAGTGCTTTGGAAAGGCGCTCAAGGTGGGCCACAGAGTTGAGAACAAAGTTCACTTTGGGGCCCAAGAGTTTCAGATAACCGAGTAACAAGGAAAGTGTAGAGAATTTGCCCTGATCGTCTTGGGAGTTCATCAGGCGGGGAAGAGAGGTGGCAAGGGAATGTAGGTTTTCTGACAATATGTCAGCAAAGGCTCTGCTGCCCACCACTACATTCTGATCTGAAAAATGTCTCAGAACTTTATTGCACTGGGCTTGAACTTCAGGACTCTCATCATTTAGTAGACCCACCAAAGCCTTCAGAAGGGGACCAGCTGATTCGACCAGTGACTGACTGCACTTTGAAAGAAGGGCCTCAACAAGTTCTATCAGTCCCAGCCTCACCTTCCAGTGTGGGTGAACTGAAACACACTCAATTATCTTTTTAATAAGGATAGTCAACTTGTCACCAGTATTTTTTACCCAATTGGCTTCCCTGTGAACCATTAGCTTTGCTATTCTGTGCTCCACTGTGGGTGTTGCTTGGACCTCTGAGATTCTTCTGAGCTGTTCATCAGCCATGACAAAGCCCACTGTTTTGTAAAAGATCTTTAGAGAAGATACGACAATACTGTGCCCTTGTTTAAAGTCTCCTGTAATAATTTTGGTCAGTGCAGTTGAGATTCCAGGTAAAAATGAAGCAAACAAGTCCCCCAGCTGCTTTTGCTCAAGCTCATCCAAAGACTTTGGATGGTCATCACAATCACACTGGAAAAGTAGAACCTGTAAACATCTTAAGGCAGCGATTTTAATTTGCTTTGACTTCTCCTCTTCTGCTAGGCCTAACAATAAAGATACAGCAAATCCTAAACGAGGCAGAATGGAGGGCTCATAAAAAGTCAGAATGATGTCCCCATAAGCCGAGTGCATTAATGTGCTGAGGCCTTGGATCACAGCCAATTTCAATTCCTCTGACACAGAGGCGGGTTTTTGGGAGTTGGGGGAATATAGACAACTGCAGAGCTCAGAAAAGAGTTCCTGGAGAAGTTCCTGTTCCTTCACACATGTTGAGGAGAGGACAAATGTGAGGCACTCCACCACGCTTTGAATCAAGCGCTCCCTTTTGGGACCTGAAATCTTCAGGGTGAAGCGCAAAGGGAAGAGGATGTACTGCTGAAGTTCCTGGAGGGCAGAGTCACTCACAGTATGTAACTGTGCCTGCAGCTGCTCCACATTCTCCACTGTCTGGATCTTTGTGAGCTGAACACAGATGGGACGTAAAACACCAAAGGCCTCCTCAGGAGTATCAAAAACTGCCATGGTGCACTTCCTCTCACTGGGGAAACATCCTGCAGGCCGGAGGAAGGAAACTTTTCAGTAAACAAATCAAGCTAAAAGCAAATACAAAGTGAACTTGCATTCATTCATTCAACAGACATTTAGGGAGGGCCTATTCACCAGTCACTGCACAAGGCACTAGGGGAGCAATGGAACTAAAGAGATGGTCCCTATTCATAGGGAGCCTCCAGTCTAGTGAGGGAAGCAAATGGACAGTTACAACACGTTCTATTTAGAACCAGGATAGGCCTAAGTGAGTGTGGAAGACCCATGTGTCATAATCCTGGGGAAGCCAGGATAGGTTTCAAAGGAAGATGCTTGAGCAGAGTTGAGGGAGGAATGAACAGGAATCTGTAGGCTAGTGTAAGGAGTTTGGGTTTTAACCTGTCGTCATAATGAAAAGCCTCTGAGAGCTTGTGTTGTTGTTGTTGTTGTTGTTGTTAACTTATGGCATAACATACATACAGTAAAATGCACTAGTCTTAATGTACAGCTCAGTGAATTTTTATGCACGTAGAGATCCATGTAATCACTACCCCAAACAAGATACAGAATACTTCCAGCACCCTGGAAAGCTCCCTGGTGCCCTTCTGCAATCAATTCCTATTTCCCTTGCCCAGAGTAGCCACTATTCTGACTTCTATCACTATGGATTGGTTTTGCTTGTTCTTGTCACAGAGGTTTTAAGTAGCGGGAGATATGATCAACTTCATGCACTGAAAAGATCCCCCAGCAGCTAGTAATATGGGACAAGAATCAAAACTAGGTGAGACTGAAAGCAAAAACAAAGGGAAAAAGAGTGGCCAGAAAAATGGAAAAACCAGGAGTGCACATTATCACAGAAATCATGGGAGAAAGAGATTCAAGCCTGATGGAAAGACAGACGGCAGGCAATGAAAGGAGGTTTAAGGGTAAACAAAGGAGCTGAGCAACTTAATACGCGAGCGTCTCTTTTCTCTGTAAGAAATTCAAAGTCATGGGCTGACAGTGAACAAGGAGAGTAAACAGAGGGCTTGAGGAAAGGAATAAAAGGCTCAACCATTCCCTTTGGGGAAGCAAAGCATGCTGGGAAGACATGAAAGTGTGGCCCACGGGTACTGAGGACTGAGGTGACGCTGGAGACCATAAATGTGTGTAACTGCAAAATGCTGACATTGGATGGAGACTCAGAGGCCATGTAGTCTGGTAGTATCTCCCCCCCCCCTATTTTTTTTTTTGCTCTACTTACTGGAGGGTTCTGAACAGATGATGACAATAAAGTGTCTTTGCTGCCTCTCCCCATCCCCAATCCAATGAACTCTACTGAGCCCCAGTGACTAGGATTGGCAGGCAAGTGATGTTTGGTGGGTGTGGGCAAGACCTGCTCATCCCAGAGAGCTGGTGACTGAACTGTCCCCCTGAGCCAGGAGAGGGCTCCAAGGCCACAATCAGGCTTTATTTTAATACCATGAGAGAGCCTGGTCCACAGAGCTCCATGGACCCCTTTAAGGAAGGGCAATGCTGGTCTCCGTGACACCGCCCCCCCCCCCCAAGGCCAGGGGAGGGAAGAAGCTTAAATCTTCCCTATCCTAGTCTAGGAAAAAGCTGGGTGTGGATGCCAGAAAGCCTGGCCAGGGACTGCTGACATCTCATCGACCCCGGCTCACACACTGATGAGTGCTGTCTCTACCTGAATTATGGTTTGCTGAAACGGTAGAAAAGGAAGATAACCACTTAATGGGACCTAGAAGTCAGAGGTAGAAAAAGCAAATAAGTGCACCCTTGAGGTGGTGAAGCTTAGCTTCACAGAACCACTAAAGGAGACAGATAAAATTTTGAAAAATAGTAAGGCCAAAAAGGAAGTTCAATTCTAAGACAAAAGATATCTCTTAGAGTTTTCAAAACACGATTTTCCATCAATTGTACCAAAAAAAGTGCAATTGATGGAGAAAACAAAAAAGATGGCTAATTGCTGAGACCCAACTAGTGGCCTAGAAGACCAAGTACAGCTATCTTAAAACTCTGAGGAGATCGCTTCTCGGCCTTTTGGCTAAAATCAAGTGTAATATCTGTTCTTATCAGTTTAATATCTGATACATTTTTTTTTTTTTATCCTCACCCGAGGATATTTTTCCATTTTTTGTACAGATAGAGTGGGAGGGAGAGAGAGGAAGGGAGAGAGAGAGAGAAACATAGACGTGAAGGGACACATCGAGTGGCTGCCACCTGCACGACCAACCAGGGCCGGGGACAAACTGCAACCGAAGTACGTGCCCTTAGCGGGAACCGAACCCGGGTCTCTCCGGACCATAGGCCGACGCTCTAACCGCTGAGCCAAACTGGCCAGGGCTCTGATACATTTTTTATTGGATTCTATGATCATCATGTATCATCACTGTATCTTTTTTTGTTACCTGAAATAAAAATGTGGTAATCTTCCTGAAAACAAACAAACAAACAAAACAAAAACAAAAACAAAAAACACTCTGAGCAGAAATACAAAGAAAAGAAAATTGTGGGACTTGGAGGACAGATCTAGGAGAACCAACATGTAAATAGCTGGGAATTCTGGAAGGGGAAAATGGAACAGATGGAGGAGCTAAAACAAATATTTGAAACATTTCCCTGTGCTACAAAGAAAAAGATTTATCTGGAGACTGAAAAGACTGAAGAATATACACCTAGTCACATTCTGGTAACATTCCTGTACACTAAAAAATAAAGAGGAAAATCATATATGCTTTCAGGAAGAAACAACACATAAGTTACACTGGCTTTGAATTTCTCATTCACAACAATGGATACTAGAAGACAGTAGAGTAACATCTACTAACTGCAAATGAAGAACTGTGTAGCCCACTCCCAAACAGGCAAGATACTCACTAGTGAGGGTGAAAGAACAACATGCAAAGATTGAGAGAGGGTATATACCTGACCAGAGGAAGATACCTGAAAAAGAACTTCATTCAAACAAATGAAACAGAGACCTAAAATGGGAAGATGAATGAAAAAGGGAACACTGCTCAGGAACTTTTTTCTCTCTTAGCAAAGGAAACTTTCATCAAATAAAATGTTTAAGTGGAAGCTCAGCATATAAATCAGAAGGTCTAATTAAAGTGGGGGTGAAGGCAATGGCCTGGGGCTCTGCATCTCTCTTATTCATCTCAGGAATTTCAAGAAGATAACCCTGAGTGCCCTGAACTATATGTTCTAGATGATATGATAAAAACTGTAATAGAGCTAACGAAGTGGGAACACACAGTATGTCCAAAACTAAACGTATTTGCTCTTCTTCTTGTATTCTCTTTACAACTAATGGTCCTCACTGGAGCTAGAAACCTTAGTTCTCTGCTTTCTTAATTCCACCATTTCCTTGAGTTTCATCAGTTCTACCCCTTCAACATCCTTCTAATCTGTTGATGATGATCATCTATTTAATGTTGGACCAACCAGAGCAGTTTCCTCTCTGGTTCCCTGCCTTGTGTGCCTGCCCTTCTTGAACCTACATTTCATGCTGATATGTAAGTAATCATTCTAAACAAAAATCTGATCACCGTTCCCCATGCTTAAAATTTTTCAACTGCTCTCCACAGCTGGCTGAAAGAAAAAACACCTTTTTACCATGGCACACAGGCCCCTTCACCATCAGGCCCCTGCCTATCTCACCAACCTCATCTCTATTGCTTCACCCCTTGAACGTAAAATTATAACCATACAAAATTATAAAACTTGCAACTTCCCAAACAGGTGATGTTATGTCACATTCGCCTCCTTTGTTCTACACTGTACATACTGCTACTATAGTATTAAGCATGCTGTATTATTCTGTGTATGTCTGTCTTACCTACTTTAGACTGGGAAAACCCATACCTACAACCTCTTAGAAAGGCATCTGGCACCTGACAAGCACTCAAGAACAACTACACATATTCTGTGTTCAAGTAGGATATAGTAGGATGCAGCAGGACAATATTTCTGCTGACAACTAGAAAAAAAGGCAGGTAAATTACAAAAATAATTTGTTAAAATAGTCATGGAAGCAACATGATGAACTAATACTCTAGTGAGGGTAAATGTTCAGAATGAGTCAACAATCAAGAGCTACTTTTTTTTCCCTCTTGGTGCAGCTACTGATCCTGGACATGAGCTCAGGATTATGGTATGGCCCAGGTCGAGGGCTATCACTACCTAAAGAGAAATTAAAATGCTTTTAATATGGTCATATGGGGTTGAGGGGGGACAAAACCGCAGTCTTCAGGGATCTCAAAATACATGTCTTCTGGGATAAGGCTGAGGGAGAAATGACTAAGCAATGTTCAAAAAAATAAAAGAAATCAACCCACAAATTCAAGCAGCTCAGCAAACCCCAAGTTGATAATACAATGAGAAAGAAATACACATGGCTACCTCACAGTCAAAATGCTTAAAACCAAAAATAATGAGAAAAGTCCTAAAAGTAATGGAGCAATAAGATTGACAGACAACTTCTGAACAGAAATAAAATCCAGAAGACAATAGAATGACATCTTTAAAGCGCTGAAATAACTACCAACCTTGAATTTTACATCCTATAAAACATCGTTCAAAACTGAAGATAAAATAAAGATGTTTTAGATAAACAAAAACTGAGTGAATTTATTGCTATCTGGTCTACACTAAAGGTAAAAATAAAAGGAGAAAATGAACCTAAATAGAAACAAGGAAATGTAGGAGGGAATAAACAACAATACAATAGATCAATATAAAAGAGTATTAACTATACAAAACAATAAGTATCATGTCTTTTGTAGTTTAAGTATATATATACAAAATCAAAATGCAAAACAATAAGGCACAAAAGGAGCATGGAGGTTATATAAGAAATTAAGTGTAGTAAGAGTCTAGCAGTATCAGGAAATAGTAAAATAATCTGTATTAGACTATAACATGTCAGGAATACATGATGAAATCTATAGGGTGAGCTCAAAAAAAAACTGTAAAAGTATACTTAACAAGTTTAGAAACAGTAAAAAATAGATAATAAATATTGATTTATCCCCACCAAAAGGGGTAAAAAAAATGAGGGGGAAAAAAAAAGAAGAAAAACCAGTGGGTCAAATAGAAACAAATAATAAGACGGTAGGCAGGAGCCCAAATGAAACAGCAATATTCATTCAGTTTCTCAACAGAGGCACTATTGACATTTGAGAATGGATAATTATTTGTTGGTGGAGGGTTGTCCTGTCCATTTTAGCAGCATCTTTGGCCTCTGTCCCCCAGATGGCTGTAGCATTCCCCCAGGTGCAACAACCAAAAATGTTTCCAGATACTGCCAAATGTCCCATAGAGGGCAAAAAATCCCCCTGGATGAGAACCACTGGTGTAGTCAACATAATCCCAAGTAAAACCTCAACAGGATTTTTGTACAAAGTAACAAGATGATTCTCAAATTTATATGGGAATGCAAAGCACCTAGAATAGAAAAAACAATCTTGAAAAAGAATTAAACTGGTAAACTGTGGTAGTGTAAGTTCTGACACCGTCTGATTTCAAGATTTACCGTAAAGGTAAAATAATTAAAGGTGGTGCAGTGTTAGTGGCATAAAGAAGACAAACAGATTAGTGGAATAGAAAAGGGTCCAGAAATAGCTTCCACATATAAAATAGAGAGTCCATATATAGACTCACATACCTGATGAAGGTGATATTGAAATGAGCTGGGGGGGAAGAATGGTCTTTTCAATTAAAGGTGCTTTGTCACTTGGCTGTCCATATGAAAACTTATATATGTTTTGGTATGATTCCATATCATACCAAATTTAAATGTGAAATGTAAAACAATAAAACTTTCCAAGAATAAATTAGACTACATTAAAGTTAAGAACTTGTGTTCATTAAAAGACACCAATAAGAGCCCTGGCCAGTTTCACTCAGCGGTAGAGCATCAGCCCGCGGACCAATGAGTCCCAGGTTCGATTCCAGCCAAGGGCATGGACCTTGGTTGCGGTTCATCCCCAGCCCGGGTTGGGGTTGTGCAGGAGGCAACCAGTCGATGTGTCCCTCTCACGTCGATGTTTCTCTCTCTCTCCCTTTCTCTCCCATTCTCTCTACAATAATGATGATGATGATAATAATAACAATAATAATAATAATAATAATAAAAGACACCAATAAGAGAGGGAAAAGAACCATACGGTGAGGCAGATTTCCTATGTATCTGACAAAACACTCATATTCATAATATAAAACGTTTTAAAAATAAATCATTAAGAAAAAAGGCAATCCAATGCTTTCTTCCCCTTCTCCTAAAAACCTCCCCCACACTACCCCCAACAGACAGACATGCACACACAAAACAAACCAAAGAAAAGAAAGAGACTGAACAGACATGTCACAAAAGAGGATATCCAAATGGCCAATGAACATATGAAAAGATATTCAACATCATTAGTCAGGAAATTGTGATTTAAAACCACAATAACATACCATTAAATCCTGCCAGAAGGGCTAAGCTGAAAAAAAGGGATAAAAAGAAAATACTAGGCATTGGCAAGGATATGAAACAACCAGATCTCTCATTCAGTGCTGGTAGGAGTGCATCTATTATTCTAAAGGTGAACACATGTATGTTCTATGATCTAGTGATTCCATTCTTTTATATATAACCACCAGTAATACAAGCATAAATGTATTAAAAGATGTGTTCTGGAATACACTACCCACAACTGCCTCCAAACAGAAACTACCCAAATGCTCATCTATGATGGATAAATTGTGGATGTAGTGGGTAAAGGGATAAATTGTGGTATATTCTCTCAATGTGAATACTATAAAGATAAAGATTTACCACAATCGAAAATCTTCAAAAGAATGGGTTACAGGCTCGGAAACATATAAACTAGCTTTCTGTGAGGAAGACAGTATAACAAATTGCTACTTTGACATGACTATAAAAGGCAATCATATACCTTTATGGAATGGCCATGAAATCACACTTGTGTGACAATATGTCAATTATAGAAGGAATTGTTTAGAGATTTAGAGCCGTAGGAGTCCTAGATTCTATTCCTATAAAATACTACTCTGATTATTCAAAGTGGTGCTGCAAAGTTTGATGTTGATATAACTGACAGCAACAGGGGCATTCTGGCCCAGAAAGTGCTACTGGGATGAGGCATTCAGAACAAGACGATTCTGTGGGTGAGCAGAGAAACCAAGCCAGAGTTCAACTGCGGCAGATAGTGACTGAATAAACAAAGCCTGAACAACCAGTTCTTGACTGCTTGGCCATCTAAACCTTTCCTAGTTCAATTTCTCCCACTGTGGTCGTGGAAAGCTGTCACTGGGGAGCTGAGGGAAGAGATCTGCAATCGTAGAGCATAAGTGAATCCATTCCCCCTGGCAGCCTTATCCCCTCCTCCCTATCTCTTCCAGCCTCTCACAGGGATCTGTGATGCAAGATTCCTGGGCCGTGGTGCTGATGGTGAAGACAACTGGGACAATCTGTACAGACTGCTATCTTCACAGGCACTTAAAGGATAAGATGTAGATCACAAGGTACTTATTATATCATACAATCAAGAAGTGAAAAAGGGAGCAAAAAAAGAAGTGCAAAGGAATTTGGACAAAGACTGAAGACCAACAGGTAAGCATTCATGGAAGGAGGAGAATCTGTGTTGGGGTTGGGACACTAAACATTCAGGGCTATATAGGAAGACTGCTCAAGATAAAACAACTGTCACAAGGAAAGGTCAGAAGAAAGAAAAGTCATAGCACCTAATAAGCCAAAGAGACAAGACAGAGATGCCATCATGGCAAGTGAGCCACACCTCACCCAGGCATGATATCTGATCACTTGCTCAGGGCCTTTGCACTTGTTCCAACATATATCCTCATGACTCACACACTCTCACTTCACTCAGGGCTTTGCTCAAATGTGAATTCTGAGTAAAGCCTTCTCTGGTCACCCTTATTTAAAATTGCAACCTATCCTCACTCCTCCCCATCCTAACACTCCCTGTCTCCTTTTCCTGCCTTTAAAATTTCTTCCACAGCACTTAACACCATCTGTCAAACCAGATGATCTACCAATTTATTTATTGTCTCTCTCCTCTCACTAGAATACAGGCTCTATGAAAGCAGTGATATTTGACAGGTTTGTTTATTGCTTCTGGCACAGAGCAGGTATTCAGTAAATGCTTGTTGAATCAAAAGCCATAGTCCAAGGTCTGATTCTCTCATTGGTAGAACTTTAATATCAACTATGTCTGAACTGGATTCTGGGTAAAAAAAGCCACACTCCTTTTCTCTTGGGTTATTCCCATAGGTAGTTGATCTGATCCATTATGGGAAGATCTTACTAGATGCATTCATAGGGGCAATCATAGCTCTAGATTTTGGCTGTACCCAGGCCACTTTTAGGCTGTTTCCAGGACAGGGACAGAATGAATATAAGAACATAAATCTGATGATCTGGGTTATAGTCCTGACTCTTTTAGTACCTGGCTGTGTAATTTCCTTGAATTTCAGTTTCTTCATCCTAAAATAAACTTGGTAAATACAATGATCTCCCAAATTTCTAGCTTTGATTAACCAGCAGATGGATAGGAAGACTGAGTTTAGATCCCAGAGACAAGAGTTCAGACATAAGAATTCCCAATTTAAGTTCTTGACTAGAAGGAAGAGAATTAATACTTGTTGAAAATACCTACCATATGCCAGGAAATGTACATCAAATTTTATGTATTTTTTTATTTTTATTTTTTAAATAAATAATATTTTATTCTCTATGCAAAATCTCCTTAACGTTGATATTTTATTTTATTTATTTATGTTTTTGGTATGTGCCCCTAGCAGGAACTGAACCTGGGACTCTCTGGTCCGCAGGCCGAAGCTCCAACCGCTAAGCTAAACTGGCCAGGGCTATGTATTTTTTATATACATAATTTTTTTGTATGTAAATTCCTCATCCACAAGCTGAGTAACACAAGACTCAAAGAGGTTAAGTGATGCACAGGCACACAGTAAGCAGTGTCAGACCCGGAATCCAACTCAAGCCTGTGTGACTCCCAAGCCTGTATGAGCTCCTCCACGATACCAGAAGTTTCCAATCCAACTGTTCATTAGAAACTGGGTCTTACACCAGTTCTACTCAATCCGAATCTATATTGGGGTTGGGGACGGGGGCTAATGAGCATGCTTGGGAATCTATTTTGAAAGTTCACAAAATCAATCTGACAAACCAGGTGTGCAAACCCTGCACTGTGTACATTCTACACATACTGTGTGTCTTCCAAAGAAAAGGAGTCAGGTGATGAAAGAGGTACTTGTTCAATAATCCATCTGGCAGTAGTGCTCATTGTACATTTGAGGACTACTGCCTTAGGTTAAAATGATTGGCTTATTTGTATGCCTCTTCAACAGGATGGTATACTATTTTAGTGCTGCAGCTTTACTGTGGTTCTCCTAGCATCTGGTGCAATGTCTGCCAAGCAGTTCCGACTCACTGTTTAATAAATGAATGAAAGAATAGACAAACATTAAACGAAGTCGTGTAGCTTCCTACTTATCCTTTCTTCTACCTAGAAGTGTTTCCTTAGCATATATACATGCCATGTACTGTGTGCTAAGCTCCTAAAGAGGGAGCAGAGACCCAAGGTTAACTAGGGGGAGTGCACTGCAGAACATTAAATAGCCAAAATAGAAGGTGAAGGAGGAGGAATCAGAGACTTCCCATAAATCCTTCCAGAAATTACTCCAGGCTCACTTAGTACTTTGTTTACAGCTGTCCTCTACAGAACACTTGTGAAACAGTGCCCTGTATTAATTAGACTAATACAATGTGTGAGGCAAAAATGGATAAGACTGTCAGTTCAGGTGATCACAAGCATACGTGGTAACTTCAAGCTTTCTCTCTCGACAACTGACAGAAGAACTAGATGGAAAATCAGCAAGGATACCAGAAGAACTCAACAACACCATCAACATTTATGGAATACTTCAACCCAAAACAGCAGAATACATATTCTTTTCAAGTGCCCACAGAACATATAATAAGATAGACCATATACTGGGCCATAAAACAAATCTCAACAAATTTAAAAGTTAAAATTACACTGAGTATGTTTTCCAATCATAATGGAATTACATGAGAAACCACAAACAGAGAGATAACAGGAAAATCTCCAAATACCTAAAAACAAAGCAATATACTTCTAAATAATCTATGAATCAAAAAGGAAATCTCAAGGAAATAAAAAACAAACAAGCCCTGGCCAGTTTGGCTCAGCGGTTAGAGCGGCAGCCCACGGACCAGAGAGTCCGGGTTTGGTTCCTGCTAGGGGCACGTACCTTGGTTGCAGTTTGTCCCGGCCCTGGTTGGGGTCATGTGGGTGGCAGTCACTCGATTTGTCTCTCTCACATCGATGTTTCTCTCTCTCTCTCTCTCTCTCTCTCTCTCTCTCTCTCTCTCTCGCTCCCCCTCGCTCCCTCCCTCCTTCTCTATCTGAAGATGAATGCGAAAATGTCCTCCAGTGAGGATTAAAAAACAAACAAACAAACAAACATGGAAATTAATGAACATGAAACTATAATATATCAAAATTTGTGGGGTACAATTACAGCCATGCTGAAAGGGAAATGTATAGTACTAAATACATATATTATAAAAAAAGAAGGATCTCAAATCAATAATCTAAACTTCCACCTCAAGAACCTGGAAGCAAATGAGCAAGCTAAAACCAAAGCCAGCAGAAGGAAGAAAGTAATAAAAATCAAAGCAGAAATCAATGAAATTGAAAACAGAAAACAATAGATAAAGATCAATGAAACATGCCCAGCCAGTGTGGCTCGGTGGTTGAGTGTCGACCCATGCACCAAGAGGTCACTGGGTCAATTCCCGGTCTGGGCACATGCCCAGGTTGTGGGCCTGATCCCCAGTGATGGGCATGCAGGAGGTGGCCAATCTATGTTCTCTCTCATTGATGTTTCCATCAGTCTCTCTCCCTCTCACTTCCTCTCTCTCTAAAATCAATAAAGGGAAAAAAAATAAAGAACTAACACTAGACCCCATCAAGATGGCAGTATAGGTAAACACAGTACTCAAATCCTCCTACAACCACATCAAAATTATAACTAAACTACAGAATAACCACCATTCAGAACTGCTCGAAATCTAGCTGAATGGAAGTCCTACAACTAGGGAATTAAAGAAGCCACATAGATGCCAGGCCAGTGTGGCTCAGTTGGTTGAGCATCATCCCATGTACCAGATCACCAGTTCGATTCCCAGGTTGCAGCTTGACCGAGAGAGAGAGAGAGAGAGAGAGAGAGAGAGAGAGAGAGAGAGAGAAGGAGGCAGCCAATCAATGTTCCTCTTTCATCAATGTTTCTCTATCTCTTTCCCTCTTCCTTCCTCTCTCTGAACCCAATAAAAATATATTTAAAAAAGAAGAAACAACATTGAGATTGGTAGGAGGGGTGGAGATGCAGAATGTGCTGGCCCCACACCCACATATCGCAGATGAAAATCTGGAGAAATATCTCAGCTTTGGAGGTCGCCCTTGAGGAGTAAGGAGTCCCAGCCACATTAGGCCTCTCAGTCAGGGTTCCAGTGCCAGGAAGAGAAGTCCCCATAACTTCTGGCTGTAAAAACCAGGGGGATTGTGGCTCAGTGACACAGAGGGCTGCTGGAGTCCTGGTAGTTCCTCTAAAAGAGCCAAGCATGGACTTACATGGACTCATTACCTCTGAGCTCCAGCGCTGGAGCAGCGCCTTGAAAGGAATCAGGGACATACAGGGAGAAACTGAATTGTCTGGAATCAGGACAAGAACTAGGGGGAACAACATCCCAAAAAGAAGTGCTGGCAGAAGCTACTGTTCCTTCCTTCCTTCCTTCCTTCCTTCCTTCCTTCCTTCCTTCCTTCCTTCCTTCCTTCCTTCCTTCCTCCCTCCCTCCCTCCCTCCCTCCCTCCCTCCCTCCCTTCCTTCATTCTCACCCGAGGATATTTTTCTATTTATCTTCAGGTAGAGAGAGAAAGAGAAAGGGAGAGAGAGAGAAACATCAACGTGAGAGGGACACACTGACTGGCTGCCACCCACATGACCCCGACCAGGGCCGGGGACGAACTGCAACCTAGGTGCGTGCCCTTGGCTGGAATCGAACCCAGAACTCATTGGTCTGTGGGCCAACGCTGTACTGCTGAGCCAAACCGGCCAGGGTGCAATTGTTCCTTTTCTGAGACCCCCCCCCAACACACACACACACACACACACACACACACACACACACACACGACAGGGCAGGGCATATCTGAGTCTCCAGCAACCTGGCTAACATTGTTAATTCTGCCCTCGTGGCTCCATGAGACCCCGCTCTACCCAGAGTTTCCAGAGGCTTTTCCATACAAAGGGCCTCTTTTGCCCCAGCATCTGGACTCTGTATACCCCATACCTCTTGCTAAGTGGCCCCAGGCCTGGCACTAGTGGCAACTAGCCCTGGTTCACAGCTTAACCTCTCCTGGGCATCTCTAAGCTCAGCCCAAGTAGCAGCAATCTGCAGATTGCTCTGCAGGTCATGCCAGACCAGGCACAGGTGGTGGCTGACCTTGCACCTCCTGGGAGGCCCCAGAGGCAGTGTACTCAGTGGACAGCTTCAGACCACACTGGATTACAACCCTACCACCTCCACAAATGACACATTCAAGCGGCTGGCTTGGAGAGCACCAAAGTCCCACTGAAGCAAGTCCTGCTCCTCAGCTTTAGTTGAAGCTGGTCCTCACAGTTGATTGGTCTGGGGATCAATCCCTTCCAGTGATGCCAACAGCAATCAACTACAATAGGACACACTACACATAGCCCACACAGGAACACACCTGGAGTGCCCAGCTTGGGTAACTGAGGAGGCTGCGTCAACTGGGCCACACAGGACACCTACTACACAAGGCCACTCTACCAAGTCCAGGAGATACAACAGCTCTACCTAATGTACAGAAACAAACACAGGGAAGCAGCCAAAGTGTAGAGACAAAGAAACATGTCCCAAGTGAAAGAACAGGAGAAATCTCCAGAAAAAGAACTAAATGAAATGGAGGCAAGCAAACTACCAGATAGAGTTCAAAACAATAGTTATAAAGATGTTCAAGGAATTTAGTGAGAACTTCAACAGCACAAAAAAGGACAAAGAAACCATTAAAAAGAACCAGTCAGAAATGAAGGATACACTAACTGAAAGGAAGGATAATTTACAGGGAATCAACATAAGAGTAGATAAAGCCAAGAATCAAATCAGCAATTTGGAATATAAGGAAGCAAAAACAAACAAACAAACAAACACCCAATCAGAGTAGCAAGAAGAAAAAAAAGAATTCAAAGAAGATAGTGTAAGGAGCCTCTGGGACAACTTCAAGCATATCACGGGGGTGCTGGAAGAAGAGAGAGAGCAAGAAATTGAAAACCTATTTGAAAAGATAATGAGAGAAAACTTCCCCAACCTGGTGAAGGAAATAAACATATAAGTCCAGGAAGCACAGAGAGTCCCAGACGACATAAACCCAAATCGGCTCACACCAAGACACATTATAATCAAAATGTAAAAGGTTAAAGACAAAGATAGAATCTTAAAAGCAGCAAGAGAAAAGCAGTTAGTTACCTACAAGGGAGTGCCCATAAGACAATCAGCTGATTTCTCAACAGAAACTTTGCAGGCTGGAAGGGATTGGCAAGAAATAGTCAAAGTAATGAAAAACAAGGACCTACAACCAAGATTACTCTATCCAGCAAAGCTATCATTTAGAATCTAAGAACATATAAAGAGTTTCCCAGACAGGAAAAAGCTAAAGGAGTTCATCACCACCAAGCCAGTATTACAAGAAATGTTAAAGGGTCTTCTGTAAGGAGAAAAAAAGGTAAAAAAACCCAACAAAATGGAAATAAATACATATCTATCAACAAATGAATCTTAAAATCACAAAATAAACAAAGAAGCAGAACAGAAACAAACTCATAGATACAGAGAACATTTTGATGGCTACCAAATGGGAGGAGGAGTAGGGGGAATGGATGAAAAAGGTGAAGGGATTAAGAATTATAAATTGGTTGTTATGAAATAGTCATAGGGATGCAACGTACATCATAGGGAATATAATTAGTAATATTCTAATAACTATATTTGGTGTCAGATGAGTATGCGATTTATCAGGATGATCACTTAGTTATATAACGTCTAATCACTGGGGTGTATACCTGGAACTAATATAAAGTTGTATGTCAACTGTAATGGAAAATTTTTTTTGATGATTTAAAAAATAAAATATTCAAAACCAAAAAAATAAAAATAAAAAATAAAGAAGAATGAACACCAATTCTACACAATCTTCTAGAAACAAAAAAAAGGGGAAATACTTTCCAATCTATTTTATGGAGCTAGTATCACCCTGGTACCACTAAAATCCAACAAAGACAAAATGCAAAAACAAAAAACAAAGCTGCAGGCCAATTTCCCTCATAAATATAGATGCAAGAATCCTAAACAAAATATTAGGAAATATAATATGATCAGAAGTATGTAAAAAAGAATTATACACCATGACAAAGTAGGATTTGGTCTAGGGATGAAAGGCTGGGTCAATATTTGAAAATCAATCAGTGTAATTAATATTAACAGGCTAAAGAAGAAAAATCACATGATTATACTATCCTCATCTTTTAGACCTCTAAATGTTGAAATGTCCTAGGACTGGGTCACACTGGGCCCCTTTTCTTTCTACACCTATTCTCTTCCATGACTCCCACATTTACACCTCTATCCCAGATCTCTCCCTTGAACTCCAGACCCAGAAATCCAGTTGCCTACAAGACATCTCAACTTGAAAAGGCATTTTCAACTGGACATGCACAGATCTAAACTCCTGCTCTTACACCCCAAACCAGCTCTTTCCTCCATTTGGTAAATGAAAAATATATTCTTATGACTGCTTAGGCTAAAACCCTTGGGGCCATACAGACTCTTTTCTTTTACACCTCATATCTAATCTGTCAGCAAATTCTGTTATCTCTTCTAAAATACCCCCAGAATCTGACACTTTTCACCACCTCCACCCTGGTATGAGTTATCCTTTCACTTGGGTTATTACAACAACTGCCAAATTGGTCTCCCTGCTTCTACCCTTGTACCTTTACTGTCTATTTTCTACTTAACAACCACAATGCTCCTCTTTTACTCAAAACCATCCAACGGACTCTCATTTCACTCAGACTAATATCCAACATCCTTCATATTGCCTGATGTCCCCTAGCAATGTGGTCCCTGACTACTTTTCTGAGCTCATTTCCAGACTTTCGGTTCATATCACTTCAGCTTTACTGTCCTCCTTGCTGTTCCTTAAAAATGTCCAAAGTGGTCTAACCTCAGGACTTTGTATTTGGTTTTCCCTCTGTCTGGAATAACATTCTACCACAGAGCATATGACTTGTTCTCTCATTTTTTCAGGTCTCTGATCAAATGTCACTGTATCAGTGAAGCCTTCTCTGACCAGCATATGTAACAGCCTCCTATCCACCCAAACATGCATTCCTCTGATCAAATATCACTGTATCAGTGAGGCCTTCTCTGACCAGCATATGTAACAGCCTCCTATCCACCCACACATGCATTCCTTATTCCCCTTACCCTCCTTAATTTTTATTTAAGGCACTCATCACTCTCTGACTCATTTTATACTAGCATGTTTGTATATCTACCTTCCCCTATCAGTTAAGCTTCCAAGGACATGGATTTTGTCTGCCTAGAATAGTGTTTCAGACATAGACACTCAAAATTACTTCCTGAATGAATGAACCACTGGCTCAGGAGTGAAGAGTTCGGGATCAGACATCAGATAACCTTGATTTGACTCCTGGCTTTGTCATTTCCTATGTCCAAGTGACATAGGACAGATTATTCACCCATGTTCTGGGTTTTCTTATTTATCCAATAGTGATAATTATCCCCACCCCATAGGACTGTTGTACTGATTAAATAAAAGAATGTATGTAATGTGCTTAATATGCTGGCCGGTTTGGTTCAGCAGTTAGAGTGTTGGCCTGCACACCCAAAGGTTGAAAGTTCGATTCCTGGTCAAGGGCATGTACCTGGGTTGCAGGTTCTATCCCAAACCCTGCCCAGGATCATGCGGGAGGCAGCTGATCAATGTGTCTCTCTCCCATCGATGTTTCTCTCTTTACACTCTTTCTCTCTCTCTCTCCCATCCTTCCACTCTATCTAAAAATCAATGGAAAAATATCCTTGGGTGAGAATTAACAAAAAATAAAAATAAATAAATTTTAAAAAATTAAAAACAAACAAACAAACCCAAAGTGGTTTGGTATAAAAGTGCTCAGTATATGACACTGTTACTTAATACACAAAGATGGATATACCAGATTTGGACTCAAAGATCCTAGGTTATAATTATAATTTGATGTTGATGGTGTGCTTTTAGGCCATTCATCTCTTTTATAGTCATTCACTTAATCAGCTATGAATTAGGTGCCAGAGTTAAAAAAAAAAAAAAAAAGACAGATAAGATGCAGTCCCTTCCCTCTAATTTAGTTATGTGGTCTTGGGTAGGTCACCTAATCTCTCTCAGCCTGTTTCCTCATTTGCCAAACCGGAATGATGTAATACCTACCTCACAGCTTTGTGCTAAGGATTAAATGATTTACTATGTGAAAACACTGTCTGGCTCATAGCAACTGCTCACTATACTGGCCATGATTATGATTCTAGTCTGGAGAAGCATCTAAGCAAATAACTACAATACAGCACGTTAAAAGCAAAAACAGGCATCAACTAGGCTATCTCCTAGTTGGAGTCCACCCACAACTGGTAAGTTTCATGATAATCAGAAAATTCTAAACTTCCATGTCTACAATAACCTAACCTCCTATCACCACCCCCATAGCAGATTGGATAACTGGAATTAAATTTTTTAAAAAAAATATGTTTTTATTGCTATCAGAGAGGAAAGAAGAGGGGGAGAGAGAAACGTGGATTGGCTGACTCCTGCACACCACCCCCTCCCGGGAATCGAACTGGCAACCTGGGCATGTGCTCTCACCAGCGACTGAACCGGTGATCTCTCAGTACACAGGTCTACGCTCAACCAAGTTGAGCCACGCGGGCCAGGGCTGAATTTTAAACTTTTTAAAACAGTAAAGGGGTTCAGAGTCTGAAACAGTGTTTCTTCTGCCTCCACCATCCCCCAAAGTTAATATTACTTAAATTTGAGGCACAGTAAAATGGACCCCCAGAGGGCAGCATGTACTTTCCCGAATAAAGCAACCAATTAAGAGCCAAGAGCAGAATAGCTTGTTTCATGGAGCTGTCAGACTAGATGTCAGAACTGGACATTAAAGGGGGGACCTGGAACCGAATGGGAGCCCACAGGTGAGAAGGAGGGGCGTCACCTTTGGGGAAAGAACAGCAAGAGCCAAGGTTCGGAGGCGTCAAAAGTGCATGTGGCTGGCTTGGCAGAGCAAAAAGCTTTTGGAGGAGGGCAGCCAGGGAGCGGTGTATATGGAGGCAGAGTGCGGCCTAGGTCCTGTCAGGTGAGAAAGGCCCTCCCATACCCAGGTCCTGACCTCTCGGCCTCAGAGTGCCCTCAGGATCCCCTCTAAGGTCTCCCAGCTGCTGATATCCCTGTTGCCCCCGCCACTCTTCCCTTACCTCGTCTTCCAGCCTTCCCTCACTCTCCCGCCTCCTCCGCCCCGCCGGAAGTGACGCGCTAACTAGCGCGCCGCAAAGCGCCAGAAAGGTTCTGGGGGAGCTGGGGAAAGGGTTCCGGTGAGACACACTGCGCCGGCGTGTGGGCGCGAGCGGTCAAAGCGCCTTCCGGAGGCCGCCAAAGTGCGTTCTTGTCCCCGTCTGTCGCTTTCGAAGTGCCCTGAACGAGGGTCATAGAGGCCGTCGCCGCCACTGGAGGGGCCTTTCTAGAGCTCTGAGACCTGGTGTCCAGCCACTCCGGCCCTTGCCCTTTGACCCTGCTCTCGCGGCCGGGTGAGAGGTCGGTGGCCATCTTGTGGCGGCGGCGCGGGCGGCTGTTACTGCGGAGACCCATCCCCCTCCCCCCTTGCCCGCCTGGCTGTCTGTCAGTCAGTAAAGAGTCCCGCAGGCGGTCCGGTGAGGCCCCGGCCTCGTGCCGTCGCTCTTCCCGCCGCACTGGGCGGCCCAGGCCGCTCCCTGCCGGGCCTCACCGCCACCACCATGTCCTCCTTCTCGGAATCGGCGCTGGAGAAGAAGCTCTCGGAGCTGAGCAACTCTCAGCAGAGCGTGCAGACCCTGTCCCTGTGGCTCATCCACCACCGCAAGCACGCGGGACCCATCGTCTCAGTGTGGCACCGCGAGCTCCGCAAAGGTAAACACCCTGTCCCCACCCCCTGGAGCCCTCCCCGGGTAGCCCTCTTCCCCCACCCACTGCTGAGGCTCCTCCGGCTTCATCACTGAGCCTTGCTTTCCAGGCCCGAGCCTCAGCTTGCGCTTTTGAGGTTGGAGACGGCGTTATCCCCATTTCTCGGAAAAGGGAATTGAGGTCCGGGAAGGTTTACGGTACTTGTCTGAGGATCCATCGCTCAGGGCCCCATTGCCAGACTCCCGGTTCAGCCAGCCGTTTTCCCATCGGGCTCCTCCTGACACTTGTAACTATTATTATCTGGGCAGCATTCAGCGCCTTGTGGAGGTTGCTGGCCTAGCCTGCTGTGTGCCAGGCGCTTTACTGGGCATTTGGAGTAAGAGCCTGCAGACTCTGGAGTGTGACTCTTGCTCGAGTCCTGGCTCAGCCACTTACTAGCTGAGCGATAATTGGGCAAGTTTTTTCATCTCAGTATGCCTCTGTTTTCTCATTTGTAAAATGAGGACTAGTATAGCTACCACTTATAGAACCCTGATTCTGTGCCAGTCACTCTGCGGAGACCGGTACCTGATAGATCCTCGCACTCAGTCCTCAGAACAGCCCAGTGAAGTGGATACAGTTACTCCCTGTATAGAGAGGTTAAGGGGCCACACCACCTAGGCTCCTCTTCTCATGCAACTTTCGTTGGTTCTAGACCCTGCTCAATCTAACAGACATCCCTTGAGCTCAGGCTACTATGCTGTAGGCACTAGGTTGGGTGCTTGAAAGCATGTTGGCTCCAGAGGCCAGCTATCTGGAACTGCAGCCTGACTTTGACATTTACTGACCCCAGCAACTTAACCTCTTTGCCCCCCTGTTTCCTTACCTATAAAATGGAGATGATGATATTTATCACGCCTTTATTATATGCCAGGCCCAGTACTGGTATCTTTACATACACTGTCATTTTTTAAATTCTCAGAGACCTATGAAGTAGAAACTTTGCAGATGAGGAAAATCTGAGGCTCAGACAGCTTACTGTTGTGCGGAGTAAAGAGAGTAATCCAAATGAACGTCAAGCATGGTGTCTGGCACAGTGTAGGAATTCAGTAAATAATGGTGAGATGGGATTACTGGGTGCTCAATGTGAGGCCTGGTCTTCGCATTCAAGTCGCGTACAGTCTGGTTGGGAAAGATGGTGACCTGCACAGCTATCTGATACCCTGATGGGTTCCATAGCAGAAAACTGAGTACTTGAAGCTTAGAGCTGTTTTGGACAGCCGGTAATGTGTGGTAGGCCCTTTATAGCATAGGAAGCAACTTTACTTGTGGTCTCTACTATCTGTGAGGTGGGGATTCTACTGGTTTACATATGAGGAAACTGATGCGGCTAAGTGGTATTTTTAAGGCCTTACAACTGGTAAGGTTCAGACTACATCAGGCTAGTAGACACCAAAATTCAGGATTCTTTCAGGAGACCCAGTTCTAGCCCTCTGGCTGAGACCCCCTCTAACCCCCCCTCAATATATTATGTACAATACTGAGATAGGGGCAGTTGGGGAATAGAACTTAGAGCTCCCAGAACCTTCTCCATGTACCCCACTGTGCCATTCAAATGTTCCCAACATCTGAGATGTAAAAAAAATGTGAATCGCCTCTATAGGATCCTGTCTGGTAGGATCTGAGATAGGTCAGTGTCTAACTCAAATGTCACTTCTTTTGTGAAGCCTTCTTGATTTTCTACCTCACCCTACTTGAGTTATTGAAAAATCAAAACAAAAACAATTTAGAGAGTGCATTCACTTATGAAGTTCCTATAACCCTAATCTCATATGATGAAAAGTTATGTTGTAAGTAGGCCAGCATTATTATCCCATTTTATAGAAGAGAAGATAAAGGTACAAAGAGATTAAGTGCTTTGCTCAGGGGCACACAGCTGGGACATGGGTCCAGAGCTCTTTGACACCAAAACTTGTACTTTCAAGTACCCAGTGCCTCAATGCACTTAATAAGTAAAGGTGATAGTAACCTTCCAACCAAACCTGTAGTGGTTTTGTTTATTAGAATTAATCACTGTCTCCCATCCCATACCAATTTAGCATTTACAGTTGGCCCTCTGTATACATAGGTTCTACATCCAACCATGGATTGAAAATATTCCAGAGAAAAAGTTAAGTTGTTGCCAACATGTACTATGTAGTTAGGCCTAGGATGGTGGCATCTGTACTGAACATGTACATACTATTTTTTTCTTGTTACTATTCCCTAAACAATATAGTATAACAACTATTTACATAGTGTTTACATTTTATTAAGTATTATAAGTAATTTAGAGATGATTGAAAATATACAGGAGGATTTGCTTAGGATATGCATATACTATATATCATTTTATGTAAGGGACTTGAGCATCTGTGGATGTTGGTATTCGTGTAGAGGTTGGGAGGGTGGGGAGGTCTTGGAACCCCATCCCCACCCCAGCTGTGGTAATGCCAGTGGACTACTGTATTTCATTATTACTAGTTATGTGTTTTCACTAGGTTGTGTTTTGAGGGAGAAACTAGGCCTCTTGTTTCTTTGTAACAGTATTAGCATGGTACCTGTTACACAATTTAAAAGTAGGTTAGGTTTTAAATTATAGTCTCTGACATTTTGAATAAATGACACTAATATAACTTTCTGTGATGATAGAAATGTTTTATATCTGCTGTCCAACAAGGTAGCCATTTGACACAGGTGGCTGTTGAGCACTTGAAATATGTGACTAAGGAATGAAAGTTTTAAATAAGTACAATAAAAAATTTAGTTCTTGAGTTTTGCTGGCCACAATTCATGTGTTCACTATGTGGCTAGTGGCTACCATATTGGACAGTGCAGAGCCAGAGGATGCTTTTCCAAGCATCAGGATTGGCTTCCTAATGTCCAGGCTTTCTTCATGATTGAAAGTGCCCCCACACTAAAGTGGAAAAGATATTTGTGCCCTAATGTTCAAATTGACCAGTCCCTTAGGTTCTAGCCCAGCCTGAGTCTTTATTTTATTTATTTATTTATTTATTTATTATCCTCACCCGAGGACACTTTTCCATTTTTTGTTCAGGTAGAGTGGGAGGGAGAGAGAGGAACAGAGAGAGAGAGAAACATCGATGCGAAAGGAACACATCGAGTGGCCGCCACCCGCACGACCGACCAGGGCCGGGGACAAACTGCAACCAAGGTACGTGCCCTTAGCGGGAACCGAACCCGGGTCTCTCCAGACTGCAGGCCGACGCTCTAACCGCTGAGCCAAACCGGCCAGGGCCAGCCTGAGTCTTTAAAAGTAGACCTTTCTTTCTTTTCTTTTCTTTTTTATCCTCACCCGAGGACATTTTTCCATTTTTTATTCAGATAGAGCGGGAGGGAGAGAGAGGAAGAGAGAAACATCGACGTGAAAGGGGTACATCGAGTGGCTACCACCCGCACTACCCAACCAGGGCCGGGGACAAACTGCAGCCAAGGTTTGCAGCCCTTAGCGGGAACGAACCCTGGTCTCTGGACTGCAGGCTGACGCTCTAACTGCTGAGCCAAACTGGCCAGAGCAAAAGTAGACCTTTCTATCTGAGATCTTTTTTCCTAAGATGTTCACAGACTGTCTCTGAGTTGCCTTCAAAAATATTTACCAGACTTACAAAAATTACTTTTTCTTGCTTAAATACTACTTCTATTGCTGATGTATTAGTCCATTTTCTAGGACTAATTCTCAATTTATCTCCTTGAACTCTGTTCTAGGAAGAACTCCCCTTCTTTATGGAGCAGTTTTGTGTTACATGCTCTTGGATGAATATTTTTTACTAATGTTTTTGTATCTTGGCCTGAATGAAAATAAATAAGCTTTTTTTCCAAACTTACTTTTCTAGATGTCAAAACCAGCCAAACAGTGAAAAATTATGGTCAGCTAAGTTATTTAAACTTTGCTCAATAACTATTTTAATCAATTTGGAATGGGCATAGATAGAGTGTGAAAAGATCTCTTTTTGTCATATTGGAAAGACATTTGAACAAGTGAGCTGTCACCTGGGGCTGGAGTAGAAGGTGTGTGTGTGTCATTTGCATTATGACTGTGTGTTCAAGTACTCTAGGGCTCTGTCATATCACTTTTACACACATGATGCTTATGTGGACTGTTCAGGATGCAGGATGTGAAGGGATAAAGTTTTATCCTAAATAAGTCTCCATTGCTAAATTTAAGGATGATGAAAATTAATTGGCATTGTAGATAGTGAAAATCTTGGCTCTTTGGCCTCTTAGCTATCATAATTGTAATACTGAAAGACATAGCAAGTCATTCTTGATTGTCCTGTGACATTTTATAATATGATTTCTGGGTTTTTTAACATAAGTATATGGAATTTGTAAAGCTTCACTTTATGAAGTCAGATTTGCTTCGCTGAAGTTTTACTTTTGAACCTGGTAACTTTCATGGCATTATAGACTTGGTAGTTTTACTTGCTGCAACATCCCAGAACAAGGTTTGCTTTTTTTTTTTTTTTTACAAAAAGCCTTTTGCCATAATCATACCTTTATAGCAACATAGCTCCAGGTTTTCAATGTTTCTCACCAGTTGGCCATCAAAATTAGGTTATTACCAGGTTATTACAGTCCACTATATCCATATTTAATTTTTTTGAGCACTTGAAGTCATCGGTTTAAACCATAATATGCTTTTAAAATCTTGTTTTTAACTTGGATTTTTCTTCTGTAGCTACATTTAAAAATGTCAGATCTTATGCCTGCTGTGTCAGAATTTATATATGCTGTGTGCATTTCAAAAGGAACAAGTAGTTTCTGAGAGAAATGGAGTAAGGACTAGGTGGGTGTAAAGGTTGACATAGGGCTTGCTTGAGTTTTTTAGGTACTTTGACATTGGAGAAAATAATGTTTTGAACCATCTGATTGTGTTCTTATTTATTTCTTTTAAAAGAAAACTGGGAGCCCTGGCCAGTTTGGCTCAGCGGTTAGAGCGTCGGGCTGCGGTCCGGAGAGACCCGGGTTTGGTTCCCGCTAAGGGCGCGTACTTCGGTTGCAAGTTTCTCCCCGGCCCTGGTTGGTCGTGCAGGTGGCAGCCACTCGATGTGTCTCTTCACGTCGATATTTCTCTCTCTCTCTCCCTTTCTCTCTCTCCGTCCCACTCTATCTGTACAAAAAATGGAAAAATATCCTCGGGTGAGGATAAAAAAAGAAAAGAAAACTGGGATCAAAAGTTGTAATGATGTAACTTTATAGTTGAGAAGTTATGTACATAGAAGTCAGGAAATTCAGTAATGTTTCCCTAAGCAACTGTAACTCAGGCATATTGCATGAGGTTTTTATGGTTTAATATATGATAGCATATAGAATAATAGGAAATACTACATTGAGTATGTATAAAAGAGAAGAATTATAGTTTTTGTTGGAGACATAATTTTACATAATCCAGATTTTAGACATGTAAATTTTTCATTAATAATGTAGCATCAGTGTATATTTGTATTTGAGATAAATACCCATTGGTGCATCTAGAGATTCCTCTGGATTGTGGAGTTGATGTAATTGACTGATGATGGTTATTAGAGTGTTCAAAGAGAAATTCTCTGGTCCGCAAGCCGACGCTCTAACCGCTGAGCCAAACCAGCCAGGGCTTCAAAGAGAAATTCTGTTAGCATAAATTACAGGAACCTAACTCAGTCTTGCATTATGCAGTGTTTGATTAAAGTGAGTTAGAAAAGTTCATTTTTACAATAGAATAAAGGAAAACCTTGGTTTTAACATGTCTTCTGGAGAACATTGACTGCTTATCTCTTAGGAATTTTCTTCAGATTATCTTCATTTTTACTGCTCATTAATTGCCCTGGTTAAAATAACACAGAAGTGAAGATGGCCCGTTCTCGTTTTGTTTTTTTACAAAAAATTGTATTCTCAAACCTCTTTTATTAGAGGTATCAAGGAGTTCTTTAGGTTGTTTTTCAAACATGTGGCATCCTTGACCTCAAATAGATAATGCTTGTCTTAATATTGGTTTAGAAGTAGCTTAGGGCAAAAGAATTGTGAATTGAGAATTTCCTTGGTGTAAATTAAATTATCCTTTCTTTTTTTCCAGCCAAATCAAATAGAAAGCTTACTTTTCTGTACTTAGCAAATGATGTCATCCAAAACAGTAAAAGGAAAGGACCTGAATTCACTAGAGAATTTGAATCTGTCCTTGTGGATGCTTTTTCTCATGTTGCCAGGTATGTTGTCTCTTTTTTTGTTTTGTTTTTAAATACATTGCCTTTCTTCCTTTTTGTTCTTTCATTTTCCAAGATAACTTTTGTAAATTGATAACTTGTACTTTACAGAAATGTACTTTATAGAGTGGTGCAAAGGCTAAATTATGGTTTTACGTTTTGCTCATTTTGATGCATTAAGGCAGTTCTCAACCTTCTAATGCCGCGACCCTTTAATATAGTTCCTCATGTTGTGGTGACCCCCAACCATAAAATTATTTTTGTTGCTACTTCATAACTATATTTTGCTACTATTATGTCTTAGGCGACCCCTGTGAAAGGGTCGTTCAACCCCCAAAGGGGTCACAACCCACAGGTTGAGAACCGCTGCATTAAGGGATTCAGTCTATCATTTGAAACACAGCCTTTTCCCTAGATGTAGTCCATTTATTTAATTCATTTCTTTAAAAAAAATTTTTTTTTCTTTATTGCTTTTAGAGAGAGAGGAAGGGAAAGGGAGAAAGAAATAGAGACATCAATGAGAGAGAACATTGATTGACCGCCTCCTGCCTGCCCCTCACTGGGGATTTGGCCCACAACCTGAGCATGTGCCCTTACCGGGAATCAAACCCGCAATCTTGGTGCATGGGGGGGTCAGTGCTCAACCACTGAGCCACACTGGCTAGGCTAAATTCATTTCTTGGATATGGTATATTTTTCTTGGTTGGCTGAATTATTTCATTAGCTTATAGTCAGAAAACAAAAAGCCAAATAGTACAAAGGAACCTTCCAGTAATAAAACCTTATTAGCAAGAAATTAGTTGCTTATGCCTGTATTTTTACTTCCTTCTGGATGTCTAGATGTCTGGTTTATTAGAAATAGTGGTCACTACTGTAACTGCAAAGATAATTACTAGTGTGGAAAGGAGCTATTTGCTCTGGCTATATCATACAAAGTCTCTGCCACGGTCATGTTCTGTAACAGAGGACTGGAGCATAGAGCTCACATATAACTAGTATCCCAGAAAACATCCATTGGATTCAATTTTTATGAATTATTCTTACTCATTTAAAAACAAATTGCTTTTCTGTAGACATGAGTTAGTTGCCTAGGAAGAGCAGAGAAAAACTATTTTTCACAAGAATATTACTTAATCCTATATATAAAAAAAAAAAAATCTTGCCCTGGCCGGTTTGGCTCAGCGGTTAGAGCGTCGGCCTGCGGTCCTGAGAGACCCGGGTTCGGTTCCCGCTAAGGGCACGTACTTCAGTTGCAGTTTGTCCCCGGCCCTGGTTGGTCGTGCGGGTGGCAGCCACTCGATGTGTCCCTTCACATCGATGTTTCTGTCTCTCTCTCCCTTCCTCTCTCTCCCTCCCACTCTATCTGAACAAAAAATGGAAAAATATCCTCGGGTGAGGATAAAAAAAAAAAAAAAAAATCTTTGCAAAAGGAAATTGGGAAGGGCACAAAGGAGACTAGTATGGTTCAATAAAAATTGTTCTAGTGTCTCAAGGGTCAATGAAAAGTCATAAATGTGAAAATAAGTCTGGTATTCCATGAAATATTTAAAACATTTAAAGGAATAAAATGAGAAGTCCAAAAGAAAGAAATGACATCCAGCTTTCTAGGGATGGAAAAAAGACTTTTGTTTGTCCACTGCATAGCTGGCTCGCTCTTTTGGTGAACATGGACACTGAAGAAAATGTGTTATGAACTTGAGTAAATACATCTCCTTATAACAGATAGTAAGCTTAGAACAAACTACTACAGTAGCTATTTGAAACTGGAAACAGACATTTTCTTATTTTAAGGAGATTTTGTTTTGTTTCTTAGACATTGGCTATAGCTCTGCCTCTAACACTGAGTGACTTTACATGTGATACTTAGCCTTTTGAGCCCAAGTTTCCTAATTAGAGTTGTGACTCAAAACAGTATGCTCACCCTGGCCAGGTAGTTCAGTTGGTCAGAGCCTTGCCCCCATATGCCAAGGTTGTGGATTCAGTCCCAGTCAGAGCACATATAAGAATCAACCAATGAATGCATAAATAAGTGAAATGACAAATTGATCCTTCCCTCTCTCTCTCTTTCTCTCCCCCCACTCTCTCCCTCCCTCTACCTCCCTTCCTGTCTCTCTAAAATCAATAGGGAGAAAAATGCCCTGGCTGGGTAGTTCATTTGGTTAGAAGTTCGTCCCAATACACCAAGGTTGCGGGTTCAATTCCCAGTTGGGGCCCATACAAGAAAAAATAGAACAGTGTGTTTGAAAGTACATAGTACAGGCCCTGGCCGGTTTGGCTTAGCGGTTGGAGCATTGGCCTGCGGACCAGAGAGTCTTGGGCTCAGTTCCCACTCGGGGCACGTACCAAAAAAAAAAAGTACATAGTACAGGACTGGACTAAGTTCTTTGTTCCTTTGCAGGAATAAAGTATACTAAATTATAAAATCTGTGAAGCAAAGGACCATTTCTTTTTTTTTATCCCAAGCACCTAGAGAAGTGTTCGGCACAGAGCTGCTGGGTTGTGTAGCTATAGGGAATGCCATTTATGTAGCCTTGCTGTGAATGGTGGTGTCCTAGAGCTGGGCAACATTGTGGTCTGTCCTGGCACAGAGAGGAATTCAGCAAATATTTGATAAATTAGTTAATTAATTTAGGGTATGGGAAATTGACTAAAATAGTTTTCTGTAGGGTTAATAAATATAGCATTTTTATTTAAAAATTGAACAGTAATCGTTAGCTACCCCAAATCCAGCAAAGGGTAAGTAGAAAAGGGTGGGAGGTGGGGGGGTGGACAGTACCAGGATTGAAAATCCCTTGCTACTTGCTAACATCTTAAGGCCTATCTAGGAGGAATTGTGGCATTATGGGGAAAATAAACTTACTTTTCAATTTAAAACAAAACAAACACAAAAACCTCTGATTTATTTATTTATTTTATTTATTATTATTTTCCTTTTTTGCATTTTTCTAGTTCTTTTACCCGCCTTTTTGGGTGTTCTATTTGGGATCCCCATGTTCCAAGCCCCTCCCCCTACCATTATTAGAAAGCTCCACTTCAATCCTGGTGTACTCTATCAACAGTTAGAAGTGCTCTCTGTATTTCCTACCTTCTCCCTCAACCATCCCCTTGCTCCAGAAATCCCCAAACCAAACTTTTTAAGTCAGAGAAAGCTGACAAGCTCATGGGGTAGATTTAATTCAAATAGAGATTTAATTAACCAGACTTAGAACTTTTTCCCCACAAATGCCTTCTTGTTTTCTTCTCAGTTTGGAGATGGTTGTGCACCTTATTTTTCATTCAGTGTGTATTTTGAGTGCCTTCTGTGTGCCAAGAACTGATCCAGACAACTGGGAGCAGCCATGAATAAGGCAGGCAAGGACAAACAAATGAACAAGATACTTTCAGAGAGTGATGATGTGGACATAATAGGATAGAATGGCATTCTAGAGTGGGGTCTTTCCTAGTGTGGTGAAGGAAGTCCTCTTTCAGGAAATGACATTTAAGGTAATCACATGAGGTAGGGACTTCAGGTAAAAATAATCTTGGCATGTTCAAAGGATCAGAATGTGGTTAGAACACAGTGAGCAAAGGGAAACGTGGCATCCAGGTGATATCAGAGAGGTAAGCAAGTGCCAGTAAGTGTTGGGAGAGAGGATTTTCTGATAGGTTGTCGCTGAGGGGTTTTAAACAGGGGAATGATATATTCCATCACATTGTTAAAAGATCCCTCTGGCTTGGTTTGGAGAATGGATTGTAAGGGCCAAGGGAGGGGCAGGAACATTAGTTTAAATGGAATTGCTCTAGTACAGTCTAGAAGTGACATCAGCTAGGACTCAGAAGCAGTGAGAAGATAATATTAGCTTCTGTTTATTGACTGTTTACTTGTGGATCTATTTGCTACCCTACCCCCAACCCCCACCCACCCAAATTGAAACTGATGGGGTTTATGGGAATTGAGTAGGATTTGGTAAGGAGGGAAAAGAGAAATCAAAGATTAGTTTTAGGCTTTTGATGTAAGTGGATGGCCAGCGGTACTCTTTACTGAGATGAGGTTTGAGGAGGAGATATGTTAGAGGAAATCAAGAGGGTTTTTTTTGGCCATGTTAAGTTTGAGTTGGCTAGTAGATATTCCAAAGGGCAGTGCCAAATAGGCAGATGGATAAAATATAGGCATACTTTGTTTTATTGTCTTCGCATTATTGTGCTTCACAGATGTTTGTTTTTCACAAATTGAAGGCAAGACCCTCCATGAGCAAAAATAATACAACTTGCTTTATTGAGATAGTCACTTTATTGTGGTGGTCTGGAACCAAACCCACAATATTTATTTCCGAGATATGCCTATCATCTGAATCTCAGTAGGAAATTAATTTCTGGAGACAGATTGGAGTTAGCACCATGTATACTTTTATTTACCGTTATGTCATAAGTCCTGAAGACTGCTCCTAGGTTTGATGACTTGCTAGGAGGACTCACAGAACTCAGTATATAGTTGTGCTCATGGCTATAAGTCATTAGAGTGAAAGGATACAAAATAAAATCGGTAAAGGGAAACGGTGTATGGGATGAAGTCCAGAGGAGACTAGGCATAAGCTTCCAAGAGTCCTTTCACAGTGGAGCAGCAATTTTCAACTGGTGTGCCACAAGAATTTTTCAAACATGTGATACCTGACTATTTAGTCAGGGATGCTGACTTCTTTTTTCCTTTGCTTGTCAAATAAAAAATAACACAGCCCTGGCTGGTTTGGCTCAGAGGTTAGAGCATCGGCTTGCAGTCCAGAGAGACCCGGGTTCGGTTTCCGCTAAGGACAAGTACTTCAGTTGCAGTTTGTCCCTGGCCCTGGTTGGTTGTGCGGGTGGCGACCACTCGATGTGTACCTTTCACGTCGATGTTTCTCTCTCTCTTCCTCCTGCTCTGTCTGAACAAAAAAAATGAAAGAATGTCCTCGGATGAGGATAAAAATAAAAAATAACACGCCAACACAGTAGCTACCAGTGTGAATAAATCAAAATTATCCCCCTCCCCCTTTTTTTTTAAGAGGAAGGGATGCGGAATTGGTTGCCTCACATATGTGCCCCGACCAGGGATCAAACCTGAAACCTAGGTATGTACTCTGACTGGGAATTGAACATGCAACCTTTTGGTAAATGGGAAAACGCTCCAACCAACTGAGCCACCCAGCCAGAGCTATACCTATTGTTTTGTCAGATATGAAAAAATGTACAATATATTTTTTTGCAGAATTTTGGTAGGTTATGTGTGCTATGAGATGAAAAAGGTTTGCAAATCACTGCAGTGGAATCACACAAGATATATATTTAATTCCTCCAGCATTGAATTATGGCAACATGTGTGAAATGTATACCTGGGAAACTCATTAGAGACTCAGTGCCCGGGTTTTTTATTGGTGTTGGCCAAAGGCATCCTCTGCCAAAATTTCAGAAGGAAAGCAGGTGTTCAGCATAAACCATGTTGTTTGCACAAACAATTTAGGCACAGTAAACCACCCTTATTAGTTAGGAAATGGCAGGAACACTCCTGAAACCCAAGTTGCAAGGGCCAACCTTGTAAGCAGGCCTTTCTAAGGGTAGCAGTCTCAGGCTTGCTATAACTCTTTTCTGCACAGTTACAGAGGAACATTTCTGCTCCAATTATAGATGAGGCGATATTGGAAGTGCTGGAGATGCTTAGAAAGAATTTTTACCCTTAGTAGGCTATACCATAGGCCTACGGTACATGGGATAAGACAGAAATTATAATAGTTGTACCAAGGAAGTGCCATTAAAACTACAAAGGAAGAAAAGGCCCCCAAGCTGGCTTGACACTTCAAATAGCAATCATGTGTGTATATACACACTTTTGACTTTTTAGATCAGTTTTACAGTGATTGAATTTATAATTAATAAGAATTAAAATACATACTAAGTTATGTTCAACATAATAAGTTATGTATGTAATTATCACCTTCCAGTTTATTCACTGATTAATGGCAATGATTTTTTGGTGTTTTTCACTTAAAGATTTCTCAATTTAGGAACAGAGTTAGTGCAAAGATAACCTCTTTTATCATAAAACTACTTTATGTAGGTGCTAAAGTTACTTCCGTTTTTTGGAGCTACATATGGCAGAACCTCATCAGTAAAAAGACTTCTTGACTTCTGTACCTGTAACTTTGAAACTTGTCCGGAAAAACCTTTATTTACTATAGTTCTCAAAGAATTAGGCTATCCTGGTTAATTACATTCACCAATTAAATTAGAGCCCCCTTTTGGATTTAGTCTTTAGTGGTGAAAGCCTATTGAAAATGTCTTCAGGTTATAACAGGTTTGACATCAGTTTCCATTGTATAATAATGTGGCTGAAGCTGTACTTAAATCAGTCTTAAAAGTCTTAATTGAGTCCCAGATATCCCCAGGGATGATAGGTGAGTGGGTGCTGTGCCTCTCCCTTTCCTTTTAACTAAATCCTAGATAAGAATTGGTTGTCCTGATTAAGTGATTTCTCTTTTAAGTGAAAGGAGAATTTTCGGAGAACAGATTTTATGTTAAAAGTACTAACCAATTAATTAAGTTCTAATTAGTTTTGATTTGGTTATGCTCATTGTAATGACTTTATTTTTCTAAACCATACATTTGATCATATCAGGGATTTCTCTTTGCCTTCAAGATAAAGGCCACATGCTTTATTCAGAAACCTCTATAATCTGATTCCACTCTATGCCTCCAAATTCTTCTGCTATTTCTACGCACTTCCCATATATTTAAGCCACCTGAATCACTCACAACTTGTCCCTCTTCACCTTGTTTTACTTTTGGGGTTCAAGTCAAAGGAGGGGAGATAGCATGAGCAAAGGCACATGCACAAGAGAGCAGGTTCTAAGTAGAAAATATATATGGTACAGTGTTGCTGGACGGTGAAGCTGCAGGCAGGGTATAAGAAGGTGAGAGGCTACTGGGTCAAGCCCTAGAGGTCAGGACCTAAGCCTGATTAGTTGTATTCCACGCACAGTATTTCATAAACCTCACTGAATGAGCAGGTGAGTGCTTAGTTGATGTCTGGCATGAAGGACCTCGATGTAGTAAGATGATTGCTTTAAGTTAACTAATTGTATGGCTTACTGAAACTTATCTAAAAAATTTTTTAAAGATTACAATTAGACAAATATTGTGCATGTTCTAGGGTAGATAACTGTGTGGGGAAAAGACAGATCCCTCCCTGCCTTTCCATTCAAATGGAAAGAGTGTAAACAACAAGTAAATTATATAGCATATCAGAAGATAAGTAATATGGAAAAGAATTAAGTAGGGGTAGGAAGTGTCATTTTAAATAGGGGCGTTAGGGGTAGGACTCACTGTAAAGGTACTGTGTGAGTAAATACACACCAGAGGAGGAGAGCAGATGAGCCATGGCACCACCGCGGGGAATGTGGTTCTAGGCAAAGTGAACTTTAAGTGTAAAGACCCTGAGGCAGGAGGGCCAGGATAGCTGTTGGAGGAAGGGAGAAGTTAAGGCCAGAGAAATAATGGGCTTTGTAAGCTTTACAAGGACTTTCTCTTTTGTTCTGAGGGAGAACAGGAAGAACCATTGGAAGTTTGGGGCAAGAGTGACATGGTCTGCCTTAACATACCAGCTAGAATTTTTATATATATTATTATATTTTTTTATCCTCACCCGAGGACATTTTTGCATTTATCTTCAGATAGAGCAGGAGGGAGAGAGGAAGAGAGAGAGAAACATCGATGTGAGAGAGACATATCGAGTGGTTCCCACCCACCCAATCCCAACCAGGGCCGGGGACAAACTGCAACCAAGGCATGTGCCCTTAGCGGGACCCAAACCCGGGACTCTCCGGTCCGCAGGCTGATGCTCTAACTGCTGAGCCAAACTGGCCATGGCTAGAATTATATTTTTTAAGCTTAATAATAGATTGTAGGACAATGGTGGAAACAGGGAGACCAGTAATGAGGCTATATTGTAATAGGCAAGAGTTGATGATGGTTTGGACCAAGTTGATATGGAAGGAAGAGATGAGAAGTAATTTGTTTCTAGATATATTTTTAAAATTGAGTGTTTTATCACAAATATCAGATAATTAGTTCATACCTTTAAGTTTTATAAACTACTAGTGGAATTTTTTTCTCACCCTCGCCTCTGACTAAAAGAAAAAGGTTTAACAACAACAGATTAATTTGTACCCTGATTTAGTAATTTAACCCACTATTCAGTGAAATTTGACACTAAGTCATAACCACTGTAGTCTGATCAGATTAGGCTGGAAGCTTACCTCACTTTGAGTGTTAACACAAGCCTGAGAAAAGTGCTGTCAGGGCTGAGGGTTGATGAAATTCTCATCTCAGTTGATTTGGGATAATTTCTTCTTGAAGCTCCTATTAAATTAAAGATACTGACTTAGTTACGAAGATGTCAGGGTATCCCTTCTTGTTTGAAGTCATTCAGTGGAAGATCATTGACATCCAGACAGCTCTCCAGACCATAAAAATTCAGTTACAGGTGGATGGTGAGGGAATTTGTTTTTCTTTCAGAAAGTCTTCCCCCACTCTTCCACTTGCTGTCTCACATTTTAGGTAAGCCACTGATTCACACTTGAGTGCTAGTTATAGTCACCTCATTGAAAAACTGTCTGTTTCAAGAGTGTAATATGTCAGGAAAAAACTGTCTCAATTACAGTACTAAAGACTATTTTATGCTCAGTGTGTTCTAAGATTACCTATTCGATACCTGTGTGAACATGGAATACAGACCTAGCCCAGAATTAAGATAATTATGAAGCGGTTAATTTCAAGTTAAGGTCAGTCTAGGCATATATGTGTATATGATTGTATTTATACATGTAGAGGTGTTGGTGTGTTAGCATTGATGAACATAAACATTTATGTTCTTTTAATCTTTTTTTCTATCCTTAAACATTTTGGTGTCCTTTAGTTTCCAGCAGAATGTCTGGCACTAGATTTCAATCTGTGTCTTAAAAAGCAAGCTGTCACAATTAATAGTATCACATTTTGATAATTCTGTCTATAAAAATCAGCCATTGGCTTTTTGTCCTATTTGTCCATCTTTCAAAGGGGGTAAAAGACACAGATTACTTTTATTGTATAATCTCTCTCATTCCCCCACAGGAAGAATGTTATTTTCTGGTCAAGGTTTGGGTATCCACTTATCACAATAATTCCTTACTCTTCCTTCTGTTATTAAATGTGTAAACCATTTAGTCAGTTGTTGATTTTTTTTTTTTAAAGTACATCTGTCCTAATTAAAAAAAAAAAAAAAAATCTTAAGCTTATATATATCTTTTCATCTTTTCTGGGCAGAGAGGCAGATGAAGGCTGTAAAAAACCTTTAGAAAGATTGCTGAACATCTGGCAAGAAAGAAGTGTGTATGGCGGCGAGTTCATACAGCAGCTGAAGCTGTCTATGGAGGACTCCAAGAGCCCTCCCCCCAAAGGTAGAAACATCACCACATGTTTACAGCTCTTGGTCTTTGCCTACTTTCGAATCAAATATGAAAAGCTGCAGTGGGGGTTGCTGTGAACCACCAGCGATTATATGATTCTTCAAAGAGATGATCATAAACGATGGTGAGAATTTATGTAGTGCTCGCAGCGTGTAAGCCTGGTTCTAGTATTCATGCTATTCATCATGTCACACCCTAACTTTGCTCTGTGTCCTCCTTGGCTCTCCTGCCTTTCAGAGACTTCTGTGCACAAGGGAAAGGAACAACAAAGTTTTTTAGAGTTGTGGAGAACTAGGAAGTACCCTGGACTAAGATTTTGTCTTAGCTCTGCCACTAATTACTTTAGGATCATGGATAAGTCCCTTAGCCCTTTCAGAACTTGATTTCATTAATTATTGATGTGGTTTTTGGACCATACTTTTGATGATTGTCAGCTTGTTGTCTAAAATTGATTTTGGTCTCTACTGAACTCAGAATATCCTTGGGGAGTGTGTACATGAATGTGAGTGAGTTTTACCAAGTCCTTAAGAGCGTATGTTATTTTCTTTAAAGATAAGTAAGAACAAACATTATTTAGTTCTTTGGCTTCTAGTTAGTTGTAGTTTAATTCTAGTTGATATGACATGTTTCTAAGCTATGGTCTGATCTGCATGCACATTTATTGCCTGGAGCATCAAATCTAAGTACTCATATATTATTTAGAATCCTTTAGAATCTGAACTAGTTTACTTTTCCAGATTCTTCTCCCATTTCCTTACATATACCATATTCTTTTGGCCACACCAAACAATTTTCCCTCTTAATGCTCTGTTGGTGCCTCTTCCTTTGCATTTGTTATTACCTCTGCCTGAAATGACCTCCTCCCCTTTCACTGTGTGGTGAACTCATTCTTCAAGAATGCTGCTCTCATCCTGACATCTTCCCTAGCTTGTCTGGTACATGTAGCCATCCCCCCATGCTCCTCTGGCACTTCGTCTGTTCCTCTGCTGTAGAATACAACCATAGTGATACATTCATTTGGCAACCCTACCTTCTGTGATCTCTTCCATGTCTGAGTTTATGTGCATTTTAAGGTAGGATAGCCTTCCTGTGAAACTAGAGGTTAGAGGCTCTCTAAGAATGATATAAGAGCTTTCAGACTGAAGGTCATTGTTGTTTTACGTGGAGTTAAAAAAAAAAAAAACAATTTCAGGGTCACTGCACAGTAGCTTCTGAAAAGCAAGATATTTCCTATCTTGGAATCTGGTGATGTTTGTATTGTGTCCTTCAGTGGTATTCTGCACAGTGTCAAGGAATTATTCAGCATTCTTTACTCTGCCTTAGAGTTCATTGGTAAATAGTGCTGATTTTTTAAAATACCTTTGGGCAAGTAGGAGAGCTCTGAAATACAGTGTTTGAAGCTAAGTGTTGAATTTTCATTCAACAAGCAGTTCCAGACATATGCTTTGAGTAAACAGCTACGCTATAGGAAAGAGAGAGGAGTGAGAAATAGTTCTGCACTTAGGGAGCAGTCAGATAAACTGGGGAATTTGTGGCGACGGTAGGTTTGAAAATAGCTCCATTGGGTTTCTCAGTTTTTTGAGCATCTAGATATTAACAAGAGAGGCAGTATTCCTTTGTGTGGAGGATAATGCTGATATAAAGATAATTTCTAGTCTATTCTATAAAGACAAAAAACATACTCAGAAGGTTCCAACATGTGTATTAGTCCCAGTTAACCACTCTGTCTTCTTTGGACCTGAGTTATCAGAATATTTTACCATAGTCCTTTCAAAATACAGATGATTCTTACAACTACTCTGAATTTGGTATTTTCACATTTCAGATGAGGGTACTGAAGGCTCACAAGGGTATAGTAATTTTGTTCAAATAGATATGTGATAATATAAAATTCAAATCCAGATCTATATGACTTCAAAGCCTGCGTTTTTTTTTTTTTTTGGTATGTGCCCCTAGTGGGAACCGAACCCAGGACTCTCTGGTCCGCAGGCCGACGCTCTAACCGCTGAGCCAAACCAGCCAGGGCAAGCCTGTGTTCTTTATACCATGCTTCCAGAGTATGAATCCCAACTTTATCATTTCTAAGCTTTGTGAATCTTGAGCACAACATTTGACCTATCTGGATTTCAGGTTCTTCACTGTACATTATGGCTATTAATGGTAATACCTTATAAGGTTGTTGTGAGTATTACTTGAGATAATGTAGGTAAGATGTTTTTAATCAAGTGATGATATGACTTATTTGTCTGCCCCTTCCTGTTCTAATATCTAATATTCTGAGTTTCTAAATATGAACTGTAGCAAAAGTAGGAGGAGACTTATTAGTATTTTTAGTTTCTCAGATTTTGTGCAAGACTAATAAACATAGTGGTTAAGAGCACAAACTCTTGGCCCAGCTTCCCTGGTTCAAATGTAGACCTGGTCACTCAGTTGCTGATGATATGGGTCAAGTGCTTTCAGAACTGTGCCTCAAATGTCAGCCCTTTGTTGCAGATCCTTTTCTTTCCATAAGTGAAGTTTAATGTGCTTTTAAAATTGTTTTTTCTTTATTTTGCAGGGAGGGAACAAAGAATGAGGAAGCTGTTGCAAATAATATTTCCTGATTCTTTTCTCATTATAAAAGAAGTATAAAATCTGTGGGTTTTTCTTTTTCCCTCCAGAAAATTTCAAGTGCATTCTTTAGAAGATCCAGCTTTACAGATACATTTTGTAATGTGATTTGGGAACCTTCAGGCTAACTTTTTGCCTTAAAATTTGTTTCATAGTCTGCCATAATGTCTGGAATTCTACTGAAATTCAGGTCTCCAAGAGGCATGCCATAAACACTTAGGTAACCAGTATCACTTGAAAGTTAGCTGAGTACAAGTTCCTCTGGAGACACTGGAATGGGTTGGAGGGTAGGCGAGGGGTGTACAATATGAAGGCAGAAGGATTTTGGTCACTTGTATTTGCCCTGCCTGTAAGTGTTTGAGTGAAAAAGGTGTGTAAATACTGTGGTCAGAAGCCAAGTTGATAGCTGGCAGGGTGTCTTATCTTAAATTTAGATACAGAAAGGGGACTGATAGATTTCCTAGGTTATTTTTAATGGCCGTCTGACTAGATTGAGAATACTGGGCATTATAACTGCTAACTTTGTCCAGATGAGTCAGGGTAGTTACCAGAACAGGCTGTCACGTTTGTGTAAAGCAGTGGTTCTCAACCTTCCTAATGCTGCGACCCTTGAATACAGTTCTTCATGTTGTGGTGACCCCCAACCATAAAATTATTTTCGTTGCTACTTCATAACTGTAATTTTGCTACTGTTATGTCTTAGGTGACCCCTGTGAAAGGGTCGTTCGACTCCCAAAGGGGTCGCGACCTATAGGTTGAGAACCGCTGGAAAGGGACGTGATGATAGTCATTTCTGGCACAGCACTAGTGTTTTCCAAGCTCTGTGCTTCCTCTGCTTTCAAGGGGTTTCACACTCGGGTCTGTTGACACTTTCCTAGGCATTATAGGGATGTAAAGGAGTAAGACAATGTTTCTATCAGAGGTAAGGCGTGCCGGTGGCCATGCAAAGCAGCAACTGGCAAGTGCTGTGGGAGTTGGAGGGAGATGACACCTGAGAGAGAAAGAGTACTCAAGAAGATATTACCATTACCATGAGTAGGCTCTGCAGTTAGGCAGTCAGCCATTCCAGGTTTATGAAGAGAGGCATGAGGAGGTGAGAGCTCAGCTCTGGGAAAGTTAGTTTAATAAGAATGTAGTCCGAGTTGGGAAAGGAGTTAGTTACTAGAGGCAGGGAGACCTGTTGGACAGTGGTCTGGACAAGGTATGGTTAAGGGGCACATTGCTGGTAAGAGGGTATGGGAAGGAGCAGAAAGAGGAGATTCGTAAGATACCCTCAGAGCTGTAGTATCTGCTCAGAAGTTGGCACTTTGTGAGGTTCTGGTGGTTCCAAGGTGTTGTACTTGGAAGAGGAGGCCAGTGAAAGTGTTCATAATGGAATAAGCAGCTCAGGAAAAGAAGAGCCCTATAGGGGAAATGACAAATAAATCATTTCCAGTAGGTCCTCCAAGTGGAGATAGGTGAGAACAGGAGAAGTAGGATAATGGTTACCTACTTGTTATTGGACCCTCTTCCGTCGGAGTGGCAAAGGACAGAAGTGGCCCTAAATTATTTTCATCATTTTGATTATAGTCTGTGTCAGTCTGCGAGTGCGTGGCAGCATGAAGTGGTAAAAGGAACTCCAGATTAGGAGGCAGATGACTTTTATTGTAGGACCCAGACTAACGAGCTCTCTGACTTCGGACAAACCATGCGTGGCTTATGGGCCTTGATATTCTCAGGAAAAATAAGATGGGAAAAGCAAAGACGAGTGTTTATCTAAGGTCTGCCAGTGCCCAAATTTAGTGATTCTCAGTGTCCTGAGGTATTTAGTGATGTGTGGTTTTACATAAAAATGTTTATACGTACTTTAAAACTGAAGGATTTGCCCTGGCTGGTTTGGCTCAGCGGTTAGAGCACCGGCCCACGGACCAGAGTATCCTGGGTTCAGTTCCCGCTAAGGGCACCTACCTCGGTTGCAGTTTGTCCCCAGCCCCGGTTGGGGTCGTGTGGGTGGCAACCAGTCCATGTGTGTCTCTCCCATTGATGTTTCTCTCCCTTTCTCTCTCTCTCTCTCTCTCTCTATCTGAAGATAAATGCAAAAGTGTCCTTGGGTGAGGATTTAAAAAAAACACCTGAAGGGTTCAAATTTTAAAATTATTCTACCTTCTTTAGTACATTTAACAATTATTTATTGAGCACTCTTCTGGGTGTTTGAAAGTGAACAAAATAATACTTTTTTTCTTTGCTCTTGTGCTTAAATTCTAAGTATAGTGGCTAAATGTCTTTGTGGGTCATACCACACACTACACATTAATTAGGCAGCTACTGTGAGCAAATTACTGCTAGATATTTCATATGCAAATTATATCCTAACAGATTTTCTGTTTTAAAAATGCAGCAGTCCTTGTGTTGCATAGTAGTGCTGACCTGAGATAGTGACCGTGTAAGCTGAAACCATGCAAAGTGATTTTAATAATAGAGAAATGTATGATTGTTCTGCTTCATTCAAGATTTTTTTATTAAATAATTAAAATCTCACTGTTGATTATAATTGTATATGGAAACAAGAAAGATAGTAAAACTATTATTTAGCATGCTATAACAAAAAATTAGAAACATTGAGAATTAAAGTGTTTATTTCTTTGTAACAAACAACAAAAGTGATTTGAACAGAGCTTGCTTGCGTGTGTAATTTATGATGCAGAGCAAGCATTTTTTTGTCTTAATGAATTATCATACTCCTTTCTCAGTTTGGATCAGCTTCCAACATTTTGTTCTTTGTATTTTCAGTGTCATGAAAATATCTGAGAGTTCCTTTAATATGAAATTTTTGCCAGCATCACTTTCCCTGGGACGTTGTCACTTTCATCACAATCACTTTCTTCATTTATGTTGATAAGTGGCCTTCATTAAGTTCCTCTGGCTTTAAATCTAGGGTCTCTAGAAGCCTGTGGCAGTGCCAGCGTTCCCACAACCAGCCGTTTCCGCTACAACTCCATCGACGGTTCCTTCAGATTGCACTTCCAGCATTAGTTTTAGTTTTAATTTCTTTGCTGCTCTTTCATCTTTGTCAGTTCCCTATTCCGATTATTCATTTTTATAAAATGTCATGTGAATTTTATCACTAGGGAACAACACAACACTCTACTATCTGTGTGTGAACTGAGTACCAGACGTGCAGTGACCAGTCACTGACCTTGAAGAAGTGATATGGTCACTGATCGTGATGCACTTCTGTTATTTACATAGTGATTTGTTGACTGAAGTTAGTAGTGAAGCTTGTTCTTTAGGCAATTAGTCATAGTTAATATGCCATAGTAACTGAAATTTGGACCGTGTTGTTGAGGAACTTGTGTTGTTTAACTAAACCATGGTAACAAATCTGTGCATACTTAAATTGTGCAAAGTGAGGACTGCCTGCATTGCAAATGTTGCTTCTTTTTTTAGTAGAACAGACAAAAACATTAAGGAAAAATAAAATTCATGATATTGGCTTGGCTTTCATATCAAACATACCTTGGCCAGTTAATGTGTAAGGTAGAAAATAGGAACTACATCCTTGATTCTAGAAGAAAATGTTCAATTAAGCAAGAAGAGTACATTCTGTTTGTAACTCACCGAGTTCTGAGGCAGGTGCATGGTGGCCCCTCATTTGACAGATGAGAGGGTAATTTGTGGTGCTAAGTAATTTGACTGCAGTGGAAAGAGTACAGATTTTGTAGTCAGACCTTTACATGAATTATTTAACCTCTCTGAGTCTTCCCTTTCTCACCTGTAAAATGGAAATATTACATCTTAGAAAGATTAAATGTAAAGAAACTATTGCAATGCCTGGCCCATGTTAGGTGTCTGATAGTTTCTTTACTTTCCAAACCTAAATTTATCATTTAGATTTATGTCCCACAGTTGTTTGGCATTTATTTTGTATTGTTCAATTTGACGCAAAATTAATGAACTTGGAATGAACACATCTATCATAACAAGTTAAAAGCACACAGTACAGATTAAAAATGTAACCTGTTAGCTTCAAAGTGGTTAATTTTAAAATGGAAACTTAAGTAATTTCTCCCAGTGATATCAATCATATTTCTCATTAATGGTTATTTTTAATTGTAAGGTAAGATTGTTTTGTTTTAAAGGGATAGTTTAAAGGATATTTGTGTTTAGAGTTTTTGACACAATTTTATTGATAGGTTTCTCTCTACTATTTATTTTCTGAGCTTATCCTAGAAAGCATAACAAATCATATTTTATTTGCAATATATTCTTTATTTTTTTAATTTATTTGTTTATTTTTTAATCCTCACCCAAGGATATTTTCTCAAATATCTTCGGATAGAGTGGGATGGGGTGAGAGAGAGAGAAACGTCGATGTTAGAGGGACACATCGATTGGTGGCCTCCCACACAACCCTGGCCAGGGCTGGGGATGAACCGCACCCGAGGTGTGTGCCCTTGGCTGGAATCGAACTAGAGTGCCCTGACCCTCTAACCGCTGAGGCAAACCAGCCAGGGCTGCAATATATTCTTTATAAATCCTTGTACAAATTAGCTTACTTTGTTAAATTGTTTGATGGGTTTCTTACCATTTTACTTTTGCTGTTGACTTTATTTTTTAAGATAATGAGGTTTTTAATGAAATGTATTATTTGGTAAGTTTTACATGATTTTAGATGTTTGTTTTCAATAGTATTTTTCCAGTGAATCAATCTGAGATGACAGACTTAAGGCCATTTTGACTCTTTTCAGTAATGTAGAACTACCACCAATTTAAAATAACTTTCATAAAGATTAATGTTAAGCTATCTCTAGAAATGACCCCTCCTGCACTTTTTTACATATGACCCATTGTGCGTAATAACATTTGACTCTTACCTTTGCAGGCTTTGGTGACTCAGGTTTGTCACTTTTTTCTTTCCTGTAGCAACAGAGGAGAAGAAATCTCTGAAGCGAACTTTTCAGCAGATCCAAGAGGAGGAGGATGACGACTACCCTGGAAGCTACTCTCCCCAAGATCCTTCTGCAGGACCCCTTTTGGTATGTCTTGGCCCCCAGAGGATAGGGTAGAGTAGCTTGGTGAAGTGACCTCTAGTTGGAGATTATGACCACAAGGTGGCGTGGGTGACCAATACTATGAAATCACCAGAAGGTAGCTCTCAGGGCACTGGGTGCAAGATCCACTCAGTGAAGCTTGCCAGACAGCAGGCTTGACTTTGTCTTTGCATGCCAGGACTTTGGCATGGATGTTTGTTTATAGTGTACTTGGACTTGGTGCTTTTTCACACCTAGAAATTGAAAATATTCTTTAAAAGTAGATTTTTGTGAAAGGATGTAGAATTTTATTCATGTTCTGCCATGGACTTTTAAATGTGGAATGATCATTTTTAGAATTTGCCTCCATCTCATTTAACTCCAACTAATATTTTTTAACCCCATGTGTTAACCAGTAGTATTGTTTATGTTTCATTGTATAGACTGAAGAACTAATCAAAGCATTGCAGGACCTGGAAAATGCCGCATCAGGGGATGCTACTGTCCGACAAAAAATTGCTTCTTTGCCCCAGGAAGTGCAAGATGTTTCTTTATTGGAAAAAATAACAGGTGAGAAGGTGGTGTTTGGGTGAAAGATGAGGGAAGAAGGACATTAATTCATCAAACCCTGCAGCATATTTATGTCTGTAGGTATAGACTCTCCATTTGGTATTGGGTGCTCTGCCATTGTGGGATTTGGAAACATAACTCACATACTAAACAGTGCAGCTGCAGGAATAGTCCAAGCTTGAATAGAGATTCTATGCATTATTGCAGAAATACTGGGGTGCCGCAACTTTTGGCCCTCTAAGTAAGGTCTCTTGGAAACAGTGCAGACTGGGGGCTTGGGGGAAGGCATTAGCTCATGACCCTCTTATTTAAAAAAAAATTATAATTCAGTGCTGTGTGACTTGTATGCTGCACGCTGACATACCCCATAGATCGTAGTGTCTTCAATGCCAAGAACTCCAGGTGTGTACTGTTAGTTGTGTCAGTTTGCTCTGTTGATGATCACCTCCAATTAAACAGGGAGGGGCAGTTGACAATATTCTTGCTCTGTGCATGGGAAATTGAAAGGAAGGAATGAAGCATGAACTAATATTTATAGAGCATGCTCTGTGCCAGATAATTCTACTCTTCATTTTAGTTGATCTTTTGAGATCACTAAATATAAATCCCCATATTACATAGGAGGAAATGGAAGCTTTGACATGTTAGGGGTCTTGCTCAAGGTCACATGAGTAGTGGCTCTTGGGTTTTCAACCTAGGCTGCAAAACCTGTATTCTTTCCATTATAAAGGCTCAGACCTATCATTTACTCTCTTCCGAAGGCCACCGGTTTTCCCTTCCAGTGCCTTGACTTAGGTGCTTCACTAATTTCCTCTGTATCAGTTTAAAGGAAATCAAGGTTGATTATGAAATATTTTCTTCATTCAACAAATATTTGAGGCACACTGTGTAGCAGATGCTCTTGGTGTTCTATCCACATCTCCTCGTGGCTTAAGTGCCAAAAAGAAAAAGAAAACAGGTGAAATGGTGGAGATAACTGAAATAGATCAGGGAAGGCCTTTCTGGTGAAGTGATCTTCGATCAGAGGCACCCCAAATTGGGAAGCAAGCCATGAGGTTATCTGAGGTGAAGATACGCTACTAGGCAGAGGAAACAGTACATGGAAAGACCTTCAGGCAGGTGTGTACTTAACTGGAGAACCACACGGAGGCCTTCTAAGTCATACAAGAGTCATTTCAACTCACTCCCTCTACTTCCGCAGCTCTAACAATGAAACCCTCCTGGATTTAACAGTCTAATGATCCTTCCACCTTTTCCCAACCTTTACTCCCCTATGTCCTCATTTTCCTCTTTACTTAGTTTAGAGTCTTTATAATTTTAAGAGCACAGTTCAGAAGGATTAAGTACCTTTACATTGTGTGCAGCCAATTACCAGAACTCTCTTTATCTTGCAAAACTGAAACTCTATACCCATTAAATAACAACTCATTTTTTTCCTCACCTCCAGCTTCTGGCAACCACCATTCATTCTTTTTTTCTTTTTTTTTTTTTTTGATGGTCAAATGATATTTAATTGAAACATTTTCCTTTCCATCATTTATTCTTAAATCCAGTGTTTCATCTCTTTCTGTCCTGGATCTACACAGTTGAATGTGGCTAAGGAAAACAAACAACACACATCAGCTGACTTTTCTTCCTCTTTCTTTGGATAACATGCTGTTTTCTAAACTAGCCCCTCTGCTTGTTTGTTAGACCTGTTCCTTCTCATCTATTCAAGGACAGTGTTCCAACAGATCTCCCCTTTTCTCTTGCATTTTCCAATTTTTTTCCTCTACTGGATCATTCTCCACAGCATAAAAACGTGTTTTTTTTTCCCCCATATGGGAAAAAAATTTTCTTGACCCATATTTTCCCCTAGCTACCACCTTATTTCTCTGTTCTTTACAGCAAAATATCTTGGATTGCCTGTGCTCATCTGTCTCCATTTCTCCTCCTCTCGTTCTCTTTTGATTCTACTTTACTGAAACTGCTCTTATCAGTGTTGGCTGGTGACCTCTCTATTGCTAAATTCAAAGGTGAATATTTTGCCCAATCTTAACTTGAGGTCATCTTAACTTGACTTCAGTAACATTTGGCCCAGTTGATCATTTCTTTTTCCTGAAAATACTTTCTCACTTAGTGTGGTAGACAGAATAATGATCCCCTCAAATTGTTCACATCCTAGACCCTAAAACCTGTGAACATATCATCATGCATGGCAAGAGGGACTTTACAGGTGTGACTAAGTTAAGGATCTTGAGATGGGGACATTGTCATGTGGGCCCAGTATAATCACAGGGTCCTTATAGAGGGAGGTAGGATGACAGGAGTCAGAGGAGGAGATAGGATTATGGCAGTAGAAGTCTGGGTGATACACTTTGAAGATGGAAAAGGGGGCCACAATAATAAATGTCAGGATAGTAATATGTTTGTGTTATTCCAAGCCACTAAGTTTGTGGTAATTTGTTACAGCAGCAGTAGCAGACTAGGAGCCTGTATTCTAGTTTTCCTCTTCCCTCTCTGGCTATGTCTTTACCATTTCCTTTGCTGGTTTTACTTCTTGATCTCTTAAAATGTTGAGTACTTAGCCCTCTTCTCCTTTTGGGTTCACTGACAGTTAAGTTCATCCAGTTTGATTAGTTTAAATAACAGGGTTTTCTTTTATTTTGGTTGGGTTTTTTGTTGTTCTTGTTGTGGAGTTTTTTAGGCTAGTGATTCCTAATTTGTATCTGTAGTGTTAACCTCTCTCTTGACCTTGAGACCCAGACATCCAACCTCCTCTTCAGTATTACTAGTTGGCTATGTCGATATATATTTCAAACTTAACCTGCCCAAACCAAACCTCTGGTCTTTCCTTCAAAACTTGTTTCTATCGCCCTGGCCGGTTTGGCTCAGCGGTTAGAGCGTTGACCTGCAGTCCAGAGAGACCGGGGTTCGGTTCCCGCTAAGGGCGCATACCTCGGTTGCAGTTTGTCCCCGGCCCTGGTTGGTTGTGCGGGTGGCAGCTACTCGATGTGTCCCTTTCACATCGAGGTTTCTCTCTCTCTCTCTCTCTCTCTCTCTCTCTCTCTCTCTCTCTCTCTCTGTTCCTCTCTCTCCCTCTCACTCTATCTGAACAAAAAGTGGAAAAATGTCCTCGGGTGAGGATAAAAAACAACAACCTGTTTCTTTCATGATCTTCCCTGTCTTAGTAAGTGGCACCCTCATTATTTCTGTTGATTGGGACCAAAACCAGTATCTGACACCTTGTCACCACCTCCACTATTACCACCATCTTCATTTGGATTAGTAGTCACTTCCTACATGGTCTCCTGCTTTCTCCTTATCCCCCAACCCCAGCCATCATTCTGTTCTGAACACAGTAATCTGAGTGATTGTTAAAATGGAAGTTGGATCATGTCTCCCTCTGCTCCCCCAGTCCCCTAAAGTAAAAACCAGTCTCAGCCCTGGCCAGTTTGGCTCAGCGGTTGAGCATTGGCCTGTGGACCAAAGAGTCCCGGGTTCGGTTCCCACTAGGGGCACGTACCACAGAAAAAAAAAATAATAATAATTAAAATAATTTAAAAAAAACAACAGTCTCAGTGGCGTTCACGGTTTGGCCCCTGTTACCACGTAGACTTACACTACTTTTCCCTTGCTGGTGCTTTGGTCATGTGGGTTTCTTGCCCGTCATTCTCCCCTTCTAGGGCCTTTATTGCTGTTTCTTCTGCTTGGAATGATCTTCCCCAAATAGTCACGTGTTCTTCCCAGACAATTCTCTAATTCCCTTCACTTATCATCTCAGTGAAGCCGACCCTGACCACCTTATTAATATTACAGTTCTTCCAATGCCTTATTCTTCTCCTCTGCCTCATTTTTCTCCAGAGATCTTATCTTCAGCTGATAAATAGGTAAAATGTAGTGTATAGTTTCTCTTTCTACCTAAGAATGTAAACTTGGGGGCAGAGAGGTTTTTGCCCTTTGTATTCCCTGCTGTCTCAGAGCCTAGAACAGTGCTGGGCACACAATAGGAGCCCAAATATTTGCTGAGGTAATTGGAAGGTTTTGAGCAGAGGATTGACAGGTATAAAAGTGTGATTGGAGTGGACTTAGTGACCATGGGAAGAGAGAAGGTGGGTACGAGGAGTATAGCCAGCTCCCTGAGGAGTGCTGTGAAGGGAGCAAGGAAATGGGGCAGTAATTGGAGACTGACGTGTGGTCCGAAGGTAGAGCAGTGTGTTTGTGTGCTGATGGTGCTTTAGGAGAGGAGGAGAGAAATCAGTGAGACATGGGGAAATGGGACATTTGCAGAAACTGAATCTTGGAGTGAGCAAGAGGGAATGAGATGATTGTGCACGAGGGGAGGGGGGGCTGGCTGAAAGGCACACAACCGTGCATCTGTGTAACAGGGAGGGCAGAGCACCTGAGGACCGCCACAGGTAAGTTCTCTGAAGTGAGCATCTTGCTGCTACATTTTGACTGCATTTTTTTCTGTAGCTTATTTTTCTGGGTTATAATTATTTGTGTGAATGAATTATCTCCCTTGTATAAGTTCTTAGAGAGTGAGAATTGGTATTTTAAAAATCTTAAATATTTGTATTTTTCTTGTTATTTTTTGCCATGAGTACTTAAACATTTTAATGAATTAACCATTAAAAGAAAAAAATATATAATTAAAGCTAAAACCAGCCTAACCACCCCAGAAGCTTATTCTCAGACTACACCATTGATGTCGAAGAATAAGTTTCACTGTCCTCTTTACCCTCTATGACTGAGGTGGCCTCTTTCCCTTGTGTTGTCTGCCTCGCTCCTCTCCTTCACCAAAAACATCTTTTTTGTTTTTCTATCACTGGAGGGGTTAGAAGTATCTGATCTTTGGTATTAGACCTAATTCGGAATCCCTCAGCTGTTCATCTTCCAATATTCATATTCAGAAGGCAACTAAAACCCAAACAGTTTGCCAGAGAAACTATGTTGGGAATCCTTAATTCCCAGTTACCTATGAAAATGCTGAGGTCTCTCACCTCTGACAACTTGTAATAGTGACAGCATATCTGTATCACTGTCTAACTCACTTTTAGTCTCAGAACTACTGGAGTCCCTGGTGCTCTTTGTTTTAAAATACCCATCTACTCTTTTGATCCTTAAAGACCTTTTTAAAATGAGATAAACATATTTAAAAGTCTAATCTCACCACCACCCATGTGTAATTAATTATATTTGTTCTTTTAAATATAAATCATCCTTTTGTCTCTTCCTCTCATTTCCTAATGTTGAACCTTTTTCATCACTTCTAAGAATACCCTTTCTTATACTTTGATACTTCAGAATAGTATTTTCCAAACAATGAGTTGGACTTGAAATCATTGAAATCAATCTGGTAGGGAATGACCAGCATTTTTTTTTCCAGTCGAATAAAAGAGAGAACATTTTACACATAGTAAGGATAAGTATTGTTTTATGAAACTTTTGTTTCTTTTATTTTTATATGTTTACATAAAGTATATTTTTTACGGTAGGTCATGTTCAGAAGCATTTGAAAGCCTCTGTTTTATCAGAACTGATATTTGGCTGGATGGAAGAAGAGAGCTCATACCCAGTTTCAAGACTTGCATAGTTTAAGAGGTAGAGTCCGATAGGTCCATTTTAGAGACCTGATTTTGAGTCCCAACTCCTTAGCTAACCTGATATCGAACCTCTTGTGTAGTGTTTGTTTTTTTCTTACAGTTTCCACATCCAAAAATGAGTGCTAGCTTTTGTATTTCATATAGTGCTTTACAGTGCTTGTATTTTGTATTTCAGAGGATTGTTCAAAGAATACTTAACAAAATAGTATAAATGAAAGTCCTTTTGAAATTCTCTGAGGCATAGAAAAATTATTTCATGTATGACATTAAATATTTCTTTGTTTGTTTTATTTGTAGAGCTTTTGTAGGAATAGGCACTTAGAAATGTTTGTCAGATTCCCCTCCTTGTACAATTGTCTCACTTCGAGTAATTTAGAAATGCCCTGTTTTATTGATAGGAGGGGTGCCTTTGGGTTTCTCTGTCAGCCAGTCCAGTTTTTGTCCACAGGTTCTGGCTTATTCTTGGACTCTGTACTTTTGGAGAGAAACTGTTCACCTCCCCCAGAAATGTTTGCAATGGTGCCTATGTGATTTGTATATTGTCTCTATTTTTTGGTCTTATTTGTACTTAGACAAAGAGGCAGCTGAACGTCTTTCAAAAACAGTAGATGAAGCATGTCTGTTACTAGCAGAATATAACGGGCGCCTGGCGGCAGAACTGGAAGACCGACGCCAGCTGGCTCGGATGTTGGTGGAGTACACCCAGAACCAGAAAGATGTTTTGTCAGAAAAGGAGAAAAAACTAGAAGTGAGTACATTGCAAGGCAGACCTAGATTTCCCAAGTTTTCTTTCCTATAACTCACGTTAGGAGGTTTTTATTATGCCTTCATCAGCACTTTTATTTTTGTCCTTTTGTCTTGTAAAAATGCATGACATGAGAACATCATTTTGATATTGCAATTATTTGAACCTAATTGAAAATTGAAGTTGCTTTTATATATCTAAGAAAGAACAAACTGAAACACACGATGAACTCTTTAATCACAGCATTTAGGATGTTAACGTTTAGTTTGAACTCACACTTATAAACAAATTGTAAATTGAGGTACAAAAAGAACAGGAGTCAGCAAAATCAAAGACTGTTTATTTGGTGGTATTTGGGAAATGTGTAAAATTTTTCTTTCTTTTGGATTATATTGGGATTTATTTCTGACTTGTATCATGCTAAAGCCAATAAGTAGTCTGCCTCTAAGCCCTGTCTGCAGTCAGTTCTGTAATTTTAGTCATGTTTTGAAGCCCGGTTTTCAAACGTGAGAAAGAACTTATTTTTACCCTGAGTTGACATTAATGTGAATGCCTTTTGGTGGGGCTTAAGAACTAGGTTCCTCACCATGAATTTGTTTGGCTTCTTAATAAAGTACATGTTGATATAACATTGGTGCTTAGTCCCTTGGGATAACACAGCCACCAGTGTGGACATTTGGGAACTTTTGCTTGCCCCAGGCTACTAGGCTTCCTTTTCAGAAGTGTCTGGCTCTCTTTTTTTTTAAAAGAGGCATGGAGAAGAGTTGCAACCAGTGATTTGGGACAGGAGGACAGTTTTGAGTTGGAGAACCAATCACATATTACAAGAAATACTAGAGTAGATAAGGGAAAGAGGGCATAGTCCCCCTGCCCCACCCTACTCTCAGGAAACACTATTTTCTGGTACCAAGGGAGGGAAAATTGAGCTAGTTCTTTGGCTGAGATTGTGTTTGCTTTGAACACAGTCATCTGACTTGAGGGAGGAAACGAATGATGGGCATTTTTTGTCGTATCCTTACCTGTAGTGATTATGGGAGTGATGATGGGTAGTGGTATTGGGAACTTCATATTTCTAGCCAGCTTGAAAGTGGAAGATGGGAAACAGCTGTAAAAATAGTATGGCTTGGATTTAGAAATCGACACTGACCAAAAATCCTAAAGGGAACTTCACAGGCAGTACCAGACGGTCATTTATCTGAAATGCTCGTCTTTCACTGAGAAAGCATTTTCAGCACTGTGCCCCGGGACTAATAAGAGAGTGTAATTAATGATTCTGGTTGTAAGTCACCATGCCATCTGTTGAACTGCCCCTTGGCGACACATTAAGGGCTTTCTCTGATCTGTCAGACATTGATTATCATGAGCAGCTGTTGTTGGGTGGCAAGCAACCATAGAGGACAGTCTTTGAGAAAGATATTGGGTTGGTAGAGTGGATTAACTCTTTGTTCATTTCCCTTTCTCACAATTGCACCTTTCTCTCTATATTGGGGGATCATTCATTCTGGTGTCCATAGAACCAATGGTTTCCTAGATGCCATGAGAGGTCATTAAGGCAGAGTGATGATTAGAGATTTGGGTCTATTCTGTAGCTTTCCAGCCCAAATTTCTCTACTTATATGGGTATTAGAATTCTATTGCTTGAGAATCAGAGCAGGGACTCACCACTGGAAAGTACAGATTGTGAACTAAAGATTTTTTTCCCAAACCATGCCTCTCAGCCATTTGAGCAAAATCATTTTTTGTAACAATGGAGCTAAATTTGCTGCATTTAAAATAGCAAATGACTAGGTACAACGTTAAAATGTTGAGAGAGGTTTTAGTTCTTTCTTTATGCTTGCTAAAAATGTGAATAGTCTGTTCTCTAGAATCTAAGATTTTTCTCTCATATCCTATAATAGACGGATCCTATTTCATTATCTCCTCCTGGTGCTGGTAAAACTTGTAATATGTGCTGCTTGAAAAATGCATTACTACTATGAATTCTTCCTCAAGTCTCTTATTGTTGAGAACAGTACATAAAGCATATCTATCTTTTTAATATTAATTTTTTTTTAGACTGCCCATCCTTGTTGTAAAACTGTCATATCACAATGCTAATGAAATCTGCTTTTATGTTTTAATCTTTTCATTGCCTTTAGTGTATAAATACCTGGAATTCTTAGAACTTTGGAAATGTAATTATTTGTTTGAGAGTCTGTCTTCTTCCCAAAGTTCTAATTTCTTAACTTATTTTTTTTTCTTTTTTCCTTTAAGTTTATAAATACTTGTTTTGTGAATGGAATTCAGCACTTGATATAATCTTTTTCTGTGTAGAAGAGGGTTTCTTTCAAGTTGCTTGAAAAGTGGTCTATGAGCAGATATTTCTTAATTGAGAAATTTACAGAACATTAAAAGTAACGATTTTTATAGTCCAAAACATTGCACATTACACCAAAAGAAAATCCCATACCCATTAACCAGTTACACCCTGTGCCCCCCTCTTCCTAGCCCCAGGCAACCACCAGTTTCCTTTCTGTCTATATGGATTTACCTATGCTGGATACTTCATACAGTGTGTTTGATTTCTTTCACTTACCGTAATGTTTTTGAGATTCATCTACATTTTAGTATTTATCAATACTTCATTTTTTTTTATGGCTAAATTGTTCATGGTTTGGATATTCAACAGTTTGTCCATTCATCTGTTTTATATTTGGGTTGTTTCCACCTTTTGGTCATTATGAATAATGCTACTATAAACACTTGTGTGTAAGTTTTTATTTCTCTTGGGTATATGTATGCCCAGGAATAGAGTTGTAGTCACATGGTATTCTGTTTTCAACTATTTGAGGAACCACCAAACTGTTTCCCACAGCAGATGCACTATTTTACATTCCCACTAGCAATCATATGGGAGTTCCAGTTTCTCCACATCCTCATCAATGTCTGTTACTGTTATTTTTTAAAATCCTAGCCATCCTAGCACACATGAAGTGGTAACTCATTGTGATTTTGATTCATTTTCCTAGTGCGTAATGACTGGTTAATGTGCTTTTGGCAGTTTGTATATGTTTTTTGAGAAATGTCTATTCAAGTCCTTTGCCCATTTTTGAATTGGGTTGTTTATTTTATTGTTGAATTGCAAGAGTTCTTTATACACTCATCAGCTATATGATTTGCAAATATTTTCTCCCATTTTGTCTCTTAATCGCTTTCTTATTAATGCCCTTTAAAGGACATAAGTTTTTAATTTTGATGATTTCTATTATCTTTTGTTGTTGCTGCTTGTGTTTTGGTGTCACGTTTTAAGAATCCATTGCCAAATCCCAGAACATGAAGATTTACTCATATATTTTCTTCTGGTAGTTTTATAATTTTAGCTTTTTTACATTTAGGTCACTGGTACATTTTGAGTTAATTTTTGTATATGGTGTGAAGTAGGGAACAACTTTATTATTTGCATGTAGATATCCAGTTGTCCCAGCACCGTATGTTGAAGAAAGTGTTCTTTCCCTCGTTGAAAGAATGCTTAGCACTTTTGTCAAAACTCAGTTGGCCAGAGGTATCTGGGTTTATTGAATTCTCCATTCTATTTCAAAACTCAACTGGCCAGAGATATATGTGTTTATTTCTGGACTCTCCATTCTGTTCCACTAATCTATATGTCTATCCTATTGCTAGTGTCACACTATTTTAATCACTATAACTTCATATTAGGATTAGAACATATGAGTCCTCAGACATTGTTCTTCTCTCCCAATGTTATTTTGGCTATCAAGGGCCTCTTGCAATTCCACATGAATTTGCTTTCTGCTCTTTCATTTCTGAAAAAATGGCTGTTGGAATTTTAATAGGGATTGCATTGAAACTGTAGATTGCTTTGGAGACTCTCACCAGCTTCACAATCTTAAGTCTTCCAATCCACTAACATGAGATTTCTTTTAGATCTTCTTTAATTTCTGCTACAGCATTTTTAAAAGGCATGCTAGGGTACCACTTACTGATGCATTTGATATTACAAAAGTCCTGTATAGGTACCATAGGTATCGGAGACCACTGTGGAAGGCACTAGTGCATGTTGCCTTCCAGTAGACTCTGTTTACCCCACCTCTAGAAGGTAATGAGTACATATGTGTGTGTGCTCAACAAACTTACTAGGGCACAGTATTGAGAGCCAAATTCACTCTGCAAAGTAAAGTGGCACATAGAGGCCTGGATATCTAGGTGAAGACTTACAGGACTATTGAACTGGATGGAACTAGAGATCATGTAGTCTGACCTCTGAATTGATGAAGAAAAACTCAAGACCCAGAGAAGGGAGTTAGCTACAGACCAGGAATAGACTCTAAGGCTGCCATCAGGTTTGTGTTCTTGTTTTGTTTCTTCTAAATTGATTTCATAAGGTCAGCAGCCAGAAGACATCCTACACAAAAGAGTAGCCAAAGTTGAATCATTTCAACAATTCTCAAGAACCTTGTTTTAGAGAAATGACATTTTATGTAGGGGGATTAAAGTGGTTGTATCATTGCATTTTAGAGTAGCCTTCAACATCTAAAGCTTGAGAATACCCACTCTGCTACCAAGGCTCTAAATCTAAATACCCAGTCCCCTCTGTGACTTTACATGTTCTTGCTCTGAGGTGTGTGTGTGGAGGGGGTGGTTGGCTCATTGAACTTGAAACTGATGCTATTTGCTCCAGTTTGGCACCTCCCCCTTGGCTGTAATGAATACTCAGGAGTAGAGCCTTCTACTTCAGACAACACAGCTGGGAAAGAGGAAATGGCCCAAATGCCTTGTGATTCTTCATATTTCTGTTTGTAATTTGGTTATAACAACTTGAGAAATTCTTTGGCTATAGCTGCGGGAGCACTAAACCAAACTGATGGCCATCTGTTGTTTTTGGCAGCATCTCTCACCTTCCTGCAGGGTACAGATGGTTAGAAGCCTTTATTTCAATAATGGGATAGGCAATAGGTGGAGACAGAGAGTCAACTTTGGAGTAAATTTTCCCCATTTCCCATGATTATCAAAGCCAGTATCTCATTGTCCACTAGGAGCAGATGGGACCTGGTGATCTAATCCTCATTTTAGATGAGAAAACAAAGCTGAGGGCTTATATGAGCAATTTAAGGTCACAGAGGAAATCATGAGGACCAGAACCCTAGTCTCCTGACTCCTGACTCTAGGAAGGAACCGAGAGGCTTTGCCTCTGGCTGCCTCTCGCAGCTCTGCATAGCCTAGCCCCACCAGTTCTTTGTCCCCACTGCCCTTCCTTCGCATACAGTTCTCTCCTCCCAGCACTAGCAGTGCTGTCAGCACCATGGGCTGTTAGACAGTGTTGTAAAGGTCAGTCTGCTTATACTGGTCAAGTGATAATGGGGTCTTATATTCATCCTTCCCCATGTAGCAGGCCATGGTCTCTTCACTGCTTTTTCATCCCTGCTTTGATGTGGGAGCCTCCCCCTCCCCAGGTTTTCCTCCAGTAGATAGAGACTTTTCTTGAGTTACATGTTTCTGTGAGTAATGTGAGGTTTAGAGGCTGTATGTTGGGTCCTTGGATTCCTTTCATTCATGTCAGTTGCTGCTGACCATTATCACTTAGGCCAGATTTGCAGCTAGAATATCAGGGTGTCTCTGTGTGTGTGTAGGTACATGTGTGTATTCTTTCTTTTTTTTTTTTTTAATCCTCACCCGAGGACATTTTTCCATTTTTTTTTGTTCAGGTAGAGTGGGAGGGAGAGAGAGGAACAGAGAGAGAGAGAGAGAGAGAGAGAGAGAAACATTGACGTGAAAGGAACACATCGAGTGGCTGCCACCCACACAACCGACCAGGGCCGGGGACAAACTGCAACCGAGGTACGCGCCCTTAGCGGGAACCGAACCCGGGCCTCTCAGGACCGCAGGCCGACGCTCTTAACCGCTGAACCAAACCAGCCAGGGCTGTGTATTCTTTCTGTATCACAATGTTTATCTCTCTTCACTCCAGGGGGAAAAAAATGCCACATTATAATGTACTTTGCAATCTGGGTACCCTAAGAGCATGAGACTTCCACTGAAAAAGTGACATGATTCCAAAGCTCTCCCACCTAGAATTTCACACTTTTAGCCATAGCATTGTTTTCATATGTATAGGCCAACTTTTGGTGATTCCTCCTACTTTCTAGAACAGCTCCACTGAGTTTTAGCTGGTGTATGCTAGTTTTTATATTTATAAAGTACACATCTACACATTAAGTCAGAACATCATCTTGGCCCCTCGTCACTAGGCTTATCTGCAGGACAGTCATTCTTAGTCAACTAATACTGTCAGTTCTTTCTTTTTCTTTTATTCTGATTATAAAAGAAACATCACAGGAAATTTGGGGGGGAGGGGGCATCATATCTCACTATCCAGAGATAACTACTTTTAATTTTGGTATAGTTCCTTTATTATTTTTTTCCTGTTTTAAAATTAAAATGATCATAATGTGTGAGTAGTTTTCTGTCATGCCTTTTTGTTTTTTACTTGATCATTTTCCCTCATGAACACACACTTTATAAACATTTTAAGTGACTGCTTGAATATCTGTGGTTGGATATTCAGTGATTATTTTTATTGAGCATTTGTGGGTTTTTTCCCCCATTGGGTTAGCTTTCAATATTGGGAATTTTTCTTTTTTTTTTCTCTCTCTGTCAATTTCAGTATAGATTCTAGGTGTATGTGCGGCTATCTGCCTGTTTTATAGTATGCTGAAGGTCATACACATTTCTTGGTCTTTGCCAGCAGTATGCATTCCTGCCTTAGAAGGTTTTTGTTTTTTTCCCAAAGCTTGAAACAGCTGTAGGGAAATCACAGATACTTATTATAACATTGCCTTCAGTGAGCATAACTTTGAGAGCAGAGTTCAGGTTACAGAAATTTGAGCTCATGTCTGAGTGTCTATTTGACCCAATGGGTACATGTTATTTTGAGCAAAGATCTAATTTTATCTTTGAGTATCCCTACTGCAGGCATACTTTGTTTTTATTGTGCTTCACTTTGTTGCACTTCACAGATGTGATTTTTACAAACAAAGCAAGACCCTCCACCAGCAAAAAGATCACAACTGACTTTATTGTACAAGGTATGCCTGTACTGTTGAGGTGGGCCTTCTACTCCCACTTCAAGGTATGATCTTTGAAGAAAGTCAAATTGGATTGCGGTGTACTTTGCAATCTTGAAATTACATCTCTGACTTTTGCTTTCTTCTGTATAAAATGTGAGGCTTGAAATAAAGTCAGAAAGAGTCTTTTCCCATGATTCGCTCAAAAATGTTCATGGTTATAATCAGGAGTCAAAACAAAACCTTTGCAAATGAAGTCCATGAGCTCCTAAGGTGTGGCATGCTTCATGTGAAGAAGTAATGGTGTCAGCCAGCTGTCATTAGGTTTTTGCAAACCTCCTTATTTTTTATCTTCCATATTTAGATCCTGCAAACATCTTTAGGAAAAAGTGTGGATAGTTTTCTTGCCCATTAGATACTTGGAGAATTTTAAGCAGAATAACTGTAAATTACAACTCAACAAAAATTTACCAGCAGCTTTCTAAGCATTCTTGGAATTTGGGTAATGATTTTGTTTGTTGTTGTTGTATTTTCTTTATCTTTAATGTTGTAAGTATTACAGATGTTCCCTTTTTTTCCTCCTTCCCCCCACCCACCTTCCCTACACTGTTGTCTGTGTTTGTTGGTTATGTATATATGCGTATAAATTCTTTCATTTATCTCTTCCCACCCCATTTCCTTCTGAGGTTTATCGGTCTGTTCCCTACTTCCATGTCTATGGATCTATTTTGATAGTCAGCTTATTTTGTTCATTATATTCCATAAATAAGTGAGATCATGTGGTACTTGTCTTTTGGATAGTGATTTTGAATGGACATATCCCACTTTTTCTGTCCAGTATGATGAACTTAGTGCTTTTTCAAGTCCTGTTTTGCCCACAGTGTTTTTATTCTGGGGCATAGACTTACTAGGAGTTATTCCCATAAAGCTGTTGTTTACCCTAATTATGATTCAGTGATGAGGATCTATAATGTAATTTCCAGACTCTCTGCTTTCTCTGTTGAGGCCCGTGGTCCTCGAAGTCTTTTGTCTTTGTTGTGATTTTCTATTTATAAAGTAACAATTTTACCCTCAGTTGGAACAAACAGGTTCCAACACGTGTTTGACCTGAAATTGTTAGTATCTGCTTTTCCTTATCGCACAGGGCCTTTAAGGCCAATTTATTTTCCTTTCTGCAGAAGTCTCTAGTAGACTGACTGAAGGTGTCCTCAGCAGGCATCATGCTTTGCCTCTATTATATACATATATTTTAAAATCTCATTCATATGGGCACACCCCATACCACTGCCGCCATCCCTTTTTTTTTATCCTCACCCAAGGACATTTTTCCATTTTTTGTTCAGATAGAGTGGAAGGGGGAGAGAGAGAAACATCGACGTGAAAGGGACACATCGAGTGGCTGCCACCGCACGACCAACCAGGGCCGGGGACAGACTGCATCTGAGGTACGTGCCCTTAGTGGGAACCGAACCCGGGTCTCTCTGGACCACAGGCCGATGCTCTAACCACTGAGCAAAACCGGCTAGGGCCGCTATCCCTTTTTAACTATAATGGTGTCCTGTTTTCTTTTGCTACCTCTACTATTGAACCATTGCAGCTTGGCATGCACATCTATATTCCACCGAAGGGGCTGTCTTCAGAATCCCTCACCTGCAGTCTAACCTCAAAAACCAAAAGATACTTCCCAGGCTGTCTCATCTTGCTTTCTCCTCTTGGCCTTCTCTACTGTTTTTCCTTCTCCATTTTCTCATACCCACTCTCTACTGGTTCTAGTCTCTCTCCTTTTGTTTGCCCTGTTAATGTTGATATTCCTTTAGTCTTTTTCTCATTCTGGACCGTTTCCTTGAATGACATACTTAAAGTATGCTGATGGCTTAACTGTAGATCTCTAGCCCAGACCCTTCCTTTTAGTTCAGACTGATAGAGCTTATTTCTGCAGACACCTCAAACTTAACATGGCCAAAACAGACCTTCTCTTCCTTGTAACTTTCCCTTTCCTTCTCTTTGCCTGTCTTGGAGAATGACATCACCATTCATCAAAACCAGACACTAGGCCCCATCCAGTGTTTCTCCCCCTATTTTTCTCACCTCCCAAATCAGTCATTTCAGCCTCCTTTTGTCCCAGGCCCTCCCTCAGCTCCTCTGCTGCTCCTCTGCCATATGACCTTCCATCATGCATCTTCCATGTTGGAGTGATCGCCAAGCCATTACGATTTTTAATTCCTCAATTTTCTTGAATCTGTCCCCCTCGTCTTCGTCCCTGTCACCATTTCTACCACCTTAGTCCAAACTGTCAATGTCTCTCATCTGATCCCCTGCATAGCCTTTTTACGGCTCCGTCTGCATTTGTTCTTATGTCCTGTAATCCATTCTTCACGTGGCAGCCCTGTCATTTTTTCAAAGTGCAGCTCTGAGCATGTCATTTCCCTGCTTAAACACCTAAATGGATTCTCATTGCTCCTAGAATGTAGGCCCACATCCTTGATGATCCCCCTTGCCACACATGTCCCATGACTTGGCCCTTCCTGACCTCATCGGGAGTGTTTCATTGTATTTTGTTTGTGCTGGCCTTTTTTGTCTGGCTTTACGTATGCTAATCCAGCGGTTCTCAACCTACGGGTCTCAACCCCCAAAGGGGTCGAACGACCCTTTCACAGGGGTGTCCTGAGACCATCGAAAAACACATATTTTCCATGGTCTTATGAACCGAGACACTGCTCCTCTATCCGTCTCCAGGCGGGTCCGCCCACATGCAGCAGATACGCCCACATACAACATGAGGAACTGTATTAAAGGGTCGTGGCATTAGGAAGGTTGAGAACAACTGTGCTAATCCCTTTGCCCAGAACACTGCCCTTTTACTTCTACCAGTTACCCTTACCTAGTTGATTCCTGTTCATCTTTTATATCCCAGGTCAAATAGTATTTCCCTGACACCCCATTCCCACCTCTACCCCATAAAGCCACATCACCCCCTGCCCCACTCCATATACTGTCAAAGCTCTCTGTCTTTTTCTTTAGAGCACCATGTAGTTAGTCATTCTGTTTATGGGTTATTTGGTTATTTCTCTGACCAGATCATACAATCCCGTCTGTATTGTCTTTTATCACCAGTCCTACCCCAGGCACAGTGTCATGATCTCAGGTGGCAGCTAGGTTCATCTCTAGGCTAGGTCAGAGTACAGTTGACCCTTGAACAACACAGATTTAAACTGCGCAGGTCCATTTATACTCTGATTTTTTTAAATAACTATACAGTTGGCCCTTCATGCCAGAGTTTTGCATTTGCAAATTCAGCCAACTGCAGGATCAGAAACAGTATTTTTGATCCACAGTTGGGAATCCATGGGTGTGGAGGACTGACTTAATGCATTGTTCTGTACCACTTCATATAAGGCAGTTTGGGGGGAGTAAAAGGTTATATGCAGGTTTTCGACTGCTCAGGGAGTTGGCGTTCCTAACCCCATGTTGTTTAAGAGTCACCTGTTTACCTTTGCTGGGGACTCTTTCCAGGTTGAAAATGTTCCCACGAGATCTAGGCTTTGCTCCATAGATGAATTCCTTCCCCTCTCTTGGTCTTTAGATTGATAGGATTTAGATTAATAGATTGGTAGATTGATGGTGCCACTTAGTTATAAAATTGTGACACCCCCCCCCATCTTGGAGGTCAAAGGTCCTTTCATTTTTCTTTTTTTTTTTCTTTTTTTTTTTTTTTTTATCCTCACCCGAGGACATTTTTCGATATTTTGTTCAGATAGAGTGAGAGGGAGAGAGAGAGAGAAACATCGACGTGAAAGCGACACATCGAGTGGTTGCCACCCACACGACCCAACCAGGGCCGGGGACAAACTGCAACCAAGGTACGTGCCCTTAGCGGGAACCGAACCCGGGTCTCTCCGGACCGCAGGCCAACGCTCTAACCGCTGAGCCAAACCGGCCAGGGCAAAGGTCCTTTCATTTTTCCATGCCAGCTTCTAGTAAATGTGCTAAAATTTCAGGACATACTCAAGTGGTTTGATAGAGGAAGGATGTTTTATCCCATTAATACTCTTTTTCTTTATTTCTAACATATAAATCAGGAAGATTAAATAGTGCTCATAAAATAATAAATATAGGAGAGGTGCTCTTTCCCTCTTCAGATCTACTAATTCAAATTGAACAGCTTAGCAAGTGCCTGGTCTCATTCATATCTCACAACCACCCCCTGGTGTGGACATTATTTCCATTCCTGTCTTATATATAAGGACACTAAGCCCAGTGAGGTGAAGTCGTCACACTGCAGGCAAGTGATAGTGTAGGATTTGAACCTGGATTTTCTGACTCGGGTTTTTTTTCTGATCTACCACAGCAACCCCCCTCCTTTTTGTTTGCTAGTGGAAAGGAATTAACGTATTTTTATTGCTTGTAGAGAGAGCTGTATTCAAATGTAGTGCAATAACCTACAGACTGCTGCCCCAGTCAGACCTTCTAGTACCCAAAATTGAATTCAACATTGCTTGAAATCCTGTTGTGTGAAAACTGTCCCTTTCCTTTCTACCCTTTGCTTCTCACCTGCCCTCCAGAAATGCTTGACTACCAGTGTTTGGCTCAAAAGGATAAACACTTGATAGGCCTGCACCTTTAATGTTTGTCAGCACAACATCAATAACCTGGTTTTCCATTGAGTGGTCCTTAAGGAAGCCAGTTTGTGGGGCTTTGTTACTTGCATGAAACATATTTTTGACAGTTAACTTTAAAAAAGAGAGAACTAATTATAACTAGTAAATAGTTCTCATTGTGCTTTAGTATTTGGTCTTACATAATGAGGGTCCCATTACATAAGTAATGTAAACATTTTTTAAGATCCCAGGTGCTTTTTTTAATAAGGCTCTCTTCAAACATTTAATGGACTTGTGTTTCAATTGTAAATATTTATCTTTATAATTACATCTGCCCAGTCCTAAAATTGATTTTATTTGTTTTAGTTTTATTACTTTAGTTTTGTGTAAACACTAACTCTTTATTCTTTCTCCTTTGCTTTTACAAATCCCTGTCAGAAGGGGTTTGTGGTGGCATAGAAGCTTCCTGTAAACCCTTTGTGTAAAGGGTCCTCTGGGGAGAAAGAAGTGCCCTGGAAACACTTTGTGGTATGATTTCAAGCCTAAGAAGCCCATTCCGTTTGATTCCCCCAGTGTGTGATTGGATGGCTTTGAGAACATTTCTCTCGCTGTAGCCATTTTGTCCTTTTCCCTTCTGGAAGATACTTTGTACCTTTATTACTGGTTTTGGTAATGGAGCTAAGAGGCCCTGAGCACTGGAATTGGAGCCACAACTTCCTCTTTCCTTGTATCTTCCCCAGCATCTTACTCAGCAGCTCCAGCCTTGCTGTGACACCCCAGAATGTATCATTTTGAAATGTCGCAGCTGCCACTAATCATATGGGAGCATGGAGCTGGCTGGGAGAAAGGTGCAGGTCAGTGATGTTTTTTGTTCCTGCATAGATCCTTGAAGAAAAATTAGAAGTGGCATTTTTATTTTCAGTCCAAAGATTTGTATGTTGTATTTTCCCTTTAAAAAACATGACAGAGAGAAAAGGAATGAAGAAAGAAAAAAAATCAAGTTGTGGTTTAGGTAGGAGCTGTGATTTCTAATAGCAGGTCCTTATGAGCCTTAGTGGCTGGAGATAAGCCTCCTGGCAGGATGGGGGTGCTGGCTGAGTGGTTATTTTAAATAATATTAGGGTGAGGACCAGCTTCCCCTTTTTGCTCGGCTCTCCCAACCTTTATGTGATGAAGCAGTTCTTTGACTTAAATTCAGTGTGGTAGGTCATCTTTAAAACAGGCCTTTCATAAACTGCTTCATGCATAATGACCTTGTATGACTCTTAATTGGGAGTAGCTGAGCAGTGGGTAATTTTTATATACCATATGTCCTGTAACACAACAGGGCAAGATAAAGGAAAACATGAGTCTTGATACTGAAAATCATGTTTCATCGAGTCAAGCCCCTGCCTGTGATGTTATTTCTAACACATTTTTTCTTATGTAAATACTTCCTAGCAAGGAAAATATAGGCTTTACAATGTTTACATTTTGTTCAGTATTTCTTACGAGTTGCTAGAGGAAAGAAATGCTTATAATTTTGTTTGTTTTGAAAATGAAATTCCTGCAGAAAGGTCATTGCAGTGTCAGCCCTTGTCATTTTTAACCCTCTTATCTCAGAGCTGATCTGCAGCATGTCAGGTCTGGCTTACTGCTCTAACCAAAAAAGGCAAAGAATGTGTAAGCCTTGTTTCTTTCAGCCAATTGTCTTGGTGCTCCATAATGGGCTGCGTTCACACCGTGTCAGCTGGATCCACTAGAAGCAGGGGGATGTTGGAGACACTTTCTCCTGGAACTTTGGAGAGTCTTTAAGCTGAGATTCCAAAGCTTTGCCAGGAGCATAAATCCTAGGCATTATCTCAAAACTACACATTGGGCCTTTACCCTGTTCACTTTAAACGTTTCTTGGCAGTCAGATAAACCCAGGCAGTTTATCACAGATGTTCCCTTCCACCTCCTCCTCAAAGATCGTGAAACAAGGGTAGCAGCAGAAGTCTGACAGAACTCTTACCTGTTTCACGGCTCCCCTCAGCCTCTCAAGGGTGAGGTAGAAGTTGTTACAGTAGGTGCATGTAGCCAGATGGAGAATTCAGCCCAACCCCTCTGCCACCACCCCAGTATAAATTATGCATGAGCAGGAAAGAAAAAGCAACAAGACTACCTGAGTTTACCAGTTTACCGTGTTTTCTCTTGCTTTAAGATCGGTAGTGGGGGGAAGGCAAGTGTCTGAATACATAAGGAGACACGTGAGCTGTGGCTGAGACGAAGCAACTGGTAGGAGAGAAGAATGATGAGTGGAGCGCTGCAGCGCTGCCATCCTGCTGATGTGAATTGTGCGGGTCTTGCTCTCTCGACTCCTGCATCAGGCAGGTAGCATGAGTGTTATATTAAAGGCACAGTGCTCTATCACACACAAGTGGAAGGTATTTTACACAAGGCACAGTGTATTTTATACTTGCCACATCATTTCTATACCTGAGTGGTGCTTGTGTGCTAAAGAGATTGTGGGATGCAGCTCACTTAAGTGAGTCAGAAGAATTTGAATGGGTCTCATCACACTGAAGTTGGTTTTACTGTTATGAGAAGAAGACTGGATTTCTTCTGAGAGCAGGAGTTGCTGAGGGCACAGTTTGGAACCTTGTAGCAGCAGAGCTTGTAGATCACACTTCTGTCAGAAGGCAGGCTGATGGGTTGAGAAAAAAATAATAACTGGAAAGGCAGCTATTAAGAGAGTGCTGTGACCCAACCAAGAGAGCCTAAGAAGAGGAAGAATTGGGAGGCAGGTGAAGTTGGAGTTGTATTTGAGTGATAGATTCGTTTGGATTCGCTCTTTTTTTGTTGTTAACCCTCACGCAAGGATATTTTTCTGTTGCTTTTTTAGAGTGGAAGGGAGGGAGAGAGAGAGAGAGAATCATCCACGTGAGAGAGACACATCGATTGTTGCCTCCTACACGACCCCAGCTGGGGCAGGGATAGAACCCGCAACCCAGTTACGTTGACTAGAATTGAAGCTCACCCTTTGGTCTGAGGGCTGACGCTCTAACTGCTGAGTCAAACCAGCCAGGATCACTCTTAATTTTTTTGTTAGTCTATGACAATATTAATGGATGACTTTATTTGGGAAAAGGCTACATCTATTTTTAAAAGTGGGAGGAGTGGGGGAGATCACGGTCAGTTACTACAAAATCTATTTAAGGACGATAAAATTACTGTAGCTTCTATTTGACCTAGTTAGAGCTTGTTGTGAATTCTAACCTATTCATCTCTCCTCAAGGCATTAAGCTGGGTCATTCATCTGTCCCAGGTAAACAGGTACATGTTTTCATAGTTTGAAAGGCAATCTTTACCTGTAGTTGGATATTCAGAGCATATACCTATCAATCCTTGCTGATTGCATTTAAACCTTTTGGCCCATAGGTCTTTTAGGTTTTTTTTTTTAAGGGTATTTTTTTTAGAGCAATTTTAGTTTCATAACACAATTAAGAGGAACATACAGAGATTCCCCATGTACCCCCTACCCACACACATATATAGTCCTCCCCACTGTCAGCATCCCCCACCAGAGTGGTGCATTTGTCACCATCAGTGAATTTACACTGACACATCATAATGTCCTAAAGTCCATAATGTGCATTAGGGTTCACATTGGTCGTGTACATTCTACAGATTTGGACATACCCAGCATCACAGTATGTTCACTACCCTAAAAATTCTCTCTGCCCGTCTGTTCATCCCTCCCCCCTCCAACTCCTCTCTCCATAGTTTTGCCTATTCCAGAATGTCATGTAGTTGGACTCTCAGCCTTTTGAGATTGGCTTCTTCCACTTAGTTTTATGTTTTTAATGTTCTTTCATGGCTTGATAGCTCATTCCTTTTTAGTGTTGAATAATATTCTGTTGTTTGTATATACCAAGGTTTGTTTATTCATTCTCCTACTGGAAGACTTCTTGGTTGCTTTCAAGTTTTGACTGTTATGGGTAATGCTGCTATAAACACTCATGCACGTTTTTTGTGGACATTAAGTTTTCAGTTCCTTAGCATTAAGTACCAGTGAGCATTAATTGCTGGATCCTATGGTAAGAGTATGTTTAGTTTTGTAAGAGACTGCCATCTTCCAAAGTAGCTGTACCATTTTGCATTCCCACCAGCGATGGATGAGAGTTCCCGTTGCTCTACATCCTTGTCAGCATTTGGTGGTGTCAGTATTCTGGACTTTGACTGTTCTGATAGGTGTGTGGTGATATCTCATTGTTGTTTTAATTTGCATTTCCCTGATGTCTTTTGCAAACATTTTCTCTCAGTCTGTGGTTTGTCTTTTCATTCTCTTGACAGTGTCTTACACAGAGCAGATTTTTTTTTCATTTTAATGAAATCCAACTTACTAGTTCTTTCATGGATCATGCCTGTGGTTTTGTATCTAAAAAGTCATCACCAAATTAAAGATCATCTAGATTTTCTTCTGTGTTATCTTCTAGGAGTTTTATAGTTTTGTGCTTTACATTTTTATCTGTGATTCATTTTGAGTTAATTTTTATAAAGGATGTAAGACCTATGTCTAGATTTGTTTTGTGTGTGTGTGTGTGTTTTACATGTGGGTATCCACTTGTTCCAGCACCATTTGTTGAAAATACTATCTTTTCTCCACTGTATTGCCTTTGTTTCTTTGTCAAAGATCAGTTGATTATATGGGTCTATTTCTGGGCTCTCCATTCTGTTTCATTGATCTATTTTTGTGTTCTTTTGCCTGTACTACATTGTCTTGATTACTGTAGCTTTATAGTAAGTCTTGGAGTCAGGTAGGTCTGACTTTATTCTTTTCAATATTGTTTTGGTTATTCTGAGTCTTTTCCCTCTCCATAAACACTGTAGAATCAGTTTGTCCATCTCCACAAAAGAACTTGCTGTGATTTTGATTGGAATTGCACTGGATCTATAGATAAAGTTGGGAAGAACTCATGTCATAACAGTATTGAGTCTTCCTAGCCATGAACATAGAATATCTCTTTAATTTTTTCCTTTTTTTGTTTATTCATCAGAGTTCCATAGTTTCCTCATACAATCTTGTACATACTTTGTTAGATTTATACCTAAGTATTTTATTGTTTTGGGTGCTAATATAAATTCTTATTTGTTTTAATTTCACATTTCACTTGTTCATTGCTGGTATATAGCAGAACAATTGACGTTTGTATGTTATCCTTGTATCTTGAAACTATATTTTTTCATCCTTTTCAAAGACAGTCTCAGTCTTTTCTAGATTCCTAGGCTCATGCATCTGCTCTTAAAATAGGAATCCCTTTGGAAAGAGTAACCAGTAGCGTGAGGAGTTGTGGGCGGCAGGATCCATTAGCTTTCAGGGTTGCCTGAAGAGAGGATGTTAATGTGGAACATATTTCTTTTTATTAAAGTGAAGGTGTTTTTTTTTTTATAATAACAGCCTAAGCATGATGAGGTAACCCCCACCCCAAACAGGAGCAAATGGGGTTTTTGTTTGTTTTAAAGATTGCCTGGGAGAAAGTTTTTTGAACTTAAGGTGGTACCTAATCAGATCAACTGTTTTGTCTTCCCTTTCTTTTAACCTCGGATGTTAGTCTGAGGCTCACCCAAGAGTGAGGAGCCTTGGGTTCTTGTCCCATCTCAGTGATCTCCATACTGTTCTTGAAGGAGCACTTCACTGATGTGCTCTGTAGCTGCCGAGATGTGTGGCTTCCATTTGTCAGCTTTGGTCAGAGGATTTGGGCAAGAAGTAAGGGTAACTTTTTTTTTTAAATTCTCACCCAAGGATATCTTTCCATTTATCTTTAGACAGAGTGGGAGGGACGGGGAGAGAGAGACATCGATGTCGCACAACTCCGACTAGGGCCGGGGATGAACCGCAACCCAGATACGTGCCCTGGGCCGGAAGCAAATCCGTGACTCTTTGGTCCGCGGGCCGACGCTCTGACCACTGAGCCAAACCAGCCAGGGCACGGGTAACTATTTAGTAACTGTTTTACCTTTTTTGTAGCTAGAATTCAAGAGAAGTTAATGAAATTAATCCAAGAAGTTAATGAAATGAATCCATGTCCAGTAATAGAAAGTTGGTCTCTATTAATTTCCCTTGAAGTACATAAAGCCAAGGAAGAAAAATGTTTGTAAAGGAAAGAACAGGGAACCTTGACATTTTTAGATCCTCACATTTGAAACTAGTCTTCATTTTCAAGAATTAAAGCTGATTAATGTGTACTTGTTAAAAGTATTATATTTTATGTTACTAATTCTTCCGACAACTGTGTGAGACACCTGCTGTTTAGAGCCGTGCTGGGCATGGGGGGTGCTGGGTGAACGCAGACGGGTCTGTTCTAGTCTCCTGAAGCCGACAGGTTTGATGGGGGAGTCATTACTAATAGCACATGTCATGGTTTTAGTTGTATTAATTCTACAAAGGAAGGAACTGGAGTGCCGAGAGAGCTGACTTTCTTTCCCTGCCTCTTCACATGATGGCCTGTGTGAGCAGCCGTTATCTCAGGGGAGGGCTGGCCGCCCACGGGAGCGTGGGGCACAGCCTTCCTGCCCCATCCCCGCTTCCCCTCTCCCACTCCTTGCTTGGACTTTGTCTTTACAACTTGAACTGAGTGTTCATTTAGCTCATTTCCTGTCTTAGCGCTTTTCCCAGAAGTGCTTATGCCCTCAAACCCTCTGCCTCTCCGAGTATGCGTAAGGTGTTGGCATGAAGGAATCTAGAACTTGAAGAAAGATCTGGTAGGTAGTCCAGTCTTTCATTTCACGTAAGGAAGGTGAGGACAAAGGAAGAGAAGAAACATCCACGGTCACACAGCAAGTTATAGTCAGAGCCAGAACTAAAGCCAGGGCTTTGAGTCTTAGCCCAGTGTTTTCTGTTATGTTCCCGCAGGAGCGGCATTAGTCAGCAAGGACCCAGTCTCAGGAATATCCTTGTCTGTGCAGAAACACTAAGGAGGTGGCACAGCTAGAGGGAAAAAGACAAGCCCCAAGGAGTCCGTAAACCATGGACCTCACATAACCTAGTGGTTATTCCATACAGATTTACCAAGAGGACCTTTAGCTGGGAGCCAAGGAAAGGAAGTAGTATACTCACTTCCCACCATCAGGGAAGTCATATTTTAAGGACCATAGAAGTCTAACAGGTATGGAGAGAGCACCGTAGAGCAGCCTGTCAGGGGCCCAGGTGCACACCCCATGCACAGGAGGGTTTCGGAGCAGGTGGAGATGGGACCAGGGTCCTGGATGAGGAGGAAAGCTTTCCCTGCAGAGGTGGGCTCGGCAGGTAGGCAGAGGAGTGGAGGCAGGACTTTGCTGGGACCCGGAGAAGAAAGATCTAGAATTTTTATTGTTGAAAGTATTACAGATGTCCCCTTTTTTCCCATTGACCCCCTCCTGCCAGGCGGGAGCTAATTTTAGAAGACCTTGAACTCTGAGCAGTTGTGGAGATAGGCGGTGCCATGCTTGCCTTTCTCGGGGGTGACTGATGGACACTGAGCTTTTGGAAGAGAAGTCTGGCATGTTTAGGGGAGACTGCTAGAAGCCTCGGGGATGGATTGAGGAAGTCCTGGACACAGGTAGTGTCATTGCGTATTTTGAGCTTGTGTCCTTGTCTGCAAAAATGATAAATCTGGTTAAATCTAAGTTTAACACAGAAAGTATGGTTTATAGTGATTTTTTTCAGCCATGTCTAGGGGTAGCCTTCAAAATAATTGTAAACCCTAAGCATCTGCGTTTTATTTTATAAGGCATTTTGAAATAGCTGAGAACCGAATAAAAGACACTGCAAATACAAAATGTCACTTCTTTTCGCTTCCATATCTCGTGCTAAGTGAAATACCATTTCATACTATTGCCAGTATTGAAATCAGCTTTCCTTTTTTATATAAAGATTTAACCTTTTGAGGGTTCCAAAACCCTGGCATTGTCCTTTGGCTGAATAGGGGAGGGGCAGTCTGGTGGGGAGAAAGTGGCGCAAGAGGGTGAGAGTATCTATATTAGCTCCTTAAACTTGACCGTCAGCATGTAAAAACTTACAGTGTTGTCTTCTCTTTGTCTCTTTAGGAATATAAACAGAAGCTTGCTCGGGTAACCCAGGTCCGCAAGGAACTGAAGTCCCATATTCAGAGCTTGCCAGACCTCTCATTGCTGCCCAACGTCACAGGGGGCTTGGCCCCCCTACCCTCTGCTGGTGACCTGTTTTCTACTGACTAGGGCAGGTGTCATGCCCCAGAGTCCCATCTCTACCAGCAGAAAGAAGAGGGCAGTTCATGGTTGGAAATAACCTTGTAGCCCCTGGTCTAGCCCTCCTTCCACCTGGCCCCCAGCCTCCATAGAGAGCCACAGACTCTGATTCTCCTCTCCAGCCTCTCTTGTTGAGCACAATTCAGAACAGTGGCGAGTGGAATCCAGTTTAGATTGATATTTGGAAAGAATATAAACTCTCCCACTTTGTGTTTTTATGCCCCTGTTGGTTTTTTATTCTTAGCTTTCTCTTGATACCCAAGAAGTTATGAAAATCATGTGTACTTCTGGAAGCTTTCAGAAGAATCTTGTCCTTGATGATAACATTGTGTCATGAAAACAGCTTCTGTCTGAGCTGGGCTCATTCACGTCAGTACAGGCTTCCACTGAGGGACTCACCTGGAGTCATCGGCTCTCCTGACTCCATCAACCCCGAAGGGAGGCACCGCTGGCAAGTAGCTTTGCCATAAGGAGTTTGCCAAATCTCTGATTCTCCCTTACCATTACGTCTAGCCGTGTGCTGTCAAGGGCCAGGTGAATTTGTTTTGTAAGCAGACTAGGGAATCTAGCAAGAAGATTCAAAGCTGATCTGGGACATAAAATCATAGTTCAGAGACAGAGCGACAGGAATTATAAGGATGAGTTAAGAATGAGTAATTTGCTTCAGGTTTCTACAAACAGCCTTTCCAAGCTGCCCTTATGAAGGGTCCACCCGGTATCATAGAGCAAGAGCACGTTCCTAAAAACAAGCTTTTGACCCCAGTTGGATGTGAAGGTGCTTGTTAGAAATGGCAGTGGTGGGCCCCAAAAGCTAAAGGCGTACTGAGCATGTAGGCTCGGTGTGGGTGTTGCTTTAACCCTTCCCTTTGGGGAGTAGGGCACACACTAACAATTCACTGTGTGGGCGGATGTCCTCAGGATGGTGACTAAACTTGAATATCTCCCTTGCAAATATGACACTGTACATGTTCATCTGTCTGTCAGTTCACGCCATTGCACGTGTCCCTGTGCCCAGAAGTACTTTGCATCACATGTTACTGAACAGCTCATCTCGGGCAGGGGAAGGGGGAAAGTCGGGTATATTAATTTTGGGTTTTAATTCTGTTATCATGTCAGCAGACATTACTAATATATAATGTAGTTAGAGAGGATTTTTACCTTGATTTTAGTAAAGGTTAGGCCTGCTACCTATAAATCATTCTAATTTGGCAGGCTTATTATTGACATTAGAAAGGGCAGAACAATTTGCCCCAATAGTGTAATAGAAATTATAGCCCAGAGGCTGAAATCCCAAAGCTATAAAAGGGGATCCAGTGGAGGGGGCTTCAGGTTCTCCATTATTTTGAGGATACCAAAAAGCCAATTACATGTAATTTTACATGTTAAACATGTTAAAACATAACCTGTGTTTTAAAAAGTGTAGCAGGCTTCCCTTGAAGGAGTCCTCCTACCTGCCAGAATTGAGAACAAGGAAAAGTCATAGCAGGTGTTCAGTTGAACTCTATGTAGAACCTAGTAGCATTTAAGCTATTTTCCGATTTGAATATGGACTGTGTGTTGTTTCTTATTGACACTGCCTGTTGTCCTGTCATTACTAAATTAATGAGTCTATATCTCAAGTTTTCCTCCCAGAGGCCATAGGGCAGTGGGTAACTTTACTAAATTGCAAGATGAATTCCAGTCTTTGCTGTTTCTGCACACAGGCCCCTCCCCGTGCAGTGTGCTGCTTTCGTCCTACTTAGAGCGTGTTTCTGAACAGACCCCTGGGCATTCTGGATGCTTTCACCAAGGAAGCAAGCAGACATTGCTCTGATCAGCTAGATGAAATGTAACAGAATGAATCTTGCCCACTGTGATGTTTTATCTGATTGAGTCTAACCAGCAATTGGTGCATAATTATTACAGCAAGAGCAAGAAATGAAACTAGCAATTATGTAAAATGAATGTGTTGGCCTCTAACACCTGTTACTACTAGTAGACTTCCTGTGAGGAAGTTAGTTTGGGGTTTTGTTTGTTTGTTTGTTTTTAATGAAATGCTTTTGTTTTTTAAATCTAATTCTCCCATATCCTCCCCAAGTGTGCTTTACTTCATTTGTTTAATTTAAGGATCTGGCGGGGTGGGGTGGGTGGTTTTTGTTTTGTGTTTTTTCTTCCTAGGGCACCCATCGACCTCAAAGGACCTTTCCTTTAGGTCATATTCCTCCAAAAGTCTTTGTTCTTCCCCCTTTTTTCTTAAAGAATATTTTTAAAGCTTAAATTTGTATATTAATTTAGGACTTTATTTAGAAGTATAGGCTGTCTTTGGTGGCAGCAGTATATTCTGAAATGTCTCATAGATATATATTTTTGAATAAAGATGGTGTTGAACGACACTGTGCGATGTTTTCTTCCCCACCCTCTGCAGAGCGGTCGGCGCCGTCTTCGTAAGCACTGGGCAGGTAGTGATCACCGGCGGGGAGTGTGCTGTCTGTGCAGAGTCACGTCCCTCGGGACTTCTTGTGGCTCTTCGTGGCCCATAAGTACTCAGCACTCACAGAGTATTTTCCAGGGGCTTAATTAGCTTTAATTAGCCAACCCACATAGTACCCAGGAGAAGTACTGCCACAGTTTTATCCTCATTGTACAGAAGTGGAAAGTGACGGAGAGAAGTTAAATGACTTTCTCTCCAGTACCACAGTCCTGACAGATTAAAACTTGCAAGTTCTTTGATTTTGTTTGCACCGCTAGGCCTCCTGAGAGACATTTGATTTTGGCAAAACAGTGAAAACCACTCTGAGCAGGGAGAAGAAAACCGTGAGATAATTCAAACCCAAGTGGTATGCCTTTAAAAATATTTTTGTGGGTTTCCTTTCTCCTTTTCACTTTTAAATTCAATGAAAGCATGTTGACTAAGTATTACTGGTTAACATTCAAAGTAATAGAAAGATGTTTTGAAATCGTTCCCTTTGAAGTAATTGTTTGGAAAGATATTTTAACCTTTCCACTGGGTGAGGGCGGCATTTTCCAGGAGGACAGTTACCCATTTATCTCCTGATGCAAAAAACTGCAATAGCTGTGGACCTTCAAGACTAAATGCAGCTCAAGTTGAAGTCTAGAATTAGGAGAGTTGAGACTGCATTACCCAGGTTCTGTCTGAAAATATAAAGGTTGAATGTAATATGTGGATCTCAGGAGACCGTCTGTGTCCCCAGGTTTTCATGGCCTGGTTAATGTCTTCACTTCTGCCTATAAAGAATAAGTCCATAATTCCTCTGGTTTAATTAGCACTTCAGGCTACAAACTGTGACTCAGAGGTCCTCAGACTGAAGATGGAACTACCCACGAGTTCATGAATCTGTCAAAATGCTTAACTTTTGAGATGAAAGCCATTAACTGTCTGTGTGACCTTCCTGGGCCAGGAGTTTCTCTCTGGGCCTCAGCTGTCTTATCTTTGAAGTGTGGTGTTGGGCACAGTTATTTCTAGGCTCCCTGCCAACCCTAAAAGCTTATGATTGTTGTGTTGCATGAGAAGAATGCAGGACTGGAAGTCAGAACGGTGGATGGCATGTTCTGGGTCCCCATGTTTGTTAGAGGAAGAATATCGCCACTGGGTATGCAAAGAGCACATCCTTTTTTTTTTTTTAATCCTCACCTGAGGACATTTTTCCATGTTTTGTTCAGATAGAGCAGGAGGGAGAGAGGAAGAGAGAGAGAAAGAAACATCGTTATGAAGGGACACATCGAGTGGCTGCCACCCGCATGACCAACCAGGGCCGGGGACAAACTGCAACCGAGGTACATGCCCTTAGCGGGAACCGAACCCGGGTCTCTCTGTACCGCAGGTGGACGCTCTAACCGCTGAGCCAAACCGGCCAGGGCACAAAGAGCACATCCTTTATGAAAGGGTGAGAACATCGGAGCCTGCCAAGACTAGGAAGATAAGGGTAAAGACAGCAGTTCACTGGCCACAATCTGCACTTGGTTTATTTCAGATATTTAAGGAAAAGCTGTTTTCCAGCCTGGTTTGCTATCTTATGTTTTCCTGGGATCATTCATCCTGCTCAATTCATTCCCATCACCACCTTCATGGGATTTTCCATCTAAAAATTACCCTTCCAGTCCTGGCTGGTGTGGCTCAGTTGGTTGAGCACTGTCCCATGCACAGAAGGGTTGCCAGTTCAATTCCCAGTCAGGGTGCATATGTGCCCAGGTTGCGGGTTCCGTCTCCAGTCAGGGTGGGGATTGGAAGGCAACGATGGATGTTTCTCTTTCACATCGATGTTTCCCTCCCTCTCCCTTCCTCTCTCTTTAAAAATCAATAAAAACATTTTTAAAGTTAAAATTACTCTTCTACTCTGAGGCACAGATTCAATTAAGGATACATTCTCCTGTATAGCAGATTGGGATTCATATAGCTTTATGCGGTGTTGAAATTTTTAGACTCTGAAATAGTTTGCATTAAAAATTCATTTCTAGCACTGGTTTGATAAATATTAAAATTAGCAGTATAAATCAGAATTTTTCTAGTTTTCTTTAATGAATAAGAGGCAACTGTGACAAGTGATAGCCCACATCTGATCTCTCACTGTAATGACCTTGGGCAAGTCCCTCAAGCCTCCCAGGACCTGCGAAGCTTAAGGAAGTGAATTAAGTTGACTGAACAACCTCTCAAGTCCTGTTCAGATCTGCAGTTCTATGACTGGGCTTTCAGAATAATTTTTCCTACCGGAAAGCTCATTAACAGATAGTTTTTGAATATGTTTTTATTGATTTCAGAGAGAAGACGAGAGAGGGAGAGAGAGACATCCATGAGAGAGAAACATTAATCGGCTGCCTCCTGCACGCCCCCTGCTGGGGAATCAAGCCTGCAACCCAGGCATATGCCCTGACCAGGAATCAAGCCAGTGACCTGGTGCATGGGGTGACACTCAACCAACTGAGCTGCACCAGCCGGGCACTCCACAGATTCTTTAATGCCAGTTATCTAAGTTTTTAGTTACAAAAATGGCCAACTAGTTACAAATATACTATAAATGAGATGTTTGTAAAAAGGGCAAATTAGGGGTTCAGTGGTAGCTGTTACTACTTTCAACAATGACTGTAGGTATCTAAATTCACGGGTAACAAGAGGTTGGAAGAGAGGTGTTTTGGAAGTTGGCAATAGATACCACATACCTATACCATATGCTATCTTTACAATGGAGATGGTCCAAAACCCTTAAATTCTTGTTGCCCACATTAGGGTGTGAAAGAGGAGTTAGAGTGGAAGGAATAGGATTTTCGGTGGGGATTCTTTGAAGAGATCCCCTTGTGTGATTTGAGTCTCCTAAGGGAGAGCAGTGGATGCCACTCACCTCATCTTCAAGGCTAGAGAAGGGGCCTCAGTGGAGCTTAATATGTGCCCCCTGTAGGGTGGTGATCCGGTGGACTAGACAGACCCCTGCCCGGAAAAATCTAATGGAGCAGATGCTGGTGGCTGGCTCGGTGTTTTGATGATGTACCAAGGGGGGGCTGTGTGGATGGAGCCTCATTCGTAGAGTTGGTCGAGCAGAAGGTGCGTGCCTGCCTCCCGAGGACCAGAGGTGAGCGGCGTGCAGGAGACCGGCATGGGTCGTCTCGGAGTCCGACCAAGAGGCAGGGGTCTGACTCCTCAAGGAGGTGAACTGACCCGCAGTGCTGAGGAACAAGCAGAAGGTAAAGAGCCAGGGGTAGGTACCACCCTGGAGAGATGCCTGGGAGAGGACGAGCCCTCAGGATGCCGGAGGAGCCTACATGAGTAGTGAAACTCGCGCCAAGCCAGTGCCAGTCACCACGACACGTCAAGTAAAGATTTCCTCTTGCTTTGCCTGCCCTCCCTCCCTCCCTCTGCCCTAACCCTTACGCAACGCCGGCCCCCCACCCTGGCCCCCACCGCAGCGGGCGGGAAGCCTCAACTTCAAACGGTAAGCCATTTTGCACCTTAAGGGACGTTGTTGTTATTATTATTATTATTACTCTTGTTGTTGTTAACTAAGATTACCTAGAGAAGTTGTGGAGACCCGAGTTTTCTTCTAGAGTCAGCAGATGTACTAGCCCCACCAACTGGATTTCAAGGGGCAGTTGGAGACAAAAATAAAGTTGCCCGGTGCATCGAGGCCCACAAGCCTGCTTGCTTACTGCAGTGGTTGCATATTTTCGGACCTTTAATTCTCCCTTCACTGTTCTATTTTTGTGAACTTGAAAAGTACATTTCCACAACTTAGGTTGGGTTGTTAATTAGTGAAGGCATGAATTCTCCTGTGTGTACTGGGAACACATGGGGTTTTTTACTGTGGTAAAATGCACATGAAATAAATTTACCATTTTCTCCATTTGAAAAGTGTCCAATTCAGTGGCATTTACTCCATTGGTCACCACAGTCCAGCCCCGGAACAACCCCACACCTATTCAGCAGTGACTCATTCCCGCCCTGCTCCCCCGCTGCCCGTGCAACACCAGTCTGCCTTTGTCGGTGTGAAATTGCCTGAGCTGAATGTTTACTATAAATGAAATGGAACCCTCTGCAGCTGTAAGAAAGGGAGACCTCTTACCCTTTGAGAGGACATGGAGCGACCTGGAGAGTATTATGCTGAGCAAAATAAGCCAATCAGAGAAAGACAAGTACCACATGATCTCACTTATTTGTGGAATATAATGAACAAAATAAGTTGTCAACCCAAAGAGATCCAGAGTCATGGAAGGAGGGAACAGACTGACAAACCTCAGAGGGATGGGGGTGGAGTGGATGGGAAGAGATACACCAAAGAACTTATATGCATATATGCACAACCAATGCACATGGATACTAGGCTGGGGAAGGCAGGAGGTGGGAGAGGTAAGGAGAAGGTCAGTGGGGAAAAGGGGACACCTGTAATACTTTCAACAGTTATATATATAACACACACACTGTATAAATAAATGAAATCTACAGCCCTGGCCAGATGCCCAGTTAGAGAATAGGCCCACGGACCGAAGGTTTGTGTGTTCAATTCCAGGTCAAGGGCACATACCTGGATCGCACGTTTGATCCCTAACTCTGGTCAGGGTCATGCAGGAGGCAATCAATCAATGTGTTTCTCTCACATCGATGGTTCTCAGTCTCCCTCCCTCCCTCCCTTCTACTCTTATCTAAAAATCAATGGAAAAATATCCTTGGGTGAGGATTAACAAATAAATAAATGAAATCTACAATATGTGACCTTTTGAGTCTGGCTTCTTTCACTCGGGGTAGTATATTCAAGGTTCATCATGTAGTATTTGTCAGAATTGTATTCCTTTTTATGGTTGAATAATAGTTCATTGTATGGATATGCCACATTTATTTATCAACATTATGGCTGTTTGAATTGTCCCTACCTTTTGGGTATTGTCAGTTCTGCTGCTGTGAACATTCTTATACACGTTTTTGTTTCAACACCTGTTTTCAACTCTTACAGATATATGCCTAGGAGTACAATTGCTGGAACGTCTGGTAACGATGTTTTTTAGCTCGTTAAGGAATCACCAAGTGATTTTCTACAGTGGCTGCACCATTTTCATTTCCACCAGCAATGTATGAAGGTTGCAATTTCTCCACCTCCTTGCTGTATTAGTCAGAGCTCTTCAGAGAAACAGAACCAACAGGATGTGCATTTAGAGAGACAGGTTTATTTTAAGGAATTAGCTTACACAGTTGTAGAGGCTTAGTAAGTCCAAAGTCTGCAGGGGAGACCCAGCAGCTAGAGACGCAGGAAAGAGTTGCAGTTCGAGTGAAAGGCAGTGTGCTGGCAGCAATTCCTCCTTGCTCAAGGGGAGTGGCAGTCTGTCTTACTGAGATATTTGACTGAGTGGATGAGCAACACCCACAATAATGTCATCCGAAAAAACACCTTCACAGGAACATCCAGAGAGAGTAATGTGTGACCAAGTATCTGGGCACCAAATTGACACATAAAATTAACTATCACATTTGACAACACATTTTCATTTTTAAAATTACACCTGTATTTGTGTCCCAGGGCTCTGTATTCAAGTACCACAAACTGGGTGGCTTAAAACAACAGATTTCTTGTCTCCATTCTGGAGGTTTGAAATCCGAAATCAAGGCGTTTGCAGAACCATACTCCCTCCAGAGCCTCCAGGGCACGATCCTTCCATGCCCGGGCATCCCCTGGCTTGTGACATTGTAACTCAAACCTGCCTCCTTCTTCACCTGTAACTCTTCACCTGGTCATCTTCCTGCTGTGTTTTTGTCCAGATGTCCCTCCTTTCTATAGGAGCACCAGTCATATTGGATTAAAGTCCACCTTAATAACTTCATCTTAACTTAATTAAATCTGCAAAGACCTGATTTCCAAATAAGGTCACATTTACAGATACTGGCGGTGAGGGCTTTAACATATTTTTTTGGCTAGGGAACACAATTCAGTCCACAACAATGACCATCCTAGTGGGTATGAAGTGATATCTCCTTGTGGTTTGGATTGCATTTCCCTGTGACTAAGGACATCGAGCATCATCTGTGCTTGTTACCCATTTGTATATCTTCTTTGAAGAAATGTCTATTCAAGTTCTTTGCCCATTTCATTCTTTTTTTTTTTTTTTAAATCCTCACCCGAGGATGTTTTTCTGTTTATCTTCAGATAGAGTGGGAGGGAGGAAAAGAGAGAGAAATATCGATGTGAGAGGGACACATCGACTGGTTGCCTCCCTCACGACCCCGACCAGGGCTGGGGATGCAGCCAGGGTACGTGCCCTTGACTGGAATCGAACCCATGACTCTTTGGTCCACGGGCCTATGCTCTAACCACTTAGCAAACCAGCCAGGGCCCTTTGCTCATTTTTTAATTGGCCTGTTGTTGAGTTGTAAGAGTTCTATATATATCCCAGAGAATAAACCCTTATCACATACATGATTTGCAAATATTTTCTCTCCTCCTAGGGGTATCTTTTTACTCTCTTGATAGTGTCCTTTAAAGTATATACCTTTTACTTACTTATTTATTTATTTATTTATTTATTTATTTATTTATTCATTCATTTTAGAGTGGAAGGAAGGGAGGGAGGGAGGGAGAGAGAGACATTGACGTGAGAGAGACACATTGATTGGTGCCTCCTGCACAACCCGACCGGGGCCAGGGATTGAACCTAGAACCCAGGTACGTGCCCTTGACTGGAAACAAACCCGAGACCCTTTGGTCCACAGGCCTATGCTCTAACCACTGAGCCAAACCTGTCAGGGCAATGTATGTAAGTTGCATGTTGATGAATTCAAAATCAATTTTTCAATTAATTAATTAATTTTCAATTAATTAATTTTCAATTGATTAATTATTCTTCTGTTGCTGGGCTTTTGGTCTTACATCTGAGTGAACACTGCCAAATCCAATGTCATGAAAACTTACTCCTATGTTTTCTTCTAGGATTTGATACTTTTAACTCTTATGTTTAGGTGTTTGATCTATTTTGAGTTAACTTTTATATATAGTATGAAATTAGAGATCAGCTTTATTCTTGCATGTGGATATTTAGTTGTCTCATAACTATTTGTTGAAGAGATTGTTCTTTCCCTTTGAATGATCTTGGCACCTTTGTCGAAAATTTGAACACCTTAAAAAGTGACTTTAAAAACGAACTTAAGTACAGGCGTACCTGGGAGAAGCTGTGGATGCGCTTGCAGATCAGCACAATAAAGTGAACATGGCAATGAAGTGAGTCACACATTTTTTGGTTTCTCGTGCATATAAAAGTTATATTTACACTATACTTAGTCTATTAAGTGTATAATAGCATTATGTCTAAAAAACAATGTATAGCCCTGGCCAGTTTGGCTCAGCAGTTGGAGCATTGGCCCATGGACCAGAGAGTCCCGGGTTCGGTTCCTGCTAAGGGCACGTACCTCAGTTGCAGTTTGTACCTGGCCCTGGTTGGGGTCATGCGGGTGGCAACCAGTTGATGTGTCTCTCTCACATCAGTGTTTCTCTCTCTCTCTCCCTCCCGGTCTCCCTCCTGCACTATCTGAAGATAAATGCAAAAATGACCTCGGGTGAGGATAAAAAACAAAACAAAAAACAATGTACACATGTTTTTTTTTTTTTAAATATTCTGTCGTTTAAAAAATGCTAAGCATCATCTGAGCCTATTGGAAAAATGGTGCCAATAGTCTTGCTCAACCCAGGCTGGCCAAATAACCAGTTCGTAAAAATCGCAATATCTGTGAAGCACAATAAAGTGTAATGCAATAAACCAAGGTATGTCTGTAATTAGTCAATTTTCGATCCATCAGGTTAGCCTTGAAGATCATTTCCTAGCTCAACATTTTATAACAATCTTGACAGAGCCAGCTTTCTGGTATAATTGTAAAGCAAAAATATTCATGAACTAATTCCAAACACAATTTTCTTAAAGGTCTCAAACAATCTTTAATGAATCACCATCTATTAGTTAAATGATATTTTAAAGTATAAAACAATAACAAAACAACAACAACAACAAAACTAGTGTAGAGTTCTGCCCATAGAGGTTTAAGTGCTAAGGGAATTGCCCTCCACCATAAACTAGAAAAGCAGACAAAATGTATAAAACAAATGCTTTCAGACACTGGACATCTGAAAGTACAGAACTGTGAGCCCCTGAGAGGAGGTAAACAAACAGAGAAGAGGGGATTACCTTATCTTCCTCATCGTGGGTGCTTCCAATCTGCAGCACAGAGAGGGGAAGCAGAGGCCCATTGTATCACTGAATTGAAGACACAGACATCAGGGTTCAGGAAGGCCGATGTGGCTAGAATTTGCAGGGAAAAATAACAGAGAAGAGGTAGCTGCAGAGAGACAGCTCTGAAAATCTTGATCCTTACGTGAATTCTGACCATGACGTATGTGGGTTGAAACTCCATGAGACCAGGGAAAGAACAAACAGAAAGCAGTAGTCCAAATAGGACCGAGAACAGTAGTTTCTGCTAGCTAGAGTGGAGAGACCTTGTAATACACAAAGCATTAGGTAAAATCCTCAAAAAATCCATTCCTTTGTAGTGAGGCTAAATTAGCACTAGAGTAAAGGCTACTCTCAGCCTCCATTAAAAACTTAGTAAACAGCCTCAGTCTGATCTGCAAGTAACCTAACCCCTTGGCAGAACAAAGTTCAACACTGTTTGTAGAAACAGCAAAACCCAGGATTCAGCAATATAAAATTTACTATGTTTGACATTCAACAAAAATCACCAGGCATGAAAATAAAAGAATGACCGGAGCCAGGAGAAAAATAAATCAATAGGTCCTAAATGCCACAGATTATAAAAGTAGCTGACAAAGACCTTAAACAGTTATTATTCATATTTTAAATTGTCAAGGATATAAAGGAAAACGTGAACATAATAAGGAAAGATATAGGATATATATGTTTAAAATCCAAATCAAATTTTTAGAGATGAAATTAAAATAAACGGAATGGGATTAACAGCATATTGGACACTGCAGAAGAAAAGACCAGTGAAATTGAAGAAATAAACAGAGCAGCCTGTGGGGATAATACCAAGTATCAAAAATATATACCAGGCCCTGGCCAGTTTGACTCAGTGGTTAAAGTGTTGGCCCACGGACTGGAGAGTCCCGGGTTTGGTTCCTGCTAAGGGCACGTACCATCGGTTGCAGTTTGTCCACGGCCCCAGTTGGGGTCATGTGGGTGGCAGCCACTCGATGTGTCTCTCTTACAGCAATGTTTCTCTCTCTCTCTCTTCCTCCCGCTTTATCTGAAGATACATGCAAAAATGTCCTCGGGTGAGGATTAAAATATATATATGTGTGTGTGTATATATATATGTATGTGTGTGTGTGTGTGTGTGTGTACCAGAAGGAGAGAAAAGAGGGAAAGAGAAAATATATTTGAAGAAATAATGGTCACTTCCCAAATATAATGGAAACTATAAAGCAATAGATCCAAGAAGAATAAATGAAAAAACTACACATGCTAAGGCACATCATAGTCAAATTACTGAACCAGTGATAAAGAATAAAAAGGAACATATACATAGGAACAAAGATCAGGATGGCAGCAAACTTCTTGTCAGAAAATATGCAAGCCAGAAAAGAATGGCATGATATCTTTAAAGCATTAAAAGGAGAATTAAAAACACCTGTCAATCTAGAATTTTGTATTTAGCAAAAATTGTCTTTCAAAAATGAAGACAAAATAAACTTTTTCAAAGCAACAAAAGCTGAAAGAATTCACCACCAGTAGACCTGAACAATAAGAAATGTTGAAGGGCCCTGGCTGGTGTGGCTCAGTTGTTAAAGGGCCCTGGCAGGTTCGATTCCCAGTCAGGAATGTACCCAGTTGGGACATATGTGGGAGGCAACCGATCGATGTTTCTCTCTCTTTCTCTCTCTCTCTCCCTCTCTCTCTCTCTCTCTCTCTCTCTCCTCTCTTCTCTTCTCCTCTCTCTTCCTCTCTATAAAAAAGCAATTTTTTTTTTTTAAAAAAAGAAAGAAATGTTAATGGAGGTTGTTCAGACAGAAGAACAATTATGCCGGATGGAAATATGGATCTACACACAGGAATGAAGAGCACTGAAAATGACATCTACATGGGAAATAAGTAATATTATCTTATTATTTAAATGTCCTTAAAAGGTAATTGAATGTTTAACTAGAACTAACATATTTAGGGTTTATAACACAAGAAAGCAAAATGTATGACTACAATAGAATAAAGGTCAGATGAGGGAGAAATGGAACTACATTATAGAGATATCATACTATTTTTGGAGTATTATGGCACTTAAAGGTAGAATGTGATAAGTTAAAGATGTACACTAAAAAGCCTAAGATGACCACTAGAATAATAAAACAAAGAGGTGTCGCTTACAAAGCAGCAGTAAAATCATAAGAATTATTCAACTATCCCCAAAGAAGGCAGAAAAAAAGGACAGATGAGACAAATAGAAAACAAATAGCAAGATATATTAAAACCTGATGATATCAGCAATCATATTAAATGTAAATAGTTTAAATATCTCAATTAAAAGGCAGAGACAGTAAGATTTTTAAAGTGTGTAGTTTCAGGCGTCGAAGTCACCAAGAAAGACACAGCTGACATAGGCACAGCCCTCCCCTCTTGCATTGCAGATGGAGGACCCTGCCTCCTCCGGCTGGGAACAGGTACAGCGGTGGGGTTGGCCAGGTGCCATATGGCACACCCATTTCCAAACAAGGTGATACCCCAGCACAGGCAGTGAGGGCTCCTCATCCTCCTGTAAGGAAACATTTCAGGTCCCAGGTGCACGCTTATGCAACTGGGCAAGGGTCACCAGGCTGTGTACGCCTGCCTTTCCCAACATATTTACTATCTGGCCCTTTATAAGAAGGAGTTTGCCGGATTTGGATTAACGTAATGTGCACTTCAGCCAAGCAGAGACCATGACGACTTCTGCATTATTGGGCTCTGGATTAATGAGGTCTCCAGGTATTTTTCCTAACATGCATTTCTGCTTATTTTTATTTGGGGGGGGATGCTCAATCAGAAGGACTTGGGCCCCCCGTGAGTAGCATTAGGGAGTGAGTCTTCCAACATGTGCACTTTTAAAATATCAGACGCCACCCAGCTGGTGTGGCTCAGTGGCTTGAGCGTCGTGCCACGGACTGAGGTCCCGGTTCCATTCCCAGTCAGGGCACATGCCCGGGTTGCAGGCTCGATCCCCAGTAGGGAGTGTGCAGGGGGCAGCCGATTGAGATATCTCTTTCACATTAATATTTCTATCTCTCCCTTCCTTTCTTTCTAATAAAAAAAATCAATAAAAAAAAAAAAAACATTAAAAATAAAATAAGCCCTGGCCGGTTTGGCTCAGCGGTTAGAGCGTCAGCCTGCGGTCCACAGAGACCCGGGTTCGGTTCCCGCTAAGGGCACGTACCTTGGCTGCAGTTTGTCCCCGGCCCTGGTTGGGTCGTGTGGGTGGCGGCCACTCGATGTGTCCCTTTCACATCGATGTTTCTCTCTCTTCCTCTCTCTCCTTCCCGCTCTATCTGAGTAAAAAATGGAAAAATGTCCTCGAATGAGGATAAAATAAAATAAAATAAAATAAAATAAAATAAAATAAAATAAAATAAAATAAAATATCAGATGGCTAGGCTGAGCAGTTCTCTCCCTGGCCCAGGGACCCACCGAGCAATTGTGTCCTCCCAGAAATGCCTGTGGACTCTGCCAGCCACTTCTCTGAACAGGATCTTTGTGAGACTGCTACCCTGGAGGATCCACTTTGGTTAAATCAGATTAGTGCACTCAGGATGCTCTCGGCTAGAACGAAGAGCCTTGAAGCTGGAACTCAGGTGAAGTCCCAACTCCATCACTGCAGAGAAGTCAGATGGCGCTGACTTCTCAGGAAGACAGCACTTCCCGGCGCCCTGGGGGCCGTCACTCTGTGTCTAACACCGACGACGTGGGGACGCGGCACACGTCACTGGCACCAGCTCCAGACTCACATGATCTGAGTTTGAGTCCCAGCCTCCTCACTTAACTGGCGCTTGGGCTGAGTGACTTCACTTCCCCGTGTCTTGGTTTCATCATCTGTACGCTGGGGATGAGAATAATGGCCTCTCTCTCCGAGGGTCATGGGGATGTAGAGTCCACGTTGCTAAAGAAAGCTGAACTAACTGTGTGTTAGATAAATAGAATATGTGCTGACATGGGGCAATCTCTGCAAGCGCTGGGCGTGTGAACCCAGGATGCGGCGCAGCTGGGCTCGGCCGTTCTTCCCTGGAGGTCCTGGAGGAAGAACCGTGTCCTCTTAAAGTCACAACCAACATGAAGGTGCTGAAGAGGGACGCTGGCTACTTGCAGGAGGGTGGCCAGGCCTCAAAAACAACACCTCCCAGGAAGGAATAGATGGCCTGGTGTCATTCCGTTTGCAGACGAGAGGAGGACAAGTTGGGTGGTGCTCACGAGCTGTAGAGGAAGACGGGCATGGGTTTGACTCAGAGCAGGGGATGGACGTTTTAGTGGCAAGGACTTCTGACTCATTATTAGGAAGATCTGTTGCCCCTCAGGGTTGTTCTATCCTTCTTGTCTGGGGTGCTGTAGGGTGATGAAGGTACCGAGTTGGACAAGACAGAACATCCAAGGCCCCTCCCAGAGCTAATAGTCCTGGACTCGAATGTGTCTGTTGGCATTGAGATATGACTACCGATAAGTGTGGTGGGAACAAAGCCAGTGCTATTTCAGAGTTCCAACGTTTGATGCTTGCCAGGAACCCTCTTAAGAGTATCTGCCCAGATTTCCCAAGCTGCCTCTTGATGAAGTGGCCTAACATTCTAGAAGACCCCCACACATGCCTCCCGTAGCTTATGAAACATGGGTGGTGGTGACAGCTCCTGGCAGGGTCACAGAAATGCAATCTGAGAGCTGTGATTGCTCAAGAACCCACAGGACATCAAGCCCCCTTTTAGAGATCAGCGGTGGTTGGCTTTGAAACTTCAAAAGGGCCACCCAGACCTGGCCCCCAGTTTGCCCGGAATGCAGTGGCATCTGGACTTCATTTCAATGGCCCAGGACTCTGTGAAGTCATTCCCCAGAGCAGCTCTGTTACCTGCCTCGGCCAAAACAAGCACAGAGACTCCTGGGTAGGAGGCAGTGAAAGGTTCTTAGGCTCTGGAATCACATCATGGCCTGTGACACAGGGCTTCAGATACACCATGATTCGAGTCAAGCCCTCCCTCCCCACCGCCATCTACTCGACCAGCCACGGAACAGACTGGTCGTGAACTCCCCGTCCCTGGACGCATTACACAGAATCTGTGGGACCACTTATCCGGGGAACAGGTTACAGAGGGAATTCCCAAATTCAGTAGAATAGATGCCACAAACAAATGCCTTTGTGGCCCCGGAAGGCGATGGAAAGGAGGGAATTGGGGCAGCTGTGGACAAGCGAGTGTGTGGCAACCGCTTTGCACGTCAGCCAGATGTTGGGGTGACAGGAGGCAGGAGCGGTGCTGCCAGATTTTCTGATTTTCCGTTGAGGAGGGGGACGCGTGGATTCGTTGTACAAATCTCTCAGATTTTTAAACGTTGGTAAATAATGGGAATCCCAGGTGGGAATTTTTTAAATACCACTTTGTTTCTGGGAGACCAGTTTGTTCGCGGGGTCAGTGCGTTTGCTTGCTTGTTGTTCGTTGGCTTTGAAGCGCTAGGTTGCCACTTTGGCCAGGCGGGAGGTCCTCTCTGCGGAGGACCTGAGACCGGAGCCTGCAAAGCCGACCATAGTCTGAGGAAGGGTCCTGTTTCCAAGAAGGGTCTGTTCGGCTCAGATCCGAGCTCGCAGGTGCCTTCAGGTTAATCCGGTTAATTAGGTCTGCTGCTTGCAGCCGGCTGCAGAGACAGGAGCGCTGGCCTGAGAGGGGCGGCCCGGGTTCCCGTCCCTGCCCTGTCGCTGACTCCTGTGTGACCTTGGGGAGTCTCCGGCCTTCTCTGGCCTCAGTTTCTTCGTCATTTGGCCCAGATCACCTCAAGTCCCTTCCAGCTCAAATGGTCCAGGGCTCCATGTGGGAGAAACGCAAATGGAGACTTTTCAAAAGCAGGGCTGGTTCTTGATTTGGGGTGAAATGCCTGTTTTGGGGACCGGTCATGCATTTTTAAGGAGTTTCAAAACTAAGAAAATAATTTACCAGAAAGGAGGCTTTGCTAAAAGTTTCCGGAGTCCCTGTGCCAAGGTCTCAGGGCTGGTAGAGGCGATCTGTTAGCACATGCCAGGTGCCGGTGGGGACGCCGGTGGTGATGGAAGGGGCATGACGGACGGAAATGGCAGGTGAGGGGTCACCAGAGGCCTGGCTCCTCGTCTCCGTTCTCACTGGCTCTGCAGCCCGGGAGCTTCTTCCCTATCTCTGGGCCTCGGTTTCCTCTTCCAAAAGCAAGGAGGTTGGCTGGCTGGTTCCTGAGCCCATCTTTGAGTCCTGGAGATCTGTGATTCTAACATTTATGTTTTTAAAGTTGTGGTTTGTGCCCTGGCCGGCTTGGCTCACTGGTTAGAGCGTCGACCTGCGGTCCAGAGAGACCCGGGTTCGGTTCCCGCTAAGGGCACGTATCTCTGTAGCAGTTTGTCCCCAGTCCTGGTTGGGTTGTGCGGGTGGCAGCCACTCGATGTGTCCCTTTCACATCGATTTTCTCTCTCTCTCTCTCTCTTCCTCCTACTCTATCTGAACAAAAAATGGAAAAATGCCCTCGGGTGAGGATTAAAAAAAAAGTTGTAGTTTTGTCATCTGCACAAGGATTTTAATTTTTTTTAATTCAACAGATGTTTCTTACACACCCACCGGTGATAGGCACTATGGATACAGCTGTCAAAACCAAATACAGCCCTGGCCGGTTTGGCTCAGCCTTGAGCGTCAGCCCGTGGACTGAAGAGTCCTGGGCTCGGTTCCCGCTAAGGGCACGTACCTCGGTTGCAGTTTGTCCCCGGCCCCAGTTGGGGTCGTGTGGGTGGCAACCACTCGATGTGTCTCTCTCACATCCATGTTTCTCTCTCTCTTCCTCCCTCTCTCCCTCTCGCTCTATCTGGAGATACATGCAAAAATGTCCTCGGGTGAGGATGAAAAAAACAAAACACAACAGATTCAGTCCTTGCCCGGGTGGCACTTACAGTCCTGAGGGGGACACAGACAGTGCCCAGCCAGATAAAGGAACAGTGTGCCCAGCAAAGTGCTACAACATGAGGACAAGTTTTCAACAGGAGACTGGAACCCAGTCAGGGCTGGATGGGGACAGCTTGTTCAAGGAAGTGACTCTTGAGCCAAGATCCAAAGGGCGATGAGGGGTCACCTAGGACTGAAAGGGACAAGAAAAGCATCCCTGGAAGAGGAGCAGCACGTGCGAAGTCTGTGCCAGGAGGGCCCAAGGCACCGAAAGGAGACAGGGTAGTTGCAAGGTGAGGTGGCCGAAGTTCGGGGGGAGCCGGACCTTGCAGAACCTTACAGTCTGTGGAGAGAACGCGAGTCTTCATGCTGAGACTGGGACGCCCAGAGGGGATTTCAGCAAGGAAAGTCAGGGGCCAGTCTGAAAAGACTCCTCTGATTACTATTAGGAAGATTCAGGTGGCGGTGGAGGGACGGGTGGGGGCGGAGGGGAGCAGAATACATGCAGGGGCACAAGTGAGGAAGTGGTGACATGGTGACCGCACCCAGGTGCAATACACTGGGAGCCTGGCCAGAGCCCTGACAGTTAAGAGAGAGCAAGTGGTCAGACTTGAGAGCTGTTTAGGTTTTGAATCAACAGGGCTTGGCAATCGATGGAACCAGGAGCTGAGGCCAATTCCTGGCATGTGGGAAGGAGCACCTGAAGGTGAGCCAGCCCCAGACCAACGTGTGTGTGTCAAGAGCAGGCCCCTGAGGCAGGCAGCCCCTGAGATGCCCCCACGATCCCTACTCCTGTGGGTCACACCCTGTGCAATTCCCTCCTGAGTGTGGACTGGATTTAGCGTCTTGCAGTGAACAAAGCACGTCAGCAGTGACGGATGAAGAGGTTGGGGTGTAAAAGGACTGTCTTCCATCTTGGGTGCGCCTCTTGCTCGCTCTTCATTGCTTGAGCTGGGGGTGCCAGCTGCCATGACCAGAGGTGGCCTTGTGGTGAGGCCTTGGGAGATGACTGCCACCAAGGCCAACACCGATTGCAACCTTGTAAAAAACCTTGAGTCAGAAGCACCCAGGGAAGCCACTTTCCGATTCCTGCCCCACAGAAGCTGCGGGCCAGTATTTGTTATTTCCAGCTGCTAAGCGTTGGGTAGTTTGTTAGGTGGCAATAGATCATCAATACAGCCCTCTGCCACACAAGCTGGGAAGAAAAGGGTTAACCCAGAGCCCAGGCCTGGGGGCCAGCTAAGGAGAGCAGCAAGGCGAAGGCCTCCAGCTTGAGGGACAGTTCATTCCAGAGTTATCTAGTGGTTAGCCAACATTTGGGTCTGCTGCCAGCTGGACCTCCGCCGACCTGTGGTGCCTGTCAGAGCTGGGGTCCCGCGCGGGGGCATCCTGGAAACTGACAGGTTTATCAGCAGCCTTGCCTCTCTGCATCTGCCCAGAATTCAGCAGTTGCAAGTAGAGCCAGTGAGGCTATGGCCATGTGCCTGGTGGGGTCAGGGCTGCCTCAGTCCCTGGCTTGCAGCATCTTCCTGAGCTGCCCACCCCAGAGGCTGCCGATAACCACAGCCAGTATGTATGGAGCAGCCCCTGTGTGATGAGCCCTTACAGTCACCACCTCACTTAATCCCCACAGCAACCCTGAGAAAGTAGGAATGCCTGTTAGCCCCATCCTGCAAGTGAGAACATCGAAGTCCCGGGCCGTGTAGCTGGGAAGTGCAGGGCTGTCTGACTCCAGAGAAAGCAGTTCTACTGCTCCACGTGGAGCCTGAAGGCACCATGTACAATCTCATTTGAAGAACAGTTATAAGAACGTAACCAAACCAAACCATGCTACCTGGTGTTTGCGAATGTGTGGTCTGAACTGAGAATGTTCCAGTCCCAAGTCTCCACTTGCTGTGTGACCTGAGGAACTAGTAGTAACCCTACCTCGTGGGGATGGATGGGGGATTTGGTGGTCAAACCTACAAAGCTCTTAGCACAATGCAGGGCACCTTGTAAATGCTCAGTGTGGCATTGTTTGCAAGGAAGCGTGGTAGGCAGTTAGACTCGAGCAGAGCAAGCATGATGGGCCAGGTACAGAAGGTCACCCGGCTAGAAAGTCCCGGGGTGCCTAGCAAAGGACAATTGTAGGGTGGGACCTCATCCCCAGGGTGACCTTTCCTCTCCTAGCATAGTGCTGGCTGACCCCTGACCCCCTGACCTTGCCTCGCTAGAGACCTCAGTTGTATTTCAGCTCCAGGCTCAGAAAAGCAGTAAAACCACCCAAGTGACCCCACGGCTGACCTCAGCATCAGCTGCATTGAATAATAACCCCCTCCCCTGGTGCCAACCTATCAATACACCTGGAAAGCTACTGAATGGGCTATTGAGATCTTCCCCTGGGGCCTCCCCTAATCTATCCACTCTTAAAACCCTTAGGAGAGAAGACCAGTGCACGCTCTCCCTCCCAGGAGCACGCACCCCCGCCCCCCGCCCCCTCAGGTGCGTCACCTTGACTGGTCTCGCTTCTAAGCTGCAAGGGCCCTTCTTTACCTCTATAACTTGTTTCCTAAGCCCGTTTCTTCTATGAATTACTTCTTCTACCTCTGTGAATATCCAAACAAATGTTCTTTTATAGTTTGAGTCTTGGCTCTGAATTCTTTCCTAGCCAGAACTCAAGTACCAAGGCTGCTGAACCCAGGTCGCGCTGTCTAACACCCACTGTGCTCAGTTCTCACCGCCCACAACAGAATGATTTGAGGATCTGAGGATTTGCTTTTGTAAATGAGGTCTCCCCCTGCTGGTGTAGCTCATTGGATTGAGCCTCGTCCCATGAACTGAGAGGTCCTGTTTGGATTCCTGATCAGGGCATGTGCCCCAGTTGTGGGCTGGGTCCCCAGTAGGGGGTGTGCAGGAGGCAGCTGATCAACGTTTCTCTCTCTCTCTCTCTTCCTTCCTCTCTCTCTAAAAAAATCAATAAAAACATTTTTTTAAAATAAAAAAAGAAGAGGTCTGATGGTGCTGAAGAAAAACAGGACTCTTAGTAATAGGAAGCCTTTGAACAGAGTGACTTTTATCCTCTGTGTTGTGGAGAAGCCCCCAGCCTAACACCCCCCACACTCCGGGAGCAGAGAACTTGAACTAGGAAGATACATCTGGTGGGGCAAGGGCAGGGGCAAGAGGAGAAATCACCGTTGTGTTTTCTCTGAAAGCAGAGCCTAGGAGAAGGGAGTTGACCCCGAAAAGATTAGGGTTTGTTACAAACATTTCCTGGAGTTATAAATCCTGGCTCATTTATCAGAGGGATTAAGTTGACTTTGAGAGGAGCCAAAAGAGAGGAGAAAGGCCACCCCCAGGGCAGAGTGTAAGAAGAGCTGAGGTCCAGCCTGGGGTGGGCCTAGCCGCTCACTCTGAGCCCAAGTTCTTTCTCTAGCATCCTGGACACAGCCCATCCTGTCCCTGCTTGAACCCTGTCGGTAACGGGGAGCTCACTCGTGCACGGAGGAGCCTGTTTCCAGATGTTCGCGTCTGAATGTTTAGAACGGCTTCTTGCCCTCAGCAGCTTCATCCAATAACTCAGCAGGTTGTCGCATAGAAACATACTTTTAATGTATTTCTTTTGTATCTAATAGAGATGCTACATGTTCCTGTTAAGTTAAATAAAATGGTGGGCGATTATTTTGAAGTTTTCTCTGTACATAATTATATCACCTTTGCTGACATAAGAAACCTGTAGAGAATTTTTATGAGTTTATGTGAGCCAAGACTGACGACAGTTGCCAGGCAGCAAGATCTCAAACGCTCGGGAGGGTAACAGCGTTGCAGCTTGTTTTTTCCTTTGGAGTTAAGGAGGGAACGTAAGGAAATCACCTGGAGGTGGGAGCAGGCCAGGCAAGGGCCGGATTGAGTGGTTGCTTCCCAGGGGTCTGAAAACAGAGAAGTACTCTGGCGTCTAAAAGGTGTTAATCTGGATGCACAAGAACAGAGGGACAGGCCCACACACCAACCAGCACTGCTATAAATCAACATTTTACATTTGGCCAAACTTTTTGGTAAAAAAATGCTCATTATTATGAGCATTTTTATTGTTGTAATATAAATAATTTTCATTAGTATTGTAATATAAATTTGTTTAGTTGTAAATACATTCAAATTATTTTTTTAATTCATGAAAATTATTTTATCTTACTCTCCGTACAATGTCTTTTTGTGGTAGGCACACACACGCGATTATTTTGAACAATTTGAGAGTTAGTTCTATGTTACTACAAAGTGTGTGTTTCCTAAGAATAAGGACATTCTCTTACATTACCACAGTATAATTATGAAAATTAGGAACTATAATATTGATACAATATCATTATTTAACCCATTGTCCATATTCAAAATGTCCCCAATTGTCCCACTAAATATTCTTTCAAACGACTTCCCATTCCCTAACCACAGAAGCCAACCCAGAGTCACACATTACAATGAGGTGTCATTTTAAAAAATTGTATTGAACTTTTCCAAAACCTTGCAATTTTGAAAAGTACAGGTCACTTATTTTGCAGAAAGTGCCTTATCTGGCTTTTTTTTCTGGTCTTTCCTCATGATTATATTTAGGTATACATTTCTTGAAAGGACTAAGAGATAAATAAGTGATGTGTTTTGTATCAGTCAGGATTCAATCAGAAAACAGACACCACACTAGTGATTAAAAAATAATAATAATATAAAGAATCGTATTATAGTAAAAAATAATCAGTTACGTAAAGGGGTAAAAGAGAACTCAAAGTCATATACAGCAGTACAACTACAAAATACAGCTATTGTCTCTGTGGTCGGCAGTGGGACAGACAAGAGCAGAGCAAGAACAATGGACCAGGTACAGGCACCGGGGTGGAAAGCCCCTGGTGCCGAGCAGAGGATAATTACAGGGCGGGACCTTGCCCCCAGGCTGACTTTTCCTCCCCTAGCATTTCACCATGCAGTTTGGACCCCTGCCTTTTACTCCCTAGAGATAGCATCTAGGTCTCAGTTGTATTTCAGCTCCAGGCCCAGAAAGGCCGAAAATCCAGGCAAGTGATCCTCTGGCTCACCTTAGAACCAGCTGCATTGGATAATGCCCTCCTGCCCTGGAGCCAACCCATCAATCAGTAGAGACCCCAACCCTGAAAGAACACACCTGGAAAACTGCTGAAGAGTCTATTGACATCTTACCCTGGGACCGCCCCTAAAATCTCCACCCTTAAAACCTACAGAACAGAGGACCTAGTGCTTGCTCTCCCTCCCGAAACTTTTCCTCCCCCCTCCAGCTGTTACCATTACCTCCCTCACTCCCAAGCTGCAAGGGCCCTTCCTTTACCTCTATAACTTGTTTCCTAAGCCCATTTCTTCTATGAATTACTTCTCTTATCTCTGTGATTTTCCAAATAAACGTTCTTTTATAGCCCTGGCTGGTTGCTCAGTGGTTACAGCTTTGGCTGGCCCTCAGACAAGAGGGTTGAATCCCCAGTCGAGGCACGCACCTGGGTTGCACTCTGTCTTTGGCCCTGGTTGGGGTAGTGTGGGAGGCAACCGATGGATGTGTCTCTCTCACATCAGTGTGTCTCTCGTGCGCTCTCCCTCCCTTCCATTCTATCTAAAAATCAATGGGAAAATATGCTCAGGGAAAGATGAACAACAAAAAGAAATATTCTCTTATGGTTTGAGTCTTGACTCTGAATTCTTTCCTAGCCGGAACCCAAGCACCAGGCTGCTGAACCCAGGTGGCTTGAGGAGACAGAGGCAGGTTAGGCAGTGAGGGACGGGACCAGGGAAGGGAAGGCTGAGACATGTGGGGAGATCTGAGAGGACTTGGAGCTCAGCACCCAGGCAGCGCACTTTAACCCGGTACCCAGTAGATCTTTAACCCAGTACCCAGTAGATCTTTAACCCAGTACCCAGTACCCAGCGCACTTCAACCCAGTACACAGGTTTATTCAGACTACAGATCTCAAAATAAAACTAAACGCAGCATGGGAAATTGTGCTTTCGAGGCTGGAAGCTCCCAGCCCCCATCAACACTCCTGATTTACAGAAATGAAAAGCTTATTTTGATTGCAAATTAGAAACTCCTGGAAGGAGCATAGGTCAATTACGTAACAAAACAAACAACAACAACAAAAAAAAACAGAAGTCTGGTTTCAGGCAACAGGGGAACAGCAATTGTATAGTTCCTTTTTCTGGGACCCTGATGGGTTTGCAAATAAATTTTATTGACTGTTAAAGAATATAGTGCTGGTGATTCTGTCCTATTCCAATTAATATACCTACTGGTTTCTGGGAGCAAGGCAACAGGATTGCTGAATGAGTTCTGCTGTGAAACTATAGAGTGTGTTTGTATTGCAGAAAGCCAGGTTACCTTAAGGATTATAGGAGCGCTGGCTGGTTTGGCTCAGCGATTACAGCATCAGCCCCCTGACCAGAAAGTCCCAGGTTCAGTTCCTGCTAAGGGCACATACCTTGGTTGCAGTTTGTCCCCGGCTCCAGTTGGGGTTGGGGTCGTGTGGGTGGCAACCACTCGATGTGTCTCTCTCACATTGCAGTTTCTCTCTCTCTCTTCCTCCCTTTCTCCCTCCCACTCTATCTGAAGATACATTCAATAAATAAAATAAAGAGGGTTTAATTAAAAAAAAAAAAAGGGGATTCTAGGAAACCAAAACTGGATTTAGAAAAGAAACCAAAAGCAAGCATAGGATTGTTCCAAGGGTGTTTCCCTTCCTCCTCACTAATAGTCTGTGAGAAGTTGAAATTACTACAAAAAGAGAAGCCACTATTTGTTCTTAACCACAACCAGCTAAGTTGTCTCTTCTCTGGGAGTAAAGCTTCGTTACAAATGTCAGAGATAGCTAATCAATGTCTGTTTTTAAATCAAAACCTGTCCACTTCCAACTAGGGAATGTTATGGGACAATGTATATCTTTGCTAGTCAAATCTGCCCCAATTTGCCTGATAAAACGAGCTTTTTAAAAAAAATCAGTCACACCTACATGTCCGATGGCCTGGGCACTGGCGCCAGGCAAAGTGCTCGACCATTGTCACCTTGCTCAGCCTTGTCTCCCACCCTGAACGGCCTGCCTCGAGCTTGTGGATTAACTCCCATCTTGCTCTTACCGATCCACATTCCAGAGGCTCCAAGCATAACCACCCCACCCCCCCCCCGGGCCAAACCCTAAGGGACAAATTCCAGCTACAACAGGCAGATATAAAAGACACGAGCCCCTACATTGAGCGCGGCTTCTAGGACTCGACCCCCGGAGTCTGTGAACCCGCCCGGAGTGCACCCAATAAAGCCTGATCCCGGTTTATTCGGCTGATTGGCTCTCCAGTCTCTTCTCTGTTTTATTCGGCGGCACCCCACCCCCGATTCCTTACACTACAAATGCTTTTTCCAGAAGGATAATATGAATTTAGAGCTAGATGACTTAGGGCTAAACCCAGTCAGGTGGGAAACGCAAGTTTTAAAATATATAGATGTTGCCAAGGCAGAATTCCTTGAAAGGACCTATCGGAGGCTAGCAAGGCATCTCTCTACCCCTAGACAAAGGAGCCTCACCAGCAACCCCTTGGGTCCCCTCCCCACTGCGGGTAGTCTGTCTGTTTTTCAGATAAAACTTTCCTTTCGCTTGCCCCTTTGTCTGTGAACTTATTCTTCAATTCTGTGAGACAATGAACCCAGACCCGAACACCTCCGCTTGGTTTCACGGTCTGACCCTACAGGTCTAACACCTTGTGCCGTCCGGGCCGCCCACCACATTTTCATATCCTTATGTCAAGGAATATGTATGATTATAAATATAAAGCTGTCATTAACCCTCTGTAAGGCATATGTGTTGAAAACTTCTACATTCCTGTTTTATCATCTTTGTGTTTATTGCCGTGTATTTAAATAACAATGTAGTCATCTTTCACTTTCTCACTTTGTTATGCCTTCTGAGTTCTTAACGCATTTTCTTGTAGTATTTTCATAAATCTTTGTGTATAAGAAGTAAGGTAAATTCGCTTTCATTTTTCTCCAGTTTTTGTGCCTCAGTTTGTTGATGCATTTCTTTCATTCATTTGAATTACAAGTCTCACTTTATGTTGGTTCCATCTTTACTGAAGTCTGTTTCTGGGCTTCCCATTTTGTTTTAAATAATGTATTCCTGAAATGTATTCCTGAAATGTTAATAGATTATTTTAACTGCAATTTTTTTACCTGGTGGAAGAGACCATGCTCTTGAATATTTCCACGTATTCTGTTTTTTGTATTTAACTTGTCATCAGTTTTAATAGTTAAAAATCAAATTTATCAATTAATTTATTAAGTGCTACTTTAAAAATATGAATATCTTATAGCTACGAATTAGATATTTTATACCATTCATTCAAATATTCTTTATCTGCATTAAGAGAATCTTAAAATAGGTTTCATATAAATTATAAATGTTTTTGGTTATTTGTATCTTTTTTCTTTTTATCCTCACCTGAGGACATTTTTCCATTTTTTGTTCAGATAGAGTGGGAGGGGGAGAGAGAGAGAGAGAGAAACATCGATGTGAAAGGGACACATCGAGTGGTTGCCACCCGCCTGACCCAACCAGGGCCGGGGACAAACTGCAACCGAGGTACGTGCCCCTAGCCGGAACCAAACCCGGGTCTCTCTGGACCGCAGGCCGATGCTCTAACCACTGAGCAAAACTGGCCAGGGCTTATTTGTATCTTTGTAACCAGCCAATATATTGATTTCTCCTCTTATAGCTCATTGCCTTTTCTCTGGACCGTAGGCCTAACCTCATGGCCTTTTAATTGTTTCTCTGGGGTATTTAAATAAATGATCGTAGTAATTTACAAATATATATCTATTTGCAATAGATATATATAAAGAACAATGGGCCAGGCTGGTGTGCTCAGTGGCTGAGCATCAACCCATGCACCAAGAGGTCGCTAGTTCGATTCCCAGCCAGAGCACATGCCCAGGTTGCAGGCTTGATCCCCAGTAAGGGGTAGGCAGGAGGTAGCCAATCGATGTTTCTCACTCATCAATGTTTCCATCTCTCTCTCTCTCCCTTCCTCTCTCTCTAAAAATCAATAAACACATTAAAATAAATAAATAAATAAATAACGCTAGGACAAGGGCTTGCTTAAGGCAAAGATAAATCTTTTACTGAAGAAGATACGGGCCTGGGGCATAAGTACTCACCATGAACTGCCCAGTTAGGAATTTATGATCAGATCACCCTGTGAGGTCACTTTCCATAGGACTCCTTTTTTGTCCACACCTTTGAAAGATGACTGCTTTATTTCTTCTCCAAATTTTACCTCTTATTTATTTTTCTTGCCTTACTGTACTGGTAAGACCTCCAGTAAAATGTTGAAAAAAATGAGTGCGATGGACATTCTTGACTTGTCTCTGATCTCAAAAGGAGACGTTTGTAACATTTTACCATTAATTATGTTAGCTGCAGACTTAATCTTTTTCAAATTACAGACATTGCCTCCTGTTCATAATTTTCCATGCTATTGTTTTAGTTTTAAAATCATAAATAAATATCAATATTTTATCAAATGGTCTTTTGCATGTTGTTTTTTTTAATCAGTTTATGTGCTGAATTACATGAATGGAGCTGTAGCAATCTTGAGAAAGAAGGACAAATTTGAGGGATTGCAATACCAGATACAAACTATACTACAAAGCCATTTTAAGCAAAACAGCCTGATACTGGCATAAGAACAGGTATATAGATCAACAGAACAGAGCAGAGAGCCCCGCCCTGGTTGGTTTGGCTTAGGAGTTAAAGACCAAAGGGTCTTGGCTTTGATTCCTAGTCAAGGGCACATACCTGGGTTGCAGGTTTGATCCCCAGCCCTAGTGGGGGTTATGCAGAAGGCAACCAATCAATGTGTCTCTCACATCGATTTTTCTCTCTCTCCCCCTAACCATCCCTCCCTTCCATTCTATTTAAAAATCAATGGAAAAGCCCTGGCCAGTTTGTCTTAGCAGTTAGAGTGTCAGCCCGAGGACCAAAGAGTCTCGGGTTCAATTCGGTCAAGGGCACATACATTGATTGTGGTTTGGTCCTTGGCTCTGGTTGGGGTTGTGTGGGAGTTAACCAATTGATGTGTCTCTCTCACATCAATGTTTCTCTTTCTCGCTCTCTCTCTCCCTCCCACTCTATCTGAAAATCAATGGAAAAATATCCTTGGGTAAGGATTTAAAAAATAAAATAAATAAAAACCAATAGGAAAATATCCTCAGGTGCAGATTAACCAAAAACAACAACAACAACAAACAGAGAGCCCAGAAATCAACCCAAGACACTATGCTCAATTAATATTTGACAGGGGAGGCAACAGCATACAATGAAGTAAAGACAGTCTCTTCAATAAATGGTGCTGGGAAAATTGGATAGCTACATGCAAAAAACATGAAACTAGACCACCATCTTACACCATACACAAGAATAAACTCAATATGAATAAAATACTTAAATGTAAGTTTTAAAACCTAAAAATCCTAGAAGACATAGGCAGTAAAATCTCAGGTAGCTCTCATAGCAGTGTTTTTGCTGATACATCCCCTGGGCAAGGGAAACAAAGTAAAAAATAAACAAATGGGACTACATCAAACTAAAAACTTCTGCACAGCAAAAGAAATTACCAACAAAATGAAAAGAAAAACCCCTGTATGGGAGAATATACTTGCCAATGATACATCTGATAAGGGATTAATTTCCAAAATATATAAAGAACCTATATAACTCAACACCAGGAATACAAACAATCCAATTAAAAAATGGGCAAAGGGCCTGAATAAACACTTCTCCAAAGATGATATACAAATAGCCAATAGACATATGAAAAAATGCTCAATGTCACAAATCATCAGAGAGATGCAAATTCAACTACAATGAGATATCACCTCACACCTGTCAGAATGGCTACCATCAATAAATCAACAAACAGTAAGTGCTGGAGAGGATGTGGAGAAAAGGGAATCCTAGTACACTGGTGGTGGGAATGTAGACCAGTGAAGCCAGTGTGGAAAAAACTATAGAATTTTCTCAAAAAAATTAAAAAATGAAACTGCCTTTGACCCAGCAATCCCACTTCTGGGAATATATCCTAAGAATCTCAAAACACCAGTTCGAAAGAATATATGCACCCCTATGTTCCTAGCCAAGATCTGGAAACAGCCCAAGTAACAACCATGGGTAGATGAGTGGACTAAAAAGCTGTGGTACATTTACACAATGGAATACTATGCAGCTATAAAAAGGAAGGAATTCTTGCCTTTTGTAACTGCATGCATGGATCTGGAGATTATTATGCTAAGTGAAATAAGCCAATCAGAGAAAGACAAATACCATATGATCTCACTTATATGTGGAATCTAATGAATAAAATAAACTGATGAACAAAATAGAACCAGAGGCATGGATACATGGAACAGACTGACATACTTCAAAGGGCAGGCGGGTAGAGGGGAACTGGATGAAAGGAGGTGAAGAGAGTAGACAAAGAACATATATGCAAAGGCCATGGACACAGACAACCGTGTGGTGAGGGCCAGAGGGAGGGGAGAGAGGGGCTTGGGTGGAGGTGGGCAAAAGGGGAAAAATGGGGGACATCTGTAACAACTTCAACAATAAAAATAAAATATAATTTAAAAAAATCAACCTTGGGTTTGTGGGATTATCCCAGTTTTGACATATTGATGGATTTTTGTGGTTAACACTTTATTAAGAATATTTCATTTAAGTTTCCAAGAAAATTTGGCCTGCAATTTTTTTCTTTCCTTTTTTGTTCTTCTGTATCTTTGTCCTATTTTGGTATGCAAGTTATGTTAACCTTATAAAAAGAATTGAGGATTATTCCCTCGTTTTCTATTCTCTGGAAGAGATTGTCAAAGACTACATTGTGTCTCTGAATGTTGAAACTTGCCAGTGAAGCCATCTGGAGTTGAAGTTTTCTTTATAGGAAGGCTATTTCAATGTTCATTGTTAAAGGATTATTTAGTTTTGCTGTTTTTGTCTTGACTCAAAATTAGTATATTATACCTTTCTAGGATGTTGTTCATTTTATTTAAATTTTCAAATGTATCAACTCAAAATTGTTCAAATATCCTTTGTTTTCCTGCAACATTGACAGCATCTGTAGTGACATTCAGTGGTTTGTCAATTTCACTGTCTTTTTCACAGAACTGACTTTTGGCTTCGTTGGATCAGCTCTGTTTTAATTTTTGTTTTCTTATTTTATTCATTTCTGTTCTTGCTTTTATTACTTACTTTTTCTTACTTTTATCAGATTTGTTCTGACATTTTTTTCCAGTTTTTTGAGGTAGATGTTTATTTGATCAATTTCAGCTTCCTCATGCATTTAAGACTAGAAATTTCCTTCTACATACTGATTTACCTACACCTACAAATCTTGATATGAATTTTCTTTGTTATCAATTGATTAAAAATATTTTCTGGCTTCCTTTATGAGTTCTTCTTTAACCCATGGGTTATTTAAAAGTGTATTTTTAAATTCCCTAGCATATGGAAACTTTTTAATTATCTCATTATTGATGTATACTTTAGTTGGAATAGCTATTTAAGTAACATGCTCTATGTGATTTGGGTTCTTTAAAATTTCATAAGACTGGCTTTTATAGCCAGGTTATAGTCAAATTTTGTAAATTGTCTTATATACTTGAAAAGAAGGTGTTGGATGCAGACCTATCTATACGTGTCCACTAGGTCAAGTTTATTCGTTGTTTTTTGAAACCCATTGAGTAGAGGCTGCAAATACTCACGCCTAACTGGTTCTTCTCACTTTTCTGGAGACATAGGCAAACTACTCTCTCAGTTTCTCTTTGGAAATAGGAGAAACCATGTGACCAGTCCTAGCTTAAGAGACATGAATGAGCCCTGGATGAATAGCTCAGTTGGTTAGAGCGTTGTCCCCATATGCCAAGGTTGTGGGTTTGATTCCCGGTCAGGACACATTTAGGAATGAACCAATGCATGCATAAATAAGTAGAACAACAGATTTCCGGTCAAGATGGCAGGTAGGTAAACGCGGTATCGCTCCTCCCACAACCACATCAAAGTTACAACTAAACTACAGAACAACCATCCTTCGGAACCTCCTGAAATCAAGCTGCATGGAAATCCTACAACTATGGAATTAAAGCAGCAGCTGCATCAAGACTGGCAGGAGGGGCGGAGGGGACGGGCTGGGCCCACACCCACATGTGGTGGATAAAAATCAGGAGGACACCTCGGCTGGGAAGGTCCTCCCTGAGGACTGAGGGGTCCCCGTCCCACACCAGGTGCCCCGCTCAGGGTTCCAGTGCCAGGAAGAGAATCCCCATCACTTCTGGCTGGAAAAACCAGTGGGAACTGAGGCTCAGGGAGGCTGAGATGGCTGGAGCCCCAGGCAGCTCCTTAAAGGGCCCGCGCACGGACTTATCGGACTCTCTCCCTCTAAGCTCGGAGGGGAGGCAGCTCGAGGGGCACCAGAGACATACAGGGAAGAACTGAGCTGTTTGGCACTGGAGCGAGGGCTGGAGAGGGGGCTTTCTCCTGGACAAACGTGCTGTCAGAGGCCTTTGTTCCTTTGTTCATATGGTAAGCCACCATATCTGGGACTCCAGCAACCTGGCTCACACTGGTAGCCCCGCCCTGGTGATTCCCTGAGGCCCCGCCCCACCCCACCCAACTTTCAGGCCCACCCAAGCTGTTGACAGTTGCTTTACCATAGGATTGGCCTGTCTTGGATCCTGCTTCAGGTTTTCCTAAATTCTTTCAAACAAGCAGCATCTGGTCTCAGATAGCCCCATACCTTTCGTTAAGTAATACACAGAAACAAACACAGGAGGCAGCCAAAATGAGGAGACAAAGAAACAAGTCCCAAATGAAAGAATAGAACAAAACCCCAAGAAAAGAACTAAGCGAAATGGAGATAAGCAACCTAACAGATGCTGAGTTCAAAATACTGCTCATAAGGATGCTCACTGAACTTAGTGAGGGCCTCAAGAGCATAAAAAAAAACACCAGTCAGAAATGATGGCTGCACAGTCAGAAATGAAGGAGGCATTAACTGAAATAAAGAATAATTTACACAGATTCAATAGTAGAGTACATAAATCCAAGAAGCAAACCATTGATCTGGAATATAAGGAAGCAAAAAACACCCAATCAGAATAGCAAAAAGAAAAAGAATCCAAAAAAATGAGGTTAGTGTAAGGAGCCTCTGGGACAACTTCAAGCATGCCAACATTTGCATTTTTGGGGGTGCCAGAAGGAGAAGAGCGAGAACAAGAAATCGAAAACCTGTTTGAAACAATAATGGCAGAAAACTTTCCTAACTTGGTGAAGGAAACAGACGTACAAGTCCAGGAAGCACAGAGAGTCCCAAACAAGATGAACCCCAAGAGGCCCACACCAAGACACATCATCATCAAAATGCAAAAGGTTCAAGACAAAGAGAGAATCTTAAAAGCAGCAAGAGAAAAGCAGTTAGTTACCTATAAGGGAGTTCCCATAAGGCTGTCAGCTGATTTCTCAAAAGAAACTTTGCAGGCCAGAAGGGAGTGGCAAGAAATATTCAACCAAGATTACTCTATCCTGCAAAGCTGTCATTTAGAACCAGTGGCCATATAAAGACTTTCTCAGACAAGAAAAAGTTAAAGGAGTTCATCACCACAAACCATTATTATATGAAATGATGAAGGGTCTTTTTGAAGAAAAAGATAAAATATATAAACAAACAAAATGGCAATGAATACATATCCATCGACAATGGAATCTACAAACAAAATGAACAGGTAGAACAGAAACATTCTCATAGATACAGAGAACATTTTGTTGGTTACCAGATGGAAGGGGGTTTGGGGGAATGGGTGAAAAAGGTGAGGGGATTAAGAAGTACAAATTCATTGCTTGACTGACAAACCTCAAAGGGAAAGGGTTTGGGGGGTGGGAAGAAATAATCCAAAGAATTTATATGCATAACCAATGGACATAGAGAATAGTGTGGGAAAAGGCAGGAGGGGGGCGGGAGTGGGGAGGAGGGGGTCATTGGGGGAAAAATGAGGAACATCTGTAATACATTCAACAATAAAGATTAAAAAAAAAAGTAGAACAACAGGTCGATGTCTCTCTCTGTCTGTCTCTCTCTCTAGATACACACACACAAACATATACATAGCCCATGGACACAGACAACAATGTATATACATATATACAGAGAAAGAAAGGTGAATGGAAGTGAGACGTGTGACTTCTGGGCCAAGGCATGTATAGCCCACGCTTTAATTAACCAGAATATATAATTTTCATACTTTCTCTTTTTGAGAAACATCTATGCAAACCACAGGATGAATTGGCAGAAACATGTGACGAGAGAGCCTGGATCCCTGGGTCACTGCCTGGAGGAGAACAGCCCTGGCAGTTGTCTGAGTCCAGGGGACTGTGTGAGTGACATATAAATTTGTGCTGCATTAAGCCTCCAGGACTTTGGATCTTTTTGTTATTGTAGTAGAACCTATCTCTATCTGGTAAATGCACCTTCCATATCACACTGACTTTTCGGCTTCATGTTCTGTCAAACACTGAGAGAGATGTGTTGAACCTCCCATGACTATTTGGATTTGTGCATTTCTCCTTAGAGCTCTATCAATTTTTGTTTTGCACATTTTGAACCTATGGCATTAAGTTACAGAAAATTAAAATACTTATATATTCTGGTAAATTAAAACATTTATTCTAGCCCGGCCAGTGTGGCTCAGTGTGGATTTAGCGTCATCCTATGGACTGAGAGGTCCTGGTTTGATTCCTGGGTCAGGGCACATGCCCGGGTTTCAGCTTCAATCCCCAATAGGGGGCATGCAGGAGGCAGCCTATCAATGTTTCTCTCTCATGTCAATGTTTCTATCTCTCTCCCTTCCTTTCTCTCTAAAAAATCAATAAAAACATAAAAAATAAAACATTTACTTTATACAGTGCCCTTTTTATTTCTAGCAATACTTTCAATGGTGTCCTTTGAAACACTCAAGTTTTCAATGTTTACGAAGTCCATTTATCAGTCTTCTCTTTCATCACTTGTGCTTTGGGTGTTGTATCAATTGTTGTGTTTTTTTACCTGGTACCATTCCCATAGGTGGGTTCAGTTTGTGGAAACACATCAGGCTGTTATACTCTGTGCACTTTTCTGCAAGTGCATGTAAGACTTCACAAAGCTTTTTAAGGGGATGATAGTAATTGAAGCTTCTTCCCCTGGGTCATTGTGAGGACTGAATGGGCGGCTGAATGCACGCACCGTGCTTAACACAGCGTCTGGCACCCCTTTGTGCTAATACCTGGCAGTTGCTATTGTGACTAGTGTTAAGATCTAGCTCTGCCCCTTATTGGGTGGGCGGTCTTGGTGCCAAGTCACTTCACCTCATCAGAGCTCACTCTCCTCATCTGTACAATGGGTTAGTACCATCCACTTCACTAGGGCCACCAGGCTTTCAATGACACAAGATACAACATCATCAAACTTAAAGTTGGCTCCAAGGAGGCCCTCCCAAAGGCTTGGGTCAATAAAATAGGAAAGAAAAAAAAACCAGAATCATGACTGAGAGAGACAAAATGTCAATGTTGTAAAGGTCTGGATGGCTGCCAAGATCTGGCTTTGATCTCCTTAGCGTTTCCGTGAGCAGGGCTGGCCAGCCCCGGGAAGGAATGAAGAGGGAGTCAGCCGAGAGAGAGCTGGCTTCCAGGTGGCGCCGGGCTTGGTGGTGCCAGGGTACCTGGATCACGGTGCTCATTGTGGAGTAATCGGAGACCTCACCTCCCTCCACCCTCCAGCTCCCCGACACTGGTTACCCCTACTCTATTCCAGCTCCCCATCTTTGCCCAAACAATCCTCTCCACCCTCCTCTACCTCCCCTGAGCCTGTCTTGTCCTTGAGAACCCACCAAGGAAAACTTCTCTGCACTTCCTCCTCACTGGGCCACACTGTAGCCACACCCAAGTCCGCACTTTCATCCTGGGGCTATCATTCCCTCCCTGGGGTGGCTCCTAAAGCATCAGGAGATCTTGTCACCTGCCACTGACAACCCTCCAGCAGAAGCCACTTCACAGGAATGAAATCAAATCCTGCTCTGATCCCAAGGGCAGGTCAGAGAGCACATAAGGATCTTGCTGCTCAGTGTATGTCCAGTCCAGCTCTTACACAATCTTCAAAAGGTGGGGGAAGGGGGCAGGTCAAGGTTTTCAGGGGTTTGACGCTTATACCGTTGGGGAGATTTTTATTAAAGTATAACAAGCATAAAGAAAAGGCACCCATCGTAAGTGTATCCTCTATAAGTTCTCCTAAACGGAACCTGCCCGAGTAAACCAGCACCCAACTCAAGAATCAGACCATTACCAGCCCCCCAAATGCTCCCCTACTTCCCCTTCCAGTTGCTGCCCAACCCCTAGAGGTGACCACTGCCTGACTTCTAATATCATAGATGAGTTTTGCCTGGCGTTGAACTTCACATGAATAAAGCCGATCGGTGTGTACCTGTGCATGGCATCTTTTGCTTAACGTGTTTGTGAGATTCAAGTAATTGTTGCACGTAGCTGTGGTTTGTCCTTTCTCCTTCTTATACTATTACTTTAAAGGGCTCTTCTGCAGTGTATGTATCCACCCTACCGGTGCTGGACTTTCAGGCTGTTTTCAACTTTGGGATATTATGGAAAAAAAAAAAGCTGCCATGAACATCCTTACAAGTGTCTTCTGAGGACACACGGACTCAGCACTTCTGTTGGGCGGACGTCCGAGAGAGGAACCGCTGCCTCACAGGGATTCCCCAACGTTCCCGCCACTTCAGAAGATGCCGCGGATCGTTTTCCAAGGTGGTCCCACAATTTTCACTCCTCTCCCCGCCGCATACAAACGTGCTCTTGCTCCATCCTCACGAAAACTTTGTATAGGGGTGCGGGACGGGCGGATGCTGTGTATTTTATCCATTCTGGTGAGTAGGCTGTGATAAAACACCATGGTTTTCATTGTCATTTGGGGGCACCATCTTGAAGAAAAAGAATATAAAATGATGACTATAAAATTGGGCACAAAAGTGAATGTTTATTAAGAAGGTGAAAAGACATCACAGCAGATTGCTGGAGATTGTCAAGCTTCAGACTCCTTTCTTCTGAGTCTTCCCGGAAATGCCTCCAAGGAAATGCTCCCTGATAGTAACCTGGTCCCCGTCCTGCCTGGAACACACATCAGCCGCCTTCCATCTTCCTGCTGGAGCAAGGCCCGTGCGAGGAGGCTCCCAGAGCTCCATGTCATCAGCCTCCCGGGACATGGCCTCTGCCTGGCCCTCACCACCTCTGCCCCCCGCCGCCCCACCTTTCCTGGTCTGACTCTTCCTTAGGGGATCAGCTTCCACATTAGCCTCTCAGAGAGGCCTTCTCTGACTTCCTTGTTGAAGAGGACCTGTAATTTCATGCATCCCCGTCATGGGACAGATGACAACAGAGCTGGAGGTTAGGAGCACACGCTGTGGGCCCAGCCTGCCTGGTTGGTGTGTCCTGGCTCCGCTATTTTCTCACTGTGTGACCTTGGATGTGTCATGTAACCTCGCTGGGCCTCAGTTTCTTTTTCTTTTTATTCCTCGCCTGAGGATATTTTTCTACTTATTATCAGATACAGTGGGAGGGAGGGAGAGAGAGAGACAGAGAGAAACATCGATAGGATAGAGTCACATCGACTGGTTGCCTCCCACACGACCCGACCAAGGCCGGGGACAAACCGCAACCGAGGTATGTGCCCTTGACCGGAATCGAACCCGCGACTCATTGGTCCGCAGGCCGACGCTCTTAACCGCTGAGCCAAACCGGCCAGGGCTGGGCCTCAGTTTCTTCACCCGTGGCGGGGAGAAGGCAATGCTAGCCCCTGACTCGCGGTCTGTTTCGGGGAGCAGGATCTCAGGTTCATTTCCTCTGTCTGTAAAATGGGCTTTTCTCCTTCCTTCGTCCTTGGCTAGTGGGCTCCCAGGGGTGGAGCAGGCTTAGGGGCTGGTCCAGCTTTGGCAGACCTGCCCTTTACGGGGTGGCAGTCAGGCCGGCGACCAGAGTTGGGGTCCTGAGTCCACTTGGTGGCCCCCGCAGCGGTGTGTGCCCTGATTCTGTCCTCGGGGTGCCCCCCAGTTCAGGGCAGGCACGCACACAGCTGTCTCTAACTCAGGCTGCTGTGCGCTGAGGGGGACCAGAGCGTGAAGCAGTTGGCTGCAGTCCAGGAAGGCGACACAGAGCAGCAGGGTTTTGAAGGCTGAGTAAGAGTTCCCGAGGTGGAGAGGATGGTAAGGGCGTTCTTAGCCGAGGAAGCGGCAATGCAAATCAGCCTCCCCCACCCCCGATTGCCTAGCCGTCTGTTTTCAGGGGGCTGGACTGAAAATAAAATTTTCCAGAGCCCCCTGCCAGCTGGTTTGTGACTAGGGTCTGGCAGTGGGGAGAAGGCAGGAGGACGAGAGATGCCAGCCTGCCCGTGCCTCCTGCCACGGGCGACTTCCGCAGGCTTTGCAGATCCCAGCCGCCGTCGCTTCCAGGGCGGCAGTGACAGCACCTCCAGCAGCGTGCGGTGCCAGCAGGCTCCTGGGCCCCTGACCCTCAGGGAGGCAGCTCCTTCCCGGTTCCTGGTAACGTACCTCCCTCTGCTCTTCTCATCTTTCAGATGCCTTTGGAATCAATTTCCCTCATGGACTCGCTCTCTGCCCGAAATAGCCAGCGGTGTCTGTTTTCCAGTAGGTTACTAATTGATAAAACGTTTGGGCAATCCAGGCCAGAACCAGGGTGTGTGTTCACAGGACAGGATGCAGCACCCAGGTAATGCAATATGTTTATTTTATTTATTTATTTTTATTTTTTATATTTTTATCCTCAGCCGAGGACGATTTTCCCATTTATTCAGATAGAGTGGGAGGGAGAGAGGGAGGAAGAGAGAGAGAGGAACATCGACGTGAGAGAGACACATTGAATGGTTGCCACCCACACAACCTCAACCCGGGGCCAGGGACAAACTGCAACTGAGGTATGTGCCCTTAGCAGGAACCGAACCCAGGACTCTCTGGTCTGTGGGCCGACACTCTAACCGCTGAGCAAAACCAGCCAGGGCTTATTTTATTTTTTCGGTGCATGTCAATATGAGTTCTCTGAGGCCTGGAGACTATCTTCTATCATCCAGTCAATCAACAAATACTATCAGTGCCACGTTGGTGGGAATGAGGTGAATGACCTCCCACTCCTGGAATCACAGTCAAGACATGGCACCAGTGGGGACAGCAGCCCCCGGCAGCCTTGAAATGCAGCGAGTCCGAAAAGAGAGGGCTGTCAGTGTGAAATATACACCACATTTCAAAGACCTAGTGTGAAAATAAGAAGTTAAAGAGCCCTGGCTGGGTAGCTCAGTTGGAACATCATCCTGTACACCGAAAGGTAGCGGGTTCAATTCCTGGTCAGGGTACATAGCTAGGTTGTGGGTTTGATCCCCAGTCAGAGTGGGTATGGGAGGAAACTGATTGATGTTTCTTTCTCACATCAATGTTTCTCTCTTTCTCTAAAAATCAATGGAAAAATAGCCTTGGGTGAGGATTTTTTAAAAAGAGAAAAACTTGGTCCTCGCCCTTGAGGACTTCAGATAGGATGGCGAGGGGGACAGATATACCAACATGAAACTAAAATTCACTGTTAAATGTTTGAGTTGGTCCATGTTTCAGGGCTCTGGGCACCTGAGAAGAAATCTGGGAAGACTTCACGGAAGAGGTGACTTTACTGTTAAGCACTATAGGATGAGTACGAGTTCACAAGATGGGTGAGGGAGAGAAAGGGCACTCTAGGTTCAGGGAACTACACATGCAAAAGCTAAGAAGTTGGCAAGTGCACGAGTGTTTGGAGAGATACAGGAAATTCACTGTGGCCCAAACACGTTTCGTTTGAGAAAGAGTCTGGAGAGGAAACCAGACTGTGCAGAGCCTTGAATGCCAGTCAAGTTTAGACCTGGTTGGTCCCAATGTGAATGAGCTCACTCACCCACCCTCCTCAAAAGCATGAAAAGGACCAGACCTTGTTTGAATGTGCAAAATAAACTTTTATTTCAGTGCTCGCTCCCTGTGGCTCAAAAGCCTATCTACTGCCTGACTGGAACCCAAGAGCATTTATAAAACCATACAGAAACAGCAATGTTTACAGAGAACAGATTTGCCAGCTCACTTTGTGATTCTTCCCTGTACAAAGCAGCAAGTTCTAAGTGCATCAGCGTGACTTTCCCCAAAGCCCTCTCTGGGCTTTTGGGAGCCCTGGAGGCTCTGACTCCAATCCAGATGGAAAATGCCCCCCCTTTCCCTCGTCCAGCCTTAGGGAGGCCTGGTCAGGGGGAGAGGCGAGTAAGCCAGAGATGACAGCTCATAAGCTCTCTGGGCTGTGTTCCAGGGCCTGCAAAGAGGGGATGGCTGAGGTGCTGGCCCTGTTGGCTGGTGAGCAGCACAGGCAGCTAAGGCTGTTGTGAAGTCTAGGCATGGCGGTGTGTAGGCTCGTGGGTAGGACAGGGGCCTCCGGGGCTCTTTTCCCTTGGAACTGGGGTCTGATGGAAGGTGCCTGGGCACAGGGGTGGGGCCTGGATAGGGCTGGGGGAAGAACAGTGGTCCTGGTCATGGTTTCACGCTTCGAAATACCCTGGGCATGTGGCCTGAGGCTCTGTGGAGCCAGCCAGTAGGACTTGCTGTTGTTCACAAGGCTGGGCCAGGCAGGGCATCAGGAGTGCAGAGCCGAGAGGGCTTTGGAGACCAGCTGGTTCAGCCACGCCACTGACCAGCGAGGACACCAAGGCTCAGAGACGAGGCAGTGGCTGGCCAGACCTGGGCTCTGCCCTCTTCCAATCCTTTCCCACTTCCTCGCCGCAGCTGGGTCCTTTTTGATCAGGTCCCAGATGGCCCCTGACATTCTCAGGCCAGGCTGGTGTCATGAACAGGGCTGGACTCGGAGTCGGAAGGCCTGTGCTCTGTTTCCATGCCTTTACCTTACCCGACCTTTTGAAGAGCCACAAGCCCACCTGTGCAGAGGGGGCCACCTCCCTTCTCTGAGACTCAGTCTCCGCACTGAGAAAGCAGCTCCCACACTGCACAGTTCTTGCGGCGATGACACGGGCTGGTGGCTCTGGGACTACCGGCAAGTACGGGAGGACCTGGCACACAGTAGGTGCTTCACAAAAGTGAGGAGCGTGGGGACTGGGGCCAGAGCTTCTGGGATGTGGGAGGAGCTCAAGCCTGGCCTATACCTGGGCCCCTCCCCATCCATCCCCACCCACGCTGGCTACCCCAAGGCCCCCGGGACCTGGGCATAGTCTGGGGAAGGGGCACGGGACACATCAGGGTGCTGAGTTCCTTGATCCGGCCAATGGGCACACTGTGTCTTTTTTGTTCCAAGGGACTATGGAATAGATCAAACAATATGGTGGGTGATGAGCTGCTTTCCAGATGGCATCTGGGCTGGAGGGGGAGGTGTGGGTCCCTTCTCCCCCATCACAAGCCCAGTCAACCGAGGTCAGGACTCCCACTGTGGAGGCACAGAGCATTGCTCACAGGTAAGGGGGTGGGAAACCAGGTGCAGGGACAAGATGGGTCTGGGGCCCAAGGAGGGTCAAGGTTTCCTCACTAGCTTGGGATAAAGACGGGGGTCCAGCTGGGGGCTCTCAGCTGCTGACGTGGAGATGGGCACGGCGCCCCTTAGGGAGGGCCGATGATGACGTTCCGGTAGCCCTTCACGGCCTTTAGCTTATTGCTCTCAAAGTTGACCACCAGCTTGTGGCGGCCCACGAGGACAGGCAGCAGGTTCACTCTGACCTTGACTTCCTCCCCCGACTCCACGGGGTCTGGGCTGTGGAGAAAGGCGAGGAGGTTGAGGAGACGCCCAGCCCTGGTCCCCATGCAGGCCACCATGGCACGTGACCACTGAGACCTTAGCACAAAGCCTCTGTATCCATGGACGAACAGCTTACTGCTGACAGTAATGACAGTAATACGTGGACCCACTCACTGCTCTCCGAGGCCTGGGTGATCCGCCCAGCTATGCGTAGAGGGGCGTGTGTGTGTGCGCGTGCACTCACGCACACGTGGACATGGACAGTGTGCTTGGGGTAAGGGTGGGTGTGCTCAGGTGACCACATGCATGAAAATGCATTGAGCTGTACATGCATGATTTGTGTTCTTTACTGTATGTAAGTTTCATTACAATAATAAAGCAAAAAAGAAGTGTATATGCTCGTATGTGTGTATGTACATAGACGTGTATCTGGGGATGCCTGTGTGTTGAGGGCCGGTGCTTAGTGACAAAATGTGTCATTGTTCCACATGCGTGGAACACAGCCAGCGGGGTGTGGGTGTTGAGGGGATGAGAGGGTAGGAACTCTGCCCTGAGGGTATTTAGGAGGGGACAAGGGTGTATCCGGCAGACGTGGGGGTGGGTGTGTGGGAGATGAGAGGAGGGTTATCGCCGGAGTGTGGTGCCCCCCATCAGCAGCTGCCCTTGGCTCTCAGGTCCCCAGCTGGAGTGCCCAACACTTACAGCTCCTCGGTCTTCTGTCCCTCGATCAGACCAGCACCCTCCACAGTGAAGCTGCAGCCTTCCAGGGGGACGGTCAGTGGGTTCTGCAGCGACACCTCAGCCACCAGCTTGCGGTTCTGCTTGGGTTCTCCCAGGATCTGCGACAGGGCACAGGGCAGACGTAAGGGGCAGCATCGAGGGAGGGGGCTGGGCCATCAAGGACAGGCAGGGTCCAGGCTGGGCCATCTCTGCATTTGCTGCAGTTTGGCCCAGTGTTTGTGAACACAGCCACGCCCACTCTGTGCCTCAGTTTCCTCATCTGGAAAACAGGTGATGATACCAGCCCAGGCCTCCTTCATGGAGCTGCAGGGAGGCTCCATGCGACCCAGAGGGGGTGTAGGGCCTCCCTTGTTCTAGGGTCCGGAGTGGGAAGATCACAGGCTTTGGAGCCAGCTGACCTCTGCCCCTTCCTCACTGCGTTACCCTCCAAAAGCCACCGCCCTCTCTGAGCCTTGGTTTCTTCACGGGAGAGAAATGCCTGGCCACAGAGCTCTCATGAGGGTTACCCAGCTAACAAGGGGCAAGCTCTGATGGGGTACCTGTGCCCAGTGCTCACTCCCACACCCTCTCGCATTCACTTGTAATTGCATTCGGGGTTCTGGGCTGTGGTTCCCCGAAGTGAATCACTATGATGACGACGATGGTGGTGACAACAGTCAGCTCTTATTGAGCCCTCATAAAGCGCTGGATATGGTCCATGTAACCCCTACAACACCCGCATTACAGACGGAGATGGATGAACCGAGGCACAGAGGAGCAAAGTGACATGCAGGGCCCCCCAGCCACAAAGCCGCAGTCAGACTTCAGAGTCTATGCCCTTGATTCTTCAACCCTCCCTGCTCGACCAGGGCCCCAGGCTCTGGGATCTAGCTTTAGTAGTTTAGCTTTAAGGGTCCATGACTCTGAGATCCCTAAATTCCATGACCGCAGCACACTGAGATTCTAGGATTCATTCCTAGAAGCTATGCGAGTCCCCAGTTCTTTCGGCTTCACGATGCTTTTCTTTGATGAAGCCAGAATTGGAAGATCCCTGAGGGGTCAAAGAGCTTAAGGGTTCAGGGGTGCAGATGCATTAGGCCTGCCCATTCCCAGCGCTGGGCCTGCCCTGGGACCCTGCCCTGCTCCCACCCCTGCGCAGCCAGCCCCTTACCCGGATCTTGATTTCGGGATTCTCCAGATAGATGTCCCTCTCGGCCAGCAGGTAGCTGTTGGCAGCTGGCTCGATGAGGAGGCCTCGCACCTTGATGAGGTTTGACTCCGTCAGGTAGTCACAGTACTTCTCGTAGAGGATAGGAAGGGGAATGCTCTGCTCTGCAGGGGTGCGGGGGGACACATTTAGTGAGGAGACCTCGCCCCCGCCTCTCCTTCCGCGTTTCACAGGCACAGAGAGGACAAGGGATGTGCTTGAGCTCACACAGCAGGTGGATGGCTGGGCAGATCCCAGGCCTTCCCCCACCTGCCCTGGCTCCAGGGTGCCCAGGGAGGAGTTGGGCAGGGAAGCAAAACAGCTGGTAGGGGACGCGCTGGAGCTCCAACAGGCCTGGGTTCTAATCCTGCCTCTGCCCTTTGCTCATGTGACGCTGAGAGAGTCACTCCACCTCTTCGGACCTCGTGAGGTTGGTTAGATTGTACCCATTTTCCAGATGAAGAAACACTTCTGCCAGCACGTGCTCAGATCAGGTGACCTGGCCCTGCTTGGCCATGGACTGGCTGTGTGAGCCTGGGAAGATGACCTCCCCTCTCTGTTTTTCCTGTTCTCTCTCGTTTCCCCAGACAACCGGCACCCTTAACTCTGGCAGAGCTAAGACCAGAGGTCATTTCAGAGCAAAAGCCACACAGTAATGGGAGTGTAAGAAAGAAGTCCGCAGGATCAACCTCTCCCACTGCAGAGAAACAAAGTGCGACTTTTAGCCCATTTTTCTGACCAGAACACTGAAGCCTGTAGGAGGCAAGAAAGAGCAGAGAGAAGAGCACAGGACTGAGAATCTGCAGCCCTGAGCCTGGCCCTGCTTGTTCCCTTGGTCACAGGCAACCTTGGACAGATCTGTTTCTCGGGCCTCTCCTGTCACCCAGGATCGCTAGAGGGACAGTCCCTGGGCTCCCTGGAGCCCAGCCAACCTCTCTCATCATCGTCCGAGTGCCATGACAGGAGACGCTGTTGCCTCTTTTCTGCCATCTGTCCGCCCCTCCCCCCACGAGACCAGCGTTCCCCAAACTCCAGCCATTCACATGACTTTTTTCACATATCCTAGTGTGTCCTAATTATTTCCTCGTTACTTTTTTTCAGTCGCTCACTTTATATTTTCTAGCCTTTTCTAACCAGGGACATTTTTTCGTCATTATTTGCCACAAACCAGTCTCATTTACCATAAATAGAAGGCAACTGGTAGAAAGAAAGACAAGCTAAGTCATGCTTATTCAATTCCGGTGAGACGGTTTTGTCTGCCGAGGTCTGTCAGTTGGAGACCCGAGCTTAGTGTTAAGAAGGAAATTAGCCCTGGCTGGTTTGGCTCAGCAGATAGAGTGTTGGCCTGTGGTCCAGAGAGACCTGGGTTCGGTTCCCGCTAAGGGCACACACCTCGGTTGCAGTTTGTCCCCGGCCCTGGTTGGGTCGTACGGGTGGCAACCACTCGATGTGTCCCTTCCACGTCGATGTTTCTCTCTCTCTCTTCCTCCCACTGAACAAAAAAATGGAAAAAAATGTCCTTGGGTGAGGATTAAAAAAAAAAAAAAAGGAGATTAGCCAGGGTTGGGATGCTAAGACCAATTAGCATCTGAAGGACTGTGAAGACCCAAGAGAGGGACTTTCTCACCGTGAGTCAAGGTCTGGACCTCGGCAGGCACGGACCCACACCCCGCCCTCTGGAAGCGGAAACGCTGCATGAGTGTGCCCAGCCCTCTGGCCATTCATTCTCGGGGTGGATCTGCCCCAACCTCTGATCAGATGACGTTAGGGGAAGAAAACCAAATCTGCCGCCAAAAGGGACAAAAAGGAATGAAAATTCCTGGTGGAGCAGAGTGGAAAGTCTGACCAGCTCTGCAGGAAAGAAAGGGAACATTGTCCTCCAGGAGCTTGGAGGACATGGACCCAAATGTTGACTTTTCCGGGAGGCTGACCCAGGGTGGGGCTGGATCTCTGAGAACTGCCTGCTGCCGGCCAGGGACCTCGGCCTCGGCCTTGGGCTAGATGCTGGCCGGGAGAAGGAAAGGTGTGTGGGAGTTTCAGTCACTCCTTGGGTGATTTGCCCTGTTCTGGAAGGTGCCATGGGCAGCGGGATCACCGAGGCCACATTGGCTGCTTTCCCAGTGACGCACCTGGAGGGGTGAGGGAGGAGGGAGAGAGAAAGGGAGGAGCGGAAGGGGAGAGGGAGAGAAGCAGCCGGGCAAGGAGGCAGGGCAGTGGGGGCGACTGGATTCTGTTCGGCTCTACCGGGCCTGGCTTCCTGTCCATTAGCACATGGAAATCCCCAGATCTTATCAGCAAAGAATAACATGCATGCAGCCAAAGTGAGGGGCCATCAAGGGTGAAAGAACCTATCTCAGGCTGAGCTTGGTATTGGACACCCCAATAGACACCTGGACTAGCTCTGCCTTGCAGCCCGAGGCCAGCACACAGGACCTCTGCCCTCCTCTGCCCTCCCCCTGCAGGCCGTGCCCTCTGGGGGCCGCTGATCCCTCGGTTGTGAACACATCCCAGGACGAGAAGAAACACGGACAGGCCTGGCTGAAGCCTCATGGAACAAGGCTCCATGGGCCCCATGGTTTCCGAGAGGCAACGTGGACTCAACAGAGGCCCAGGAGGAAATCATTCTGGCATCCCTGGTCCTGGCTGAAGGTCCCTTCTGGCCACACATTCTGGGAACACTTCCTCCCTTTGAAGAGGTTCTGAGCCCCGAAGGGAACGACGTGTATGCATTCTAACAAATGGGTGGGAAAGGCTCCTCAAAGATGAATCTGGGTTTGTGCAAACGAGGAACCTGAGGCCTGAGATGGAGAAGAGAAATACCCAGGAGCCTCAGCCCATCGGCAGAATTGCGGGAACTGGAACTTGGGCATCCTGACCTCCCCACACACCTGACACTTAGGGCCTGGATACTTAGGTCCACGCTGGGGCCCTTCCGTGCCATCAAGGTGAGCAGGGCCTCAGGCACCAGAGCCCAGCACTGAGCACAGCAGGTGACCAGGAAAGGCCCTTGGGCTTCTCTCCCGCCTCCCTGCCGGTCTGCATTTCTGCTCAGTGAGGAGTGAAGCTCCCCCGTACCCAGGCACCAGGTACACATCCCAGACTTGTTCTGAGCACACGCCTTCTCCTTCAGTCCTCACGGGGCCCTTAGGTGGGCATTCTGTTGCCCATTTAATGGATGAGTATGATTTGAGGCTCAGGGAGCATGGCCACCCTGCCCAAGGATGTACACTTAGAAGGTGGTAGCAGACACATTCAAAGCTAGTCTGACTGGCCTCAAAATACATCTTTCAACCTAGTAAGTGTTGGGGCCCCAGTCCCAGTGCCCAATGACTCTGTCCCTGAGAGCTTGGCTCCTGCTCAGGGACCCTGACCGAGCATCGCCCTGCGCTTGCGGCTCCAGGGGTGCCCATGTGGTTCCCAAGACAAAACCAGGAGGTGGCACTTTCAATCCCATAGGCCCCTGGCCCAAAACACAGACAGGCCTCCTTAGGAACCAGATGGCTGTGCCCCAAATGCCAGCCCATGGGGCCCAGGGCCAAGGCAGAGGTAATGAAGGAAAGGGAACATTCAGGCTGACAGGCAAGAGCAGAGGGGCGGGCACTAGTATTAGCACACTAGTTCCCAGGTATTAGGTGCCTACTGTGTGTCCAGCCTCTCCCCCCTGGACAGTCCCACACTGTTGGGTCATGACTCCCATGTGTCTGATGGGGACAATGAGTCACAAGCGAGGCGGCCGTTTGCCCAGGTGACACTGCGGGCAGGACCCTCAGAGGATGGCCAGTGGCTCACTGCACTGCTCCCGGGTCCTGTCCCAGCTCCACGACCCTCTGCCCCCTCTGCCTCGGGCTCCCCGTGCGCACACGGGATGGGGCTGCTGGGCAGCGGGAGGCGGGCACGGGTACCAAGTGACCTCGGCCGCAGCCCTCTCAGGGTCTGGACTTATTTTAAGGAAGATAACCAGGCATGGTGACAGAGCTGGGCACCGAAAGGAGATGACCATGCCAGCAGAGGCTCTGCCCAGGGCTGAGGGCTGGGTCATCTACTGACATTATTTCACCCCAACACGGGAGCCCCAGAGCCAAGGAGCAGAGGGAGAGCGGTGTGCCGCACAGGGAGGCCAGGCCAGGCACTAGGAGGATAACCCTCTCTCCGCAGGGGACTGGACAGTCTCCCGTCACTATTATAGCGACACCGTGCAATACGGCAGCTGCTGGCCACGTGCGGCTGTTTAAACTAAGTAGAACTGAAACTTTAGTTCCGAGGTTGCACCAGCCACATTTCAGTGCTCAACGCCACACGGAACCAGTCACCAGCGCTCCGTGCGGCACTGATGCAACTGCACCATCGCAGCGAGTTCTGTGGGTAGCACCCATCCGGAACCTCTCCCCGGACCTCCAGAGCAGAAGCTCCCGCCGTAGGGGTGAGCGTTGCTGGAGACAGAGAAGGGAATTAGCTGGGAGGAAGCCGCAGAGAATCTGAGAAAGCAGTCAGGCGTCCCGAGAACAGATGGAACGAAACAGTACAGTTGCTTCGAGTACAGGTTGAAGTGTCAGTCCCAACACATCCTAACTGTGTGGCCTTGGGAAAGTTGCTTAACCTCTCTGTGCTCAGTCTTCTCACCTGGAAAATGGGGACAATAAAAGACTCTGCCTCCCACTTTTTAAAAATAAAAATTAAATAGTTTGGGCTCTGGCCAGTGTGGGTAAGTTGTTTGGGTGTCGTCCTGTGGACCAAAAAGTTGCCAGTTCAATTCCCGGTCAGGGCACATGCCCAGGTTGCCGGCTTAATCCCCAGTAGGGTGAGCAGGAGGAAGCTGATCGATGTTTCACTCTTACATCGATGTTTCTTTCTCCCTCTCCATTCCTCTCTCTCCAAAAATCAATAAAAAAAAAAAAAAAAAGAATGAAATAGGTTGATATTTATCAAGGGCTCAGGAGAAGGCAATGCAAGCGTCTGAGAGGTAAACAGCACACGCTAAGGGCTCCCTACCGAGCACATCAGCCGGAAGTCAATAACTACCCAGGAACACAGGGCCTTACCGGAAGAGGGCTCCAGGGTAAGATCTAGCACTTCCTTGATGCCACACATGGGCCCTAGGATCCCGTTGTAGCTGACAGTGCGGGCACAGAGCAGGAGGCGGCAGGCATGGTCCTCGTCGGTGTTGTTGGTGATGTGGGCAAAGACGTCAAAGTCGCTGCCCATTTTCATACTCCGAGCCACACGAATCCGCATGGCCACCCCTGTCTCCTCTTTATCAGCCAGCTTGTTCAGGTGGTTGGCCCTCTGGAAGGCTTCCCTCTCCTGTGGGGACCCTGTGGGGATAGGCAAGAGAGCGTCTTCATGGCTGGAATATATTCCAATGAGAAGGAGGCTGGAGCAGAGCAAGCTGGCCTCTCAGAGTCCTGGTGACCCAGAGCAGCTCCAAGGAGCTGCTTCTCCACATTTCTCTGCCAGGAAGAGGAAAGAATGTTTTCTTCCTTTTCCAAAGTGAACTCCTATGCATCCCTCAAGACCCATTCCCAAATGACCCTTCTCTAGGAAGCCTTTTTTTTTAATCCTTACCCGAGGACATTTTTCCATTTTTTTGTTCAGCTAGAGTGGGAGGGAGAAAGAGAGAGAGAGAAACATCGAGTGGTTGCCACCCGCACGACCCAACCAGGGCCGGGGACAAACTGTAACGGAGGTACGTGCCCTTAGTGGGAACTGAACCCCGGTCTCCCCAGACCGCAGGCCGACACTCTAACTGCCAGGGCTCAAATCCAATGTTAAAAAATAAGCCAAATCCTTTTCCCCCTACTCATTTAACATTAGTAGCAGATAGAAGCCTCATCTTTGTGTCTGATTGAATCCATCTCAGCTTTAAATTTCTCTTGGTCCATTTCTCTTTCATTTGACCTCCCCCTACCCCAGCCCCCAACGACCTTTATGCTCACTTCCCCAGCTGTATGAGAAATACTGCAAAAATAAACATGACTAAGTTCCAGGAACTTCTCCTCGATGGCCCCGCTGGATTTCCAAGCCTCTCTAGTACAAACACATTGCAATGAAAAAAGGTGGAATTACCCGTCTACAGTTGTAGGTCCCATTACAGGTAAGTGCTGTTAGCACACAGCACGGGCATCATTTATTCTGTTATGATGTACGCCTCTCCTACACAGCAGCCAGCGCCTTCCGTTTTATTGAGTCAATCCAACCAAAATAAAGTGTGTTTGGTATGTTTGCACCTGTTTCTAAGGAGTTTTTTGGAATGGCTATAGGCTGTGGTTGTGTGCAGACTGCCAAAACACACACACGCGCGCTCACACACACGCGCCCACTGGGCTGGAAAAACGGGCAGCTTATCTGCAGGGCAGTATTGAAGGCTCTGGGCACTTACCCTCCGGGTACTTATAGGTGTGGGTGATGTCCTCCCGCTCGTCACGGCCCACACTCTTAGTGCTGATCTTCAGCCCCACGACCAGGGACTGGTTGACGGACTTATGCATGGACCCATCCTCCTGCCGGATCCATTCCACCACGTCAGCATTAACCTCAGCAAAGACAAAAGGCGCGTCGTACTTGGGGTTCAGGTCGCCCTCCTTGATGGCACGGACTGGAACTGGGCCACAGCAGTATGTCCCTGGTTGGGGGAAAGATGTGCCTGGGATAAGGGTAGGATGGCACCCTCCCGAGCCTTCCACAATTCAACCACACGTGGCGAAAAGTCTCGAGACCATAAAGCCCTTTGACTCAGGGACTCCACTACTAGGAAAGCAGCATAGGGTAAGAATTAAGGATGGAGACTCTGGAGCCCAGCTTTTAGGGTTCAAATCACAGCTCTTAGTAGCTGTGTGACGTTGCAGTAGTTACTTAACTTCTCTGAGCCTCGGTTTCATGTGGGGATGATATTTATACCTACCTAATGAGGATGTGCATTCTAGATGCTATGTAAGTGAAAGTAACATAGAAGGATATCCAAAGCACCCTAAGGAACTGAAGCAGGGCATCTGTCTGGTTTAACACCCAGGCCACTCTTTATCTCAGTGTGGTTTACAACTGCCTCAAACGGTCACACATTTGAAAGTTGAGGACGAGAGGCTGAGTAACTACATCACAGTGCATCCATTTGATGGAGCACGGTAACGTGAAATTCACTTTCAAATCACAGAACACCACCTGATAGAGAATGTCAGTGGCATGTGGAGAGTGACGATGCTAGCATACAAGGCCACGCACAGCCAGAGTCCCCAAGGTGCAGCAAATAGAATTCAGGGGTCCATGTGACAGCACTTCCTTCGACTGTGAAAGCAGACGAACCACACTCTTAGGTGCGCTATGACTCATCACCCGTAAAACCACAGATGTTTTCATATCACTTTTTAGTTGTCACAGATGTCTGGAGATATTGTTCAGGCTCATCTCTGCCACCAAGTTATCAAGTTGATTAATTCTACCACTAGAGCTTGTTATAGAAAGTCTATATGATTATCTTACAAATTTATTTTAAAAATGTTTTGATAACTATATTTCACTGTAATTGTTCTACTTTGTATACCCTAGGCATTATATTCTATGAATTTAAAAATACTGTTTTTGCCTGGCCAGTGTGGCTCAGTGGTTGAGCATTGACCCATGCACTAAGAGGTCGCCGGTTCGATTCCCGGTCAGGGCAGGTGCCCAGGTTCTGGGCCCAATCCCCAGTGGGGGCATGCAGGAGGTGGCCAGTAGATGTTCTCTCTCATCAATGTTTCTATCTTTCTCTCCCTCTCCCTTTCTCTCTCTCTAATATCAATAAAGAAAACAAATTTTTTTTTAATTTACAAAGACTGTTTTGAGAAAGGAGTCATTTGGCTTTACCGACTTTGCCTTGGTTCTCTCTCCCTCATCTACACACATATACAAACAAGCATATACTTGGAAATCGTGGAAACTGTGTGAATGTTCTCAATGCTTCTTTTGAAGGGAGAGGACAAAGTTGCTATTTGATATCTTCTTTATGCTTCTCCTTATCTTCTGTTTCCCACAGTGGGCACGAATGACTTTTCAGATGATGAAGAAGCATGTTATAAAATGGCAGTAAGCCCCACACACTCCACGGACCAGTCATTGACCTCTGGAGTCAGCAGTCCGGGGTTAGAGCCCGGCCCTGGCTCTCCAGCTGAGGGCTCTGGTGAGTGCGCTCCAAGCCTCCGTTTCCTCATCTAGATGATGGGGACACACCCACCCACCTTCACTCTTCTCCTGGGGCGTGGGGTCGAGGGCCTGCCACCCCTCGTACCCCGGCTGCAGGTCCGGCCTGGTCATCCATGACTCCACCCAGCAGTGGAAGTTCCTGTTGGGAAACAAAGCAGAACATTGCCCAGGACTCAAACTCAGACTTTGTCACATCCTCTCACAGTCCAGACTTGCCTTGTCCTAAGCTGAGCCCCACGTGGCCCCCTGATGCCCCTCTTTGCTCTTCCTCCGAGGGCCCCAGCCAGGTGCTCACTCCGGCACTGAGACTCGTTCTCAATGCCTCTTCCCACCTCCCCTCCTTTCAGTGGCTCCTCAAGCTCAGCTAAGGGGACCTCCTGATTTCTCGGCTCCGTCTCTTCTTTTCTGACCTCTGGAAACAGACTGCCTTTGTTCAGCCTCATCACAGCCGCCTGGACCACACCCCAGGTCACACTGCCGATCTCTGCCTCTACACCTGCTCCAAAGTCATCAGCATGTCCATCTCCCAGGTTGAAGCCTTTGGTGAGGTGACAACCGCTGCCTTCGGAAGCCCAGACCCCTGTCCTGCATTCCAGAATCCCTGCCATTCATTCACTGTGCACTGACTTTGCTGTTGGCCTTTGCTCATGCTGTTCCCCCTGCCAGGAGAGCCCTCCCCAAACCCTGCTCCCCCTTGTCCAAAACACCGTTCAACTTTTAAACCCAATCCAAATGTGACTTCCTCTGAGAAGTCCTCCCAGGTTTCCTCTCTAGGAGACCACTGGGCCCTCCCTTCAACCCTGGGCCCCACCTCACCAGATCATCTCGCTCTTGTTGGACTCGAACTCCCCAAACTCGTTACGGAAGTACTCGATGAGGAGGTTGCTGTTCTGGTCATGGGCCGAGTTATAGTTGGTCACGACGCGGGTGGGGATGCCCAGGCACCGCAGCACTGGGAGGGAGGACATGATGGAGAGAAGGGTTAGGGATTGGGCTGAGGATCTGAAGACATCTGCCCTGCTCTGGGCCTCAACATGCCCATCTGTACCCCAGTGAACACTGCACCCACTGTTTGACTGACGAAGATGTGTGCCATCCTTTTACCCGGACAATGGCACCACCTCGCTGGTCACCCCATGTCCACTCTGTCCCCCTCATCACAGCTAACAGAAGAAGACTCTAAAATGCATATCTGGCGTCAATGTCCCTCTGCTAAACTTTCAATGGCCCTCGAGGCCAGACTTCCAGCTTCGCTCTCTCCGCCTCCCCAATCCACCCGCAGTGGGATTCATGCCACCCTCCTTCTGGCTCCTGCGTTGATGGGAATGTATACAACAAGGTGCAAACTGCCATCTCTGGAGCCGTTTCTCAATCCACTGAGATTTTGCTTCCCGGCAATTGTCATCAGTTTGGCTCAGATTCATAAAAATGTTTACAGGCCTGGATATTTCTTAACTTGACACCTTAGACACGGTCTGTATAGGAATAACTCACACATTTGCAACTTCACCCCTAAATTTCAGACCCAGCTTTCCGATCACCTCCTTCACTCTTCTGGTCTTCCCACCCCCAATCCGGTCCTCCCCATTCTGCTCCTCTCAATGGATGGCAACGCTACCGTTCATTCCATCTGTTCAAGCCCCAGACCTCGGAGTCAACCCTGACTCTCTCCCTCTACCCCCACCCCCAACTCAATGTCCTGATGGCTCTGCCTTTAAAATATCTCCAGAATCTGGCCTGGCCGGTGTGGCTCAGTGGTTGAGCGTCGACCCATGCACCAAGAGGTCGCCGGTTTGATTCCCAGTCAGGGCAATCGATGTTCTCCCTCATCGATGTTTCTCTCTCTCGCTCCCTCTCCCTTCCTCTCTCTAAAAATCAATAAAGTATTGTGCTGAGTGAAAGAAGCCAATCAGAGAAAGACAAGTACCACATGATCTCACTTATTTATGAAATATCATGAATAAAATAAGCTGACGATCAAAATAGATCCAGAGACTTGGAAGTAGGGAACAGACTGACAAACCTCAGAGGGATGGGGGCTGGGGGCGGTGGGAAGAAACAAACCAAAGAACTTCTATGCGTGTATGCACAACCAGTGGACACAGACAATGGTGTGGGGAAGGCAGGAGGGGGGTGGGATCAGGGAGGAGGGGGACAATGGGGGAAAAAGGGGGAACATTTGTAATACTTTCAACAACAACAACAAAAAAAGAAAGTAAATATTTAAAAAAAGAAGCGAAACAAAAAGCCCTGCTAAATGTAGTCTATAGGACTTGTTTCACTTTTAGTTTTCTGTGCTTTTCTAAAGTATTTTCCCCCCACATACATATATTTTGTAAGTATAGTTTATTGATTTTTAGAGAAAGAAGAAGGGAGAGTGAGAGGCAACGTCGATATGAGAGTACAACATCGATCGGCTGCCTCCTGCAGGCCCCCTGTTGAGCCCGAAACCTGGACATGTGCCCTGACTGGAATCGAACCAACAACCTCCTGGTGCATGGACGACACCCAACCAACTGAGCCACGAGGGCCAGGACTCACTTTTAGTTTTGATTGAAGTTAAGTCACTGAGTCAGGGGAGGGGCAGGGATGTGACCTTTGCCCGCCATCAACCAGGGCAAGAGCCTCCCAGAAGGCCCTGGACTCTGGCCAGATGTGTGAGTGTGGGGAGGAGGGGCAGGGACAGCTGTGAGTAGCTGCTTCTTGCCTGGTTCCTGTGCCCTGAGGTCTGGACCGAGGCCAGCCTTGCCACTGCCCGCACGGAAAGCGTGTCCCAAGCCCAGGCCGTGCCCTGCCATACCACCAGACTCCGGTGCCCTCTGCCAAGGCGCAAGGCATCACTCCTGTCCCCAGGGATGGTGTCCTGCGAAGTCTCACCATCACAGCCTAAGGCAGGAGGCTTCCCCAGGTTCAAGTACACCTGGTTCCAAGCCAGCTGTGCCACTCACCAGCTGTGTGACCTGGGACAAGCCACTTCACCTTGCTGAGCCTCATTTCCTTCTCTAAGAGGAGCTAATAATAGCAGCCTGTCAGGATGTTGTGATGATTCAGAGGCACTGGGTGTGGGCAGTCTCTCCTGCCAGTGCCCAGGGTGGGCCAGCAACGTGTCACAGTGCCCATCTCTGCAAACTTCTGTCTTGTCAGTGTTGGCCAAGTCACTGAAAAATGCCCCGGGATCCAGACGAGGAATCACAGCTTCCCCTGCAAACCCCAACCCCAACTGAACCGGAGCCAGGACTGTGCAAAGGGGCATCTCTCCAGGTCCTACAATCAGGCCAGTCACCACTGTCTCCATTCCACAGGTGAGCAAACTGAGGCCAGGAGACACCCATTCCCTTGCCCAACTCTACCCAGGGGTTGGAGGTGGAGCTGGGATCAAACCAGACAGTCTGACGGGCGCCCATGGACCAATCCACCATTTGGCTTCCTGAAGAAATGCTGGGACTCAGAGTCAGACGGCCTCGTCTGCCCAAGCTGTCCTGGTCCGTTCCATACCGTGCCTGGGAGGCTGCAGGGACCCTGGCTCAGCCCTGGCCTCGGGGAGAGGTCAGCGGCCAGATCTGCAGTGAGCCTGCAGGCGGCCTCAGCCCGGGGAACGCGCGTCTGCAGGGCCACTTGGGGGCTCGGCCATGTGGTGGGATTTCTCCTGGAAACCCGTGGGGTTCTCCACGCAGGCGTGCTTTAGGCCTCTGGAGGGGAGGGTCTAGGACAGGGAAGTTTCCATGCGAAAGAGGAATTCAGAGGTCACAGGGGCAGACGGTCATGGTGAGGGGTGATGTGGAGGAACAGCAGAGCCAGCCTAGCTGGGAACCGGGGTCAGGCTGTCCCCACCCAGCCTGCGAATGTGGAGGAAAGTGCTGGGGCTCTGGGACCCTTTTCTGGGCCTGAGCACTGGTCTTAGAGTCAGAAAAGCTGGAAACCCAACATCAGCCTCTTAGATTTCCTGAGCCCAATAATAATAATAACAACAACAATAGTGATAATAGGCAGCAGCACTATGTATGTATTTGCCATCAAACATCTGAAATCGTTTTAAACATTTCACGTATGTTAGCTCATTTAATCTTTACAACCACCCAGGATAAAGGCGCTGTTATTATGCCCACTTATATCATAGAACCGAGGCTCAGAGGAGTTAAGTGATTTACCCAAGGACACACAGCTGGCAAGAAGCCAAGCTGGGGCTGGAATCAGGTCCAGATTCCAGGTTCCCGGCCAGACTGTGATGCTGACTTACTCTCAGAAGCACCATCCTCAGCTCGGGAACAATCCTCAACCCCTCTCTGGGCCCCGATTTTCAAAGCTTTTAGTGATTTTTTTGTTCGTTTGTTAAGTTGCATTTGAGAAAGTACTTTCTCTTTCTCGACTATGATGATATCGTCATGATCGGCTTATTGACAGGTCCTGCCTAGGAAGGCCGACACTGGGCCCCGCTCTGTGCCCAGCAGCTTTGGGTCACACCCACCTGGGAGGTAGGTCCTGCTGTCCCCCCTTTACAAATGAGGAAACTGAGGTTCAGAAACAAGTCATTGACTCAAGATCACAGAGCAAGTGAGTGGAAAAGCGGGGACTTTTAATTCGGGTGTGCCTGGCTCCAAAGTCCATATTCTCAGCCCTGAGCCCATGCTGCCCTCCAAACAGAATCCCTTGTTGTGGGGAAAAGGAACAGAGAGGGCAGCCACTGGCTCCAGGCTACACAGTACATTGGTGGCAGAGGCAGGAAGAGACCTGAGGTCTCTCTCTTTTTTAAAAATATGTTTTTATTGATTTTTTTAGAGAGGAAGGGAGAGAGAGAAACATCAATGTGAGAGAGAAACATTGATCGACTGCCTCCTGCATGCCCCCTCCCCACCCCTACTGGGGATCGAGCCCGAAACCTAGGCATGTGCCCTGACTGGGAATCGAACCAGGACCTCTCAATCCGTGGGTCGAAGATCGATCTACTGAGCCACACCAGCTGGATGAGACTGGGGTCTCTTTGCTCCCACTCCAGGGCTCCCTGTGCCCCCGTCTGGGGTTCGCGGACGAGGGAAGGTGCCGGCCCCCCCTCCCCGTGCAGCTCACCTGTGCAGGCCACAGCAGCGAAGACCCAGCACTGGCCGTACTTGACCTTCTGTAAGCCGTTCTTCCAGCGCCGCAGGATGTCCACACTGCCGATCCAGAACATGGGGCTGATGCCATCCGCGTAGTTGCTGTCCCAGCGCCCCAGCAACACACCCTGGTCATCATTGCAGTTGACCTGCAAGCAGCAGTGCATCAGGGGAACCGAGCCCGAGGAGAGGGTGGTGGCCGTGCCAGCTGGAGCCCAAGTTCAGCACGTAGTGAAAGGCAGGGAAGGGAGTTTCAGGATGAGGGGACAGCAGGTGACAGACTGTGTGGTACATCGGAGATGGTGGGGGCTGAAGCCCATGGTGCAGAAAAGAGAAGAGGGAGGGAGAGGTGGAGAGGGGTCAAGGTCAGGAAGGCGATGCTGGATGTGAATTTGTCTGCGGGGTAGCATGGGAATGACGTGGTGGGATCTGAGTGGCACAGAAACCAGTTCTGGCCCCCTGCCCAGATTGTGTCACTCCCGCAACTCCCGTTCCCTGGAGAATACACTCCAGGCTTCTGGCCTGCGCCACAGGTCAGACAAAGCCCGAGAGGTCCGCAGAGCCTGCGTGGTCTGGCCCCTGCGCACCTCTGCAGCCCCGCTTGTGCCCAGCTCCCCCTTGCTGCTCTGCTCCACCACACTGGCCTCCCTTCTGCTCTTCAAACCTGCCGAAGTTAGTACCTCCTCAGGGCCTTTGCACAGGCTGTACCCTCGGCCTGGGATGCTCTTCTCCTGATTAGCATATCATCTCAGGGATCATCACTTAGGGAGACTCCCCCGCCCCTCACTGAGGTTCGGCCCTGCGGTCAGACACTCACACATCTGGTTCCTTCAGTGCCTGCATCATTATTTATGACTGTGCACTCGTTCACACGACATTTTGGTTAATGTCTGTCTCCGCCCACCCTCCCACTAGAACACAAACTCTGTGAAGTTAGAGACCACACATGTCGTATACCCAGCGGTTTCCCCAGTGCCTGGGACACAGTGGCACTCGATAAATATTTGCTCAGTGAATGAATTGCTTTGAGGAATCACATGGCATTACCCTCATTTGGGTAAATCTTGTCTTTCTAAATACAAGCTCTCTCAGCTGAGACTTATTCATACCCCCACTGTGCCCTGTCATGGGTCCCTGGGGTGGGCCATGCTGGTCCCTTACCATGGCGCTCACCACCCGGCATACATAGACGGGGCGGCTGCGGCGGGAACAGTCACGGCCGCCGTTCTTCAGGAACTTGGGGTTGGCGTCCAGGAGCATCAGGCAGATGTCCAGGATCTCGTCTTCAAACTGTGTCAAAGGAAACAAGAGGAGCAGGAGGTGAGAAGTCACCTCCTCCAGGAAGCCCGCCTTGAAGCCCAGCAGCAGTAGGACCTCTCTGCTCTGTCACACAGGCTACGGTGCCAATTTCTCCTGGTCCAGGAGGAGAATGGAGGTGGGACACAGACGGAGTGAGAATGGGAAAGGAGGTGCGCCTACCTCCAGGGCCAGGCTGGGGGTCCTGGGAATCTGGAGTAGGGACCACAGTGCCCAGTGTCCCTGGGCTTCTCTACCCTCAGACTCACCTCAGGCCCTGCCAGTGTCCCTTTGCCCTCTCTACTCTGCTAAATCCCGCACTTCCCCTAAAGCCTGACTCACCCTGCAGAGCGGATGAGTGTCCCCCCCTCCCCCCACGCCTCCCACACATACTGCTCTGCTGGAACTGATGTGTATGAGAAAGATACACATCTAATCTCATCAGCTCTCTGTTTCCACCGCTCTCAGATTAAAATCTAGACTTTTCCCTGTAGCCTGCAAGGCCCTTCAGGATCTGTGTTTGGGGTACCCCTCTTTGATCTCATCTCTCACCACTCTCACCCAACACTCACCCTGCCCTCAGGGCCTTCGTACTTGCTATTTCCTTTGCTTGGAATGCTCTTCCTGCCACTCTCTGCGGCTCACATGTTTTCATCCTTGCACACTCCAATGTTATCTTTATCAAAAGTAGATAACTTTTGGGCCACCCTCTGTCATGTTCAAAGGCTCTTCTGTCTGCCCCCTGCTCCCCATCTCTGTGGTCTTCTCCCAAACCAGACCTCATCACAGGTCTCCCTCCATGGCTGGAATCCTTCTGTGGCTCTGTATTGCCACCAGCCTGACATTAAGGCCAGTTTATAACCTGAACACTGCTGACTTCTCCCACTTCATCTTCTGGGGGTCCTTCATAAATATGACGCTCTCCAAGCCACACTATACTTCTTAGGCATAACCGTTCTCATCGCCAAGTTTTTGCTCATGCAGTTCCCTTTGCCTAGCAGACCGTGCGCCTCCTCCAAAGCCCAGCTCCAATGGTGCCTATTTCAGGACCTGCCCTGACCCCTGTGGGCAGTTATTCCCTTCCTTCACACCAGGAGCTTGAGGGGCCAGGGGTGAGATGGTTGTTGCTTCATGACTTTTCTCAGCAATGTCTCAAGCATTTTTATGGGAGTCTGGATGGTAGAGGAAAACAGCATTGGTTTGGAGAACCAGCCCAGGCTGACCGGCTGGAGAATGAGGAACCGCATGGAACAGGGAGGAGCCATCCAGTTGAGGTCAGACAAGTCTGGCCTAGACAGCCATACCCTGGTAGACCCAGAGATGTATGATAAATAATAACTGATTGTTGTTTTAAGCTTTGGGCTTCAAGGTTTGGGCTCTAAGGTTTGGGGCTTGTTTGTTATTCAGCAGTAGCTAGCTGATACATCCAGACCAGTAGTTCCCAAAGTATGGACATTAAAGTAGAAGTATCAGCATCACCTGGGAACCTGTTATACATGCAGATACTCAGCCCACACCCAGATCTCCTGAATCAGAAACTTTTCCAGTGATTCTGATGTATTCAAGTTTGATGTCCACTGATCCCAATAATGGTTTAAAGACCCTGCTCAGCCCATGCTTAGCACATAGTAAATATTCTCCAAGTCCTGCCCATTATTTTGGTATATGACCTTGAATGTTCCCCATCCTCCTCCGGCCCACAACTCCTAAAGGCTCACCTAATTCTTTCCCACCTTGAATATCTGGGGCTGCTGCTCCCATGGCAGGTAGGGCAACCCTTTGCTGTGTGACCTCAGGCCTGGCCTGGGCTCTCTCTGAGCCTCTAACTATTTCAGGGACTTTGAATCTTGACAGCATGGGGTGGGTGGCTCTGAGACCCGACCACACCTTTGCAACGGGGCCACATCAGACCCCAGCCCGGCCAGCACACAGTGGGTCTGAGATGGTGGGAGGGGCAGGGTGTGGCCCTACCTGCCCAAAGTTCCAGGGTATACTCCTGATGAACTTGGCCGAGCCCTGGTAGATGAAGCCCTGCTGGGCGAGGACGTACTCCTGCCGCTCCTCCTCCGAGTCCAGGTACACAGCATCCGCTGCGGGCGGGAGGAAGGGGACTCAGCGCCGGGTCTGGCGAGGGCCAGGACTCCCACAGACATAGCAGCTGGGGTGCCAACTCCCCAGGGCCAGGTCTGCGTCTCAGAGGCCTTCTATTTTTTAATCTGAAAAACTAATCATTAATGAATAATTCCACATCAATGATCTAAGGTGTTATCAGTTAGTGACAACAACGGCGGCTGTCTTCCATCCAACATTTGTCAAGAGCCCGGGTCTGTGATAAGTGTGTGGCGTGTATTAACTTGCGTGTTCCCCACAAGAGCCCTATGTGGAAAGGATCCACGGAAGACCCATTTTTACCGACGCGAAAACTGAGGCTCAAGAATATTTTACCAACAGGAAAACGGATGCCAGAACAAGAGACAGAGGAGCCCTGGACAGGAGCTGGGGGGACCCTGTCTCTGATCCTTACTTGTTGTGTGACCCTGGGCAGGTCACTTCACCTCTCTGTGTTCCCTGTGAGTAAATGTGATGGCAGATCTGAAAGGTGCTTTGTAAGCTAGAGCCCTGGGCCAGCATGAGGAAGGAGCACCGTTCGGGGTGGAGAGAGAGCCAGGAAAGGGTGACTCCAAGGAAGGGGAGTCCTGTCCAGCTGGGGGTCAGCCACATGGAGCAGGTGGCATCTGACCTCTTGATGACTGGAAAGCAGGGCACTTAGTTCCCTGTGACTGTTCGGGACAGAAAAGGGGCTGAGGGGGTGGGGCCGGAGGGCAAGAGGTTGAATATCGAACTGGCCTGTACCATCTCCACATCACAGGTGAAGAAACAGGCTGGGAAGGGAAAATCCAGGGCCACATTATGCCTTTGGTGGGCCGTGGGCATTTTTGCTTCCATAAAAAAAAATTTTAAATATATTTTATGACTGCATTGGTACAATGATGGATAGATTAATATTATGTATAAAAACATATTCTCTGGCCTAATGTTTTCTTTTGATTTTTACAAGCAAGTGACATATTTTCATGGGCCCCTGAAGGAATGGTGGCCCCAGGCCCTGGGCCTGCTGAGGTCAGTCTGAAAAAGCACAGCCGGTGCTGGCAAAGCTGGGCCTAGCACGCAGCGGCCCGGGCCCCTCGCGCCCCTGGGCTCCATCGGCCCATCTGCAGTGACCAGCACCCCACTCACCGCATGGAGGAAGCAGGTGTAAAAATATCTGAGTGTCTTACGTATCCTGCTCGTTGGCTCCGGAAACTGTGTAATAAAAATTAGTTTTATGATAAGTGAACTATGGGGTTATAAATCAGTCAGCAGCGAGGGAGAAAGAATGAAAGAGAAAGAAACACCCTCGGTGCCTTCCCATCAGAGTGAGTGTCAAGCACGCTGGGACATCCCCCGCTCAGGTTTCCAGCTCGGGTAAGGGTGAGGGCACTGGGGACAGAAGCCTCAGATGTAACTGGCGCTCGATCCTGTCCAGGTTGGAGCTCAGGGACAGGAGGGCCCATTTCACAGGCAGGTCCTGCCCTCTGGCCCAGAGGGGAACACTGTCCTTGTCCAGCGCCCACCCCCGCAGAGCCCAGCTTCCTGCTTCCCGGTCACCAGCTCCACTGCTTCCTCCAGGCTCCCACCCTGGGATGTGGGTCACTGCAGTCACTGTGCTGCTTGGCTGACCGCCCCGCAACCCGCCGGGCAGGGAGAGCCCAGCGCAAGAGCAAGGAGGGCCCTGGCCGGTTTGGCTCAGTGGTTAGAGCATCGGCCCGCAGACCGAAGAGTCCCGGGTTTGATTCCGGTTGCGGTTCGTCCCCGGCCCCCATTGGGGTCCTGCGGGAGGCGACCAATCGATGTGTCTCTCTCATCGATATTTCTATCTCTCGCCCTCTCCCTTCCTCTCTCTCTAAAATCAATAAAAGAAAAGAAAAAAAGAGGAAGGAGGCCATCCCCCAGAACCTTGCTCCCCGTTCGCTGGACTCTGAAATCCCACGGTGTGGGTGGGAGGAAGAGGACCCTGGCATGTTCCTGCTCCACGCTGGAGGCCGACTAGCTGTACGCTCTGCAGATTTTCAAAACCCAAAACAACACACATGCGCTTCGGTGGCACGCACCCCGAAACAAGCGTGCAGCGGGCTCCAGCAAGGCCGATTCTGAGAAACCATCCCAGGCGGCCATGTGAGCAGGGGTACTCATCCAGACACGCTCCCCGTGATGAGTCACTGACGGGGGCACCGGATGAATGAACAAGGCACACGAGCAAGATGCGGACACTCCGGTGCTTCAAAAGAATGAGCTGATGTGTGCAGATGAGTGTGGAGAGATCCTCCAGACATATCGCAGAGAATAACCACCAGTAGATGGATGTATATGTGGGATCGTTTAAGAGAGACAGAGGGACTCATTCATGCAGCACTGTCTCCAGGCTCATGAGCCCAAATCTAAGATGAGCCTCCAAAGTGGTGAATAATGGTGGTCCCCAGGGTGGGGAGTCAAAGGGCCGCTGTCTCTCTTTAGTGCTTAAAGCTTTTATAAAAAGGATGCTCTCCTGTCTTACTGTTATAATGAAAAATAAAAGCCAACGTATGTAAAAGAGAAAGTAAAAAATCTTTCTGCTCAAATATGTTATAAAATGCCCTCAAGATGGAGAAGAAGATAAAGTAGTGGCGCTGTAAGAAGCTGGTTATGTGATGCTGGAGAGGCCAGACTGTCTACCCTGGGCCCACGCTTGGAGGGGGGACACCCCGTTCCTAGGCTGAGGTCCACCCACAAGGCCTCTCCCTCTGCCTTGCTGTGTAGGAGCAGGAGGGCAACAGAGCTGACGGCCGTGTTAGTCAGAGGGGGAAACTGAGGCCCAAGAAGTGTGTGGCAGCCCTGCCTCCTCCCATCGGCTCAGGTCAGCCTCAGTCCTTCCCAGCTCTCCCCTGACTCTAGTTTTTCCAGCATGGTCCACTTACTTACTGAAGGAGCTGCCAAAAGACACTTCACTTCTCTGAGCCTCAGTTTCCTGTCTGTGACAGGAGGGCGCGGGCCTCCCTCCGCGGATGGTTGAGAGGAACCGTTGCGAGCGTGATGAGGAGACACTTAGATAATAAAACTGCTCGTGCCCACCTCTCCTGGCTAAGCCCCCCTCCACCTCCCTCAGTTCCCCTCCCCAAGCCTGTCTGCTGAGATTTAGAGCAGAGCCCCATGAAAAAGTGCCAGGCGGGGAGCCATGGCCCTGGGCCTCCACGGGGCACCTCGCTTTTGAGTGGAGCTTCTGAACCCGGGGCACCTCCACATCCAGCTCACAGCACCATGGGAACATAGGGACCAGGACGTGGGGTCAGATCGCTTGGTCACTGAGGCTTTGGGCGTCATTGCACTTATGCCTTCTCCTCTCTGTGAATGGGAGTGAGAGGGGACCTCGCTTCGCAGGGTTTGGGGGGCTGAGCACAGAGCTGCCCAGAGGGGCTCTCACTCAGTCCCCTGGTATCGCTTCTGCCCCATCCCCCACCCTTGGTAGCCGCTATGAGTGGTTGTCGCCCTGCCCATCTCCCACCCGCGGATGGAGTTCGCCTCACCTGGGCACCAGGTGTTGAAGAGCAGGGTGAAGTGGCCCAGCATGAAGCTGGAGCCCTGGTAGCCAGTGGAGGTCTCCAGGCTGAGGCGGTACAGGCCGATGGGGGCATGAGCCGGGGCGCTGAGCTGCAGCGAGAGTGTGTTGTTCTGCTGGTCTACCACCGAGGCCATCCACGCGTCCTCCTCCACGGCGTCCGACAGTGGGAAGCGGGCCTTGGTCCCGGCCTCCTCGCTGGGGGCTGGGCCTGAGGAAAGAGAAACAGAGACCATGGGCCAGGGGTGGGCGGGGAGCAGTCAGGGCTGGTAGGGGACAGGCACATGCCAGGCGTCCTTGGGCCTGGATTCAAGATCTAGTTCTGCCACTAACCACTGAGAGAACTTGGGCAAGACCGCATCTCCCTGAGCCTCGGTTTGCCCATCTGTGAAGTGGGGATCCAACCCCAACCTTGCAGGGTGGTTTTGTGGGAAAGCTGCAGGCACATAGCAGGTCCTCGCCCAGACAGGTGCCTCCTGGGAGAGAGGACAGCGCAGCGGGGTCACACTGCTGGTTTGCCCATCTGGGCCGAGCCAGGAACTCCGTAGATGCTCCCCAGGGCCCTCCTTTCTGCCTCGTTCCTTCACCTGCTAACACCCTCTTCCCTTTCAGAAAAAGAAACCCAGTTGAAAGGGATGGGACCTAGGCCCTCTGACGTCCCCACAGAGCCTGAGGGGCCCGCACAGCCTCGTGTTTGTCTCCCCAGCGCCCCTCCAGCTCTTGGCCTCTGGTCTCCTCTGAGGAGCGGTCACAGCGTTGCTCACCTCCCTGTAGCCTTTTGAACTCTACGAAATCCCTGGGGCCCCTGGGGTGGGAAACCGAGACTGAGAGAGAAGGGTCTCCCAGGGATATCCCAGGGGTCTGCGGCCAAGTCAGCACCTGAGCCCAGGCTCTAGGCTCTGGGCTGTCCCCACGGCACCTCCCACCCCCAGAGGCTGCTCCCTAGGGGGAGTGTCGAGGCTCAGGGAGGTAGAGAGCCTCAAATAACTGCTTTTTCAGGTGGAGGGGAGGGCCTGGCCCAGGCAGGCAGGTCTGAGTCATGGGGAGGGCGAGGGCGGGCTGGTCACCCTTTCTGGACTTGGATGGCGGAAAGGAGAAACAGAACCTTCTCTGCTCGACTGGGCAGCTGCCCAGGAAGGTTTATTTTTAATCGTCCACCTCCCTCCCTGCAGCTCTGCCCACCGCTGCTGACAGTACAGGGGCCTGCTCACTTAGGGGCTCCCTCCCAGCACCCAGCACCCTTCTCCCATCCACACCCAGGCCCAAATATAATCATGAACTAACAGGCATGACACAGGCCTCTGGGGTCCTGTCTGGGAGCCAGGAGCCAGCTGTGAGCCTTGAAATGCTCCCAGTCTTCCAGAGTCAGCATGTGAGGGAGGAGTCCGGCAGTACTGGGCCCCGAGAGCCCGTCTTGTTCTGGCTCCGCTACTTAGGCCCCGAGCGCTGTGTGACCTGAGCTAAGTCACCAGGCTTCTCTGATCTGCCATTTTCTCATCAAAGAAGAAAATAGGTTTAGACCCCATGCCTGGAAGGGTCTGATTCCAGGTGTGAATCTGGCTCTGTGACCTCAGACAGCTATTTAGCTTCTCTGTGCCTCAGTTTCCTCGCCTGTAAAATGGAGCCAATTGCAGTAACTTGTCACAAGGTCAGTGTGATGCTCAGAGAAGGTGAGGCATGTAAAGCATCTCACAAGGTGCCTGGCACATAGTAAGTGCTCAATAAGTAAAGGTTACTGTGTATTGTCACGGCCACTTCCTAACACTGTTTAGACAGTGCACAGACGACATTTAAAACAGACTAGGAAAGGTAATTCTACAGTCCATGTGAGCTATCCTCGTACCATAAGAAGGAACAGTTAAAAATCAGCATTCTCTTGTCCGGCCAGTGTGGCTCCGTGGTTGAGCATCGACCCGTGCACCAAGAGATCGCTGGTTCGATTCCCGGGTAGGACACATGCCCAGGTTGTGGGCCTGATCCCCCGTGCGGGGCATGCAGGAGGTCGCCAATCAATGTTATCTCTCATCAATGTTTCTATCTCTCTCTCCCTTCCTCTCTCTATAAAATCAAAAAAGGAAAAAATAAATCAGCATTCTCAAGCCAAATACCATTTTGAGGACTGGGGTGAAATGCAAACTGAGGCTGAGGGGTAAAGTTGGGGTGACCCTATGTCCCAGTTTGTGCTTGTGGTCCAAATATAATTATGAACGGCATCCCTTTCTTTCTCAGAAATGTCCCTGTTTAAAAGATCAATGATCTGGTCCATGCTTATAGCCTGGGCCAGGTCCCATAACCACTGTCACTATGGACAGCCCCAGGGAAAGGTCAGGAAACACACTCCTCTTTCTCTTCGTCTCAGGACAGCGAAGGACCTGCACACGCACGGTCCTTTCTTCCAAGGGGCCCGGAGGGTGGGATGAAGACGGGCTGTCCCCCCCCTCACCGCTGCTCATGTTGGAAAGTTCCTGGGCTGCGGTTCCCATGGTACTCTTTGTGGGGCCAGAGACACTGCAGGGACCCCTCTGGGACTAAATGGGACCTGAGGGGTCCTGGTTGCTATCCCAGACCATGGTGGCAGGAGGCCAGGTGTGGTGGATGAGGAGAACCGTTCAGAGCAAAGCCTTTTATTAGCCTCATAAGAGTCCTTTTCAGCCCTGGCTGGTTTCGCTCAGTGAGTTGCAGGTTCGATTCTGATCAAGGGTTCATACCTTGGTTACGGTTTGTCCCTGGCTCTGGTTGGGTCATGCAGGAGGCAACCAGTCAATGTGTCTCTCTCATGTCGATATTTCTCTCTCTCTCTCTCTCTCACCTGGGATATTTTTACATTTATATTTTTATGTTTATCTTCAGACAGAGTGGGAAGAAGAGAGAGAGAGTGAGAGAGAGAGAGAGAGAGAAACATCAATGTGAGAGAGACATATCGATTGGTTGCCACCCGCATGATGTCAACCGGGACCGGGAGGAACCACAACCAACACTGGTGCCCTTGGTCAGACTCGAACCCAGGACTCCCTGGTCCTCAGGCCGATGCTCTAATCGCTAAGCCAAACTGGACAGGGCTGTTTGTTTCTCTCTCCCCACCCCCCTTGCTTCCCTCCCTCCCACTCTATCTGATGATAAATAGAAAAAAATATATCCTCAGGTGAAGATAAAAAAAAAAAGAGTTCTTTTCACTCCCTCAGGCTGACCTCACCCACCCCACTCACCCCAAGCCCCAGCTCTCCTTTGGAGGGGAGCGTAGCGTTGATCCTGCCTACTGTGGTCTGTACCCAATAGCAGAGCCTGGCAGGTCTCGAACTGCCTGGGCGGAATGCGCAGCCCTTGGGTATGTGTAGGGTCAGGCCACACACTCCATTCGCTGAGTGACCTTGGCCAGTGATCTCCCCTCTCTGGGTTTCGGTTTCCCTGAAGAGGTAGGACAGGACCATCACAGGCTAGAATATTTCAACATTCCAGGGTGCCCAAGCCTGGCCCACAGACCAAGCCTTGAAGCCAGAGGCCTGGCTTCCTGCTATTGTCCCGGCTTCCCCAGCCCCGGGGAGGATCTCAGTTGCTCAGACAGGGAAGCTGTGTGCATGCTATGGCGACCTCTGTCCCTGCTGCCCACAGGGCTGTGGAAGTGACCGGGGCAGTTGGCTACAGTTTGAGATAACTGGAGAAGACTGCAGAATAGAGATAGTCCCTAGAGTGGGAAGGAGTTGCCTCCACAACCCTTAACTTGGAACCCTAATTACCTAACACCAAGCTGCCTAGATAATCGAGAAGGAGAAAGAAAATTAAAGAAGAAAATAAATAGACAGTGGGGAATCACAGGCTGCCCAAGCTGGTGGTCCTCTACCGTTCCATCCCACAGAGGGATAAACTGAGGCCTGGCAGGCCCTTCAAGGTGCCTGCTGTGGAGTCAAAAAAACTTCAACTCTAGGGTCAAGTTCGAATTTTGCTTTTCTCCTACTCACTGTGTGACCTGAGCAAGTAACCTGACCTTTCTGAGCCTCAGTGTTTCCATCTGTAAAATGGGGGCTTCTCATGCTTCCAAGATGGGGGGATGTAGAACAAGCACGCAAATAGTGGGTACTCCGTAGACGTGATTTCCATCATCCTCAACTTGACTCTTCTCAGATCACCACTGTCATGTACTCCAACCTGCCACTTTCCAGAAGGGACACTGAGGTCAGAGACTAGCTGGTGGCCCCTTTCTTGGAAAGGGCCCCATAGGTGCTGGTTGTGTGTGGGTGTGGGTGCCTTTGGGTAGTGGGTGTGTCCTTGCCCGGAGGGGAGGGGGGGGGAGGGATGGAGGGGATATCCGAGCCAGTCTGCAGGCTCTGTGATAAGCTTTATCTAACGGCGTCCCAGGTAAACAAGACCTCAGCCAGGTGGGTACAGTTAGTTCCTGCTTGCTGCTCTCTCTGCCCTCAGACCTCAGAAAAAGCTGGCCTTTCCTGCCCTTGGGCCAGAGTCCCCACCAGGTGGCCCCTTGCTGACCTCAAGGGAGTGGCTCCCACGGGAAACCAAAGCAACTGATTCAGCATTCACAGCACTTTCCCAGGATTCGGCACTAGGCATCTGGGGATGGGGTGGCTGGGGCCTCGATGTCCCTTTGCCCAGGGCTGGAGTCCCTGGAGCAACAACCCTTCACCATGACTGCTTTTCACGTGATAAAACTCAGGCTCAGAGAGGCTAAGCAACTTGCCCCAGGTCACACAGTAGGTAGGCAGCCCAGTCTGCACCAGAACCCAGGTCTTTCTGGGCAGCCTTCCGAGGGCTGGAGCCAGCTGGGTTCCCACCACCACTCAGACCTCATCGGGGCCTGATCCCAGAGGCCTGGTCAGATGGGTGGGCTTGGGGAAGCTGCTATTGCTGAGTTGGAAAGTTGTTTGATGTGGGAAAGAGCATGATTGATCTTGCAACCCTGGTGATAACAGGTTTTTAGGAACTCAGCTGTCCAGGACACAGACTTGTTTACAAAGCCGAGTGGCCTGGCGTGACATCTCTCAGCTCTGTACCTCCTGTCCCTTATCTGTGAAATAGGGCTAGTGACTTCTGGGAACGGAGTCACCTATTCCATGGTCTGCCGGGAGACCATGGAATCACAGACCAGGACAAGGGCAGGGGCAGGGGGTGTGGAGGACTCACCAGTCGCGACAGTGAAGGTGAGGCGGTCCACACTGGCCTCGTAGCTCCTGCTCTCGAAGTGCAGCGTTAGCCGGAAGGGCTGGCCCCGCCGCACCACCAGCCTCCCCCGGCACAGGTCAGCCGTGTGGTGGTCACGGCCATTGGCCTCCAGCTCCAGGTCCCATCTCTCCAGAGACAGTTCTAGGGAGACAGTGAGGGGCATGAGCCTGGGTGACATCCCTCGGCCTGCTGTGACCCCTCCCACACGCCTTCGCTGAGCACAGTGCCCGGTGCATGATCAATGATTAGTAAACTCGGGCTATTCCATCGCCACTGGGGGTTCTCTTGGTTAAAGCAAAGGCAGTAGTTGGTATAGGTTAGTTATACAGGCTTTGCCTTCTAGGCTTAATTTCCAATTTACAGGCAATATGGAGGACCAAGGAACATTTTATTTTATTTTATTTATTTTTTATCCTCACCCGAGGATATTTTTCCATATTTTGTACAGATAGAGTGGGAGGGAGAGAGAGGAAGGGAGAGAGAGAGAGAAACATCGACGTGAAGGGACACATCGAGTGGCTGCCACCCGCACGACCAACCAGGGCTGGGGACAAACTGCAACCGAAGTACGTGCCCTTAGCGGGAACCGAACCCGGGTCTCTCTGGACCACAGGCCGACGCTCTAACCGCTGAGCCAAACCGGCCAGGGCCCAAGGAACATTTTAAACAAAGAACCGGGACACAATCAACAAAACTCATAATCGGGGAAACAAAGGTAAGGTATTTGGTTTCTTTAACCACTAAATTGCAAGAGAAATAAAATGGGGAGGGGGATTTGAAGCGAGAACCTATAGATTATGAGGAATTTAAGAGACATTCCAACCCATTGTGCGGTGCAGGCCTTATTTAGATTTTTTTTAAAATAACTATTTTAAAACATTTATTACATGTATGAGACAACTGGATGTTTGAATACTGATGGAATAATGGTGATATTAGAAATTTTTTGTTAATTTGTTTATGTCTAAAAAGCGTCCTTATCCTTTAGAGATATATATTGAAATATTGATGGATGAAATGATGCTTCCAAATAATGGGGAGGTGGTCAGACGGGGGTGTGGGAGGCAGCAGTAACCTCAGGTAAATGGTGGTTGAGACTGATGAGAACATGTGCATTCATTATGCCGTTCTCTCTACTTTTGGGTATGTTCAATATGCTCCATGATAAAATGTTTTTAAAATGATAGGGATCGCCCTGGCCGGTTTGGCTCAGCGGTTAGAGCCTCGGCCTGTGGACCAGAGACACCCGGGTTCGATTCCCGCTAAGGGCACATACCTTGTTTGCAGTTTGTCCCCGGCCCTGGTTGGGGTCGTGTGGGTAGCAACCACTCGATGTGTCTCTCTCACATCTATGTTTCTCTCTCTCTCTACCTCCCGCTTTATCTGAAGACAAATGCAAAAATGTCCTCGGGTGAGGATAAAAAATAAAATAAAATAAATAAATAAAATGACAGGGATTTTGGAGTCTTCTGGGCCTACGTTTCAGTTCTGCTGTGCTGCTGTCTGGACCTGGACAGGTGTCCCTCCCTCTCTGTGCCTCCTTCGCGGAAGCCTCAAAGGGCTGCTCTGAGTTCTAGCGGAGGAGATGGGGACACCTTTCCCCAGGGAAAGTTCTATTTGTAGTTTCAGAGGGAGCTGAAGATCAGGGCAGGGGTGGGGGTGATGGAGAAGGTGGGGGTCTGAGGGAAGCACAAACCTCATAAATCTTGGCAAGCTCAAGGTCAAGGCTGGGAAGCCTGTAGGGTGGGGACATGGGGCAAGGCATGGGGACATGTGGGGCCCTCAGGGAGTATGTGGTCCAAATGAGGCCCAAGGGTGGAAATTTGCCCAAAGTCACCCCACAACTCAACCCTTCCACTGGGGCATCAGTTCAGGTCTCCCGCCTTCTGCCATGGAATATTCCCAAAGGGAGGTGCCAGTGCCCAGTGACTGCAGAGCCAGACATTGTGTGGCCCGAGGCCCCGCGGCAAACGGCAGCATTGGGATGCGAATCCTGGGCTGTAGATGTTGGAGCCTGAATGAGTAACCACCTCACTCACAGTTCGAGTTTGTTCTTCATCTTCCGTCCTCACCCCCCTCCCCCACCATGTCCTGTGTTGTTCCCAGCCAGGGAGGGGACATCAGGAAGCTGACCCCCTACAGTCACAGACGGAGAAGACTCCACAGGAAGAAAGGACTTCTGCTGTCTGCCTGAGCACGAAACAGCGCCGCTGTCCCCCGGGGAGACCTCAGAGATGGGCCGTCCCCGCTCTCAGGCCACTGTCTGAAGAAGGATTTCTAAAAGGCATGCCCAGCTCCAGAGGCGCAGACGCACTGGGGTCTGACATCACAGGATTTCTGCACTGAGGCAGGACCCGAGGTCTTCCAGTCTGGGGACGCCTGTGGGAAGTGGCCTCTCTGGCAATGGGGCAGGGGGCTCGTCATAACCGCATCTCCAAGTCCTCTCAGTGCCACTCAGTGGGACAGGGATAAGAAGCTGCACTGGAGACTAGTGGCCACCTTGGTGACGTGCCACACAGCCAGCCGTGAGTTGCTTTTTGATCCTACCCATTGGGAGCTGGGTCCCAGAGAGGGACAAAGGTGGCCTGAGATCACACAGTAGGTCAGGCAGGTTCATGGTTCCTCCCACTCATCCCTGCTCCCATGTCCCTCTCTCCACAGCTCCTTCCTGGGACCACAGAGATGCAGAGGGCATCTGCAAATGCATTGGACCCAAGTGCCTGCTGGGATGCTCAGTCCGGCAGCATTACCATAGGGACTTCACTGTAGAAATTCTCTCCCCCGGCATGGCAGTACTGCCTGTGTGTGTGTGTGTGGGGGGGGGGGGGTCAGGTGGGAAATTAACTGAACCCCCTTTCCACTCCTCTCAGCCCTCACAAATGCACCAAGGGCTGGCATTCTCGTCCACGTTCTACAGAAGGGAGCCCTGGCGGGGTATCCAGTTGGTTAGAGCATCGTCTTCATATGCCTAGGTTGCGGATTTGATCCCCGGACAGGGCACATACAAGAATCAAGCAATGAAGGCATAAATAAGTGGACAACTTCTTTTCTCCCTCTCTCTTTCTCTCTCTCTCAGTAAAAAACAAAAAGAATACGTTTTACAGAAGGGGAAACAGACTCAACAAGTGGCCAAGGACTAGGGTTGCAGAACTTGAGAGCCGGAAGGATCTAGGAGAACATGCCTGCTCTCGGCCCACTGCCCCACAGGATGCTGGGACCTGCGCTCCTTGGTACCCCGGGACCCAAGGGGTCAGCCAGGGCTGGCTTGCACCCACAGGGACAGCGGGCACGCCTCCTTACAGCTGGCAGGGGCTAACCAAGTCTGTTCTGAGGCTGGGCCAGCAACCCCTGCACAGCTTTATGCCACTTAACACACAGCGGGGACTCGGCCCAACTGCCTGAGGACGGGGACAATGGTCCACGACCACAGTACTTTACAGTTTCCAACACGCCTTCAGGTTCCTTTGCCTCATCTGATCCAGGGAGGCAGGGGTTAATGGTTATGCCCTGGGGGTGGGGAAACTGAGGCCCCAAGCCCAACCAGGACTGGGAGCCAGGCACCTCTCACCCAGCCGAGACCACATGTTGCTCGCCAAGCTTTGAGCCCCAGCCTGTCTGGACCCCGCCGTACTGGCCCACCACTGAGCCGAAGGAGGGACAGCCAGGCACAGGGGTTCCTGAGTGGCAGTAGCCCTGACCTTAATACTCACCCTCAACCATGGTCAGGTGGTGGCAGTGTCTCCTCTGTCTCCTCGGACTGGTGGCAGAACCCTCCAAGTGCAGACCACTGGCAGCCGGCACTGTGGTGGAGGAGGCCGAGAGCACAGAACTTATAGCCCGCTTAGGGGCGGGCCGGGGCGGGGCTGGAAGAGGAGGCGGGACCTGGTGAGGCTGCTCTTACCCAGCCTGGGCCCAGCTTGTGCTGGCCGGCTAGGGCAGGAGCCCCAAGGAGGGAAGGAGGGAGTGGTGGCCAGGCAAGGGCTCCCCCTGGGGGGAGCCGACTGAGTGCAGGGCTGGGACAGGAAGGACAGGGACACACAATTAGATCAGGACACACAGACACACCTAGAGCCACAGTGTCAATCAGGCCTTGGGTAGCAGAAAATATGCACATGCGGACAGACACACGTGGAGCAGACCCAGACCCAGACACACTTCCACACAGACAGACCTGGACGTACAGTGACATGGACACAAAGTCACATGAAAACCACAGAGATGCCAGGACATAGACACAGGCAGACACAGAGGTACCCCCAAGAGCCACACACAGATGCGCAGGCGTCCAGATGTCCCCAGCTCACACACACACACACACACACACACACACACAGACCTGACAGACACCAATGTGCCCTCAGACATGGGCACAAACCAGACTGGGCGCCCACAGACACGCGAAGATGCACACAGATGAGTACAGATGGGACACACCCACAAAGACAGGCACACCCACACCTCTTCTTGGAGCGAAATCGAGATATCTGCCCATCTCATCCATCCCTCAGACTATCTGTCCATCCACCTGCCCACCTACCCACCCATAACCCCTTCCTTTACTCACCCCTGTCTGCTCCCTATCCTGTCTCCCTCCTGCTCACGACCTTCCTTGCAGGCCCACTGTGTGCCAGAAGGAAACAAAGCCAACTTTCCAGGGCCTCAGTCCCTGACCCTCCCACCTCGCACCCTGGGGACAAGGGTGACATCACCCCTTCTGGGCCCTCTGGGCCCCCAGACATGGGCTACTGACCCACCATGAGGCCTGAGCAAGGAGGGTCTCCGGAGAGACAAGGGCCTATGGGCCTCCCCAGCCCTTTTTCTGGAATAAGTTCTATATCTGTTGATGGATTTGGGCTACAGAACTGGCCCGTTTCCATTCCTGGGTGACACAGCGCAGGGAACAAAACTGTGTTGCTTTAGTGAACGTTTTGTCCCTGGGTCAGATGGGCCCTGCCTGGGGTCTTAGTGAACATACTCATGACACAGTGTTGGGTCCTGCTGACCTGGAAAACAGACCCCTGGTTCAACCTTGTAACTGCCGCGTTTGACAGATACTGTTGCAGAAATTGTCCCCTGCAGCTGGTGAGAACTCAGGGGAAGGAAAAGGTGTCCCACTCTGTCCCTGACCAGCTGTGTGGCCAGGGGCTGGTATTCCGGCTCTCCGGGCGTCAGTTTCCCCCTCTGCAAAATAGGGGCAAGAATTCGTCGCACACAGGCCTGGAGTAAGGCTCAATCAAAATGACTGATGCCCTGTCTGGTTTGACTCAGTAGTTAAAGCCTTGGCCCATGAACTGAAGTGTCTTGAGTTCAATTCCTGGGTTGCAAGTTCAATCCCCAGCCCTGGTTGGGGCCGTGCAGGAGGAAACCAATCAATGTGTCTCTCTCACATCAATGTTTCTCTCTCTCTCTCTCTCTTTCTCTCCCTCCCTCCCTTCCATTCTATCTAAAAATCAATGGAAAAATATCCTCAGGTGAGGACTAACAACAACAACAAAATGACTGAGGTCAGGCGCCTATTATACAGTGATTACATGATAACTGGGGTCTCCGAGTTTTGGAGCAAAGTTTCCAAGTGTCCCAGAATGTGGCCCTGAGGGACAACAAAGGCTCCTATGATCAGGGGGCCCTTGCCCTACTCTGGGCCTCAGTTTTCCCATCTTTTCAAGGGGACTGGGAAGCCATGCCTTGTCCTACCTCACTGTGCAAGTAAAGATTCAAAACTGTTTTACTGAGGGGAAAACTGAGGCCCAGAGAGGGTGGTCATGAGTTCCCCTAAGGTACAGACAGGGGACCTTCATCATTCTGTACCAGGGAAGTGCTGTGCAATGGTTAGAGCAGGCAGTATCTGAGGTCACTCTTGGATGTGTGACCCTGGGCAAGTTACTAGACCTCTCTAAGTCTCAGTTTCCTCTTCTATGAAATGGGTATAATAAGAGTCCCTACCTCCGGGGGTTAGAAACAATGTCTGTTCAGGGCTGAGCACACGGTAGGTGCTCAATAAATGGTAACTAAAACATTTTTATGAGGATGTAAGAGTCAGAATTCCCTTTCCTCACAAAAGTGAGGTTCCTACGTGTAGGTGAAGCAGGTGGCTAACAATGTAAAATATTTGGGGGGTGCTCAGAAGAACTCCCTGCCTCCCAAATAAGTCTTGTATCCAGGGTCACTGGTGCCTGGACCCCACCATTAGAGAGCTCAGTCATCTACTTTCTTTTAAAAAAATATGTTTGTTTGTTTTTTATTTTAGAGGGAGAGAAAGAGAAAGAAACATCGACGAGAGAGAAACATTGGTCAGCTGCATGCCCCCTACTGGGGGTCAAGCCCGCCACGTGGGCACGTGCCCTGACTGGGAATCGAACTGGTGACCTCTCAGGGTACATGGGCTCTGTGTATGTGACAATGCTCAACCAACTAAGTCTCGCCGGCCACAGCACTCCTTCGCTTTTGGAAAGATTTTCAGGCCTTGAAGTAGAGACAAAAGTGAATTTTTAGAACATTTGAATAACCCATTACCAGCCAAATGTCCCATTTAAATCTCACAGTATGATTTTTGTCAGTTGTTAAATGAGGAAACAGAGGCTCAGAGAGGTGAAATGACTTGCCCAGGGTCACACAGTCAAGAAGTGGGGCATAGAGTCTAGCCTTGGTTCAAAAGCCTGCACTCACTCTTCCATGTTTCAGGGGCCAGTCCTATACCCTGCCACCCCCCACCCTGCTTCTGATCCATGGTGTCTGGTGGACACAGTGGACAGTTAATATGTTTGTGGCATGAGAGAGAGAGGGATGATTCAGAGAGAGTTGAAGGAGAACAGAAGGAAGAAAAGGAAAAAGATTAAGGTTCAGAGAGGTTAGGGAAACTGCCTGAGGTCACACAGCACAACTGGGCTCCCAGGCCCTGGCTCAGCTGAGCCATTCCCCAAGGACAAAGGGCCCAAAGGCAAGAGAGGGCCCTGGATGGATGAACTAAGAGGAGAGGAAGGACGGAACAGTAGTGGGTGGGACGGTGATGGGACATTTGAAGTCCTCCGCTTTTCTACCAGCTGGTGACTAATGGCAAATGAGCAGCGTCTGGCATGAGCAAGTCCAGGAAGGGAAGGACCAGACTCCCATGAGGTGGGATGGGCTGAGGTAGGGGTGAGAACAGGAGACTTGGAGAAAAGGTCAAGAGGTAGGTGTGACCCCTTTGAGAGGGAGTGTGGCTGATGGCCTGTCGGAGGCAGGATCTATGCGCCCCAGGTTGTGGGGAGCAGAGAACATTGCACTTGATTGGGGTGGCCCTCCCAGTGTGTTCATTTTACAGATGGAAAAACTGACCTCCTTCTGGTGTCCTCAGCTCCACCATCACAGTGCATCCTTCTCCCACTGCCCCTATCCGTCCCCTGTGTACGATCTCAGCCCCAACTACGCCATTTAAGCTCTGTGGGCCATGAGCGGTTAGTTCACCCCACTGAGACTTCAGTTTCCATTTCTGTGAAAGCAGAATCACACCCCAGACCTCACAGGCTGGTGTAAGGAGGACTGGGAGCCTCAGATATGCAGTCTGAGCTCGTCCCTCCCCCACTGAAACCCCCTGGGGGGATACTTGAGCTCCGGGGCCTGGAATCCAGGCCCTGCAGGTCTGGCCCAGCTCACCCTCCCATCCGTCCAGCGATCCGTCTCCCACATTTGTACCATCCAGCCTCATCAGACACTCTACTAGCCCCCAAGGCAGGCTGCAGTTTCACCCACCTCCAGTTGTTTTCTCAAGCTGTGCCATCACCTGTGCCCACCCCTCTTCATCTATCAACATTCCACTTGGGCTTTAAGCCCCAGCCAAAAGGCACCTGCTCCCAGAGCCCACCCACAGCAAGACTTTCCTCTTGCCCCGGACCCCAGGACACAGCCCTGGCCTGCCTCGTCTAACCAAGGACCGGTGTGTGTCTCTGTCTTCCTCCACCCGCCTGGCTTCAGTGGCTGTTCAATAAATGTCTGTTGAGTAAACAAGTCACCTGTGCCAGAGAGAGAGAAAGAGAGAGAGACTTGTCCAACCCTGGGCCAAGCTCTGGGGGTTAGCCCAGCTCAGAGCCTTGGTTGGCAAGATCTGTGGTGCCAGGGCCCATGGCAGGACCAGGAGCTGGGTGCAGTGCTGGGGCCTCTAACAAGCCTTGTTGCCGCCATCAGAGATGAGGGGTCTGAGCCCAACTTACTCTCCAGTCACATCTACAATCCCAGGACTAGGGAGACCCACTGGGAGCCCAGAGACCTCGAGCAAACACTTTCCCTGGTTGCACATCAAATTAGGGCAGAATCAGGGTGCTCCAAACACCACAGAAAGTAATTGCTGACCCTGTACCTCTACCCTCAGGTTTGAACACTGAGAAAGCTGCTTTTATTGCATTAGCAAGCGTGATGAGGAGTGGGACGGAACGTGAGGTTCGCATGGTGTCACCGGGGCGAGATGGGGCGGCAAGGGCCGACAGGTCTGAGAGCTCCTGGCTCCACCCCTGGACCACCTCTCATTGGCTGTGTGGCCTCAAATCTCAGTCTCAAAAACAAAACACAAAGGACTCAAAACTCCTAGCCCATCTGGCTCAGGGAAAGATCCTGAAAGGAAGTGGAAGACCCTCCAAGGAGAACAAGTCGATGCTAGGATTGCTGTCGCCGTTAAGTGCTTCCATTTCTTAACCATCCAGACACCCCAGGGAACGGGTGGTGTGAGGATTTGGGGACAGGGGAGTCCTGCCTATTTCAGGCAGCAAAATTTGCTTTACTCATAAGAAAACCCAGTCACAACCAATTATCACTTACTTGGCATACAATTTTAATCGAAAGGTCACATCCTAGCCTGATATAACAGCCCCCAAAGATTAGAAGTTAAGACATTAGGATTGGAGAGAAGAAACACCAGAGGTGGCAGGTGCCCAGAGACAGAGATGTCAGGAAACACCGCACGAGGGCCCAGGCCCTCTGACGCTGGTAGTATCTGGGGCCCTGGGGAGTTGGGTAAATTGCCCTGCACACTCTGCCCAGGCTCACAGGGCGGTTATCAGCAATCATGACAGTGATCTAGAAGCATCCTATGAATAAAGACTTTGTAATGAGTACACTGAGCCCATGAGACACTTTTCACTCCCTGCTTCTTCTAACAGCAACGTGACTCAGCTACAAAGACACAGGCTTCGGAGCTTCACCAACCTGGGTTCAAGTTCAGCTCTGCCAGCCCCTTTCCTGTTTAATTATGGGTAAGTCAACAGCACCTCTCCAAGCCCCCGTTTCCTCATCTGTGAAAGGGGGCCATTATAGTGCCTACTTCCCAGGCTTTGGGTGAGAACTAACACCATGCCTGATAGAGAGTAAGCACTCAAAAAATGGTGGTTAGTTATTTGCCGAGAAAAAGAAATAAATACTGATCCATGCTATAACAGGTGGGAACTTCAGAAACACTATAATCAGTGAAAGAAGCCAGTCACAGAAGACCACGTATTTGTGACTCCATTTATTTAGGCAAATCCGTAGAGACAGAAAGCAGATGAATGGATGTCAGGAACTACAAGGAGGGGGCACGAGGATGACTGCTTATGGCAGTGGGGTTCCTTTTGGGGGTGAAGAAAATGTTCTAAAATGAGATTGTGGGGATGGTTGCACAAATCTGTGAATATACTAAAAACCACTGAATTGTACACTTTCAACAAATGCGTTTGATGGGGTATGAATAACATCTTAATAATATGGTTTTGTTAAATAGTGGTTGGAAAAAAAGGCAACATAAAACTCTGGAAGCCTTTACAAATATTGTCCCTTTCTCTGATCAAAAACCTAAGGGAGCCCTGGCCGGTTTAGCTCAGCAGAGTGTCGACTCGCGGACCAATGAGTCTCGGGTTCGATTCCGGTCAAAGGCACGTACCTCGGTTGCAGTTCGTCCCCGGCCCTGGTCGGGTCGTGCAGGAGGCAACCACTCGATGTGTCCCTCTCACATCGCTGTTTCTCTCTCTCTCTCTCTCTCTCTCTCTCTCTCTCTCTCTCTCTCTCTCTCCTTTCCACTCTATATGAACAAAAATGGAAAAAACAAAACAAAACTAAGGGAGACACTTGTGCATGTGCCCAAGGGATGTGTACAGTGGGGAGTCTACAGCATTATTTGTTAGGGCAAATATTGGCCGCAACCTGAGTACCCAGCAAAGGGGAATGGATAAATAAGTCATGCCTAGAAATATTATGCCCCTGTTAAAAAACAAAAGACCAGTCCTCTGTGTATGGACATGGGAAAAATTCCAAGTCATAATTTTGAGCAAAAAAAGCAAATGGGGGGACATGATGGGAGAGATGATTCCACAAGATCATTTATTTTCTACGAGAACAAAAACGCAAATATATATAAGATATGTAAATGTAAATATACAGAAGAAGGGTTGGAAAAACCACTCCAAATTGCTGACAGAGGTGGGAGAGGTGTTAGGGGTCATGACTGAGGGCCAGTGGTGGTGATCAAAGCTGGTTTCAGTATTCCCTGGAAGGAGAGAAACATTTTAAGTGGGCCACTATTTTCATGTACCACTTTGGTAATTAAAGATCAATTTTCAAAAGAAAAGAATAACCTAGTTTCCATTTAGAATTGAGCTTTCATGAAAGTGGAAATACTCCAAAATAAAGAAGATCTGGCAAAGTAAGTAGAAAAACTATAGAGAGGGATAAAAGAGTAAAGTAATGTGTCCAAAAAAAAAAAATTTCTTCATCAGCCCATTGAAAAAACTTTGTCAATATTGGCACAGTCTTACAAAATCAAACCCACAAGCACAGCACACGAATAAAGAGGAAATTCATCATTCCTCTTTGCTGATGAAACTTCCCACATTTGAGGTTCAGAATTTCGCAGACTGTACACTGAATTTCGGCTTACTTCACAACCCTATTTATATCTTAGTGTGCGTTTGGAGTACTTCTTCACACATACACACACACATGCACTTAAGATAGAAGAAAGTCTCTTAGCCATTTGTATGTCCTGTTTGGAGAGGTGTCTATTTAGTTCCTCTGCCCATTTTTAATTGGGTTCTTTGTCTTCCTTTTTTTGAGTTGTATGAGTACTCTATATATATTGGAAATTAACGCCTTATCTGATGTATCATTGGCAATTATGCTCTCCCATACAGTGGGTGGCCTTTCCCTTTTGATGATTGTATCTTTCGCTGTGCAGAAGCTTTTCAGTTTGATGTAGTCCCATGTGTTCATTTTCTCCTTTGTTTCTATTGCCTTAGGTGATGTATCAGTGAAAATTCTGCTGCGTATGATGTCTGAAATTTTGTTGCCTACAGTTTCTTCTAGGATTTTTATGGATTCATGAGTCACATTTAAGTCTTTTATCCATTTTGAGTTTATTCTTGTGTAGGGTGTAGGTTGATGGTCTAGTTTCATTTTTTTGCATGTAGCTATCCAATCTTCCCAACACCGTTTATTAAAGAGGCTGTCCTTACTCCACTGTGTGCTCTTGCCACTTTTGTCAAATATTAATTGAGCATATTGCCTTGAGTCCATTTCTGGGTTCTCTGTTCTGTTCTATATGCCTGTTCTTGTGCCAGTACCAGGCTGTTTTGATTACAGTGGCTTTGTAGTATAACATCACTATTCATCAGAGAGGTGCAAATTAAAACAACACTGAGGTATCACCTCACACCTGTCAGGATGGCCGCCATCAACAAATCATCAAACAACAAGTGTTGGTGAGGGCGTGAAGAAAAGGGGACTGTAGTACACTGCTGGTGGGAATGCAGACTGGTGCAGCCACTATGGAAACAATATGGTGTTACCTCAAAAAATTAAAAATTGAACTTCCATTTGACTCAGTGATCCCACTTCTAGGAATATACCCTAAGAAGCCTGAAACACCAATCAGAAAGAATATATGTACCCCCATGTTTGTAACAGCACTATTTACAATAGCTAAGATCTGGAAACAGCCCAAGTGTCCATCAGTAGACAAATGGATAAAAAAGCAGTGGTACATATACACAATGGAGTACTATGCAGCTGTAAGAAAGAAAGATCTCTTATCCTTTGGGACCTGGAAAGTATTATCCTAAGTGAAACAAGCCAAACAGAGAAAGACAAGTATCATATGATCTCACTTATTTGTGGAATATAATGAACATAACAGTCTGAGAATGGGGTAGTCCCAGAGACGTGGAAGTGAGGTGCAGACTGACAATCCCCAGAAGAGGGGGTGGTTGGGGAGACATAAACCACAGAATTTATATGCATGTATGCATGAACAATGAACATGGACAACAAAGCTGGGGACAGGGCAGGGAGGGAGGGGAAGGGGGCAATCACTGGGGGAAAAAGGAGAAACATCTGTAACGAAAATAAATTAATTAATTAAAAAAAAATAGAAGAAAGTGCTTGAAGAATCTGTTACTTTGTTCAAAGGAGAGTCAGAGGGGTAGATGACTTGCCCAAGGTCACACAGCTTGAAAGGGGTAGAGTGTGTGCTCAGAAGTCTGCACTGATAACAGATACTGCTAGAATGTGCTAGAATGTCGCCGCACAAGAGTACTTGAGCCTTGGGGCAAGTGCCTGGCTGAGTTGCCCTGGCCATTCCAGACTGCCGAAGGGAGACAGGAGGGATGAACCATGGACTGTGCCGCCTTCTCCTTCCTCCCCCACCTCAGGCTGAGTCACTGGTTGTGTCTGCCCGACACACCCATTTCAGTCAATTAGAGGAAACACACTTTCTTTCATGGAAATAAATGACGCTCTAGGCAGTGGCTGAACACATATTGAGATGAACTGACCACTTGTATCTCCTGCCTGTTTGATGCAGTGACAATCTGCCTGAACGGAGTGCTGGTAAGTCTGAAGCCACACTCAGCTCGACCCAGTTCATCTGAAACCTGACTTTCACATCTGAGGGGGACCTGCGGTCACCATGTCCCAACGTCACAGAGATGGGAAGTTGGGCCTCTTTCTTGGAAGGGCCATTATAAAAACCCCAACGCCTACAGGTCTCTTTGTAGAATCAGCCCCTCCCCCACTCCGCTTCTGGACAAAGACCCTTTTCTACCGGCTTGGTGGGGTTAATCAATCACACAGCCCTGCACAGCTCCAGTTAGAGGCGAGCCTGGGACTGGAGCTCAGCCAATCTGATTCTCTCCTGGGACTTTAAATCTTACAGCTGCGACACAAATTCTCAATAGAGGCATACTTCGTTTTATTGTGCTTCGCTTTGGCGTGGCAGATATTGCATTTTTTACAAATAGGTTTGTGGCAACCCTGCATCCAGCGAGTCTATCGGCGCCATTTTTCCAACAGGCTCAAATGATGGTTACCCTTTCTTAGCAATAAAGTATTTTAAATTAAGGGACATACATTTTTTTTTAGACACAATACTATTGCACACTTAATGGACTACAGTGTAGTGTAAACATAACTTTTATATGCCCTGGGAAACCCCAAGATTGGGGTGACTCATTTTATTGTGATGTTCACTTTATTACAGTGGTCTGGAACCAAACCTGCAATATCTCTGAGGTCTGCCTGTAATGCTTCAAGTTCACTGGTTCATTCCTAGAACTCTTTCATTCCTCGTCTTCTGTGAAGCTAGTCTTGTTAGCTTTTTGTTTGATTTTTTTTCAAGTTGGATTTATTGACTTGCAATTTACATACAATTCACCCTTTTCAGCCCTGGCCGGTTTGGCTCAGCGGTTAGAGCGTCGGCCTGAGAGACCCGGGTTCGGTTCCCGCTAAGGGCACGTACCTCGGTTGCAGTTTGTCCCCGGCCCTGGTTGGGTTGTGCGGGTGGCAGCCACTCTATGTGTTCCTTTCACATCGATGTTTCTCTCTCTCTCTCTGTTCCTCTCTCTCCCTCCCACTCTACCTGAACAAAAAATGGAAAAATGTCCTCGGGTGAGGATAAAAAACAAAACAAAACAAAACAATTCACCCTTTTCAGGTGTATAGCTCAACGAGTTAATAAACATACCCAATCAAGTTATTCCTTCAAAACCAAATTTTCCTCCTGCGTTTTTTGTAGGTGATTATCTCCCGACCTCCCTCTGTCTCTAGCAACCACAGATCTGGTTACTGTTCTTATTGTTTTGTCTTTTCCAGAATGTCATAAAAATGATATCCTACAGTGTATATCCCTTTGAGTCTGACTTTCTTTAATTGTACAATGCATTTGATATTCATCCATGTTGTTGTATATCAGCAGTTTGTTCCTTTTATGGCTGAGTAGTATTCCACTGAATGAATGTGCCACTGTTTATGCATTAACCAGTTGAAGGACATCTGAGTTGTTCTGGGCAATTAGAATAGAGCTGTTGTAAACGTACAGGTACAGCTCTTTGTGTAGACATGTTTTTGGATAAATACATGTGAGCCCTTGTCCTTCCAATTGATCTTTTTCGGATGTTGTTAAGCTGCCTTGAGTCTGTGTCTGTTCATACAACCAAAGAGCAGAACAGAGACCTTTACATTTCCCTGATTTAACTTCCCCAAGAACTATGGAGTTTCTGGTTATTCTCCTCATTTTACAGAGGAAACCGAGGCTCAGAGAACCTAAATAACCTTTCCTAGACCACACAATGGGAACTGAAATCTAAATTAACATCATAAAGGTTGCCCAGTTGTCTTTCTAAACTCTTGGTCACCTTGGGAGGAGGTGAGCAGCTTCCTCTTGTGGTTTCTAACCAACGTTTCTTGATTGACAGTTGATCAAATAAGCTCTTCATTCCTTTTCTCTGGGCCTCAGTTTGCCCACTTGAGGAATGACAAGGTAAAACCCAATAATGAAAGTCTGATGCCCTGTGATTTCGACTTGCTAGGACTATAAGAGAGGAGTGAGCGAAGCCCCATCTTCTGATAAACAATCACAGGACATGGAGGGAGTGGGGTCGGGAGCCCATCCCTCCCTCCGCTGCTCCCCCACAGATGACTTCCTGAGCTTGCACCCCAGCTGGTTGACCCCCAGAAGAGCAATTTTCAGTCTCTGCCTTTTTGGCCTAAGAAAAAAATCTCCTTGTCACATTGGATTAGCATCACCCTTTTTGCTGCGAATCTTCTCAGGGATACAGCTCCCCTTCTCCGTCAATATTTTCAGAATGTTCAGGTTTCCAAATGAGACCTGACAGGTGAGATTCTTCTTCTTTTTAAAACCTTTTAAAAAATAAAATGAATCACCCTATGCACGTCCTGGAAGTTCAAATTAGATTAACTCTGTCCTTTCCTTGGCTTACTGGGAGTGGAGAGGTAGGAAGAGGGATATGACTGATACTTAGTCTCGGGACAAGTCCCACATCAGGACCCACCTTCTTCTCAAGTCACCACCCTCTCTGGGTGCTCAAGGTGGTCTCCAGGCTTATCAGGAAGCCTGGGGGCAGGGTTGATGGAGGGCTTCAGGGGCAACAGCTCTTAGCGGCATGACCTGATGCAAACACCACGTCTCTGCACCCCTCTTTTCTCACCCAAATAATGGGGATAATGAGAGTGCTGAGCTCCCAGATTCAAAAACAAGTGAATTATTGCAAAGCAGAGCATTGGGCATAGGCAAAGGCTGCACAAATGTTGGCTCTTTGTTTTTACTCTTATTATCTCCAAGGGCTTCAAGACCCTGGTTCCCATTTGCTCCCTTGTGTGGGCTCTGGGGCGTGGGTGAGAGGGGATGCCAGGGCCATCGTGCACCTACTGTGTGCCAGCTCGGTGTGAGAGATGTATGCTTATCATAGCTTTTTCTTGTTTTTTTTTTTTTTTTCCCAGCCTCATCTGGCCCCACAAGACACTAGTTGTCATTCTCCCTGGTTCTCTGTCTGCATGATGAATGGTTCTGTCATCCAGTTTCCAGACGAGAAGAGCGAGGTTCAGAGAGAGCAGGAGCTTGTCTGGGGTCCCTGGGGGCCACTCTGGAGCTGGGGTGGGCCCTGGGTTAAGGCGGGTTCATGCTTGTCTGTCCCTTCCCTGAGAGTCCCAGTCCCATGTCCCACCAGCTGAACCCAACTGGCCTGCCACCCCTTCTTGACGGCCATCAAGTAGCCCTGGGAAAAGTGCACCTCTCTAGACCAGCAGCTCCAAGACATCCACAGGATTGCCTTGCTGGAGCTCAGATAGGACATCCGCTGGGGCACCCCCAGGGGCAGAGGCCAGCAGGACTCTGGCCTTCATTAATTGCCCGCCCCAGGTTCAGAGGGGGCAGCAAACCCCAGCTCAGTCGCCTCCAGTGGCTTTTGTGAAAGCCTTTTACAGGTGAGGACACTGACACGCCCGCCTAGAGCCAGGCCTGCCCAGCTCCAAAGCCATGCCTACTGCAACCGCCTTTCTCCTGCAAGGGGCCGTGGTTACAGGGGTGGGAGAACCAGCAAGGGGAGAGCAGAGAGGAGCTGGTGTCAGTGTCCCAGCGGGAATGGATGGCGGCTGGGGCGAGGGAGCGGTTCACACCTCTGTGCCCTGCTGTTCCTTGTGCTTCTGTCTATTCTTCACAGTTTAACCCCAGAATCACGTGTTCAGGGACAGCCGCCACATCGACAGCTGCGTCATTATCATTCACTAAGCACCTACTGTGTGCAGGGACCTGTGTTTTCCATCCATCCTCTCCTTCCACCCCCACACCAATCCCAGGAGCAGCTCAGCCAGCCTTGTGACCTTTGTGGACGAAAAGGGGCCACCGACGAAACCTGACAAGCAGCTCTGGGGAGGCCTGCGTGGCGGCCTTAGAAACTCAGAAACTGAAAGTAACCACATGGGATGGTCTGAAACTACAACTTTCTAACTAAAAGCAGCTCGTGGCGGGTAGTCACATCCGAGGCAGGTATCTCTCTGACGAAGGTCAGTCTTTACTGGAACTGAGCCAGTCGACTGTCTTTCCGCATCTCACAGAGCGCACCTTTGGAATGCCTGAGTGATCCCCTTCCCAGCCCCTCGGGGCACAATCTCCCGCCGGAGTGTAAGATCGCCGACCCCTCAGTGTCATCTCGTTCCCCCCGCACCGTCTCTGTGCTGTTCGTGCTCACGGGCAACTAGCCTGTGCCTCCGATGTACAAGAAGTATCTGTCTCTGCGTTTTACTCTGTACCCAGAGCCCGAGGTTGCCCCGCTTCGCTTTCTCCGCCTCCCCAATCCACCCGCAGTGGGATTCATGCCACCCTCCTTCTGGCTCCTGCTTTGATGGGAATGTATACAACAAGGTGCAAACTGCCATCTCTGGAGCCGTTTCTCAATCCACTGAGATTTTGCTTCCCGGCAATTGTCATCAGTTTGGCTCCAATTCATAAAAATGTTTACAGGCCTGGATATTTCTTAACTTGACACCTTAGACACGGTCTGTATAGGAATAACTCACACATTTGCAACTTCACCCCTAAATTTCAGACCCAGCTTTCCAATCACCTCCTTCACTCTTCTGGTCTTCCCACCCCCAATCCGGTCCTCCCCATTCTGCCCCTCTTAATGGATGGCAACACTACTGTTCATTCCATCTGTTCAAGCCCCAGACCTCGGAGTCAACCCTGACTCTCTCCCTCTACCCCCACCCCCAACTCAATGTCCTGATGGCTCTGCCTTTAAAATATCTCCAGAATCTGGCCCGGCCGGTGTGGCTCAGTGGTTGAGCGTCGACCCATGCACCAAGAGGTCACTGGTTTGATTCCTGGTCAGGGCACATGCCCAGGCTGTGGGCCTGATCCCCTGTGGGAGGTATGCAGGAGGTGGCCAATCAATGTTCTCTCTCATCGATCTTTCTATCTCTCTCTCCTTCTTCTTTCTTCTCTCTCTAAAACCAATAAAGAAAAAAATAAAATATCTCCAGGCTCTAACTCTTTCTCACAGCCTTTACTGCCACCTCTCTAGTCCCAGCCACTGGTGACTTTCCATTGATACAGGTGTCCCTGCTTCTTCCCTTGCCCCTCCCCTCCACCCCCATCCACACAGCAGCCAGAGGGATCCCTTTAAAATGTAAGTCAGATCATGCCACTACTTTGCTCAAGAACTTTCAGTGGCTCCCCATTGCACTCTGACTGAAGCCCCAGTCCTCATCAGGTCCCTAGTGATACTATGGTCTGACCCTGCTGTTCTGTGACCTCCTCCCTGCTCACTCAGCTCCCACCATTCTGGCCTCCTTGCCACCCCCTCAGTACGCCAGCGGTTCTCCTGGCTTAGAGCTTTGGCGCTGGCTGTTCCCTCTGCCTGAGAGGCTCTTCCCTGATGAGGGGACCTGGCACAGTGTGGGCACCCGAGAAGTGTGTGATCTCAAAGGAAATTCAACAATGATGGGTGAAGATTTGGCTCACACATATTAGACGCTGTAGAGATTGCTCAACTTTTCTGTGTCTCAATGTCCTCTTTTGTTGCTCTAGCTTTTAAGTAAGCTGACAGTATCACTGGGGGCTCGTTTTGTCACAGCTTGTGGGCAGAGAGAGGTCATGCCCTCAGACCCAACCAGTTCAGCCTAGGGACACTAAGGCCCAGAGAGGGCTCACATTGTCTAGAGACCCCTAAAGAGTTAGAGACCGACTGTGAGTGTGTTTTTTTGAGAGATTACTTATTGGATAATTTATTTTTATTTATTTATTTATTTTTAATCCTCACCCGAGGACATTTTTTTTTGCATTTTTTGTTCAGGTAGAGTGGGAGGGAGAGAGAGGAAGAGAGAGAGAGAGAAACATCGATGTGAAGGGACACATCGAGTGGCTGCCACCCGCACGACCAACCAGGGCCGGGGACAAACTGCAACCGAGGTACGTGCCCTTAGCAAGAACCGAACCCGGGTCTCTCCGGACCGCAGGCCGACGCTCTAACCGCTGAGCCAAACCGGCCAGGGCGGATAATTTATTTATTGAAAATTTATTGAGCACCTTCTGTGGGCTGAGTCATGAATAAGACAGAGTTCCTACTGTCAAGAAAGTCTCAGGTCAGTGGGGGAAACAGACAGGTTACAAGGTGCTCACTACGTATACAGTAATTCCCGTAAATGGTGTTCAGGCTTGTGTTGGAGAAAAGCTTGGGGCCTGAGGAAACCAGAGGGAAGAGAAATTCTGTGTGGCAGATCAGGGCAGGCTTCACGGAGAAGGTGACACTGAATCTGGATTTTACAGTACGAATACGAGTTAGCCAGGCAGCTAAGGCGAGGAGGAGCATTTGCTGCAATGGGACCTATCTGCAAGAAGGGGCCAAGTCTCAGAGGTAAGGAAGAGTGTGGAGAATTTATAAGAAGGGGGTATCAAAGAGTGTAGCTGGAGTTTAGGGATGCTTACAAGAAACTAAATCTGGGGATCTTAGTGGGGCCCCGACCACAAAGAACCTTGTATGCCAGGCTCCAGGTTCAGGTTAGGCCAGAGGAGTCATGAGAAAGCTTTTAAATGAGGGAATGACATGGTTAGGAATGAATTTGGGGAAGATAATGATGTAATCATTAACCAGGGAATTTTAGAGCTTGAATTGAGTGATTATCATAATTGCTGGGCCCTGTTTTAAAGACAAGCAAATTGAGGTCAAAGAGGCAGATGGTGCTCAGCTGGTCAGGGGTGGAAGCCTTTTCTCACATAGTCGCTTGAGGTGGACTGAGCCTGAGGCTGGGGTACGTTTGCGGCTCTTGTGAGGGAAGCTGTTCCCAGTAGGACCGGTTCCCGTCCCTCTGCGACGTCCTTCTCTCTGCTTCTCCCTTCTGGTCCTGTCCTGGAGTCTCTGAAGGACATGTTGATCTGGGAGTCCTCTCCTTACACGTCCCTGTTCTGGGTGTGACCCTGACCGTGCCCCTTCCCCTCTGGAACCTCGGTTTTCCCATCTGGCTAATGGGTGTGATCAGTGAAGTGATGGCTAGTGCTGACCATGTACATTCCGGAGCCTCACCAAGGCCCCAAAGGGGACAAAGGCTAGCTATCACCGGTCGCCTGTGCACGGGCAGAAAGTGAGTTAGAAGCTGGCTCTTGGTGAGATGGGGAAACCAAGGTTGATGTCTACCTGAGCGACGTTCAGCCTTTTTCATCTCATGCCACACCTACACTAATGACTAAAATTCTGCAGCACACCCAAAAATCTCTTTTTTGTCAATCTGACCAAAAAAAAAAATTAGGTATAATTTTGATTCCTTCACACCAGGCAACTATTGTTGTGTTGGCTGTTGTCATTTTTTAATTTGACAATCTAAGGAAAAAGAGGTCAGTGCCCCTGACTAAAGAGTCAGGTATTACGTGTTTTACAAATTCTTGTGGCACACCGAAGTTCCTGCCACGCACACGCTGTGAGCCCTGCTGGGACTCTGGGTGGCACTGGGGTCTCACTTTTCTCCTCCTGGTCTCTACGTTCCTCTCAATGTGACCTAAGACCTCCATAGCTGTGTAAGTGAAAGTGGTAAAAACCATCCACTGAGGGACTCCCCACAATACTGAGGGACAACCCTAGACAAAGACAGACACCTCCCACCCCGGTCCCCACAGAGCCCGTGCCTGGCTGAGCCCAGTTGGTAGCTGTGATGTCGGGCCTGCTTGCTGGCTTGGCAGCCAAAGCAGCAATGGCCCCAGGGCCTGACGGTTATACGGGAGGAGCTGAATCATCCTTCTACTCTTCAAGATTCTTGAGCATGACCTCGCCCTGTCGCAGCCCATGCAGACACTGGAGACTGGTCCTTGGAAAAGATCACATGGCTTTGGCGCTTGGCCAGTTTTCTGTGGCAGAAGCACCACTGTGTTAGAGTCAGGACTACCTTCGAAGTTTAATTCCACCCTCAGACTCCTTGAGAGTGACCCAGAAATCCCTCAGGTAGCACGTGGAGATGCACTCCCTGGGTCACCAAGCACAAACTGAGGCCCACTCTGGGTTCAGCCCACGTCAGGACCTGTGGGAGACAGAGAAATGAGGCAAGTGTGTTTTCCTTCTGTGCCTTTAACAGAACATCTGTGGTTTTTCCCTAATTGATTTTAATGCATGTCCACTGTTCGAAATGTGTCAAATACAGAAGAGCCAAAAGAGTAAAGTAAGTCACTACAAATATCACCACCAGAGAGAACAACTGTTAACGTTTTGTTGTATTTCTTTCGGTGTTTGTTGTATCATATTTAAATGATGTATATATATAAATGGTTTTTTATTGAGTGTATTGGGGTAACATTGGTTAATAAGATCATATAGGCCTCAGGTGTACAATTCTAGAACACATCATTTGTATATTGTATTGTGTGTTCTTCACCACCCAGATCAAGTCTTTTTCTATCACCATTTACCCCTTTTACCCTCTTTTACCTCCCCCACCCCCTTTCCCTCTGGTTGTAAACGATTTCAATTTCTAAAACTGAAATCACTTTCCACCATCCAACGAACGTTTACTGAGCATCTGCTCTGTCAACCATGTGCCAGGCAGTGGGACACACAGGGGGACAGGACAGAAGGGGTTTCTGCTCTCATGAAAGTTTCCTCTAAGTACTATTTCTTCACTTGCCTTTTTTCAGAGTGTGTCTAACATTTTCAAGTCACAACATGTATTTCTACAAAACACATTTATTCATCGTCTAGGATTTCATTAAAAAGACGAAGCCTAATTTATCAAACACCTTCTGTTGCTCAGTGTCCGTTGCAAACACCTTCTATTGCAAACAGTGGTCATCCTTGCAGCCACTGGTTATGGTGGGTTGGCTCATTCAACATTCACTTCAACCTCTTTCTATGTACCTTCCTGTACCGCAGGGGCTAGACGGGTGAAGATTGCATTTCCCAGACTCCTTTGCAGCTAGGGTTTAGAAACCAGTTAGTTCAGGACCATTAAGTGCACAAGTGTGAGATATGCAGGTTTAGCTGTTTCCTGCTGGTTTTGAAGGCATTGAGATTTCTACAGCCGTGACCTCAATGTTCAGTCACCAGCTCATGGTCAGAGTGTATGTATGAGGCAAGGGGTTGAGGAGAGAACCAGCAGCATCTGATCCCTGAAAGCTAAAATGACAAATTCCTGAACACAACAGTTCCCAAGCTTTTGGGTTGTGGAAGAGACAGCAGCTCCCATGGGTAGGCAGTATAGTAATGATGTTCTGAGTCATTCCTAGAGACCAGCCCACTCTCAAGATTTTTCAATAATTTTGCAAGAACTCAACTTCCTGTATTACATTTTTTTCTGTTTAAAGTAGTAAATGCGGTAAATTGCTAACCATGAAATCAAGGATTTACCCTTTGTTTGTTTAAATAGTTTCTTTGAAATATAAATAACATACCATAAACTTTATCCATTTCAAGTACACAATGTAATGGTTTTTAATATATACAGAGTTGTGGTTTCATCACCACAATATAATAGTAGAACATTTCTTTCACCACAAAGAGAACTCTATACCCATGAAAAGCCACTCTCCACCTCCTCCTCCATCCTCAGCAACCACTAATCTATTTTCTGTCTCTGTGAATTTGCCCATTCTGGAAATTTCATGTAAATAGAATCATACAATATGTGGTTTTCTGTGACTGTCTTTTTTTCACTTTTCATAATGCTTTCAAGATTTGTCCCTGTTGTAGCATATATCAGAAATCCATTCCTTTTTATTGCCAGATAAAATTTCATTATATAGATATACCACATTTTATTCATCCATTCATCAGTTAATGGACAATTGGGTAGTATCTACTTTTAAGCTATTGTGAGTAATGCAACTCTGAACATTTGTGTACATGTTTTTGTGTGAACGTATGTTTTAATTTCTTTTGGGTATATACCTAGAAGTAGAATTGCTGGATTATATGGTAACTCTATATTAACTTCTTGAGACACTGACAAACTGTTTTCCAAATCTGTACTATTTTACATTTGCATTAACAATGTACAAATTTCTATTTTCTCCACATCCTCTAAAACATTTAATACTGTCTCTCTTTGCTATTATAGCCATTCTGGTGAGTATGAAGAGGTATACTATTATGGATTAGATTTACACTTCCCTAATGACTAACGATGCTAAACAGCTAGTCAAGTGCTTATTGGCCACTTGTACAGCTTCTGTGGAGACATGTCTCTTCAGATCCTTAGCCCATTTTAAAACTGAGTTGTCTTTTTATTATTCATATGAGTTGTATGGGTTTGTTATATATTCTGGACACAAATCTCTTATAAGATATGTGATTTGCAAATATTTTCTCCCATTCTGTGGGTTGTCTTTTCACTTTCTTGATGGAACAAAAGTTTTTAACTGTGGTGAAGTCCAATTTATCTATTTTTTTCTTTTGCTGTTTGTTTTTTTGGTGTTATAGCTAGGAAAGCTTTGCCTAACCCAAGATTGCAAAGGCTGACTCCTATGCTTTCTTCTAAGAGTTTTATAGTTTTAACACATATTTAGATCCATAATCCATTTTGAGTTGTTTTTTTGTGTGTGTATAATGTACATGTGAGTATTCAGTTGTCATCACATCTTTTGTTGAAAGACTTCTTTCCTCCACTGAATGTCTTAACATCCTTGTTGAAAATCAATTGACCATACATTTTCTATTCTATTCCCTTAATCTATATGTCCATCCTTAATGCCAACACACATTGTCTTGATTACTATAACTTTGTAATTAGTTTTAAAATTAGAAAGTGTGGATCCTCCAACTTAGTTCTTCTTTTTCAAGATTGTTTTTACTATTGTAATTCCATATGAATTTTAGGGCCATCTTGTCAATTTCTGCACACACAAAAAGAGCCAGTTGGAATTTTGATAAAGATTACATTGAATTTTTAGATCAATTTGGAAAGTATTTCCAACTTAACAATGTTAAGTCTTCTGATCCATAAATGGAATGTCTGCCCATTAATTTAGATTTTTTTTCTTTTTTTCAATAATGTTTCGTAGTTTGCAGTAGACAAGTCTTACACATTTTCTGTTAAATTTATTCCTAACTATTTTATTTTTTTATATTATTGTAAATAAAACTTTTCTTAATTCTATTTCATATTGTTCATTATTAGTATATAAAAATACAATTGGTTTTTGTGTATTGATCTTATAACCTTGCTGAACTTCTTCATTCATTCTAATAATTTCCTAGTTTGTTCCTTAAGATTTTCTTTTCTTTCTTTGTGTTTTGTTGTTGTTGTTAATCCTCACCTGAGGATATTTTTCCATTGATTTTTTTTAAAGATAGAGTGGAAGAGAGGGAAGGAGAGAAAAAGAGAAACGTTTATGTGAGAGAGATATATCAATTGGTTGCCTCCTGCATGACTCCCGCTGGTGACCAAACCTGCAATCCAAGTACATGCCCTTGACCAGGAATTGAACCTGTGACCCTTCACTCTAACCACTGAGCAAAACTGGCCAGAGCAGGATTTTCTATATATAATATTATGTCATCTACAAACAGAGATAGTTTTACTGCCTTTCAATTTGGGTACCTTTTATTTTATTTTCTTAACTGATTGCTCTGGTTTAAACCTCTAATACAATGTTGAATAGAAGTGGCAAGAGCTGACATCATTGTCTTTTTCCTGCGCTTAAGGAAAAACATCTAGTCTTTTGCCAGTAATTATGACGTTAGCTGTGGGTTTTTCATAAATGCCCTTTATCAGATAGATGACTCACCCATTTTTAAAGGCTTTTGCTGTGTGAATCATGCCTCTTTGACATACCAATTATTTTCCTTTGGGAACTCTCTTGTCAACATCTTCCAACAACAACCTGGGTCACTATAAAGGTGTAGCCTCCGGAAATAAACAAAACTCTCTAGGTGATAACTGATGAGGAGAGAGAGAGAGAAACAGAGAGAGAGAGAGAGAGAGAGAGAGAGAGAGAGAGAGAGAGAAAGAAAGAGAGAGAGAGAATGAATGAGAATCACCTCCCTTGATCTAGTTACACACAGACCTGGGCTATGGTGACTGTAATCATAATATGAATTTGTATGTTAGTGTTTTTAACCCTGTCAGTCCAAAGGCTTCCACCTATTAACAACTTTTTATTGAAATAAAGCATTGTTAAGGGTTAACTTGGCTGGGCCACAGTAGGATGTTTTTCAGACGGGATTAACATTTAAATTCCCATTAAAAACTTTGAGAAAAGCAGATTACTGTCCATAATATGGGTGGGTCTTTAATCAGTTAAAGGCCTTAACAAACAACTGACCTCTCCCGATGGGAGAACTCCACCAGCAGACTGCCTTCAGACTCAAACTACACCCCAACTGCTGATCCACCCTGCAGATTTTTAGACTTGCCAGCCTCCACAATTGTATAAGCCAATTTCTTAAAATATCCCATTCCCATGCCCCATAACCCTGGTTGGTGTGGCTCAGTTGGTTGGAATGCTGTGTCATGCACCAAAAGGTGACAGGTTTGATTCCCAGTCAGGACACACATCCAGGTTACAGGTTCAATCCCCGCTCCAGACACATGCTGGGGGCAACCATCAATGTTTCTCACTCTCTCTCTTTCTCTCTCCCCTCCTTCTTCTCTAAAATCAATTAAAAATAACTATAAAAAAATACTCTTCTAGCCCAGCTGATGTGGCTCAGCGGATTGAGCATCATCCCACGGACTGAGAGGTCCTGGTTTGATTCCCAGTCAGGGCACATGCCCGGATTGCGGGCTGTCTTCAGTAGGGAACATGCAGGAGGCAGCCGATCAATGTTTCTCTCTGACATTGATGTTTCTATCGCTCTCTCCCTTCCTCTCTCTCTCTAAAAAAATCAATTAAAACATGTAAAAAAATACCTCTCCATATACATAGGTAGCTATATAGATATTTCTTTCTATATAAATATATGTACATTTTTATTGGTTCTGTTTCTCTGCAGAACTCTGCCTAATACAAGCATATATGCAGAAAGGCACACATAAGTGTACAACCTGATAAATGTTCCCAAGCTGACCATGACAGGTCAAGAAACAGGACATGCCCATCACCCCAGAAGCCCTCCCTCTGCTTCCATCCAATCACCAACCCCCCCAGAGGTAACCGCTATCCTGACTTGCAACCGCATAGATTGGTTGTGCTGGTTTTAGAACCTTACAGAAATGGCATCATTCAGAACATACTCTTTTGTGCCTGGCTGCTTTCACTCAGCAGCATGTTCAGATGAGCTTCCTCTGCACGGGCGCGTCGAGCGCCGGCTGGTCTCCTCGCAGAGGAGTATCCGCTGTGCAGCTCACTTCCGTTCAGGACCCGTTCAGCTTTGATGGATGTCCCATTGTTTCCAGGGCGGAACTACTGCAGATGTGCCGCCGTCGGCATCCTTGCACATGTCTTTAAGTAGACACGTAAAACATTCAAGTGTAATTAGAAACCCCAAAGTGTAATCGCCGGATCCCCCTTTTTTATAGCAAATATTTTACGCTTCCTTTCATTTCAATTTTCTGAAATGATATTCATGAATGATAATCTACCCACGCACATGTATGTCATTATGTTGCCCAGTCTGCAATATAAAGGAGGTATAAACAGGAAGTAATTTATAAGAAATTCCTGTGTATTTCACTGTGTTCTTGGGCACAACTACTCAAGAAGTGATAATAAGCAGTATCTACTCATAATGAATAAGTTTAAATTCCAGAGACGTAAGCAGATCAGACATTGTTATACACCAGAAGTGCGGGGGCATGACAGGGAGAAGGTGCAGGTGGAGATTAAGATAAAAACTGCTGTTAGGGCAAGACAGAACAGACCTGACTTATTTGTGTATGAAAAGAGAAAGAGAGAAATAACCTTTCCTGAAGCAGGGAGAACACAAGACATACTGCAGCCTGTCAAGGGTGAGAATAGGAGCTGAGCCTCCGAGTGGAACGATAATTCCCATTTTATGACCCTGGACAGGGTAGTGGTGTGGTTACACAGGAAACTCATCTTCCTTTGACTCTCACTCCTCAACAGAGGGGTGCATTTCACCTTCAGAACTTTATGGGTTTCTTTGTTTTGTTCTGTTTTTATCCTCACCCGAGGACATTTTCGCATTCGTCTTCAGATAGAGCGGGAGGGAGAGAGGAAGGAAGAGAGAGAGAGAAACATTGATGTGAGAGAGACACATCGAGTGGCTGCCACCCACACGACCCCAACCAGGGCCAGGGACAAACTGCAACCGAGGTACGTGCCCTTAGTGGGAACCAAACCCGGGACTCTCTGGTCTGCGGACTGACGCTCTAACTGCTGAGCCAAACCGGCCAGGCTCACCTTCAGAACTTTAGAGAGAGAGAGAAAGCCCTTTGGGACCACATCCCTCGTTACACAGAAGTGAAGGTGACCAGGGGATGAATCACAAAGGAAGCTTTCCATCCACGTTATCAAGACGCCACACCGTGCACCTATGGGGACTGTTTCTGAGTAAGGTTGAGAAACGATGGAAGCCTCCAAATAAATCATCTCAGTCTGTAACCTTTCCAACATGGATTCGAAACAACTAGCCCTAAAGAAATTCAGTGAGATTTCTTGCATCTCTAATTTACTAATAATTAACTCTAAACCTATAAAAATAGAGTTACATACCTCCTCTATTGAATATTTACAGTTGGTTTCACTGTTTTCCAGCCCATGAGAGTGTGAGCATGTGCCTGGGGTTGGACAGGGGTGAAGGCAATGCCCTGGATTGGGGTCAGGAAAGCCTCTAAATATTTCCCTCTAAACATGTACTTCGTGCCCTGGCCGGTTTGGCTCAGCGATTGGAGCATCGGCCTGTGGTCCGGAGAGACCCGGGTTCGGTTCCCGCTAAGGGCATGTACCTCGGTTGCAGTTTGTCCCCGGCCCTGGTTGGTCGTGCGGGTGGCAACCACTCGATGTGTCCCTTCACGTCGATGTTTCTCTCTCTCTCTCTCTTCTTCTCTCTCCCTCCCTCTCTATCTGAACAAAAAATGGAAAAATGTCCTCAGGTGAGGATAAAAAATAAAAAAATAAAAAAAATAAACATGTACTTCGTGATGGTCCAATACATTGACTGGACAGGCTGGGCAGAGAGAAACTTATTCAATAATTGAGTTACTATCCTTATTGCATTTACGCTTTATAACAACCTTTTCCCACATTATTGAAAAAAGGTTGTTATTGGGATTTTTATATGACTTCTTATGGAAGAAACCTCTGCGTTTTGTGCTGCACGAAAGCCTAACCTATTCATATTTGTCGTGAGTTTTCATCTGATGGACTCTTGAAAGTTGAGGGTTTTAGGGCAATTTTCAACAGTGTGAGACTGTGCAGTGCATTGTGGGATGCCCAGCATGCTTGGTCCTTGCCCTGTAAATGTCACGAGAGCCCCCAGTTGTGACAGCCAAAAACGACCCCATGAGTCTGTAAAATGCCCCCTAGAGCACTCCTGACTTAAACCTGCTTCACCTCAACCCTGACCTCCTCATTCCAAACTCAGTTGGTGGCATTTGGGTTCAAGGACAGAGGTTGACATTCACTCGATATATTTCATCTTCTTATATTCAGCCCTTTGGCCCTGCTCCTCAAGGTCTTTGGACATCCTGGTTCCGATATCTAATGTCTTAATGCTTTTCTTGGCCACACTGTAAAAGGCCATCTGTCCACCTTAAAGTGATCAATAGATGTGTTGAACAGGATGGGGCTGGGGACGGACTCCCACGACAGTCCACCTTACAGCCTTCCTCGAGCCAGCAGTGAGGGAGCTGTGGGGGGAGCTGGTTTGATGAGCAAGAGCAGAAGTCTGTGCTTCTGGCTTCTGGTTATTTTTTGACATCATGGATGCAGCTCATGTCTCACCGACTTGTTCTTAGAATGTTTAAATGTTAGAACTCCATAGGCGTAGAATAAGAGCAACTCGAAACAGAGAAGTGACTTGTCCAAGGAAACTTGGCAAATGAGAGTAAGAACAAGCTGCCCTGGGGCTGACCCTCTCCGGGCCCCGGGAGATTAAATTCCTCCGACGGCTAATCAGAAGCCCGGAGTGGACTGTGCACCGCTCTGACCTGGCCTAAAAAGGGGTGGAATCCAGGGGCCGGTCCCAGCCAAGCGCACAGTGTCCGCAAGCCCATTCCAGCATCTGGCTTTTCTTTGGAGAATGGGCAGGGAGCCAGCGCTCTGTGAAGAGGGGGTATGGGCAGTCTCATCAGATTAGACACAAGCAGCTGCCTGATCAGGCATCTGGGACAGAGCCCTGAATGGGTGACCTGTGCTCCAGCCCCATGCACAAACTCCCCATACTCCAGTCCTCTGTTCCCCTACCTGTAAAGTGACAGCAATCCCTCCTCCCTTGCTTACCTCTCAGAGGTATTGTAAGGAGCCAACAAGGAGAACCAGACTGTTTAGGCTTTCTAGAACATTCCAAAGATAGATTTTTTTACTCTAAGATGGGAGCCACTAAAGGAGTTTGAGCAGAAGAGACAAGCCCTCTCACTTGGGTTGTAACAGAATGTTCTGATTCTCTGTAGGGAATAAGTTAGACTGATGGGGGAGGCTGAAAGCCGATGGACACGCGAAGGGGTCGCTGCAATGATCCAGGCAGGAGATGAGAGTGGTAGCAGGGGAGGTGGGCAGAAAGGGTCAGAGTCTGGATCTAGCTTGAAGGTGACACCAGTCAGACTGCTAAGTGATTGGCTGGGAGTGTGAGAGAGGCAGTCGAGATGATTGGGAGGGTTTTGACCACAGGAAGGAGGAACGTGTCCTTTTCTGGGCTGGGATGGCTGTGGGAGGAGCTGGTTTGATGAGCGAGAGCAGAAGTTTGTTCAGGACCTAGGAAGTTGGAGTTGCCTCAAACATCCAACTGGGAAGATCAAGTTGAACATCATTAAACAAATAAATTCTGTTGCTTCTCTCCGAGGAACACATGACTTTCACAGCACGCCCTTGACTTTCTGATGGTGGCTTGGTCACACATCGGGGGGAACGCCTGCTCTCCCCCACGCCCTCATCTCCGCTTGTGCTTCAGCCACGCTAAATGGTGCTGCTTTCTCCCCGAGATGCTCTGGGGAGACCTGGAAACCCCAAAGTGAGTTCTGAGTACTCAAAGTGGCCTGTGTTTCAAACCAGAGCATTCCTAGCATGTAAAAATCCACTCGGTATTTTTGTACGATATGGTAACAAAGAGCCCATCCCTGCTGCTAAAGGTGAGGAATTATTACTGACTCACTTAGTCTCTGATCCTGTTTCCTCATCTGTGAAATGGGCATGAGGTCTTTGCATGGGCTGAAGGGAAGAGACAGTCGGAGTGAGGTTCAGAGCTGTGTCTTCCTGGCACGGGCTCAGAGTTCGACAGGCTCCTGAGCCGGTTTTCTAGGTCCAGCCCCCACCACTGGTTGTGCTGGAAGTAACCCCTCAAGACCAGATGGCTCTGGCTCTTGGCCTCCAAGAAATCAAGGGCCTAGAAATGGGCCATGACTTTCCTGGGTCACCGTGCAATGCAGGCGTGAGCTGGGGCTGGGACCCAGGCTTCCCTGACCCCAGTCCAGGGCATTGCCTTCACCTGTCCAACCCCAAGCACGTGCTCACACTCTCAGGGGCTCTAATGCAAAGCAGTCCATCCCCCCAGTCAAAGAAACAGCCCGTCCCCCTACCCCAGGTTCTCCCCTGCCCAGAGCCTCTCTCCTCCTTCCTCCCTCCCTGGACACTCTCCCAGTCTGTCCTGCTGCCCACGTGTTTGGCATTACTCAGGCCCCCATGAACTGGACTTTCAGAGAAGGTCTGGACTTCTGGTCTCCCACAGGTCCATGGACCTAAGTACAAGCTTAGTATAGAGCATTGGCTGTGTGCCAAATGCTGTTACAAGCGAGTGATCACTTATCCAATCCTCTCAGCAACCCTAAGAGGTAGTAGACATTATTATCAGTCCCATTTTACAGATGAGTAAACCAAGACCCGGAAAAGTTAAAAGGCAGAGCGGGGATTCACAAAAGTGGCCATCAGGCCCTTATCCACCATGTATGCTCTCCAGAAACCTCACCCTGGTCAATTCCTGTGGTCACTGCGCCAGGCAGCCCCTCAGCCCGAACCACTGCCAGTCCCTGGTCCAGGAGAGCCAGACCCCTGGAGATGGCCGGCAGGGAAAACATGTCCCTGCTTTTTAAAGCAGGAAAGGCCAAGCAGGGCCAGGTCAGCGTCAGGGCAAGTGACTGGGTCCAGGCCAGAGCCATCCCCTGGTACCTTCGACTCCAGGCTGAGGCTGGCTGTGCCAGGGGCTGGACTGAGCCCTGCAGACCAAGGAGGGGCTGCCCCCAGGGAAGGCCAGGCCCTGCAAAACAAGCCTCCTCCCTCTGCCAGCTCAGCCTGCCCGGCCCTGCTGGGGGCCTCGGTGGCAAAGCCACCCTCCCTGGGCCCAGGCAGGGCCTGTCAGGACATTCAGCCCCAAGAGTGTGAGGCCCCCTCCCTGCCGCCCAGCTGCAGCCTTCTCTCCTGAAAAGATTCTCCTGTTCTCTCCTGACACATATTTGGGCCCTTTATTTTCCTCAGTGGCGAGAGATGGAGAGAGGAGCCCCAGAATGCCTACAAGGACTTCAAATAGTCCACTTAACACCTGGGGAAACTGAGGCAGCAAGCAGGAAAATGACTTCCCCAAGGTCAATTAGCTAGTAAAGAGACAGGCCTAAGGCTCCAAATCAGACCTGTCTGACTCAGAGTCCAGCTCTCCACAACACTGGGGCCCCACAGACAAGTTGCTCGGGTCCCAGGAGGGTGCCAGCCGCTCCCCAGCCCCTGCCAGATGTCCCTGTGATGTCGGGGCCCACACATTCCTGGTAATGACAGAGTTAGGACAGGGTTCTTTGAGGACTCAAATCATTTCCTTAGAAAATGAAAAAACCAAAACCAAAACCAAACCAGACAAGATGAACCATTGCACCCACTACCCTGGCACACAAGCTACAATTATAAAAACGCACAAATGTAGCCAGGTCTGTACTGGGGCAAGACAGGAGAGGTGGGTGCCCAGAGAAGGCACTAAACCTAACCTGAGGAGGAGTAGGGTCTTGGAAGGCTTCCAGGAGGAGGTGTGACGTCGAAGCTGTGTTTTGAAGGATGTATAGGAGTTAGCCAAGCAGGCAAATGAGAACAGTGCAAAGGCCTAGAGGAGCAGGAGAGTACAACTTCTTTAAGGAACTTCCTAGACACCAGGACCCCCAAAGCAAGGCTTGGGGAGAGATGGAGCATGGGCCAACCCACGAACATCTTCTAGGACTACCCGAGCTCTGAACTCATGTTTCTGAGTTCCCCAGGACCTGCTTTGACCCAGACAAGGGTCAGGAAGTTACCAGGGATTGCTGGGATTGGGCCAAGGACGCTCAGCAGGGATGGAAAAGCTGAAAGCCAGGCAGTTTCTTTAGAACTTTCTAGAACAGACCCCTGAGCTCCTGGCATACTCACATCTCAGGGCCAGGGTGGCTGCTTTTCTGAACTTATATTTTCCATTCGAGGCTTCAGCAGGCAGTGGGATCCGGGATGTTTAGAAAGTGCTGGTGACAGTGATGAACACTTAACCGTCACTGAGACCCCTCGTGGGCCTGGCCTGGTCAGACCTTCACAAGCACCATTTCTACCTCTTGTCACACCCTGCTGCAGAGGCGACCGGGGAGGTGGATGAGATTGCTGAGGGCCACACAGTGGGTCAGAAGCAGAGCTGGTGTTAGCCCCCGTGTGCCTGGCTCCAGCTTCAGCCAGATGGGAAGGGTCCTGAGCGAGATGACTACCTGACGCGGAGCCTCCGACGCAGACAGGGTTTGTGCAAGAGCGATTTACAAGGAGTGTCTCCAGAACACACCAGAAGGCGAGGGAGCAAGTGAGACAGGACAGGGCAACAGGTCAAGCAAGGCTGTTATCAGCCAGGTAAGTCCCCTGCTGGGCAGAAGGCACAGAGACCAGGGTCTCTGGGTTGCCCTGTACCCAGCAGACCTTGGTGAAGGACGAGGTGCAACCCCCAGGGGTGGGAGGGGCACTTTCAGCTCCCCCTGGGCACAGGGATGCCCGGCAGCCTGAGCAGAGGTGAAGGTGCGGGCTGTGGGAAATGAGTTCATCTCAGAAGTTGGTACGCAGGAAACGGGCACGAGACCTGGGGGTATGAGCAGAGCACGGCCTACGAGCTTCTGCGCAGGCACGAGGGGAGCTGAGCGACGGTCGAGTTCCCAGGCCAGTCCCTGTGGCGGCCTCGCCAACTGCACCATCCCATCTCTACACGTGTGCACACGCTGCTCACGTTCATTCAGCCAACAGTCTACCAAGCCCCGGCTACGTGCCCACCACGTGCCCACCACGCGCTCACCACGTTCCCACCACGTGCCCACCACGTTCCCACCACGTGCCACCATGTGCCCACCATATGCCCACCACGCACCCACCACGTTCCCACCACGTGCCCACCACATGCCCACCATATGCCCACCACGTGCCCACAATGTGCACACCATGTGCCACCACGTGCCCACCACGCGCCCACCACATTCCCACCACGCGCCCACCACGTGCCCACAACGTGCACACCACGTGCCACCACGTGCCCACCATGTGCCCACCACGCGCCCACCACGTGCAAGGCTCTGGGAACAGGTAGGGAATGGAGCAGCCTTGCACGTCCCTGCCCTCGTGCAGCTAAGGGCCTGGCTGGGGACACATGTCGATCATCACTGTGAAGAGACACCGGCTCCGAAGGGAAAGAGTGTGACTCTGAGAACAGAGGAACGTGACCTAAACCACGAGTACCAGGGGCGGCTTCCCTGAGGAAGTGACGCCTGGGTGGGTCAGGAGGAGGAAGAGGCTCAGGCAGGTGGTGGAAACAGCCTCTGCTGCTCCCTGGACCCCGCGTCTCAGCCCAGGAGCTCCCGCGGGAGGCGGGGACGTGACCCTCTGCTCAAAACATCCCCTGAGAAGTGGGAACAGCAGCCACATCAGAACTCTCAGTGACCTCTGTCCCTGTGACCCAGCACTTCCCCCCTCTGCCCTCTGTAGCCTGTGACCTCAGGGATGACGCCTGTGTTGCAAAACAACTGCCAGATTCCCCAGAAGTCTGTCAGTTCAGCTCCCTGGGCCCAGACAGCTCTTCCTACCTGCCCGGACGTCAGCCCCTGGGGAGGCTGAGCTGGCTGGTTTCAGAAGCAGCTGTTTCTGGAGAAAGCCTGGCCTCGCTTTGGTAGCAAACTTGGGTCCTGGGTTCAGAGCTGACAGTGCCTGGGTGTAAATCCTGGGGGAGCCTGGGACCTCACAGCATCATAGCTAATCCTTCTGGGACCTTTGATCCTTCAGTGCAAGCGAGTTCATTAATTTGATAAATATTTACTGAGGACTTACTGTGTGCCAGGCACTGATTCTAGACACTAGGAGAGAGAGAGCAGTAAAAACAAACAAAAAACAGTCTTACCCTTGTGGAGCTTACATTCTTCTAAGGCAGCTGACAACGGACAAATAGACAAACATGTACTACAATGTCAGCTGGTAAAACGTGTGTTTTTTTAATCCTCACCAAGGGTATTTTTCTATTTATCTTCAGATAGAGTGAGAGGCAGGGGGAGAGCAAGAGGGAGAGAGAGAAACATCTATGTGAGAGAGACACATTGACTGGTTGCCTCCCGCACAACCCTGACCAGGGCCAGGGGTGAACCACGACCGAGGTACATGCCCTTGACTGGAATTGAACCCACGCCTCTTTGGTCCACAAGCCGATGCTCCAAGCACTGATCCAAACCGGTCAGGGCATAAAAAGCGTTTTGTAGAAAAATGCAGAAATATAAAAGCTACTAAATAAGACAAGGAAGTCAAGGAAGTGTTCTTTGGAGGTGATGTTTGAATAAAGACCTGAAGGAAGTAAGAGAGAAAGGGTATACCAAGCGGAGGGAAAGCAAGTACAAAGGTCCTGAGGCAGGAATGTGCTTAATGTGTGAGAAATGGCATGAAGGCCAATATGGCCAGAGATGAAGATGGAGAGTGTGTTGGACATCAGGGTTGCATTCAGGAGTGCATTTTGTCAGTGTGTGTGTGTGTGTGTGTGTGTGTGTGTGTGTGTGTGAGAGAGAGAGAGAGAGAGAGAGAGAGCGCTGAAGATTCATAGTGTCTTTTTTTTTCACTTCCCTCCATCTTGACATCATCAAAATTAAGAGGAAAAGACACAGATGATTAAATGGTTTAAGTGGAAGTAAAATAACACGTCAGTGGGCACATTATGCAAATCTATGCAATTAACATCACAAATGAGGAGAAGTCACCAGGGCACAGGAACTAATTTCTCTGGGGGGCTCCAGCTCTATTCTTGCACTCCCTGCTTGCCAGAGACCCCTCTGGGTGGGAGGGTGGGGACAGGCAGGCACTCCACGGAGCGGGCCAGAGCTGTGCAAAGAGGGGCCTTCTCTCCTCCCAGAGGCAGGAGCAGCCATTGTCCCATTGTGCAGAAGAGGAAAGTGAGGGCTGGAGAGCTGAATCCCTGGGTCTCATGGGGTCTCCTTAAATCAAACTTAGATCTTTTTGCTTAACATTTTTTTTTTTTTTTTATCCTCACCTGAGGATATTTTTCCATTTTTTGTACAGATAGAGTGGGAGGGAGAGAGAGAGAGAAACATTGACGTGAAGGGACACATCGAGTGGCTGCCACCCGCACGACCAACCAGGGCCGGGGACAAACTGCAACCGAGGTACATGCCCTTAGCGGGAACCGAACCCAGGTCTCTCCGGACCACAGGCGGACGCTCTAACCGCTGAGCCAAACTGGCCAGGGCTTTGCTTAACATTTTCCAAATTTTGCTCTCTGGAAAAGGCCAAGTAGTCACCAGGCAGGTCTAACAATCTCAGTGACCAAAAGTAATCACACAGGGTGGTCTGATCACAAATTCCAAACTGGGCAGGTCGTCACATCCCAGGCGCATAGCTTCTTTAGCAAAGGTCAGTCTTTACCTTAAGTGAGCTCTGTCCAGGATAACATACCTTTGAAATAGAGTAATTTTCTCCTTCTACCCTTAAAAGGCATGACAGCCACCACCAAAGCACTAAACCACCTGGAGCCCGAAACCCCTCATTGTAATCTTAGTCTCTCCTGCATGCCATCTCCACTACAAATGTTCATTGTTATCCTAGCCTCGCCAACGTAAAAGAAGCACGTGTTTCAACATTTTCCTTTTATCAAATGCTTTTTCCTGACTCCTTCATCCACTTCCTTATATCTTCTCCTTTGATTCTTATCTGGTATAAGATAAGCTGTAAGACTGTCCTTGTCTGGAGCATTGGAGATCTTGCTCCCCAGCATACCTTGTCAGTTTGGCTCAAATAAACTCATAAAAATTCTCTACATGTTTGGATGTTTCCTTCATCTTAGGTTTTGTGGACCATACTTCACCGTGCCCTGTAGTGTAAAAGCAGGTTATATATAAATGATGCTATGACTGTTGTTATCGGGGGGATTGGGGTGTCCTCTTCCCCGCTGGGTACTGGGTGGGATCCTCATGATATCTCAAGAAAAAGAATTTTCTGAGACTTGAATGGGAGGATGAGTGATTTTTTCAAAAATAATTTTTCCTTATTGATTTTAGAGAGAGGGGAAGGGAGAGGGAGAGAGAGAGAGAAACATCGATGAGAGAGAACATTGATTGGCCGCCTCCTGCATGGGTCGTCAATTAGCCACCTCCTGCATGCCCCCCACTGGGGTTTTGGCCCACAACCTGGGCATGTTCCCCTACCAGAAATTGAACCGGCGACCTCTTGGTGCATGGGTCGTCGCTCAACCACTGAGCCACACCAGCTGGGCATGGGAGGATGAATGGTTTATATTTGCATGGAATTACATTCCTGGGTTTCTAAAGTCCCATTTCCCTTAGTCCAGTCATGGAAGTGTAGCTAGGGTTTTAGGAAAGCTGGAAGGAGAGCCAGTGTCCAGAGTTTTTGTCCCATGTTGCAGCCGGGTCACGGGCCATTATACCATTGTGGGTGGAGGGGTGCACACGGCCACGGGCCAATGCCAGGCAGCAGGAGGGTGAGCACCCTGAAAGCCAGGAGTCAAGCACAACACGCCAAGAGAATCCGAGAGCACAAGAGGAGCAGGTTCCTTTGGCCAGGGAATGAAGTATCCCAAATGTCCTTGCGCTTGCTGTGGCCATGCTCATTCTGGCCTATGACCTTTTCCCAGGTGTGTCTGACAGGCAAGTGTGTTCCCTACATCACCCCAACTTTACTTTGAATTCGCCCATCCTCCTCCGGGTCCGGTTCCTCCCCACAGGGATCTCTGGGGGACAGACCAGTGGCTCCCTGGGGAGTGTAAGGCTTCAGCTTCCTGGTGAAACTGTCCAAATGACATGCCCATAATGGCTGGCTTCCCCTTTTGCTCCTTTCCTGTTATTAATAACTAGGCTAATTACAATGGTATCAGTATTACAATAAAACTCTATTTACAAAAGTAGGCAGTAGGCTAGCCAGGCGCCTATCTTGATTGCTCTAAGGGATGTGGTTTAATCAGAGCTTCCCCTGCAGCCTGGCAGCTAACCATGGAGAGCTATGGGACGCTGGGCAAGTCCCCGGTGCCTTCGATCCTGTGTCCTCACGTGAACAACGAAGGGATGTTCTGGGTGCGGTTCCGTGACGAGAGGGCATGAGATTGATAACGGTGGGGGAGGGCTCAGACCTTTCAGTGGGGCGACCCCCAGTGAGGCACACTGTTTCGGTTTCATCTCTGAGTCACAAACTGCCCAGATCTTGGCGGTGTAAAATGACCATTTGGAATGCTCCTAGATTCTTTAGATCAGGAATTCAGATCTGGTATAATTAGAGACAGTTTGTTCTGATCCACGAAGTCAGGTGGGAATACTTGAAGGGTGACTCGGTGGCTGGGGGCTGGAAGCATCCTCTCTTGCAGGTCTGGAGGTTGATGCTGATTGTCAGCTGGGAGCTCGGAGGTGCTGTTGCCAGAACACCTCCATGTGACCCCTCCAAGTGATGTCTCTCCATGTGGACTAGTTTGGCCTCCTTAAAGCATGGTGACTGTGTTCCAAGACAGCAACGTGGAAGTACATTTCTATATCCTACCTTTGGAAGCCATGTGGCGCCACGTAAGCCATGCTCTGTCGGTCAAAGCAGTCACAAAGGAGGTGAAACATGTACCCCACTGCTCAGTAGATGGAGAGTTAAGGTGACGTCATAAGAAAAACATGTGAGTTTATTCCTACGTATTTTATTCTTTTTGTAGCATTTGCAAGAGGAATTGGTTTCTTTTCATTTCTTTTTCTGAAATTCTATTGTCAGTGTATAGGTTAGTGTATTGTTAGTGCAGTGGGTTTTCAAACATTGATTTTTGTATCCTGCACCTTGACTGTATTTGTTTATTGTTTTAATAGTTTTTCGGTGGAGTCTTCAGAGTTTTCTATATGTAGAATTATATCATCTGCAAAAAGAGATACTTTTACCCTTCATTCCAAATTTCGATGCTTTTTTTTTTTTTTTCTTGCTTGATTGCTCTGGTTAAAATTTCCAGAACTATGTTGAATATGAGTGGTGAGAGTGGTCATCTTGTCTTATTCCTGATTTTAGAGGAAAAGCTTTCTGTTTTCACCACCGAGTATGATACCACCTGAGGATTTGTCTCATATGGCCTTTATTATGTTGAGGTACTTTCTTTCTATTCCTATTTTATTGAGTGTTTTAATCATAAATGGATGTTGTATCTTATCAAATGCTTTTTCTGCATCTATTGATAAGATCATATGATTTTCATCCTTTATTTTGTTAATGCAGTGTATCACGTTGATTGATTTACATATATTGAACCATCCTTGGATGGAACCATCCCTGGACTGAACCCCACTTGATCGTGATGTATTATTTTTAATGTATTGTTGTTTTTTAAAAAATTTTTATTGTTGAATGTAAAATGTATTACATATGTTCCACATTTTTCCCCCATTGACCCCCTCCTCCCCACTCCCACCCCCCTCCCGCCTTTTCCCACACTATTGTCTGTGTCCATTGGTTATGCATATAAGTTCTTTGATTTATTTCTTCCCACCCCCCCAACCCCTTTCCCTTTGAGGTTTGTCAGTCAAGCAATGAATTTGTACTTCTTAATCCCTTCACCTTTTTCACCCATTCCCCCAACCCCCTCCCATCTAGCAACCAACAAAATGTTCTCTGTATCTATGAGAATGTTTCTGTTCTACCTGTTCATTTTGTTTGTAGATTCCATTGTCGATAGATATGTATTCATTGCCATTTTGTTTGTTCATATATTTTATCTTTTTCTTCAAAAAGACCCTTCAACATTTCATATAATAACGATTTGGTGGCAATGAACTCCTTTAACTTTTTCTTGTCTGGGAAAGTCTTTATATGGCCATCGATTCTAAATGACAGCTTTGCAGGATAGAGTAATCTTGGTTGTAGGTTCTTGCTTTTCATCACTCTGAATATTTCTTGCCACTCCCTTCTGGCCTGCAAAATTTCTTTTGAGAAATCAGCTGACAGCCTTATGGGAACTCCCTTGTAGGTAACTAGCTGCCTTTCTCTTGCTGCTTTTAAGATTCTCTTTTTGTCTTGAAACTTTTGCATTTTGATGATGATATGTCTTGGTGTGGGCCTCTTGGGGTTCATCTTGTTTGGGACTCTCTGTGCTTCCTGGACTTGTATGTTTGTTTCCTTCACCAAGTTAGGAAAGTTTTCTGCCATTATTGTTTCAAACAGGTTTTCGATTTCTTGTTCTCTTTCTTCTCCTTCTGGCACCCCCAAGATGCGAATGTTGGCATGCTTGAAGTTGTCCCAGAGGCTCCTTACACTATCCTCATTTTTGTGGATTCTTTTTTTTTTTTTGCTGTTCTGATTGGGTGTTTTTTGCTTCCTTATATTCCAGATAGATGGTTTGCTTCTTGGATTTACGTACTCTATTATTGAATCTGTGTAAATTATTGTTTATTTCAGTTAATGCCTCCTTCAATTCTGACTATGCATCCATAATTTCTGACTGGTCCTTTTTTATGCTCTTGAGGCCCTCACTGAGTTCATTGAGCATCCTTATAAGCAGTATTTTGAACTCAGCAGCTGTTAGGTTGCTTATCTCCATTTCGCTTAGTTCTTTTCTTGGGGTTTTGTTCTGTTCTTTCATTTGGGACCTGTTTCTTTGTCTCCTCATTTTGGCTGCCTCCTGTGTTTGTTTCTGTGTATTACTTAACGAGAGGTATGGGGCTAGCTGAGACCAGATGCTGCTTGTTTGAAAGAATTTAGGAAAACCTGAAGCAGGATCCAAGACAGGCCAATCCTATGGTTAAGCAACTGTCAACAGCTTGGGTGGGCCTGAAAGTTGGGTGGGGCGGGGCCTCGGGGAATCACCAGGGCGGGGCTACCAGTGTGAGCCAGGTTGCTGGAGGCCCAGATATGGCGGCTGTCTGCCGCCCCAGGGAAGGGCTCTCCAAAGGAACAAAGGCCTCTGACATCACGTTTATCCCAGAGAAAGCTCCCTCTCCAGCCCTCGCTCCAGTGCCAAACAGCTCAGTTCCTCCCTGTATGTCTCTGGAGCCCCTCGAGCTGCCTCCCCTCGGAGCTTAGAGGGAGAGAGTCCGATAAGTCCATGCGCGGGCCCTTTAAGGAGCTTCCTGGGGCTCCAGCCGCCTCAGCCTCCCTGAGCCTCAGTTCCCGCTGGTTTTTCCAGCCAGAAGTTATGGGGACTTCTCTTCCTGGCACTGGAACCCTGAGCGGGGCACCTGGTGTGGGACAGGGACCCCTCAGTCCTCAGGAAGGACCTTCCCAGCCGAGGTGTCCTCCTGATTTTTATCCGCCACACGTGGGTGTGGGACCAGCCCGTCTCACCACCAGCCCTTGCACCTCAGCCCCTCCACCCCTCCTACCAGTCTGGATGTGGCTGCTGCTTTAATTCCGTAGTTGTAGGACTTCCATGCAGCTTGATTTCAGGTGGTTTTGAATGATGGTTGTTCTGTAGTTTAGTTGTAATTTTGATGTGGTTGTGGGAGGACGCGATACGCCTTTACCTACGCCGCCATCTTGACCGGAAGTCCTTTTAATGTATTGTTGTATTCAATTTGCTGGTACTTTGTTTAGGATGTTTGCATCTGTATTGATCAGAAATATTGGTCTGTGGTTTTCTATTTTTGTGTTATTCTTGCCAGGTTTTCGTATCAGGGTTTGGTTGGTCTCATAAAACGTGTTAGGAAGAATTGCTTCTTCTTCAGTTTGTTGGAAGAGTTTGAGAAGGACAGGTATCAAATCTTCTTTGAATGCTGTGAAGCCATCTGGTCCTGGACTTTTATTTTGGGGGAGGTTTTTGATGGTTGCTTCAATTTCCTCAGTGTTTCTCAGTCTATTTTGATTTTCTAGTTCCTCATGGTTCATTCTAGCAGGATTATATATTTCTAGGAACTTACCCATTTCTTCTAGGTTATTGAATTTGGTGACATATATAGTCTTTCATAGTATTCTAGTATGATCCTTCGTATTTCTGGGATGTCTGTGGTAACTTTTTTTCATTTCTGATTTTGCTTATAGGGATCTTTTTTCTTTTTTTCCAGGGTTTTGTTAATTTTTATTAATCTTTTCAAAGGACCTACTTTTTGTTGTATTAAATTTTTTTGTATAGTTTTTTTGTTCCCTATTTCATTCACTACTGTTCTAATTTTTATCATTTCCTTTCTTTTACTGACTTTGGCTTGCTTTCGTCCATTTTCCGTTCTTTAAGATATAATATCAGGTTGTTTACTTGGGATTTCTTTTGTTTCTTGAGCTAGGCCTGTAATGATACAAACTTCCTCCTTATTACTGCTTTTGCAATATCCCAAAAATTTTGATACATCATAATGTCATTCTCATTTGTCTGTATATATCTTTTGATCTCACCTTTTATTTCTTCTTTGACCCAGTTATGTTTTAGTAGGAATAAATTTAACAAAGAATGTGAAGGTCCTATATACTGAAACCTACAAAACATTATTAAAAGAGATTGAGTCCACCCTGGCCGATTTGGCTCAGCAGTAGAGTGTTGGCTCCCAGTCAAGAACACATACTTGGGTTGCAGGTTTGATCCTGGCCCCAGTTGGGGTCATTTGGGAGGCAACCAATTGTTGTGTTTCATAGTCGATGTTTCTCTCTATCCCTTCTCCTCCTCTCCCATTTACTCTAAAAATCAATGGAAAAATATCCTCAGGTGAGGATTAACAACATAAAAAGAGAGATTGAGCCCAGCTGGCGTGGCTCAGTGGGTTGAGCATTGTCCCACGCACCTGGTTTGATTCCCGGTCAAGGGCACATACCAGAGCTGTGGGCCTGATACCTGGTAGGAAGTGTGCAGGAGGCAGCCAATCCATGTTGTGCTCTCACATCAATGTTTCTCTCTCTCTTCCTCTCCCATCCTCTGTCTAAAAATTGATAAACTTGCCCTGGCCTGTTTGGCTCAGCGGTTAGAGCATCGGCCCGTGGTCCAGAGAGACCCGGGTTCTGTTCCCGCTAAGGGCGCGTACCTCGGTTGCAGTTTGTCCCCGGCCCTGGTTGGGTTGTGCAGCCCCTCGATGTGTCCCTTTCGCATCGATGTTTCTCTCTCTCTTCCTCTCTCTCCCTCCCATTCTATCTGAACAAAAAAATGGAAAAATGTCCTCAGGTGAGGATAAAAAAAAATAAAAATAATAAAAATAAATAAATAAAATTGATAAACTCTTAAAAACAACAAAAAAAAAGTAAAACAAATAAACAAAGATGGAGGTATCACACCAGCTGACTTCAAACTACACTGAATGGCGGCTCTCTCTATGGTGCGCGTCCGTGCCTCTTCCCACCGCCTCCCCCAGGGGTGCTACTCTTGCCCCTCCCTCTCTCCTCAGCTCCTAGGGCCCTTCCTTGGCCTCTGTAACTTGTTTCCTAAGCCCATTTCTCCCGCGGCTTGCTTCTTCTACCTCTCTGACTTTCTAAATAAACATTCTCTTATAGTTGGAGTCTTGGCTCTAAATTATTGCTTAGCCAGAACTCAATCAAGTACTGAGGTTGTTGAACTGAGGTCTGGTCTGACTTCACTCATTGCTGACGCCTGGTGCAGTTTTCCCGCTGCTGAGATAACTAAGACGGCTGAGATGAGGATCGCTTGATACTTCTAAATTAATCTTTTGCATGTATAATTAGAAAAATCTGGCTACAAAATGAGGCGGAATGAATGGGAAACATATTTAATTGGCCTCTCAAAACTTCAAAAAGAAGATTTAGATAAACAGACCCACCTATGATGTCATTTATGTGTCAATCCAATTCTTTGAAGTATTAAAAAATGGCTGTCCTTATTTTAAAAGGTGGAAGGTCATTCGAAATTTGACTTGGCAAGGACGGATACAGACTGCAAATGCCTCGGGGCAAAAGTTGGGTCTAATTATTTTTTTATAAACTAGTGAGCTCTTTGTTTTTTCTTTTTATTGATTTTAGAGAGAGAGGAAGGGTGTGGGAGAGATAGATAGAAACATTGATGAAAGAGAACATCGATTGGCCTGCCCCCCCATTGGGGATCGGGCCTACAACCTGGGCATGTGCTCTGACCTGGAATGGAACCTGCGACCTCTTAGTGCATGGGTCATCGCGCAACCACTGAGCCATACCGCCTGGGCTAGTTAGTAAGCTCTTTTAATGGCTAAGAGGTCTCTGTGTCTGTATATCTGTCTGTCTCTGTGTCTATATATATGTATGCTGTAAATGTGAGTTTGCTTTCTACCGCCCAATGGTTTGGTTAAAATTAATTTAAAGGCAAATGCTTGCTTGTGAGCATTGAATATTGTAAAATTCTCAGTAATATAGAAACTAATATGTTTTTTCAAGTTCATGTGATCTAAGATTCATCTTTAGTCAATAAAAGCTCGCTTAAGTTTGTTGGTTTAAGTAAAACAGACATGTCTTTCTTTTGCCTGGGTCAACAAAGGTTATGTTAAAAATTGATTTTATGCTTCTGAAAAAATGTTTCTAGAGGTTATAAAATGTCCAAGCTAAAGTATACTATTTGACTTCTTAGCTTTCATTAGACATTGAGGTTTTAAGGGTTCAAAGCTTAATATATGTAGGAATAACTTTGTAGTGTTTCAGAAGGGTCCCTGAAACACCTTAAAAGATCTGAAATTTTACAGGAAGCATTGTGAAATAAGTGATCAACACTTCTAGGTTACAGTGTGTGGATAACAATTGTACATTAAATGAACAGTCAGGGCTACAGAAACCCAAGACAGTCTCTTGGTTCTTCCCTGCTCTCTGGCTCCCCATTTTTCAGTGTTTGCATTCCTTCATGCATCACAGTGCATTTAATCTGGATTTAGATGAAGAACCCTATGAGCTGACATTATTGAAACGAGACATCTTACACTAGTGTCAAGGTTTGATAGAGTAACTTCAAAAAAAATGCTAAGTTGGTAATCTCTTTCACAGTCAGCTTTGAGCAGGCAAAGACATTAACAATCATTTGACTGCCACCTGGAGATTTTGTTTATTGGAAAGGACATCAAATAAAAGACACTTCATTGGAAGGGACCTTATCAAATGCCTCACCGGGAATGGACATCTACCCCTGTTTACAGACATCAAAGACGCTGGAGAGCCCTAGCCAGTTTGGCTCAGCAGTTGGAGCGTCGGCCTGAGGACCAGAGAGTCCTGGGTTTGGTTCCCGCCAAAAAAGACGCTAGAGGATGAGAAGCCACCGACCCCAGGGGTAGACAGTGATCCCTCGACATCAACAAGGCTTGTATACCTACTGGTTGATACTGAACTCAGAGTCTGTTTTGTCTGATTACTTTACCTGTCGGATAATGATACTAGTCATCATAATAGTTATACCTGTCCTTGGGTTTTCCATATAGTCCAGTATTCATGATTATTGAACATAATATAATTATTAATACTCTTTCGATGGCTTATGTAAATGTTATAATAGATGCCAAATACAAAAAAAAAAAAAAGAGAGAGACAGAAGACAAAACTTGGATCATGATAGCTCACAGAATAGAAGTGATCCAGGGGTTTTTGTTTTGTTTTGTAATGAAGGCCAGAATACTTCACTGCCTTCCACTTACCTGCCTTTCCTGCTTTGGGAAAAATTTAACCTACACTCGGATCCCATGCCCAGTGGCCAAAAAGACAATGTTCATACTGAGACTCCCTAGAAATGAGCCTCCCCGGCCCTGTGAGACCTCACCATCCAATCAAAAGTTTGGTCATTGGATCCTTTGGATTGTTTTATGACCAAGAGTGGGAACTGTGGATGAAAAATAAGGGGATTCTGTGGAAAGTAATTTCACAGGGTGATCTGTTCATAAATTCCTAACTAGCCAGGCCACAGTGGGTAGCCATGCTCCATGCCTATAACTTCTTTAGTGTAAGATTTTAAGCCAGCCCTGTCCATTGTTCTTATACTTTTGAAATACCAGCAGTAATAATCCTCAAAGGGGGTATTAACTCTCACGAGAACACAGAATCTTGCTAACTATACTGTAATCTAATCCCTGCCTTGCTTCTCCCACCTCCACACATGTCCTTCTTAATTTCAAATGTACACAGGAAGCTGCAAAACTGTTATTCTCCAGTGCATTTGAGATCTTGCTCTCTGGCATACGTCATCAGTTTGGTTCAAATAAATTTTTATAAAAAGTTTTTTAAAAACCCACAAATTATACTACAGAGCAACAATAACCAAAACAGCACGATATTGGCAGAAAAACAGACATACAGACCAATGGAACATAATTGAAAGCCCAGAAATAAAACTGCATGTATACGAGCAAATAAGTTTGACAAAGGAGCCAAAAACACACAATGGAGAAAAGAAAACCTCTTCAATACATGGTGCTGGGAAAATTGGAAAATCACATACAAAAGAATGAAACTAGACTACAGTTTGTTCCCATGGACAAAAATTAATTCAAAATAGATCAAAGACCTAAGTATAAGATCTGAAATAATGAATTACATAGAAAAAAACATAGGTACTAAACTAATGGACCTTGGTCTTAGAGAAAATTTGATGAATTTGACCCCAAAGGCAAGGGAATTAAAGGCAAAAAGAAATGAATGGGACTATATCAAACTAAAAAGCTTTTGCACAGCAAAAGAAACCATCAACAAAACAAAAATCAAACAGGAGATGATATTTGCAAAAAACAGCTCCAACAAGGGGTTATACTATTGAAAATATATAAAGAACTCATACAACTCAACACCTAACAAACAATCCAATTTAAAAAATGGGCAGAAGACCTGAACAGACACCTCTCCTACGAAGACCTACAAATGGTCAACAGATATATGAAAAGATGCTCAGCTTCACTAGTTGTTAGGGAAATGCACATCAGAACTACAATGAGATACCACCTCACACCTGTGAGAATGGGTATTCTTAACAAGACAAACAATAACAAGTGTTGGAGAGGTTATGGAGAAAAAGGAACCCTCATTCACTGCTGGTGGGAATGTAAACTGATATAGCCACTATGGAAAACAGTATGGCAGTTCCTCAAAAAATTAAGAATAGAGTTACCTAATGACCCAGCAATCCCTCTTCTTTTTATCTACTGGAAAACATTTATTCACAAAGATATATGCACCCCTATGTTCATTGCAGCACTATTCATGGTGGCCAAGACATGGAAACAATAGGGGACTGGATGAAGAAGATGGAATACTACTCAGCCATAACAAAAGATGAAATACTGCCATTTGCGACAACATGGATGAACCTTGAGGGTATTATGCTAAGCGAAATAAGTCAGTTAGAAAAAGCTAAGAACCATATGATTTCACAGTATCAAACTGAAACTCATAGACGCAGATAATAGTATGGTGGTTACCAGAGGGAAGGGGGTGGTTAGTAAAAGGTAAAGGCGGCCAAATATATGGTGATGGAAAGTGATTTGACACTGGGTGGTGGGCACACAACGTAATATATGGATCACGTACTATAGAAATCTACACTTGAAATTTATGTAATCTTATTAACCAATGTCACCTCAATAAGTTTATTTATTTATTTTATTTTTTTAAATGTGTTTTTATTCATTTTTTAGAGAGAGAGGAAGGGAGAGAGAGATAGAAACATCAATGATGTGAGAGAGAAACATCCATTGGCTGCCTCCTGCATGCCCCCCACCGGGGATTGAGCCCAAAACCTGGGCATGTGCCCTGGACTGGAAACCGAACCAGGACCTCTTAGTCCATGGGACTATGCTCAGTCCACTGAGTCATACCAACCGGGCAATAAGTTGATTTTTTTTTAAGACTTTGGCCCATGGTTCTCTCAAAATAATAATAATAATAATAATAATAATAATAATAAAATAAATAAATAGCAAAAAAGAAAGAAAAGAAAAGCACGCAAGGACCCCGTGGGTCTGGGTCTCCCTTGTTGGTTCAAGGCAGCATCAGCGATGCCCTGGGGGCCCATAAGGCTCAGAACCCTCCTTGGATCCTGTTAAGCCCTTTATGGTCAAAGGCAGCCTGTGCCCAATCCTGGATCTGTTTCCAGAGCTAACCCTGGGCCCTCCCTGCGGTGGGAACATAAGAGTCAGAGTGGTTAAACCTTTTCCTTACAAACAATGAAGGAAACGAAAGCAAACACCCCACCCACGAAACTGCCCCGGTGACCCTGCACTTGCAGAAGTGAGAAATGTTGGGACAAAACCAGCTGGGACTGCCTCCCCAAGCCGGAGGACATGATTATGCGCTGAGTGCTGAGGGTGGAACGGGGATCCTGGCCTGCACCCACCGAGCGGAGAACCCCAGAGCACATGCTTGAAATAGGGCCCCTGGAAGAGACCAGGGGCACACCGGAGTCACATGATCGTGAGCAGACTTCAGAATGGAAGGAATTATTGAGACCAGGGTGCTGAGATCCTGAGGCAGGATGTGGGAGTCAGACCAGCCCCCAGTGAGATTAATAGCCGCTTCCTGATCCAGCTTGTTCCAGAACTGCACCTCCTCCGCCATCTGATACTCAGCCCAGCAATGGGGGAGAAACTAGGGCTCAGAGTGGGGGAGGCGCTTGCGCGGGGTCTCCCAGTAAACCAGGGACCGAGCTGGGGCGGGGACCCTGGCCCCGCCTCCTTCCACTGAGGCAGTCCAGCAGAGGCCTCTATGGTTAGAAATCCCTTGCTTACATGGGTCTAATTATTAACAATAATGCCACTTCCCACTCACGGCAGTTCATGTGCTGAGCATCCCTTCACCCAGCCATATAGCCAGCACCCCCTGACGGGAAGGGTATTGGCACCCACACCTTCCAGAGGAGGACATGTAACTGTACAGGGAATAAATCTTGAGTTGGGATGAGATCCTAAGCCTGGCACTCACACTCAGGAGCACTTTTAAGGGGAGGGAAGTGGCCCTCCCTGAGGGCGCTGAGGATGCTGGGGTATTTCCAGCCCTTGCTCAGGTGCATTGGGGCTTTCTGTCCCAAGTCGTTGGCAACTAGAACTCCCAGGACCACCAGCCAGATGTGGCTGTGTCAACAGGAGTTCTTTAGGAGCGTGGAAGCATGTGGGTCCCATTTGAGAGAGGTATCGCCCTCCTCGCATCCTGGCAGCTGGAGCCCAGATAAATTCTCCCCACTTTAATAGATGGGCAAACTGAGGCCCAGCGAGGAAACCAGGTCACCCCCACTTGTAGAGGAGTGGAGGGTGGGGAGCAGAAGCTGCAGCTGGACCCCAGCTGACATCCTGCCCACGGCTCTTTCCCCAGGATGAGCGAGCTTCGTGGGAGCGATGGAGAAACAGGAGTGAGCCAGCAGCTTTCCACTTACAGGCTTCAGCTGGTCAGACGGTCTTCATGACTCATCCCCACATGCTGGTGGCCTGAGGCTGCTCTGGCTCAGCCTCCCTGGCCCAGCCTTGTACCGCAGCAGTGAGGAGGGCACCAGACCTACCCACCCCTCCCCCAGTCCCAGGGAGGCACTGTTCTTCAGTGAAAGGCACCAGTTGGGCAGGGTGACCATGTAATTTATTGTCCAAACCCAAACACTTTGAGGAGCTATTAATAATGATGTGAGGACAGTAGGCATTCACGGAGACTGTCCTAGGCAAACGGGGATGCCTGGTCACCCTACGGATGGGTTGTCGTTTCACTCAAGTTATTAGAAGCACGAACGTCAGACACTGAGGCACCAGCCACAGGCTACAAAGAGCTCTGGGGCAGGTATATTTTTGAGAATTCCTCAAGTCATGGGAACCCCGAGAGCCAGACTCAAAAGGCCCAGAGGCAGCCTTAGTGGGATTCAAATCTATGTGTAGAGGTTCAGAGCGTATACTTTGAAATGACAGTTTGGGTTCACAGCCTGGTTCTACCTCTTATGGCTGTGTGAGCTCAGGTCTGTTACCTAACCTCTCTGACCCTCAGTTTTCTCATTCATAAAACCGATCGACCCCCACAGGGCTATTGTGAGGACAAAATGAGATAACTCAGGTAAATCATCCACAACAATGCTGGCACAGAATAAATGCTTAGCAAATAAGAGGCCATTGTGATTTTGTGTTAGTTTTATTATTAACTAATAATGTCATGTACTGAGACGGGCAGACCTGCAGACGTTGGGTTGTACACAGTCCTGTGGGAATAAATGCCAGGTTAAGAGAGTGGGTGCTGGGCATGAAGAATAGACCCAGGGCTTTCTGACTTGGCTGGGGACATCGGGGTGGGCTTCTTGGAGGAGGTGGCCTCTGGGCAGAGTTGTATTGTTGTCCAGGCTCTTGGGAAAATTAAGGTCATAGTTCCTGTTTCTAAAGAGCTTCTGGCCTGATTGGAGTGTCTCAGTGGTTGAGCGTCAACCCATGCACCAAGAGGTCACTGGTTCGATTCCTGGTCAGGACACATGCCCAGGTTGTGGGCCCAATCCCCAGTGGGGGGCATGCAGGAGGCAGCTGATCTATGTTCTCTCTCTTCAGTGTTTCTATCTCTCTCTCCCTCTCCTTCCCCCTCTCTCTAAATCAATAAAGGGGGGGGGGCATTAAAGAGCTTCTGATGTCCCCTTTTCTTGGTTCAAGTACCAAAAAGAGAGTTCACTGAAGTTTGACTTTTTATCTTCATGACCAACCTCCATGCTCTCGTTGAGATGTCAAATATCAAATTCTTTGCCCTCCAGAGTTCTTTTGGGGTCCTTGAGCTCAAATTCATCTGCCTAATGTCTTGTCCCGGCCGCAAGGAACAAAAGTCCCTAGAGCCTGCTGAAGCATGAAAGGAGAAACAGGGCAAGGGGGGGTGGGACGGGTGGTGAATGGGGGAACCAGTGGAGAGCAGGGCAGCCTGACCTGATGTGGGGGGTGGGGGGGGTTGCTGCCTCTGGGCCTCTTGAGTCTGGCTCTGGGCCCATCAGCCTAAGTCCTTCCCCACTGAGGACTAGTTTTGTGCTTTCTATGGACATGGCTGGACACAGCGGTGCTCTGCACTTGAGTTAACACATGCTCAGTTCAGAAGCTGTCTAGCAGCTCTGATTTTCAAATCCAAATCCTGGGAAAAAGAATCCTGTTGGTGAACTTGGGTCCCATGTCATTGTCCTCATTCAGCCGGCTGATGGCCAGCAGGCCTGTGCCATAGCATAAGCAGAGAAATGATGGGTGGGGGCCGTGGACATTCAGTCCAGCGTGGGCAAAGGCTGAGAGGTGGGGAATCGGAGGCTTTGCGTGGAGAACCCTGAGTGACCAAGTGTATGTCAGCGCTCCTGTGGCTGCTTAAAGGTGGCTCCCAGACAGGGAAGTCACAAGCAAATCAGCAGAACCAGAGCTCAAACCCTTTTCTCCTCCAGGCGTAGGAGGGAGTGGGGAAAGGGAGCAGGGAGAATGAAATCAAGAAATAACAGCCTTCACAGGAGCGATAATGACATTTTAACTTGAAAATTGTGAGGAGACGGGGCTGTGGAGGCGTATGCAAATTGCCATGCAGATGAGATGTAAATGAGCCTGCCTGCTCTTGCCTGGCACACCTGGATGTGGCTCAGTGACAAATCCTAACGGCCCTGCAAGGCTGTGTGATTGATTATCAGAGCCAGCTGGGATGACAACCTCACTCCCCTCCTGGGAGCTGGGGGAGCGAGAAGACCATTTCTAGAGCGCCCTCTGATGGGAGACCCTGCGGCATGGCTCTATCTAGTTCAGGAATGGCAAGTTGGGGACACATCCATTACCTCTATCCCTGCTGGCCTCCATGGCAGACATGATTAATCAATCATAGAATTTTTTTTCTTACTGAGCCAACCAGGTGCTCTAGGCAGTCCCTCCTTATCGATCAAAGTTGGCATTCATTCATTCATCCATCCATTCATCTAAGAAATTTTGTTGAGTTTCTTCCCTGCGCCAAGGATACATTGAACAGGCAGATCCAATTCCTATTCTCATGAAACTCCCAGTTTAGTAGGCCATGTGAGCATTAATAAAATACTACCCAATGGCAACTGAGAAACACCACGGAAGCAGGTGGCTTTTATATTGGAAGTTTTGACTCAAGTGGCCAGGAAAGGTCGACCCTATCGACCCTGTTGCTGATATCTGAAGGATAAGGAAGGCTTACCTAGTTGAAAAGGGGAAGGGGGGTAGAACATTCCAGGCCTTGGACAAGGACAAGCTTGCAAGCAGACATTGTCGGTGCTACACCCAGATTCCCTAGGGTCACTTTTTTTTTATCCTCACCCGAGGACATTTCTGTATTTATCTTCAGATAGAGCAGGAGGGAGAGAGGGAGGAAGAGAGAGAGAGCAGGAGGGAGAGAGGGAGGAAGAGAGAGAGAGAAACATCGACACGAGAGACATCGACTGGCTGCCACCCACACGACCCCAACCAGGGCCAGGGACAGACTGTAGCTGAGATACATGCTCCCTGTGGGAACTGAACGAAGGTCTCTCTGGATTGTTGGCTGACGCTCTAACTGCTGAGCCAAACTGGCCAGGGCTGGGATCACTTTTTATTTCTTTGTATGCCTCCTCTGGCTTTAATAAATATAACTTTATTGACATTAAGTTATACATTACCATACAATTCACTCATTTAAAGTACACAGTTTAGTATTTTTTAATATATTCACAGATACATGTAACCACCAGAGTCATTTTTGAAACATTTCCGTGATCTGCAAAAGAAATTCTTTACACATTAGGTATCCATACCCTCCCATTCCACACCCTCAGCCCTAAGCAACTGCTCATCTGCTTTTTGTCTCTATAGATTTGCCTGTTCTGGACATTTTACTTACATAGAGTCATACAACAAGTAATCTTTTATGACTGGCCTCTTGCACTTAGCCTAAAGTTTCTATGGTTCATTCATGTAGTGCATGTATTAGTACTTTTATTAAAAAATTTTTATTGTGGTAAAATATACATAATATAATTTTTGCCATTTTAACTATTCTTAAATGTATAATTCAGTGGCATTAATTACATTCCCAATGTACAACCATTGTATCTATTTCCAAAACATTTTCATCACCCCAAACAGAAACTCTGTACCCGCTAAACAAGAATTCCCCGTTCTGTCCTCCTCCCAGGCCCTGGTAACCTCTATCCAAGCAATGTCTCTGTGAATTTGCCTATTTGATGTCTCATATAACAGAATCGTCCAATATTGATCTCTTTTGTCTGTCTGAATTCACTTAGCATGATGTTTTCAAGGATTATCCATATTGTAGCGTGCATCAGAACTTCATCCCTTTGTACGGCTGGATAATATTCCATTTCATGTAGAAACCACATTTTGTTGTCCATTCATTTGTTGATGGACACTTGAGTCATCACTACCTTTTAGCTATTGTGACCAATGCTTCAGTGAGCTCTGCCATACGAGCATCTGCTTGTATTCCTGTTTTTAGTTCTTTGGGGGATATACCTAGGAGTAGATTTGCTGGCTCATTCTATGTGACATTTTAGGAACCATCAAACTTCCCGACAGCAATTACACCATTTTACATTCCCACCAGCAGTGTACAGGGTCCCAATTTCTCTACATCATTGCCAACATTTGTTATTTTCTGTTCTTTTTATGATAGCCATCCTAGTAAGTGTGAGGTGGATTCTCACTGTGGTCTAATTTGCATGTCTCTAATCACCAACTACATTAAGCATCTTTTCATGTGCTTAATGCTGACCCTTTGTGTATCTTCTTTGGAGAAATGTCTGTTCAAGTTCTTTACACACTTTTTAATTGGGCGTTTATCTTTTTTGCTGTTGAGTTGTCGGAGTTCTGTATATATTTGAGATGTTAAACCTTTATCATATATAAGCTTTGCAAATATTTATCTTTTTTGCTGTTGAGTTGTAGGAGTTCTGTATATATTCGAGATGTTAAACCCTTATCATATATAAGCTTTGCAAATATTTTCTCCCATTCCACAGGCTGTCTTTGCACTTTCTTGGTCATGTCCTTCGATAAATGAATGTTTTTCATTTCGATGAAGCCCAATCGACCAATTTCTACTTTTGTTGTTCATGCTTTTGGTGCCACATTATTTTCCATTTTGTAAAGTCCCTCTAAGTGTGTGTGGAGGACAGATAAGAGGGCCCCAGGTGCCTGCAGGAAGACCATCGAGGACACTGGAATAGCTGTCGAAGGGAGAGAGGATGGATGCTGGGATGCGGGCGAAGGTGGGGGGAGGGGGAATGGGAGGTTAGAGAGAGATTAGGGGAGGGAGCGATCCAGAGGCTCCGGGGAAGTTCGGGGAGAACATGCAGGTTTCCAGCCTGGGCACTTAGATGGACGGTCAGCGAACAGGAAGGGAAGCAGGGCTGGGCGAGCAGGTCGGGAATTCCACGTGCAAGATGTCACCAGTTTGCCATCCCTGGTCTGGCCCACTCTCTCCATTTCACAGATGGGGAAAGTGAGGCCTAAGGAGGCACAGCGGTTCCCCCAGAGTGCCCCCTCACAGAGGGGAATGGGAGTCCTGCCACCCAGCCAGAGTACTTATTCTCCACGGGGTCACAGGCTCTGGCCTCAGAGAGCTATTTTTCAGCTGGGAGAGGGTGGGGTTTCAGGCCAGATGAGTGTGTCCTGGGCTGGAGGCCAGCTCACAGCCCCCAGAGAACAGAACAGCTCTGTTTCATGAGGGCTGCCTGTACCCTGACCCCTGCCAGCTGTCCTGTCTGGGTCTGATGTGGGCCACTTGAGGGTACAAGGGTGTGGGGTGCCCACCTCAGATGCTGACAAGGTGGAGGCTCACCCACTCTCCTGGCTTTGGCATTAATTAGAGCCAGGCCCAGAGGTTTCCCCTCTCTATTCCTTTCCTTGCCATTGGGCAAGTCTCCTCCCCTCTCCTGGCTTCAGCCTTTTCACCTGGAAAATGGGGACATCCTAGAGTATGAGTTTGTGCCCCTTGAAGTTGTAGTAAATATCGAATGAGGAAATAGATGGGCAGAAAAAGCACTTTGAAAACTGTAAAGTCCCTAAACTACTATTTGGACCCGGTCCTACCTGTGCCCCATGCCACTGCCCGGTGGACTCCTAAGGCTTTGCTCCTTCGCAAGACGGCCACTCCTCTGGAGAGGAAAAAGACCTGGTGTGGAGCTCAGGGGTCCAGAGCTCTTATTATCCTGGCCCAGCAGACTTGACCAACCCACTGGACAGATGGGGAAAACTGAGGGGCAGCCATCTGCTCAGAGTCACCAGGCTGTTAAGCCTGGGTTCAAAGACAGAGCTCTCTGAGTCCAAAGATAAAAAAGATCTTTATTCATCCACTGTCCCCAGTGGACAGATAGGGTAAACTGAGAGCCAAGGAGGGGAAGCAGCATGCCTGGGATCACACAGCGGTCAGCAGGAGGGCACAAATCCCACCCCATACCCACCAACCCCTAGAGCATAAAGGAGGGCTCCCATCACAGTGGTATTTTCATAGTCACTGGCGAACTTGGGGTGCCTTGCCAGCCCATCTTCTTCCCACCAGAACAGGCTGCAAACTTTTTAAAAAATTCCACAAAGAGACACTGCCCCTCCACAGCCTCAGAGCAGCCTCTTTTTAAAACATTTATTTTAGCCCTGGACGGTTTGGCTCAGCGGTTGGAGAGTCAGCACAAGAATCAAAGGGTCTCATGTTTGATTCCCGGTCAAGGGCATGTACCTGGGTTGCAGTTTTGGTCCCTAGTCTCGGATGGGGTCATGTGGGTGGCAACCAATTGATGTGAGATGTTTCTCTCTCTCTCTCTCCCTCCCTCCCCACCCCTGCCTTCCACTCTATCTAAAAATCAATGGAAAAATATCCGTGAGGATTGACAAAAAAAATTATTTTATTTATTGATCTGAAGTAGGGGAGGGATGGAGGGAGAGAGAGAGAAACATAGATTTGTTGTTCCACTTATTTGTGCATTCATTGTTTGATGCTTCTATGTGCCCTGACCCGGGATTGAACCTGAAATGTTGGCATATTGGAATGATGCTCTGACCAGCTCAGCTACTCGGTCAGGCTCAGAGCAGCCTCTTAGGGGCTGAGACTTGACAGATGCAGAACATTGTTGTCACTAGTGGGGAGTCTCAGGGGGAGACCACCCCATGCCGCTACCAATGGGCAGGTTAGGGCAAAAGTCAATAAACCAGGTTTCTTGGTCTTCAAGAGACAACTGGGGATCCAGAACACTAATTTGGAAACCTATACAATTCAGAGTGAAAAACCCTTTGGGGATTTACTGGTGACCTCTGGAGAAATTTGTTCTTGCTTAATCAGGCAATGAAAGCAGGGGCTGGCAGGACTGATGCCCAATGATAATACCAGATACGATTTAATGAGCACTTACTATGTCCCAGGCACCTTTCTTTTTTTTCTTTATTGATTTTTTTTTTCTTTGAGAGAGAGGTAGAGAGAGATAGAAACATCGATGAGAGAGGACATCGATTAGCCGCCTCCTGCATGCCCTCCACTGGGATCGGGCCCACAACCTGGGCATGTGCCCCGACTGGGAATTGAACCAGCATGGGGCGACACTTGGTGCATGGGGCGACACTCAAGCACTGAGCCACACCGGCTGGGCCAGGCGCCTTTCTAAGGGCTTTCCACATGTTAACTCATGTAATACTTACAGCAAGCCTCTGAGGTCTGATTATTCTCATCTGGGGAGAAAGCAAGGCACAGAGAGGAAGCATAACTTGGACATGGATTCACACTTGTGAGTGGTGAACTCTGAGCAGGAACCCGGTCCACCCAACTCCAGAGCCATGTGACTGACCACTGGATCGCACTGCCACACGTGCTACAGGCGACCAGATACAAGTGCTGTCCAAAGGATCGAGCCCAGCCCAGCCAAGGGCCCTGGGTACAGGGCAGTGGCCAGGCACAGCAGGACTCTGAGGGGACGAAGCCTGTGGCCATGCAGACCCAGCAAGCAGCCCAGGTTTGTCCAAGGGCGAGTCAAAAGCATCAATTATATCAAGTCCCAGCTCTGCCACTCGCTAGGTGTCACTGGGCAAGGCACTGCCAAATCTCTCTGAGCCTCAGTTTCCTCCTTATTGAAATGGGGTGAAATTAGTACTGGTTTCGTAGAATTGTTGTGAAAAAGTCAACGAGCCCTCTAGAGCTTCCTTTTTTTTTTATCTTCACCCAAGGACATTTTTCCATTTTTTGTTCAGATAGTGTGGGAGGGGGAGAGAGAGAGGGAGAGAAACATCCACGTGAAAGGGACACATCGAGTGGCTGCCTCCCACACGACCCAACCAGGGCCGGGGACAAACTGCAACCAAGGTATGTGCCCCTAGTGGGAATCGAACCCGGGTCTCTCTGGACCGCAGGCCGACGCTCTAACCACTGAGCCAAACCAGCCAGGGCACCTCTGGAGTTTTCAAAGGGCTTAGCAGCATGCCGGGCACAAAGAAAATGCAGATAAATGTTTGCTATTAGTGTTATTGTTGTTCATTATTTTTGTTATTATTATTCTATTTCACTTCTGCACCCCTTCTTCCCCAGGGGCTGCTGTGAGTAGACAGGTTGTTCTTTTTGAAGACAGAGGGACACACAAGATGGCTTTGGGGACCCCTCCCTCCCAAGGGTTCTTGAATCGCCCATCCCCCTCCTCAGCCCCCTCTCATCCCTCACAGTAGCTATAGTCTCTCTGAAGACAGTTTCCATTCTTGCACCCCAGGTGCCCTGGCGCCCTGCCTGTGGTCCCCACTGGCTGGATGCTGTTGCTATGGCAATAGCATTTTAAGAGCCTTCGGCCCCCCTCGGAGGTGACAGGCCTAGATGGAGACAGGCTGATCAGACGTCTCCTGCATTCTGAGACCTGTCTGGATGGAGGCAGGAGAGTGGGATGGAAGAACCAGAGCGGGCTCGGGCGGGACAGCAGTCCCCACTGTGCTGTCACAGAGCAAGCACCTGAGCAGTTGGTCACACACGCAAATTCCAGCCACCATGGCCCCAAGGGTCTGACTGTAGTTACCTGGGGTGGGACCCCCAGGAGCTGCCTGAGGTCGGCTCTGCTGCGGGTTCTGAGGCAGACAGGCCCCGGCCACACTTGACGACATCGCGAGTCTCTGATGGTTCCTGAAGTCATTTGGGGCACTGAGGTTTGTGTGGCTCTCTCTGAGGAGACAGCTCCCGAGAAACCCTGTTTGTCCTCCTGGGCCTGCTCCAGTGCTCCCCCCTCTCCTGCCACAGCCTCCTCTGTGGGAGGATGTGTGCCCCACCCTCTTCCCGCAGCCAGGAAAATTCCAGGGCTCGGCTGCCAGCAGGCCACGCTGGTCAGGCACCCGAGGCCGGGACTGGGCCACGCTCTCTCGGGACAATGACACTCGGGAAGGCGCTAGCAGGGCTTACTCTGGGCGGGGTGAGGCGTAAAGGCCTCTGTCATTGTCACCTGTCCGCTCTAACCACCTGCTGGAAGGGACATGGCTCCCCACCCTGGTCAGACCCCTACTGCCAGCAGAACCCGTGACTCTGGGCACCAGAGGCTCTGCCTCAAGACAAGTGAAGCCTGGGGCGGGAGGGGTGGTAGAGTCTGGGGGATGTGGTGGGGAGGGCAGAAGACAGAGAACGTCAGGGCGTTGAGGGTTCTCTCTGGAGCAAGGGCCAGGCTGTGGGGGTCCTTGAATGTGAGACGGATGGTGGTGAGTGAGACGAGAGCAGAGATGCAGCAGACACTCCCTCCCCCTCCCCGACACACTAACTGGCCTCCAGCAGGTGATTGATTCTCTTTGCCCAAGGCCAATGGCGCAATGAATAGCATGCAATGATTTGCTTGACAACACCCCCTTTATTTCCTCCCCGACTCACCTCTCTGCTCCTCCCCAGTAGTTCCTGGGATTACTGTCAAACACACGCGCACCTGGATTCTTGTCTTGGGGGGTGTTTTGGTGAGATCCTAAGACTGAAAGCCCCTCCCAAACCCCTCGAACATGGTTCTGCACGAGAGCAGTGATGCCTCTTGTGTCCCAAGGGGAAGCTGTGTGTCCCTGAGCTGCAGCTGGGCATGTGGCCCGCCTCAGGCTGAGACCTCTGGAAGGGTCCGTCCTGGGGTGAGGGAGCCACCCCACAGTCCCTGCACCCTGCCCTCCCGAGGGTGGGTCTGCCCAGAGCTCCCTGGTGCCGTTCTTGGCCCCTCGGCACAGGCCACACGCACAGAGTGCTCCGGACCGTCCTGAGGGGCTCGGTCTCTGCAGCTGGCCCAGCCCAGCATCCCCTGGAGCTAGAGGGAGGCAGGGGGGCTTGTCTGGGGTGAGTCCTCCAGAGACGTCCGTGAGTCTGTGCCCTCGGAGGAGGAGCTGCCCCCGGCGGGGTGAGGGGTCTGACTCTGCCTGGGAAAAGGCTGCCAGGAGAAGGTGGAGAGAAAGCGCTCGGGGGCGGCATCGGGGGGCTCGCGCGGGCCCGTGCCCTCATCGGCCGCCAGGGCCTGGCCAGTGTCCAGCGGCAGAGGGCCTGCCTGCAGGTTTCGGTGCCCCCGTCTCGGGGCCCGAGGAGGCCAACGGGACTTTGGTGACCGATCCAGGCCCAGGGAGTCCTGGAAGGGCAGGCCCTGCCTTCCCTTAGCAGTGACTTCTCCGTTCACACCCTGGCCCTCGGCAGCTGTCCCTCGTAGTTCCAGGGGTGCCAGCTGGGCAGTGGGCCCCAGTGGGCACGGACAGTGGGCCAATGCCTTCTTCAGGAGGGCCTGGATTTCCCCGTGCCTCACCCGGGCCTCCGCCCACAGGTCCTGGCCCAGGCCCTCCTGGCCCAGGGAGGCCGCCTGCAGCCCCATGGCCCTGAGCTTCTCAGCGGGGAACTCGGACGACAGGCGCTGCAGGTAGCGGTGGAGGCGGCGCTGGTCCCCGTGGCTGGCCTTTCGATCCTTGCCCAGCCGGAGCTGGGTCATCAGGTCCTGACAGTCCATGTGGAACCAGGTCATCTGGGAGACAGGAAGAGAGGGAGGTGGGTTCAGGCAAGAGAGGGACCACGGGGGCTCCGTGAGGACAGGATAGGCTTCTCCGCGCAGAGGGAGGACTCGAAGAGGAAGCATTGCTGGACTGCATTAATAATATGCCCCCAAATTGTTAGGGCCCCCTCAGGTGGCTGTGGTTTCCTTTGCTGATGGTGATGACTGTGGTTCCCGCTCTTCCCCAGGGTACACACCTGCCACCGGCAACCAGTCCCCAGCACCCCGGGGAACTCAGGCATGGCTGGTCTGACATACGTGTGGGCCAGCAAGGACAGAGGCCTCTCTAGGGCTCAGTTTCTCCTGTAAAATGGAAGATTGTACCAGATGATCATAAAAAGCTTCCTGAGCCCAGCTGGTGTGGCTCAGTCGTTGAGCGTTGACCCATGCGCCAAGAGGTCGCCAATTCGATTCCCGGTCAGGGCACATGCCCAGGTTGTGGGCCAAATCTCCAGTGGGGGGCATGCAGGAGGTGGCCAGTTGATGTTCTCTCTCATTGATGTTTCTATCTCTCTCTCCCTCTCCCTTCCTCTCTCTCTAAAGTCAATAAAGAAAAAAAATTTTTAAAGCTTTTTGAAAGCTAAATATTAGGATTCCTGGATTGCATTGCTCCCTTATGAGTGGTACTGAGAGAGGGGTCTGGCTGATGCTTGTCGAGCTCCGCCTGTCCACCAGGCTCTGTGTGTCTCCGTCTGAACGCACTCAGCTGTACAAACAGCCCATTTAACAGAGGACGAAACTGAGGCTCAGAGACATGAAATCACTTGCCCAGGTCACATTGCCAGTCAGGGAGGAGCTGGGATTTGAACTCAGGGAGTAGCTTCTAAACATCCCCTTGTGCAGGAGAAACTGGCCTAGGCAGGGCCAGGCCCTTGCTGTCATCAGCGAGACCATCAGCCCACCTGGGCCCAGCGGCCCCCTCACTCCAGCCCCTCTGCCCCACTTAGGACTCTGCCTGTCCCCACTTCACCCACAAAATGTCTGCAGGCTGCACAGGGGCCAGACCATTCCCAGCAGCTCGTGAAAAACATCATCTTTCTCTCCATTAATTTAGAAGCCGACAGCGAGCTGTTAGGCTGTGGGGATTGGAGAACCATTTTCTCCGAGGAAACCATCTTTCCGTGGATTAAGGGAACTTGTCTTTAGATAAATGGCTTCATATTCGCAGAAGCGCACGCAGCTCATGGCTGGGAAAGGGCTCCATAAATCTCCGTTAGTGGCACAATCGTGTTATTATTATTTAGTGCCAACGCTGCTGCACGCATGCTCTCCGCCCAGGGCCGGGCCCGGCACTGGGCTGGGCCGTCTGTCTGTCTGCAGTCTGTCTGTCTAGGACTTCCTCTTCCCGGCTGAGCTGGACAGAGATGGATAACATTGCAGGAATCATCTTGACCAAACCCTTGTTGTGCGGGTTAAAATTCAGGGCCAGAGAGGGGGCTTGGCCAGGTCAGACAGCGAGAGAGGCCACAGGGGGACTTCAGGTCAGGGCTGGATCTCCTCTACGACTTCTAGTCCTGGGTCCGACTCCACGCTTCACACACATCCACAGCCTTCCTCCCTCCGGCCACCTGGCTAGGCTGCCCGTGTCCACCACGCCCCTCTGGGTGCTGGCCCTGCACCGGGCACGGTGAACTGACCCAGTTGCTGCCTCGGGAGCTCACCTCACAGGTGACAGAGAAGAGACGAGCAGTTGATGAGGCAACAGGATAATTTCATGAAGCAGTAAGCACAGGGTGATGAGAGAGGGGGCAGGTGCTAGGTGGTCAGGAAGGGTCTCCGTGAGCAGGGGACATGTGAGCTAAGCACAGAAGAAAGAGACACGAGAAGCCAGCCGGTCGACGGGAAGAGCATTCCCAGGTGAGGGAACAGCAAAGGCAAAACCTCAGAGCCGGAGCAAGTTCGGTTTCCCCAGGGAAGGCCAACGGGGCTGACACCAAGCAAGGGAGAAGCTTCCTGATCTCCTTAACCCAGGAGGCATTATCGTTATTAATGATAATAATATTGGTGGTAAAAATCATAATTCCAAATTTGAGCAAAGCTCCGGGTGGGTGAGGAGGTTCCTGACATTGAATCTAATTCTCTCGGCGATGTAATTCCACCCGGCAAGGCTGGCACGAGAGCCGGCTGATCCGAGTGAGAGTCTCAGCTCTGCCACTTCCAAGCTGTGTGACCCTGGGTGGGTGCTTTGACCTCTCAGTGCTTCCTCGGCACAAAACGGGCACGATAACCGTACCTGCCTCAGGGGTTGGTGTGACAATAAAATGATGTGTAAAATGACTGGAACCGCCCTGGCTGATTTGGCTCAGTGGTTAGAGTGTCAGCCTGCGGTCCCGAGAGACCTGGGTTCGATTCCCGCTAAGGGCATGTACCTCGGTTGCAGTTTGTCCCTGGCCCTGGTTGGTCGTGCGGGTGGCAGCCACTCGATGTGTCCCTTTCACATCGATGTTTCTCTCTCTCTCTCTCTTTCTCTTCCTCTCTCTCCCTCCCACTCTATCTGAACAAAAAATGGAAAAATGTCCTCAGGAGAGGATTAAAAAAAAAAAAAAAGATTTAGAATGACTGGAACCAGGATACGTAATAAGAACTACGGAAACATCGTTATCATCATCGTTATCATCATCGTCATCATCATCATCATCATCATCATCCTCATCGATGAGGAGCTGAGGCCCAGAGTAGAGAGACCGTCTCTGAGGTCACACAGCCCACACAGGCATAAGCTGCCTCGCTCTCTGACTTGGGTACAGTTCGGAGTGAGGGATCCCTTCGCGGTCACAGCCCACATCTGTGTCCCTTGCCTGCTGCCCCAGGGAGACAGAGAGTGGCCTGTCCTCCCAGCGCCTCTGGCATCACTGACCGGAGTCCTTCCCACAGCCCTCTGAAGGTCCTGTGTTCTCTGTCCCCTGTATGGCGGGCTGGCCCGACAGCTGGGGGCGGGCTCAGGCTCTTCTCACGCTCTGTCCTCAGCGGTGAGGGGCAGCTGAGGGCACTGGGCCCGGGCCAGAGATGTGGGTTCTTGTCCCAAGCTGGGTCACAGCTGCACCCCTGTCCCCCTAGGCCTCAGTTTCCCCATCAGAAAGTGAAGGGTTTAGGAGAGATTTAGGAGGGATGGGGGCTCTTAAGTCAAATCCTGCTTGACCATTGGCCCTCTGTGGGGGCCTTGAGCCAGGCACTTTCCTCTTTGGCCTCAGTTTCCTCATCTGTAAAATGGAAACAATGTTAGCACCCCTCCCTCATAATGATGTGGTGCGAATTCAATCGGGTAAGCCTTGTGGAGCACTTAATAGGAGGCTGTGGTGTGGGAACAGTCAACACGCGAGCCACCCTCATAATCATCATCTAAACTTCATTGTGGTGGTGCTGCTTGGACATGGCCCACTGGCTGTCATTCCCCGCCTTTGGGGAAGAGCACAGGGCATGCTAAAAGGCATGGGCACATCGATGTTCACATTCCAGCTCTTCTTTTCTCCAGCTATGTGGCCTTGGCCAAGGCCCTTTCCCTCCTTGGGCCTCAGTTTCCTCATCTGTAAAATGGGCTGATCAACCTTGCCAAACTGAGTTGCCGAGAGATGATAGAGGTAAAGTAATAGATTTCCTCTTGCCTCCCACCCCAACACTCTGTGCTGGCTCTCCACCCCCCACCCCACCACAGTAGCTCTCCTCTGCCCTCCTGACCAAACTCTGGGTTCCTAGCTAGGACTGAGGCCTCTGTTCTGAGCAGGCCACCTCGGCCAACTGTCCGTCCCTCTTCCACTCGCACCGTCTGTGTCGGCATGGGAAAGAGCACTATAATGGTGCCACGGGCTTGCTCTGTGACCTTGGCTACGTGACAGCCCTTCTCTGATGCTGTTTCTCCAAATCTGCAACAGAGGAGTGAGGCAAGACCAAAGTCGCCTACAGGGACCTATGTGTGAAGAGAGAGTCTATGGTTTTGATTGGATTCTCAGAAATCTCTAGACTCCTGCCCCCAATCCCAACGTTTAAGAAGCAGGTGAGCCCTGGCCGGTTTTGCTCAGTGGTTAGAGCGTCGGCCTGCGGTTCGGTTCCCGCTAAGGGCACGTACTTCGGTTGCAGTTTGTCCCCGGCCCTGGTTGGTCGTGCGGGTGGCAGCCACTCGATGTGTCCCTTCACATCGATGTTTCTCTCTCTCTCTCCTTCCTCTCTCTCCCTCCCACTCTATCTGTACAAAAAATGGAAAAGTATCCTCGGGTGAGGATAAAAAAAAAAAAGAAGCAGGTGAGCCCTGGCCGGTTTGGCTCAGCGGTTAGAGCACTGGCCTGTGGTCCAGAGAGACCCGGGTTCGGTTCCTGCTAAGGGCACGTACCTCGGTTGCAGTTTGTCCCCAGCCCTGGTTAGGTCGTGTGGGTGGAGGCCACTCGATGTGTACCTTTCACGTCGATGTCTCTCTCTCTCTCTCTCTCTCTCTCTCTCTCTCTCTCTCTCTCCCTCCCACTCTATCTGAATAAAAAAAAGAAGAAGAAGAAGAAGAAGAAGAAGAAGAAGCAGGTGATCTCTGAGGGTGGCTGGGAGGGTGCCTCATGTAGTGAGTCAAGCTGGGGTCAGAGATCAGCCGGACCTCTGATCTAATTTACCAGGGTGACTTAACCTCTCAAACTGTGCTTCCCTTCTGGAAAATGGAGGTACTGGGCCATGGAATGGATGGTGCAGAGCCGAGTGCGTGTCTGGGCTGCTCCCGGCCTCCCAGCTGCAGGGTGGTCGGTGCAGATGGGCCACCAGGCTCACCTTCTTGCAGAAGTGGTATAGCTGGAGCAGCGTCTCCAGGTCTGTGCGTTGCCGCTCGGCAGCCATGTAGAAGTGGGTCAGCTTAGCCTGGAAGGTCCGCTGAGTGGCGGCGAAGGCTGCCAGCTCCGGGATCTCTGTTCCTTCTGCCTCGATGGCCCCTCCAGCAACAGCTCCCAGCTGGGCCGCCTGCTTGGACAGTTCCAGGCCTTGTCGGTACTGGGCCTGAGTAGGGAGAGGAAGGACAGTCACTCAGCTCCTGCCTTAGCTGAAGCCTCCCCAGAGTCAGGAACCTCCCACTGCCCCTCTGCTGAGTTATGGGACTTCCTGAGCCTCAGTTTCCTCATCTGTACAATGGGGACCTGGCCCTTTGCCGAGGGTTTACTTTGCCTAGCTGGGCTCTGCTTAGTGTCATCTTCTTCTAGAAAACTTCCCTGACCCCAAAGTCTTTGTGCCCCCACAGTTTTCCCTTTCTCTGTTTGTTCCCCGTCCCCACCCCCCACTGTCCTGGGAGTTCCCAGAGGGATTCTGAGATGAGTCATCTTTGGACGTGGTGGTCCCTGAAGGCTTCCTGGAGGAGAGAGCACCTAAACTGAACCTGCTATGATCCCAGGGCTCCTCACTGCCTTTGGAAGTTTTCTTGCCCTTGCCCACTCCACACCTTCGTCCTAGGCTGCTGCCCCCTGCTGCCCCTCCAGCTGCCCCGCTCCTGCTCCCCAGCTTTAGGAACGCACTGCAGCCTGAAGGAAGAAGTCCTCAAATTTGACGTGAGCTTTCTCCACGGTCTCCAAGCTTCCGTCCTTGGGGGTCAGCGCTTGCAGACACCGGCTTCCTTCCTGCTCCATCCAGTTGCTGATCTGGCACAGGGGAGGGTGGTTGAGACATGAGGGGCGCATGTCCTCACACCAGAGCCAGTGCCTGGCTGGGGCAGAGCCTGGAGCACAAGCCCCCCTTTCACCTGGCGAATGGCCGCTTCCAGGCGGCCCATGCGGATGCGGAGCTCTAGCCTCCCCAGGAGGTGATTCGATGTGGTGACCAGGACATGCAGCTGCTCGTCCATGAGGCTATAGAGGGCAGCAGCTTCAGCCAGATGGCTCCTGAAAGGCAGAGGAGGGTGAGAAAATTCCCAGGATGCACCCCTCCCTAGTATGTATAGCCCCCCCGCCAACAACTCCCAGTGATTTTGTGGACCTCACCTGGGTATTCTAGCTGCCTATGTACTGTGTGACCCTGGGCAGGTCCCTAAACCTCTCTGGGCCTCAGCATTGGTCTTTCATGAGACTGGGAAGACCAGCAGACACAGCAGGAAACCAAATGACCCTCCCTTTACCTAGGAGGGTATGAACTGAGCTGGACAGATCTGGGTTCAAATCCCAGCCCTGCTGCCTTCTGGCCATGGGAACTTGTGCACATTTCTCAACCTTCTGTGCCTATTTCTTCACCTCTCAGAAGTGGAGGTAACAGAACCCACTTCACAGCCCGCTTGCTAAATGATCTAACGCCTTGGCTCTCAACAAGGTTACACGTTAAAACTCACCCTGGGAGGTTTAAACATCTCCATGTCCCAGTCCACCCCAGACCAGCTGAATCCAGTCTGAGCGCAGCCCGGACACCAGTGTTTCCTAAATCTCCTCGGGAGGTCCCGGGGTGCATCCAGGGCTGAGAACCAGCCCGCAGGCGTACAAAACACCCAACGCAGGCTCCGCACAGTGTTTGCTGGCTCTGATTTCCATTGCAGTGCTAGTGAGTAGCTGCAACACCCGCTGACCGGGCCTCCACTTGACAGATGGCAAAACTGAGGGCCAGAGGGAGGAGCTGACTCTCAAGCATGGCAGTCTGAATTGGAGCCCAGTCCACGGCTTTTTCTGAACATGCTTTTTTAAATGGTCAAAGCCAGCAGGTCATAAAGGAAGGACTGTGGACAGGATCCGGGGTGGTAAGACTTGGGTAAGGAGAGGAATCTCGAGGTATTCCTGACACCCCGCAAATCCTGTCCACCCCCCTCTGCCCTAATGGGGTCTTCCTTCAGAAGGAAGAAGAGAAAGAGATGGAATGAAAGGAAGCCTGCTTGCTGGGAGGGAACCTTGCTCTGGGCCTCCTCATCTGACTGCCACCCCCGGCCACGGGTCACTGCCCTTTCAGGTGAGGGTCCCACTTCGCGAGGGGAAGGAAAATGCCAGCTTGCCTGGCAGTGGGAGGGAGAAAGGGGCCACAGGCGGGAACTGCAGGGACCGATCTGCAGGAAAAAAACGCGCATAGTGGCTCACATGGGACCACAGCGCCCCCTGGTGGAGCTGCCAGCGGCCAACGGCCTGTAGGGACGGACCTCTGGTTGACAAGAGCCTGGCAGTCAGCCAGTGAGATGGGGACATTCTGGGAATCAGCCCCACCAGGCCACATGAGGGGCAGGGAGACAATTCCACACCTGGTACCAGGGCCTGCTGCTGCCCACTGCTCATATAAGCATGACTCTGCCTGTGGGCACAGATCAGGGTGGTGTGTTCAAGTTTCTAGACCAAGTTGCCTGGCTTCAAGTCCTGGCCCCACTACAACCCAGATGTGTGACCCTGGCCAAGTCACCTAACCTCTCTCTGAGCCTCAGGCTCCACTGTAAAATGAGGACACTACTGGGATCCACCTCGTGGGTGGGAATTAAAGAGGTTACTATCTATAAAGCCTTTACAACAATGCTGTGCTCATACTAAGTCCTGTCTAGGTGTCGGTCAAATAAACATGTTGTCCCTGGAAGCTGATACAAACTTTGTAACTGTGTGTTCTAGCAGAAATAAAATATTTCCAATTACTGACTGGCTTAATTATTGATTTTCCCCTACCCTCACCCCAAAATTTAAGAAAATCGGTACTCTCCAGGAATATTTATTATTTATTCTGTGGCTCAGAGACCCCTCCCACACCGTGAGGTTCTCCTGGCCAGGCTCAGCTCAGTATCTGGTCAGAGACAGTGGTTGGTCTGTGAGCATGACCAGAAACAGGCTGGGCTGACCGCCAGTGCCCACCCCAGTCTGAAGATGACCGGGGCTGAAGGAGGGCAGCAGAGACGGGACAGGACATGGGCCCTGCGAACATCCCCATCCTGGGCATCGGCAAGGCCACCCCATGTGTCCCCAGCTCCCAACTCCCATCCAGGAAACAGGGTGGGGTGGGAGAGGGAAAGACTGGGTGTCCGTACCTGACGTCTGGGTTGAAGTCCAGCCTGCTGGCCTCCTGCTGCAGCCTGGCCAGGGTGGCTCCACCTTCCCGCTGGAGGCCCAGAAGATCTGGGTCCCTCAGCACGGCCTCCATCAGCTCCTTGGACTTGTTCAGACACCTGGAGGCCTCCTGCCAGTGTAAGGGAGGTGGCCTGAGAAGCGATCCCTGCTCTCCCTCTACAACCTTCCAGGCTCTCACACCCTGATCATGCCCGACTCTCCCAGTTTGGCATTCCAGGTTTTACAGAAGGTCTCTCCTTTCTATCTCTAAAACATCTCCCCAGGCCATTCCTCTCAACCACGGCCATCTCACCGGTCCCAGTGCCATCATCTCGCTGGCACACCCATCCCAGCCTCCTCACTGGTCTACCTGCTACACTCTGGCTCCCTCTGCAGTCTGTTCTCCACACGGCTGCTGGAAGGATATCAAAGTGCAAATCCAAGCAGCACTGTCTAAAACTCTCCAGTGTTGCCAGGCACGTGTGGCTCAGTGGTCGAGCATCAACCCATACACCAAGAGGTTGCCAGTTTGATTCCTGGTCAGGGCACATGCCCAGGTTGTGGGCCAAACCCCCAGTGGGGGGCGTGCAGGAGGTGGCTAATTGATGTTCTCTCTCATGGATATTTCTCTCTCTCTCCTTCTCCCTTCCCCTCTCTCTAAAATCAATAAAGAGGAAGGGAAAAAAAACTTGCCAGTGTGGCCCTGGCCAGTGTTGCTCAATGGTTAGAGCACTGAGGCCCATGCACCGAAGGGTTGGGGGTTCGATTCCCAGTCAAGAGGATGTACCTGGGTTGCAGGTTTGAACCTCGGCCCCAGTCAGGACACGTATGGGAGGCAACGGATCTATGTGTTTCTTTCACATCAATGTTTCTCTCTTTTTCTCTCTTCCATTCTCTCCAAGAATTAGTAGAAAAAATATCCTCAGGTGAGGATTAACTACATAAATAAATAAAACTCTCCAGTGGCTTCCCTGCCCACTTACAGGAAATCCCCACCCAATCCTTGATACAGCCCCCGCTGGATCCAGAAGACCTTCTAGTTTTCTCCTCCCTCCTTCCCCCTCCCCCTTCTGCTCCACGCTGGCCTCCAAGCTATTCCTGAGCACACCAAGCATCATCCCGCCGCGGGGCCTTTGCACACACGTGCCCTCCACCTGGAGCCCCGTCCCCCTCATATTCCCATGCAGGCTCCTTCTCATCCTTCAGGCCTGAGTTTAAACACCATCTCTTCAGGGAGGCCCTCCCTCCTTCTTGTCTTTCTCAATCTTACTTTCAAAGCACTGGGCCCGGGTTGTTACTACATGTCCATTTCTTTGTTCGCTTTTTAGCAACTACCTCTGCCATTGTACCGTGAACTGCATGCAGGCGGGGACGAGTCGGCTTGCCCCGGGCTGGGTCTCCGGTGCACACAATGAGTAGCCAATGCATAGTAGTCAAATGAATAAATGAAAAACATGATCCTGGCCACCCTGGCTGTCCCCTTTACTGAGTCCTTGGTCTGTGAAATGTGGGGTATGCCCCTGGCTCACCTGTGCCCCTCCAGGAGGGTCACCCTTCTCAAACTCCTTGATGGACGCCTGTAGCAGGGAGGACGCCTGGCGGAGGTCGGCAAGGAAAGGGTCCGACTTCTGCAGGACAGAAGGCCAGAGTGGGGTGTCAGCCTGGGCCAGTGCGGAGGGCACCTCCCCCACCCAGGGGGACGCAGCAGGGGCATTAGTGGTGGCCCTGAAACTTCGGCTGCTTCAGAATCAGCTGGAAAGCTGGTTATGTCCCTGCTGCTGAGCCCCACTCCCCTGTTTCTGACTTAGTTCCTCTGGGGTGGGGCCTGAGGATGTAAATTTGTAACAAGTTCCCAGGTGATGCTGACACTGCTGGTCCAGGGACCACACTCTGAGAACCAACCACTGGAGCTGGGAATGAGAGGGAGAAGATAGACAGGCCAGCGGGGATACCTTGGGGGAGGGGAGGGAGAGGGGGGTGAGGTGGGGGAGGGGAGACATCCTCTGTTACGTCCCACTTCAGCCCAGCTCCACCACTCACTCGCTGTGAGGCCTTGGGCAAGTTACTGAACCTCTCTGTGCTTAGCTTCTTCCTCTGAAATAGGATCACAGTAGTTCCTGCCTTACAGGCTGGTGTGAGGATCAAACAGTGTCATGTCTTCATCTTCCCAGTTTTATATTCTGGGTCTATAGGTGGTAAGATTTCACTTAAAGGGAAGGTTTTTTTTGTTTGTTTGTTTTGTTTCTTTTAATCCTCACCGGAAAACATTTTTGCATTTATCTTGAGATAGAGTAAGAGGGAGAGAAGGAGGAAGTGAGAGAGAAACATCGATGTGAGAGAGACGTATCAAGTGGTTGCCACCCACAGGACCCCAGCCGGGGCCAGGGACAAACTGCAACTGAGGTACGTGCCCTCAGCGGGAACCAAACCCCGGACTCTCTGGACCGCAGGCCGACGCTCTAACCGCTGAGCCAAACCGGCCAGGGCTAAAGGGAAGGTTTCAAAACAAAACGTAGTTCTAAAGTCACTCGATTAATTGGAGAAGGGAACTGGGGCCCAGAGGCCAAGGAGGAAAGGAGATTTTTCAGTACCCTTTTGTACCACTTGAATTTGGAACATACTGCCTATTTTTAAACAGGTACGATTTTAAAAAGAGGAGGATCACGTGGTAGACTGTTAGCATTTACCAGTGGTTCTCAGTGGGGGTACTTTTGCCCCCTAGGGGACATTGCCAGTGTCTGGAAACATTTTGGTTGTCATGGACAGAGTGGGCAGAGACCAAAAAGGAAGTTATTCGGCCCCAGATGTGATTAGTGCTGAGGGGAGCAGCCCTGGTCTAGAGAAAGCCTGGGCGGGCACTGATGGGCACGGTTTTGGGGCAGGGTAGGCTGGCAGTCTGGGGACTGTTGTTTGAGCCCCCATCCTGTGTGTTCTTGTGTGTTACCTTGGACGTGAAATGTCCCTTGGAGAGTTGGGGTGAGGAGGGATTGAGCTCACACAGGAAAGGAACCCAGCATTGGCAGTATCCTCATTTTCTCCCTCTGACAGGAGGGAACACGTCTGCCTCCCCCACCGCACCCCGAGCTCCTGAGTTTGTGGGTACAGAGCTGTTTATTTTCAGTGAACACAGACATAACTTGTAGCACATGCCAGACACTCTTCTAAGCGCTTTACCCCCATTAACTCAATTACTGCTCACGACAGCCCCTGAGGAGGGACTAGGATCACCCTCACCATTTTATAGATGAGGAAAAGGGCTCAGAGAAGGTATGTAACTTACCCAAGGTCACACAGCAGAGCTGGGATTGGAACCCAGGCAGTCGGGCCCCAGAGCCCGAGCTCTCAATCACTGCACTCTGCACCTTCATTTTAAATGTTTGCTGAGTGACTAGTTTTGAACCTGACAGTGTGGGTGGGTCCACGGGGCAGGAGACTGACGGGAGGAAGAAGGCGGGGCTAAAGGCTGCGGCGGTAGACACCTGGAAGAATTGCACCCACTCGCTGTGGCTGTAGGGGAAGGAGCCTTCCAGGGCTGCGGGCAGCTGGCTGGGGTCCACGTGGTGGCCGAGGGCCTTTAAGGAGGTCAGCACCTCTACCTGCAGACGAAAGGAGTGTCAGGAGGACCCAGTGTGGGGACAGACATCTGAGCCAGTCCTGTCCAGATCCCAGCCCCGGCACCACTCCACCTCCAGGCGCGAGTCTGCCCCTGGCTTTAAGAGCTGCTTTCTGGGCAATGGATCTTCTCTGCGAATTCTGAAACATCAAAATTCAGAACCAGACCCTGGATGAAGAATAGCACAGAAACAGCGCTCACACGGCACTGGCCCGGCCTGTGCCCAAGGCCGACATGGTTCATCAGTCACTGAACTCGCTCCCTCTGAGCTGGGCTCTCGCCCGGCCCGGCCCTCCAGGTAATCACACACATCAGCTGGAGCTGGCTCTTGTCATATCACTTCTGTTTCCCTTGTACCATTCTCTGGTGACCCACCAAGATTCTGTCCCTCCTTGAGGCTGTGGAGAAAGGTCACCAAAGCCCAACAGTATCCCCTAAGTGTGGGACTGGGCAGGTTTGTTGTTTGGGAAACCCACTAGTTATCCCTGGCACTCAAAGTTGGGTCCATGGACCAGCAGCATCAGCATGACCGAGGAGCATGTTAGAAATGCAGAGTCCCGGGCCCCAACTAGAACTACTCCATTGGAACTTGCCCTTTGACAAGCTCCCCAAGTGATTCGTAAGCACGTTAGCTTGAAAAGCATACCTCTAGCTCACAGTGTGCCTCGTCACTAACCAGGAGTAAGGAGTCATTTCCCGAAGCAGGGCAGAGCACCGGATGCCCGCACTTACGACTACGGTACGTGGCACTAATTAAAGGGCGCTGCCAGGCTCTGCAACGTCCCACATCAACTCTGCATCTGAGCGGGAGATGCTGAGAAACTAGGGAGAGAAATACAGGAAGATCAGGGGAGAAGGCACCTCTGCCTCCAGTTTGCTGTGTGGCCTTGGGCCTCAGTTTCCTCATCTGAAAAGAAAGGGGAGGGGGTGGCTAGATGAAGGGTTTTGAACAGGTTTCGTGCCGTGTGCAGCTCTCGATCACGCAGTGATCAACGCCCGCCAGGTGTTGCTAGAATCGCCAGAGAGAAACAATTCTATGACGGGGGCAGGGCCGCAGAGCTGTAGCACCCGGGCCTTGCATGTATTGACCTGCACTGCATTGTTTCAGGGCCTCGCCTGGCTCAGGACTTCCGCAGTTCTTCAGCTCAGCTCAGTGCAAACTCAGAAACTCCTCTCTTCCCGGGCTGACGCTGCCCCTCACCTGGACGTCAGGTAATGTCTCCAGCAGAAGGGCGGTCTCCTTCTCCCCCAGGAAGAGTATGGTATGGATGGAGCCTGGGTCCTGAGCCTGTGAGAAAGAAGCATGTCCGAGCTGCTCTGCCCAGGCCTTCGCTGAGCCACTGCGCCTCCCCACTAAGGTGCAAGCAAACAGGCCACAGGCCTGGGGAGGGGAGGCGGGCTGCCCGAGGCTGGGACCCCTGTGTGGCAGGTATGGAGGGTGAGTCATTGGACCTCAAGAGAACAGCAGGTCCAACCTGTGTCGCAAACTTTCTATGTGACCCGTCCCTCTGGACCTCAGTTTCCCCATCTATACAGCAAGGAGGAGGAGATCAGACCCTGAGGTAAGCATAAGCCAAACTTCCGTTTACTCTGCTGCCCATACCAACTAGTTAGGAATCTCTTCCCTCCCCCATTCTCAGTTCATGAGGTTCATGTGACCTAAGTCTAAGCCAATCAGGGTGTTGCATTCCCCTGGTCCCAGAGATTGGTTGATGGATTAGACACCTGAGCTAATCAGGGTTAAGGAGAGACAAAGAAACTTTTGCTGGGATTTCTGGAATATAAAGAAATTTTTGCTGGGACTTCACTTTTTCCTATTGGACTTGAATGAGAGACCAGGTGAAGTTAGCGCTTCTGGGAGCCAAATGGCCACCAAGAAGGGGGCCTGGCTGAGAAGGGTACTCTCCCAGGAGAACAGGGCCAGAAATGGAGAGAGAAGAACCAGATCTTGATGATGATAGTTGAGTCCCTGAATCAAGCCATACTTGAAGTTGGATTTAATGCCTGGACTGTAGAGTCACATGAACCAATGAACGGCCTTCCTCTTCAAGCCTGTTGGGGTTGGGGTTTCTGCAAATAGGAGTGCCTGCCTGGGGGCCCGGACCCAGCTCTGAGGCCCCTGGGCTGCATGAAGATCAGAAGGCCCCTGGTGCTCCCAAGACTTGCTAGGCTGATGCTGTCCACCTCCCACTCACCTGGGTGGCCTTCAAGGCACTGACCAGACCAGGGTGTAGAGGCTGCTTCCTGGCATCAATCACCACTGCCAGACCCTTGGTTTTATCTTCTGGCCTGTGGGTGACAAACAGAAATGGCAATCTTGCTGGATAAACCAGGCCCTCTAGGGGGAAGGAACTAGTGGAAGGCTAGGAAAACTGGCTGCCAGACACCTTGATTAATTGGTGGACTCTTCATCCTGCAAGACCAAAATCCAATGCCCCTCCCTCCAGGAAGGCCTCCATGATTCTTCTCCAGAGCCCATGGCTCCCTCTTCAATGCTCCCACGTTCCTCACACAGCCCTCTCTTCCATCCTAATAATCATAGACTATAAGCACTATCCCAGTTGCAGTGGGTGTCACCCAGCATTTACCCACCCCTTTCGCATGAGCAGAACGCTCATTTTGGTCTAGAATCCAATTTCCTCTGTGTAACCATGCCCTCCTCCCCACCCACAAAGACTAGTTTCTGATTGGTTGAGGCCAACAGTAGGATCTAATTCCTCTGGCCAATGATTGGTTTAGATAGAGGTCATGTGACATTTCTGGCCAATAAGACATGAGGGTAAGTTTTCTGGGGGACTTCTGGGAAAGAAGTCTCTCCTTGACAAAGTTCTTACAAAGGGCTATAAGGCAGAGACCTAGAATGATAAATTTCCTTACCAGATAAGACGTTTTGAATTGGGATTTGTTACTTGCAGCCAGAACACCCTAACTGGTTCACATTGTACTTTTCAGTGATCACCTTGGATTTCCCAAACTGGCTCGTTGTCAGAACTTGTTAAAATACTGATCCCTCACCCCCAGGCCCACCCTATCCCCCCAGACATCTGGCTGTAAGAGGCAGAGCCAGGGAGTCTGTGGGCTCCCAAGTGCTGGTGTCCATTCTGATGATCAGGGAGGTGGGGAAAATACACCCACTGCCTTCAAGCCCTACAAGGAGCCAGCTCACAGACAGAAGAAGAGGTGGCCAGCATGGGGTAGAGCTGTGGCACTGCCGTGGTGCCTGGTCACCTGGGCAAGTTGTGGCGTTTCCCTGGGCGTCCAAGCCCATGTGTAACTGAGGGTAATGCTGGTTCCGGCCTCACGGGACTGTGGTGAGCGTGGATGAATTCAGCCCTGTAAAGCACTTAGTGACTGTGCAGAGTATGAGGGATAGCAGTGTCCCATTATCACCATCCTCCAAGGGGAAACTGAGGCACCGAGCGGCGAGGTGGCAGTGAGAAGAGGCTCTCGGGGTGACACCAGGTCTCTCACTACATGTCCCCTGCTGGCTGCCTCTGGCTACGCCCCTGCTGGGAGAGCAGTTTGTTTCCACACCTGCCTCAGCCCAGCACCTGCAGGCCTCGAGGGCTCAGGACCCAATGTGAGGAGTGTCCAGGTGCCTAGAGCGGCCCAGCATGAAGCCAGGCCCAGAGCAGATGCCCAGCAACGTTGGTTCAAAGCAGGAGAGAAAGCAAGCCCAGCACACAGGGGCTGAGTACACCGCCTTCCACAGTTCACACTGCAGCTCCCCTCCACCCCTTGTGACCGCACTCGGTCCTCAGAGCCACTTGATCGTCCCGTTTTTTTCAGGTGAGTCTCAGAGAGGGAAGGCTACTGCCCTAAGGTCACACAGCAAGTTGGTGGTATTCCAGGGTTTTGTGCACCACGCTGGCCACTTCTCAGCACTGAAAAAGGGGTCCCATCTCCCTGTGAGGTCAGAAAAGCCACTTCACCTCAGACGAAAAGTCTCAGTGCCAGCTGGTGGCAGTGCTGCCTCCCATGGGGTGGAGTCCATGGAGCAGGTTCCTTCCGTCCCTCTTCCTCCTACCCCTAGCAGCAGAACCTCTAGGTTGGGTTGGGGTCTGTAGCCATAGCCCTGAGCAAACAGCACGTTTGAGGCCATCTGACTGTGGCTGGGACTCAGAGGAATGGTACCTCTTCCCTAGCCAGTCCAACATGAAGTCTGAATGGTGGGGTGGAGGGGTGGGGTTCAAAATCAGCCTGGGTCACTCATCATTCATTCACTCATTCTTTCGCTCTCCATTTGTTCAACAAATATTTATAACTCAGATGTCAGCTCTCAATTGTCACCTCCTCCGGGAAGCCTTCCCCGATGTTCCGATTGGAATCAGTCCACTCATCCTTCTCACTCTACAACCCTGGCTCTCCAAGGGTGGTCTGCAGCCCAGCGGCAGCAGGATCACCAGAAAACGTATTAGACATGCACATCCTCGGGCCCCACCCCAGGCTTAGTGAAGCGGAAACTCGGGGGGGGGGGGGTGTCTCAGCGATCTGTTTTAACAGCCCTTCAGCTGACTCTGATGCAAACTCAAGTTGGAAAACCACTGACCTACAACAGCCCTCCGTGCCCTTCACCACACTAACACTCCTGAGAGTTGCTCGCCCATGGTTAGGTTTTTGCATATTGTCCGTCTCCCCTACCAGCCTGGGATCTCCATGGCGAGGGCTGGGTGTGTCCTACTTTGTCTCCAGCACATGGCTGAGGACTAGCTCTGGGATCAGATGATTAGTCAGAAGGATATGGTGTCTCTCCACTCGGTGCCTTGTCCTGGGCCCTGGGCTGAGAGGTTGGAGGGATGGAGTGGCCAGACAGCCCAGCCTCTTACCTGGGGACTGTGCACAGGTAGGAAAGCAGCTTGGTGACCTCCGAGGCTGTGCACCACGGTGCCTCCCAGGCCCCCTGGGTGGTCGGCACCAGAAGCAGGGGCCGCCCCTCTCTGTCCCGACCACCTGGAGGAGAGAGAACATGTGCACAGTGAGAACTTGGGTGCAACCCTCTCCACCTCCTCCGTGGCCTCCAGGCCTTTGCCCACACTGGTCCCTCGGCCTGAAATGCTCTTTCTCCTCCCCACCCCGTTAACTTCAAACTCTTAGTCATCCTTCAAAACCCAGCTCAAAAGCCACTTCCTCAGAAAAGTCATCCCTGAATTCCTCCCTCTGTCCTGGGGACCCTGAAGGTGAAGCTAGTGACACGAGCTTTGGGGTCGCACAGACATCTGTCCTCCCACAGCCCCCGTATGACCCCGTGGTCATAAGATTTTTTACTTTGAGTTGTAATAAGTTTTTTGACACTGAGCTGAATTTTCTCCACCTCTACAATACAGACTCCCTGAGAGCAGAAAACGCCAGACTTGCTCCCTGCTGAATCCTCAGTGCTAAGCTCGGGGCCTGGCACACAGCAGATGTTCAGTAAACATTAACTGAACAGCAATGATAATGCCCTCTGTGTTGGATGCTGTTAACGTGCCACCCAGAACCCTTCCTCAGACCAGATCACCCATCCCCCGCGGCCATAAGTATTGGCTGTAGATGGCTCACAGGTGCCTGCTTCTCTGGAGAACTGCCCTCAACTGAACTGGACCACGGCTCACCCTGCATCCCAGCCCAGGAGCAGCCTGGGTTGATGAGCAACAGACGCAGGCACCACAGCCAGTGTCCTGCACCTTAAGATGAAACTAGCTCTGTGGGGTTGGGTCACATCCTTGCTTAGCCCCTGCCCCACCCTGACCTGCTGTCCTCAATCCCCTTCCCCTGAGAGTGACCTTCAATAAAATAAATCATGTTCCCAAGAATCCCTGTCTCTGGCTCAGCTTCTAGGGAACCTGACCTACGACACCCACCTTGCCCGCCTCGCCCGAAGTAGAATGGATGTATATATGTATGAATGCTTGGATAGGTAAATGGATAGACGGATGGATGGACGGATGGATAGGTGGATGGATGAATAGATGTTCAATGGGTATATGGGTGGGTGGGTAGGTGGATAAATGGATGAATGGATGGATGGATAGATGGATAAATGGATGGATGGATGGATGGATGGATCTTTGGATGGATACCTAAAACTTGCTTTTATACAGGTTCAGGAAAAGGTAGGCTTACAGTTGTGAGTACATGAAACACAGAGTCTATTCTTATATTATTCACTAATTATTGTATTATTTTCTATATGAACAACTGTACACCTACTTTTGCCCCACCCTGTATAATCCAACTTCTTCACTGGAAAGATGAGAGACTTGAGTCCCAGCAGGGCTTGGTCCAGAACACAGACCTCCAGAACTTTCCCTGCCTTCCCCCACACCCACCAGCATCTGAGGACCCTTAGGGACCTCTCCCCTCCCTCCCACCACCTCCACCTGCCCCTCTGGTCCCAAGGACCTGGCAGGCATGCTATCCCGGAGTGGAGGACCTCCACACTCAGAGCCCTGATCCTGGGCTCCGGCCCTGGCGGCTCCTCATCCACAGCGGGGCCTCTTTCTGGAGGGTCTGTAGAAGCTTCTGGGAAATCAGCCTCTTCTCCAGTCAGTGGGCCTGAGTCAGCAGCTGGGCCAGATGTTTTGGTCTGAGTCGTTCCAGCTGGGGAAAAGCAGCAACAAAGGAAAAGGTGATGGGCAGAAGGTGGATTTTTCAGGAGTGGCTTGGGGGGCGGGGGGAGCTTCTGACTAATAATAATAGCAGCTTAAAACTACTGATCTACTGTGTGCCCGGCATTGTGCAAAGCTCCTTCCTTCTGGCATTTCTGAACCTCAAAACGACTCTGGGAGATAGGTGAGACCCCCACTGCTCAGAGAGGGAGACCTGAACTTTGAGAGTTAAGTTCTTGACCAAGGTCACCCGCCAGTGTGTGGTGCAACTGGGGTCTGGCCTCCAGCCATTATAACACAGTCACAACACCTTGCTCAGTTCCAGAACCAAAAGACTTCAAGCCTCTTGACATGTCGCCCTGTGCTCTGAACTGCTGAGACTGAGCAGCCCAGGTGGGTGTCCGTCCCTGACAGCCTGCTCCACTGTGTCACGTGATCCCGTCCAAGAACAGCTCCCCGGTCCAGCTAAGAGAGGGGGCATCTTACCTTTCCCCAAGCACTTGGCTCGGTTGGGTTTGGGAGAGTAGAGTGAACACAAGATCTTCCAAGGCCTGTCATGCTGGAGTGAGGCTTTCTCCAGGGGCACGGGGGCTTGCCTCTGCCCCTTTAAGAAGGAGAATTTGAGCCCAAGACTGGGCGATCTGGAAGAGGAGGTGTTTTGACCCGGGCCAATCATGGGCTTGGGAAACCTGCCGTTTCCCTGTTTGGTCCTCTCTCCCATCTTGGTGTCAAGGGCTGGAGCAGCAGGAGGAGAAGCTGGGCACAGCCGGGGAGAGGACGTTTGTTTGGGTCCAGGCCTGAGTTGGACCATCTTCTTGGGGTTTCCCAGAAGTGCCTGGGTCTTGGAGGCAGCTGTCTCTTCTGAGACATCCGTCCTGAGGCCAGGTGCACAGTGTAGCGGGTCCTCGAGGACATGGAGGTAGGGCTCCGGGGGCTGGCGTTCTGAGTTGCGGGAGGGGGCTTTATGGTTGACTTTTCTCCTCATATCCAAAATGCAAGTCTCCTTCTCCACGCTTGTTGGCTTTTCACAAGCACACTTTTCCAAATGAGGTCCCTGACTGGCCCCTGGGAGAGGCAGCGTCCTTTGAGAGAAAGGAACTTTAGTTTCAGATAGGTCCTCCGGTGCCCCAGCAGGGCGCCCGTGGGATGTGTCCACCTCCCTACTCAGAGTCTTTCCTCTGCTCTCTTGGGAAAAGCCCAGGAGAGCCACGTAATCTCCCTCTACACACTGGCTGGCCACATCGTCCATGCTGAAGGCCACCTCCCCTGGCCTGGCTTGCTCCACCTTGATGAGTCCTGGGTACTTAATCCCATAGGCCCTGCCCTTAGCCGCCAAGCTCTGGCCAAGAAACACCTGGCTCCCTAAGGACCTGGCCTGGTGTAGCTCTTTAGGGCCACTCAAATCGAGTGCTTCTAATTGAAGGGAACCCCAGGCCGGGGAGGGGACAGCCACTGCTTGGGGTTTGTCTTCCACAAACTCTGGGCTGGCTATCTTGGTCCAGGGCACAGGAGCAATGCCCTCTTCTGAAGCTACCAGGCAGTTGTGCAGGGGACTTCCCTCAAAGTCACTGTTGAAGGCCTCCAGCCACTCTTGGGTGAAAAGTATTGGGTAGGATGACACCGGAACAGGTTTTGTGTCCACTGTGCGGAGGTCCAAGGAGAGGCACTTGATCATGATGCAGACGGACTGCTCCTCCTGGGGCTCCACTTGAAGGTAGAAGTCACCCTGGCGCAACAAGAGGGGATTGAGGGGGGCCAGGTGGAGCACAACCTTGTCCTGCAGGCATAGCGGCCAGCCCTGGTGCAGAAAGAGGCAGTGTGTGTAGGGGGCCTGCAGAGAGAAGGGGAGGACGTCAGAGAGTCTGACCCTGAAAACCCCGCCTGGGAGGTCTGCTCCCGTCCCTCTCCGAGCAGGAGTCCTGAACAGGCCGGGGGCTAAGATAAAGCAAGAGAGGCGCCTAGGATGTAGCATCTAAGGAGGCCCCGCTGTCAGGGTCCCGCAAGTCGCACAGCTCTGAGGGTGAGTGCCTCCGAAATGCTGCACCTCGGGTGCCTCTTGCCTCACCCCTAAACATACTTGCCGGCCTCCTGGCCCAAGGGAGGGAAGTTTGAGTTCCAGCCACTAGTTAGCACCTTTCCCAGCAGGATCGTCCTACTGAGTCATGCTCCCTTCTCCCCATCTCCCCAGACTCCTCTTGACCCTGCTCAAGCCTGAGCCCCCCACTTTAGGGAGACTTGAGTTCCAAGGTCTGAATTGCAAATGTATGCAAATTACTTAACTTCTTTGAGTCTCATGTTTCTAATCTGCAAGTAGGAATAGTGATACATATTTGGATTATTCTGCTGGTATGAGAAATAAGGGCAATGATATATATATATATATAACTTGTCATAACACCTAGCATATAATAGGCATACATTCAATAAATATTAATTCCCTCTCCCAATTTTTTTTCTTTTATTGATTTTAGAGAGAGAGTAAGGGAGAGGAAGAGAGAGATAGAAATATCAATGAACCCGACCGGTGTGGCTCAGGGGTTGAGTGTCGACCCATGCACCAAGAGGTCACTGGTTCGATTCCCGGTCAGGGCACATGCCCAGGTTGTGGGCCAGATCCCCAGTGGGGGGCGTGCAGGAGATGGCTAGTCAATGTTCTCTCTCATGGATGTTTCTTTTTAAAAAAAATTTTTTTTCCTTATTGATTTTAGAGAGAGAAGAAGGGAGAGGTAGAGATAGAAACATTGATGAGAGAGAACATCAACTGGCCACCTCCTGCATGCCCCCCACTGGGGATCAGGCCCACAACCTGGGCATGTGCCCTGACCGGGAATCGAACCAGCGACCTCTTGGTGCATGGGTCGATGCTCAACCATTGAGCCACACCGGCTGGACTAATTTTCTTTCCCTTTGACAACATTTATTCTATGGAAAATTGTGGGAATTTTCACTTCAAAAAATAAAGAGGTCATTTACTGCTTTTATACCATTCTCTAATTTCTAAGTAAAGAAATTACAAAGTGAAGTAGAAACTACACTGAGTGAAGGTCAGGAACTCTGACCCTGCCTCTAACTTGATTGATGACCTTGAAAAAGTCATTCCACTATTCTGGAACTGAATGTTTATTATGTATTTATTTATTTGTGTATTAATTGTTTATTTGCCATTAGTGGTAACACCATGGCAAGTGAGGCAAAACTTAAAAACATTCTTTAAATAGTACATGCCAACCTGGCTGGTGTGGCTCAGTGGTTGAACATTGACTGATGCAGCAAGAGGTCACCAATTCAACTCCCGGTCAGGGCACATGCCCAGGTTATGGGCCAAATCCCCAGTGGGGGGCATGTAGGAGGTGGCCAATCGGTGGTCTTTCATTGATGTTTCTCTCTCTCTCTCTTCTCCCTTCCTCTCTTTCTCAAATCAATTTTTAACAAGGAAAAACATTTTAAACAGTACATGCCAGCAAATTGTCTATATAGGTAAACACAATGAGTCTCCTGGAGCAGGCCGGGACTCACTGATCTGGCTTAGCTGAGCCTCCTTAGTGGGCTGTGCAGAACCAGTGTTCAACAGTGACACCAGGTGGCCACAACAGAAACAACACTCCACCAGACTGACAACAGGTTATTCTCTTCCTGGCTTTTGGTAGAGTCTGATTCCTGTAGATTGAGTAAATCCTGGATAATCTTATATAATTTGGATGTGTATGTGTGAGACACTGAACTTCCTGCTAATTAAGCAGATGTTTCCTGAAATTATTAATTGGGGAAAATAATAAGATTTGACCACAACTTGATAAACTAATTCATAGCACTTATACTGTAGATCTGGCTATTGAGCCTGGACATGAACCTGGAGCTCCTATGGCCCTGAAGCCAGACTATTAATTCTATGCTACTACCCACTGCTCTGAGGTGACACAAATTCCCCTATAATTACAATTAAATTAAAAATAAAGAAATTGGAAAGTGGTAACTCTTGTCCCTGGGAGAAATGGGGAAGAGGGTGGTGCAAATGGAGTTTCAATGGCCACATTAAGGAAGTGGGTGGTTGTATAGCTTGTCAGAGAGAAGAAATAAGGTTGGGAAAGAATGTGCGTGAAACTAAGCAAAGTGGATCTGTGGACTTGGCTGCAAATGTTTCAATGAGTCTTCCTTTTTCTATAGTAACAATGAAAGTGTACGGAGCTATTTCCACGTGCCAAGCACTGTGTTAAGCATGTTAAATGGATGATCTCAGTTTTCTTCCAGTTCCTTCCATCTCTAATTCAGGCTCCTAAGCCTGGACTTTTTAGCTGCCACTGTCAATTCCTTTCTATCGCGGAGATGATGCACATGGTCATCATCCTTACGTTTTACTCCCAAAGTGCCATGTCACTGACAGGCATCAGCAACTCAGGAAAGGCTGGTGGAGCCTAAAACCCTGTGATTCTTGAGGCAGGGTAGCAGGGGGGTGGGTATTATAACGTCATGGCAGGACACAGCTGGCAACCTTATGAAGGGTGTGGGCAAGTTCCAGCAGTGGGCATCTGAGGGTTTAGTCTCCAAAGACCTCTCTTTACCCTTTTATTAAGACAGTCTCCACCCTCTGACCATAGAGGTAGTCATATGCCCCACGGTTGGCCAATCCTTGTACCCCATTCCTCTGGCTGCTATGATTGGTCCAGGGATGGAAATAGGACCCAAGCCTGGCTAATCAGGATCCTTCCTTGCAATTTTTCTATCTGCAGCTGCTGGAAAAGAGTTCACTTTCCTCTCCAGGGTAAGATTTGATCCCAGAGCTGTCCTGGGCTCCAGCCTTGTGGGAACATCTAGCCTATAGGAATGATGTTGGCAAGCGAGGAGAAGCAGAAACAGAGACAAGGGAATTGATCAAAGATCCATGTGGGTCTGAGGCCAGATCACCCTGTCCCCATCTGAGTAAGGACCTGCCATTTGCAGTCAGAGAGTCCTGCCTAAAACAGGTACTTTCTGTTTTGTCTCAGGAGATGCCTCCCTGAGATCTGGGTTTGAAGGGGTCTAGGAAGAAAGGCCTCAAGGGCTCCAGGGAAGGTCTGGAACATTCTCTGCAATTTCCACTAAAGCTGCCCCACTTCAGCCAGGCAGCCTGGTGATGCCCACAATGCCAGCCGCAGCACAGGCTCCTGGGGCCGGGAAGCCACCCGAGTGGCCTTTATCCAGACCTTCCTCCCTGTTAGTCAAAGAGCAGACGAGATGGGCTCCTACATGTCAGAGAGCAAAGGGCCGGGCGGCCTTCCTGCTCCACTTGGAGGGCATCCCTCCGACTTACACAGGCTGCTTCGCGTACTTGCTCACACAGGCGCTTGGCAGGGATCAGGAAATCCAGGAGGAAGCTCAGCCCATCCCCCCGGAAGTCAGAATCTAGGAGGTGGAACACCTGCCCCAGGACAATGGGCGCCGTGGCCTCAAAAGGAGGATAGAGGCCTGCCAGGGCATTCTGGATGGCTGTGTCCAGGGATGGGGGGTCCTGTGGGGAGAGGAGAAGAGGATGAAAAGTGACAGCAGTAATTACAAGGGTAGTGGCCACTTCCCATGACCTTCCAGGCTCCATATGACTGGAGTCCCTCCTAACTCTCTGACCTCCTGTCCTGCTTCCTTCACTCACCTCCTCCAACCACATGGGCTTTCTTTCCTGTTCCTCCAACACACTGGGGACAATGCCACCTCAGGGCCTTTGCACTGGCCTAAAATATTTCCCTCAAGACATCCCCATTCCCTCACTTCCTGCAGGTCTTTGTTCAAATGTCATTCTCTGGTCCAAGGTGCAATGAAGGAAGGCATCCAGGTCAGAGCCAGAGGTAAAGGGGAGATCAGCATCCCCAAATCCTACCACCTGGATGACCCACAGACCTGCATTTTGAAGCTGAGCTACGAGTGAAGCCAAGCCTAGATCAGACAAACCCCAGTCAGCATGCAAGTGCCTGAGTGCTAATACGCGGTGGCTGTCTTTTGCCATTGAGTTTTGGGGTGGTTTGTTACACAGCAACAACTAGTTGATACAAGTTGATATATGAGCTCCGGTCTCATACAGCCAGCTGCTTTCTGGATACTTCCCCTGGAGATCTATCAGACACAGACCACCAACATATCAAATCCAACTCAGCACCTTCCTAACCCTCTCCTCCCTACAGGTTCCCAGCTCAATGAGGGCCCCACCATTCAGTCAGCTGCTAGGCCAAGAAAGCATCAGCCTGCAGGCATCCAGCTGCCCCACGACCTTGCCCCTTCCGGCTCACTCCAGCTTCACTGCCCCCTCATGCTCTGCCACAGGGACACACACATTCTCTCGCTCACCCCCAGGCCTGGGCACCTGCTGATCCTTCTCCCAGGCTGCCTTCCACTCCCATTCCCTCGCCATCTGGCCACCTCCTCCTCATTCTGTAAGATTCAGGTCAGCCCTCCTCTCTTCCGGATCTTCTCTGACCACCCCCTCCACATACCCTTGGGTCAGGTGTCCCCTATTCTGGGTTTCTATGGTGCCCCTGTCATGGTGATTCCCACACGGATTGCTGTCTCCCTCAATGGACTCCAGGCTCCCCAAGAAACAGGAATGGGCCCTGGCCGGTTTGGCTCAGCGGTTACAGCGTCGACCTGCGGTCCTGAGAGACCCGGGTTCGGTTCCCGCTAAGGGCATGTACCTCGGTTGCAGTTTGTCCCCGGCCCTGGTCGGTTGTGCGGGTGGCAGCCACTCGATGTGTTCCTTTCACATCGATGTTTCTCTCTCTTTCTCTCTGTTCCTCTCTCTCCCTCCCACTCTACCTGAACAAAAAAATGGGAAAATGTCCTCGGGTGAGGATAAAAAAAGAAAAGAAAGAAAGAAACAGGAATGGGAAGCAAAATAATGGCCCCCAGGGATGCCCATATCCTAACCTCTGGAACCTGTGAACATGTTACGTCACACAGCAGAGAGGAATGAATGTTGCAGAGGAAACCAGGGTTGATGGTCAGCTGACCTAAACTAAGGAGTTTATCCTGGATTATCCACTGCAAGGGTCCTCAAAAGTGCAAGAAGGTGCAGAAGAGGCAGGAGCCGGAGAGAAAGGAGACTACGGAAGAGGGTCAGAGAGATGCGAGGCTTCTGGCTGGAAAATGGAGGCAGACCCCAGGAATGCGACGGCTCCGCGAGGCTGGGAGACACAAGCAAGCAGGTTCTCCCCAAGCGTCTCCAGCAGAGGCGCAGCCTGCCAACACCTTGCTGCGAGCCCAGTGAGACCCACGTCGGACTTCTGACCTACAGAACTGCAAGATAACCGACTCACGTCACTATCAGTCACTACAGTTGTGATCATTTGCTTCAGCAGCAACAGAAGCAAACCCCGCAAGCCCTGGCTCCTGTTCCTCCAGGGTCTTCAGTCCCTGGCACGAAATAGGTGCTCAGTAAATGTTGTGGAAAATTGAACAAAATGCTCCTCTCTCAACCACAGTTTTTCCATCTGTAACACAGGCAAGTTGGACAGGACAGGTGTTTCCATTCAGATACAATAACTGCATCCATCCATGACTGATGTCCAACTCTTCAGAAGCGCAATAGAGGCCGCTGGCTGGCCCACACTGGCTGCAACTGAGTCCATCTATCGCTGAGGAATGTAAAGGGAGAAGAGAATGAAGAAGAATCTTCGTTTATATGGGAGACAGGGAGACAGGGAGATAAAACAGGGTCTTGGAGGAGGAGGATGGTATGTCTCGATCCCAGCAAGAGTCTAATGCCAGGAGGCTACAAAGCAGGGGACATTAGTAAAGGCATTTAGGCAAATGTCAGTGTCACCGTGTCTTCAGTACCCGTGCAGTACTGAGCACAGGGCAGCCCCCCTCAGCACTAAGTGCAGAATGAATGAATGGATGCCTACAGCCCCCACTGTGAAGGAAAGAGGGACCTGGCGCTGTCCTGTTACACTCAGAGGGGACGATGTACCAAAGGTACTTCATGTGGAAAGTACACGTGCCCAGGAGGGGCTATTTTCACACTGAGGTGGAGGAGGGTCTTTAATTTGGCAGGCTGGTTGGCTCATCTGTCCTGGTAACCTCTTCCAATGCACCCCAAGCAAGGCTGAACCCCAATAGTTATTTACCCCCACCCATGCAATCCTAATGATAGCCATAGGAATGGGAACAGGGAGTTAGAGGACCACGTCTAACATCCGTGAACACAGACACACTGAGTCTGCTAGGCCGGCACCCCTCCCCTGTGACAGGCCCTCCCCACTCCTCCCAGCTTTCCCTGGGGCATTGGTTCCCCTGGGTCCCACTTCACTGTGCCACCCCAGGTAGGTGCCTTCCTTCTCTGGGCCTCTCTCCTGTGTGCACATGGAGTTGGCCTGTTTGTTTCATTTTGTTTTTAATTTTGTGGAAAATTAGAAATTTATTGTCATCTTCATGAATTTTATTGATTTTTTTTTTTAAGAGAGAGAGAAGGGAGAGAGAGAGAGAGAAACATCGGTGTGAGAGCAGAACGTCCATCAGCTGCCTCCTGCGCGCCCCAGGATGAAGCCCACAACCCGGGCAAGTGCCCTGACCAGGAATGGAACCAGCAACCTTTCGGCGCACGGGACGACACCCAAACAACAGAGCCACATGGGCCACGGCCTCATGGATTTTAACATACCCTCACAGTCTGTACTGCTAGCACTTACTGTTTTTCTTCAAAGCCACTCACTTTTTAAAACTTACATAATTACATTCTAAAGGGAGACTCTACACCACTGTATTGGTTATGAGAATGCAGCCAGATTGCCAAGTTCAAGTTCTGGTTCTGCCACTCACTGATTCAGTGACCTGGCAGGTCACTGAACTCTCCTCTGCCTCGATGTCCTCACTGGTAAACTAGGGACTGTCATCGTACCTGCCTTAAAGAGTTGAGGGAGAATCAATAATAAAATAAACGTAAATTCTCTGCGTGGGTCTACCATTTAGTAAGCGCTCATTTAGCAATAGTTATCACTGCTATTTTTGTGTTCATATTATAGTTCTTATTATATCGCCACCTTAAATGGAAAAATTGGTATCAACTGGCATAAAAAGAATGAAACTCCAAAAATGAACCAGCAATGCATTGGTGGTTTTTATATTATTTTATTTATATAAATATATTTACATTTATTATTATAATAGCTATAGAATATATATCTTATATAATTATATATTTATATAAATAGTATAACAACCAAATAATAAGTAGACGGTTCTTATATAAAATGTTTTACTTTACTGCTCTATTTCTATAAAATATAAACTACTTTTTAAAAGAAAAAGTAAATAATGAAAACAAATACTGCCGTTAAATTCTAGAGACAGCTGGTCACCTCCTAAAGGCTCAACAAGTTTTCCCTCTTTTTTTTTTATTGATTTTTTTAGAGACAGAGGAAGTGAAAGGGAGAGAGATAGAAACATTGATGAGAGAACATTGATTGGCCGCCCCCTGCATGCCCCCCACTGGGGATCAGGCCCACAACTGGGCATGTGTCCTGGCCAGGAATCGAACCGGCGACCTCTTGGTGCACGGGTCAGTGCTCAACCACTGAGCCACACCGGCCTGACAAGTTTTCCCTCTTTCTTCCAGAAAAAGATTGCCCTGCATTAGAAAGGTGTTAAAGATATCTTGTCACCAGAGGAAAGCAAAATGTCTCTCTGGGTCCTCAGAAGATCAGAGGATAATTCAGAAGGAACTGCCTCTCTCTCGCCACGTGATTCCATGTTATTTCATTCCAGCCTCTGACGGCCTGTGTCCCAGCTGCGGCCTGCATCCAACCTCTGGGAGCGATGAGCTGAGCCATCGCTGCTTTCATGTGCCTCAGTTTCCCCACCTGTACGTGGAGATTCTGGTTCCTATTCTGTCTTGCTCAGAGATTCATCTGGAGATACAAGGAGCTAACAGATGTAGGGGATCTTGGGAAAAATAAAAGGTGTTGCTGCTGTAGTCCTTGTTATTAGCTATTTATTTCACTCATCCTGTCAGACAAAGCTCAAGTCCCAGTCTCTGTGTAAAGACATATTCCCCTTCTTGGTCTCTTCCACTTACTGTCACCCCAAGAATAACAGCAGTTTCCAGACACCTGCAGTGTGCCAGGCCCTCTGTGCATACTCAGTTGCTTGGCCACACAGAGATCTTAAGGGCTAAGCAGGAACATCCCATTTTGCAGATAAAGAAACTGAGGCTGACTTTGCCCGAGTTCCCAGACAGAGGAAGACAGAGCCAGAATCCAACCTGAGTCTGGATCCACCAAGTCTGCCCTCCTCTCTGGTCCCTTGTGCCTGGTCTGTCTTGGGGCCACCGACAGCCACCGGCCCCAGCGTGGCCTTCCCCACAGCCTGTCCTGTGCAGCTTCAAGAGGGCCGAAAGAAGCTGTTTACCTCTCCCAGACCGAGGCTCGCAGACTGGGACGCTCTTGGCTTTCAGGAATTGGCTCAGCTGCCTGCACACACGGTAACCATTTAAGGGGCAGCCAGGAACAAGGAAGAATGTTCCAAGCCAACAGGACTCCGAGCTCTTGGCCAGAGCTTTACCTGAACCCCAGGGGCTCATAAGCTCTCCGTGTACTGGGGGAAGCACGCCGAAGGGACCAGGCGGCTGCAGGAAGGAAAGCTGGCGACTCTCCATTCGCAATCAACCTGGCAGCCCAGCCTGGGACCACAGGAACCCAAACACCGTCGGCCAGACGCGGGCCCCTCAAAATGATTTCCATGAAACCTAATCGACGTGTTTCCATTCCTTCTCGGTGAGCAAAGCCCGGCTGGGCCTTTAACTGTTCCTCGGCAGGAGCCCAGGCAGGAGACAGCATGAAGCTGCAAAGGAAGACGTGAGACAAGCCAGAGCCGGTGTGCAGCCTCAGCCCCCTCCCCTGCAACCCAAGGGGACCGGCTGAACCCGGCCGCAGGGCTGCTGCCTGTCCGATGCTCACAGACCTTCTGGACTGACACGGGGACCTTGGGTGGTGCTGAAGGACACAGAGAAGTACCTGTGCCCAGCAGTTCCATCAGGGCACGGGAAGAGAGAAGAATAAAGTTTCTGTACATTCTGTCTCAATGTCTTTGTAATGAGCCTCTATTATTATTGTCACCCTCAGTATTAGCTCTACATAGCAAAATAAACAAACATGAAGTGCTCTGGTTGGTGCACTTTTACCCACATGCATACCCCTCTAACTATTACCCAGATGAACACATAGGGTCTCCTCCACCCCAGAAAGAGGCCCCCTCCCAGACCACCTGCCCCCCACCCCAGGAGTAACCAGTCTTCCGCCTACTGGAAGTTTTTTAAAGAGAAATTCCCACCCAGTCTGCTCTCCACTGGAAAACCGCGTGTGAGCCAAGAGACCATCAAAGGGTGTTAACCGTGCTTCCCCCAGGGCTGTGAGGGGGAAAGGCACCATTTTCATTTTCTTCCCAGTTTCGCTGGATTTTCCAAACATTCTGTAACCAGCTTGTAGAGCCTTTATAATCGAGGGGAAAAAATAAAAGTGCGATTGTGTGTGTGTGTGTGCAAGTCTGGTTCTCTTTGGGAATGGTCTCACCAGATGTTGTTAGTCAGGCCTTCTGAGCTGTGGGCTGAACTTTTCTTAAAAGGCCCAGGTGTACCATTTGCTCCAACAGCAAAGTTTTAGTATCGCTTAGCATCGGCACCCCCTCGCTTGGGAAGGGAGGGGATTGAGAAAAACCACGGTGAGCAGTGACTTGCGGCTGCCTCAACTCCTGCTCTCCGCCATCTAGGATTACATCCTTGGCTCACTGGGTGACCTTGGTATCAGTTTCCCCATGTGTAAAATGGGGGCATTTCAGCAGGGCCGTTCTAAAATTCAAGGCATAATTAGGCCCAGGGAGAGTCTAAACCAGGAGCCACAGATGCAAATGCCTACAGGGGTCTGACAGGTGACAAGGAAGCCAGAGTGAGCCAGGTGTGAGCAAATGACCCCGCTCCACCTCGGTGGGTGGCCCCTGACAGTCATCCCCGGTGTCTGGAAAGCAATAGGAAGTAGTGGGGTCTGAAGCACACACCCCACCTCATCGGCTTTCGCCCAGTGTTGCCTCAGCCTATGACCTACTGATATTTTAGTAAAACCTCCCAATTTTTTAAAGGTTGGCCCAAACAAACATGTCTGTGAGCCAGAGACAGCCCAGTAGGTGTCAGGCTGTGACCACCAGCCTGAACTACCTAGGACACTCCTCTCCAGCGTCTGCAGGCTGGAGATTCTAGAGCCAGCATTCTGTTGCTCTGGCTCTCAGAAAGTTCTCGCTCATGTCCAACTAAAACTTTTCCTGCTTGAAATCCTTATTTTTGTGTGGGTGGAGGTATGAGTGAGAATTGGCTCCTTATTAAAAAACAAAAACAAACAAAAAAAAAACAACCTTCAGAAACTGGAAGAAACATTCCAGTTGCAGTGAACCGAGAAGCAAGTGGGTGTCAGGAGACCCATGTTCAAGTCCAGCTCTGTCACGTACCGTCGGTGTTCCCTTGAGCAGGTCCCTTCACCTCTCTGAGCCTTCGTTTTGTGTTTGTTCCTTTCTCTCCTGTCTCCCTTGCCCCTGCTCTGGGGTTCACCATCTCCTACCCAAACGACATGATAATACTGATTATAACTAGAACTTCTTACCGAGCAAGCCTTCTATATCAAGTGTTTTGCTGAGCACTTTCCATATATTATTTCATCTTCCAAACAATTCTTTTGAATGGGAATTTTTATTCCCATTTTAAAGGCTCAGAAACTGAGCCCAAGGCTCTATGGTCAGTAAATGGTACCGCTGGGTATGAACCTATGCAGACAACTACCAGTTCTGCCTCTTCGCCGGGCTCCCATTGGCCACTGCAGTGGCCTTTGTGACCCTCCACTGCTCAACAACCTTGAGTGGTTCCCTTAGCAACTCAGCCTGATTGACAGCCCATCGGTGCACACCCACCATGTCTTTCCTGCTTCTGCTAACACACGTGACACTCTGGCCAGGGTTTCGGGGTCTCCCGCACGCTGTGGTCCTGAGTTTTTCTTGCTATGCACATGTCCTCATTTTGTTTATTATTTACTCCATTCATCTTTTTGTCAATCCATTTGAAACTTAAATACACTTATTTGTATTATTGTGTGTGTGCTATTTAGATTATTTCCTAACACTCATTAAGATGAAAAGCTGTAAAAAAAAAAAATGTTCCTCTAAGCGCCCTCTAAGGCCTCCCCTCCGAGGTATTATGCTAAGTGAAATAAGTCAGACAGAGAAAGACAAACACCATATGACTTCACTTAAGACCAAACAAAATAGTTCTTCACTAAAGAACAAAATAAATGAACAAACAAAATAGGAACAGACTCACAGATACAGAGAACACATTGATGGCTGCCAGATGGGAAGGGGGCGGGGAGGCTGAGTGGGAAGGATGGAGGGACTGAGAAGCACAAATCGGCAGTTACGGGGATGCAAAGTACAGCGCAGGGAATATGATCAATAATATTGTAATAACTATGTTTGGTGCCAGGTGGGTACTGGAAATGTCGGGGGAACACTTTGTAAAGTCTATGATTGTCTAACCACTGTGCTGTACACCTGAAACGAATACAAAATAATACTGGATGGAAATTGTCACTGAAAATTAAAATCAATACAAAAAGCATGAAAAAAATAATAAAATGAAGTCTCCCCTCCGAGGACCCATGGTGGGTGCCCCACTTTGGGAAGCACTGTGCCCCTCCCTGGACCAGGCGAGCTCCCTCCCACAGTTCAGAGCCCGGTTCCATCTGCATCTCTTCTGTTCTCATGACACATGCGCTTCCGGGCAAAGGGATGGAGTCCCACTGCCCACCACGCAGCCAAAATCCTCAGTGACTGGGCCTGCCCAGGGCTTCACATCTCTCCCCCAGGTCCCTACACAGGGCCTAGCACACAGTAGGTACTCTGGGGGAATGCCAGGAAGCAGGTACCTTGGCAATGTTGAATGAATCGAATTGGACTCAACCAGTTTCTCTCAAAGCATGGGGTAGGGTCACAGGTGGCCCACAAGACGATTTGGGGAGGGCACGACCTCAGCATGAAATCACACTAAAGAAGTTAGTCCAGTTCTCCCTGGCCCTCTTGATGACACCAAAGAGTCTCAGTTCAGTGCCACTGTATCTTCTACACCTCTCAACACCTAGTGATTACTCCTTTCAACAAGAAGAAAGCAGTCTTCGGGCTTGGAGTCATCCACAGCCAACCTCATCCAGCCAGAATTTTCTAACATGGATTTGTCTTCATTGCATATTTGTTCCCAGTTACTTTGATAAGGGATACTGATTTTTTTTATGGTCATGATATAAAATTTCCTTTTAAATATATTTTTAAGTTTATAAAGTAAGTTTATATAAATAAAAATATTGAGCAAATGATAAGTAGTGAATTTTATTATTTGCTATATCCAATAAGTGGATATCAAATAATTGTTCTGATGATACTAAAATTACAGAAATATGAGACTGAATAAGCCCTAAGCCTCTTTGTCATAAGGTGCTCTGACACTGGGCTGCCTCAGAACACTAGATAGCCATTAATCAAATCATCCCACAAAAATTATTACTGTGACAGGTGCCATGCAGGAGAGATATACAGCATGCTAGAGTGAGAGTCAGGAAAATCAAGAAAGGCTTTCCTGAGGAGGTGACATTTGGATGGAGATGTATAGGAAGAATGGAATTCATTCAGGGTAGGAATTCCACCCAGCAGAACAGCCAGCACGTACAAAGGCCTTGTGGCAAAAGAGAACATGAAGCATAAAGAGGCTCTGAACCAAGGTCAGAGTGTCTGGAATATAGAGGTGAGGCCAGAGAGGTGGGCAGGTGACAACTTTTAATACTTAAAGATAACAGTGGGAGGGAAATCTGTCCATCATTCCCATTCAGGAAAGAGTTGAACGTTCTTTGAAAGAGCCACCCAGTGCCTGACCCTTGATCTTAGGATCTGGGGTTCAGCAAGGAGTTTCTAGGTTCTAAAAGTAATAACTAGTTAGGTCCAAAACCAGGTGAGGTTTGGCAAACACTACTTGGTGCAGGTGGCACTGGGGCAACCATGACAGCTGGGTGCAGATTCGGAATTAATGTTGTCCTACCCCTGACTTCTCGGTAGGGTGACCTTGGGAAGCCTCTTAAGCTCCCAGATTCTCAGGTCTCCATCTGTGGAGTAGAAATACCATCAGGTTGACTCTTGAGAGTTGGTGTGAGTTACATGAGCTCCGCATGTAAATTGCCTAGTGCGGGCCTTGCCCGTGGTGAGAGGTGAGTAACATTAGCTTATGATTATTGTCAAATAGCTCCAACAGCAATGTGCGTCCACCTGCCCTGCTGGTGTATGAATGTACGAGCCTGGTTTTGCGACATGTCTCTGGTGTGTATGCAGGTGTGTGCCCATATTTCAGCAGTTTGGGAGAGCAGGTGGACAAGGCCCGTATGTGTGAGAGGGCATGTGTGTTCAGCCATGTGAGTCAGCAGGAACATGCTTTGTTTGGGGTGTGTGCATGTGTGTGCACGTGAACACATCTCTATATAGAATTCTTCTGTGTGTGAACGTGCACATAGTGAAAATGCACACAAATTCAACATGGCAGATCACAGTCAAGGGGTTAAAGCCCTGGCCTGTCTTCACAGCCCTTTTCCAAATCCCCACCACTCCCGTGAGTCTGTGTGAATCTGCCTGGGGCTCCTGGGCCTGTCTGGAGCTGGGCTGGGATTCTCTGAAAACAGACTTCTCTTTCATTCTCTGTTCAAACACACACACACACACACACTCACACACACACACTCACACGCGCCTGTCCCAACCTTGAGGTGCCAGCTCAGGAAGTCACAGTATGTGAGTATTGCCCTCCCTCTCCCTCCTCCCCTAGGCCTACCTCCCATCCAATTCCCAAGGGAGACCCTCAAGTCAGGACAATACATATCTGACTTTCCTGCCCTTAGTCTAAGATAGCAAGAGCACCCCAACTTTTGGCGAGCAACTTCCTCCTCTCTGCTCCTTGCCCTTAATTCTCCTTGCCCTGCACTGCCTGACTGTGCTCAGAGGGACTTTTAACTCCCATCCCCATCCAAACCCTGTGTGGGGACAGTGGGCATATCTGACGTTCAGCCCCAAGTCTAAAATGCAACACTACCCCAAGTTTGGTCCAAGGCCCAAGAGCCAGGATTCCAGCTCTGATCTGTGCAGTAGGGTGGGCAGTATCAAAGTTTACAAGTCATCCGTCTTACTCACCCACTTCACACATGGAGGGACGGAGGCTCAGAATGCAGAGGGGCATCGCCCGGGGATGGGTCTCTGCACCGCCCCACCACCCCATCCCTGCTGATGGGGGGCAGTTAAGCACAGAGCCCTGGCAAAGTACTGAGGGTCATCTCAGCGTAAAAGGTCGGGGTCTGTGCTGTGCACCCCCTCGAGGACCCCGCCAAAATCAGACAGAGGGAGGTGGTCCAGGCTTTGGCAGGTGTTACCATGGTGACGGGCTACTAGCGGCTGTGGCTGCTCCTCTGCAGGGCGCCCGGTCGGTCCGTCCGCGGGTCCGTCTGTCCGGTGCAGCCCGCCCCGGCCTAGCACTGGCGCGGGCTGGCCCGGAGCGCCGACCCCAGCCTCATCTCCGAGGGAGGCTGCAGAGACAGGGAGGGACAGGGAGAGGAGGTGCCCGAGAGCCGGGCGAAACGAGACTGGAGACAGCGAGAGACTCGGGAGAGACGCGGCGGCGCTGCCGGGGCCCCGCGGGGCGGGCTGGGCGGGGGCTGCGAGGCTCCCGCCGGTCGGAGCGCGGCTCCCCGCGTGGGTCCCGGTGGCGCGACGGCGGCCTTTTGTGGCGGCGCCGCGTCCCCAGCCCCGCCCGCCGCGCGTGATGAGAACCAGGCGCCCCCCTCCGGCTCCAGGCGGCGCGGGCTGCCAGGGGCGCTGCAGCCCCGTCCTACCCCTCCTCTTCCCGCCGCGCCCCCGCCTCCGCCCCGCGGCGCGCCCGCCCGGCCGCCCCGCCTCCGGCCTGGCAGAGCCTGGCAGAGCCCACCTCTCCGGATCAGACCTGGTTCCGGCCCTGTCATCGTCCTCTTCTCAGTAGAGGGGTTCGGGCAAGACCTGGATGGTCCCGAACCTCAGTTTCCCCATCTGTAAAATGGGGTTGATCAGGATACGGTGTCGATGATCATGATGATGATAACACGTGCCTCTTGGATTTGGTGGTGAGGAGGAAGTTGTGTCTCCCAGATAATGACTACCTTTGTGACCTTGGCTAAGCCATTGTTCCTCCGCTTTGGAGGGAGCCTAGGAACGAGATGATTTCTGGTTGGATGACGCCAGGACCTGTCCATTTGTTTATCATTGTGCCGACTGCTGGTGGGAATGCAGACTGGTGCGGCCACTATGGAAAACAATATGGTGTTACCTCAAAAAATTAAAAATTGATCTTCCATTTGACCCAGTGATCCCGCTTCTAGGACTATACCCTAAGAAGCTTAAAACACCAATCAGAAAGAATATATGTACCCCCATGTTTGTAGCAGCACTATTTACAACAGCTAGATCTGGAAACAGCCCATGTCCATCAGTAGACGAATGGATAAAAAAGCAGTGGTACATATACACAATGGAGTACTATGCAGCTGTAAGAAAGAAAGATCTCTTATCCTTTGAGACTACATGGAGGGACCTGGAAAGTACCATCCCAAGTGAAACAAGCCAAACAGAGAAAGACAAGTTTCATATGATCTCACTTATTTGTGGAATATAATGAACATAACAGTCTGAGGAATGGGGTAGTCCCAGAGACGCGGAAGCGGGGTACAGACTGACAATCCCCCAGTGGGGGAGAGATAAACCACAGAACTTATATGCATATATGCATGAACAGTGGACATTGACAACAATCTGGGGAAAGGGCAGGGAGGGAGGGGGAGGGGGGAATCAGTGGGGGGGAGGAGAAACATCTGTAACAAAAATTGATTAATAAAAATAATAATAATAATAATAATAAAACCATTGTGCCGAGCACTGAGCCGGAACAAGTCAGGGTCTCTGCCCCCAGGTACTGTACAATCTAGTGGGGAAGATAAGCAAGAAACAGAAAAACAAAAACAAACAAAAAGAACTAAAGGTAGTAACTGCTAAGGAAACAGACAAATGTTGACAGTGGGAACGATAAAGAGATCAACTTAGAGCTGATTGTCTCAGAAAGGACAGAGAATCCTAGATCTGAAAGAAGGGAAGGAATTAGGTGAAGAATGGGGAAAGGGCGCGTGAGGAGAAAGAAAAGTTCTAGGCAGAAAGAACAGCATATGCAAAGGCCCTGAGGTAGTGTTAAACTTAAAGAAATTAGGAGAAAGCAAAGAACTGGAAAAGGATGAGTGCAGTAGTAAGGGTTTAAATTCAAAACTCAAGACTTATTCAAAGCCCATCTTTCACTCTACAATGGTTCATCAGTCTTTTAGCAGAGAGAACCTGAGCTAGGAGCCAGCCCATCTTGCTGTATAACTTCTTACTTTTTAAATCCTCACCCGAGAATATTTTTTCACTGATTTTCAGATAGAGTTGGAGGAAAGGAGGGAGAGCGAGCGAGTGAGCGAGAGAGAGAGAGAGAGAGGAACATTGATGTGAGAGAGACATATTGATTGGTTGCCTCCCACAGAACCTGATCAGGCCAGGGATTGAACCTGCAACTGAGGTTCATGTTCTTGACCAAGAATCGAAAACCGATGACTCTTTGGTCCTTGGGCCGATGCTCTGACCACTGAGCCAAACCGTCCAGGACTTGCTGTGTAACTTGTAGTAAGTCCTTTCATATCCCTGGACCTCCATTTGCTCATTGTTCATTTGGGACTAATAATCCAATAATTCCACTATGCCACACAGCCCAGAGGATTCCTTCATGGTATTTACTAAGTAATCAAATAAACCCTCTCCAGCCTGCAGGAGCCAGTCTGGTTTTGGTATCACTACCCCAGACATGAGTTTGGGAGACAACAGACTTACTGATTGATGTTAGGTGCAGAATTCCACTGAGAGTTGGGGGGGTTGTAGTTTGGAGGTTCTAGAGTCCCAGCTTTGCAGTGCGACAGAACTGATGCAACAGCTAGTATCCTGGGTTTGCAGGCAACAGAGAATAACAGATAGTTAAGCAGAGAAACAATGGGTTGGCTGGGGTTCAGGTGCTCACAGAATCAATGAGAAGGCTGGGGGTCTGCCCTCTGGAAAGCATAGGAGCAAGCACTATGCTCCAGGGGTCTCGCTGGCAGGAATGAATTGTAAACCCTTGACGACTGATGGACTTACATCTAGACAGACACACACACACCAAAGTAGAACTTCCTACTTGTCTAAATGTGTAATAGTGATGAGGTAAGTTCTACTGTTGTCCTCATTTTACAGATGAAGAAACTGAGGCACACAGAGGTTATGCAGCTTGCCTGATGTCAGATAGCTGGTGAACTGTGGAGTCTGGAACTGGATGAGGTTTCCGGAAATGATTAGTAAATAAATCCCTTCCTGTGCTACCTGAATGGATCTCAAGCCTGTGTTACTCTTTGCGAGATTCAAAGACTTAAAAGAAAGATTCTAATTGGGTCATGTGCCCAAGGTCCCCTAACACTGAACATATCAGGACTGGTTGGTCACCTAAAAGGAAATTAGATTGCACAAGAAGGGTGGGAATGGAGGATCTGAAATGGCTTCTAGACAAGTGTGCATTGCAGTCCACCCCTTGGGCCCCTCGGCATGGTTTTGTACCTTCATTCTCGTGCCCGTTTTTCCAAAAAATACTCTCTACTGACACAGCACAACTTCACATTCACCTGAAAATGTACACACACACACACACACATATGCACTCACACCCTCACACTGTGTGTGACCTCAAGGAGGTTCACCTTTCGGAACCTCAGATTCATCCTTTGTAAGACAGAGTACTATTTACTTCCTCTTGGGACTGTGGTGGGGATTAAATAAGTTAATGACTGTGAGGTGTTTTGCAGTGTGTCTGGTACCCAGCGGAATTGACATAACAACACATAAAAAGATGCTGTTTATGTTAGGGGCCAATGGTTGTGAAGTCAGCCTCCAAATACACAGACTTAAATGTTGGGTTGGACCGGGTTCCTCACTCAGGGACTTTCCAGAGGATTTTCCAAGGATTGCTCAAGTATTTATTTCCTCTCTTTTTGGTAAATGAATAACTGAATCGCTCTCCAGTTGCTACCCTAGGTTTGGAGAAATACCAAAAGCCATCACTGGTCTTACACATGGTGGAGAGCGGGGGAAGCAACGTGGGAGTGGGCTCTGCTACCCACTGCTGTGTAGTTTTGCATAGATCCCTCCCCCCTTGGGGCCACATCTCCTCAGCATAAAGCGAATATTATAATCCTCTCCTCACGAGATGTTTGTGAAAATCCAAATGAAATAATTCATTGAAAGGGCATATCATATGTCCCCAGCAAATGGTCTGACATTGCTTCTGCTGCCAGGACATCTTACCAGAGGACAGTCTCACTTGGGGGAAGGGCACTGCCTAATTTAAACAGAATGTCATAGAATTCAGAACTCACTCATTCAATAAATACTCATCTGTTCTTACTATAAGGATAGCAAATACTTGGCACAATGTGGGCACTCACCCCTCCCCTGCTCATGGTAGACACCATTCATCAGTCGTGGAATTTCCTGTTGAACCTAGAAGCAGCCTCAGAATCCTCCTCAACACAGAACCCAGGCAGCTCTGTTCGACTGGCCAGAATACAGTCTATGCCTATCCCTGCACTGCATGGAATGGGGAGAGGTTCTTCAAAGCAACCAGAAAGAGAGAGATGAAAACACATTTAAGTCAACACAAGTTTTTTCATTGCTACTGCATAAACACTAAAGAAAACAGATGGAAAAGACGATTTTCTCCCTTAATGGCCTTCTCTTCTTACAGGGGAAAATAGGATGTTGGAATAAGCTTCCTGATACCAGATCTGGGGATGAAAGCGAGGAGACCTGTGAACACACAGGTACCTCAGACAGTGTCCCACCCTCTCCTGGGATGCCCCAAATCTGGTGGCTGGGACAGCAGAGGTGGAAACAACCTGTGAGGACAAAAGCTCTCGGAGACCCTGAGACTTAAAACTTGCCTTGTTCAATTGTTCTAAGTTAGCGCCGAGACAGTCACCCAGAGAGAGATGACTCACACAGCGTCCCCCTGCCCAGCCAGAACAACTACCTGTCATACTTGGTCTGCTCCTAAAATTGCTTCATGGTAGAGGAGCTTATGGTTATGTAAGGGCCTCGGTTCAAGTCCCTGCCTGCTCACCCACTCCCTGGAGGGTCACGGAGGTTTGACTGAGTTCTCTGAACTTCAGTCTTCTCAGCTGTACAATGGGGTCACCGACCTCTGCTGTGCCTCCCTCCCCTGCTGGCTGTGAGGCCAGAGCCATGAGCAATGGTCATGTCCTACAAGGGGCAGGGGTCCTGAGATGCATATTGATCACCCACTCTGCCAGGGACAGTGTGCTGAGAGCTGGGGAACGCGACAGGCCGTCCCTGCCCTCGTGTAGCTCACAGTGTAGTAGGGGATCAGATCCTTATAATGACTGCATCATGCACATGGTGGTACAGTGGCTGGGGGTGGGGAGAGCTCATATCAAAGGAACCCAGTAGACTCTAAGGGTCTGGAAAGGCTACTCCGAAGGTTTAAGCTCAGATCTGAAGAGAAGAAGAATTAGCTAGTGAAAGAAATCAGGGAAGAACATTGCAGTCAGAAGGAACAGCACATGCAAAAGCCCTGTGGTAGGAAAGCAGGTTGGAAGCACAAAAGAGGCAGAGTGAGAGGGACAGGGACCCGAGAAGAGGTGGGAGAGGTGGGCCAAACTCTGCAGATCACAGTGCTTGAATTTTCTCCTCAGAGTCATGAAAAGCCACGGAGGTAATTAAGTGGGGAGTAAAGTGATCACTGGAGGAATCAAAAGATTCCTCTAGCTGCTGGGTGGAGGAAACAATGGAAGGGGTCAGGGGCTGCAAGGAAGCCTGCCAGCCAGAGAGCTGCCATGGAGGGCTGGACAGGGTCTGGCTCAAAGGCCAGCGGAAACCAAGGCCAAAGCCCCAGGGGGACTTGGGGCTGGGGGCCTAAGACAGAGGGTGCTGAGGGCCCTCCTACTCCCCACAGCACATGCCTTAGCCACTGCCCCTTGGGCCCTGCATCCCTGGGGTTTCTTGTTCCCCCCAGTCCAGCTCTTTTTTGTTATTGTGGGACAGACTCCATCAATGACTCATCCAGGCCGTGGGTTTCTTATTCCAGCTGTCCTCCCCCCAAACCCCTACTTCCCTCTACTTGGAGCTCCTCAGGGCCTGCAGACCTCACCCATCACCATCTTGGGTGGCAGCCAAGAGCCCTGAGCTTGGGCACGGGGTCGAAGAAGGAAGGAGCTGGGACTCTGGCAGCCTCAGGCACCACCCACTTTCCTGCCTCTGTGTTTTGCTCATCCTCCTCCCCCTGCCAGGAGATCCCTCTTCTGCAAGTCCTGGTCATCCTCCGGGGCCACCTCCTCTGGGAAGCCCTGCCCAGGGCGCCTGGTCTTTTCACGCATTCCTCAGGAGCTCACCTTTCGGGGAGGGAGACAGAAGAGCCAGTAACAGACCCCAGAGGTGGGGTCGGAGGAGGTTCCCCAGAGGAAGGGACATCTGCACCTGGGTTGTGACGGAGAAATAGAAGTTCACCGAGGGGAGAGAGATGGGAAGACATTCCAGGCCAAGGAAACAGTGCGTGGTTGCGAGACATTTCTGTGATGCATGAAAGGGGCCTAGAGCATCGCTGAATGAATGAATGAATGTTTGGGGTGACACTGAGAAACTTGGTGTGGCTGCATCAGTTTGCAAACTGGTGGTGTTTGGGCCACACCAGGCAAACAGAGGGTTTAGAAAACACTGACTTCGTTGCCAACATTTAACAATAGGGATACTTCACATGAACGTCTGGAGCTGGGCCGCAGCCTCTCTCTCATCCGGGCCATGGTCTCCAGCTCACTGGTTTGCCGCTGCTTCAATTCCTGGACCCGCAGGCACGTGCGTTTTCACTCCCAATCCAGGTGACATGTTCAAGGTTCTGGACTACGAGGTGCTCAGAGGGCCAGGCACGCAGCAGGCTTTTAATAAACGTCTGTTAACTAGGTGGATGTATAGAGTGGTGATACTAAAACTTGTCTACAGATTTTTTTTCTTTTTTTTTTAACATTTTTAAAAAAATCCTGACCTGAGGATATTCTTCTATTTATCTTCAGATAGAGTGGGAAGGAGAGAGAGGGAGAGAAAGGGAGAGAGAGAGAAACATTGACATGAGAGAGACACATTGACTGGTTGCCTCTTGCATGACCCCGACCAGGGCCAGGAACGAACCACAACTGAAGTACGTGCTCTTGACCGGAATCAAACCTGCGACTTGAATCAAACCAGCGACTCAAATTGAACCCATGACTCATTTGGCTCTACCGCTGAGCCAAATTGGCCAGAACAAAATTTGTTTTTTTTTATTGACTTTTAGAGAGAGAGGAAGGGAGAGGGAGAGAGAGATGGAAACATCGATGAAAGAGAACATCGATTGGCCACCTCTTGCATGCCCCCTACTGGGGATTGAGCCCGCATCCCAGGCATGTGTCCTGACCGGGAATCGAACCAGTGGCCTCTTGGTGCATGGGTTGACGCTCAACCACTGAGCCACACTGGCTGAGCTACAAATCTCTTAATATGTCTCCCTTCCTGATGTGGAGCCCTCTTCAGTGTGGGCTGGACTTAGAGACTCGCTTTTAAAGAATCAGATATGGAGGAAGTGACAGTGTATGACTTTTGAGGCTTGGTCATAAAAAAAACATGTGGCTTCTGTCTTGCTGTCCCTTGGATCTCTCACTATGGGGGAAGCCAGCCGTGTTGTTAGGACACTCGAGGAGTTCTATGGAAACACCCTGCCGCTTCCTGCCAACAGCCAGCACCAACTTCCAGCCAGGTGGGCAGCCACCTTAGAAGCGGACCCTCAAGCCCAGTCAAGCCTTCTGATGGCTGCACCCCAGATGACAACTTGACTGCAAACTCATGAGCGGCCCTGAGCCAGAACCACCCAGCTATGTAGCTTCCAAAACCTGATTTAAAGAAACAGTGTGAAAGAAACAGTTTATTGTTGTTTCAGTCATTGAGTTGGAGGCAATTTGTTATGTATCAATAGAGAACTAATATGGATGGATGGAAAGATGGATGGATGGAAGGATGGAAGGATGGAAAGATGGATGGATGGAAGGATGGATGGAAGGATGGAAGGATGGATGGAAGGATGGATGGATGGATGGATGGATGGATGGTTGTTTGGCTGGATGAGTAGAGAGATTCCGTTGGAAAAGTGAGTGGGGATCAGATCCCAGCTGAGTGTGTCATCCTGAAGAGCTGGGAGAAGTTTGTAATCTGGGAGTGCCATGCTCATTGCTAAGTTTTAGGCAGATCACTCAGGCAGCCAGGTAGGGGCGGATGGAGCTGATGAACCCTAAGGCTGAAAGGTAAGCAAGAGTCTGGGTCAGTCATCCTGGGAGACAGTCACCTCCAAACCCAGCTTCCTCAAGCAGCAGTTCCACCCAACCCTCCATACCCCTGGCCCTGGCTCCGTCATGCCTCAGCCACGACTGGCCCTTGGAGCTCAGGGAGGTCAAGACTTCAGCATTGCTCAGAGGCCAAGTCATCCTCCCGTCTCAGAGTCGTCTTTGTGTAGAGGAAGCAGTTGCTCAACAGCTGGTGTGTGGGGCAGGGTGATCTCAGGGTAGGGTCAGTGGCACTCAAAAACCCAAGGCGGGGGGTGAGAAGCTGTAACTCTATGAGAGGACCCCACTGGCCCCTAGGCATGTTGGAGAGCCACAAACACCAACTACCCGTTGGGGTAAATAAACCCTGATCTATTGGGATTGTTGGAAATGGCCCACCACGTGTTCTGGGGAAACATATATGAGAAGTTTTAGTGCAAATCAAACTGCACTGAAATGCCATTTCGCATCTATCAAATTGGCCAACGTTCAAGAGCTTGGCGACACATGGTAAGGCTTTGCACAAACGCACCCTCATACATCTCTCGGGGAAAGCCAACTGGTAGCAAGCCTTGTGGAAGGGAACTTGACAATATCTAACAGAATGACATGTGCTGTACCCTCTCACCCAGGATTTTACTTCTAGGATTTAACCTAAAGATGTAACTCCACAAATGTGAAAAACATATGCATAAAGTTATTCATGGAGGCATTATTTGTAATAACAAAATGTTGGAATAACCAAATGTCCAGCCATAGGAACCAGACAAGGGAAAGTTATGCAGCCATATAAGCAAGGAGGAAGATCTATAAACCTCTATAGAGTGATTTATAGCATATATTAAACAAAAACAAAAAATAGAAGCAAAGTATAAAGGACTGTATATAGTATGTTACCTTCCATGATAGGAAAAAAAAATCAAAAACACTTATTTACACCCATACTTATTTAATTATGCAAAAGAAACCATGAAAGTATAAATAACAAGCTTCTTTGTTTTTTTATCCTCACCCGCGGACTTTTTTTTTTTTTTTTTTGCATTTATCTTCAGGTAGAACGGGAGGGAGAGAGGGAAGGAGCGAGAGAGAGAAACATTGATGTAAGAGAGATACATTGAGTGGCTGCTGCCCACACAACCCCAACTGGAGCCAGGGACAAACTACAACCGAGGTACATGCCCTTAGCGGGAACCGAACCCGGGTCTCTCTGGTCCATGGGCCACCGCTCTAACCGCTGAGCCAAACTGGCCAGGGCAATAACAAGCTTCTTGAAAATGGTTACTTGTAAGGAGTTAGTGGGAATACAATGGAGAAGAGAGGTGGGAGTGAGATTTTCCTGAATATATTTTTATACAGTTTTGACTCTTTGACCGTGTAAACATTTTACATTTTCAAAAATGAAGTTAAAGAAAAAGATGAAAACTGAAACCCTAAACTCTAAATCAAAGAGGAAAAAATAAGCTTAACTGTATGTCAAATTAATATGTGCTAGAGATGGCATGAACTCATGCTTAGCTTAAAATAGAGACAGATGTAGATAGATAGGAAGATCGATAGATACATATAGAAATATTTATAGATACGTGTGTATACAGAAGTTAGCATATACACATATATTTCCTTGTTCCATCGGCTGAGAAGTCTCAGAGGCACTGACACCCCAGTAACAACAAGTGTACCCAGCACCCAAGTCTTGGTTTCTAATACCCTTCTCCAATAAAAGAGACCAGAGCTTTCGGGGGGAGCTGGCTGATTCCAGGGCTGGAGCAGGGCATAGCCACCATGAGCCTGGACACCCGGTAGTGACAGAAAGGAAGGAAGTGTCCCAAACCAACAACAAAACCCACGATGATGGGAAGGGAACACAGCAGCCAACCCAAAGAGCTTCTAGTGACCAAATTTGAAACAACTTAGTGAGAAAATAAAGTATTACAACACTGATATAAATAAATAAATGGGAGAGAAGAGGCAAACCTCCCACGCAGAAGAATTCCAAATAATTTATGTAGCTGCTTCGCCCTGGAGCAGATGGAGCGTCACTCCCCAGGCCTGGAGTGTGGTCACACAAAAAGACTTCCTTCCAAAGAGCACAGTGTGGAGAGGGGGAAATTGTAACTTTATGGTGGAGTGTGGGAACACTACATCTGCCAGGTGACCAAGGTCAACATCAACAGTGATTGGTCCTGTTGATAGGATGTGCCCTTGACATGCTGTGCAAGAATGGGGTGATTGAGTTACAGGCTTCCTTAGACACCCTCCATTCTGCCCCCACCTGCCTTGCAAGAGATGCCCAGAGAGGGCAACAGTCTTCTCCTAGGCCACACAGCCTGTCCCTGGTAGATTCAAGATTCAAACTCACTGTCCTGACTAGGAGTCTCTACTCCCAAATCCCAGAGGGCTGGGAATGGCCAGCATCAAGCAGGCCTCTATGACATCATCAGAGCCGCCACTGTGGGGACACGCGTTTCACAGAGAAGGTAAGGGGGGCTCAGAGGGCTGGTGGAACTTTCCTGCATTACCTTGTTGTGGCAGAACTGCAAAAAATAGGAAGCAGGGCTCCCCAAGGCACCCCCAACACACACACACACACACACACACACACACACACACACACACACACACACACGGGGTCACAGCTCAACCTCATTTACCCCCATTTCTGGGATTCTTAGCATGGAAATGTCTCCTTATTCATGGGGACAGCATCTTCCACCCACGGCCCCACTTCGGGGGGCTCCAGGGCCACCCAAGAACACCCAGGGTCTCTCCCTGGGGTGAAAAGGCCCGGGTAGTGTGAAAAAACCAGGCAGATGGTGTTGTGGCGACAGCAGCAGGGTGGGGGCCAAGGTCATTCTGCGGCCTCTCCCGCCAGCCGGCTGGGAACTTAGCTCCTGATGAAAGAGCTAAATTGTCCTCTGCAGCTGTGCTTGTTTTTCTTCCCCGCTCTGTCTGCAGTCCTGATGGGGGAGGGTGGCCGTGTCTTCTTCCTGCCTGTGCCCCGCCCCCGCCCACCGGGGAGTCCTCCAGGACTCTCCTCGGGGGCCATCAAATACCACCTTCCCCTCCTGGTTTCTTGTCAAAGCAGAATCTCAGGTCTGCAGAGAGAGAAGGGACCTCAGAAGTCATGGTGTCCAGCAGTTACCACATCAGCATGACCCGTGGGGCTGTGTGACAGACATGTAACGAGCCCCCCTTCGCCAGGGCGAGGACCAGAAATTGTATATTTTTTTAATCCTCACCAGAGGATATTTTTATTTATCTTCAGATAGAGTGGGAGGGAGGGAGAGAGAAACATTGACGCGAGAGGGACACATCGACAGGTTGCCTCCCAAACGACCAAGGTACGTGCTCTTGGCTGGAATCAAACCTGAGACTCGTTGGTCCTCAGGCTGACGCTCTAACCACTTAGCCAAACCAGCCAGGGCCAGAAACTGTATTTTAATAAACTCAGCTGGTTAGTGAAATGCCTGGTTACACAGCCTGAGAAAAACTGGGGTCCAGAGAGGGACATGAACTTGCCCAGAGCCACAGAGGGAGTTTTATGGCTAGACTCAAGACACCTCATTCATTCATTCATTCATTCATTCATTCATTCATTCACGTATTCACTCAGCAGCAGGAACACCAGCGAGCAGGCTGCTGTGGCGGCCCAGGCGGAGAGAGATGGTGGCCTGGACTGTAGTGGGAGGGCCTGCGGGGACGAGGAGAAGAACAGAAGGATAAACTGACTCTCCAGGAGGCGAAACCCACATGTTGTAACGTGTCAGCGAGATAACCACAGACGCACAGCCAAACTGTAAAGGAGCACTCCATTACACAGGCAGGCTGGGGGTACAGCCTACCCAGATCCTCAGCAGCAATTCTTGCTCATCTGATTTTAAAGACAGAAGCCCCATCCCCCTTTTGGCTGCCCCCCTCAGGGGACAGGTACAATAGTGGGTGTGACAGCGATGACAGAAGTCAAAATTAGCATTATTCACCGAGCTCACAAGTACCTGCAAATACCATAGGGTACTTGGAAACTGCAAATACCTCCCAACACGTGGGGCAACTATAATTTTAGGCAAAATTCCTTTACTTCTAGGGGTAATTAACCCATTAGTGGAAAAACATTGAGGAAGGTCCATTGATGATAAAAATGGAGTCATTTAGTGGCCTTCGCCAAGAGGCCCAGGTCACACCGGGCTTGATTGGTTGTTACCACTGGGGAAGAAGGTGTCCTGGATGGCTGCAGGTGGGAGGGGGCCATCTTTTAGATGGAGACACATCAGGGCAAGCACGACTCAGAAAACCAGACATTGAGCTTTGACCTCCTGAGCCTGAGACTCCTGCGGGATTTCCCTGTCCAGCGGGGCAATGATCTGGGGTGCTAGAGAGATCTGAGCTGGAGAGGAGACTGGCAGCACGGTGAGGGGCTAAAGAGAGACTGGACCTTCTGGTCATTTGAGATGGCTCATGACATTGAGCGGGAAGGGAAAGAGGCCCGGGACAGAACCCAGAAAGCCCCTGGGTTTAAGGGGTAGAATAGAAGCCCACAGGGAACCAGAGAGAGTTGTCTTTAAAAGGCCACCTGTCTACATAAGCGTCTGGTGTCTATTTCACAGAACATCTCCGGGAGGATATGCTGTTCACTGTTCCTCCCTTTGTATCTTTTACGTGTTTCCCTATTCTGATAAATACATTTTGAAAAAATAATTACCAGGCGACCCAAGGAGTGTCTCTTGAGTTTGGAAAGAAGCTCTTTCATCCTTTCAAACAACAAGTATTTTTATGGCGTTCCTACTGTGTGCCAGGCATTGTTCTTGGCACTGGGAACAGCACACTGAGCGGAGTTCCTGCCGTCATCGCCTGGATGAGTCCGCTAGAGCTGTCATAACAAAACACCGCAGCCCGGGCGGCTTGAACAACAGGAATGGATTTTCTCACAGTTCTGGAGACTGGAGGTCTAAAGTCAGGGTGTCAGGGGGGCTGTGGGGAAGGATCCGCTCCGGGCGTCTCCGCTGGGCTTGTGAATGGCCATCTGCCTGTTCCCACAGCCCCCTCTCCGTGCGTATGTGTGTCCAGGTGTCCCCTTTTCATCAGGACGCCAGCCACATTGGATTAGAGCCCACCCCAATGACCTCATTGTAATTCGATTACCTCCGTAAAGACCCTGTCTCTAAATTAAGTCACATTCTGAGGTACTGGGGGTTAGGACTACGAATTTGGGGGGAACACAATTCAGATTGTAACATCTACCTTACAATCTAGGGAGGGCGACAGAAGATGAGCGGACACATATATACTACCTCAGGAGGGAGGGGGTTACGGGAGCGAACCAGCGGGGCAAGGGGACCGTGTTGCTCTTATCTATGGGGTGGAAGGCTCCAGAGCTGAGTGGGGACCTGAGGCAGGAGGGGGCGTCTGAACAGGAGACAGATGGGCTTTCAGGAGGTTTCGCTGAGGAGGGGAGGGAGGACCCATGGCTGGAAGAAGGCCTGGGATCAGAGAGAAGTTTCATCTGATTTTAAGATGGAGAATTTTGTGAGCTGAGAAGACTCCAAAAGTTCAGAAAAAAGGAGGGCGCGGACCCTTCCAGAAGCTGGGAGGAAGGGAGCAGGGAAGAGGCAGGTGCATAGGCGTGAGTGTGGGGGAAGTGGAAAGGAGGTGAAGGAGGCCACCTGCAAGGATGGGGGGGGGGGCGTGAGGAGGGAGAAGGCTGAGAACTGGGCTGAGACACAGGAAGCTTGAGGGTGGGGGCTCCCCAGATCTCTCAGTCGCCAGACCTCCCTCCTGATCCCCCAGCAGCCCCTGCAGCCCCTGTCCTTGCCATTTCCCCCATCTCCCCCAGGACCCCCCTATGAGGTCAGTGGGACACTCCTCCCATCTGCTGTCCACTCTGATCAATGGACGCTCTGTTCTCTGCGGCCCCCCTCCACACGGCCCCCATCACAGAAACACATGGCCGTGGTCACAGCAATCTTCATCTGGCCGAAGGGAAGTCCTGCCTCGCATCCCTGCCAATGTTTGAAATGCTTAAGAAGCTGTGTTTTGTCTTCACATCCATGGGACCCTGCCCCACCTTTTGAAAACCCGCCAGTGATGCCCCATTGCTCAGAAAACAGAATCCACACACTTCAGAGTGGCCTCAAAGACTCTGAATGGTTTGGCTTCCGTAGTAACTAAAATTTCTTTAATTTTGAAATAATTTTAGGTTTGCATGAAGATCCCACAGACAGTATAAAGATTTCCGATATACCCCTCACCTAGGTTCCCCTAATGTTAACATCATATATAACCATAGTACATTTATCAAAACTAAGGAATTGGCATTGGTCCAACGATGTGTTACTTTCATAGTAATCAAAAATGATTATGGATTTCTTCCGTTTTTGTTGTGGCATAGGCTACAGATACAAGGCATATATGTGCGGTTTGAAGAATAATGGTAAATGCCCTTGAACCCACCAGTCTCGTTGAGAAATAGAACATGAGCCTTGCCTTGGCACTCTCTGTGAGTCCTCCCTGCTCAAATCCCCCTTCCAGTGATTGCACCCATAGGTATTTTTTTTATATTATGAAACGCTTCATGAATTTGCGTGTCCTCCTTGCGCAGGGGCCATGCTAATCTTCTCTGTATCGTTCCAATTTTAGTGTATGTGCTGCCGAAGCGAGCACCCCATATAGGTATTTTTAAAGTCTTTTTTTAAGAATATGTTTTTATTGATTTTTTTAGAGAGAGAGGAAGGGACCGAAAGATAGAAACATCGATTAGCTGCCTCCTGCACACCCCTACTGGGGATCGAGCCCACAACCTGGGCATGTGCCCTGACCGGGAATCGAACCAGGACCTCTCAGTCCATGGGATGACACTCAATCCACTGAGCCACATTGGTCGGGCAAGATTTTAACTTAAGGAGGTGACTGAGGCTAATGCATTAAAAGAATAATTTATTACTTACACTTCCCGACAGAAGGGGGTGCACCATGTCACCCAGGGCCACATGGGAAGGACATCAGGGTGGTCAGGAGACCAGGGTAGAGGGAAGCACTTAGGCATGGCATTTAGTGGGGTTTCCACGAGAAAGGCAGGGCAGGGCAAACAGTTTAGGATTGGCTGGTTTCAATCATTCCAGTGGGCTTTGGACTGTAGGGTGGTCTCCAGCTGACCGGTAGCTGGCCCTGAGCAGGAGAAACATTGGCTTGGTGTGTGAGTTAGATAAACTAGGTCCTCACGGTTTGCTTAGAAACGGCTTGCTTTCGGCGGACCCTCTGCTGTCTCTAAGAAATGGCTGCCCCTGGCTGGGCCATCTCTTTTTGGCCAGCGAGGTTTTAAATATGTTAAAACATCATAAATACAGTAAATTAAAAACAAAAACAAAAATATGGTTAATACACCGCTACATCCATGCTCTTGCCCCCTGCCCAAGGTCACCCGTTCCCTTGCTTTTCTGTATGGTTTTATACCTTATATGTAAACCCCTAAACAAAATTGTATTTTGTGTGGTCTGTTTTTTTGAACTTTATATAAATGGAGTCACACTGAAGTTTTTCCTCTGTGACTTGGCTTTTTCCCTGGACAGGCTGCTTTGAGATTCATCCATAGGGCCCCAGAGACAGCTGTTCATTTTCTGTCCCTGCTATATAGCATTTCATTGTCTGCATATTACAAAGGATGTGGTATGACCGCCTCTTGCAATGTATCTAGTTTCTATTATGAATGGAACTTGGAGTTCCCGCCAGGTGTTGTGCTTTTGGGAACAATGTTTCTGTGCATGTTCCTGCATAAGTTGCTGGCATACGGATGTGCTCCTTTTGGGTAAACCTAGGAGTGGAAGTGCATGTGCACCTGTGTTTACATTCAGCCCAGCGTCTTCGGCTTGACCGGCTTGACCGAAGGTAAAGGAAAACTGCTTCTCGAAGTTCACATGCTCACCAGCTCCCTCCAGATCCCCCTCATCCTTTGATGCTGTCTGACTTTCGAATAGTTGCCAGTCCTGGGGGTATATAATGTTATCCGACTGTCTCTGTCGGTACGTCTTTGGTAATAAGATGGAATGTCTGTTCTCATGTTTATGAATCATTTCTGCTTTTTCTTTTATGAGGTTTCGGTTCATGTTTTTGCACATTTTCTATTGTGTCTTTATTAGTCTCTTCTTATTGATTCACTGGCAGTGTTATCTACTATGTACTCTGTGGTTCTATTTACATGGCATTCCGAAAAGGGCGAATTATAAGGAAAGGAAACATCGGAGGATATCGGGGGCTGGGGTGGGGGTGGGGGTTGACTAATCCCCTGGGGGTACAGGAGAACATTTTGGAGGTGAAGGAACTGTTCTAAATGTTGATTGAGGTGGTGATGACATGACTATGGGTTTGCCAAAACTCAGACATAAACACCAGGAAGGGTGACTTTGTATGTAAATTACACCTGAATGAAAATTGCCAACTACGAAAGGTGCTGTATATTGTTCCTTTGTAAATTAAAATGAACCAATACGGGAAAGCTCAAGAAAAACAAGTCGTAAGGACATTTAATGATATGGAAAAACAGCCACAGTATTGTCGAGTGAATATCCACGTTACGCGAAGGAGCAGGTTGCCCCCTCTCTGTGCACACACGAATGCACACAGCGCTGGGAAGACAAACCGCCACATGAACACCAGCACAGGTGTCCATGAGTCCCTCTGAGTGGCGGAGTTGCAGCTGGTCTTTCTTTCCTTTTGCTCCTGGGTTTGTTCACTTTCCCACACTTTGTCCTGGCTCCTTGGAACCGCTGGAGTTGGGGCCTGGCTCGAGGAGGTTGGGAGGAGGCAGCCACGCCACAGCTGGGAAAACAGCAGCCCGTAGATGAACTCTGAGCCTTGTCCTGTCAATGTTTATCTTCCTCCCTGAGCAGACGAGGCAGGAGAGCAGGAGAGGGGGCAGACATTCAGACTCAAAGCCTCCTTCCATTGCCCACCCCTGCCCCACTGCCCGAGCTCTTGTAGTTGAATGTAAGGTCAAAGAGGGTGGGCTGCATGTATCTAGGCCAGTTACTCAACCTCTCTGTGCCTCCGCATCCTCCTCTGTGACATGGGGATAAAGACGGTGCCTCTCCCATCAGGATGTTGTATGTATATGTGGGCATGTGCCCATGTGCTCAGAGCTTAGAATGTCCGGCAAACATTGAAGTGCTCAGTAATGTTTAGGAGGACTGTTGTGAAAATCCAGCTGATAGATGTATGAGCATACTTGTCCCATCTCAGGAAATATGGCAGTCACAGGGCCAGAGTCCTGACTTCCCCAAAATAATTTTAAAATGACTCACATTATTCCCTGTGATTTAGAGCAGTCTACAGAAAGACTTCCTAGTATTTCCTTCTCTTCGACCGGCTGCTTCCCTCACCACTCTAGCATCTCTCTGGGGGGGTCCTCCTCCAAATTTCAGTAAGTGTCTACTGAGCACCTACTATGTGTCAGGAGCTGTTCTAGGTACTTAGGGTAGATCAGGGAGCAAAACAGGTAAGAATTCCCACTCTCCACATGTAGATTACAGAGCTGGCCCTCGGAAATAGCCCCGGACCCTTGGTCTTTTCTCTCTTTCTTCCCTTCCCCTTCTTCCTCTTTCTGCAACCCAGAACCCAAGGAAAACCTGCACCCCCTCCTCAAATGGCAGGGTGGAAAAAGAGCCTGAGCCAGTCAAGCCAGACTCTTTAGTAGGCAGGGCTTGGGTAGAGACTGGGCATTCCAGTCACCCACAACCAGGCTCCATCCAAGTGGAGAGAGCCAGCTCAGCCTGGCACACAGTAGGAGCTCAGCCACGGTGGCCTCATTTTACAGCAGGCACCTCATCCCCAGATGGACTGGCAGCAACTTCCAGGCACTGAGCCTCACTCTTGTTTATTCCTTTGGGGGGGGGGTGTTCAGCACAGGGCAAGGAGCACAGGGCTCTTGGTGGCCAGAGGGGCCCTCTAGGGTGTCCCACGGACTGATTTCTTTCAGAGGCTACGGGTGGTGCATGTCAGACTCCACCAGTGTGCTGGGAAGGCACGCGGTGGTGAGAGTGCTCATATCCCCAGCCAGGGCTTTCGGGGGGCTTATAGGAGTCACATCACTTTATCCCTTTTGAGGCCCCCACCTAGCCAGTCTCCCCCCCTTTTAGTCCTCCAGGCACCGCTGTGAGCTCCATGGACAGGCAGTGGGTGTGGTGGAAGGAGGCCCGTGTTTGGACTTGTCCTCTGTTCCATCCCTCAGTAGCTCTGAAGCCGGCAACCTTCTTGACCCTCAGTGTCTTCATCTGCGAAAACGCAAATGTCAACCCCTTCCCTGGTGGAAAGGCTTCAGTGAGATGTGGCGCATGGAGACTCTGTGTAGATGCTTGTCTGCCTCCACCTTCAGACTGCCAGACCCCGGGACACTGCCTTCTGCGGTTCTTATCACTGCGGTCACCTCAATCCCTCAGAGGACATGTGCCTGTGCGTGTGCACCACACAGACACGCAGACACTTACGGGGATTGTACTAACCGGGGTTCCTAATTGCAAGCAATAGAAAACAACTGTGAATGATTTGGGCAGAAAAAAAAATGGATAGATGCCCGGCAGTGTGGCTCAGTGGAATGAGCGTTGTCCCATCGCCTGAGAGGTCCTGGTTCAGTTCCTGGTCAAGGCATGTGCCCGGGGTTGCAGGCTCGATCCCCAGTAGGGGGAATGCAGGAGGCAATGGATTGATGTATCTCTTCCATATTGATGTTTCTATCTCTCTCTCCCTTCCTCATTCTCTAAAGAATTAATAAAAACATATATATTTTTAAAGTTTATGGAAAGGATAAAAGTTTGACTTACAGAATCATAGGAAGTTCTCAGGCCTCTACCCTGAAGGCAGAGTGAACTTCATTGAAATTAAGTGGGAGACACAGGTAGCATTGTGCTTTGCATAGAATTAGTGCTCCATAGATGTTATCTAATAATAATAAAAGTACATCTATTCATGTGATACCTCTGCCCAAAACCCTTTAATACCACCCTGGCCAGTGTGGCACAGTTGCTCGGGTAACATCCCACGCACCAAAAGGTTGCCGGTTTGACTCCTGGTCAGGGCATGTGCCCAGGTTTTGGGCTCAATCCCTGGTAGGAGATGTGCAGAAGAAGGCAGATCGATGTTATACTCTCACAAAGATGTTTCTCTCTCTCTCTCTCTCTCTTCTTCTCTCTCTAAAAATCAATAAAAGCAATTTTTTTTATTTATTTATCCTCACCTGAGGACATTTTTTCATTTTTTGTTCAGATAGACTGGGAAGGAGAGAGAGAGAGAGAGAGAGAGAGAGAGAGAGAGAAAGAAACATCGACATGAAAAGGAACACATTGAGTGGCTGCCACCCGCACGACCCAACCAGGACCAGGGACAAACTGCAACGGAGGTACGTGCCCTTAGTGGGAACCGAACCCGGGTCTCTCTGGACCACAGGCCAATGCTCTAACCGCTGAGCCAAACCGTCCAGGGCTAAAAATCAATAAAAACGAGTTTAAAAAGTGTAGCCGAGCCAGTGTGGCTCAGTGGATTGAACATCATCCCATGGACTGAGAGGTCCTAGTTTGATTCCGAGTCAGGGCATGCAGGAGGCAATCGGTGTTTCTATCTCTCTCTCTAAAAAAAAAAAATTAATTAAAACATATACTTTTTAAAAGTTTATTTAAAAAATCCTTTAATAGCTCCAACTGTCACCAAAGAAGTCTGGCCTCTGGTGGGTGTGGGGATGGAGGCTCTGAATTCTTTCCAAAGGTCTGCGAAGCCCTGCAGTCATGAAGCATTGTCCGGTGGCCAGCGCGCAGGCCTCAGTGGGAGAAGAAATGCTCTCCCCTGCTTCCCGGCTGTCCAGGCCGCCCTTCCCCCTCCCACTGGAATCTGGAATGGCTACTCTGATTGGCTGGATTCTAGGACATTGCCCTTGTTTTTTAGTGGGCAGGAGGCTCTGTGCTACAGGGACACACACCCAGGTGCCCTTTCTCTGTTCTTGAGATTGTGCCATGTGACTAGGAAGCTAAACCCGAGCTCTCTCTCCTTCTCTCCCTTGTCAGCGTTAAAAATGTCCAAACCTGTAATCATTTTTGTATGCGTTTACGTGAGCCAAACCGATGACAATTGCCAGGAAGCAAAATCTCTACAGACTGAGAAAGTGCTCCAAGAAATGGCAATCTTACCACTTATTTTACACGGCAGAATCAAAGGGGAAGAAAAGGGGGGCACGTGAAATTCTCCGGTGCTAGATTAAGGAGGCAGGAGAAAGCAACGCAGCGGTGGGCAGGGAATCTCTAGGATTACATAGAAAGTAAAAAGAATAAACACACACTTCTTTACATAAGGGGGTATAGGATAGTTAACAGTTAACAATCCACATGATGATAATAACATTGAGGGGATTTGGAGTGGTTGTGCTTTGAGGGGTGGGGGAAGAGGAAATTATTTTGATATTCCAAAGGTTACCTGTTATCAGATATGTAATCTTAGATGTCCAACAAGACAAGGGACAGGCTCAGTTAGGGAAACATGCCGGCCTAGGACGAGACTCCCTCCAGCAACCGCTTTTAGTTGGGAAGATTTCATTTCAGACCATCCCATGTGGTTACTTATGTCTCGCAGTTTGTAAGGCCTCCAAGCAGGCCTCCCCTGAGCTTGTCAATATGCGGCCCCTCGTTTTTCTTTTATCCTCACCCAAGGATATTTTTACATTTATTTTCAGACAGAGTCGGGGGAGGGGGAGAAATATCGATGTGAGAGAGATACATCAATTGGTTGCCACCTGCACAACCCCAATTGGGGCCGGGGACGAACCACAACCGAGGTACGCGCCCTTGGCCAGAACTGAACTCAGGACTCTTTGGTCCAAAGGCTGACGCTCTGACCACTGAGCAACTGGCCAGGGCTGTGGCCCTCTTTTCTGTCCACACTTCTCCTTTTGGTCATAAATCAATCTAAAGGCTGCATTGATGACCAACCTTTTGGTTAGATAATGAGGTCCCACGGTGCTAGGAAGACTCATTCCTAGGAAGTCTGAGTCAGCGTTTGTCTGATGGACCATCGGGGATGGAACAAGGCTGTAACCTTAAATGGAAGTCAAAGCCGAATTTTTTTTTAAAGTGAAAGGCAGGTAAATGGGAGGCAGTCAAATCTCATGGGCCTTTATTAAGTAAAACACTCTGGATCATTTCTAACCTCTAAGCTATTATGATCCAAGTTTTGCTGCCTGTCTCTCTTCTCTGTATTTTGCATCTAGTATAACATTTACTTATAGTTTGAGAGCACACCATACACCGTTTCAGTTTTTATAATCTGACCATGAGTTTTGTTCCTATTTACTGTGGCCCATCTACTTCCCATTGGAAGCACTCAAGTGTTGTTATTAATCTGATTCCCGACAGTTGTGCAATTGGAAGCTGTAACCTTAAGGTTTACTAGGAGCCAAGGCTGTAAGAACACATGCTGTAAATTATAATTACTCTCTAAAAATTCCAGAGGCCAGGAGAACAGTAAGAGTTTTATAAGTAAATTTCCTGTGCCTCAGCAGTAGTTATAGAGGGCCATGTTTTTTTTTATAGCCACTTCAGCTTCTATCTGAATTAATGTAATTAGTAGTCCTTCTTGGATTAGAAGGTAAGCACATTCCCATAATTGGGTTCTAGCATCTATACATAAAATTCCTTTCTCGATATTCCTTTTCCATTAATTTTCTACAACTTCCCTCGTTCTTAGTTTCTCTTTTTACTCATTCACAAATAATCAGCTTATTGGGACCAACTACTTTCTCTTACCTTCTCTTAAAAATATACACATCCCTGCCCTGGCCAGTTTGGTTCAGTGGTTAGAGCATTGGCCTGCGGACCAAAGAGTCATGGGTTTGATTCTGGTCAAAGGCACATACCTTGGTTGCGGTTCGTACCTAACCCTGGTTGGAGTTGTGCAAGAGGCAGCCAATGTGTCTCTCTCACATTGATGTTTCTCTCTCCTTCTCCCTCTGTCTGTCTCTCCCTCCCTTCTATTCTATATGATAATAAATGGAAAAAAATGTCCTTGGGTGAGGATTAAAAAAAAAAATACACATCCCTATCCTTCCTTTTGCAATAGCATTTCTTCTAAATTTCAAAAGAAAACCATAAAAAGACTATTATTGATCATACAAACATTATACACCTTCAGCAATTATTAACAGTTGGGCGATATACATAAAGTTTGAGAAAAGCCTAAAGAACAAGTGTAACTATTATTATGATGATTACTATTAGCAGACAGGTAAAGACAATCAAACTAATAAACTTCAACATCAATTTGTAGGTATACAGGACTGTGGATGTCTTGGGGTAGCTGTCTATGTCAGATGTCTAGAGCTTCTCATCCTCAAGAAGTCTCTGGTTTCTACAGCAGGTGGAGGCCAGTGTTGGAGACAGGGGCAGACATCCATTTGAGGCTAGGCACCTGGTAAGGCACTTTCCAACGATATTGGAGAGAGTCTTTAATTGATGTCTTTTCAATGGATAAAATCTCCTGGCTGTAAGCCGTGGTCTTTGAAGTCTTTGTTTCCCAGGAGTACACTTGTGAAACAGATATCACTAATTTAAATATTTTTATTATTATTATTTTTGTTAATCCTCACCTGAGGATATTTTTTCCACTGATTTTTTTTCCCCTTTTTAAACTTATCTTTATTGTTGAATGTATTACAGATGTCCCCCATTTTTCCCCCCTGACCCCTTCCTTCCTACTCCCGCCCCCCTCCTATTTTCCCCACACTATTGTCTGGGTCTATTGGTGATGCATATATGCATATAAGTTCTTTGATTTCGCTCTTCCTGCCCACCCCCACGATGTTCCCTTTGCGGTTCCTCAGTCTAACAACCAATTTTTACTTCTTAATTCATATTTTTCACCCAACCTCCCTCCCCATCTGGCAACCAAGAAAAAGTTCTCTGTATCCATCAATCTGTTTCTGCTCTGCTTGCTCATTTTGTTTGTAGATCCTTTTGTTGATAGATATGTATTTATTGCCTTTTTTTTTTTTTTTTAATTTATCCTCACCCGAGGACATTTTTCCATTTTTTGTTCAGGTAGAGTGGGAGGGAGAGAGAGGAACAGAGAGAGAGAGAGAAACATCGATGTGAAAGGAACACATCGAGTGGCTGCCACCCGCACAACCGACCAGGGCCGGGGACAAACTGCAACCGAGGTACGTGCCCTTAGCGGGAACCGAACCCTGGTCTCTCAGGACTGCAGGCCGACGCTCCAACCGCTGAGCCAAACTGGCCAGGGCTTTATTGCCATTTTATTGTTCATATTTTTTTATCTTCTTCTTCAAGAAGACCTGTCAACATTTCACATAATACTGGTTTGGTGGTGATGAACTCCTTTAGCTTTTTCTTGTCTGGGAAAATCTTTATATGGCCATCGATTCTAAATGATAGCTTTGTAGGATAGAGTAATCTTGGCTGTAGGTCCTTGCATTTCATCACTTTAAATATCTCTTGCCACTCCCTTCTGGCTTGCAAAGTTTCTTTTGAGAAATCGGCTGACAGCCTTATGGGAGCTCTGTTTTAGGTAACTAACTGCTTTTCTCTTGCTGCTTTTAAGATTCTCTCTTTGTATTTAACCTTTGGCATTTTGATGACGATGCATCTTGGTGTGAATCTCTTTGGGTTCGTTTTGTTTGGGACTCTCTGCGCTTCCTGGACTTGTATGTCTGTTTCCTTCACCAAGTTGGGACAGTTTTCTGTCATTATTTTTTCAAATAGGTTTTCAATTTATTACCCTCTCTTTTCTCCTTCTGGCACCCCTGAAGGAGGTTGGCTTGCTTGAAGTTGTCCCAGAGGCTCCTTACACTATCCTTATTTTTTTGGATTCATTTTTTCTTTTTGCTGTTCTGATTGGGTGTTTTTTGCTTCTTTATATTTCAAATCAATGGTTTGCTTCTTGGCTTCACCTACTCTATTATTGATTCTCTGTAAATTATTTTTTATTTCAGTTAGTGCCTCCTTCATTTCTGACTGGTCCTTTATTATGCTCTTGAGGTCCTCACGAAGTTCCTTGAAATTCTCACAAAGTTCATTGTGTCCTTATAAGCAGTGTTTTGAACTCTGTATCTGTTAGATTGCTTATCTCCATTTCATTTATTTTTTTTCCTGAAGTTTTGTTCTGTTCTTTCATTTGGGACATATTTCTTTGTCTCCTCATTTTGGCTGCCTCCCTGTACTTGTGTCTATGTATTAGGTAGAGTTGCAATGTCTCCTAAGCTTCTTAGGGTGGCCTTTTGTAGTAGGTGTCCTGTAGGGTCCAATGGCACAGCCTCCTGGTCACCCCAGCTAGGCCCTCAAGGTGCACCCCTCGTGTGGACTTTGTACCTTTCTGTTGTAATTGAGTCTTGATTGCTGTTGGCACTTCAGTGGGAGGGATTTACTCAGTTTTATCAGCTGCAAGGACTGGCTGTGCCCACTAATCACTGACCTCTGACTGCCTTGGATGACCAGCTGTGCAGGGGCCCACCACCCGGAACAAGACTTAGTTTAGCAGGGCTCTGGTACCCACTGAGTTCATTCCTTGAGTGTGTCACTTGTGGAGGTGGTTGGGTGGTGGTGCTTCGACATGGCCTGAAGCTCTTCACTGGGTGTGCTGGCTCTGGGCCAAGGTCAGTCACTGCCTGTCTTCTACCCAGGGCCACCCAGCATAAGCTACAAAGCAATCTGCCAATGGCTGTTTCTTGTGCTGGGCTTGGAGGTGCTCAGGCAAAGCCAAGCTGTGAACCAAGTCTGGCTGCTTCTAGTGCCAGGTCCTGGGGCCACTTAGGGAGAGGTATGGGACTTGCTGTGGCCAGATGTTGCTTGTTTGAGACGATTTAGGAAAATCTAAAGCAGAATCCAAGACAGGCCAATCCTATGGTAAAGTCACCTGAAACAGCTTGGGTGGGCCCAAAAGTTGGGTGGGGCAGGGCCTCAGGGAATCACCAGGGTGGGGCAAACAGTGTGAGCCAGGTTACTAGAGTCCCAGATATGGGCGCCCATCTGCTGACCTTCTGGGGGAAGGGCTCACCAAAGGAACAGAGGCCTCCCTCCACCAGCACGTCGGTCTAGGAGAAAGCTGCCTCTCCAGCTGTCAGTCCAAAGCCAAACAACTCAGTTCTTCCTCGTATGTCTCTGGTGCTTGTCAAGCTGCCTCTCCGATGCTGGGGCCCAGAAGGAGGGAGTTCGAGTGCGGGCCCTTTAAGAGGAACTCCCTGGGGCTCCAGAAGCCTCAGCCTCCTTCAGCCTCAGTTCCTGCTGGTTTTACAGCCAGAAGTTATGGAGACTTCTCTTCCTGGCACTGAACCCTGAGCTGGGGTTCTGGTGTGGAATTCGGACCCCTCACTCCTCATGGAGGACCTTCCCAGCCGAGGTGTCCCTTCTGACTTAATCCGCCACATGTGGGTGTGGGACCAGCCTGTCTACCCCTCCTACCAGTCTCGATGTGACTTCTTTAATTTCGTAGTTGTAGGACTTCCATTCAGCTCGATGTCAGGCGGCTCTGAAGGGTGTTGGTTCTGTAGTTTTATTGCAATTTTTTTTTTGAAAGGGTTGAACAATTTAATTTCTATAGAAATGATTGAATATATGAAATATCAAATATAAACAGTAGTGTAGCAAGAAAATAAACTGGCAGACATACTCCACCAGCAGTAATAATTAAGACCACCATTTGAAAGATCTATACACAAAGAATGAAAACATATCATTGTAATTGTTCACAGCACACAACAATTCAACCCTAAGTCTTTACTATCATACTTCTTTCTTCTTCAGTATTAGTGGGCCCACATTATCCCCTGTCAATTCATTGTGTGTATTATGTGAACCATCACAGGCACGAAATCTTAGAACGCCAACACCTACAATAAGACACAAATCTTCAAGGCTTATTTCATTCACCACTTTGGGGTTCTCCTTTTGTGTTTTAAGATTAATCAAGCTACCTTTCCGTTGTGTTTTCTTTGGGAGAAACGGGCGAACTGCAAGGCAGCCAAGGAGTGTGAGTACACCGAGGAAAGGAATAACCGGCCATTCGAAACTGTGAGCCGCCGAACCCAGTCACGCTCTCGGGGACTGGGGGCCGCTTAGGACACGCGGGGAGCTGCAGCTTCACGATGCGGGCCACACTCTCCAGCACCATCCTCACCGGCAGTCCGCTTCCCTCGGGAGACCCTGCGCGCCTGGGTCTGGATTTTGAAGAGGGCCTCCTCGTTGGGTCCTTTACGTCTGTAGGCGCTCGGTTGCAGTTCGTCCCGGCTCCGGCTGGGGTTGTGCGGTGGCAGCCACTGGATGTGTTCCTTTCACGTAGATGTTTCTCTTTCTCCCTCTCTCCCTCCCTCCTTTCCACTCACTTTAAAAATCAATGAAGACTTCCCGTCAAGATGCAGCATAGGTAAATGTGGTATCGCCTCCTGCCACAACCACATCAAAATTGCAATAAGGAGAGGGAGGGAGAGGAAGAGGGAGAGGGAGGGAGGGAAGGAGAGGGAGAGGGAGAGGGAGAGGGAGAGGGAGAGGGAGAGGGAGAGGGAAGGAGGGAGGGGGAAGAGAGAGAGGAAGGGAGGGAGAAAAGAGAGAGAGGGAGGGAGGGGGGAGAGAGAGGGAGGGAGGGAGAAAAGAGAGAGAGGGAGGGAGGGGGAGAGAGAGAGGGAAGGAGGGAGAAAAGAGAGAGAGAGAAGGAGGGAGGGGGAAGAGAGAGAGGGAGGGAGGGAGAAAAGAGAGAGGGAGGGAGGGAGGGGGAAGAGAGAGAGAGGGAGGGAGGGAAGAGAGAGAGGGAGGGGGAAGAGAGAGAGAGGGAGGGAGGGAGGGGGAAGAGAGAGAGGGAGGGAGGGAGAAAGAGAGAGAGGGAGGGAGGGGGAAGAGGGAGGGAGGGAGGGAGGGAGGGGGAAGAGAGAGAGGGAGGGAGGGAGAAAAGAGAGAGAGGGAGGGAGGGGGAAGAGAGAGGGAGGGAGGGAGGGAGTGGGAAGAGAGAGAGAGAGGGAGGGAGGGGGGAGAGAGAGAGAGGGAGGGAGGGAAGAGAGAGAGGGAGGGGGAAGAGAGAGAGAGGGAGGGAGGGAGGGGGAAGAGAGAGAGGGAGGGAGGGAGAAAAGAGAGAGAGGGAGGGAGGGGGAAGAAAGGGAGGGAGGGAGGGAGTGGGAAGAGAGAGAGAGAGGGAGGGAGGGGGGAGAGAGAGAGGGAAGGAGGGAGGGGGAGAGAGAGGGAGGGAGGGAGTGGGAAGAGAGAGGGAGGGAGAGAGGGAGAGAGATAGAGAGACATTGCTGTGAGAGAGATACATCGATTGGTTGCTTCCCCCTGTGCCCTGACTGGGATTGGGCATCGAACCTGCAACCTAGGCATGTGCCCTTGACTGGGAATCGAACCCTTGATCCTTTGGTGTGCAGGCTGACCCTCTAACCACTGAGCCACTCCAACCAGGGCCATGAACATCACTAATTTATAAGGAGACGGAAAGAAATCAATGGGAGGGGGTTGAAAAGTTCTCTACATGCAGGCCAGCACAGGCCATTCTGATAAGGATCTGGAAACTGGTCAAGTGATTGGTGTTCTTCAACTTGGTCTGTGTCCTTCTGGGTCTCTGTCATCCTGGTTCTACGACTAAAGGTCAGCAGATCTCCTGGAACTGGGATGACTGAAGGTTAGAGTTGCATCTTCTGAAGTTAGTTCCTAGGATTCTTATCCAATCGTGCTGTTTATCTACAAGCTACATATCAGTCAGAGTCAGCATTTACAGAAACAATGTCAAAAGAATGGTGAGATGAGTTACAATCCCCCATGGTTACATTAAGAACAGATACAGTAGCCACGGTATCTACAAAGGCCTTAGTAATTTCCCCTTTTTATGGTAACTTTAATTTCTCCTAAACTATCAGTAAGAAGAAGGGAAAACACCCTCTCATAGTCCTCAAAGCAATCATATGCTTGTTTCTGTTTATTTTCTCTTTCTAGATCCTATTTCAGTTCCCTGTCATCCTTCTTAAGGTGGCCTTGCTTTCTACAATAAAAAAAGAGATTTCTGCAAGAGTTCCCCAACCAATCCTATTTAGTAATTCTGTTTCTTTTGCTCCCAGAAACCAGTAGCTATATTAATTGGAATAGGTCAGAATAGCCAAGATCACATGTTCTAACAGTTAAATTCCTTTGCGAATCCATCATGGTCCCGGAGAAAATCAGGGATATTTTTAGGTAGATTCCTTAATTCTATTCTAATCCAAAAAATATATACAAGTGCTGGTTCCCCTCTTCCCGAGACCAGCTTTTCTTCAAAGGGAGCTTGCTAGATTAATCTTGTCTGAATTCCTATTCTCATTTTCCTCTAGGTCAGCTGGCAGTGGTAGTGGAGGAAATATGGAGGAGATAGAAGGGGAAGGAAGAAGGGAGGGGGGACAGATCCAGACAAGGAGGCTCAGAGAGCAAAGGGTCTAGTGGAGGGGCTGTAGAAGGGAGAGGAATGGGGTGTTGACATTTATTAGTTTCAGAAGCCTTCTTTAGTTCAGAGACAATCTCTAAAATTTCCAATTAACTTATTTTTTAAAAATGTATCTGGCCCAGCGTTGACCCATGCACCAAGAGGTCACTGGTTCGATTCCTGGTCAGAGCACATGCCCAGGTTGTGGGCCCAATCTCCGGGGCGGGGGGCATGCAGGAGGCGGCCAATCGATGTTTCCATCTCTCGCTCCCTCCCTCTCACTTCCTCTCTCTCTGAAATCAATAAAGGAAAAAAAATTTTTTTAAAAGAATTTGTCTGTGCTCCTCTAGAAGCTTTTCATTTCCAATCAGGATATGCTTCCACCCTGGCCAGTTGCTCAGTGGTTAGAGCGTCAGCCTGAGGACCAAAGAATCACGAGTTCCATGCCCAGTCAAGGGCACGTACCAGGTTACAGGTTTCGTCTCCTGGCTCTGGTCAGGGTCTTGTGGGAGGCAACCAATTGATGTCTCTCTTTCTCTCTCACCCTCCCTCCCTCCCACTTCATCTCTATCTAAAAACCAATGGAAAAATATCCTCTGGAGAGGATTAACAAAAGACAAACATGTGTGTGTATTTATATACTTATATATTTGTATATGTATGTGTTTCCCATTCATTCAGTTTGATTTTAGAGCTAGCATTTTTTTTGTTTGTTTTAATTTTTTTTTTTAATTTATTGCTTTGAGAGACAGAGAGAGGGAGAGAAAACATCGATTTGTTGTTCCACTTATTTATGCATTCATTGGTTGCCTCTTGTGTGTGTCCTGACCAGGGATTGAACCTGAAACCTTGGAATGTTGGGATGACGCTCTAACCAACTGAGCTACCTCGCCAGGGCCAGAGCTGGCATTTTCTAATTTTGCATGCAAAACATTAATTTAGGCACCAAGAAATCCCTCCAGTTTGGTCATTTTAATTTGATATCATTTATAGTTAAGTCTTCCCATTTCTGTAAGTAATTGCAAGTAAAGACTTCTTATTTATTGTGTATCCATAGGTGTATTAATGGGGGCTGGAGCCTGGGCGCCTTCAGCCTTGGAGGCACAATTTCCCCTGTTAATTTTAGCTTTTTTGGGGTATCTGTAGAGTCTAAACAAATTTCTAGGGATATTGTGTGATGGGTTGAAGTGTGCTGCCTATGAGTTGAGCTCCAAGGGGCTATCTCCTCCAGAGTTGCATTCAACTCTCTTACATGCCTCAGTTTCTCTCCCTGGCTGTCTAGTACAGCCCTGAGGACTTGCAGCACTCATTAACCAACCTTGGTTCGAGCGTCCCTGGATGAGTCAATTAATTACCCACAGGTAAGTTGGAAATCCCTACAGGGCTCCTGTGTGTCATAGGGGATGTCCCCTGATACCTCCACAAAGATTCTTAGTCACCTAAGAATACCCGAGATTCAAGGTGGAGGGAGGAAGTACCCCTTATATTCAGAGCTGAACAAGTTCAGCTTCTCATTTATGCAGTAAAGGTGTTTGTTCAGGCTCTCAGAAAGCAATTCTAATTGAAAAGCCAAACTTAAAAACCAGCCACCCGTTTTTCCTCCTGTCAAGCATTAACTTCATTCTTTCGACCCTTGACCTTTAGTTCTACTTCCAGGATTTTAAAAAAAACGGCTCAAATAAAACCAGGGCCTCTTACCTTAAAACAAAGAGGTCCAGAATTCCAAGGGAAAGTCACCCACGTTCACTTGGTGCAGAACAAGGGGCGGGTGGGGCACAATGGGCCCTGGGTCTGCAAGGTGGTCCTGGGTGGGCTTCTTTGGAATCCTGCTGCATTATGCCAAGTAAATGTCAATGCAAGAAACGTCCAAACCTGTAATAATGTTTTATGAGTTTACTCGAGCCAAACTGACAACAGCTGTCGGGAAGCGAAAACTCAATGGATTGAGAAAATGCTCTGGAAAATGGCAGTTTTACCACTTTCGTTACACAGCAGAATCAAAGGGGGAGACGTAATGGGGTCACATGAAATCCACTGGTGACAGATTTGGGAGGCAGGAGAAAGCACAGTGGGGGCGGAAGGTAGGGAAAATCTGGGATTGGATAAAAAGTAAAAAGAATAAACACGTATTTCTTTTACATAGGTAGGTATAGGATAGTTAACAGTTACCAATTAACATGATAATAACAACGAGGGGATTTGTGGTCTCTGCTTTGGTGTGGTGGTTGTGTTTGAGGGGCGGAGGGGCGGGAAGGAAATGACTTTGAAATTCCAAAGGTATGTAATTGTAGATTCAAAACAAGACAACAGACAGGCTCAGTTAAGGCCCAGATTGACCTTTCTTTGTTCAGGAAACACATCAGCCTAGGACGAGACTCCCCTCCAGGAACTGCTTTTAGTTAGAAAGTTTAATTTCAAACCATCCCATGTGGTTACTTTAGGTCTCTGAGTATGTAAGGCCGCCACACAGGCCTCCCCTGAGCTTGTCAGGGTTAGTATGTGGCCCCTTTTGCATCCACACCCTCCACCCAAGCCAGTCATCCTGGGATCTCTCCCGGACACGGTCTGCTAAAGGCTGGGAGGAGGAGGAGCGCGCAGAGCCTCCGCCATTGGCCACCGGCCCTGTTGACCATGAGTCAGTACTTTGTTTCTGAGCATGATGGCCTCTGGGTTCAGCTCCCCAGGTGCCGTGGGGACCAGGGCGCAGGGCAGGGCAAATTTTGGGGGCATTTAGAGGTCCTGTAGCCGAACACTATCAACTGTCATCAAACGTGTCTCTGGCTCTCCACATTTCAAATGTCTGTAAACCTGGAGCCAGAAAAATGAAAATTCATTGAAAAGAATTGCTAAATTTGTAGTGGCTTTTTCTCAACCTGCTGGCTGCAAACTTAACTGTTTTCATGGGAGGACCTTCCTGCTTGAAACTCTTGGGGGTCACTGGCCTCCAAGGACAAGATCACATTATGACCCCATGGCCCAACTCACACCGCCTCCCCCCACTTGCACTCCCACTCTGAGGGCCCTGGGAACTCGAACCCACTCTGCTTTGGCTTCAGCTGTTCCATCCACCTGGCCTGGCCTTCCCCCACCTGCAGCTCAGGGGACGTGTTTCTCCAGGAGCCCTGGCATTCCGCACTCACCTGCGTCACACCACCCTTCCTCATTTTCAAGCCCTCAGCATCCCTCTGCCCCTTCTCTGGTGTGTGGCTTCGGACAAGCTACCTAACTTCTCTGAGCGTCAATGTTCTCATCTGTGAAATGGAGCCAATGAGACCAACTTTCAAGGATGGATGATCAAAAGAGGATGTTAGCCAGTGGTTTGACGTGGTTTCTGGGGTGGTTTAAGCCCTCCAAAAATGGGGCTGCTCTTATGGATGAAGAGCCTGGAGCTCAGAGAGGAGCAAAGACTCGTCCTGGTTCACAGAGCCAAGTAGAGGCGAGACAGGGCTCAAAGCCAGGCCATTCCTCCCTGACCTCCCTCTAGTTCCGGTCGTCTGTGTCCCCAGACTGGGCAGGACCAGGCAGGGAGCAGTTTGCTCTTTACCAGCAACAGCTCCCTCTGGGACCAGCCCTCGGCCCCCTGGGGCTGGCTGAGCACACAAACCTATTTCCTAATGTGACTGAGGGGAAATGGCTCTGGGTGTCCTATGCCCTTGGACATTTGGCAAGTGCCTGTTGCTTTACACTTCCTGTGATCCTCCCTGAGGCTGGAGGAGGCCCAGCCTACTAGAGCCAAAGCTGGAACACAGGCCAAGTTCTCCAGTTTCCAGAGAGAAGGGAGAAGTGAGAGCAGCTTCTCCCTCCCCTGCCACCCCTCACCCCAACCCCAGCAACTTCTTTTCTGTTCTCCTTCCCCTCAGCCTTCAGCCCTATCCTGAAACTGTTCTTCATGCCAAGCCAATGCCTCTGGTCTCAGAACAGACCTTCTAACAGCCCTGGGGCACCAAAGTGGGCTGCCCTCCTTCCCCCAGGGCCAAGGCCAATTCTTGCCTCCTCCAGGAAGCCCGGGGGGATTGCCAGGGCAGGCTGAGCTTGTCCTTCTCAGTCTCCAGACATTTATTTTCTGGAACATATGCTCTGGGTTCTGACCCTTTTTTAATTTATTCACTATTAAATATATTTTGTGATCCACTCTGGAACTACAATAATAATAATAATAATAGTAATAATAATACAAAATAATGCCCTGAAAAATACCTTCCCCCATCTCCGGGACCAGGATACCTAAAAGGGCCCTTTTATGAGGTTCAAGGCTTAGGAGAGACACCATTTGATCATAACAAGGTAGGAGAGACACCCTCTCAAGAGATGATTTCCATGGTGCAGAATGTCTGATTGTCCTTTAGATAAGAGGCCAGATCATTTGAGGACCCACTCTTCTCCTCCCCTCGGCCCCCAGAAGCTACCCGAGCCCCTCCTACTCCTGCAGCCCTCATTCAGGATCAGAAAATGGCCAACAACATACACTGGAAGCCGGACACACAGAGGAGGCAGGACAGGGTGGGTGAGAGAGAAAGAGCAGGAGAATCCAGGCCCAAGGGGAAAGGAGAGGCTTATGGGGCCTCAGTGGAGCACAGGGAGGGCCTTGTGCTCAAACCTGAGCATCTGGGCCTGAAGAAGGGCCTGGACCATGGGAACAAATGAGGAAACTGAGGTTCAGCAAGGTTAAGCTCAAACTCACGCAGCAAGTAACAAGCTGGGATTTGAACCCAGGTCTGTAGGTCCCCAGCCCACTTCTTAACTGCTGTGCTGGGCTGGGACTGGCTGCTTCTCACAGCCCAGCTGTCAGTGGCAGGTTCACAGGGGCCATGTGAGCTGTGAATTCCTCTCTCTCCGCATGTCCAACCCAAACCCAAGACCAGAGCGCTGGGAGCTTGTTCGTGGTGCCACTGGGGTGTTTCCCTGGGGGCTGAAGGCCTCTCCAGCCAGCTAGTGCGGAAGGTTGAATTATGACTGTTTACTGAATGCTTTCTCCATGCACTTGCTTCATACCCATTATCTCATTTAATCCTCAGAACAATCCCCATGACAGGTACCGTTTCCCCAAATTTCAGAAGGGTCAGAGAACTTGACCAGAGTCACACACAGAGGAGGCAGCCTGGCTGGGACTATAAACACTAGTCTGCAGGCTCCAAACCCAATGCACTTTATTCTGGAAAAAGTCAATATCCTAACAACTGCAGAGAAGAAAAATGAACAGAACCAGTCCCTGAACTAACCAACTCTCAATCCACTTCACCTTTGAATTCCTGCAGAGATTATATATTTTCCTTATGATGTAAGCCATGTTGAGCCGGGATAGCAGGAGAGTTTGAGGGGATGATGGAACTAGATCCTTAAGTGGTCTTGGTTACTATACATGTATTAAAATTCATAAAACTAAAAGAAACTATTAAGAATAAATATGGAATAATGTTAAGATTTTATAAACCTGGGTAGTCTATTATTTTTATGTTTGAAATATTTTACAATAATAATAAAAAGACTCCAAAAAAAAGGAGAAAGAAGAGGAAGAGGAGGAAGAGACATCAGAATAAGTCTGTTTCGATGCAATGGCTGGAGCTGCTGCAGCCATCTTGTAACCATGAAAGAAGCCAGTGTGATGGTAAATCTGAGACACTAGGATGGCAGAGCAGAGAGATGGAGAGATAGTAAATGTCTGTTAGCTGCTGAATACACCAGAGCCTCAGACTTGCCCTCTCTCTGGCCTTCTTCTCAGAGATAATAAATGTGTTTATTGTTGAAGTCAATGTGAGTTGGGGATTTCTGTTACTTGGGTTGAAGACATGACACTCATATAAAGTGAAGAGTCAGATCTGAAGCAGTGGGGCAACTCCATGGTCAGTGGAAGTGTTTTCAGTAGAAGTGAGGTGTCCACTGGTGGAAGTGGGCAATTCCTTTCCCCAGTGGGTGTTGGGGGTCAGGTTCTTATGTATCTTGTGAAAAAGAATGTTCTAAGACTCATTTGGAGGATAAGTGATTTTTATTCGCATGAAATTACATCTCTGCATTTCTAAAGTCCAATTTCCCTTAAACCAGTCCTGGAAAATGTGCAGCTGGGGATTCAGCAGAGCTAGAAGCAATGCCAGTGTCCAGAGTTTTCATTCCATGGTGGAGCTGGGTCCAGTCCAGTACCAGGCTAGTTCCAGTCCATCAGTCTATTGTGTGTGGGGTCCACATGGCCATGAATCATGTGGGCGACTGCAGGAGCATGAGAGCCTTGCAAGCCAGGAGTCAGGTGCAAAGAAGAGAGGGAACCCCTTCGTTTAGGAGTTTAGGTATCCCAAATTTTATGCCCTTGCAGTGGCCATGCTGTCCTTGTTCCCAGGTGTAACCTTCCTACAGCACCCCGACTTTACCCGGCATGCATCTAAACTGCAGCTCCTTTTCTCTTAATTAATAACCACGTTATTTACAACGGTGTCAGTAGTACTGAAGGAGGCTGGAGGGTCACTGATGGATGCATCTGGATTTGGCTGGGCATGAGTCATCAGAGAGAAGCCAGTGGGGGGTGACTTGCTCAGAAACTTCCCAGATGGTTTTAAGATTCGGATTTTGTAGCAATGTAAGTCATAGTCATGTGAATTTCAACTTAATGCTCCTTTCCTGCCACCCTCACAGATGTAATATCTGCCTGGGCCCAGGGGACTCAGGAAATTTGTGCGGTTAGAGCTGCTGGTGTTCAAAACTGTGTAAGGTCAGTTTTGAAAAATCTGATTTTATGACAGGTCATTGATCTATGTGTTCTGGTTGTTCCTTAGCAATATCTTTCTTGTACAGGTACAGACATCTGACTCTGGAGGCCCAGGAAGGCAGAGCTGGGGTGATGACCCAGGTGGGGGAAGAAGTCTTCTCTTCATCAAAGGCAGTTTGACCTTGATGGGGTCATAGTCACTGTGCCTCAGTTCCCTCATCTCCAAAATGGGACAAACGTATCCCTCCCTTTTGGGTTGTTTTTGGGCTTGGAGATCATGTATGTGAAGCTTCTGGGCCCTGGCCGGTTTGGCTCAGCAGTTAGAGCATCGGCCCACGGACCGGAGAGTCCCGGGTTCAGTTCCCACTAAGGGCATGTGCCTCAGTTGCAGTTTGTCCCTGGCACTGGTTGGGGTCGAGTGGGTGGCAACCACTCGATGCGTCCTCTCTCACATCCATGTTTCTCTCTCTCTTTTCCTCCCTCTCTCCCTCCCACTCTATATGAAGATAAATGCAAAAATAAAATAAAATAAAATAAAGCGTCTGGCACAAAGTAGACGCTGTGCATAGCCACAGTTTTCATTCTGAAACCAGCCAGAAGGATACTACTTGTGGATGGGGGCACGAAGGGCACCCCGTTCAGAACCAGGGAAAGAGAAGGGAAAACAACAGCTTTGGAGGCCTCAGATCCTCCTGGCTCAGCGGGCTTCATTAGACTTTCATAAAGTCAAAGTCCGGGAGACAGGACTCCAGGGGGCTGATGAGGACCCAGCAGGACAGAAGCTGGCCTCCCCTAGGAAGACCCACCCTCTTCTCTCATCACCATGGAGACCCAAATGGCTGCCCTGCAGGGTTCCTGCCCACCCAGGACTGGAAGCTGCTACAAAGGGAGGGACCGGAGCCGAGCAGACAGAGACTTGTCTGGAAAGCTGGGGGTGGGGGGGAGAGTGTCTACGCCCCACCCCCACCCCAAGGCACAGAAGGACTCGGTCTGGTGTGGGATGTGCCTGGTGGGTCTGGCGGTCAGGATTCCAGCTCAGCTAGCAGCTAGCTTCACGACTGGGAAAAACACTTCCTCTCTCAAAGCCTCAGTTCTCACATCTGTCAAAGGAAGGGGTAAAAAAAACTTGATGAAGAAAACTGTGGGATGACGAAGCAGTAAAATAGGATGCGTGTAACAGAATATTTAGTGCTCAGGGAGAATGTTCATTACACACTGTTTATTGAAAAAAAGGAACGTGACAAAACTGACCAGTATGATCCCATTTCTCTCGGTTAGAAAAAAACAGACTTATTTATGCTTACCAAAACGAGGAGCGGGGGAGGCGGAGGAACTCCAAAAGACGCTTCTGCTTGTTGTCTCTAGAACCGGGATAGCATGACATTTTTATCTTCTTGGTTCTTTCTCAAATTTTGGCCAGAATATGAATTACTCTTAAAGTCAGTGGCATTAATAGCTACAATTTGCGTGCCTACTATGCAGGGGCATTGGGCTAAGAAGTGCTTGACCTGGTTTAAAACCCTTTCTGTCTTCACAATCATCAGGGAGGGAAAGTACTCTGATTATCCCCACTTTACAGAAGAGGAAATTGAGGTTCAGAGAGGTTAAGAGCCTTGGCCAAGGTTAAACCACCCAAGTGGCAGAGCTAAGATTTAAAATCACAGCTAAGCCCTGGCCAGTTTGGCTCAGCGATTGGCCTGTGGATCAAAAGAGTCCCGGGTTCGGTTTCTGCTAGGGGCACGTACCAAAAAAAAAAAAAAAAAAAAAAAAATCACAGCTAAGATACTGGACTCCAAACATTTAACTATTACCACTACTGCCTCTCAGAACAAGAACACACTAAAGGTTCTGTTTTCTTAAATGTTTTACTATGGAAAATATCAAGGAAATCAAAAGTAGAAAGAAAAATATAACAGTCATAAAGTGAGTTAAGTTCTGGGGATGTAATGTACAGCATGGTGACTGTAGTTAAGAATATTATGTTGCCCTGCTGGTTTGGCTCAGCAGTTAGAGCCCTGGTACCTAGACTAAAGGGTCATGGGTTTGATTCCAGTCAAAGGTACATAACTTTGGTTGCCATTGGATCCCAGGCCCTGGTATCTCTCTTATATCAATGTTTCTCTCTCCCTTTCTCCCTTCCTCCCTCCCTCCCACTCTATCTGAAAATAAATGGAAAACTACCCTCGGATGAGGATAAAAAAAAGAATATTATATTGTATACTTGGAATTTGCTAAGAGAGTAGATTCTGAGCATTCTAACCACACACAAAAGAATTATAACTATGTGAGATGCTGGATGTGTTAGTTTGGTTATGGCAATCATTTCACAGTGTATACATATATCAAACCATTACATTGTATATACACTTTAAATGTATATAATTTTATTATGTTTGTCAACTGTATCTCAATAGGGCAGGAAAAAAGAAAAATAAAAATATAATGAACTCTAATGTACCCATCACCAGCTTCCAGGAAGTCCTTAAATAAGGGCCTTGGGTGGGGGCTCAGAAAGGGGGATGGGGTGCCTTAAGAAGAAAATGATGCCCAGAGCCAGAGGTTCCCAACTTACCCCCACGCACACCTGCCAGAGTCCACTCTGGCTGCCTCTGGGTTTGTGGCCCCAACCTCGATGGGGAACCACAGGCGGTTGCCCTCCCCCTCTCCCGCCCCCACCCCAGTTCCTTCCTCCTTTCTACAGTCTAGTGTAACTTGCACTTCCCCAGCCCTTCTCCTTTATAGGTCCCTGGTTCCCTGCCAAGGCCTCAAGGCTTTGCCAGCTCTGGAGGACAAAGACATGGCCAGGGACCCCGACAACACACTGAGGTGGGCCACCCTGATGGTGCTGGCCGCCCTGGGCACAGCTGTGACAGAGGCCACCAACCCTGGCATCGTGGTCAGGATCACCCAGAAGGGCCTGGACTACGGTAGGCCTTCCTTCCCTCCCCCGAGGAGCATTAATTGGGCACCTGCTGTGTGTGGCCCTTTAACTCCAATGCATGGCATGCTCCTAGCTCACCCTGTCTTTCATATAAAAACTGAGGCGAGGCGAGTTGCCCTAGATTTCGGGCTGGGAAGTGGCAGAACTGGGACCAGAGTGCTGGGCCTGGAGGACTCCAAGTCCAGTACCCGGGCCCCTGAGCGTCCTCATGGTCCCCTTCCTCCCTCTACCCAAACTTCAGCTCCGGCTTCTAGGCCCTTTACTGTTCCTCCTCGCGTGTTCTCAGCCCCGTTGTTTGCCTCCAGACCACTGGCTCAGTTTTCAGCGTGGGCAGAGCTCAGGCCGTGAGGAGGCTGCAGGGGGGCGGGGGGCACGGGGAGCATAGGCAGGGCCCTTCTTTTTTTTTTTTTTTTAATATTTTTTAAAATTATTATTATATCCTCTCTTGAGGACATTTTTCCATTTTTTTATTCAGACAGAGTGGGAGGGGAAGAGAGGAAGAGAAAGAGAGAGAGAGAGAGAAACATCTGACACGAAAGGGACACATCTCTGCCTCCCGCATGACCCAACCAGGGCCGGGGACAAACTGCAACCCAGGTACGCGCCCTCAGCGGGAACCGAACCCGGGGCTCTCGGGATCGCAGGCCGCCGCTCTAACCGCTGAGCCAAACCGGCCAGGGCGGCAGGGCCCTTCTTGATGGTTCCCCCGGGGCAGCGGTTTGACGGACATGCTGTGCACACTGCCTATCTTGGTGACCCCGAGAGGGTCCCCCAGCCCCAGCTGGAGGAGTGTGAGTCAGGAAGCAGCTCCTGCTGACCCACTCAGATCTGTGCTAGGAGCTTTACACACCCGACCTCGTTTCATCTTCACGTCATCCCTGGGTGGGACACACTGTTACTTGCAGCATTTACAGATGAGCAAACTGAGACGTGGAGAAGGTACTGGGTAAGCCAGAGAACCGCCCGGATTTGAGTTCCGGTCTCCTCGGATGTCCCCGAATGGGGCTGCTCGATGCTGCTTCCCAGTGGCAGAGCAATGAACTGCAGGAGAGTGGAAAAATCTGACCAAGGAGGCAGAACCTCAGCCCTCCATGTACCACGCTGCATCAGGACAGGCCTCAGTTTATCATCCTTGAATTCCTACCCCAACCCAGGCAGAGCACCTCTGAATCCCAAGGGGAAAGGAGTATGGCCCTTCTCTGAACAGTGCTGGGGTGGTTCTGGAGGCTTGCCAGGAGCAGAGGCTTCGGCTCAGCCTTTAAATCCAGAATTCTGTCACGACTGCCTCAGTTTCCCCTTCTACTCACACCGCATATGGCAACCACAGTGGGTTTTCTCCAATGCAGCAAATCTGCCTGTGTCCCTCTCCTTACTTACACCATTCAGTATCGCTTCCTAACTGGCTCTTGGAAAACACAAAGTTTGCGATCCCTCATTTTACAAATTACTCCTTCTCAGGTAAGTTAGTTTGCCTTTTCATTGGTTCTTTGACCAAGCAACAGGATTGGCACATGCAAAGGTCCTGTGGAGACATAATCCAAGAGCCAGAGAGATGGGGTATCTGTGAGGGCATAGCAAAGAGACAGGCACAGAGTAGGTATGCAGTAAATATGCACAGGATGCATGACTGGTTGTTTAGGGGTGCTGTTTTAGACCAGGGGTTGGCAAACTACAACCTGCAGGCCAAATCCGGGCTACCGCATGTTTTTGTATGGCCCAAGAACTAAAAATGGCTTTTACATTTTTAAATGGTTGAAAAAAGCCAGAAGAAAAATAATATCTCACAACATGTGAAAATTATACAAAATAGAAATTCCAGTGTTCATAAAGTTTTATTGGAACACACCCATCCTTTTACATATTGTCTATGGCTGCTTTGGGGCAATAACAGCAGAGCTGAGTGGTTGGGACAGAGACAGTATAACCCACAGAGCAAAAAATACTTACTATCTGCTACTTTACAGAAAACCGTAGCTTTAGACCTTTCCAATCCCACTGTCCTTGCGATGAACAGGGGCGAGGGCCGCCAACCTGGGCTCCCGGCTTGTGCCGGTGACCATTATCCCTGCTCTCTCCCCTCAGCCTGCCAGCAGGGAGTGGCCGTGCTGCAGAAGGAGCTGGAGAAGATCACGATTCCCTCTTTCTCAGGAAGCTTTAAGATCAAGTATTTGGGGAAAGGTGACTATAGCTTCTACAGGTGAGGCCTGTCATGTTCTGGGGCCACCAAAGCCTAGAATCACAGAGCCACAAACTCCTAAACTCAGAGGTTAAGATCCCAAGGCTAGTGTTTACTCCAGTCCAAGGAGACACAATCCCCCATACTTCCACCACGAAAACTCTTTCAGGCACTCACCATGACTCTCTGGGGGGTCGGGTCGTGAGCCCCAAAACCCCGTGCTAGGCCAGTATATCAATTAGGATTTGGGGGAGGGGATTCAAGGACAGTAAACCTAATTCAAAAGGACCTAAGCAGAAATTACTGGCTCACATGTCTGAGATGTCCCTGGAGCAGTCTAGTTTCAGGTTCAACTGGAGGCAGGCTCAAATATCACCAGATTTTCTTTCTATCTTGCCACCTCTCAGTATCACTTCCTTGGGGAAGTCTAATTCTCAGATGGGGTGTCTCCTCCAAGACATAAGATGGCCACCAGCATCTCCTCAGCACTGCAAGTCCTGTAGAAGGAGAGCACCTTCTTGCAACTCAAGCAAAACCCCTAAGATTCACTCTGATTGGTTCATCTTAGGTTATGTAGACTCCTGAACCAATCACTGTGGTCTGGGAAGTAGAATATGCTAATTAGCTTATACCCAAATCCAACCCCCCTGATGATGAGGGCAGAGTCAACTTTCTTTGGAGCAACATAGAAAAGTTCAATGACAGTTCTGTTAACGCAATAAGGGGGTATGGGTGCTGGGGAGAAAAACCATAAATGTTCTGTAGAGAATTTTATACACCTATTCACTCAACAAATATTTTTGTGCATCTATGTGTCTGACACAGCAGGCTTTGCTACAACAGTGAAAAAAGACAGACACATTTCACCCCTTTACAGAACTTGTAGTCAATGGGATAATATTGCTATCTTTATTGATCATCACACACCCTGTAAGATAGAATTTATTGTGCCCATTTTACAAATGAGGAAACTGAGGCTCAGGAAGATTAAGTGACCTGCATGGGGTTACACAATAGTTCATTTAAGAGCAGAATTCAAAGGCAGATTTGTCTGACTTCAAAGCCTAGCTACTGTCCAACACCCAGGGTTCCCAAGGCTTCTGGGTGGTCTTGGAATGAACGAGGTGCAGGGCCTGGGGGGTAAGAATGAGTCTACATTACCAATTGGCTGAGTCCTTATGTGGGCCCCCAAAAGGCTAATTGAACATTTCTTCTTTTTAGCTTGGTTATCCGTGAAGTTCAGCTTCCCAGTTCCCAGATAAGACTGTTGCCCAATGAGGGCCTTGCTTTCTCCGTGACAAATGCCAATGTCAAGATCAGCGGAAAATGGAAGGCACGCAAGAATTTCATGTGTGTTTCCAAGCCTGGGGTTTTTGATTCTGTGGGTGAGCTCTTGTGATACTTGGAAGGAATGAGAACCAGGGTCTCAGGAATGCCCAGTTTTTGCCTTGCCCATCACAACTTGTCCCCACAGGGTTCCTGGGGGAATTTTTCACAGAAGAAGATTCAATATAACCCTTGGTTAATAGCTGAGCACTTGACCTCGTCTCAATGTAGGATATTGGCAAGGCTGAGTTAGTGCATATAGCTCAGAATGAAAAGCTAAGTGGGACCTTTAATTTGCCCCTTTATCAGTTAGCTACAGCTGTGTAACAAACATTCCAACTCAGTGGCTTAACACAAGTCATCTATTATCACTTGCACATCTATGTGTTGTTGGCTGGGGTTCCCCCATCTAGGTTGCACTTAGCTGAGGTGGCTCCTCTCCACCTGTATCTTCCTCCTCTGGACCAGTGGGCTACCCAGACCATGTTCTTGGTAATGGCAGGGGTGCAAAAACCGCAATAGGAAACATGCAGGTCCCCTTAAAGTCTAGACTCAGAACTGGCCCATGGTCACCCCTACTTATATGCCATTGGCCAAAGAAAGTCACATGGCCATAATCAAAGTCATGAGCATTAAAATGCACACACCCCCAACACAGGTAATGGTGAGGGTATGGATGCAGGGAGGGGTGGAAAATTAGGGCAAATCATCCAAACTATAACTCTGAATCTGAATACAGGGCTCTCACCACAGTGACCCTGTCCACTAGTGATAATGGCGCGACTGACCCATCACTTTAGCAACTTTTCTCCTTTGTGAGGAATCCAGGGAGAAAACAGGACAAGGCAGTTTGGTGGGGAGAAGGGTATGGATCCGCTTTCCCTCACGGGCCACTGGGTTCGTTCCCTACAACAAGAATTGCTTAGGTCTTCCCTTGAGCTCTTTTGTATCTACCATTTCACTTACTGATCTCACACACACACAACTTATCAATCCTTTATTACATTAGAGGAGTTGACAAACTACATTCATGTCCACTGTCATATCCAAAACTCATTTCATCCCCTAGGGAGGAGTGATGAACCCCACCAATAAACAAGGGCATTCGTTAATTAAAGTTATTGACCCCAAACAACCAGTTTTTTAGCGGTAAAGCTGGGGGCCCACTGCTGATGCAGGGTCTGGATGTGGAAACTGATCTCAGAGAGGTGAAGAAACACTCCCCAAGCCACACAGCATGGGTGGAGACTGAGGCAGTGGGTGAGAGCAGGGTTCTGCCAGGCAGGCATGGATTGAAACTTCAGGGTGGACTCCTGGATCTTTTACTCAGCTGCTGTGTGACCTTGGGCAAGCTGCCTCCCTCTCTGAACTCCATCTTCTAGCTGGAGTGAGGATAATAGCTAAACCTACCTTCTAACATTGGCGTGCAGTTCAAACGGCAGAGGGGCGGAAGGTACTTGCTCTAAGTCTTTTCTCTTTCTCTCTCTTCAGCAAAACCAGCGGCAACTTTGACCTGAGCGTGGAGGGCATCTCCATTTCGGCTGGGCTGAAGCTGAGCTGTGACCCCGCCTCAGGACACTCCACCGTCACCTGCTCCAGCTGCAGGAACCACATTGACAGTGTCCACTTGCACGTCTCAGGCAGCCAACTGGGGTATGACCTCCTGGGGCTGTGGACAGAGGAGGGGCATCAAGAACGATCTTAATCATCCCTGTATTTAGAAAACAGGTCCTGAGTGCCACTTCCCTGCCAGGCCTTGTTTAGAGGCCTCAGGTGTAGGGAGAGGGAACAGAAGTCCACCACCCCTCCTTCGAGGGGTCACTTGTTCATTCATCATGCATTCAGCAGACACTTTACTGAGCTCCCACTGTTGCCCCAAGCTCTGGGCTGAACACTGGATGTACCCTAAACTGTACAGTCCTCACCACAAAGCCGCGGCATTTAGCCAGCCAGCCAGTCAACAAACATCTACTAAGATTCAAATGCTCGGGAAACCGTTAGTGGCCAATACTGATTTAGCAATAGTTAACAACACGTGGAGGCTTCCCGCGTGCCCTGCGTGTTTTAACCGTGTGCATCACCTCATTCATCCACACAGTGACACCGAGGTCAGTCTGGGGAGCCTGCCCAGGCTTGGAAAGGACAGGAAATAACCTGAGTTTTCATACCTGCTGATTATTAAGAAGGGATTCAGCCCAAGACTACCTGGCTCCAGGCCCTTAGCCACACAGTCCCTCTTCTCTTGAAGCCTCCAGCCCAGTGGGGAAGAGACACATTAACCACATCATTGCATTACTGAGTGGCCCACGGAGAACTTCAAACGGACATGAGAACTAAAGAAAAGAGGCGCAGAGTGGGGCAAACATGGAACAGGAGGATCTGACCTGGTCTGGGGGTTGGCCAGACCTTCCTGGATGAAATGACATTTGAGTTGAGATGGAAAGAATAAGTAGGAGTTAATGAGGTCATTGTTGGGGACAGGGGGTGTTTTAAGCGGAGGGAACAGCATGTGCAAAGGCCCTGGAGTGGGAAGAAGCACAGGACACGAGAGGTTATGGCAGAGCAGAGTGGCTGGAGCGCAGAGAGGAAGGGGAGTGGCAAGGAATGAGGCTGAGACAGGGCAGGGGCCCAACCATGGCCCTATTAAAAAAATAACCTCATAAGCGGGTCACTGCGCACAGGGGGAGAGGTGTCTGATGGGCTGTGTGCATCCCAGAGACAAGGCTGCCTATTTGCAGAAGGGAGGAAGGCTTCCCGGATGAGGCAGCCTTTCCAGGGCAGCCCAGGGACACGTGGGAAGCCTCATGCATGTCCCCACATGTCAATCTCCAGGTGGCTGATCCAACTCTTCCACAACAAAATCGAGTCTTCACTCCAAAACGCCATGAACAACAAGGTAGGAGGGGCTCAGGTTCTCCTCACGGGCCAGAGCGGGAGGGGCCGCCCCTCCATGTCCACATACTTTATGCATCACTGGACACGCTGCCCTCATCCAGACCCCCGCAGCAGTCCTTCCAGCCCTTTGAAACCACAACTCCAGCTCTAAAAATCAGGCACGTCTATTTTCCTGAGGAGTCCAGTGAGAGACTAAGAAAGGGTCATATTTCACGTTCACGGCATACCACCATGTCGGCTTGGATCACCTCTGTTTTCCCCCCAACTCTGGTCCCTGCAGAGAAACTGCCATCCTCTCTCCACCAACCCATCCTCTCTCCACCAACCCTCTCTTCTCTTAGCCCTCTGGCCTCCTTCCTCATCCCCGCCCACCCCCAGCCCCCTTCACGGTGCTCCCCCCCCCCCCCCCGAAAATGTGCAGGTGTTGATGTGGCCAAGCTATTTCCTGAGGTTGGAACTGGTATGAATGACAGGCACTGGCAAGTCCTCCAACCCTGCCTTCACCCTTACTCCCCTGCCCCTAGCCAACTTCTTCAGTAGAGAAAATAGCCCATTCATTAATAAACCACCAGCTTCTAGGAATCCCCTGAGCCTGTCAACAAGCCAAGTGAGCTTGGGCTTTCTCCACAGGGCACTGGGGAGCCACTGAAGGTTACAGGCAAGGGGTGATCTCGCCAGATCTGTACTTTAGAACAGTCTCCCTGACTGCTGTGGGAATGGCTGGCGAGGCCAGGAGTGGGGGCAGCAGTTTTGGGGAGACTGAGGAGGCTGTGCAGTCTTCCAGATAGGAGACGTATGTTTCCCAGTCAAAGGCACTGGCAATGTGGGTAGGGAGAAATCAACCAAGTGAGATCATTTATCTGAAGGCTCTGTCAGAAGTTTTGTTTTTGTTTTTTAAATCAATGCATGGTTGTCAAAACGTATAACACAGTGGATTATACGATGTCTTTTAGAGTTAGACTTTCTGAATTTTAGTTCTGGTTCTAGGGCTTCATGGACTAAGTGTATAAACTTGAGAAAATTAGTTGACCTTTCTGAACCCTTTTCACCATCTGTGAAATGGGGACCCTAATACCTTCCTCTGCAAGCTGTTGTAAGGGTTACTGACATGATGCAGGCAGTGTGCTTACCCACCAGCCTGGCAGATCCATGCTGTCTTTGTTGTTAAGTAATAGGATGAGGGGAGTGTTAGCATATATTTAACATTTGTAACTATTACGACAGATTATTTCTTGCCGATACCTTAAGAGTGGCCCTTTGATAGCAGCCAAGCTAAAATGCAATATTACTGCTGCTGATGGTGAAGATAATTGATAGTGGTGGAGATGATAGTAAAGGTAGTGGTGGTGAAGATGGTGATGGTGAAGGTGGTGGGGGTGAAGGTGGTAGTGGTGAAGATGATGGTGGTGAAGATGATGGTGGTGAAGATGATGGTGATGAAGATGATAGTAGTGAAGATGATGATGGTGAAGGTGGTGGTAGTGAAGGTGGTGGTGGTGAAGATGATGGTGGTGAAGATGATAGTAGTGAAGATGATGATGGTGAAGGTGGTGGTAGTGAAGGTGGTGGTGGTGAAGATGATGGTGGTGAAGATGGTGGTGGTGAAGATGATAGTAGTGAAGATGATGATGATGAAGGTGGTGGTAGCGAAGGTGGTGGTGGTGAAGATGATGGTGGTGAAGATGATAGTGGTGAAGGTGATGATGGTGAAGGTGATGGTGGTGAAGGTGGTGGTGGTGAAGGTGGTGGTGGTGAAGATGATGGTGGTGAAGATGATGGTAGTGAAGATGATGGTAGTGAAGGTGATGGTGGTGAAGGTGGTGGTGGTGAAGGTGGTGATGGTGAAGGTGGTGATGGTGAAGGTTATAGTGGTGATGGTGGTGGTGATGAAGGTGGTGGTGGTGAAGGTGGTGGTGGTGAAGGTGGTGGTGGTGATGGTGATGGTGAAGATGATGGTGGTGCTGGTGAGGAGAATGGCCTACATAGGCAGAGTGCTTACAATGGGCTTGGAATGATGCTAAGAACTCCTTACAAGAATTCTAGTACTTAATCCACATAAAATCCTTATGAGGGGTGTATGTCATGATTATTCCCATTTTAGAGATAAGTAAACTGAGACACACAGAGAAGAAATGCTGGTGCTGAAATGCAAACCCAAGCCATCCCACCTCAGAGGCAAAGCTCTTAATCATAATAAGATATTATTTAGAAGAGAGTACTGGTCTGAATGAATGAATAGATGGATAGATGAAAGATTAAATGAGGTAAAGGGTGTCCATGATGCTAGGAAGGACTGGAAATGGGGAAGAGTTAGCTGGGGATTGGATTCCCAGGGAATCCAGAGTGAGGGGTGGTGTGAGAGAGAAGAAGAGTTCATGTCAGGTGTGTGTGTGGTGGGGGTGGGGTGGAGGTGGGATGGGGCCCGGGAAGAGGCAGCCGCAGGAAGCCAGGCTCCAGGCTGTGATGTGATTTGCAGTGGTTTGGAGCCATCTGGAGGCACATGGGTGAGTGGCACTGGAAACTAGTGGCTGATGGGCAAGCAGCCCAGGTGTCCAGCTGGCTCCAGTTACCAGATGTGCTGTCCTTTCCACCCCTGGGCCACTTGGAGGAGAAGCACAGGTTACTCAGAGAATGACATTCTAAGTCCTCTTAGGAAATGTAGAATCTTAGATGATAGAAACACTTCAGGAAACCACATTTTCTCCCTCCTTTATTCCTTTCCTTCCCCTCCCTTTCCTCTCCCTTCCTCCCTCAGATGAAATAAGTTGATAGACTAAGGGGAAGAAGGGAAGTGTGGAGGGTGTCCTCTGGGCAGACGGAGACGGCCTGCGGAGGGGTAAGAACCTGAGGGGTTTGGTTGAGGCGAGTTGGCCTTGGGGGCCTGGGGCCAGGAGGCAGCTGCGCCCTCAGGCTGGAGCTCAGGGGAGCCTGGGCTGCTCACCAAGGTCCGGGTACCGGCCACATGTTGGGATCTTGGAGGAGGTGAATTAACTTGGGTCCCCTGCTCAGGCAGGAGCGGAGGCAAAGATTCGGGTTTATTGGGAGGGGATCCCAGGGGGTAGACGGGAGCTGGGACATTCTGAGTGGGTGTATGCTGGGGACACTGGGGCTCAGTCCTGTGGGCAGTTCTCAGAGGAACCGTGGGGCACACACCTCAGAACTGTCCAAAGGGGAGCAGACTAGGGTATTTATCCACCAGCCCTCGGCCCTCTTTGGTTGGGGCTGTTTCTGGCACTGTAACTCCTTGGCACTTGGGAGCAAGGCCCAGAAGAGAAAGTGCTCAGGCTCGGAGGGTCACGGGTGTGTGGGAGCTGCTCACACCAGGGGCAGGCGACCTCTGGGTGGACCATAGCAGGGGCCATGGGTATGCATGGCCAGGCTCCGAGAGAGCATGCGAGTGGAAGGAGGGGACTCCGAAAGAAGTCCCAGGGAGCTCCAGTATTTAAGAGGGAAGAGGAGCTCACAAGGGTGTCCGGGGAACAGTGAGGAAGGGACAGGTTGAGAGCGGGAGAGTCCTAGGTCCTGGGACTCTAGAAGGAGCATTTCCAGCGACAGTGGTCCACCTACCAGAGGCTGCCCAACAGTCAAGACAGGCAAGGACTGGAGAGACTCAGTTGGACCAATGAGGTGGAAGTCACTAGAGTCTTGGGGCAAGTCCCTATGGTGAAGGTGGGAACTTATCTGACCACCCCACCCCCAGTCCCAATGTCTTCAAGTTAGGGAAGCCTGCTATTTTAATCCTGTTTCCCAGCTATATATGGCTTCAAAACAAATAGCTCCAAAGATGGGGTCATAAAGCAACTACCACTTTGTAATGCTCACGGGTCAGGAAATCAACAGGCTGGGTGGGGCGGCTTAGCTTGTCTCTCCTCCATGCTGGCTGGGTCTCCTCTGGGAGGACGCGAAGCTCAGGCCTTGGTCCTGGGCTGGGAAGACTGGAAGGCTCGGCTCAGCTAGGACTGTTGGTCTGAGCAACAACCCGTGGCCTCTCCATGGAGCTAGACAGCTTGTCACTGGGTTCCCAGAGGAAGCGACCAGAGGGGTAGCATTTCAAGAGACCAAAGTGGGAGCTGCACAGCCTTTTATGACCTGGTTTCTGAAGTTACACAGTGTGACTTCTGCTACCATGCCCACCCAGGTTCTAGGGGAAAGTTCACAGACTCTACCTCTTGATGGGGGTGTGGCAAAGCCACCTTCCAGAAGAGCAAGTGGAATGGAAAATATAACCTGCCATGTCCCATTTTACAGATGGAAAAGTAGAGGTCTAGAGAAATGGAGTTACTTCCTCAGTGGCGAAATTAGCATAGAATCCAGGACTTCTCAGATTGTGCTTGTTTCCTTGTGAGTCATGTGAGGGGCAGGGAGGTCAGGAAGGGTTTTTCTGGCCACACTCAGCAAAGGTGAGGGTGCCCACCCAGGCTTGAGCAGAGGGCCTGACCCCTGCTCCAAGAAACACAGAAAGGAGAAGGTTGATCACTGACCAGCTCTTATTTTTCACTTCATTCCACAAAGGATCTGAGACAGCAAAAACAAATGGATAAACACACAAAAAAATATCTCACATTAAAAAATTAAAAATGTAAATACCCACTAGGAAAGTTCCACACTCAAATAGGAAATAAAATGCAATATGGAGGTCATCCAGTCATATACAATTTCTATTTTCAAGCTACTCTGAGCTTCCTGGTGGCCAAAGAGAAAAGGGAAACTCGACTAGTTACATGACTGTCAAGGAAACATTCCAGGAAAGTAAGACATGCCCAGATCATTATTCCCAAGGAACATTTTACACTATGGAAGGTCTCCACTGATCACTTCCTTTGTTCTTCCCAGATCTGCGAGGTGGTGACCAGCTCTGTGTCCTCCAAGCTGGAACCTTTCTTCCAGACACTGCCAGGTGAGTGCTAGATGGGGTCGAGGAGACTGGGATAGAACGGAAGGGGTAGGGAGACGGGGAGAATGTGATGGAGCCAGCAAGGTTTCCCGACAGGCCTGGGCCTGGGTGTGAATGGGTAGAATGGATCCTTTTCAAATGGAAGTTGGCATCGGATCCCTACTGGTCCAGGTCCATGTGGCAGGCTCAGAAATGAGGTGGCAAAGCAGCCCACACCCACTCATTCTCCTACCCCTGCAGGGACCAAACAACCAAATACCCACAGCTCCCTGAGGCCAGACACACATAACTGGCCTGAGATCTGAGGCTGATATTTTGCTTCTCTGGGCCTGTTTCTGTATCTTTAAAATGGAGACAATTCTCTCTGTCCCCCAGAGCCACAGGGGGTGGGGGAGAACACCCCTGGCCCAGTGCTCACCATGCGCCTCGCACACAGTAGAATTGTCTCTTCTTGTCCTCCCAATGCCCCAATGACTTTGTATATTCTCCCATTTTTTTCATGAGGAACCTGAGACTCAGAAAGGAGCCATGACTTGCCCAAGGTCATAAACCCAGTAAGAAGCAGAAGTAGGGTCCAAATACAGGGTTTTTTATGCCAGAGCCCGTGCCCCAAACTGCTCCCTGGACTCCCTCCCTGGGAAGCCTGGCGTGGCGAACACATGGTTTAGCCTACTGAAGCATCACCCTCCCAGGCACCACCCAGCCCCTCCAGGGCAGAGCCCATCCCGGGGATGTTCAGTGCAGTGGCAGTGGCCCAGGTTTGGCCCCAGGCAGGAAAAATATGTTGGTTTGAGTCCCAGCTCAGCCACTCATCAGCTGCACCATCTTGGACAAGCTGCCATTTCTGAGCCTCTAACATGGGAAGGAAGGGCTAAAGGAAGGACAGGTTTTTATTTAATTTTCATTGATTACTGCTGGGAAACAGAGAAACCATTCAGATCTGAGCCAGCCTGGGGTATTGTCACCACTAATATCGATGCCTTCTGGCTTCTGAGCTCCACCATGTAGCTTCGGGCATACACCTTTTCATTCAGTCCGCCTGCACCGCGAGCCACCGCCATCACCCCATCCTACAAGTGACAAAAAGTGACTCAGAGAAGCAATAGGTCATGGCCAAGGTCATATAGACTTTGATCCAAGCCCTGGTCTCTCTGCTCCCTGACTCTGTGTTTTAGCTTCATCTAGGGGCTGTTGGAAGAAGAGGGTAAGATGATGGCTATGAATGTGGGGTGTGGGTTCATTTTCCTTTGAAGGGAGCTCAGAGTGGGCTCCCTGGAGGAGGTGGAAATGGAACTAGCACTGCAGTTCTTTTTTTTTTTTTTTTTGTACGTGCCCCTAGTGGGAACCGAACTCGGGACTCTCTGGTCCTCAGGCCGATGCTCCAACCGCTGAGCCAAACTGGCCAGGGCAGAACTGCAGTTCTTAATTCAACTTTAGGGAGCACTGACCCTATTTCAAAGGCCCCAAAGGTGCTGCCATGAGCCAGCTCATGGTCCATCTCCTTTCCCTCTAGTGACAGCCAGTATAGATAATGTGGCCGGGATTGATTACTCCCTGTTGGCACCTCCGATAGCCACCACTGAGACCCTGGATGGGCAGCTGAAGGTGAGACTTACACTGAGAATCATGTACCCTCACTCCCGGGGCTCCCCATCATCCTTGGAAATAAATCATACAAAGACTCCACCCCCTTCCTCTCTGTCCTCAGCCACCCTGCATCCAAATCTCCTCGCTCCAGTCCCACCCCCCTCCCTGTCATTCCTGAAGCACACTCTGCCGGCTTTACCCCAGGGCCTTTGCACTTGCCGCTCCTTCTGCCCAGGGGGCTGTTGCCCAGATATCCACATCAGCTCTCCCTTCCTTCCTTCAAGTCTTTACTCAAATATCCTCTCTCCCTGGAGACCCTTCTCAGACTGCTGTCACTGAAATGGCTCCCTCTCTTGCCCCATATATTGCTTTTTTTTTTCCCAGCAGAAATTTATTACTAATGTGCATGTATAAACACACACACACAACACACACACACACACACACACACACACACAGACACTCACTTGGACGAAAGAGAAGGGGCTGTGACTGCTTTGTTCTTTATTGTATGTGCAGCACCTAGAACTGTGCTTGGCATACAGTAGGTGTTCAATAAATATTTATCAGATGGATGAATGAAATTTTATTTCAAGCCACTTCCTCCTCACTCACCACCCTCCAAACACACACACTGGCCTTGTGCCTCCTCAACACATCAGGTCTGTTCCCTCCCCAGGGACTTGGTTCCATCTGGTCCCTCTGCCTGAGCTCCCCTCCCTCCCAAGCCCTCCTCTACCTGCTGGCTGCTTCTTACACTCCAGGGGGTCTGTGCTGGGATGTCCCCGAGCAGCCTTGCCTGACCACCTGAGCTGGATGGACCTATGTACCTCTCTCCCCTGTCAGCCATCGGCTTGTTTGTTTACTGTTCACTTGTTTGTTCTAAAACACATTTGATGTAAAAAAATTTAGAAACTACAGAGGAGGGATAAATAAATAGGAAGAAAGGAAGGAAGGGAGAGAGAGATTACCCAAATATTACAACTCAGAGATACGCACTTTTGACACATAAGTTAGATCCCTCCAGCACACCAGTCCTTGTCTATACCAAGACACAAGAAGACACACACACACACACGCACATGTATGCACACACACACATACACACGCACATAAAAGGTGCAAGAACAAATATACAACAAAACCACATACATAGACAGAAATCAATCCACACACATTTTTGCATGAGTCATGTAGGACCTACTGTTTACAACTTTTGTAAAACAGAACCATGTAATGTGAGCGTCTCGCCCTGATGTCCTCCTGTGTGTGGCCTTTTTACTGGATGCCAGGTCTTTCGGGGGACAGCTTATGATGAGGACAGTGTCCCTTCCTGGGCCATTTGGACTGTTTTCTACTTTTCCTCCTGCAAACCGAACCAGAGCTGCTGGGAACATCCTTGCAGCTGGATCCCTGCCCATCCTTGAATATTTCCTAGAAGTGAAATTGTTGGACCAGATAGTATACTTACAAAAAATTTACACAACACACCAGAATAAAGGATTTAGAGGATACATAATTATCCCTATCGAATGAAGGATGAGAAGGTCCTATTTACTACCTTCAAGCACCCCCCTCCCAGGCCACTGCCCAGAAGAAATGACTGTCAGCCCAGGGGTGGGGGTGGGGGGTTTACTCCCAGTTTCTCGTTCTAAGCATTTGAATACACAGACCTGAAAACCCATCTAGATTTTCCCGATCTGTCACCCCGAAGAAATCCACACTGCGTGTCCACTTGCCTTTTTCACCTAATGGCATGTCTTAGAGATGAGTCCTCACTGGTACATAGGTCCGCCTCACTGTTTTGAAGAGTCTCATGGTGATCTCTAACATGGGTGTCAGGGTTGTTCATTTTATTTAAAAAATTTTTAAATTTTTGATTGATTAAAAATTGATTGATTTTAGAGGGAGAGGAAGAGAGAGATAGAAACATCAATGAGAGAGAATATTGATTGGCTGCCTCCTACATGGCCCCCACTGGGGATTGGGCCCATAACCTGGGCATGTGCCCTGACATGGGTCAATGCTCAACTGCTGAGCCACACCGGCTAGGGTTTGCCTGTGTTTTTTTTTTTCTTACTTTTACTCTATATATATCTGTATCAGTCATTCTTACACAGTATATTTTATAGGCCTTTAAACTTTATATAAACTGTATCTTACCATATGTATCCATCTACAGTTTGCTTCCTTATAACTCAGCGTTATTATTTTTTAGCTAAATAAATTATCTGCTTTTGCAATGTGTTGCTACATTGCTCTTCAGAAACATAATAAACATATATTCTCCAAGCCTGTGAACAATTTTACCCAAAACCTGATAGCATGGGTTTAAAGTACAAAGATATTCACAACAGTTCACCTCTCTCTTTGAAATTACTGCTAATTTGATAGATGAAAAAACAAACAAACAGAACCCATTGTTCTTCTGGTAGAATTTCTGTGCTCCCCGGCAAGGTTGAGGCAGAGCCAGTGCAATGGTTGGGAGTGTGCTGCCGGACCCGGGGTGCCCGGGCCCCACTCCCGGCTCTGCCACTTCCCCGAATGATCACTTCACCTCCCTGTGCCTGTGTCCGCTCCCGCAGAACGAGCATGCTCACACCTGCCTCACAGGGTTGGTGGGAAGGGCACGTGACCCTAGCATCCAGGAGACCTTTGGTGCTATTGTTGGCTTCTGGCCATGGCTGTCTCTGTGAGTGTATGGTTGGTATCCTCAGCCCACTTTTTCCTGGAACAAACATGTTGAATTATAATTCCTGAAGGATGCCCAGGCTCACTCTGTCCCCTCCACCTCCAGGGGGAGTTTTTCAGCCTGGCCCACCGCAGCCCACCTCCCTTCGCCCCGCCAGCGTTGGCTTTTCCTGCTGACCATGACCACATGGTGTACCTGGGCATCTCTGACTATTTCTTCAATACGGCTGGGCTTGTGTACCAACAGGCTGGAGTCCTAAACCTGACCCTCAAGGACGACATGGTAAGTCCAGGCTGGGGGTGGGTGTGGGAAGAGCCACAGATGGCCTGGACTTGAGTCTGTTCACACTGGGGAGATCAAGGTCTGGACTCTAGAGTCAGCCAGACCTGAGTTCGAATACTGGCCCCCTCTTTCCCAGTGGGGTCACCTTTGGCCAGTGACTCAACCTCTCAGAATCTCAGTTTCCTCATCTGTAAAACACCAAAAACAGTACAGTATCTACCTCCAAAGGGGGTAATGAGGATGAAATGACATACACATGTGTGGGAAGCACTCAGCACAGGCTTAGCATGTGGGAAGTACTCGGAGAGTACTCCGAGTAACACCAACACCGACTGAGTACTTGCCTGTGTCAGGCTTTGTAGTCCAGTCTCAGCATCACATCACCGTTATTGTCATCACCCTCACTGTCTCCATGTATTCGTGGCTGAGACTCAGTTTACCCACCTGTAAAGTGAGAAGATGATTATCCTCTCCAGAGTGTAGGTGCAACCTAATCCCAACCGGGTCACCAACTGCGTGGGCTTCCTCCTCCCCCACTTCAGAAGAGACGTCATACCCTCCCTCTCTGGAAAGGCGCCCAGGGATGCTGAGCCCCCGCCTGTCCCCTGTGGACATAAACTACCCGAATGAGAACTCTTCGGGGCAGGGTCAGCTACCACCACGTGCATTTGCCAAAGACTCAAAGACAGGCAAGAGCAGGAAAGCTCTCTAGTGAGACAGAGACAGGGCTTTAGGTGTGTGCTCGGGGAGGTTGTCAGACGGGGAAGCTGGATGTGGCTAATAGAAGCCGGGCATCCTATACGATTGGCTTCAGAGCATATTTGACTTTTTCGGGGCAAAAACTAAATAAATAAAAGGGTAGCTGGCAGTCACGGCGCATGTCCTGACCATTCAGGGTTGATTGCTGCAGAAGCTGTGGGTCAGCGTTCCACTGTCATATATGGTCTGGCCCTTGTCGTTGGTATATTCAGTCTCTCACCCCTCGTATATGGGATTTGCCCCCCTAATCTATAACATAATCCCCCAGAATCATTTCCTCTTCTTCTATTGCTACAGATTCCAAAGGAATCCAAAATCCGACTGACAACCAAATTCTTTGGAACCCTCATACCCCAGGTAAGAAAAGGCCTGCCCCCACCCTGCAGGCAGCTCTGGAGGTGGCCTGGGGGTGCTGAGAGGACAGGGCTCTGCTGGGTGGCCTATGGGAGCCCGCCGCCAGATCCAGAGGTGGTTTTGTCTGGGAGAGTGGCGGACACTTTGCACAGCCCATCTGCAAACAGAGAAAGGCTCCCAGCAGGCAGGCGCTCAGATGGAAGAGTGGCCGTGGGCTGGGGGCCCTCTTCTGGGGATCCAGCCAAACAGACCACGTCCCTGCCCTCCTGGGGCTCCAGCCCAGTGGAGAGAGAACATTATTATTCAGGTACTCAAAACAATAGGAAAGAAATGCAGACTGTGATAAGTGAAGCCAACAGGTTGATGAGGTCACATTAGACAAGGCAGCCAGGTAAAGCATCTGCTTTAGTCAGCTCCGGCTGCCGTAACCAAATGCCACAGCCGAGGTGGCTTAAACATCAGACATTTACTTCTCACGGTTCTCCTGGGCCAAGATCAAGGTGGCAGCGGATTCAGGCTGGTAAATGGCTGCCTTCTTGCTGTGTCCTCAGATGGCCTTTCCTGTGAGCACTTAGGGAGAGAGAGGGCTCTGGTGTCTCTTCCTATAGGGACGCTAATCCTGTCGGATCAGGGCCCCACCCTTATGACCTCATTTAATTTTAATTACTTCCTTAAGGCCCTTCTCCAAATACAGCCACACTGGAGGTTAGGGCTTCAATATATGAATTTGAGGGGTGGGGTGGGGGGGGACACAGACATTCAGTCCTTAACAGCCTCTTCAGTGGTGATACTATAGAAAATTTTATACAGGAGGTAGTGGCGTGGAGATGTGACTTATAAGGTGGCCAGGGGAATTGTCTTAAAGTTTAATTTGTATAACAATCACATTATTTTCACTCAGATTATGAGTTTAGCTGGGGGAAGATTGGAGGCCAGCAGAGATGGGGTGTCACCAAAGCTCTCCTCATTCCCCCTTAAAGCCACCACTGCTTTCGGAGGAGGTGACATTTGCACTAAGACCTGAGGGAAGGCAAAGAGCCAAGCTAGGAAAGAATGGAGGGACAAGCATTCAGCAAGAGGGAACAGAGAGTGCAAAGGGTCTTAGGAAAACAGCAGGTCATATTTGTGGAACAGGAGTCCCATGTAGCTGACACTGGAGATGCATGGCATGAGGTATTGGGGCGCCAGCTGCCAGATCATGCAGGCTTTAGAGTTTAATCAAAATGCAATGGGGCCCTGGCCGGTTTGTCTCAGCGGTTAGAGCATCGGCCTGCGGCCCGGAGAGACCCGGGTTCGGTTCCCGCTAAGGGCATGTACCTCGGTTGCAGTTTGTCCCCGGCCCTGGTTGGTCGTGCGGGTGGCAGCCACTCGATGTGTCCCTTTCATGTCGATGTTTCTCTCTCTCTCTCTCTCCCTCCCACTCTATCTGTGCAAAAAACGGAAAAAATGTCCTCAGTGAGGATTAAAAAAAAAAAAAAATGCAATGGGAAGACATTGGCGGTGTTTATGCAGGGCCAGGACGAGATAGGATAAAATTGCCTCTTCTGTTGGTTTCCCCCCCTGGGGACTGCAGGTGGCCAAGATGTTCCCCAACATGAACATGGAGATCCTCATCAGAGCCTCCTCTCCACCGTACCTCACTGTGTCCCCTGCTGGCCTTGCCTTCACCCCTGCCCTGGAGGCCCAGGCCTTCGCTGTCCTCCCAAACTCCTCCTTGGCCCCTCTCTTCCTGCTTGGCATGGTAAGCTGTTCCAGGGTGTGGGAAGATGGGGAGCCCTGGACAGGGCCAAGAGCACTATCCTCGGGGTCAGGGGACCAGTGTGAATCCTGCCCAGATTCAAACCTGGACTGTGTAGCACCAGGGCCTGAGACCAGAGCCATTACACCAACTGCTTTGGGTTCCTCCAGGCATTCATTCATTTTTTTATTCATTCCTTTGTTGGCTGAAATCTGTGTACTGTTCCTGATTCATTCACTTATATCTTCAGTCATTTACTCATACATTTGTGTGTTGTTCATTCATTTATTCATTCAGTTATTCATTAGATTACGAACTTGAAATATGCAATACCTTTTCTGCTTCATGCATGCAGTATTATTCATGTATTCAGTTACTTATACCTTTTTTCAGTTGATCATTCATTTGTATATTAGTTCTTTTATTCATTATTTATTCATCCACATATATCTTTGTTTATTCCTTCACTTGTGTGTTCAGTCCTTCACTTATTCAAGTTTTTATTCCATGGTTGATTTGTGCATTCATTCATTTGATCACTGTGTCACTCTGTGAACATTTGGTGACACCCATTCTGGCCACTGGGAGTAAAGGCCAGACTTTCTCCCCACCATGAGGCACTCACAGACCTCTGGCAGGTCTGCCTAGTCTCAAACTGAGACCCATTTTCCCCACTTTGCAGAGGAAATGGGTTCTGACAGGGTCCCCCAAGGTCACACAGGAACCTCAGTTTTCTGAATCACTAAATATGTTGAATGAATAAATAAATGAACAGCTGTGAGGACAGGGCTGGCCTAGATTCCAGCCCCATGGCCTGACTCACAGGTAGCTGGGCAACTCCGATATAGACTAAGAGGCCTGGGAGAAAACGGTGCTTGGTCCATGGGCCAAGACTCATCAATAAGCAAGAAGCAAAAGGAAGATTCTCCAGCCTGCCCCACCCCCGGCCCTGGCTTCTGTGGGTCTGACCTGCAGTGTGGGCTCCTCTGCCAGCTTTCTGAAGCTGACCCTCCCAGTCTTGGAGGCCTTCCAGAGCCCCCAGGCCCTGGCTCAGGATTTCACCTCCAGGGTCGTTGCTTTGCAGAGCGCGAACGTTTCTGTGGAGGTCGGCGCCATGTCCGACAGGCTGGTCGGGGAGCTCGACTTGGACAAGTAAGTGAGCCTGTGGGGACAACGGGAGGGAGCTACCCATTCGTTCGTGGTGTCCAAGGGCCAGCAATGACCTTGCGATGTGCCAAGTACTACGTCATTGCTTCCTGTTCCCCCGTCACACTGAAGCTTCAAACAGTGTGCAGAGGGCACAGGGTTCGCATTTTGCAGACAGTGAAACTAACACTCAGAGATGAAGTGACTTGCCCAAGGCCACACCTCGTAGGGTAACCAACCATCTCAGTGTGCCCCGAGTGTCCCAGTTTTAGCACTGAACGTCCCGCGTCCCAGGCCACCCCTCAGTCATGGGCCAACTCATAGCTGGGCAGTGCTGGCTAATGCCACTCAACACAGAATGACAGCCGCCCCAGCCACCCCATGTCCCCGGCCTTCCTTGGCACTTGGAAAACCCACTTCAACTTCTTCACCCCCATCCCTGGGACTCTGCCAGCCCGCCCCGCTGGGGGACTCTGGGAGCCGTGTGCAGGCGTGAAGCCGGCAGAGGGCGCTGTGGGAGGGCGGTCTCTGACATCGAGGCGTCCTGCATTTGAAGCTCAGCTCGCTGTGGTACGCAACCCACTCTCCAAACTTCAGAGTCACTGGCTGTAAAACAAGCCCAATAATTGTTCTTGGCCAACCCGAGGTCGTGAGGATAAGATGAGGCATCAATCTGTGTTGACGTTTTTGGAACACCCAAGGGAAAAAAATAGGTGCTCAATAAGCAAGAGGGAAAGAGAAAGGGACCCACAGAAAAAGAGAAACGCAGCAATTGGGGGAGAGACAGAGAGAGACAGGCACAGAGACAGATACTCCAAGAGAGACATTCACACAAAGGAAAGGAGGAAAGGAAGAGACTTCAAAAAAGAGACAGAGTGAGAACAAGACAGACGGACAGGGACAGGCAGATGGGGAGATGCATGGAGAGGCACAGTCTTTCTCAGAGAAAGACAGACAGACACAAAAGGAGGGAAGAGGGAGAGAAAGAGGTGACACAAAGAAAAAGAGGGGGCACACTCGGAGAGAGTGGATGGGGTGGCCCCACCGTTTAGACCTGGCATCCACCTCTTTCTCACGTCCTCGCTGGTTAAATTGCGTTCTAACCCACACTCCTGCCCATGCCTGCCTTCTCCCTGGCACAGAGCCGTCCTCCTTAACCTTGAGATCAGCGCCTGCGGTCTCTCATGACACCCTTTTGAGACATGCTGCTCATGTCTTGTGACACCCTTTTGAGAAGTGTTAATGCTTTGGAAACACGTGGATTTGATTTTCCTTGAAACACCCGTGGGCCCCTCAAGTAGAGGAGCCAGAGAGGGTACAGCTGGGTGTCGGCTGAGCACAGACTTTCTGAAATATGTAGGGTGGGGTGGAATCCACAGGGCGGAGTCCTGGGCTCCTCACTCTTGGTGAACAAGGGGGAGTTTTCAAGTTTTGTAGGGTATTGGAGACAGCAAAAGCTTTGGCATCAGAGAGACTTATTAGAAGTCCTACTTTGTTCATTGTTAGCTGAGTGGCTTTGGGCAGGTTGTTTGACCTCTCGGAGTGTCTGTTTTCTCATCTGTAACATGGGAGCCTGACGGCCCTTGCCTCTTGGGGTGTCGTAGGAATTCAGCGGGACGAGGTATTCAACATAGTGAATGACAGGGATTCAGTAAACAGCCCTTTATTTCTCCCTTTCTCTGAGGTCACATTGAAAATACCATAAAGGCTGTAAAGAGGAAATAGTTTATTGACTCAGGTCATTGAAAAGTCCAAGGGTTTCAGGCATGGGTGGATCCAGGTGCTTAAATAGGTCCTTGGGGCTCTGACTCTCTCCATCTCTTGGCTCTGCTATCCCCTATGCTGGCTTCATTTTCTAGAAAACTGTCACCAAGTGGTGACAAAAATGGTCACCAGCAGCTCCCTAACTTTCCTGGAGAAAAAAAGAACCCCTCATTGCCAGTATTTCCAACAGAATTCCTGGGACCAACTCTTATTGAGTTAGCAGGAGTCCCAGGTTCATTCCTGAAGCAATCACTGTGGTGACCTGCCCTCTGGCCACCCGCCCCAAGCTCAGCACTAACAATGTAGAGAATGGGTGATTTCCCCAAAGGAAAAATCAGGGGGCTGTGACCAGAGGAAAGGGGATAAATACTGGGTGGGAAAACCAGGCAGTGTTCCCCAGAGTGGGCCCTTTCTCCCCAGTAACTGAATTCTCATACAAGTCAGGAAAATGGTGTCTCAGCCTCCCCATCCCCTTCCCACAGGTTGCTGCTGGAACTGAAGCACTCGGACATTGGCCCCTTCTCGGTGAGTCTGAGGTGGTGGTGGCTCCTTTCTTCCCCTGATCTTGAATAACGGTCTTGAAGACCACTGGGCTCTGGCCTCATTTCAGAAGGCCATTGGTCATTTCCATAAAATTTGCATGTGAGGTAACGATGGGAGGAGTTTTGTGGCAGAGAGACCTGAGCTGCAATCTCTGCTCCTTGCCTTCTCACTAGGGATCCTGAGCATGTCACCTTCCCTTTCGGAACTTTAGCCCTTCCCCCCAAATCAGGGGTTCTGTCCACAGAGTCTTACTGCATGTGGCCTCTTGGTGAATCCCTGCAGAACATGTCCTTGGATCTCTGAAATGCCCACCCCCAGGATCCCCACCAAGTCAGACGGTTCCAATCCCCCCAGATCTGATGGAACTCCACCCAGCCATTTCTATCTGATGAGAGTACCGCAAACCAAAGGGCCCAAGGCTACCTCACTGTGTTTCCATGGACTTCCTGCTGCCCAGGCTCTCGCAGTGGGATGGCTCAGTGGGTAACCCACTTCTGCTCCTGCAGAAAATAAAAATGTTAAGTTCTTAGATTCATGGGAAGAAGGCCACCACATTTGCTGAGCCCAGAGAATTACAGCCTGGGAAAGAAGACTCCATTGTTCCAGAAACAAAAATGTACATATTTACAAGTGGCAAATGCGACCCCTGCAGGGACTCTCCTGAAGGTGTTACATTATTGTTGAATTCTTCTTATCATTGCAAAAGCAGAGCATTATAGAACTATACATTATAGAGCCATCAGAAGCTACAGGCTTACAAAAGAGAGGAAATAAAAACCAGTTCCTAATTTCCCCACTAGTAAATAATTTGGAGTATATTCCTCCTGACCTTTCGCTCTGCATATTCAGTAACAATATGGAATTCTGGGGTTTCGACAGCCTGCTTTTCCTTACTCGAAAAATATCACGAGTGTCTCTGTGATGCTAATTATTCTTCTACAAAGTCATGCATAACAGTTGCATAGTTTCCTAGCCTCAAAGTGCCACCATGTCCTCCAGATGATTACCCTAATTTATTTTTTTCCAATGTTTATTAATTTATTTTTGTTACAGATGTTTCTCCTTTTTCCCCCCAGATACCCTCCTCCCCATCCCGCCCTCCCACCCCAAGCATTGTTGTCTATGTCCATTGGTTATGCTTATATGCGTATAAATTCTTTGGTTTATCTCTTATCTCCCCCCACCCCCTCCTTTGAGGTTTGTCAGTCTGAACCATACTTCTTTCTATGTCTCTGGGTCTATTTTGTTCATTAGCTTATTTTGTTCATTACAGTCCACAAATAAGTGAGATCATGTAGTATTTGTCTTTCTCTAATTGGCTTATTTCCCTTAGCATAATGCTCTCCGGGTCCCTCCGTGTCATCTCAAAGGATAAGAGATTTCTGATTCCCCAAATTAAAAAAAAAAGTTTGCCCTGGCCGGTTTGGCTTAGTGGTTAGAGCACTGGCCTGCAGTCCAGAGAGATCCGGGTTTGGTTCCCGCTAAGGGCACGTGCCTCAGTTGCAGTTTGTCCCAGGCCCTGGTTGGGTCGTGCAGGTGGCAACCACTCGATGTGTCCCTTTCACGTTGATGTTTCTCTCTCTCTCCCTCCCACTCTATCTGAACAAAAAATGGAAAAATGTCCTCGGGTAAGGATAAAAAATAAATAAATAAAATTCTCCTTTAAAAAAATTTATTACAGTGTAGTTGACAGGCAATATTGTATTAGTTTTCAGGTGTACAACATAGTGATTTGACATTTATACAACTTACAATGTGATCACCACACTAAGTCTACTATCCACCTGTCACTGTGCAAAGCTATCACACTGTAACTGACTACATCCCCCCCCATCAACCTCCCCTCTGGCGACCATCAGTTTGTTCTGTTTCTATGAGTCTGTTTTGATTTCGGTTTGTTCGTTCGTTTGGCATTTTTGTTTTGTTTGTTTTAGATTCTACATATAAGTGAAGTCATGCTGTATTTGTCTTTCTCTGAATCATTTACCCTCCAGGTCCATCCATGTTGGGCAGAATTTCATTCTTTTTTATTGCTGAGTAGTATTCCATTGTTTCGGTTATATTGATCACTCTGAGTATCCTTGCATCTGTTTCTGCCCACACCCTAGTCCCTTCCTTAGGATAAATGCCTCAGAGGCATGTTTGCAGCCACCAGGCACACACATTTCTAAGGCTTTTGGTGAACATTGCCGAACAGCCTGGGAGAGGGTGAACCAGGGTGCCCTCTAGCCCGCAGTGCCTGGGATAATGCACTTACTCACACAAAGATTTTCACATTGAAATACTCTCTGCTGACCATCCTCACCTCTGCCCTGCTCCTTACAGTCTAGAACTTGCTTTACATGTGGGCCCTTTAGAGTTAAAGAGATCACTTCTGAGACTTGATCGGACTGCAGAGTTTTCACATCTCTTGGGTCCATCTCCCAGCAGCTTTTCAGCTGTGAGGTTGTCCTGCATGGGCCGGGAGTTGGTGATGGAGGCCTGCTGACGCCTCAAGGCCCTCACGTGGGCCCGTCCTCCTGTTTTCCAGATTGAACTGCTACAGTCCATCATGAACTACGTCGTGCCGTCTATTGTGCTTCCCAAGGTTAATGGTAAGAAGCTTTGGAGACACAACTGATTTTTAGTCCCAGGAGAAGTCGTGGGTGACTCCTAGAGCCACTTAATACCTGGCCCCAGTTGTGGGGGCTGGGGGTGGTCACCTCAAATGGCTTCTGACCCAGAACAGGAATGGAGAAAAGGGAACCCATGTGGGTGGAGCTCTATTACATGCCCATCCAATCCTTATGAGGATTATTAATATCTCCAGTTTTCATGAGAGATCAGAGAAGTGAAATGACCAGGTCACAGAGCGGGTGAGGGATGGAGCTGGGGTTTCATCCCACCTCTGAAGCCAGAGCTCTGGTCTTTTTCCAGCTCTGGGAGGAAGGCCAGGGAAGAAGGGTCTCACACTCACCACACTGGTAAAGGCCCCCGGCAGGCCTATGCTAACTTTGGCATAGCTGGGGGCAATGGCGCACAGAGAGGCCCATATAACATGCGCCTGGACTATTTAAAAATAATAAAAACAACAAATTAGCTTATAGAGTCTGACTCATCCTCCCACCTTAACACATAAAGCTTCATAACGAAGCAGGAGACCAGGTTTGAATTTAGCATCCTCTGAAGTTCCAGTTCAGAATGTGGTGGTGTCGAAGGAGCTGGCCCCTGGCCACTGCCCATCTCTGATTTTATCCTAAACATCGACGGGCTCCCTGCACACACAAGTAGATACCCCCAATCGCATATCCACGGGCTGTCCACACCGGTGCCAGCAGCGCCCCCTGGCGGCACTCTGACCTGGTGTCCACCTGCAGTGCCGTCACCTCAGCAGGTGATTGTGGTCAAGAGGCCGGCACAGGTCCTGGACGTGAGCTTGGGTGATGGGGCAGGAATGGGAGGGTCCCAGGTTTCTCTCCGGTCCAGGGAGGCCACCCACCTGGCTCTCTTGGGCCCCCTGCCCTAGCCGCTGCCTTCTCCCTCCCCTGGTCCCTATCTTCACCTCCCTTGCAGAGAAGCTGCAGAAAGGCTTCCCTCTCCCGATGCCCTCCCGGGTCCAGCTCTACAACCTGGTGCTTCAGCCTTACCAGGTGAGTCCCCAAAGTCTCTTTGCATCTGGTCTCCCACCACCACAGCAGCCTGGTGCTGAAAAGCATTTCTGAGCAAGCCCTGTGCCAAACACCTCCTACCCTTACCATGGCCTGGAAGGTGAGTACTCTCAAACAGAAAAAGCACTACGGCTTAGAAATGCCACAGGGCTGTTAAATGAAGTCCGGCTGCAAAGCCAGGTCACTGCCTTTTTTTTTTTTTTAATGTGTTTTACTGACTTTTCAGAGAGAGAGGAAGGGAGAGGGAGAGAGAGAGAAACATCGATGTGAGAGAAAACACTGATCAGTTGCCTCCTGTACTCACCCTGACCAGGGATCGAACCCACGACCTGGGAATGTGCCCTGACCAGGAATGAAAGGAGTGACCTTTCGAACCAACTGAGCCACACGAGCCAGGCCAGGTCCCTGCTCCTAGCTGGGGGCTGCATCCTTCCCAGCCAGCACTCAGTGGAAACGGAACCCCTCGCTGGCGCGGAGCCCCTTCTCTGTGGTGGCTGCGTTATTCACTGAGACAGCGCTGCACGCCTCCCTTTGCATCAGCATCATTCTCGTCCCCTGGGGCATGAAGCCTGGTCAGCGTCTGGTGAATTTAGATACTAGACTGGACCACCTCCTCTTGCCTTTCTCCCAGCCTGACCCCAACAGCACTGGACACTATTTACCCCGTCCTTGGGAGTATTCTTCCCTTAGCTTCAAAGACGCCACTCTCCCTGTTCTCCAGTGGCCTCTCACTGGGGCCTTTACAGTCTCCTTTGCTGCTTCCTGCCTCCCCTTCCTTCCCAGAGGGTGTTCTCCAGGGTTCCTGCCCAGGCCTCTGCCTCCCCCCTCTATGGGCTTCCCCTGGTCACTCTCATCAACTCAGGCTCAACAGCCGCCTTTGTGCCACCCCAAGGCCCTAGCAGTCCCAACGAAGCTGGTCACTCTGCAACAAACCATCACCTGCTGTTGCATTCCTTACCTTGGTCAACGGCTTTCCTGACAACCTCGTGGTCCTCATGGGAAACCCCATCACCCAGATTCCTCGCCCTCCCTCACTCCCATCGTCCAATCAGCCCCTGGCACTTTAGACCAGGGAACTAATGGGGCTAACAGAAAAAAAGATGAGAGAACAGAGAAAGCACAACTCCTATGTTGCCCACCCTTTACCACGTTTATCCTTAAAAAAGCAAATGACCCCATGGCACAGTATAACTTCTTTACCTATGAAGGTTCTAAGTGAAGGGCACGAAGGAACACAGGGAAGTGGTTTTGCAGCCTTGGCTGGAACAAGGGCTCCCTGGAGCTGCCATGAGACCCGGATGACAAAGAAGGCCTCCAGGGCTGCCCTGGGGGAGGGAGTTGGGAGGGTCTCCACTTCCGAGAAGGGAGCGGCTGCCAGGGACACTGCGACAGATTCACAGGCTCTGTGATGTGCAGGCCCCAGAGGCAAGACCCCGAGTGCCCCCACTCACTTCTGCCTCCCTGTGAGCAGGCAGGCCCCACTCTGCTCTCCCCTTTCCAGTTTTCTTCTAACAGCCCAGCAGCCCCACCCTCACGAGGCGTGCACTTCCTGCTGACGACAGTTTACATCTCTTCCTAGGAATTCCTGCTGTTTGGAGCGGATGTTCATTACCGCTGAAGTCGCACAGTGCCAGGGACTGTCAGCCACACCAGGAGTGGAGGGGTCGTCACTACCCGTTCCTGACAGGCCCGTGGGGCACAGGCCACCTTTCTCCAGGGTCCCCCTCCAGCTCTTGACTCTAAGACCCTTGCAAATTTCTCTGAGCTCAGGTTCAGAAATAACCTAAACTTAGCCTTCTTTCTCGGGAAAGTGTGTGGTGTGTGTTTCAGGGATTATGAGCTTCTGACATTTCCTCCTAGAAGTGCATTTCAGTAGTAACCACAATATTTCTCTTTGTGCCTCACACAAAAAATACCTGGGTTTTTTTAAATGTGGCATTCTGTGTGGTGGTATTGTTTCTTGTTTTATATTCATTCAGTCAGTCATTGACTGTACCCAGCATGGCCTGTAGCATCAGTGTACAGCACAGATACAGTCACCTGTTTATTTCTCTAATTATTCTCTTGAGCCCCCATACACCTCTGTTTGAAAAAAGTGTCATTGTTCCTCTTTGAGGACACCCCTCATTCCACACTGGCCAAGAATCCAAAGGGAGTAAGTCTTGCTTCCTAATGCCAGACAGTTTGCAGAGTGGATGGGTCCACTGGGATGCTGTTCCTGCCATTGCCATATGGTGTCGCTGTTGAACAGCTATCTTGCACAGCCTGTTTTCCCTGCCCAAGGACGGTGATTCCTTTAATCTGTGCTCTCCTCTCCTGCCCAGCCATTGGGCTCAAAGCAGAACTGAGCCAGAAGACAGTGGCCACTGGAGTTTTCCATATATGTACATGGAAATATATATATATGTAAATATTTATATATATGTTTATATATATCTATATATGTAATATATTTTTTTAGAGAGGAAGGGAGAGGGAGAAAGAGATAGAAACATCAATGAAAGAGACACATCAATCAGCTGTCTTCTGCACACCCCTCATCAAGCCCAAAACCCAGGCATGTGTCCTGACCGGGAATCAAACCAGCCACCTCTTGGTCCATGGGTCCATGATCAACCACAATGAACACTTCCCCATGACTTTTCAGGCTGGTGTGGAAGCCAGATCACCAGCCAAGACTGTCCTCGGGCTCAGTGAGTTTCCTCCCGGGCTTTGGGACCCTGCCATGGGACATGAGGTGTGGCTATCTCAGGCCATTAAATGGGTCCTAAGAACATTTTATTTCAAATTGAGTGAGCATTTCTGGAAGGCTTGTTTGAGCTGTGGACATGTGGTCTGAGACCAGAAGCGTGAGGAAGACTGAAGCAGTCAGTGGAGTGTGGGGTGACGTGACCAGATTTCGCTTTGAAAATGTTTGGCTGTGGTTTTCGAGAGCATTGGAGGGGCAAGAGTGGACGAGGGTGGACACAAATTCGGAACCTGTTGTTCAGACTTCATCCGGGCCGGCGATGGTAAAAATGGAGAATAGCGTTTGTAGCGATGAGAAGCAGATCAAAGGCGTTGTTAAAGAAAAATGCACACGGTTCTGCAAACATCATCAATTCTCTAAGGGAGGCAGAGGCTCTGGGGCCACCCAGGGGAAGGGAGGGTCACTGATCAAGCACCGTCCATGAATAATTTTATTTAACCCCCAGCACTCTCACCCCCTGAGTAGGAAGCGGTCAGTCCTTTCAGACTGAGCCTCTGTCCCTGGATCGCTGGGCTGGCACGTGGCAGAGCTGGATTGCCACCCCCTCTGGCATCAGAACCCATGCCCTTTCCACTCTCCCAGGTGTCAAACTCTTGTCTGAGTGATGCCGGGGATGCTGAGGGCAGAACTGCCATGTTCCGTTGCTCTGGTTGTGCACTGAGGACAGGTGTCTGGCAGAGGGGACAAACAAAAGCCTTCCTCTCATCTGCCCGCCCAGAGGACGCACCTTCTTCTGCTCTCCGGGCGGAGGCTCTGAAATGGAACAGAAAAGCCGCCAGTGAGGCAGGAAGACAGTGAGTGGGAACACACACGGGACGAGCAGGAGAATGACACAATCCACTTCGTGTTTTCACAAGACCCCTCTGGCCCTGGCCGGTTTGGTGCAGCAGTTAGAGTGTCAGCCCGTGGACCAAAGAGTCGCGGGTTCGATTCCGGGCACATACCTCGGTTGTGGTTCGTCCCTGGCCCTGGTCGGGGATTGTGTGGGAGGCAACCGGTCGATGTGTCTCTCTCACATTGATGTTTCTCTCTCTCTCCCTCCTACTCTACCTGAAAATAAATAGAAAAATATTCTCCTGTGAGGACTAAACAAAATAATAAATAAATAAATAAATAAATAACCCCTCTGGAACGGGAGCAGAGCTGGGAAGCACAGGGACACAGCCCTGCCTTTCCCCACCTTCTCATCTCCCGCCATTCTCTTTGCACATCGTCCCCCCCACACACACACACCCTCTACTTTCCAAAGCATTCAGGCAGCCCCTACCCACTCTCTATAGAAAAAAAAAAAGCAGTATTTCTTGACCTAAGGACTGGTGAGTGGAACACACTGTGCCCTGGGACCTCTCCCTGATGGCTAAGAAACAGGCAGCTGTTTGGAGGTGCGATCCGAGGCGCACCCCCCGAGACAGTCGAGGATCTGCCAGGCTGCCTGCGGAGTGTTGGCAGGGCGGCTCCTCCCTCCGAGTTCGCGGCTGCACAGGACTGCGGACGTGCGCCTGTGTCCCTGGGGGTGCTGGGAGTGGTCTATCATAGGGTAGCTGCACAACTCTGTAAATAGAGTAAAAACCACTGAACTGTACACTTAAAATGGGTGAATGTTGTGGTATGTGAAATATATGTCGATAAAGCTGCTAAAAAGCAGAAAGAATTGCCTACTCCACACTGCCTAAAAGCTCACCATTTAATCAGCTTCCCTTCAGGGTTAAGTGTCACCTTCTTGGGGTTCCTTTTAGAGATGGTGACATTAATATGATGGAGGGGTGCCCTCTGTGGGGAGACGAGGGGCGGGCCACGCAGAGACTTAACCACTGTGTTCAGCATTTTGCCCACATCGCGTTGCTGGCCATGAGTGTCCCTGCCCTGGGCCACTCTCTTACACTGACTATCTCATTTAATCCTCAGGACACCTCTGAGAGTAGACAAGGAGCCCTTATTCCCCGGATGAAGAGTCTGAGGTTCAGGGAGGTGATGTGGCCTGCCCAAGCACCTGGCCCTGGTTCTGAAAGTCAACCCAGCCCCGAAAGGGCCGCACAACTTTCCAAATGTTACGTAACCTCTCTGATTCTCCATTTCTTCCTCTGAAGAGGGAAACACCTTGCCCTTGTCTTTGGCGTGAGGTTGTTGGGAGGAATCAGCGGTATCATCAATGAGCTCATGGCACGATGGCTAAGAGCAGGGGCTGTGCCCCAGACTCTGTGAGTTCAAGCCCCAGCTCTGCTATTTACCAGCTGTGTAGCCTTGGGCAATGAAATCCCAGGACTTTGATTTTTCTTACCTGAGTCATAGTAACCTGACAGGGTCGTTATGAGAATCAAGTATACGTGCAGTCTGTGGGCCCAGGGCCCGACAAGTAGGATTCAAAGTTAGCTCTAGACACGAGTAAAGCCCATTCTTCCCTCCTACTGGAAGGACTGAATTGCCATTGTTGTATTCCCAATGCCTGGCACACAATAGGTGCTCAATAAATATTTATTTTAAAAAGCACCTAAGGTTTGAATTCACATCTGAGTGTCTCAAAGCTACCATGTCAGTGGTTCTCAAAGTATGATCCTGGGCTGCCTGCCTGGATGGGCCTGACCCCAAGAATCGGAACCACGGGCTGGCCAGAAAGCTGGGTTCGGTGCTGGGCTCGCAGCGAGACTCGGATCAGCCCCTCTCCCTCTTGGGCTTCAGTCTCGCCATCTGTGAAAGCCAGGGCCCTCTGGGACTCCGGGAAAGGAATCCAATAACGTGAGCTCTGGCAAATATTAAAGAATCTTTCCTCGCTGAGAAACTTCATTTTAACAGGAGCTCCTTAGGGTCCCCAAAGCTATCAAGACTCAGTGAAACGAGGCTACTGCTGGGATTTTAGATGCGGCCGGTTGCAGAGGAAAGGGGATGAGGGGGGGAGAGAGGAGAGGGTTCTCGGGTTCCTCAGATTCCCCCTGGGGTGAGGGGCTGTGTACCCATACATCCAGCCCTGCTCCAGGGGCTCTCCTGGCACCCCGAGTAGGTGACACACAAGCTTCAAACTTCACTGGATTGTCACTGATATTACTATTTTTCTTCTATAAAGCCACATGCTCAGGGCTCATGTGTGCGTGTGTGTGTGTGTGTGTGTGTGTGTGTGTGTGTAAAAGAGAGAGAGAGAGAGAGGACTAGGAGAGGGGCCAACGATATGAAACCCTCAAATCTAAAGCGCCCTACAGAGACCCAGAATTTCATATATTCATAGCATCGTTGTCTTCCAGCGAGAGCTGATGTTCTCAGGAGTGTGGGCACGTCAGGGGAAACCGCATTGAAAATAAAAGTGAACAAGGTTATAGCACCGCTGAGCTTAGAGGGAACTGGAGCTCCTTTTGTCCCTTGCACTCCAAGCACAGTCCAGTGTCAACACCCCCTGGGAGCTTGTTAGAATGCAGAGTCTTGGCCCCCAAAGGAGCCTCATGAAACAGACCTAGCGTTTAAACAAGCTCCTTGGTATATATACACGACAACATCTTTATCCATGCATCCATCAGCGGACACTTGGGTTGTTTCTATGGCTCAGCTGTTGTGGAAAATGCTATAATAAACACGGGGGTGCAGGTATCTCTTCGATACCCTGTCTTCATTTTCCCTGGATAAATACCCAGAAGTGGAATTGCTGGGTCGCACGGTAGTCCTCATGCAGATGTCGTGGTATGTGTATACGGTGGAAGACTATTCAGCCACGAGGAAGAAGGAGATTCTGCCGTCTGCAACAACGTGGGTGACAGTTGAGAGCATTATGCCGAATGAGATAAGAGTGACAGAGGAAGGCAAATACTGTATGATCTCACTTATCTGTGGAATTTTTAAAAGCCAGATTCGTAAAACCAGAGGGTGGACTGATGGTTACCAGGGGCTGGGGGCAGGGAGTAGGAGAGATGATAAGACAACATTAGAACGCGTAGATAAATACGCCCTGGAGACCTCATACACAGCAGTGCTTAGAGACAACAACACCGTATTATAAACATCAGAGTTGTGAAGAGACTAGATTTTAATTGTTCCTGACACACACACACACACACACACACACACAGATAATTATGTGGCAGGATGGAGATGTCTGCTAACACCACCGTGGCCATCATATTACAAGATATAAATATATCAAGTCAACACGCTAGTTACACCTTACACTTATAGGTTGACTCTATTTCATTAAAAATGCATTTAAAAATAAATAGACAAGATCCCTGGAGGATTTGAGAAATGCTGTCCTGGTCCAACACCTTCCCCTGCACTTGGAGGGAAAGTGAAGATCAGAGAGGCACATGGCGTGCCCCGTGTCACACAGCCCATCAGGAGAAGACCCCAGAAAGGCTTCCCTGCTGCCGGTCCTTCCCCTTTTATGGCTCCTCGTTTTGGCAGCACCTCCTCCGCAAGCCGCCCTCTGACCCTCCAGATCCAGGAGTATGTCAGCTCTCCACGAGGCTTCTTCAGTGGCTCCCAGAGACCCCCGTGGTGGCAGAGCGTGAGTGTCATCCTCTCTCAGTCCACTGTCCCTGCACAGGACCTGCAGATGCTGGAGAAGAACTCAGAGCTCTCCACAAGGGGAAGGCACCAGCTACGAAAGATCAGTGTGCTAATCATGCCAATCAGGGAACCAGAGTCCAGCTCAGATGGCTCTTGGGATTCAGATGAAGGGCTATTTGTAGAGCTGGGGGAAAGGCTTAAGGAAATCGGTGAAGGATGTTGAGGCTCCAGGAACTAGCATTCCTAAGCTCGAAGAGCAAAAATGATGTCGGGGTGTCCAAGCCCAGTGAGAGGCTCAGGGGTGACACAGCCATGGCCAGAACCCTCTGACTGCCTGGCGTGCTACCTCTTGGCTAAGCCCAACTACAGATGGGGAAACTGAGTCACAGTGCCCAAGGTACCCAGTGGTCGAGTCAGGATTCACACCCAGGCCTTCCAGTCCCGGAGCCCACGCCCTACGCCTTGCACCGTGTTCTGCTCTGTGTTCATTCACTCTTCGGACCCTTTCCTCCTACGTGCCACTCAGTAGGCCCAGCACGTGGTCTCCAGATTCTGGGTTTTCTAGTCTTTTCAACCAGCACTTTTGTAATCAGAACGCAGCCAGTATTGTTCTTTAGAAAAGGAACTTGCTGTCGGACTTGCTGGTGACAGGATGGCAGCAACCGTGTCTTTCACGGAAATGGAGGGACAGCCTGGCAGGAAAAAGGCCGGGCTTCTGACCACCTGTGGGTCACACTGCTGCGGGCGGCCTCTGCTGGGTCCTGGTCACCAAGGGCACTCGAGCAGGGGAGAGCACGGAGGGGGTGGAGGCCTGGCCTGGGCCACAGGGTACACTGGCCAGGGCAAGTCTCAGGTCCAAAGTCCACTGCTGTGGGAATCTGCACCCCCCTTAGAGATACCCCCCGGGACAGCTGCAAACTGCCACCAGAAGAGTGATATCTGTGTCCCCATGAGGTCCTCACTCTCCACACTGTCCTCCCCCCGCTCTGAAGGGCCCATGGGAGTCACCTGCTCTGTCCTCATTTCACAGAGGGAAACTGAGGTACAGCAGGAAACAGGCTTGCTGAGGGTCACATGGCAGGTCAGAACAACGGTTTCCTGACTCCCAGCAAAGGACCAGTCCCCACCTTGGCAGGTGGGGTCCAGGAAGCAGATGCCCCAGGATGGCTGAGTCCTCCCAACCCTGCCCTCAGCAGCACCCAGCTGGTGGGCAACAGCCGGGACCTCGACAGACCTCCAGCAGGTGACAGCGGAGCAGAGAGGCGGCTGTGGACTTTCCCGCGCTCAGTGTGGGAAGTTCTCTTAACCCCGACTCTCGTGCCTTTTACGACCCGCTGGGGAGAAACTGTTACTTCCACCACGTCTGATTTGTTGAGGCAGTCACAAAGACCCACTCAATTTATGCCCACCCAAATTTCAAGGGGAGGGCACAAAGACTCCACCTTTTTTTTTAAAAAAAAAATGTATTTGAGAGCAAGAGAGGAAGGGGGCAGAGAGAGAGAGATTGATTTGCTGTTTCATTTACGTATGCATTCGTTGCTTGACTCTTGCATGTGCCTGACCTGGTCAAACTCACAACCTTGGCAAGTCGGGATGACACTCTAACCAACTGAGATGCCTGGCCAGGAGAGACCCCACCTTTTGATGGGAGGAGTATCAAAGACTTTTTGGCCATATTTTTAAAGGCCCACAATTATGAAAAAGCAGAGAATGGTTAATGCTACGAGGAAGAAAGTGTAGGGGATTCTAAGACCTCAGAGGGAGACCTTTCTCTAACCCAGGGAAAAGTAGAGGTAATCAGGGAGGGCTTCCTGGAGGTGGGGGTAGAGCAAAGCTCACAAAGATAGGGAGTCCTGAAGGGATCCGTATGAAGTTAGCACAATCCCTATTACAAATTAAGTTTTCCAAAATGAAATTTCATCATCTTTACTTAATGCAAATACAATATTTCCCCAGGACCACGCCGCCTCAAAATAAAAGTTTTAAATACCAACAAGCAAAAAGATTTTCTAAATACCTATAATCCTGCCCGTCCAACCAGAGACAATCCCTCATAACTCCTTGTGAAGAACTTTCCTGATTGGCGAACATGGGACTAGAATAAAGAAATGAAATCTCATTATGTGGTGTCATTAGAAACCGGCCCCTCACGACCATATTTACAAATACATCAGTTTCCGCAGCCTCACTTTAAATGGCTGTATCATCGGTAATTTAACCAGTGCCCTTTTGTTGGACACCTGAGGTTGGGTCCCCCTCCTCCTTTGCCTGTTTCACATGGCACCACAGTGGGCATCTCGGGTTCTGTGACATTTGTACACTGACTTACTTATGTAATGCCTGGGTCCCCAAGCAGGCAGGCGTTTAATGATTTACCAGGTTACCTTCCCGGAAATTTTACTACCACCAAGGTTTGAGAAAGCACGTTTTCCCAGGCGGGATGGGGGTGGGGTGGGAACGGTTCTTTTTTAAAGAAACAGAGTCGAGCATAAAGAAGATAGCATTTGGCCCTGGCCGGTTTGGCTCAGCGGTTAGAGCGTCAGCCTGCGGTCCGGAGAGACCCGGGTTCGGTTCCCGCTAAGGGCACGTACCTCGGTTGCAGTTTGTCCTCGGCGCTGTCGGTTGTGCGGGTGGCAGCCACTCGATGTGTCCCTTTCACATCGATGTTTCTCTCTCTCTCTGTTCCTCTCTCTCCTTCCCACTCTACCTGAACAAAAAATGGAAAAATGTCCTTGGGTGAGGATAAAAAAAAAAAAAAAAAGAAGAGAGCATTTGGAAGGCCTCAGACTGTCTCTGCCTCCCAGCTCTGCCATTTGCTGGGTGCGTGATCTTGAGTGTGTGGCCTCTCTGAACCTCGCTTTCCCAGTCTGTACAACCCGGCCCTCCTAGCAATGAACGTGGAGTCTTTCTTTGGGAAGGGTGGACAGATATTGCCACCTGGGGCCCGGCCAGCCCATCCTCTGACCCTGGGGCGACAACAATGAGCTTCTAAGTATGACCCGTGACCCCAACAGTGTCGCAAGCAGGTTCCAGTTCCTGTGCCGTCCCTCCCTTCCTGTTTCCAGGAACCCATCCCCACACTGGAGCTGGCCCAGCCCTGGGCACAGCTACTTAAGGGAGCTGGGCTCAGCCGGCCCGGTGACAGTCCTGGTCCATCCACCAGGAATCTAAGATGGGGGCGTCAGCCAGGGCCCTGCCCCCTCTGCTGCTGGCGGTGCTGCTCACATCCTTCCCGGGGGCTCTGGGTGCCAACCCCGGTCTGGTGGTCAGGATCACAGACAAGGGCCTGGAGTACGGTAAGAAACGAAGGCTGCCGGCTGGACTGGCGGACCCGCTTGGCGCCAGGCTGCTCTGGGTATGGCGGAGCACCCATAAGGTGCTCTTCCTCCGGCCGTGTGGCCTTTCGGGCCCTGGCTCGGACTCTGGCCTCATCACCCAATTGCTGTGCCACTCAGGCACTAACTTGTCTTAGCTGGGGTCCCGCCAACCAACAGAGACAAGGACTTGGGTGTGAGTAGTTGATTTGGGAGATGCTTCCAGGACACACCACGAGGAGGGGGGGGGGGGTGGAGTGAGACGGAAAAAGGAAGGAGGGCAGGAGGTGGGTGTCACTAAACCAGCTACCACCCAGTGACTGCAGCAAGTCCACTGGAGAAAGTCTTGGTAAAGGTTGAAAATATGTGCCTGGAAACCAGAAGTCAGAATGGTGGTCACCTCCGGGGGCCAGTGGAGACCCAGGAGGGGCACAAGGGCACCTGTTGGGTGCTGAGAAAGTGCTACCCCTTATCCGAGTACATGTGTGCATAAAAACTTTCTAATTACCTAGCAGTACTGTAAGATTAGTGCCCCTTAGGTACTTTATGATTTTATACCTCCATTTTAGAGAATGAGCAAAAGTAGGAGTATATTTTAAAATATGCTGAAACAATGCTGCAGAATTAATCCATCCAGGGGGCAAGGGGTGTGGGGTATATACCACACCCCATAGTAATTGATCAAGGGAAGCCCCTCAATTCATGGAGCCTCAATGGCCTTATCTATTAAATGGGGTAATAACATTCCCTCAGGTAGGGTTGTTAGGAGCGCAGACTGTCTGGGAGCAGAAGGAAGGAAATCAGGGAAGTCTTCCTGGAGGAGGTGAGGCAGAAAAAATAAGTGGAAGTTAGCCAGAGACAAGGGGGTGGCATTCTGGCACAGGGGCTGGCACATGCTTCTGCTGAAGGGAGGACTGCCAGTTGAAAAGAGGCAGACCGTTGGTCATCAGTGTGCACATGCCCTCCTTGAGGGCAGAATCCTCGCTCCCTCAGGTTTCAGAACAAACAGAAGACCCTGTTGATATTAAAACCCTAAATCAGGCAAAATTTGCCTTTTGTTTCCTTCTGCATGTGAATGAATGTACCATGTTTATGTAACCAGAGCTCTAGACTTGGACTTTTTGGACCTTTCTGTGTTTTGAATATATAAACCCGCCTTGCTCTTCCCGGCATGGACTGAGCACCTGCTGTGTACCAGGCACCAAGCCAGGAGTGTTTTTGATCCTCCCAGCCCCCTGCGCTCTGCATTGATTTCCTTTAATCCCCATGCCCCCCACGGAGGAAAGGATTGTCATTGCATTTTGACAGATGGAGAAAGTGGAGGTCGAGGACTTGTTCAAGGTCATCCAGCTAGAAAGATGTGAAAGCCAGGATTCTATCCCTAAAATCCGTAGTTTCTTCATGCAGGCTCGATGTCATGAAGGACAGGAAAGAGAGCCACCCGCCCAAGTACACAGCCCTTCTCCCCTCCTGGAGTTGCCGACACAGGCATTGGCTTCCTCGTTCATAAAATGGGCACATGCCACACGTACTGCAGTGACGTCCTAGGTTTTTCTTAAGCCACCTGGCATGCAGAAGGGCTCATAACCCATAGCTGCAATTCTTGTTAATAAGGAGGTTGGCCTTTGCCCCCAGGGCGGTGGGAGCCCTGAAGGGATTGGAGGGGAGGAAGGCAGGCTGGCTAGGCTGACTCCCAGCTTCTTCCTGTCCACAGTGGCCAAGGAGGGGCTGGTGGTCCTGCAGAGTGAGCTGCTCAGAATCACGCTACCCGACTTCTCCGGGGACTTCAACATCAAGCATATTGGACGTGGGCAATATGAGTTCCACAGGTGGGAACTTCCGCTAGGGCCCTGAGGGGGCTGGGCAGGCATGGGAGCCTGGAGAGCAAGAAAGAGCCCCAGGATTGGGCCGGGACCCCCCTGGGACAGACAGGGGAATCGTTCTTCTCAGAGCCCAGAGGAAAGTTCTGGGAGGGAAGTAGGCTCCTCTATTCGCTCACACAACAAATATTAATGAAGACCTACTAACTGTGGACCTGAGCCTCAGTTTCCTTATCTGTAAAATGGGGATGACATTGCTACCTCCTTTGGTTAATAATGATCCAGGCTCTGGTATGACTCCTGGACCTAGTCTAGAAGGGAAGATAGACCTTAAACTTCAGGTACAGTGGCCCAACTGATAGAGCTGAGGTTTGTACATCCGGGGGAGTCAAGGGAGCTTCCCAGAGAAGGTGGCATTTGAACTGAGTCTTCAAAGAATTATTAGATATGAGCAACTAATGCTAAAAAAAAAAAAGGCATGAGACAGTTCTTTTTTTTTTTTTTTTATCCTTACCCTAGGACATTTTTGCATTTATCTTCAGATAGAGCGTGAGGGAGAGAGGGAGGAAGAGAGAGAGAGAGAGAAACATCGATGTGAGAGAGACATATCGACTGGCTGCCACCCACACGACCCCAACTGGGGTCGGGGACAAACTGCAACCGAGGTACGTGCCCTTAGCAGGAACCGAACCCAGGACTCTCTGGTCCACAGGCCGGCGCTCTAACGGCTGAGCGAAACCGGCCAGAGCGAGGCAGTTTTTGAGGGGCAGGCAACAGAAGGAGGGCAACTGAGCCCCAGCTCATCACGCCCTCCAGGCTCACTACCACCGTTCTCTTCCTTCTTTCATCCAGTCCATCAGCAAACATGTGCCGAGCACCTACTGTGTGACACACAAACAAAATGGGACTTGACCGTTCTTTTGCTATTGACGGCCCACAAGAGTGTGTCACCTTGGTTTGCTGTCCTCAGCCCTTTTTGTATCTTTTTTTAAAATAAGTTTTTATTGCCCTGGCCAGTTTGGCTCAGCGGTTAGAGCGTTGGCCTGCGGTCTTGAGAGACCTGGGTTCGGTTCCCGCTAAGGGCACGTACCTCGGTTGCAGTTTGTCCCCGGCCCTGGTTGGGTCGTGTGGGTGGCAACCACTCGACGTGTCCCTTTCACGTCGATGTTTCTCTCTCTCTCTCCCTCCCACACTCTATCTGAACAAAAAATAGAAAAAATGTCCTCGGGTGAGGATAAAAAAAAAAAAAATTTTTTTATTGATTTTAGAGAGAGAGTGGAAGGGAGAGGGAGAGGGAGAGAGAGATAGAAACATCAGCTGCCTCCTGCAGGCCATCGGGCCCGCAACCTGGGCATGTGCCCTGACCGGGAATTGAACCAGTGATCTCTTGGTGTATGGGCCCGGTGCTCAACCACTGAGCCACACCAGCTGGGCCCCTTTTGTATCTTCACTTGAGCTGCCCTTGGCTTTCCCTGAACCCGATTCCCCCACCTGAATGTGTGGAAGGAGGGATGGCTGGGGGAAGGAGCTGCAAACCCAGAGGTGTGTGTCCATGGGCCGCACTCCAGATCCCACCCAGGTGCATGAGATTCGTGGGCTCTGATCCTCAGTGTGTGGCTTCGGGCAAATACACCCTCCCATGAGTCTCTATTCCCTCCTCTGTGAAAAGGGAACCAGAACTGTGCTGACCTGCTCTGTGCTGCCCACGTGACGCGATGGGTGTGAGGCGCTCAGCAGGGCTCTGTGGTTGGTGTGGGCACACAGCAGGCGCTTGGTAAGTGGGGGTAACCAGGCACCTGCCTGCAGCAGCCCTGCTGGTCCAGTCCCTGCTTGGGGAGGGGATGGTACCAAGGTGAGAGCAAGACTCCAAGCCGAGTTGACACTGCCCTTCGTGTCTCTCTCCTCAGCCTGGACATCCCCAGCTGTGAGCTGCTAAGCTCTGCTTTGACCCCTCTTCCCGGCCAGGGCCTGAGTCTGTCCATCTCCGACTCCTTTATCCGTGTCCAGGGCAAGTGGAAGGTGCGCAAGTCATTCGTGTAAGTTGGCTCGGCTCCCAGGCTCTCGAGACCCCAGTCTTGGCCTTGCCCCATTCTTCTTGGGTCCAAGGGGTTCCTAGCTCATCAGAAGGGCCACATGGTGGATGGAGGGAGGCCAAGGCCAGAGATGCCCCCCTGCTCCTCCAGGTTGCAAGTCCTGGCTCTTGGACCAATCTCTTCCCATCTTCTGCCTCTTTGATGGGTTTGTCCACAGGCTACTTGAGATAACATCGTGTTTTCTTGGTTTGCTTCCCCCAGCGGCAGACTCCAAGGCAAGAGTTCAAGTGCAAATGCTTTACCTGGGAAGTGATCTCAGAAGGCATCCATCAGGGTTTGGGGGAGTGAGGCAGGAAGGGAGGGAAGATAGGTACTCGAGAACCTCTGGAGATAGTGTGGCTGGAGCACACTTCTGAGTTACCCCAACGCAGATAGGTGACCTTATCTTCCTATTTGCCATTGGTCAAGGGTGGCTCCCCGGCACTAACTCTCTAGCACTTGGAACCTCCAAGGTCCTTGAAGGGAAGGTGTGTTTGTCTTCATGGCTGCCGTATCGAAATATCCCAGGCTCATGGTTTAAATAACAGGAATTTCTTTTTCTCATACTTCTGGGGGCTAGGGGTCCAAGATTAAGGTGTCCGAGGGTCTAGTTTCTTCTGAGTCCTCTCTCGGCTTGCAGATGGCCGCCCTCTCTCTGTGCACATGTCCTGGGCGTCTCTGTGTCTCCTTCTCACAAGGACACCAGTCCGATCAGAGTAGAGCCCACCCTAGTGGCCTTATTTTAACTTAATTCCCTCTTTAAAGGCTCTGTCTCAACACAGTCACATTCTGAAGCACTGGGGTTCAGGCCTTCAACATACGGGCTGAGGGGGGCAGGGCATGATTGGGCCCATAACAAGAGGGCTGCCCATCCCTTCTGGGTGACCTGACCGTGTTTCCACTAACACCTGCACTGTCTGACATAGTAGCTTCTAGCCACATGTTTATTTATTTTATTATTTTATTTTTTGTTCATTCTCAGCCAAGGATATTTTTCCATTTTTAGACCGAGTGGAAGGGAGGGAGAGAGAGAGAAACATCGATGTGAGAGAGACACATTGATTGGTTGTCTCCCGAACGACCCCGACCGGGCCCCGGGGTCAAACCTGGGACCCAGGTACATGCCCTTGACCGGAATCAAACCTGAGACCTTCAGTCCGCAAGCCGACGCTCTAACCGCTGAGCCGAACCGGCCCAGGCCCAGCCACCTGTTTTCACTGAGGACTTGAGAAGAGGCGGGAGCAACCAAGCTCTGCTGCGTGAAACCCCAGATTTGGAGATTTCGCCCAAAAAAGAAGATAAGAAATCCCATTAATAATTTTATATTGATGACACGTTGAAATGATCATTAAAATGAATTACTTTCTTTTTTTTTTTTGGCCTTTTTTAACATGGTTACTAGGGAGTGTTAAGTGGCCACGTGGATCGCATTGTGTTTCTATCGGGAGCTTTGGAGAGACGCCCGATCTCGGTCACCTACACACGCACTCATTCAGTTCCCAAGGGAGAGATCAAGCCCACTCTCCTGCCCTGGCTTTTCCCACGGAAGGAGATGCAAGGTCTCTTCAGAGGAGTGTGTGAAGCTCAGCCTCATTTGTTAAACCTTTTTTCAGTATAATATTTTTATTGAGGTGCAATTCACAGAACATTAACTATTTTTTTTAAAATCCTCACCCGATGATATTTTTACATTTATCTTCAGACAAAGTGGGAGAGAGAGAGAGAGAAACATCGATGTGAGGGAGACACATCGATTGGTTGCCACCCACATGACCTCAACTGGGGCTGGGGACTGACCGCAACCGAGGTACATGCCCTTGGCCAGAATCGAACCTGGGACTCTCTGGTACACAGGCCGACGCTCTAACTGCTGAGCAAAACTGGCCAGGCCACATTAACTATTTCTAAGTATACAAGTCAGTCGCATCTGGTACATTCACAAAGTTGCGCAACCAGCACCTGTATCCAGTTCCAAAACATTGTTGCCACCTCAACAGGTAACCCCATACCCACTAAGCAGTCACTCCCCAATCCCCCTCCCCACCCCCAGGCAACCACCAGTCCACCTTCTGTTTATGGATTTGCCCATTCAGACCATTTCATATCAATGGAATCATACATGTGACATTTTGTGTCTGGCTTCTTTCACTTAGCATAATATTTTTGAGATTCGTCACAGTATAGCATGCATTAGGACCTTGTTCCTTTTTATGGATGAGTAATATTCCATTGTATAGATAGACCACCTTTGGCATTATTATTATCATTATATTTATTATTATTATTTTAATCCTCACCCAAGGATATGTTCATTGACTTCAGAGAGAGAGGAAGGAAGAGAGAGAGAAAAAACATCTATGTGAGAGAGAAACATCGACTGGTTGCCTCCTGTACCTGCAACCTAGGTATGTGCCCCGACCAGGAATTGAACCAGCGACCTTTTGGTTTACAGGATGACACTCCAACCAACTGAGCCACAGTGGCCAGGGATGGCCTTCTTCTTTTGTTTTGTTTTGTGTTGTTAATCCTCACGGCCTTATTCTTTTTAACGGCTGCGTAGCGTTGATGCCCACAACTTACTGAATGTGTCCTCACTAGTTGACCCATAGGTCACTCTTTTGGTTTTTGTTGCGACTCATGACATTCCACTGAGCTGCTCCTCACATACATCTTGGCCAGAAAAGCCACAGAGTAAAGGCTTAAAAGGCAAATTACTGGGCCAAAGGTGTGTGTGTGTGTGTGTGTGTGTGTGTGTGTGTGTGTAATTAGGAGAGCTCCCACAAATGTGTATTCCAGGGGTGATCACCCAGCCACAGAGCCTGGGCTTCTGTGTGCCCACACCTGCCCAGGCACTGCGGGGAAAACTTCAGAAGTTGTATCCATCGGATGGGTGGAGACTGGCATTGTGATGTTTATTTTTAATAATTTTTCACATGCTTCTTTGCAATCAGACTTCCTGTTCATATCTTTGATCTCTTTCTTTTTCTTTTTCGTTGTCTTTGTCCTTTCTTTATAAGCTTGTTCTTTGTGTATTAAGGAAATTAGCTCGTATGTTAAGGAAATTAGTTCATACAGTAGCTCATCTATTAGGGAAATTAGCTCTTTGGCTCACTCACGATGCACTGTTTTCTGTTTGTTTGTATTTTACTTTGCATTTCTTTTGTTCACTGGAGTTTTAATTTTCTGTGCTGCCATGTGTACCAACTATTTCCTTTTTGGCTTCTGAGAGCTACATCCTGCCTAGAAAGACCTTTGCCCACTCTGACCATAAACAAGTGAACCCAGGCTTTGTATAGATCTTTTATGGTCTTCTTTGTAATAAATCTTCGCTTTGTAATAAGTATTTGCAATACTTTTTTGTAGTTAAATGTGTGCACCAGCTCCTCTTAGTTTGGGGTGAGAATTAGACTTCCTGTTTCATATCCCGCCCCCAGATGGTGATTGACTCTAGCCTAGGGATCCACCATCGCTTCTCTTACCTCCTCCAGGAGACTACGGGGCTCCTTTGACCTGCAGGTCAAGGGCATCACCATTTCGGTCAACCTCGCCCTGGGCAGCTCGCCCTCGGGGAGGCCCACGGCCACAACCTCCAGCTGCAGCAGCCACATCCGTGACGTGGAGGTGGACATGTCGGGAAACTTGGGGTAGGTCACCCCTGAGACAGTGGCTGGGGTGCGGGAGCACATCGCGGGCACTGGGAGGTTATTCCCTGGGGACACTGCTGAGATGAACAGATACAGATTCAAGCCAGGAGGGTTGGTGAGCCATTTCCACCAAAAAACTCCAGGAACTACCATCAGGCAAGTGAAATCCGGCTGTTGGAGGAACACCAGGGCTTTTGGCCAAAGGAGAATTTATGAAAAATAGACAAGCCCTTGGGCAAGTCTCTTTGAGTCAAGTGTCCTTGATTAGGAAAATGTGGATTGTTGAGCCCCTCCCCCAAATCTACTGAACTTGCTTGGGTCCTAGCAGGGGGCTGGGACGCCAGATGCCTCGAAGCAGTGAGTGTGCTGGGAGCTGGGACTCTGAACACAGCAGGGTACCAGGACGGGGTAGAGAACCGGCCTGGCTGGAGCGCAGGACATGGCTTTCCCTGCTGCCCACCATCACTGTGCCTGTGGCACATGGCTGACCCTCCACTGTGCTCCATTCCCCAGGTGGCTGCTGAATCTCTTCCACAGCAAGATCGAGTCCAAATTCCGAAAAATATTGGAGAGCAAGGTAAGAATATCCAAGCCATGCAAAGGCTGGGCTCAAGTTATACTTGGGCCCAAGGCCCAGAGAGGACAAATCATCTGCCGAAGGTCACAGAGCTGGTGTGCAAGCTGGGAGCAGCACGTAGGTCTTTGGACTCGGAGTCTGTCTTGTAAAGCAGAGAATGGTTAGATGCTTGGCCACGGGTAGGAAGCAAGTGCCAAGCAGACGCCCACCCCGTCTCCGGTTTGGTCCTGCTCACCTGCCCCCACTACCCTGCATTCCACAAAGGCCAGAAGGAAAATCAGCACTTCAGTGCCCGCAGAGCCCAAGCGGGAAACTTCGAGTGTGTGAACCAGGTGGGAACCCCGGTGCCTCCCTGGGCAAGCTCAAGAGCACCTGCCTTGGATGGGAAGGCAGCGATATCATCAGTTTTTCCCATTAAAAAAAAATTATGTGAAATCTCCAAATTTTGACTCTGGCTAAAGCAAAGAGGTCTCTGCCAAACACTCACTTCACTCCAAACTCCCGTTTCAGAGGTATCACATGCTTGGAGCTGTGTCTGTAGCAGTGACTGTGCTTGGGGACAGAGAAAGTCATTAAGGGGAAAATACACACACTGACACCCCTGCACCTTGGCTCAAGGTCTGCTTTGGCTTTGAGTGCCCCCTGGTGGTCGAATCGAAATAGCAGGCACACCCCACAGATTGGGTGTGGCAAACTGCATTCTGTGCCTTTTCTTATTCTCGGGTCCTGGGGTCTAGGTGAGGTTGGGAAACAGGCCCGTCTCCTTCTCTAGCACCCCGTTGCCACGTTGTAATGTGTCAGGGGAAACAGAGAACGCTGATCAACCCAGCCAACCTGTTAAGGGATGACATTTGAGAAGTATCTACATTAAGCATTCACGTATTTGGATGGCTACGTCTACTCACTTTCTAGTTCTGCTATTCCACTTGAAATTCTGGGAGTCCAGGGTCTCTCAAAAGAACTGTGTTTAATGATGGAGTTTCAGGCCGTGCCTCCAGCCAATGTCCCCTCAGCAGGCTGTGTAGGTGACTACATAACTCAGATGTCCAGCCCTGGGATTGACTGGAAGGTCTAACTGGACCCTACTGGGGGCCATGTGGGGGCCTAAGTGTTTCTGATTATTTCCTTTTGTTCAGTACCTGGCACATAATAAGTACTTATACGTTTTTGTAGAATCAATGATCAATGAGCAAATATGTGAACCAATTTGACTAAAGCAATAAGCACTGTGCCAGGCCAAAGCCAGGGAACCCACTCAGGCTCTCTCTCACCCTCTTCAGATTTGTGAAATGGTCCAGAAATCGGTGACCTCTGACCTGCAGCCTTATCTCCAAACTCTGCCAGGTAGGGTGGCCCCCGCCGGACATTTTATTTCTATTAATCCTTTTAAAAGCATATATGTATCTTATAAAACCTTAAATGGGACAAAAGTATAGAGAGTAAGAATTCAAAGTCCCTTTTTCTCCCCAAATTTTCTTCCAAGAGGTAACCTCTGTGTTGAGTGTATCCTCTTAAATATATATATTTTTTGCATATACAAAATATACATATATATGAGCTTATAAATGTACATCATATATGTATTCTTTTGTTCATGAATATATGTGTATATGCATAATTATGAATATATTAATCTATACAGTGTAGACATTGTCCTTTTGTAACTTGTATATGTTGGAGATCAACACTTATAAACTGATCACATTTTTAAAAACTTTTTTGTGGAAGTTAATACTTAGAGAAAAGTGCTCACATCATCAGTGAACAGCTTGAAGGGTTTTCACAAGCTGAACACATGTAATACCAGCTCCCAGAACATGATTGCTCTTTCAAGCCCCCCTGTGTCTCCTTCTGTCACTACCCACCGCTCAGGGGACAATAATATCCCCACTTCTACCAGCAGAGGTGAGTTTTGCATTCTGCCCCTACATGGAACCTTGTAGTATTTAAAGTCTTTCGTCAAAAGCAAAGGCTTTCTTTGTTCCACTTTGAAAGGAGTGTGATCCACATTGTTGCACTGTCGAGTTCATTCATTCCCCTTGCTGTGTCGACGTCCTTCCATGTATTTATCCGTTCTACTGCTGAAGGTCATTTGGGTAGTTTCAGTTTCAGACCATTCTTCACAGAGCTGCTTTGAATATTCTAGTGCATACAAGGCCTGTCTTTAGGTGATACCTAGGGGTAAAATTGCAGGCTCACGTGGTATGCACAGTTTCAGCCTATCAGATCCTGCCAAACAGCTCTCCGACGGAGCTGTAACAGACCTCACTTTAAGAGCTGTGCAGTAGTCCCTCCTCTGGGTATGTCTTCATTTATTTAACGAGTCCCCAGACTTCGGACACGCAGGCTTGCTGCCGTCCTCTGCTATTGCCAATATGGGGAAGGAGGTAGCTCGCCCAGCCTCTTTGCCTGCACATGTGAGTGACACAGTAGAACAGTTCTCAAAAGTGGAGACCCTGGATCTAGAGTGCACATGTAAAGTGTGTGGGGACAGTCCTCTGAGAGCACAGCCCCAGGCCCTTACACCCACTTGTTGACATCGCCCTGCCATGGAGGCCCAGGGAGGCTCAGACAACCCATGGGGAGACATGGATGTCCTGTTCCTCCGGGGCTTCAGGGGGAAGTGCCTGAGCCCTCTGGACATGCCTGGCCTCCCTGGTTATTTGGTCTGTGTTGCTAGGAGGCCAGTTTCCCCTGAGATCAAGGCCTCCACTGTAAACTTGAGGAGCAATACCCTTGGTTAGAGAATTCTCCCCCTTGTGTGGCTTCCTTGGCATGGAGCTCCAGATGTGAGCAAGTCCTGGGCTCCTCCTGCCCGCGGGATGCATGTGTGTATTTCCCTGGGACCCACTCAAGCTCAGGCTGAGATACCCCTCCATCCCCATGGCTAGCCCCCCAGTGGGACAAGAGAATCCAGCTGGTGTCTTTCCTGCAAAGCAGCTCTTCGCCCAGGACTGGGCTGGGTGGAGGGTCTTGAGGCAGAGGGGCAGGGGGCTCTGAAGAAAGTCACAGGAGTGTAAGTCAGAGCCCTCACCCCTTCTCCATGTCTGGCTCCTAATTCTGCCTTCTCTTGATTCACAGTCACAACAGAGATTGACAGTTTCATTGGCATTGATTACAGCTTAATGGAGGCGCCTCGGGAAACAGCCCAAATGCTGGATGTGATGTTGAAGGTGAGGGTCCTAGAGCAGGGGCTTGGTGGGTCCTGCCTCAGTGTGGTGTTCGTCCCTCAGGATCAGCTCTTTCTTGGAGCCTCTGGTCCCCCGGCTTCAGATCTATCCTCATCTCTCCGTGGTTCCAGCTGTGTTGAGAACAGGGCAATAGGGAGTGGTGGGGAGTGTTCCCAGAGCTAGGATCCTCTCACAAGTGTCTGGAAACTCTTAGGCCTTGTAACTTCCCCTCCCTCTTCTTTCTCTCCTTCACCTTGCCCACCATGCAGATGAGGTTGACGAGAGGGTCTTGCCAGAAGGTCTTGTGGGTTAATACATCAAAGCTGGCAAGTTTTATTTTTTTTTATTAAGGTATTCTGGACATGCAACACTTTGACCCAAAGGGAAACGTCTTTAATGGTGGAGTTCCAGGCAGTGTTTCTAGCCATGCCCCCTCATCAAACTGTATAGGTGACTACCTAGCTCAGATGTCCAGCCATGGGATAAACTTTGAAATTCAAATGGACCTTATTTTCTCTCTCCAGGCTGAAATTTTTAACCTTGATCATCGCTCCCCAGTTTCCTTCCTGGCTCCTGTCATGAGCCTTCCTGAGGAATACAACCAAATGGTCTACTTTGCCATTTCTGATTACGTCTTCAACACAGCCAGCCTAGTATATCATGAGGCAGGGTACCTGAACTTCTCTGTCACAGATGATATGGTGAGGATGGTGACAAAATAATGCTTACAAATGACAGTGTAACCTGGCTTCCTTTCCTCTTTTCCTTTCTACCCCATTTATATCAGTGACATAATAAATTATGACTAAGAAAAAAGATCAAGACCAGGAAAAGTATGTTAACACAATTTCCTTTTTCACTCTGGCTGCCAGGAAGCTCAAAAATCAAAGTTCTTTCTCTCTTATAACAAATGTGGTTTTTTTTCTTTCTTGTCTAAATCTGTTATTCTAATTCATATTTTCTCTCATTCTGATGGTTTGTGGAGGTTTTTTTAAAAAAAAAAATTTAGAGAATAAAATGCATAAAGTTATATAGAACAGTATATAAAGACCAAGTTAAAAGTAAAGCACAATAGCCCTGGCCGGTTTGGCTCAGCGGTTGGAGCGTCAGCCTGTAGACCAGAGAGTCCCGGGTTTGGTTCCCGCTAGGGGCACATACTAAATAAAATAAATAAATACATACATACATAAATAAATACATAAATAAATAAAAGTAAAGCACAATTATGAAGGCACTGGACCCATAAATTGATTTTTTAAAAATCACAAATCTGTCTGGGAGCTTCCTCGTAGCCAAAGTAAAAAGGGTACATGATTTAGTGGTTCATGGTAAAAAGAAGACACAAAGTCTACCTAGAACTTACCTCTAAAACAACTCTCTCAAATGTGGCTTTGCATAAGGAATACTAAACTTTATAGTGGATCATGTTTTTAATATTTTTAACTCTTTAATATTTCTGGGTTTCAGAAGGTTATTTCCTGTAGCTCTTGTAGCCCATGAACAATGTCAGCACAGTGGGGGAAACACAGGGTGGTCCCATTTGGATGACCCCGCTTCCCTGGTAATGAATCAGGGACTGTCTGGTGGAAGGTTGGAGGGACCTTTTCCCCTTTGAATGAGTCCTCACACGTGCGCAGGCTTTTCCCTCCTATTATCACATCCCGTTCACCCACCTGTGGTGCAGTCCTTTCTTCTGTGGATGCGATCGTATAACTGTGTTTTATCGAGCTCACTATGCGCCAGGCTTCGTGCCAGAGGCGGTGTACCTACCATCTCACTGAGCCCTCGCAATGGCCCGACAGGTGGAGGCTGTTATGAACCCATTTATAGGCGAGGGAGCTGAAACTCAGAGAGGTGAAGGGAGTGGCCTGAGACCACACAGTGACAAAGCCAGGAGCGACCTGGGTCTGTGTGACCACAAATTTCACTTTCAGGAACCCTCCCAGTGGGTCCTGCATGTCACCTGTGTCCCAAGGAGAGCAGAGTCCCCGCAGACTCATGTAGTCCTGTGGAATGCAGGCCAGGCATCTTGTCCCTGCCATGGCAACCCCGGGCATTCAAGAAGTGCCAGTCCTAAACACCCCCCACCTCTCCCTCTCTGTTTAGACTTTCAGCTCCAGAAGGAGCACCCTAAAACTTCTTTGTGTCTCTACTGTAGGTTCCACAAAGCTCTACCATCCGACTGACCACCAAGTCCTTCCGTGCCTTCATCCCTCGGGTAAGGCTCCCCTCGGCCCTTGGTGCAGGCTAGCTTTCAAGTGTTTCTCTGTAAAACCTCCATGCTCCTCTCGGCAAGAGTCAGGGACAGCAACGAGCCCCGGGAAGGCCAGGGTGCTGTGGGTTCTGGGACTTCCTTCCCTTAAAGCCCCAAGAGCACAGGCCTGAGCCCCGGGTCACTGGGGACCACAAGTTGCCTAGTCTTTTATCAGTGCTATCTGAGAATCCCAAGAAACGCCAACCTGTTCCAAAGCATGTCCCCTCATTAATGACATCAATTGAAGAGGGCGTACTAGGGACCAGACACTGTTCCTGGTGCTGTAAACAATTATTTGTTGACTGGATAGTAAATTCTCATGGTTCAACATTCAAATGACATGAAAAGCTATAGAATGGAAATTCTCATGTCTACTCCTGTCTCCTCACCACCCAATCTCCACCCTGAGTCCACCAATATTACTAGAGTCTATACCCCTTCTGGGAACGCTCTTTGTATATTCAAGTTTGTGTGTCTTTCCCCTATATTTTTGCATAACTCGGGGTATGTTATACACACCATTTTGTATCTTATTTTTTCCCTTCCTGTACAAGGAGATCATTCCGTACAGGCCAATAAAGACCTCGCTCACTCTGGTTTGTGGGGTACCAGTCGGCCACTGCAGGGACTGGCCAGAGCTCATTTATCCAGGGAAGGACCTGAAGGCTGCTTCCAGTCTTTGGCTACATCAGTGTTGCAGAGAACAACTTTGTAGCTCTCTTTGCTGGGCTAAAATCTTCTTGGGCAGCATCTCATTTACTCCCAGAAATCCACTTGCCCTCCCCCCCACCTCCTGGGTCCCCCCAAAACACAGATCAGACAGGCTATCGTGTTTAACATGCCTGGCAGAAAGCCTGATGATGGCCGAGAGGAATTTTAGCGCTGCAGTGCCCGGGCTACGTCCTTCCGTCAGGCGCCCCCTACAGGCTCTTTCTGTTCACAGAGCCCCACAATAGCCCAACCTGCCACAGCACTGCCTCTTCTAGCGTTGGCCACATCCTGGTTCCAGCAGGGCTTTTGCCCCAGAAAGAGGAGCAGACTCTCCTTCCCGTTCCTGCTCGCGTCATATTCAACCAGGCAGGGAAACAGCTCAGCCCACCTCCGTAGTAAACAGAGAATAACCTGGTAGCTCTCTTTGCTGGGCTAAAATCTTCTTGGGCAGCATCTCATTTACTCCCAGAAATCAGGTGTACCTCCTCAGTTTCCAAACATCTCCCTTTTGCGATGGGATGTGGATTTGATATTTGCATGACTGAAAGGCCCATGGGGCTGTTCTTTCACCAGCGCCCCCCCCCAAGAAGGAACAGTCCTGCCCCTCCGCACCCCAGTTAAATCCTGTACCTACCTCTAGTTAAACAGAAAATTATGAGCACCTTTGAAACGGAGGGATCCAGTTGTGTCATATTCCAAAAAACGTTAGAGTCTGATCTCTGTTACGTAGTTACCTGATTGTGATGAGGGTGTGAGAAACAATAGCTCTTACCCCTGCCCGGGGAAAGAGTGGAGAGTGAAAAACTGCGTCTGACCCTTCTGGAGGAGAATTGGGCAACTCCTGTCAGAATGCTCTAAAAATATCTGCCCTGGCCAGTTTGGCCCAGCAGTTAGAGCATCGACCCGCAGACCAAATAAAGCTTTAGAGCCCGGCCGGTGTGGCTCAGTGGTTGAGCGTTGACCCATGCACCAAGTGCGTGCCCAGTTCGATTCCTGGTCAGGGCACATGCCCAGGTTGTGGGCCCGATCCCCAGTAGGGGGCATGCAGGAGGCAACCAATCAATGTTCTCTCTCATCGATCTTTCTATCTCTCCCTCCCTCTCCCTTCCTCTCTCTAAAATCAACTCAAAAACAATTAAAAAAAAAAAAAGCTTTAGAAATACCCCTGCCTTTTGACTCAGGAATTCCACTTGCATGAATGTATCCCCCCAAATACTAGCCAAGGTATACAGGGAGTGGTCATTATACTGGCAAAACCTTAGAGACAACTTCATGCCCAACAGTACTCATGCACAGTGGACTGCAGTGGGGCCGAGACATAGATGATGTAAACTCTATATGCCTGGCATGGGAAGACGGCCTGTTACGCCGCTAAGAGAAAAAAGCGCAGCGCAGTTTATGGAAATGAAATCAACCAAAAAGCATTGTCAGATGTATCTGACTTTCTCCAGACTCTCCTGGCCAACCTGAATGTTTCCCTCTCTTGACATAATCTCCTCATTCTGTCCCCAGTTAGCCAGACTCTACCCCAACATGAACTTGGAGCTCCAGGGAAGAGTGGTCTCTGCCCCTGTCCTGAACTTCAGCCCTGGGAATATCTCCTTGGCCCCCCAGATGGAGATTGAGGGCTTTGTGCTCCTGCCAAACTCTGCCAAGGAGTCTGTCTTCCAGCTTGCAGTGGTAAGGTTTGTTTCTGCAAATGCTCTTCCTTTTTCCTGTGTGCTTTCCCCCCACTGACCACCTGTCAAATTCCTTCAGATTTCAACCTGAATATGACTTCCTCAAAGAGGCCTTTCTTTATTGCTCTCATCCCATTCTACCTTAGGCCCCTTGTCATTTTTCTCTTGTAGCACTCTATCATTTTTCTTCGTTACATTTGTTATAAATATATAAATATATAAATATATATATATATATATATATATATATATATATATATATATCTTTGCAAATGTATTTATCTCCCACTAAATGAGTTTAGGCTTCTGTGGGGAGGAAGGTATAGGCGTCTTTGACCTGATTGCTCTGCTCTGTAGATATCTGACCCTCCAAAGACTACATTTCCCAGGATCCCTGGCAGGCTGACATACAGCTGGCAGGCACTATCAGGAGAATGGAGGGCAGAAAGAAGGAAGAAGCAGAGTATTTTTTTTTTCCCCTCTCTTTGTCTTGGTCAAAGACTGGGGGCATGACTGTGTCTCCTCCATGGTAGCCCCATAACCCCAATCACCTCTGTTCTTTTGGTCTTGGGGTGGAAACAGCTTCCTGCCTCAGCTAATCTCTGAGTTGCCTCTTCAACTCTTTTTTTGTTTGTTTTTGGATTCTCAGCAATTCCATCACTTATATAACCAATTCCCTGTATTAAATTCTCTCTGAGTTAAATGCTGAGCGTTGCTCCTCTCCCAATGAACCCTATCTTATTGAGGAGGTATTCGGAGCCTTTTGGGGCCCTTGCTCACTGGATGGAGAACTTTGCTTTCATTTTAGGTTTGAAACTCAACAAGACAAATTTCTGGAAGGGTAATTGCACCTAAATGCTATATCTACAATTTGATATTGTTATTATTGTTATGAAAATTGTTATCAATATATTTTAAATTAAAACATAACCTATTATTATATTATCATTATTATTATATTACTAGGGCTGAATTTTAGCTCTGAGATAGCTAGAAATGATCCCTTTAGAGATCTCCAAAGACAGGTACACCACACTTTCTCCCGGTAGTCTGTTCAAGGTTTAATTGCTATCATAGTCAACAATTTCAAGCAAAAATGTTCAAGTTTACGTTCAAACATTTATCCAGCCTCTACAGTGAACCTTCTGGGAGTCTATAGCCTAATAGATGGGCTCCTGCTTTAATTCACTGAGCTGTTTGTTTAGAGAAGACAGCTGGTCTTTATAGTTATCTTTCCTGTACATGACCACATCCCTCATTCAGAACTATTTCCTTCTACTGGAATTTCCAGACCACTAACTTGTCCGCCATGGTGACCTTCAACACCAGCAGGATCACTGGGTTCCTGAAGCCAGAAAAGTAAGTCAGCCTCCCACCCACATGGGGGCGCTCCACTGGGCTCTCTCCATCTGGCACTGTAGCTGATTCTCTGGAGCTGGGGATGGGGAATGTGACCAGATCCTCCTGTCAATGTTAGGGACCCAACATTTGAAAGAAAAACTTTCATTTTACCCCAGTTGGTCAATTTTTTTGCCCCACTGGCCCTGCTTCCACATACTTCCTTTCCACCTAACCCTCATTACTTCCGGCCTTCTACAGAATGTACTAATACTGCTGTTTCTTAACCTATGAATGTTAGGCAGCAGCTATACTGACTTCCTGAAGTGAGAGATAAAGATTGAGCGTGTTTACACTACCCACCTCCCCTCTTCAAGTCTTCCCAATAAGGTGATATCATTGTTTTCAGTTATTCAGTCATCTTTTTCACTCCCAACCCTACCCCACCCTTGGCCTTGTGCCTTCTCAAGCCAGTGCATCCTCGTTTCTGGGGACCGTCACATTGCTTAGGTCTCCCGTGGACATAATACCCACATCTCTGAATCGTCTCTGATTCTTTTTAGGATACACGTGGAAGTGAAAGAGTCTAAAGTTGGAGTATTCAATGTAAGTTATTATTATTGAATGACTGGGGTATTAATTAATTCAGAGTGTTTACTAAGCAATGCTATGGTGCCTAAGAGTAGAAAGTAGAACAGGAGAAGAGTTGCTCTCTGCCCTAGAAAAGCGTAGAAGCTCTCAAGGACATAAAACATGGGGCCAAGCAAAAGTTACATCCCAATATAAGACAAATTAAATCTTCTGTTGGGCCTAATTATTTTAACTGCAAGAAATAGAAAGCCAACTAAAAATGTCTTCAGTATACAAGAGGAATGTATAGAATCATATAATTAAAGGACAACAAAGAAAACTAAGGCTAGACATTTCGGGCATAGCTGGATCCAGGTGTTCAAATTAATGCATCAAGATTCTCTCTCCATTCCTCTGTCTGTTTTCATCATTGTTGGCTTTATTCTCAGGCAGATTATTCCCATTGGTGAACCCCCCCCCCATATTTCCTGTAGTTTCATTTTTCAAAACCTACAAAGAAAAATTTTTTTAAATCCCTGTGCTAACTCTCATTGGATCATTCTTAACCGTGTGCCCATTCTTTAGCCAATCACTGTGACCAGAAATTCAAAAAGGTCAATCAGCCAAGGATGGGTTTTCTGAAGCCAGAATCTGCAGTCCCCCAAAATATGGACTGAAACTGGAAAGGAGGGTTCCCCAGGGGAAAGTAGGGGGAACTCAGTTACTAAAACAAGAGAAATGGATGGTTGGACACAACAAAACCAAGAGGCGATTCCACAGAGGAAAAAGTGGTGAAATAGACGGCCCCCTGTTAAAGGAGGAAAGAGAATGGGAAGCTGGGCTTGGGCTGAAGCAGTCACGGGGAGATTTCTGAAAAGGGGGAAGATGGGTGATGGCAGCTGCTCCTCGCAGGCCAAGGAGGGGACGGGACGACTTTAACCTTTCATTGTTTTCCTCTTTACTGTCCCAGGGATACTGACCTCCTCCAACCACCCTCACCCTGCTCTCTCTTCTCAACTTTCCCCTAAGTACTTATGAAGAGGAAATAAACACCTAAAGTGTGGGGAGAGGCACTGCCCACAGGGACCCGAAAGGATGACTCCTTTGAGAGAATAAAGTAAAGAATGATGCACTAATATTGTATTGGTGCATGGCATGTAAAAATGTTCTTTAAAGTAAAACATATGGTCCTGGCCAGTTTGGCTCAGCAGTTAGAGCGTTGGCCCACGGACCAGAGAGTCCCGGGTTCGGTTCCCGCTAAGGGCATGTACTTCGGTTGCAGTTTGTCCCCGGCCCCAGTTGGGGTTGTGCAGGTGGCAGCCACTCGATGTGTCTCTCTCACATTGAGGTTTCTCTCTCTCTCTTCTTCCCTCTCTCCCTCCCACTCTATCTGAAGATAAATGCAAATAATAATAATAATAATAATAAGTCCTCGGGTGAGGATATAAATAAATAAATAAATAAATAAATAAATAAATAAATAAAGTAGAACATATGTAAAGATCCACAAAAAAGTTATTCATCAGGTTTTTGGAACATGGGATTAAAAAAAAAAATAAGCAAGAATGATAGAATCAGCTAAATCTGGATTCAAATTCTGACCCTGCTGCCCAGTTTCTAACAGGTCACGTTCATTCTGTCGGCCTCAGTTTTCTTTTCTGTGAAATGGGGACACTAGTGTCAACTTAAAGGGGTTATTGTGAGGACTGAAGTAGATATACGTAATGATCTGAGCCCTATACCTGGCTCATAGTGTTAAAAGTTGTGTTTCTCAAATTTTGTTTATTGCACAAGCAATTCAGGAAAACACTCTCACTGTAAGAAAAATTAAATACTGAAGATAAGGCTCAGCCAGACCTTGAAGTTTTTCTTACAGGAAAGGTGGTTGGGTGTGCAGTCTTCCAACAGTTTTCTATCTCTTTGCACACATATAAGTGTACATCTTGATGTAGGCATCTATCTGAAATTTGCTTTTTTCAGGCCTTTTTGTCATGTCAGCACATACAGCACCACCTCATCTCAAGGCTGGCTGTGTGGAGGCTTATTGGTAGGCAATGTGGCACATGTGGTCACAGTGTTCTCTGCCAGGTGGAGAACGCTGTGGCCACCAGGTGAAGAGACCACATGTGCCATTCTACTGTTCCCCACCAGGTGGAGCTGTTAGAGGCGCTGCTCAACTACTACCTTCTAGACACCCTCTACCAGGAGGTCAATGGTAAGAATCACCATGGATTTTTCCTAGTCAAGAGTGGACACTACTTTTGGGAGGAAAGAGGGCTGGACTTGGAATTGGGGAACAGGGCTCTACTGCAGTCTATGAGACCTTGGGTGGGTCACTTTTCTATGAGTGTCAGTGGCCTGCCTGTTTTTGCAAGGGGAGTGTTGAAGTCAACCTCATTTCCCTCCGGGGCTTAATACAGGTTGAGGGACTGGGGCAGCTCTTTGGACACTCACAGAAGTGCCCCCTAAACCATGAAGTGGCAAGTGGAAGACTAAAGACTAAGTTAACGCAGAGAGCGCAAGGTAGTCCACCTCTGAATCCACATTTCTGAGTCAGTTGCCAACTCCCTAGTCAAAAAAGAAAGCATCAAGACCTAAACCCCATCCCCTGACCGGTTTGGCTCAGCGGTTAAAGCCACAACCTGTGGACTGAAGGGTCGCAGGTTCATTCTGGTCAAGGGCATATACCTGAGTTGCAGGTTTGATCCCCGGCCCTAGTCAGAGTCGTGCAGGAGGCCACCAATGGACATGTCTCCCACCCTCCCCCACACTCTATCTAAAAAACAAAACCACAATGGAAAAATATTCTTGGGTAAAGATTAAGATTTATATATATATATATATATGACTAAACCCTGTTTCCATGAGGCTCTATCTCATTTGGCTGCAATAGAAAGCAAAGTGAGGGTGGAGGACAGAGAGCAGATGCCCACAGCTTCTTACCATGGCGTGTCCCGCCCAACCTACCACTCCTTCCACAGCCTCATGGCTGCGAGCTCAGGCTCCAACGGCAGCCTTCCTGGGCTTTCACCCCAGTTCTGCCCCTTCCTAGCTCAGTGACCTAGGATCAGTTACTTGGCCGCTCGGTGCCTCAGTTTCCTTATCTGAAAAACGAAAAGAATAATCTCATCTCCCTCAGAGTCTTTGGTGATTATTAAATGAGAATATTCTGTGTATAAAGTTTGCACAGAGGTATTATTTTTTAATCTTTGTTTATAATTGTTATTAACAAATCTCTCTCAATGTTGTGCCTCAACCTCCAGACAAATTGGCAACAGGTTTCCCCCTTCCTCTGCTACAACGTATTTGGCTCTACGACCCTGTTCTCCAGATCCACAAGGTCAGTGAGTTCAGGGGGCTCGGAAGATTTGGGGAGGGGATTGTTTAGCTCTCCAGGTTCAGAGGCTAAAGCTCGGTGGGTGAGGTCCAGCCAAGCCCTGCAGCTGGGAAAGCCTGGACTGGGTGGGATGCTGGATGCCACAGGACGTCCACCTGTCCTTCAGAAATGGTGCTTCTGTTGGAGCGGGAGGCGGTTGACAAGGTCTGTGCTACACTGTTCTGCCCTTCACTGGGAGTGGCCTGGGGTAACCTCAAGACCAGCTCATTTTAAAATACTGCAATCTTACATATGCGGACAGGCCAAGTTCTAAAAGCCATTTGTAACTTTTTAAAACATCTTCTAAATTCCCAAGTGGAAGAGCTTTATTATAAATATATGTTTGGTGTGCTCCCCCTCCCAGACCCATTGCCCTCCACATACACCCACAGTTTGAATTTTGGTGTACTTCCTTGAGTATTTTTTATGTCTCTAAGCATTTTAAAAAAATATTTGTGTGGTTTGAATAGTTACATTGCTGGTGCTCATACCTGTTCTCTTTGTTTTTGTTGCAATTTAGTCTTCCCCTGCCCACGCCCCGACCCCAATGTTAAGTACTGTCTCACCCACCAGATGAACTATAATTTACTTAACTATTTTAACATCAAGGAATATATCTAATTCTTCACTATTCTATCCACTATTCTGATCGAGCATTTTATGGTCCATCTATGCCCCACAGTTCAGGTTATCTTTCTAGAATAGCATCTGCAGATGGGCTGTCTGGGATGGTGGGCTTGTGAGCATCAAAGGAGATGCTGCATTGTGCCTGGTACATCATCAACATCCAGCAAACAACAGCTACTGAAGAGAATGAAGGGTCGGAGGGTGGTCAGGAGCACTGAAACACTGGCCAACTGGTATACTTGAAAATCAAATGTCCAAAAGTCTTTTGGGTACAAAGATACTCAACACTCAACTGCTGTTGAGAGTTTACAAAGAGTCAGAGTGTTGTTCAAAGCAAAGACTGAGCAACAATTCATGCAGCTGGCCTCAGTTTTTTCTTCTGTACAATGGGGTATAGCTCAAACCCCACCGGGCTCTTGAAACAATGAGAGGTCAAGTACAAAAGCTTCTAGCTCAGTTTGGCACGTGGGAAGTTATTGGAAGATGTATTATAGGCTATCATAGTCATTCATATTTTGAGGTCAATTCTGTCCATTCATTTGATGCCCAAAGGCAGGGGATGTATTGCTATGGAAAAGACTAGGACTTTGCTTTAACTTTAGAATCCCTGCCCCTTTGGTGATGGAGACCCCTAAGGAGGTAGGAACATAAACTCCAGAAGCTCACAATTTTGTAATATTTGCCAAAGAGAGAACATTTAGGTGACACAAAGGACATTTATGAGGCCTGCCAGGAAGCAGCAGCTTGGGAAACGGCAGATAAATCACCACCTTAGGGAAAGTAGCTGGCAAAAGCTGTGCTTTATGGAGACCATGGGGGCAGAGGCACACTCGCGATTTACGCCCTGGCCTGGTTGCTGGCAGAGTTTCCACAGACGTGGGCCTCCTTTTAAATCAGAAATGCACTTTTTGGAGTCGGGGATGCTTTAACCATCCTGCTCTGTCTTGTCTCTCCTAGGACTTCCTGTTCTTGGGTGCCAACATCCAGTACAAGAGAGACTGAGGGCCAGGAGACAAACGAGGCTCGGGGGACAGCAAGGTGCATCTCCAGATCTGCAGGATATCCCCAGAGATTCTGGGAGGAGGAAGACTTGTCTGTTCTCAGCGCTGGGGGCGAGGTCTGTCTGGCCTCTGCCCCCACACTCCTCCTCTTCCGGACGTGCGCCCACGTTCTGGACTCTGGACTTTACTTTCTCCACCAGGAGGAACCACGGTCCTCACTGGCCTGTGCAGTCTTTAAGGGCAGGCACTTTTTTATTCACCATCTGATCCCCATGCACAGTGCAGGCGCATAGTAGGTCCTCAATAAATATTTATTCAATGGATCAATGAAGGAATCACCTGGTCCTCCAGCTGGACCTCCCTCCTGCCCACCCTCTTTTGCCCATGGGATCTGTGGTCTCCAGTGTTTGACCCTGACCACACTCCCCTGTCCCATTGCCCCTGCTGTGGGGACCTCAATGAGAGAAGGGATTCTGCTTCCCGCTCAGCCCTGGACCTGCCATTGGTGCCTGCTCTCTAAGGGGCTTGTTTATGGGCAGTTCGTGGGCTCATTTTAATATATGCTCCCCACCCCCTCACTTCTTGCCTGCTGCAGACACAGAGCCGATGGGTCTCCCAGAAAAAACTCAGCCTCCTACTGCTTTCCCCATTAAAATGGGTATAAATTAGGAGAAAATGGATCCGTCTAGGTTTTTGGTCAGACCCAAATAAAAAGCTCACCCAACCGTTGTGTATGAGCCCCCAGCCTGGAGGGAGAGGCCATGGTTTCTAATTATTGCACAACCAGACTTTGATCAGACTTACTAAAGAGTGTTTTCCAAGTTATGTGATTGGTTACCCCGGGACTGGGAATCAGAAGACTCCTTCGATATTCTTTCTGTTGTGTTAATGAGCAGATGGATGGAGCTGCCGGCTAGCAGATAATTCACAGAGAATGGACTCATTTACCCTGTGTGTGTGTGACAGATGCATCCAAGACAGACTGCACAGCACCCAGCTGCCAGCAGGGTGAGCCAGGGCCTCCCGCCTTCCCCTCGTTCCTTTGGCTCTCTGGTCCGCCACCATCCACCCCTGTGGTGGACTCGAGAAAGGCTCAGACTTCTTCCAGGACTGGCCATATTGCTTTGAGCAGGTACCATCCCCCTTGGGGTCCTTGTCTATGAAGTAAGAGTGATAGTAATAGTAGCTACTTCCTAGGGCTGTTATAACGATGATGTTAGATAACCTATATAAAAAGGATGCATTCAGCCATAGTGGGGATTCCATATGTACTGGCCGAACATGCTTACCAAGCACCTGCCATTTGTGGGCACTGGGTTGCTCAGCACGGGATACGCAGAGGCGGTCAGACCCAGTTCCAGTCCCTGCTCGTAAGAGCATTGTCTCAGATACGGTGGACAGAGCCAGTACTGATTCCAATGTGTTTTCTTTGAGACAAGGAGGGAGATGATTCCAGGAAGTACCAGTGGAGAGAAAATGAGACAGGGAAGTGGGGGGAGCCTAGGAAGGGTACGTGATCAAGCAGTTGCCACCACAGGTGACGAGCTTACTCTTGCTGGGAAAGTCTGGGAGTCAGTGAAGAACAGTCCTCAGAGCATCCACTCACGAGCCAAGAGAACTGGGTTACGTATTCACCATCCGCCATCAGTCACTGTTTGAGGGGAGCGCCTGGGGGACGTTAGTTCTCTGGTTCTAGTCTGGGCAGAGCATGTCCAGTGTGCCTCTGCCTCTGGCTGATTTTAACTGATATCCTTTCCCTTTAACAACCTGTTACCATGAGCAGCACAGCTTTCCGTGAGACCCTGTGAGTCCTTCTAGAGACTTATAGAACTTACAGGTGGACGTGGGGACACCGGCAGCTGGTGTCAGGAGTGAGGGCGGTCTGTGGACTGTGTCCCATCTCACTTCACAGGGGGTCTCCAGTTCTCCAGCTCCTCCTGTCAGCAGACATTCCACTGGCCTCAGACCAGCAGATGACACTTGATATCTGTCCTCTGTGGCCTGGCTGAGCCTGGAGGGCCCCCATTTCCTGCCCTCCCCCCCCGCTGAGTCATCCTCAGCTCCACTCTTGGTGCTACCAACCCTGTATCGGTCAGGCCCCCTAACGGCACACTTCAGAATCCACTCTGGTTAGCAGAGGCAGAAGGAGGGTCTCAGTCTCCGGGTCGTTAAGACCAGCAGTGGTTACAATCACCCTCGCGCACAGTAAGCCCTCACTGAACGTCTTCAACAGGTTCTGCGACTTTAAGTGAAATGACATACCATGAAACCAGTGTTACCATCGGTGTAAACAAGACTTAAGTTCCTACAGCATCTCATCTATATTATAACGAAACGACGCTGAATGAAAGAACATTATTCAAGAACCTGCTGTATATGTCTCTGGTCTCGACCCCTCTTCTGAGATTCTGACCTGTCCCCTAACTATAGGCTTGACGTCCTCCTGGGGCAGCCTGGATTTGGGGGCTGCACCTGCCTCGTGTAACAAAAGAATCTATAAAAGCCTCCCGAGGATTTTCCCAGGAGTCGGTGCATAAATCCCGCGCCCCCCCAGCACATCTGCCTGGGCCTGCTTCTCCCAGCCCGCAGAGGAGCGCTGGTAGTAAAACACAGCCACACAGACGGCTGCTTTATGGGCCAGAAGAAACGATTTCCCACCTGGGACCACTAAAGCATCCAGAGCTGAATTCTCTGCTTTCCTCAGAGAAGGCTCTCCTCTCGCGGCAAGTGATCTCAGGAGGCCCTCAGGGCGGCCTATCAGCAGAAACCCCAGCGCAGGTAGGCCGTTTTTAAAGGGATGCTCTCACCTCTACCATTTCATCTTGGGTGCAAGGGTAGGTCCAGAGCCACCACCCGGGCCCCCAGACCCAATCGAGCCAGCTTGCTTTCAGCCCCACCCCACCCCCACCCCCAGCAAGCTTTCTGGGTCTGCAGTCCCATCCAGAGTGCTTCTCTAGGAGCTGTTCCTGCACAGAGTCATGTTAAAAGTCAATTTTAGAGATTTCTCGGGTCAAGATGGTGCATAGGTAAACACGGTATCGCCTCCTCCCACAACCACATCAAAATTACAACAAAACTACAACACAGACATCATTCAGAACCGCCTGACATGGAGCTGAATGGAAGTCCTACAACTACGAAATTAAAGAAGCCGCCACATGGAGACTGGTAGGAGGGGCGGAGGCAGATGGGCTGGTCCCACACCCATGTGTGATGGATAAAATCAGGAGGATATCTCGGCTGGGAAGGGCCTCCCTGAGGAGTGAGGTGTCCCCATCCCACACCAGGTGCCCCGCTCAGGGTTCCAGTGCCAGGAAGAGAATCCCTATCACTTCTGACTGGAAAAACCAGTGGGAACTGAGGCTCAGGGAGGCTGAAGCGGCTGGAGCCCCAGGCAGCTCCTCTTAAAGGGCCCGCAGACGGACTTACTTGAACTTGCTCCCTCTAAGCTCAGAGGAGAGGCAGCTTGAGGGGTGCCAGAGACATACAGGGAAGAACTGAGCTGTTTGGCCTCGGGATGAGGGCTGGAGAGGTGGCTTTCTCCTGGACAGACATGCTGGCGGAGGCTGATGTTCCTTCGGAGAGCCCTTCCCTGGGGCAGCAGACCACAACCATATCTGGGACTCCAGCAACCTGGCTCATACTGGTTGCCCCGCCCTGGTGATTCCCTGAGGCCCCGCCCCACCCAAATTTCAGGCCCACCAAGCTGTTTCCAAAGGCTTTCTCATAGGATTGGCCAGTCTTGGATCCTGCGTCAGAATTTCCTAAAATCTCTCAAACAAGCAGCATCTGGTCTCAGCGAGCCCCATACCTCTCATTAAGTGGCCCCAGGCCTGACACTAGAAGCAGCCAGACTTGGTTCACAATTTGGCTTTTCCTGGGCATCTCCAAGCCCAGCACAAGAAGCAGCCATTGGCAGATCACTTTGTAGCTTATGCTGGGTAGCCCTGGATAGAACACAGGCAGTGGCTGACTTTGACCCAGAGCCAACACACCCAGTGGACAGCTTCAGACCACATTGAAACACCACCACCCAACCACCTCCACAAGTAACACACTCAATGAGTGGACTCAGTGGGTATCAGAGCCCTGCTGAAGTAAGTCTTGCTCTGTGTGGTGGGCCCCTGCACAGCTGATCCTCCAAGGTAGTCAGAGGCCAGTAGTCAGTGGGCACAGCCAGTCCCTACAGCTGATCAAACTGAGTAAATCCCTCCCATTGACATGCCAACAGCAATCAAGACTCAATTACAACAGAAGGGTGTACAGTCCACACTAGGGGTGCACCTAGAGGGCCCAGCTGGGGTGACTAGGGAGGCTGTGCCACTGGATCTTACAGGACACCTACAACAATAGGCCACCTATAAAGTCTAGGAGACATAGTAACTCTATCTAATACATAGACACAAGAACAGGGAGGCAGCCAAAATGAGGAGACAAAGAAACATGTCTCAAATGAAAGAACAGAACAAAACTTCAGGAAAAGAACTAAACAAAATGGAGATAAGCAATCAATCAGATGCAGAGTTCAAAACACTTGTTATAAGGTTGCTCAAGGAACTTAGTGAGACATTCAAGAAACTTAGCAAGACCTCCAAGAAACTTAGTGAGAATACCAACAACATAAAAAAGGACTTGTCAGAAATGAAGGATGCACTAAGTGAAATAAAGAATAATTTACAGGGAATCAATATTAGAGTAGGTAAAGCCAAGAAGCAAACCATCGATTTGGAATACAAGGAAGCAAAAAGTACCCAAACAGAACAGCAAAAAGAAAAAAAATCCAAAAAAATGAGGATAGTGTAAGGAGCCTCTGGGACAACTTCAAGTGTGCCAACATTTGCATCATAGGGATGCCAGAAGGAGAAGAGAGAAAACAAGAAATTTAAAACCTATTTGAAACAATAATGACAGAAAACTTCCCTAACTTGGTGAAGTAAACAGACATACAAGTCCAGGAGGTACAGAGAGTCCCAAACAAGATGAACCCTAAGAGGCCCACACCAAGACACATCATCATCAAAATGCTAAAGGTTAAAGAAAAAGAGAGAATCTTAAAAGCAGCATGAGAAAAGCACCTCATCACCAACTAAAGAGCTCCCATAAGACTGTCAGCTAATTTCTCAAAAGAAACTTTGCAGGCCAGAAAGGAGTGGCAATAGATATTCAAGGTGATGAAAAGCAACGACCTACAACCAAGATTACTCTATCCTGCAAAGCTGTCATTTAGAATCGATGGACATATCAAGAGTTTCCCAGACTAGAAAAAGCTAAAGGAGTTCATCACCACCAAATTAGTATTATATAAAATGCTGAAGGGTCTTCTTGAAGGAGAAGAAGAACAAAAATATGAACATTAAAATGGCAATTAATACATATCTATCAACAATTGAATCTACAAACAAAATGAGCAAGCAGAACAGAAACAGACTCCTAGATAAAGAGAACTTTTTGTTGCTTGCCAGATGGGTGGGGGCTGGGGGAATGGGTGAACAAGATGAAGGAATTAAGAAGTACAAATTGGTTGTTAGACTGATAAACCTCAAAGGGAAGGGGGGAGGAAAGGCGGGATGAGATAAACCAAAGAACTTCTACGCATATATGCATAACCAATGGACACTGACAATAGTGTGGGGAAGGCAGGAGGGGGTGGGATTGGGGAGGAGGGGGTCAGCGGGGAAAAAAGGGTGGAACATCTGTAATACATTCAACAATAAAGATGAGATTTTTTTAAAAAAAGTCAAATGTACAAGAGGGCTTATACTAAGAAGCCACGGTGTCAAAGGGAATGACTTTTCTTTCTATTTCTTATTCTTTTGATGGATATTTCTAAATATCAAGTTATGTTCCTATTTCCCCTTTTTAATTTACCAACTTTAAACAAAATTACTAACTTTGTAAGGATTAAATGTATTAACCGGCCCCATTTAGCTTCCCTCTCTCAAAATAGTTATACAACAGTATTTTTGGTTTCTCTACTGGTAAATTTACAATTTTATGTACTATAGTCACGCATTGTTTTTTTTGCTCCATCAACTATATATAGATGGTGTCTCTTGACTTCTCTTTACTCACTGTGTGATCTTGGACCTCTCTGAGCCAAGTGTCCTCACCTGAAAAAGAAACTAGGTAGCTAGCCACAAAGCCATTTCCCTTTCTTTCTAGGCATACAACTATGTTCCCAGCCTACCTTGCCGTTGGGTGTGGCCGTGTGGCTGAGTTTGGGAAATGGAATGTAGGCAGAAGTGATATATGCCATTCTGAGCAGACTCCCCATAAACACCACCTGTTCGGTTCCCATTCATTCTCCTCTCCTCTCTCTATGAATGTTGACACCCAAGATGACTTGAGATAAATGTGTTGAAGTTGGCAGAGCCCTCAGGAGCCTGGCTCCCTGAATGACTGCATGGAACAGAGCTCCCTCCACACCCAACCATCTTTTGGACTTTACAAAAGCAGAACTAAACCTCTGTCATATTTAGCCACTGAGATTTGGGGATGTACCTGTTACAGAAGCTAGTTTTGGTTTTAATTGGTGCAGAAGGTAACAAAAGCAACCCATGAGACTATTGAAAGGCTTATATGCGGTAAGTACAAAGCATGTAAATTTATGCCTCTGTAGTAAGTGTACAATAAATGGGAGCTATTATTATTGCTAACACACTCCTTGGGCATCAGGCTTCTTGATGATGGATAGGAGGAACTGGGAGAAATAAAGGGTTCTGGACTAGAATGTTCAGGGTTCGGAGCTAGAATGTTCCTATGTACAAGACACTTTCTGATATAACCATTGTTACGTGTGTGTAGGTTATTCAGTGCTACTGTGTATATAGTGGGCAAATTTAAGTCCTTCTTGGAAACATCTGGACTTTCTAGATGTTTCAAAGTACACAAAGTGTGTTAAAAGTAGAGGTAGTAAAATCACACATCTTGTGGACATCCTTTTGATAAAACTCATATGTAATACTGTGTTTTGGAAATGGGACGATCAAAATGATCAGACCACCCCTCTGATCAGTACACATTTTTATATTTGTGCTGGTTCAGGGAGGAAGAAATAGAAAGTGCAAAGGGCTTTATGCCAGTATGTTTATAGTTAGGCAGCAGTAACCATCTTCCCATGTGCCTGTGCATTTTGTCTTACTTAGCTGTGTATATAGTGTATATGAAGGAAACCGTCCTAATTAACAACATCTAGTCTTTGTAGATGTTACAGAGGTTGCCAGTGTATAACAGAGGAGTAGTTAATAAACAAATACATTGCATACAGTTTGTGTTAAATTCCTAGGAAAGGCTGTTCTGAAAATAGCACGAAGTGAAATTGTTAAATTTGTCTACCGGATTTATCTAGAAGAGAAGGAGAAGTGTTCTAGGCTGGAATGTTCCTCCCTATTTAGAAGACACCCTTTAAGTCATTTTTTCCTGTTAATTCATAGGAATTGTTGCATTCTGGGAATAAATTGTTAAACTTGATGTCTTGGAGAGTATGCTGACCCTTCACAGGGGAAGGGAGAGGAGAGGGATACAAAAAAGCGTTCTGTGCCCATGAGTATCTAGACAAACTGAGATTGTCTAACCATTGTTATATAATGTGCGTTTTAGAATACATATTGCTATGTATTTAAGGATAAACAAGTCTTAATGCTCAAAGTATATTAAAAGTAGAGGTGGTAGATAATCCCTTTATAAAGCCCTTTAGTTAGTTTATAGGAAGGACTGTCTTCTGGGAATGTGTGTTAATCCACCTCTTGGAGCTAGGTGTCTTGTATTTAGTCACTGAAATGGTGGAGGAGGGAGAAGAGGAAGGGTGAAGGGAAGGGCTCTTTGCTAGTATCTCCATATCTAGAAGAAAGTTTTAGGTTATAACCATAGGTCCATATGCACATTTTTGTAAAGTTCCTGTGTTTATTGTGGACAAGGTTCATTATTTTGCAACATGGGAGCTATTTAGATGTCCTGAGGTGAGAGTGTATGATAAAAAGTAGAGCTAGTGAATTAACCAATCTGTAAATATCTTTTTGTTATAATTGTTAGAAAAGAGGCATCTTGGACATGGAATTGTTGAACCATCTCAGAAACGGACGCCAGGACTTGTTCATTAGGCTGGCAGCAGAGGGCAGAAGGAAGGGCAGGGAGGGGTGTGTGTGGATGTGCTCATGTTCACATTGTGATGATAGCCACTGATGTGTGTGCATCCCTTTGGCTGTGCTATAGGAATGCAGTGCTAATATTTCAGTTGCAACTTGCCTCCTTGCTAATATTTTTAAAGTATAGAAGCATTATACTTTGTGTATGCTGTTGATTTATGTCTCATTTTTATTGAACATTCAGGGAATTTAGTATGTTAATTGTAATTCTGCCAACATCTTTATCTAGATATTTGTTGCTATTTTGTCCTTTAAGTTTTTATCTCCAAGAAAGGCAGGATTACATTTTCTTCCAGATTGAGTTGGTGTAGGGTATTCTTAGTTATCAGAATACTCATATAGCTTTGGGACTTTAAAGTGGTAAATAATCACGATGTGTGAAAAGGCTTGATACATAACAGTACAATCCTAATTACAAAATAAAGGGAAGCTTAGTTGTGTAGACACGGGGGACTTAGAAGGACTCATCAGACTGTAAACTGCTTGTGATTATGGATAACTCTGTTCTTTGCTTCTTGTGCTTTTCAGTTTCCTATTACATGCACATGTTACCTTTTACAAAGTATGTTTTCATTGATTTTTTTTTTTTTTTTAGAGAGAAAGGAAGAGAGAGGGAGCGAGAAATAGAAATATCGATGAGAAACATGGATCGGCTGCCTCCTACATGCCCACTGCTGGGGATGGAGCTCATAACCCGGGCATGTGCCCTGTCAGGAATCTAACCAGTGACCTCTTGGTGCATGGGACAATGCTCAATACACTGAGTCACACCAGCTGGGCTGCACATGTTAACTTAAAAAAAAAAAAAGTGTTTTTTAAAAACCTGAAAAGAGAGTCCAATTTTATTCTTTTGTATCTGGATACTAGGTTTTCCCAAAATCATTTGTTAAAGATAATATACAGGGTGGGGCAACAGTAGGTCTACAGTTGTTTGGATGGAAAATAAAACAACAATTAATAAATAATAATACAACAATAAACTCTATGTTTCCCATACTCACAACTGTAAACCTCCTTTTGCCCCACCCTGTGCTTTACCCTCCCCACCATCACAGCATTGTGTAGTCTTGGCACCCTCGTCGAAGAAGATCATTTTGCCATATATGTGTAGGTTTATTTCTGAGCTCTCTATTCTCGTCCATGGGCCTATATGTCTGTCTTTATGTCAGTACCATACTATTTTGATTTCTGTAGCCTTATAATATGCTTTGAAGTCAGGAAGTGTGAGGCTTCCAACTTTGTTCTTCTTTTCTGAGATTGTTTTGGCTATTGAGGATCCTTTGTATTACCATATGAATTATAGGACTGTTCTTCTACTTCTGTAAAAAAAAAAAAAAGCCATTTAAATTTTGATAAGGATTGTACTGAATGTGTATATATCTTTGAGGAGTATAGACATTTTGACCATAATAAATCTTCCAGTCCATGAACATGGGATGTCTTTCCTCTTATCTGTGCTGTCTCTAATTTCTTTCACCAATGTTTTTTAGTTTTCTGTGTACAAAGTCTTCTTCTTCCTTGGTTAAGTTTATGCCTAAGTTGTTTATTCTTAATGCTACTGTAAATGGAATTATTTTCTTAATTTTCTTTTCAGATTTTTCACTTTTAGTGTATAGAAATGCAACCAATATTTGTATGTTGATTTTGTATTCTGCAATTTTGTTGAATTCATTGATTAGTTCTAATGGTTTTATTGTGGAACCATGTGTTTTATACATTAAAAATCATGTCATCTTTGAACAGAGATCATTTTGCTTCTTTCTTTTTGATTTGGATGCCTTTTTTTCTTTCTCTTTCCTAATTGCTCTAGCAGCACTTCCAGGACTATGTTGAATAGAAATGTCTCATTTCTAAGATCAAAGGAAAAGTTCTCCATGTTTCACCATTGAGTATAGGTTAGCTGTGGGCTTTTCATATATGGGCTTTATTATGCTGAGTTAATTTCCTTCTTAACCTAGTTTGTTGAGTATTTTTATCATGAAAGGTGTTGAATTTTATCAAATGCTTTTTCTGCATCTATTGAGATGATTATGTGATGTTTTTATCCATTCTGTTAAGGTGGTGTGTGATTTGTGTATGTTGACCCACCTTTGTATCCCACAGATAAATCCTACTTAGTCGTGGTGTATGATCATTGTAATGTGCTGTTGAATTCAATTTGTTAGCATTTTGTTTAGGATTTTTGCGTCTATAGACATTAGAGATATTGGCCTAATAGTTATCTCTTCTTGTACTATCTTTGTCTGGCTTTGGCATCAGGGTAACACGGGCCTCATAAAATGAGTTTGGATGTATTCCCTCCTCTACGATATTTTGGAAGACTTTGAGAAGGATTGGCATTCATTCTTTTTTAAAATGTTTGGTAGAATTCTCAGTGAAGCCATCTGGTTCTGGGTTTTTCTTTGTGGAGAGATTTTTAATTACTGATTGAATCTCCTTATTAGTTATAGGTCTGCTCAAATTTTCTATGTCTTCATGATTCAATCTTGGTTGGTTTTATGTTTCTAGGAATGTATCCATTTCTTCTAGCTTACCCAATTTATTGGCATATAATTGTTCATAGTAGTCTCTTATAATCCTTTTTATTTCTGTCATCGGTTATAATGTCTCTTCATTCATTTATGACTTTATTTGAGTCTTCTTTCTTTTTTCTTAGTCTAGCTAAAGGTTTATCAATTTTGTTGATCTCTGTAAAATAATAACTCTTAATTTCATTGATTTGCCCTGCTCAGTTAACCCTTCCTTTCCTCCAGTAATAAGATATACACCTGTCTAGACCATAAATAATCAAATAATCTCTCCTGGTTCAGAATTCTAGAAGCCTGTTTTCAGCTCTACAGTTCATTTGGCAACTGATTATGTGATACTGTGAACCACTATTTAAATATTTTGCTATCTAACTTCTCCTGAGTTGTATGTGTAACCTCCCTAAGTAGATTATCATTTCTTTGAGGACAGGAAACACAATGTATGTCCCTGTGTCACCCACAGCTCATTGCAGTACTGAGTTGGGTACTTAATATCTATCTCTGGCGATTTGATTTGAAGTCTCTTGAAACTGAACCTAACATTCCAATCTTTTCCGCAGTTATGGGCTGCCCTTGGCCCTTATCACATAGCTCCTCCAATTCAGGCAGCCCTTAATTATCTCCACATCCTCTGCTTGTGCTGCACATGCTCAGTTGCCCCTGCATTTTGCTTTCCTAGCACTCCTATTCAGATCAGAGCTCCCCAACGGTATCTCACCCTGTTCTCACTCTTCTGATGATTCCAAGCTGCCTACCGGAGCTCCAGAGGGTACTCAGAAGGTAGACGAGCCATGAAATGTTAAGACAGGCGGGTGGAGACCCAGGGCAGCAGGAAACAAAGAGAGGCCTACATTGTGGAGGGTAATCAAGAGCAGCAGGGATGGGAGGCCTGGTGGACTGAGATAATTTTTATCGTAGTTAATATTTGGGTGAATTTCCATGACAACTTCCCATTTCAGGAGAGCTTGAGTGTGGTTAAGGTCGTGCAGAGAGGGAGCATAGACTGAGGTGGCTCCAGGAGCAATGTCCCTTTTAGCTCTAACTTTCCATGATTTGAAGTTAATTACCTGTATGGGCTGTGTCCACCCGCCCCCCCAAATATATGCTGAAGTCCTAACTACCTCAAATTGGCACCTGTTTGGAAACAGGGTCTTGATAGAGGTAATCAAGTTAAAATGAGGTCATCAGAATGGGCCCTCATCCAATGTGACTGGCGTCCTTATAAAAAGGGGAGATTTAGCAAGATGACGTGAAGACAGCCCTATGACGACAGAGGCAGAGACTGGACTGACACAGTTGCCAAGGAACGCGTGAGGCTACCAGAAGCTAGGAAGATGCAAGGAAGGACTCTCCGCAAAGTCTCGCAAGGAGCATGGCCCCTCTGTGTGTCCCTAGATTTCAGACTTCTGGCCTCCTGAACTATGAGACAATACATTTTTGTTAAGTCACCCAGTATGTGCTACTTTCCTACTGCAGCCTTAGAAAATGTCCAGTTTCTTTCCCTTATCCATAAAAGAAGCACTTCATGTCAACCTCCCGGGAGGGGGAGGGTTCCAGCTGAGATCAAGACACCAATGGGCTTTAAATTAGCCGCGCAGAAGTCAGCTTTCTCGCCCAGTTTACAAAATGACGACAGCTGTTTCAAGTACTCTTTTGAGAGGAAAATCTTCCAAAGTGTTCCCTGGGACGAGGGCTCCCCGGTTGTTGGGTTCTTTCCTCCGGGGAATGTCCTAGATTGCTCAGCTCCCTCAGGACCAATCCTGCCCGCCTGCGTGAATCTCAGATGCGCTGAGGCAGAGAATCAGATGGCGAGTTGGCTGCTCACGTTTGGTGTTCAATTATTTGGAAAAAATCCTTTTTGTTTCCATCAGAGCGTTCCGTTTCCCCAATCTATGTGCCAGTGTGGGCGGGAGAGAAAATTTACTCATTCTGCAAATATGTATCGAGTCTGTACTGTATGCCAGGTGCTGTGAAGGTACTTGGGATGTGTCTGTAAACAAAACAGACCCCCAAATTCCCACCTCTGCAAAGCTTTTATTCTAGTGGGAGAGAGAGGCGATACACAGAAACATAAGCTAATTATATAGTAGGTTAAGAGATGATAATGGTTATGGGAGAAAACAGAACGGGTTATAATCCAGTCTTCGAGTTCGTGCTCATGTAGTCCCAGCTGTAAGCCATTAGGAATGACCTCCTGTGTCCTTTCACAATGGACCCATGGTTTTCTGAGCACTTCCTTACTCTCCAAACCCGAACATGTTCCAGCCTCGTGTTTGTTTGTTTTTTATCCTCACCCGAGGACATTTTCCATTTTTTTTTGTACAGACAGAGTGGGAGGGAGAGAGAGGAACAGAGAGAGAGGGAAACATCGATGTGAAAGGGACACATCGAGTGGCTGCCACCCGCACGACCAACCAGGGCCGGGGACAAACTGCAACCAAGGTACATGCCCTTAGCGGGAACCGAACCCGGGTCTCTCCGGACCGCAGGTGGACGCTCTAACCGCTGAGCCAAACCGGCCAGGGCCCAGCCTCGTGTTTTACTTTCCCTACCCAAGCTCTGGAATTAAACATTTATCCAAGACACTCACATTTTTAAAAATAGAGACATGGTATTTAGAAACCATGATCTGGGCACTAGATCTCTGGATGTGCTGGTTGCTATTGGGATGTCATGGAACAAATACACATGGGTGAGCTAATACATTCATACGCATCCATATTTATTTCTATGTTTATCCATCTGTAAATACATTTAAAACATGGGTTTATACTTACAGTCCGGGTTCCAATCCAACACCACACAGGGTTATTCTAGCTCCTTTTTTTTCCCTCACCCGAGGACATTTTTCCATTTTTTGTTCAGGTAGAGTGGGAGGGAGAGAGAAAGAGAAACATTGACATGAAAGGGACACATCAAGTGGCTGCCACCCGCATGACCAACCAGGGCCGGGGACAAACTGCAACCGAGGTACATGCCCTTAGCGGGAACCGAACCCGAGTCTCTCTGGACTGCAGGCTGACGCTCTAACTGCTGAGCCAAACCAGCCAGGACCATTCTAAGCTCTTTATATATATATTTTATTTTCTTATTCATTTATATATTTATTTGAGAGAGAGAGAGAGAAACATCGATTTGTTGTCTCACTTATTTATGCATTCATTGGTTGGTTCTTGTATGTGCCCTGACCAGGACCGAACCCACAACCTCGGCATATTGGGATGGCCTCTAACCAACTGAGCTACCCGGCCAGGGTGCTTTCCTTATTTCTAGTTTGTTTTTGTGACCGTGAGAAACCTTAGTGCCGTTACCCACAGCGTATTTAGTCTCTTGCTCAATACTCGTATGCACACATCACGAAGCAGAGCACACCACCTGTGTGCAATTCCTTTTGTCTGTGGGCCTACGTTATTCAGTCAGAATACTGTTTTCCAATGTTACTCAGGTTAGTTCTTTTATTTCCCGTATTCCTCCATGGGGTTATCCTATTCACTGGTCACACGGGTTTATTTGCTCTTCTTGTATGTCAGTTTGGGTTTCTTCCCCATATCCTGGTTGTTTGGGTTATTTGTTTCTCGGGCATGTGAAATGTTACTATGGTTCTAGGAGTCAGGGTTATACAAAAACATGTACTCATCAGCACTAGGTATTGTCAGTATTTTTCATTGTAGGCATCCCAATAAGTGTGTAATGCTATCTCAAGGTGGCTTTAATTTGCATTTTCCTAATCATTAATGACATTGAGCGTCTTTTCTTTTCTTTTTTTTATCCTCACTCAAGGACATTTTTGCATTTATCTTCAGATAGAGCAGGAGGAAGAGAGAGAAACATCGATGTGAGAGAGACACGTCGACTGGCTGCCACCCATACAACCCCAACTGGGGCGGGGACAAACTTCAACCCAGGTACGTGCCCTTAGTGGGAATCAAACCCGGGACTCTCTGGTCCATGGGCCAACACTCTAACCGCTGAGCCAAACCGGCCAGGGCTGAACATCATTTCATGTGCTCATTTGCCATCATCATATCTTCTTTGGTGAAGCGTCTGTTCAAGTCTACACACTTCCGAATTGGATTGCTACCTTAATGTTGACTTCAGAGAGTTCTTTATGTATTCTGGACACGAGTCTTTGTCAGATATGTGATTTGTACATATTTTCTCCCAGATTATGGCTTGATTTTCATTTTCTTAACAGGGTCTTTTGCAGATCTAAAGTTTTTAATTTTGATGAAGTTCAGTATATCCATTATTTTTTTCCCTTGTGTTTTTGGTATCATACCTAAGAACTCTTCACCAAACCTTAGGTCATGCAGTTGGCGTCTTCACACACTTGTTTGTTTCTGATCCCCATCCAAAGATACTTCTCTCTTTATCTTCAGATAGAGGGGAAGAGAGGGAGAGAGAGGAAAAGAGAGAGAGAAACATCAGTGTGAGAGGGACACATCATCTGGTTGCCTCACGACCCGACTAGGGGTGGGGACAAACCGCAACTGAAGTACATGCCCTTGACCGGAATCGAACCCACGACTCTTTGGTCAGCGGGCTGAAGTTCTAACTGCTGAGCCAAACTGGCCAGGACTCCATGCACTTGGGCACCAGGCCCTCGTGGTATAAACAGAGCCGAGTGTATAAACACTGCCATGTTCTAATGTTCTACCAAGGAACTCTGGAGGGTCCAGGAATTCTAAATCTGAACCTGGCCCCTGGCCGGTTTGGCTTAGCGGTTAGAGCGTCGGCCCATGGACCAAAGAGTCACGGGTTCGATTCCGGTCAAGGGCACGTACCTCGGTGTCATGCAGGAGGCAACCAGTCGATGTGTCTCTCTCACTTCGATGTGTCTCTCTCTCTCCCTCCCACTCTATCTGAAGATAAATGGAAAAATATCCTCAGGTGAGGATTTAAAAATAAGTAAATAAATCTGAACCTGGTTGTCCAGGTCAACATGAAGGTATATTGTTCAGGTAGAAGGGTAGAATATTTTAATTGAACTGTTTGTCAGCTGGGTTTCTAAACATTATGTAGACGTATGGCATGCGGGCCTCAGTTTGACTCTTGTCTTGGGTCGCATAAATGTCCTGGGAGGGCCTGGTTAATCATGTTGCTTCTGGGGAGAAAGGTGGGACTTGGGGGGTGAAAGAGGGTACTATGGGCTAAATTATGCTTCCCCCCACCCCCCGCAGAATTCATGTTAAAGCCCTAACCCTGCCCTGGCCAGTTTGGCTCAGCAGTAAGAGAGTCACCCGTGGACCAAAGAGTCCCGGGTTCGATTCCAGCCAAGGGCACATACCCTGGTTGCGGTTTGTCCTGGGCTACGGGAGGGGTTGTGTGGGAGGCAACCAATTGATGTGTCTCTCTCACATCGATGTTTCTCTCCCTCCAGCTCTATCTGAAGATAAAAGTAAAAATATCCTCAGGTGAGGATTAAAAAAATTTAAAAAGCGCCCTGGCCAGTTTGGCTCAGCGGTTAGAGCGTCGGCCTGCGGTCCGGAGAGACCCGGGTTCGGTTCCCGCTAAGGGCGCGTACTTCGGTTGCAGTTTGTCCCCGGCCCTGGTCGGTCGTGCGGGTGGCAGCCACTCGATGTGTCCCTTCATGTCGATGTTTCTCTCTCTCTCTCCCTTCCTCTCTCTCCCTCCCACTCTATCTGTACAAAAAATGGAAAAATATCCTCGGGTGAGGATAAAAAAAAAAAAAAAAAATTTAAAAAGCCCTAATCCCTACTACCTCCAAATGTGGCTGTCTTTGGAGATAGGGCCTTAAAGAGGTGATTCATTTAAAAGAGGCCATCAGCCTGGGCCCTAATTCAAACTAACTGATGCCCTTAAAAGAAGAGGAAATTCCAGACATAGACACCAGGGTCGCTTGGGCAGAGAAAGACCGTGTGACGCAGCAGTAAGGGGCCAGCCATCCGCAAGCCCAGGAGAGAGGCTTTGAAGAAACCAGTCCTGCTAAGCACGTTGACCTTGGACTCTCAGCCTCTAGAACTGTGAGAGAACAAAGTTCTGCTGTAGAACCGCCCTCCACCCCCACCCCCAGTCTGTGGCGTTTGTTTTGGTGGCCCTAGCAAGCTGATACAGAGGGCTTTAACTTTTTGCTCTATTTTTATCTTTGACTTTTGTTTCAACTGTACGTGTATCCATGCATTATTTATGTAATTAAAAAATACGTATGAAAATATCCTCTTCTTGTGCTTATCTGTCATTTCTCATTTCTAATTGTGCCTTCTCTGTGTGTGTTTTTCTCTCCTTGATTAAGCTCGCTAGGGGCTTATCTCTTGTTCTGGGAGGCTTTTTTCCACAATGAATCAGCTCTTCAATCGATCTTTGTTTTCTGATTCATTCATTTCTGCTTGACTACGTTCTGTCCTCCTCTCCTTAGGTTTATTCTGGTGCTCGTTGTGTATCTTCCCGGGTTGAAGGTTTCATTTCTCTTTCTCTCTTGCTTTTTCAGAAATATGCGTTTAGATTACATTTTCCTTTCAGTATATTTTCAGCTGTATCTCATTGTTTTCGACACGTTGCGTTTTCCTCTTTTTTTTTTTTTTCTTTTCCAACGTTGGTTGAACTTGCAATTTTGACTTCCTTTTTTTCTCAAATGAAGAATCTTGAGGAGAGGTTTTAAAATTTTCCACGTGGTTGGTTTTTTTTATCTCATTTCTCTTTTGTTTTAATTCCTGGTTTTATTACTCGGTGGCAAGAGGGGTCTCTACTATGTCTGTTTTGGGGACAGGGACTGATATTTTCTTTATAGCCATGGTCAATTTTTATAAATGCTCTCGTGGGTGTTTCAACGGAAGGTACATTCTCTGGTTGTGGGACACGCAGTGCAATTTTATCACTAATACCAACCCGATTGGTTACTTGAGTCAGATCCTCTGTGACCCTCATCACCTATGGCTCATGGTGAAGCCCGGAGCCACCCTTTATCCGGTGTGGTTCAGTTTCCTTGTCTCTGGTCAGCTGCATTGTGGAGGGGTGATGTCGGAAGGGTGCTCCCCATCTCTCCACTCCTCGCCCTGCGCTCAGGTTGTTGGTTTGGGTTAGGATCCCAGCTCAGAACAAATAAGGGCAGTGAGGTTACTGGGTCCTCCCTGCAGCCCAGGCCCCCACCGTCCTGGGGCTTGAAGACAAGCCCAAGGTGGGACCGTCCCTAACTCTCATGAGTTCACCTCTGCTCTGAGCAAAGCCCTGCAAAGATGTTGTCCTGACTCTTCCGGATCATCTCACTTACTTTTGAGGAACCTGCCCCTACTTCGTACCCGGGAGAATGACAGGTCTTCCTTAACATGTTACAGATATTTCCGTGAGTCTAGAGGCACTCTGGCCGATTCGCTCACATCTGCCCGGTTCTCAGAGATGGCCTGTTCTCCTGTGACTTGCTCCGTCACTTTGTCTCTGCCGCTGCTGCTGCCCATCTGGGAGGTGTGAAGAAGACCATCGGGCCTCCACTTGGCCAGCTCTCCCTCCTCGAGCCCATCTAAGCCGATCGCTCTGCCTCTTGCCACATTCTACGAAAGCCAATAACTGGATCCTCACTAAACTGAGAAACCACGTGTTGAAGATATTCATTTTGTGGACCCCTGGGGACATCTCAAAGGTCATTCTGAAACTGAAGTTCAGCAGGAAACCCATGTGCCTCTGATGAGGTCAGACAAGGCATGCCGAGGCGCTGTTGGAGAACACAGTGGCTTCAAACCCTAAGTCCCAAGGACAGAGAGATGCTCCAAACTGTGTCTCACACAGGCAAGTCGGTGTGGCCTCTAGATAAGCAGCAACAAGGCTTATTAGGTTTTTTGTTTGTTTTTGTTTTTTTATCCTCACCCAAGGACATTTTTCCATTTTTTATTCAGATAGAGTAGGAGGGAGGGGGGGAGAGAGAGAGAGAGAGAGAGAGAGAGAGAGAGAGAGAGAGAGAGAGAGAGATATCAACATGAAAGGGACACATCGAGTGGTTGCCATCTGCATCACCCAACCAGGACCGGGGACAAACTGCAACCGAGGTACATGCCCTTAGCAGGAACCGAACCCGGGTCTCTCTGGACCACAGGCCGACACTCTAACCGCTGAGCAAAACCGGCCAGGGCAAGGCTTATTAGTTTAATAATATTCTTTTTATTTATGCGCAACATCAGGGAGTCTGTTGAGTTCTATATGAACACTGTATTCTCAAACTTTCTTTGCTTTTGCTTTAATGTTTTATCTTTGTCTTGTCCTTTCCATTTTGTTCTTTTTATTCCTCCTTCTGATCCTGTAACAGATTTGTAAGCATGAGTATTTCTAATGTCCAGGAAGTGTTTTTATGACTCTTTCCCCTTTCCTTTGAATAAGATCTTACTAAGTCTTTCTTTAACCATAACTCTTACCTTCTCATAGTCTTTTAGAAAATAGAGGGATCTTCTACTTGCTTTAACTGACGATTATTATATAAAACATTCTTCATGTGTGTTAGTCAGGTTTCACCATGTTGTGCTGCAGAACAAACAGCCCCAAGGTCTTAGAGGCTAAACAATGGTTTGCTTCTCACTCACATGACATGTCAGCCGCAGCTCCGCCTCAAGTCCACTGCATTCTGGATTCAGGCTGCAGGAAGAAAAAGATTAAAGCACAAGAGGGACAAGCTAGCCAAATCTAACCCTTTCAAAAGGGTTTTCCCAGGAGCTCACCCCTTCCTGATTCACGGGTGGTCATTCAGCAGCCTCCTAGAGCACAGGCAGCAACTTCGGTACCAGGTTCCTCCAGTATATGGCAGCCAGCCCCGCACAGAGTGATCAGTAGCCTCCCCCAGCACCCCCACCATTGGCAATTTTATATCCAACTGCCTCCACCGAGACACCTCCCTGTGAATAGCTTTCCCTGGCACCACAGAGGACAGTTTTCTGAGAAGTTCCAGATGACAGATTTCCAGCAAGTTCCACCTGCACAGAACACAGAGGTTCCTCTGTCACAATCATGCCTTCTCCAACAAAATCTGGATTCAGCCGGTGTGAAGAGAGGGGGGTAGGGAAGAACTTTATCTCAGCCCTAACAGTTGTGGCCACTCCTTATACCTGCTACTTTACTGCTGCATTCTTCAGAGTTCTCTTTACTTCTTACTAGCTAATCCCTCATTACTGCAATCCCCTGCTACCATGAATAGTTCTTTATATTAAAACTTCCCTATTCGAATTGCTGTGTGGTTTTGCTCTCCTGATTGAATCCAGACTAATACACCCAGCCAGCATTTTGGCTCACAGCTCATTGGCCAGGACTAGCTGCCGGTCCTGGGAAATGAATCACTTGCAAGCTGGGCAAGTGGCCACGTCAATGAATTCAGGCTTCCACTTATAAGAAAGAAGGGGAAATGAAGTCTGGCATAAGCAACTGGCAGTGTCTGCTGCAGTAGCAATAGATACTGATAAAGATGCCTTCTAAACTCTGTTTTCTTGGACATGTCTCTTGCCCACACCCATCGGTGGAAATCCCCACCCTCTCAGGTCATCAGGCCCATTTCACACCATCCTCCCAGACACTGTGGATCCCTTCCCTTAACAATCCCCTCAATGCAATCTATTAGAAAAGGATTAAATAAATGGAACAAATTCAACAAGTATGATTTGCTCTATAGCGATCATCACACAGACCAGACCAGATACCCCCACAGCATCCCACCAGAATTTTTTTTTTTATCCTCACCCAAGGACATTTTTGCATTTATCTTCAGATAGAGCAGGAGGGAGAGAAGGAGGAAGAGAGAGAAAAAAAATCAATGTGAGAGAGGCACATCGACCGGCTGCCACCTACAAGACCCCAACCAGGCCCAGGGATAAACTGCAACCGAGGTACGTGCCCTTAGCAGGAACTGAACCTGGGTCTCTCTGGTCCATGGGCCGCCGCTCTAACCGCTGAGCCAAACCTGCCAGGGCTCCCACCAGTCTTTAAAAGCCCCCCAGTCCCTCCAGCCTCTGTATCTGCTAGACAACAGTCCCATTGGCCCTCTGTGGGCTGTGATCCATGTCATTTCTGCCTCCTTACAGGGAGACTGACCCAGTGTCTGTCCCTTCCAGCTTCCTGCCCAGTCACCAGCCCCCACAGTCAGGGAAAAGCATCCCCTTCCTTCTCAGCATGCTCCCAGAGCTCAGAGCACGTGCTGGAGACACGGATGTTATTCCTCCCCTCCCCCCCCCTCACTCAAGCACAGGTTCCAGCCCAGATGGAAATAGGTGGTTACAGTGACTTGTTGTGTGACTTTGTGCAGGTTACTCTCTCTGGAATTCCTCAAGGCTTTTGTGAGGGTTAAATGAGAAAGTGAATAGGTGGTGTTTGTCACAGTGCCTGGCACACAGTAAGCTCTCAGTAAATGCTAGTTGGGAGTATAGTTACAATTATTATTTTTACAGTTCCTGGCTAGCTCTTCAGAAAGAAGGGTCTCTCACCTCAAGGAGTGGCTCATCTCTGGCTTAGGAATCTCCAAGTGAGTTCTGACCACTTTGAGGTCCTGGGGCATCCAAAGAAGTCATTCTAAAAGGACAGGCAGGAGTACAGAAGGCAGACAGTCCAAGCAGCCAAGCCCTCCTGGTAGATGTTAACTTGAACTCATAGTGAGATGGTCCAGAAATGGGAAGCTGCGTTAAAAGTGCGGCCTGCAGCGCCATCTGCTGGTCATATTTTGGAATGTTATGGCTGAGAAGAATGAGATAACTGGTCACCCAGGACACAGGTTTACCACACAGACTCCTGGCCCACACTCTCAGGGGTCCTGGGATGTCTGCATGTTTATCTAGTCCTTCAGGGGATTTTCATGCAGGTGATGCAGTGCTCCCCACCTCTTCTTAAAAGGGAACCCTATTTTAAAGTTGTGAACAAAAATGTTGACAATGATGTGATGCACTGAGACGTATTCCTGCCCCAAACACCCAACCTGAATCTAATAATAAGGAGACGACAGACAAACCTAAAGAAAGTGACTGACCTGTACTCTTCAAAAATGTCAAGGTCATGAGAGACACAAAAGATTGAGGACCTGTTACTGACTCAAGGAGACTAAGGAGAGAGGACAGCAAATGCAATATATGATCCAAGATTTTCTTTGGCCATTACAGGACAATGGACAAAATCTGAATATGGTCTGCTGATAACAGTATTGTATCAACATCAACTCCATGACTTTGATCACTGTACTGTGTGACTATGTAAGAGGATATCTTTGTTTTTAAGGAACACAAACTCAAGTACTTGGGTGTAAAGGGCCATCAGGTCTGCATCTGACTTGCAAACAGTTCAGGAAGACAACATATATAATCCTGAATTAGAGTGTTCAGGAATTCTTTATATTGTTTTTTGCAACTTTTCTAAGAGTCTAACTTTTCTAACTTCTTTTTTTTTATTTTTTATCCTCACCCAAGGACATTTTTCCATTTTTTGTTCAGATAGAGTGGGAAGGGAGAGAGAGAGAGGGAAACATCAACGTGAAAGGGACACATTGAGTGGTTGCCCCCGGCATGACCCAGCCAGGGCCGGGGACAAACTGCAACCAAGGTACATGCCCTTAGTGGGAACCGAACCCGGGTCTCTCAGGACCGCAGAGTGACGCTCTACCTCTGAACCAAACCGGCCAGGGCTAACTTCTTTAAATAAGAAGTTAAAAGATTTTTTTCTCTCCAATTTTTATTAATTTATTTTTGTTACAGATGTTTCTCCTTTTTCTCCCCTAGATCCCCTCCTCCTCATCCCGCCACTCCCCCTCATTCCCCCTAGCATTGTTGTCTATGTCCATTGGTTACGCATACATGCATATAAGTTCTTTGGTTCATCTCCTCCATCCCCCTCCCCATCTCCCTACTCTGAGCTTTGTCAGTCTGAACCATACTCCTTTCTATGTTTCTGCGTCTACTTTGTACATCAGCCCACCTTGTTCATTATATTCCACAAATAAGTGAGATCATGTGGTATTTGTCTCTCTCTGATTGGCTTATTTCACTTAGCATAATACTCTTGAGGTCCTTCCATGTTGTCTCAAAGGATAAGAGATCTTTCTTTCTTACAGCTGCATAGTATTCCATTGTATATATGTACCACAGCTTTTTTATCCACTCATTTATTGATGGACAGTTGGGCTGTTTCCAGATTTTAGCTATTGTAAATAGTGCTGCTATGAACATAGGGGTACATATATTCTTTCTGATTGGTGTTTCAGGCTTCTTAGGATATATTCCTAGAAGTGGAATCGCTGGGTCAGATGGCAGTTCAATTTTTAATTTTTTCAGGTAACACCATATTGTTTTCCACAGTGGCTGCACCAGTCTGCATTCCCACCAGCAGTGTACTAGAGTCCCCTTTTCTCCACACCCTCGCCAACACTTGTTGTTTGATGATTTGTTGATGGCGGCCATTCTGGCAGGTATGAGGTGAAGAAATTAAAAGATTTTTTACAGCCCTCCTGAGAAAATAAAGAGTGACATAATGCCACCATAATTCAGTTGCTCATTAAAACAGTAACTCCTGCCCTGGCTGGTTTGGCTTAACAGTTAGAGTGTTGGCCCAAGGTCTAAAGGGTCGATTTCTGGTCAAGGGCATGTACCTGGGTTGTGAGTTCGATCCCCGGCCCTGGTCGGGGTCATGCAGGAGGCAACTAATCTATGTGTCTCTCTCACATTGGTGTTTCTCTCTCTCTCCCTCCTTCCTTCCACTCTATCTAAAAATCAGTGGGAAAATATCCTCAGGTGAGGATTAACAAGGAAAAAAACAATAACTTCCTTTTTATGGAGCCCTTAGTAGGTGCCACTCATGTGCGAATTACTTTTTATAGTTTATCTCATTTAATTCTCATAGCAGTCCTAAGAGAGAGATGCTATGATTAATCCCCAATTTTCAAATGCAAAAAAACCTACACCTCAGAGAGGTGAAGTGACCTGCCAAAGGTCACACAGCTAACAACTGATGGAACTGGGATGGGCTCTCTGAATCCAGAGCTATAAATATCCAACTAGCAGCACGTAGGGTCCACAACACTGGATGACAGGGTTCTTATTAGTGAGAGGACTGGGGACCACCTCCGACAGCTACCAGATTGAACTCTACAGTGTCTCCAGAACATAGCTGGGCTCTGCCTCTGGCCATGCTGTTGCTCCTGGCTGTCCTTCTCACTGTCTCCAATGTCCCTCTGTTGTAACCCAGGAGAGTCATCCTCACTCAGACATCAAGTAATTTTGAATATTAGGAGTTTATTATCTGCGCAGGGACTGCAGCCAACCTACACAGAGGAGAACTGCAGCCCCGAGCTCAGGGGGAGGGCTGCTTATATAGGACAGGGGTTACTCAAGAGTTTAGCAGAGCAAGCAAGCTACGTGTACAGAAGCAGATATCAGCAGTTAGTAACTGCACAAGTTGTTTGTTTTATATTTCTTAACATTTACTAGACCCTAGCCTTGAATGCCTCATCGCCCCGTCTGGCATCTCCTGATTAGTTAAGCTCATGGTCATGGCTGATGCATACCTTCCTCTTCAAGAATTTTTGCAAAAGCAACTTGGGTTCAAGGAACCCAGGAGAGGTTCCTTCTTCTAGCAGATGGAGAATTACTGGGTTATAACACCTCCCCTACTTCCTCTCTCGCCACCCCTCCTCATAGTTCTTTCCCAAGCCCTCTACCTGGGAAGGCCCTCTCCCTTCTCTGTAGCCCCACAACCCTCTCTCAGAGACTGTCCCACTCTCCATCTCCCGCCATCATGCCTTTGGCAGGGGCAGAAGAATGTCACTGTTGCTAGCTCCAGCTCTGGACTCAGACATCAACATCTGGCTCTGCCATTTACTGGCTGTGTGATCTTGGGTAAGTCACTTCACCTCTCTGATCATCTTATAAGTAAAGCAGAGCTATTATAGCCCAACTTATTATAAAGAGAAAGTAAATTGAGCCATACCAAATCTTTCATATAACATCTGACAAGCAGCAAGTACTTAAATGTTAGCTACTATTCCTATGTCCTATCTCCATAATGACTCTTTGAAATTTTTTCAGGTAAGTTAGTTAGAAGCCTGTGTCAAAGTTTTATTTCAATCTTGCCACAAAGCAAAGTCAGAGTTTTCTTTTGTTAAGAGTATTTCACAGGCAAAGAAAATGGTTGGATTCATTATTAAAAGGAATACAAGACAAAGAATGTCTGATAATCAGTCAGAGTGTTTGGGTAGCTGATTTCCCCAAAGAGGTTTTAATCTTGTTAAAGTTTATCAGAAAATTGCTGAAGCATTTACCAGGAATGCTAATTCGCTCCCAGAAGGAGGCTGTGAAATGCATTAAGCAAGAGAGTTCTATACCAGACTGTGATCGGGACACTTTTCTTAATCTCATCCATAATAATCAAGGCTGGCATTTCTTGAGGCCTCACTGTGTGCCCAGCCTGGAGCTGCACCCCCGGTTTGGCCTTAAGCAGATCCTGGATGCACGTCATCATAGCCTCTCCAACCCTCCTTGCTCCCGCTTAGCATATTCCCACTTCGTTCAGTGTCAGACTAGGCAGATGACTACTGAATCCTGATAAAATGGGTGGATGGGAGTAGCAACAATCTCAGCCCAGGCCTTTGCACAACTTGGGACACACACCTTCTCCTGTTGTCCACACCACCAAGACGGAAATAAATGGGTTTATGAGAGTAGAAACCACGTACTGCTCCCCGTTTAGTGGGGTATAAGTAGGTGCTGTTCAGAAGAATGTGACTTGGTTTCTTGGTCCAATACCATCAAGTAAGGCCTTTACCAGCTAGATGACAGGTGTTTTATTCTGGCCACAGAGCCCAGCAGAGCCACCAAAGGCTCATTACCAAGTATGGATGCCTTTCCTCTGACAGATAACAAAGAGTTGGTTCCAAGTTGCTCGTTAGCTTCATTAGGGATTTGTTGGACATCTTGCTACTGCATGAACAAACAGATGGACTTGGCTTTTGACTGCAGGGGTATTTTGGAAAGAGATCTGCCTACCCATTGTGAAAAGCAAAACACTGTATCCAGAGGTGGCACAGTGTCTCCAAATTGGTTTTGGATGAGGTCAGTTGTCCTCAAAGTATGGTCCCCAACCAGCAACATTAGCATCACATGGGAACTTGTTAGAAATGAGGAGTCTTAGTCCCCACCGCAAACCTACTGAATCACAAACTGTGGGATGAAGCCCAGAAATACATTCTTTAACAAGTCTTCTAGGTGATTTGGTTGCAAATTGAATTTCGAGTAAAGTTGTGATATCTTTTCCTCTTTCTGTCTTCTCTCACTCTCCATCATCTCCCCTTCATCCCAACTGTCTTCCCTCCTTTCTCCCATCCTTAGATTCGATCTCAGTACCCAGGAAGGCTGGGAGACCTCTTGGTGGATCACCAAGAGAGACGGAAGATGATCAAGCCCCAGGAAACCGTCACATTCTCCAGGTGAGTGTTAGAGAGCAGGCCTGCCTGGATGAGCTGGAAGACACCTTGATGGCTCCACGTGCTTCTGGGGCAGATGCAAGATCAAGTCAAAGTCTGGAATCTGTGCTGGCCTTAGCTGATTATAAGGATGTTTGAAGCAAAATGGTTTAGGACAAGGACAGCAACTGGGAGAAGAGGTGACAACGTGGCCATTAGAGAAGAAAACACAATGAACAACCATGGCATGGATCTGTCAGAACACGTAAGCGGACGCTTGAATAGATTTCCTGCAGATCCGGGGGCTGATGACATTCAGTGGATGTTCAAGGATATTCAAGGAAAGGGTGACTCCTGAAGGCTGAAGAACTTGGAACACTCATGTAATACCCACAAAAGGAAGACATAACCCAACTTACTCTTTTAATAAACACTTGCAACTCACCATGGCACGTGCTGGATTTGAGGCGGAGGGTGGATCTGGTACCTTGCTCTGGTACTGTGGTCCCATCTACTAAGCCCTCCAGCCATGTCTGGGTCTGCTTAGGCCACTCAGGATCCCTGGGCAGCTCAGGGAAACTAAATTCCAAGGGCTCCTGCTATAGATTGAATTGTGTAGCCCCAAAATTTACATGTTAAAGCTTAACCCCCAATATGACTGTATTTGGAGTGAGGAGGTAATTAAGGTTAAATGAAGACATGAGGGTGAAGCTCTAATCCAGTAAGATTAGTGTCCTTATAAGAAGAGACACCAGGTAGGCCAGGAAGGGCTCTCTCTCTCTCTCTCTCTCTCTCTCTCTCTCTCTCTCTTTCTCTCTCTCTCTCTCCCTCCCTCCCTCCCTCTTTCTTTGTCTCTCTGTCTCTCTCCCTCTCTCTCTCTGTCCCTGTCTCTGATATGAGAGCACAGTGAGAAGGCAGCCAACAGCAAGCCAAGAAGAGATCCTTCACCAGAAACCAAATTGGCTGGCCACCCTGAGCTTGGACTTTCCAGCCTCCGGAACCGTGAGAAAATAAAATTCTGTTGTTTAAGCCACCCAGCCTATGACCTTTTGTTATGAAAACCCGAGCTAACACACCTCCCTCTGCCTGACCACCACTCCAAGTTGTCCAGTTGTCCTAGAGTGTTAAATGGGAGGTCGAATTGGTGATTCCCTCCTGGCCTCAGTGTTTCCCCAAATCCACGTTCTCCTTTTCCTCTAAAAGCCAGTTCCCAGGAGGAAATTGAAAATAAGAAAGTCCACAGAAGGAAAATAATATACCCATCCGAGCCTTTTTCACCGGCTTTCTATTCTCCTTCTCCTTCCTCAGTCCCCCAAGGTCAAATGCAGCAGGCTTTTCTTGTGTGACTCTGATATCTTTATCCTTCCTGACTCCAGCTAAGCCTTAAGGGTGGACAGAAGTATCGAGTCCACCCGAGTGAAAAATTCAATGGGAATGGGTCTCCAAGTTTGTTGGTATAAAGGAGAGATTAAAAAATTGGGAGAGTCCTGGCTGATTTGGCTCAGCGGTTAGAGCATCAGCCCACGGACCAATGAGTCGCAGGTTTGATTCTGGTCAAGGGCACGTACCTTGGTTACAATTTTTCCCCGGCCCTGGTTGGGGTCATGTGGGAGGCAACCCGTCGATGTGTCTCTCTCACGTCGATGTTTCTCTCTCTCCCTCTCTCTCTCTTTCTCCTTCCCTCCCACCTATCTGATGATAAATAGAAAAATATCCTCGAGTGAGGATTTAAAAAGAAGAATAAGGAGAGCCCTGGCTGGTTTGGCTCAGTGCTTAGAGCGTTGCCCTCCAGGACCGGAGGGTCTCAGGTTCAGTTCCTGGTGAAGGGCACGTACCTGGTTTGCAGGTTTGATACCTGGCCCTGGCCAGGGTCATGCAGGAGACATCTGATCAATGTGTCTCTCTCACATCGATGTTTCTCTCTCACATTGATGTTTCTCTGTCTCTCCCTCCCTCCCTTCTTTCCACTCTATCTAAAAAAATCAATGGAAAAATATCCTCGTGTGAGGATTAACAAAAAGAAAAAAATAATACTAATAATTGGGAGAATTTTTCCTTGCAAGGCTTTTGTCCTGTTGCATAATCTTGAGTTCTGAAACATGAGCCTTCTTTTTGAAAATGTGTTTTTATTAATTTTTTTAAGAGAGAGAGAGGAAGGGAGAGATAGAAACATCAGTGTGAGAGAGATACAGCGATCGGCTGCCTCCTGCACGCCCCTTGCTGGGGATCGAGCCTGCAACCCAGGCCCATACCCTGATCAGGAATCGAACCAGGACCTCTAAGCCCATGGGAGGACGCTCAATCCACTGAGCCACACCAGCTGGGCTGGTGGGTTGAGTTTCGATTCCCTGTCCCTGACCTCAACTTTCGGCCAAAGAAGAAATGAAAGCTGCAACTAGGAGTTTTCCTCTACTGCTGGTTTCACATGAGATCTGATATTGTAGAAAGCCAGCTCAGGGGACAGCCCTGGCGTGAACAACCTCACCGCACAGGCAGCGCTCGTTGGACTTCCAAATGTTGCCCTATTCCATCCTCATGAGAACCCTACAACGTATGCCCATTTCGGGGATCAGGTACAGGCTGATGAAGAAACAGTCACACAGGACTTTGACTCCGATTTCAGCATCTCCATGACTCTAACTGCCATCCTCGATCCTAATAGAATGTGACCTTATTTGGAAATAGGGACATTGTAGGTATAAGTAAAGATGGGTGATTAGGGTGGGCCTCTAATCCAATATAACCTGTGTCCTTATAAAAAGGAGACAGACACACACACATGTGGAGGGGAAGGCAGAATTCGGGACATGCATTCACAAGCCAAAGAATAGCAAAGATAACCCGCAAACATCGGCAGTCCAGCAGAGGACCGTAACACATTCTCCCTCACAGCCCTGAGAAGGGGCAATGGCTCCCATACCTCAGCCTCAGACGCCCAACCTCCAGAAGTGTGAGAAAATACATTTCTCTGGTTGAAGCCTCCCAGCTTGTGGTTCCCTGTTATGGCAGCCCCAGCACATGGATCCAGACAGTATGTTCTCTCCCCTCAATCATTCTGGGGTCCAACCCTGTGGGCTCCCTCCTCCAATGGCCACTGGCCTCCTGACCACTCTCCTGATTAAATTATTTCCTGGAGGTTGTAAAGAAAGACCCTCCACTATCCTTCCCCGCACCATTCTATGGGAGAGGAGGAAGCTTTCTCTACTGCTTGGCTTCCCTACATAAAACCAAGGCAGAAGGGCCTCCAAGAGAACCGCTCCAAAACATGTAGGGGCTCTGCACCAAGCAGACTGACACCTCATTCCCTAATTGGCCATCAGCTGAGTCCAGGCTTGCTGCACGGCCCTGGTGACCCCAAGCAGGGGGAAGTGCACTGGTGAGAAATGCCACGATGCTCTGGACAGACGAACGAGCGGCAAAGACCACCTCCCTAGGTGCCATGTCCCAAAGGGATGGAAAACTACTAAATTCTGGCCACAGGCGTAGGGCTGAGGATATAAGATTGGGGGTTTGGGGTAGAGGATGATTCTCCCAAGGACTGATCTTTGTCTAGAGCTGCTTGAAACTGAAGGGAGCTCCATTTACCCACCCTGAGCTGGCAGCCATCAGGCTTGGTGAGTGGAATGACCCTTAGTAAGGTCACCTCACCAACACTAAGATAAACCGAAAGGATACCAAACTCCCCCAGGCAGCACAGGGACAGAGCAGGGAAGAGGGGGAGGTACGTGAAAGAGAAGACCACCCCTATGTGCACATTCACACATATACGTGCATGAACACACCTGTTTGCTCACTCCAAACCATGAGAACAATGGAAGTCTGCAAAGGGGTAGATGGAAACCATTAAGAATATGAGACTGAGCCCGGCCGCTGTGGTTCAGTGGTTGAACGTTGACCCATGCACCAAGAGTTCCCGGTTCGATTCCCAGTAAGGGCACATGTCCAGATTGTGGGCCCAATACTCAGTGGGGGGCATGCAAGAGGCAGCCAATCAGTGTTCTCTCTTGTTGATGTTTCTGTCTCTCTCTCCCTCTCCCTTCCTCTCTCTTTAAAATCAATAAAGGAAAAAGTTAAAAAACAAACAACAACAACAACAAAAATTAGGAAGAACTGCTAAACTTAAAAAAAAAAAAAATTGAGACTGAGATTTTACATGGATAGGACCAAATCTTAAATGGAACCAAACATGGCCGAAAAGTGATGGAATCAGGACTGAGAGGTCAGGAAGGGAGCCCCCTGTTCAGGAAAAAGGAGAATTTAAGACAGCAGAGGGAGTATCAATTACTGGAAAGTGGAAACTACTCTATGTTTATACCTCAAGGACGAAATAACAAGGCCTTCCAAGAGGAGACCTTTGCCCAAGGTTGTGCGTCTTCTTCTTCTACCCCTTCTCCTCCATCCGCATCCCTCAGCCTTGAGTCTCCCACAGTCCTTGGTGCCTTCTGGAGCGTGCGGCATCCCTCAGGCTCCCATGACTTGACTCGTGCTACTCTCTCTGCCTAGGATAACTTCCCTCTCTCAGTTGCCAAACTCCCATACATACTTCAAAACCAAGCTCAAGCACATGTACTGTCTTAATGGCTCTCACCCTATGTTCCCATCAGCCCTAGAATATAAATTCTCCAAGCACCTCCTGTGCTTCCAGCACTTATCACGGCGGAATTTTATGTTGATTCAATGCAGAGGAGATAGGAACTGGGAAGATGCAAAAGAGGGATGAGCATGAGATTTTTCACATATTATTATGACTGATTTTTGAACCATGAATGTATTTCCTGCTTGAAGAAAATTAAAAATACAGTGCAATAAAAGAATTGTCACTACTGTGCAGAGTACTACTCCACAATAAAAAAAAAGGATGAATTATTGTTATACAAAACAAGTGGATTAGTCTCAAAACATAAGGCTGTGTAAAAGAAGCCAGTCGGAAGAGCATCCATACCGGATGATTCCATTTATATGAAGTTCTAGAATGGGCAAAATGAATCGATGGTAACAGAGAGCGATCAGAGGTTTTCTGGGATAGGAGGTGGGGAAGGAGATTGGGAAGAAGCATGAGAAAACTTCTTGGGATGCTAGAAACTTTTTGTATCTTGATTATAATGTGGGTACACGGATGGAGAAGTGTCCACACTCATTGAACTGTTCGCTTAAAAGGTGTGCATTTTAGTGAACACTGCTTCTACCTCAATAAAGTTGATAGAAAACAACGTAGGCAAGAGAAAACCCAAGTTTCTGGAGCCTAGAAATGCAGAATCCACTTGTGTGTTTGCGGACCGAATTGAGGTGGCCTTACCTGAGGTAAGTGGAGAACAGCAGGTCCCAGCAGAGCCAGGGCGAAGACTCGGCAGGCTGCAGCCGTGGAGGGTCCGGTGCGTCGCAGCCAAGTTGTGGTGGCCTTCACTTCTAGGCTGGGTGTTCGGTTTCAGTCTCTAGATAATGGGGAATGAATGGAGGGTGTTCAGCTAGAGAGAGGTGTGGGGGGGAGGCTGCTTTGGCTCTAAGCTGTGCTTGGAAGAGGAAGGGGCTGGAAATTATAGCACCCTTTCTGTTACTCTCAGGCCAAAAATAAACCACAAATGGTTTCGTAAGCAATCTCTCCCTATCTCAAGTTGCTGAAACTTGGGCTGCCTCAATGCCCTGACCCTTCCTGCCCTTACTTCCAGCTGGCTCAGTTCCCCATCTGGCCCCTGGCTTTATAAGCTCCTCAGCCCCTGCTGTCACCTTCAGTTAGGGAGGCTCCTGCACAGAGACTCTGACCAACCTCTGCCCAGGAAGGACAAGATGATGGCCAGACCATACTGTCTGGTAGTGGCCCTACTGCTGCTGGCAGAGGCCTCCAGCCATGGAGAAGGGGTCTCGAATCCTGGGTTTGTGGTCAGGGTCACCAGAAAAGGCCTGGACTATGGTAAGTGGGTTTGGTCATTCCTCTGGTGCCCATTGTTGCCCACCAGAGTGGTGTAACCTGGATAAAAAAAAAAATCTCAGGCTTAGGTTGTGCTCCTGCCTGGCTTAGAAACCTTGGGTATGTGATCCTCTGGACTTCAGTTTCCTCATCTTGAATTATCAGAGGTTAAGGTAGGACTAGATGAGCATTTTTCCCAGGGTGGTCTATAACCCCCCCACATTAGACTTGCTGAGACACAATTCTGGAGATCGACTTAAGATCGACTGGAGCTGGGCCTGGGTATCTATATTGTTGAAATATGGCCCAAGCAATCATGAAAAACCCTAAGGTTTGACGACAGTGTAGGAAATGATTCCTTAAAAGTTCCATTGTATTCCATCATTGCTTTCACAATCTGGTTGCATGAAAAATAACAATGATTGCCATTTGCCTGGCACTTTGAGTTCATGATCTAATTTAATTGTCGGGCTCAGGTTGGTATTACTATTATTACCATTGGCATGGGGGAAACTGAGGCTCAGGGAATTCAAGGGACTTTCTTGGGATTACACCAACAGTAGGTGGCGAATCTTGCATTCAGTCCCAGTCCTTGTGATTCCAAAGCCTGGCATCCAACGGTATGCTTAGCTACCTCCCACCAAATGAGCTAACTCTCTCTACTTGCCCTTAGCCCGCCAATATGGAATGGCCACCCTGAAGAAGGAGATGGCCACCATCAACTTGCCTGATTTATCTGGAAGCTTCAAAGTCGGTTGGATGGGAAGCATGAGCTATGAGTTTAAGAGGTGAGGTCTCCATTCTTCACCACAGGGGCAGTGGGGGAGGAAAAAGGGGGCATAAAGTCATGGGGAAGGGCGATTAACATGGGATCATCACTTGGAATAAAGGCAAAGAGATCATAGCCGGCCCTTGTGGGGCTCTGGAAAGTGCTATGTGTTTCCTGATTATCAGGATGGGAGGGAAACTCTTAGAAACCATTCTCCAGTCCTGCAGAGACTGGTCGTGGATTTCTGCTGTACCGGAATCCATGGCCCTCTCCTGATGGCCCGGATTAGAGACCTGCTTGAGTACTATCCATCCCTTCAGAGCCTGTTAGGGGTCTGTAATCAAGGACTTAGAGTCTTTCTGGAACCTATTCACATTTTATTTGCATGTTATCTCTTGAGGATAGCATCCACACATATTCCCGGTGAGCAACAAAGCAGGGGCCTTCTGGTCCCTGGTGAACAAGTCCTGGTTCCTCATCTCCCTCCCTCAGAGATTTAACTGACATTAATCTCTCTCCAGCTTTCTCATATTCAGTCTTTGAGTCCTCCTCACTCCTTACTATTTTTTCATCTATTCCTTGCTTGCATGGCTTTTTCTTCCCCGGTCTGCTCAGTGTCCAGAATCAGTCCTTGAGGATCACTGATGGAAAAGGCTCCTCCTCTTGGAATCTTCCCCAAGTCTCTGGAGACAATTTCCTGAATACAGTGGGCAAAGAGGAGCTATTTTAAATTCGCACGCACACACACACACACACACACACACACACACACACCATCCAGGTCATGCCCACCCCTTACATCTGGTTTCCACAGTAGATTACTAGGGTCTGTTAATACATCCAGATCTGCCACCAACTGTGAGCTTTTCAAGGGCAGGGACTGAGTTTTGGATCTCTGTGGCCTGCGTGCCTGCAGCCAGGTCAGACAGAGCAGGATCTCAATGAATGTTCGATGAGGGAACTCCTAATTGTTGAGTTGTCAAGAGTCCACTGGCCACAGAGGAGTGAGTAACACAGATGAGTGTACTGAGCAGAGTGACCATCAGTCAGGGACCAGCAGGAAAGCAGACCCCACACCAGGAACTTCAATGGAGGGAGTTTAATATAAGGACTTTTATTCAAAGTTGTTGAAGAGCTGAAAAGCCAAATAGAGAATGGTGAAGCAATCCAGAAATTAGCAACAACAAAAAGTCATTGACATTCCTAGAGCTGGAGAGACAAAAAGAGGGAAGGTGTCCACAGGGGACAAGAGCCAGGGCTCAAAGTAGGAGTTAAGATCATGTCTGGCAGGAACTGGCCCCAGTGTGGAAAGGTAACTGTTGCCAAAGATAAATTCTAGGCAGAGAGAGAAAGAGAAGAAATACCTTGGCTTCTCCCCTTTCCATACCCACTTACTTCCCCAGAGTGCTTCCCATTGGCCAATCCTATTTAGAAGTCAGCTGCAAAGGATCCTGGGAAATGTAGTTTTGGAATGTCAGTCCCATCCATTATAGGTGGAGCAAGAGAAGGAAAGGGAACAAACCTGAGAGCAAATAAGCAAATGATCAATGCAGTGTTTATCTGAAGGGCATTTGCCCCATTTAAAGGGGACAGTTGCTACTCACTGTAGTTGATTGATGCTGTAAGGAAATAAGAACCATATATATATATGTGTATACACAAATACACACACACACACACACACACATATATATATATATATATATATATATTTGGTAAGTTCTTCTAATTTTTTTAAATTACAGAGGTCCCTCCTTTTTCCCCCTTTGACACCCTCCTCCCCACTCGCCACCCCCCTTCACTGGACTGTTGTCTGTGTCCATTGGTTATGCACATATGCACATAAGTAAGTTCTTCAGTTTATCTCTTCCTGACCCCACCCCCACCCCCCTTCCCTCTGAGGTTTGTCAGTTTTTTCCCTACTTCCTTGTCTCTGGATCTATTTTGTTCATCAGCTTATTTTGTTTATTATATTCCACAAATAAGTGAGATCATGTGATATTTGTCTTTCTCTGATTGGCTTATTTTGCTTAGCATAACACTCTCCAGGTCCCTCCACGAGGTCTCAAAGGGTGAGAGATCTTTCTTTCTTTCTTTCTTTTTTTTTTTTCCTCACCCGAGGACATTTTCCCATTTTTTGTTCAGGTAGAGTGGGAGGGAGAGAGAGGAATGAGAGAGAGAAACATTGATGTGAAAGGAACACATCGAGTGGCTGCCACCCACACAACCGACCAGGGCCAGGGACAAACTGCAACCAAGGTACGCGCCCTTAGCGGGAACCGAACCCGGGTCTCTCAGGACCGCAGGCCGACGCTCTAACCACTGAACCAAACCGGCCAGGGCGAGAGAGATCTTTCTTTCTCACAGCTGCATAGTGTTCCATTGTGTAAATGTACCATAGCATTTTTATCCACTCATCAACTGATGGGCACTTGGGCTATTCCCAGATCTTTGCTATTGTAAATAGCACTGCTATGTGAGCATTGGGGTGCATATATTCTTTCTGACTGGTGTTTCACGCTTTTTAGGATATATTCCTAGAAGTGGAATCACTGGGTCAAATGGCAGTTGAATTTTAATTTTTTGAGGAGACACCATATTGTAAGAACATTGTCTTTTGACTTTTTTGTGATTTTATATATAGAGAGAGAGATTTGAGAGAGAGAGGGGAAGAGAGAGGGTGAGAGAGAGAAACATCAATGTGAGAGAGAAGCATTGATCTGTTGCCTCCCGCATGCACCCCAACCTGGGATTGAATCTGCAACCAGGGTGTGTACCCTGATGTGGAACTGAACCCGAAACCCCTTGCCGCACTCCAACCAATTGAGCCACACGGGCCAGGGCTTTTGACTTTTCAAGAGCATCCAGAATTCTAGGTGTTTTCCCCTTCACATTTTTACAGTGAAACGTCCTTATTTTAAAGTGTTGGCAACTGATTCAAACTGCCGAGAACACTGTAGGAAACACTTACCTGCAGCATATGGATCATATGTACGACCTGCAGATCACCAGTGGAAGAGCTCAGATGTAAAATGTGAGCCCATATTTGTATTTGAAGTGTGGGAAGTGGTAGGTGTCATAGATGAGAGGAAGGTCTTTGGTGTTGAAGGCTGGCGAAGTCTTCCTGGAGGAGAGAAAGCCGGTCTAGACCTTGAAGAATATGAATGCAAAGCTTTGGTTATTTTTTGTGGTTTAAGTCAATAAATCTGCAAGAGAGTTTGAGAGGCTGGTGGGGACTCTGGGGACTCTGGGGACTCATTCAGAGGACTGATGTGCCCCTGGTTTTTCTGAATTTAATAGTCTGCCTTCCTTCCCTAGCCTGAGAATCCTTAACTTCCTACTCCGAAACTCCGATCTGAGTCTACGCCCAGGGAAGGGTGTCACAGCCTCCCTGTCCAATAACTACGTGTCTATCGCGGGGAACTGGAAAGTGAAAAAGGGGTTCATGTAAGTAGTACTTGGGTTAGAATCTCTCAGCTCTGGCATGTCCTCCCACCCTGGACTTCCATTTCTGGATACTTAAACATCCAGTCAATAAAGGACCCAGCTCTGACTATCTCTAAGCCTCAGTTTCATTATCTGTAAAATGGAGTTAATAATAACCCAACCCAGATGCATTTGTGGATTAAATAAAATAACAGACATAAGGTATTTGCAGTGTGCCTGGCACGTAGCAAATACTCAGTGAGACACTGGTATCTTCGTTAATGTTAAGTTGATGTTGTCAAAATAATATAAATGGAGCCACTTGAAAATAGAGCCAGAGCTGCCTGCCGGAGGAACTGTCTGGTTCGTCTTACATCTCAAACCTTTGGGATGTTCAAACAGAGCAAAATAACGTTTACATGGGGCCTAAAGCAACCTTGTGCCCCAAAGAACTGTTTGCAAAGATAACAAGAAAGCAGATATTACAACTCCTAGACTGAAAATTTAAAACATCATTTGGAATTTACGTCACTATGTTATATCTTCACTAATAGAAATGCCTTTCTTCTATTGTTGTAATTGTTCTCCTTCCCTTTCTCATAAACACCCGTTGCTTTTGTCTTCTAATTAAAACAATATTCGGGCTCTGCCTTATCAATGCTTCCTGAATAGCTTTTGTTATTGATCTCAAATAAATGCTTGATGCCCCTCACCTTGAAAGGCTCAGACAGAACACACAGCTCGTTAATGGGGATCTGGGGGATAAACCTGGGTCTGCGTTCTTCCAGCTCCTCTTTCTGGAGGTGACTGATCATTCACCATTTGGTTCTCATTTCTCCCAACCAGCACCCTACAGGGTACTTTTGATCTGAGTGTGGATGACGTTTCCATCTCGATTTCTCTGAACGTGGGCAAGGACCCGTCAGGACGACCCACTGCCTCTGTGGACGACTGCAGCAATTCTGTGGGCCAGGTCAGCATCCACACTTCTGGAAACCTAAGGTATGTCACCCCCTACACTTGCTGGAAGCTGTCAGAATTGCTTCCGCATCTAGCCTACCCAGGGGATGTCCCTGATGGGCCAGAAGAGCAAGATGTAAGATTCCTCAAGGTCAGAGGTCGGTGAACTAAAGCCTGTGGGCCCAGGCCACCTGTCTTTGTCAATGAAGTTCCGTGGGAACACAGCTCTACATCAGCAGAGCTGAGAAGTTGCAACAGAGACCATATAGTATGCAATGCCAAAAATATTTCCTGTCTGGCCCTTTAAGAAGAAGTTTGCTCACCCCTCAGCAAGACTGCCTCCAATGGCAATCCGGCATCCCAAAGCAACTTGCCTGGAGCAGATGCTCAGTGAAGTTGAATGAATGGTGGCAGCCTCCAGGGCCACTGCCTTCCCACTCTGTTTTGGTTGGCATTATATCACTCAGATCGTGGCAGGAAACAGAAGGCAGCTCATACGGCTTAAGCAACAAGAATCTAACAAAGAGAATATTCACTGGAGCCTAGCAACAGCAGGAAGCTATTGCCACATCTAAGGTTGAAGGTGAGAGGAAGGGAAGGGTGTTTCCAGAGCCTAGGAAAGCCGAAACCTTGGAGAAGGGCCCCAGGACAGGAGCAAAGTGGAACAGCAGGCAGGGAGGGACCTGGGAGTGCATACCCTGACTCCTCTCTGCTTCCAACCTGTGCCTCCCGTTGGCCAAAACAACTAGAAGCCCGATGACAAGAGAGCTTGAGAGATGAACGTATAGCTGGCAGCCCCCAGGATGCTTTCTGCAGAACCCCGGGGAGCACTTGTGTCTTATGTTACCACATCTATTTATAATACACATACACTTCTAAAACATACCACTAATCATCCAATCAGCAAGCATCGAATGGTAAAGAAAACTTTAGGGGAGAAACATTTCACCGGAAGTAATTCCTCTAATGTGGTTCACTTAGTTCACACCGCCTCTCACCCTCACCCCTAGGTGAGAACGTAGTGTGAGAAGCTCTGTTCTGGGCCACGATTCTCAGAGTGGTGTCTGTGGTTGGGAGGGGTTCTCAGTAAACAGCTTTACCTGAAGTGGGTTAGACTCACAGCATGAGCTCTGTGAGGTCCCTCAGCAATGTCCCTCAACACCTTTCTTGTGCTTAGCAGGGAGGAGGGACTCAGTACAGGTTTGTTGAATGAAGGAATGCGTGAATGACTAATTGCTAAGTGGTCAGGTAAATTGTTTATGGGCTTTTGCAGGGTATAAAGAATAGGTCTTACTCTCCTTATCATACCTTTAAAAATGTAAATGCTTCTGAGTAGGTAGTACATTTGCACAGTTCAAAATTCAAAAAGTGCAAAGGGTACAGAATGAAAAACATATTTCTCCATTCTGGTTCCCCCACCGATCAGCTCTCTTTGCCAGAACAACCAATACTAACAGCGTCTGAGGTCTCATTCCTGACAGTCTGTGCCTGAACAGTTAGATATTTTACTCTTTTATTTTAACACAAATGCAGCATGCTATAGAAAGCATTATGTCCCTACCCTGTCCGTCTAAGCCCATCCACACCTGAACACAAGAGCTTCCTTTTCAAAATACTTCATTATATGAAGACACTAAAATGTAATGATTTGTCCTCTATTGATAGACTTTTCTTTTTAGTTTGAGGGGTTTTCTTTCAGTCTTTTGCTACTACAAACAATGCTACCAAAGATAACCTTATGCTTAATATCATGTTGCACCTGGGCAAATAAATTATAGGATACATTTTTAAATGGTATGTGCGTTTTGTCATTTTAATAAAAACTAGCAAATTGCCCTCACAGGGGTTTGCTAGTTAATGTGTTTCCTCCCACTATCATCAACACAGTATTTCATCAAAGATTTAGGTTTTTGCTGAACTGAAAGGTGAGGGTATGTTAGTATCCAAGAATCACCCATCCTTGGATTAAATTCACCTGGCTGTGTCCCTTCTTGGGACGACACGGGAAAGGTCAAATCCATGGGATTCTCAGTCCATCATAAAGTGGATCCTGACCCTCTTTCCTCTTTTCTTCAGCTGGCTCCTGAACGTATTCCATGAAAGAATTGAAAACAAGTTAAAGAATATCCTGAAACAAGAGGTAAACTAAGGACAAGCAGATCTGTGGTTAAAAATCATTGGCAGGTGCCTATTTGATATTTGGAAACAGTCCTGTCTTTTAAGTAGGTTTCCATTTGACTTTGCTTAGCAAAACCCTCCTCACTTGTGGTACAAAGGCAAACCTCAAGGCTTTCCCCAGTTTGTATGATCATATGGGCTAAATTGGCATTAGAAACTGACGGTGTTTGATATCTAGTTGTAGATAATATGAGAGAGATAGGGAGAAGTGACTTTGGATCCCTCCTTCACACTATACGCAAAAATCAATTCCTGGTCATCTAAGGACTTAAATACCAGAACAATTCAAAAACTTTTTAGTAGAGAACCTAAGATATCTTTCTCACCTTCAGGGTAGGAAAATGTTTCTTAAATAAGACTGTCCTGTTAAAAAGAAAATGCATCATATTGAGAACAGCATTGGAGATGGCCCCTCAGTATCTCTCATCTCTGGGATAGGGGTTGGTCTTGGAGGCAAAGAGGTACCTCTCGAATTTACCCTTTGTGTTTCTTTGGACAAATTGACACACCCCTGGAGCATCAGAGATGGTATAGGTATAGTTGAAATTAGGAAATCGCAAGACTGAGGGCTTCTGGGATCTCCCAAGCTGTGATTCTTGGCTTACAGAGGAGTAAATTGGTGGCCTACTGAGCAATGCAATTCTGGGGTGGACCCTCCATCTGGCTTGACTTTAGAGCCCTCTGGTGGCCACAATTAGTACTCCCTACAGACTAGGCACCAAGCTCCTTGACAGATTCACTGATGGCCAGAAACCCCAGTAGAAATAGGAGGCAACAGAGCTTTGGAATGGGTGGTGGAGCCTCTAATTCAAGAGCTTCCCTTTGCCCCTAGAAGCTCTTCTGCTTTGTCCTCTGCTCTCTAATATAAGCATCTATATACTGCACTTCTTGCCCCTTAGCTGCCAGAGGACCATGACAGTAGCAGGCCCTAGGGCAGTGCTGACTTGACCACCGTCCACTTTTAATGTCAGTTCCAGAAAAGTCTAGTAACTTCAATTGAGCCTTCATGTATGAGAGTGACCAAGTGTTGATGGGGGGGGTAGTGGTCTCTTGTCCCTTTCACCATACTCTCCCTCCCCTCACACACCTACGTACAAGTGGGGATGTAACCCAAGGTTCCTAGAGGGGTGGGGAGGAAGGACTCACCTGGCTTTCTCACCACTTTGGCAGATCTGCGGAATCATCAGGCAGTCAACAACCACACACCTGGAGCCCTATCTCCAAACGCTGCCAGGTTAGGAGACCCCCCTCACTTGTCTGGGTGCCATTGGATGCCATGGTACCCAGTACTCCTGAAACCACCCCCCCTCAAGAGCCTTGGGAGAATTTTCCCCATTGAGTAGCTTTCCATTCTACAGAGTTACGTATGGGGCGACCACCTCTTTTGGGGATCTGTTCTCTAGAGGTGAGGGAATGAGGTGATTGAGGGTGGTGACTCAGAAACCTGCTGGGAGCACAGGGTGGGCAGAAAAGTAGGAATATGTGGGAGAGTCACATGTTGGCTGCTTTAACAAAACAGGGGTGCTCTGACCTCCCTGGGGACCCTCCTAGCTCTAACCCCCTGGCTGCCACAGGGACCTTTTACAATCATACATAAGGTCAGGTCTCCCCCTCTTGAAACCCATCAAAGTCCCCTCTGACTCTCAGAATAATGAGCCCAGCTGTGGGAGACGAAGCCTTGCATGGTCTGGCTCAGACCACCACGCTGCTGTCTCCCGCTTTATCGTGCTCCCCTCCCCAACTCAGCTGGCCACTCTGGCCCCTATTAGTCTCTCTAATACACCGTGCTCCATAACATTTGCACATGTCATTCCGTTTGCCAGTGCCTCTCCCCCACATTTACCCCCCTTCACCCAGTCAACACCTGCTCTTCCTTCAGATCTCAGCCAAAGCAACACCTCCTCGGAAAGTTCCCTGACTCCCTCTCCAAATCAGGTTGCCTCCCCCCACGTCACCCCCTGTCATATGGCTGGCATCATCCTATGGATTTCTACTTAACATCTAACATACTTGCAATTGTACATCTATTTTCTTGGGTATTTGATTATTTCTCTTCTCTGGATTTATGAGTTCCTTGAGGACAGAAACTTAGACTATCTCACTCAGCTGTTTCATCAGCCTCTTGCATTGCTCCTGGCATACAGCAGGTGCTAAATAAATACTGAATGAATAAGCAAATAAATGAATGAATGAAGTACTCTCTCTATGACGGAAGGTAGCATGGATATGCCCCAGCCCATCTCCATTCTCCAAAGGCTACAGTCCCTGTGAAAGGAGCTCCCAGGAGCTGTGTGGTGTAGAACTTCAATTACTGTCCAGCCACCCTGTTCACAGTGCTGCCTCTTTCCCGTTCCACAGTCACCTTGATGATTGACAAGGTTGCTGGCATTGACTACAGTTTAGTAGGAGCTCCCTGGGTGACCTCCGAAGGCCTGGACACGCCCTTCAAGGTAAGGGGCTGTGGGAAAAGGGCTTTGGAGCTGAGCACTGGCAGGGAATCAGACCCACCTCTCAGAATCAGCTCCTACCCTCCCTCTCCAGTCCTTCTGCTTGTCAGTCCACATCCTTGACCAGGGCCCACCGTGGGCAGATGTGGTGCTCAGCACTGCAGAGCAAACCCTAAAACAAGGTCTCTGAACTAACATGATAAATCTGTCTGGAGTCCGGATAGACCTGAGCTTGAATCCTGGTTCTATCACTTCTGTGGTGGGGACCCTTGCAAGAATTAACCTCTATGAAGCTCTATTAAATTGGAATAATAACAGCCTCACCCCATAAAGCGGCTATAGGAATTAAGTGAGGTGTGGATGACTTGCTCAGCAAGTGCCTGGCACATAGCGCATGTACAGGGGAACACTGTTGTCAACTATCTGCCCCCCTACAGTAGACTGAAGGATGTCTCTCCAAAACGTCCACGTTCTAGTCCTCGAAATCTGTGAATGTCACCTTACGTGTCCAAAGGGGTGTTGTAGGTGTAACTAAATTAAGCATATCGATGACAAGATTATCCTGGCCAGTTGTAATCATGGGCATCCTTATAAAGGAGATAAGGGACAGAAGGCAATGTGACAACGGAAACAAGAAGTAGGAGTGAAGCAAGAGGTGATGTCAGGGAGGGACCACCGGTCAAAGAATGCAGGTGGGCCCTGGCCGGTTTGGCTCAGCGGTTGGAGCGTCGGCCTGCGGTACAGAGAGACCCGGGTTCGGTTCCCGCTAAGGGCACGTACCTCGGTTGCAGTTTGTCCCCGGCCCTGGTTGGTCGTGTGGGTGGCAGGCAGCCACTCGATGTGTCCCTTCGCATCGATGTTTCTCTCTCTCTCTCTCTTCCTCTCTCTCCCTCCCGCTCTATCTGAACAAAAAATGGTAAAATGTCCTCGGGTGAGGATAAAAAAAAAAAAAAAAAAGAATGCAGGTGGCCTCTGGAAGGTAGGAAAGACAAGGAAACAGGCCCTAGTTGGTGTGGCTCAATGGAGAGAGCATCAGCCCACACACCAAAGGGTTGTGGGTTTGATTCCCGGTCAAGGGTATATAGCTGGGTTGCAGGTTCGATCCCCAGCCTGGGTTGGAAAGCGTGCGAGAAGCAACCAATCGATGTGTTTCTCTCACATCATGTTTCTCTCTCTCTCTTCCTCCCTCCCTCCCTCCGTTTCTTCCACCCTCTCTGAAAAATCAATAGAAAAATATATCCTCAGGTAAGGATTAATAACAAATTTTTTAAAGACAAGGAACAGATTCACCCTTGAAGCCTCCAGAGTCCAGAAGGAGACCAACCTTAACATCTTGTACTTAGGCTTCTGACCTCCAGAGTGTAAGGGAATAAATCTGTGCTGTTTTAACTGAGGTTAAGGTAATTTATTACAGCAGCCATGGAAACCAGGACACCCCTCTTCACACCTGTCTCTTTCACAGCTCCCTTGCGAATTGAGCCAAGGCCTGGAGTGCCACCCTCTCCAATTTTATTTACTTAACTAATACTTATACACTTCGTCCTATGTCCCAGATGCTGTTCAATGTTAACTTCTTTAAGTTTTATACTACCTCTAAGAAGTCAAAACTATTAGCGCCATCCCCATTTTACGGGTGAGGAAGTTGAGGTACAAGGCAGTTGGTGACGTGCCTGAGGTTGCAGAGCCAGTAGGTGGCAGACCGGGATTCAAACTCATACTGTTAAGCTCCTGAGTCCCTGCTTTTTCCCACCGGCTGTGCTTCCTGTTCTATGTCCTGAGCCTAGAAAAACACAGGACCTCCCCACCAAAGGAGGGATTTCAGGCAATTGTCGGAACCTAAATATTGTGGGACCAGAGGAATCGTTGAGGACCCCTGACCCCACATTCTGGAGAGGAATTGCCACCCTGGCCACCACCCAGGGCCCAAGAGTCCTCCCCCAGGCAGGCTTTGGATGCCCCTGCCTGACACCCTCTCTGGTAGGAACCTTGGGTGACTGATTTGTCCTTCTGTCTCCAGGGTGAATTCTTTTGCCAAAGCCAGTGCTCCCCAGTCCCCCTTGATGCTCCACCCATCGGGCTGTCCCAGGAGCATGACCGCATGACCTACTTTGCAGTCTCCCAATATGTCTTCAACACAGCCAGCCAGGTTTACTACCAGGCTGGGTACATGAACTTCACCATCCGAAATGAGCACGTGAGTAGGGGATGGAGGAGGCTGGGGGTCCCAGGAGAGAGCATCAGGTGGGACTGCAGACCCACTGTGGGTGCCCTAGGGAGCTAGCGGAAGAATGTGGAATCTGGAGCCTGCCCAACATGAATGCAAAGCCAGACTGTGCCTCAGTTTCCCCGTCTGTGCACACGGACCCCCAGGGGTTCGGTGAGAGAGTGTAAAGAGCTTGGTGTCTGTCACACAATACATATTAGCAATTATCCGCAGTATTTTAACAAATAAGACAGACTGGTGTGTCATAGCAGGTTTTGGAGGAGCAAATGCCAAGACAGCATTAGACTTAAGAGTTTTACTAGGGAAACGCCGCCTGAGAAGGCTAAAGGAGAGGAGGAGGAGGAGGTGAGAGAGCCTGCAGACCGACACCTGTGAAGGAAGAGGGAAGGCGGAAATGCTACCACGTGGCTCCGAGAAATCTCAGCAAGCTGATGGGGGGAGAGCAAAGCTTACTTTTTAGAGGAGGGCTGCACACCTCAGGCTGTGTGAGGAGTCGGCTCCAGGCCAAAATCCTATGCACGATCTTTCAGACCTGACTGTAGGCAATTACACAGGCTTTACCGGGCGCGTCTCACCGGACCACACCTGGAGCGCTTGTCAGCCTAGTCTAGAAGGAGCTGCAGCCAAAGACCTAACCCCGCCCCACCCCCACCCAGACTGACGGGTCAGCATTCCTAGTATAGACACCTCCTTTCAGAGGGTTCCTTATGGATGTAGGAGAAAGGGAACCTCAGCCATGACACTGTCTAAGTGCCTCTGCTAAGACCCCTAACTGGGATCTTGGAGACAGTTTTCTCCAGCCTCAGCACTCAGTACTTTTCTACCCCTGGCCCTTCCCCTTCTCCTCCACCTCTTCCCCCTGGGGCCATAAAATAGCAGGAGCCTTTTGTGCAGGTCTCCCTTGGCAGCAAGGCGATCCCCCTGCTCCATCTGCACGGGTCATCTGGCCTTGGAAGGTGCCATGCCACAGGGGAAAATGGAAGATGTGGGGGCGGGGAAGGAGCACCCTTGCCTGTTTAGTCTCTTAACACTACCACCTCGAATCCTGGCAGTGATCTGACAAAATTCTCCTGCTCTGCCACCCCAGCCATGCTCAGCAGGGGCTGGAGCTGTCTGGGGGAGCATGGCCTCGGTGAGAATGGTGTGGGACCTGGATGTGAGGCAGTGGCGGGGGAGGGGGGGCATTGGGGAAGTCTATTCGCCAGCTACCTCCCCTTCACTGATCCCCTTGAAGGGAGGTCTGAGCGGCACACCTCCAGAGCCAAAGCTATGATAAGTGCTAATGGAGCTGCCCAGGTAAAGAGCAAGAATCTCGAGGGAGGAGAGATCAAGGAAGGTGGGCTATGGACAGGTGTAGGCAGAGTTCCCCGAGCTGAAAGATCGGCAAGTCATGGTGTGGATAGAGAATGATACCACAAGAGATGGCGAGTAACAGATTTTGGGGGAAACTGTATGTGGAAGCACATTAAATCCGGATTGTGGTGGTGATCAGCTGGACTTTTGGGGAAGCATCCTGAGAACTAATGAATTACAATAGCAGACATTTACTTAGTATGTTCCAGGCAGTGCACTGGCGCTTTCTCCACATACGACCTCATGGAATCTGCACAGCCTGTACAGCAAGTGCTCTTACTATCATCCCCATTTTACAGATACAGAACCTAACAAAGTCTGTCGGCAATCACTCCGCTCAAGGATGGTGGGCGCCAACTTGTGTGCTCTCCGAGGCCACAACTTTCACCGCCATGATGTCCTGCTTCTCAAGTGGCTTCCTGCTTCATCTGCTGCAAATTCCCCTGGACTTCCCAATTCAGCTGCACACCAAGTCCCTAGGGGCCGTGATTCCTCAGGTGAGACCTCTGCCCACTCATCACAGAGGACAAGGCAAGCCCCTTGACCTAGGCCAAATGTGGAGATTGTATTTCAGCTATGCCTAGACTTTCTCCAGACAAACAGCTTACCTATTAGAACAGTGGGTAAAGATAAAAGTTGCTTGTTTGTTTGTTGTACAAAATTCCCATAATTTTTTGACCCCTTGTGGATTCAGATTGCCTGTTTGGATCCTGGGTCGGCTGTTTTCTATCTTTGGAACTCAATCTTGTTGGGCCTCAGTTTCCTCATCTGTCAAATGGGGATGGCAATAGTACCTGCCCCACTGTTGTATCAATGGGAGACAAGATCACTCAACCAGCACGAATATACAGAATCCTTCCAGGGCACAAATGAGGCATGTTGGCAGGCTAATAATTTGGGGCTAAGCTAATAATTGATATTGCATGATGTTTATGCAGCACATAGCTGAAGGAGGCAGGGACAGAGTGAAGAGGAGCACTCAGCCTTCCCCCTCTTGAACCAGGCAATTCAGCTCAGCCCCAAACTTGCACACTGGTTAACACAAGTTGGCCAGCATAGAAGGAAGTACAGTGACCATCCACTGTTACTGGAACATGCCCATGGGGTGTGTCACCCATCTCAGACACTTTATCAGAGTACCCCTTTCAGTCATAACAGCCATCTACTGGAAAGGGGTTGTGGAAAATAAAATTTCCTCTATCCTGTGATATTTCCACTGCTGGTTTCGGGCCCTTAGAGATTTGAACCTTGTAAGTCCACCCATCTAACCCTTCCCAATACAGCTCAGGGTCCCTCTGTTTGTCTCCTGCCCTCCCCTGAGTCTCTGCCCTCTTTCTCTAGCTGTCCAGGCTATACCCCAATACAGAGCTAGAGTTGGAAATGTCACCGGAAGCAGCTCCCTTCCTGAAGTTCAGTCCTGGAAATGTGACCCTCATACCAGTGATGAACATCCAGGCCTTTGCCCTCCTGCCCAACTCGTCTGACCGAAAGCCACTCTTCCATCTCAGGGCGGTAAGTCTGATTCCGGCTGGGGCAGCAGAGGGTGGTGCTTGGCATGGGTGTAAGCCCCTCCCACCAATGAAAGACCTGGAACATTCACATCTGATAGATGCTGGAGGCTATTTATTTCCCACTGTAGGCATAAGTGGGCCTTGCAATTCTGATCTGAACAGCCAGTCTTCTCCAGGGCATAGTTAATCAAATCAGAGTTACAAGAAACCGTAAAATTCATTCACTCAGTTGAGTTGAAAATATTAGCTTTCTCACTGCTATGTTGGTTATAAAAAATTGTTTAAAATTGTTATAAATAAAAGTTATATTCAAATTGTTATAAATAAAAGTCATCAAATTATTTGTTTGAGGAAGGTATAAAATTTAAAGAAATTAAATTTAAAATTTTTTAAATTTAAATTTAAAGAAGGTATAAAATTTAAAATAGCAGTGCTCTTCAAATTAATGTTCAGATTCAACATAATCCCTATCAAAATCCCAGCTGGCTTTTTGCCAGATAACAAGCTGATTCCAAAATTCATATGTAAAGTCAAGGGACCCAGAATAGCCAAAACAATCTTGAAAATAAAGTTGTATTAACTCATACTTAACTATTTCAAAATGTACTATATGGCTATAGTAGTCCAGATAGTATAGTACTGTACAAGGGAAGATATATAGATCACTGGGATAGAATTCAGAATTCAGAATTAATTCCCCATATTTATAGTCAATTGATTTGCAACAAGGGAACCAACACAACTAAATGTGGAAGAATAGACTCTCAGGAAATGGTACAGGGGCAACTGTATATCCACAAGAATAAAACTGGACCCCTATCTTACACTATACACAAAAATTAACTCCAAAAGGATCATAGACCTACATGTGAGAGCTAAAACTATAAAACTCTTAGAAAAAACATAGTAGTCAATTTTCATGACCTTGGGTTAGGCAGAGCCTTCTCAGATCAACTCAAAATCACAAGCAACAAAATAAAAAATAGGTAAACTGTAGTTTATCAGAATTAAAAACTTTTATACTTGAAAGGACAGCACTATTCTAGAAAGTGAAAAGACAGCCCACAGAACGGGAGAAAATATTTGCAAACCATATATCTGATCAGGGCTCAGAGGCTCTCTGAACTCCCCTTGGTAGTCTGCTCCAAAGCTCAGTCATACTTACAGGCAGACAGTCTCCCAATTTGAATACTCTGAGTGTTTAGTCTGGGCTTATTCCCCCTTCCTGATGCTTCCATTAAGATGGAGACCTTGGCACCCGGCCCGTGTGGCTGAGTCATTGAGCGTCAACCCATGCACCAAGAGGTCACTGGTTCAATTCCCAGTCAGGGCACATCGATGTTCTCTCTCGTCAATGTTTCTATTTCTCCCTCTTCTTTCCTCTCTCTCTAAAAATCAATAAAGAAAAAAATGTTTACAAAAAGATGGAGACCTTGGAAATCTCAGCTCACCTTTCTTGAAGTCAGCTGTGGAGCCAACATCCTGCATCCTCGGTCCATAACCCTTGAATAGTCAACTAAACACTCAGAGTATTTCCCTTATCTGGCTGTGGTTTCTATTTCGGGAGCTCTGTCTCCTGCCCTGGGAATCAACAGGATACCTACGTAGCCTGAGAATCGGGGTGATGTCCTTTTGCTTTTCTAGAGAACCAACATCTCCACCACCATCAGTGTGCGCTCCGGCAGGGTCCTTGGCTCATTGACCCCAGGAAGGTAAGAGGCCATGGGTGAGCAGAGGAGAGGGGGTGGGATGGGTGGTCAGAGCATCTAGTCTGCTTCACTGATAGGGCTGGAGCTGCCCCTTGGAAACAGGTCTCCACTGGGTTGTCTCCTTCTCGAATCCGATGCCCTTCTGGAAAGGCATACTGACAGTGCCTCAGGGGGAAAGCCAGAAGACAAGAAACGTAGTCAGGCCCTGGCCGGTTTGGCTCAGCGGTTAGAGCATCAGCCTGCGGTCTGGAGAGACCCGGGTTCGGTTCCTGCTAAGGGCAAGTACCTCGGTTGCAGTTTGTCCCCAGCCCTGGTAGGGTCATGTGGGTAGCGACCACTCGATGTGTCCCTTTCACATCGATGTTTCTCTCTGTCTCTCTCTCCCTCCCACTCTATCTGAACAAAATATCGAAGAATGTCCTCGGGTGAGGATAAAAAAAAAAAGAAAGAAACATAGTCAGGTAACCGAGGTTACCTTCAGGTTCCCCTCTCAGGCATCGGCAAAAGAGCCGAAACGTCTGCAAAGAGTGTACTTGGGAACCACAGTCCAGTTGGAGAGGGCGGGCTTGCAAGGACTTGACATATAAGATTGAGAAAAACTATCAACATCACACGTCAAAAAGGGGGGATTTAAAATGGGGGATGAAAGGTGCCCCTCGGCCACTGCGTACTGCTCCACTGCCCAGATACCCAATCAGTAGGCAAGTATTTATTTAGCCAGTGAGTCAGTAGAGTTCAGGCTTTGGACGGTAGGGGCTGTACGGCTCCCTGGGCTGGCCCTTGCCCTTGCAGTGCCCTCTGTCCAGAGCCCTCACCTGTGCCCCAAGTCTCACCTACTCCCTGCTGAAGTACAGGTGCAATAGGTTCATCAGAGAACGAATTTCTGGCCCCAGGCTTGGATGCCTGTGGCTGATAGAATGCCCTGACCCCCTCCAAATGAACATCTCCTTAAAAAGTGTTTTTAAAAAGAAGCTAATGGTGAGCCTTTGGGGATTTGGGAGGTCTCTGAATTTGAGTTTCTGCATAGACCTGGCTTGGGGGAGGGTCTCTGCAGTATCGGGTAGGACAGCCAAGCCCTTAGACTATGAGGAGACAGCAAAGTGAACAGAGGATCTCACCCAAGAATATACTATAAAATTATTAAAAGTACTGCCTCATGAGCAGAAAGTGGAGATCTGCTCAGGGTAATTAGAATTCCTGAACAAGGGAACCAGGTCAGCAGCCAAAGGAATCAACAGGGGACACTGGGGTTTGGCTTTTATAGTGATAGCAGTCCAGGTGCCAAGTCACTCCACCCTCCTTCACTCCAGCTGCCTGCCATTATTGTTTGCGGGCCTCTGTTTCCCTTTTTTTTTTTTTTTTGCATCTATCTTCAGATAGAACTGGCAGGAGAGAGGGAGGAAGAGAGAGAGAGAAGAGAGAGAAGCATCGATGTGAGAGAGACACATCGGGTGGCTGCCACCCACACAACCCCAACCAGGGCTGGGGACAAACTGCAACCAAGGTATGTGCCCCTAGCGGGAACTGAACCCAGGACTCTCTGGTCCACAGGCTGACACTCTAACCGCTGAGCCAAACTGGCCAGGGCTCTTTTCCATTTTTTAAAAAACGTTTTTAAAACAGATTTTTAGAAAGAGAGGAAGGGAGAGAGAAACATCTATGTGAGAGCAAAACATCGATCAGCTGCCTTCTGCGTGTCCCCTACCAAGAACGTACGAGCTTTCAGTGCATGGGACGATGCCCAACCAACTGAGCCACTCTGGCTAGGGCCTCTTTTCCATTTTTAATGTCTATTCCTATATTATACAAATAATCCATGCTCATGGCAAGAAAAAAATGAGAATTACAAAAGTATAAACGAAAATCACCCATAACTTTGCCTCATAGAGACTGTCACTCTTAATAGTTTCATGTTTCCTTCCAGTCTCTTTTTATACATTTATAACTGAAAACATACAGTGCATTACTTTTTTTTTTCAAAATTTTTTTTCTTCATTAATTTTTAGAGAAAGAGGAAGGGAGAGGGAGAGAGAAAGAGAAATATCGATGAGAGAGAACATTGATTGGCTGCCTCCTGCATGATCCTCACGGGATTGGGGCCACAATTTGGGCATGTGCCCTGACTGGGAATCGAACGGGCGACCTTTTGGTGTATGGGTCAACACTCAACCACTGAGCCACACCGGCCGGGTGACAGTGCATTACTTTTTATGTTCCACTTTCTCCAGTTAATAACCATGTCATCATCATTTCTTCAAAGATAGAAGAAATCTTCTGTCTTCAAATCAGTTATCTTCCAAAAGATAACACTATGTTTTTTAAAATGTCACTCTTAAATCACAGTGCATGCTTAAAGCCTTAAATTGCAGAGGAACCGCTGGGCGCTAGCCACTGAAATGCCCTTGCCCGTAGGGGCTGCACACCCCACCGCGGTAAGTGTGAAAAGTATTAGCCAGGGCCTGGGTGACCATGTTTCTCTCTTCTCCACACAGTAAGTTGAAATTGGAACTGATACACTCCAACATCAATTTCTTCAATGTGAGTTGTTTTCTCAGTATTTCTTTCTTTCTTTCTTTTTTTTTTCATCCTCATTTGAGGATATTTTTTCCATTGATTTTTAGAGCTACTGGAAGAGAGGGAGGGAAGGTGAGGAAGGGAGGATGGGGAAGAGGGGAAGAGAGAGAGAGAAACATAGATGTGCGAGAAATACATCGACTGGTTGCCTCCTGTATGCGCCCAACTGGGGCCAGGAATTGAACCTGCAACCCAGGTATGTGGTCTTGAGTGGGATTTGAACTCATGACCCTTTGGTGCTTGGCCAACTCTCTAACGACTAAGCCACACTGGCCAGGGCTCTCTCGGGATTTTTTAAATGTCTTGTCAAAGCAGGGCATTGTGGGGCTCAAGAAGTGACAAGGTCCCAGGTGGAGAGGCCCTGCAGTGTTGCAGAAAATGAGATACCATGTCTGAAAAAACCATCCAAGAGGGACACTGCCTGAGGGCTAAAGGGGTGACAGGACATGGCCATTGAGTGTATAAGCTTTGGTGGAAGATAGATCTGGGCTCCTTTTTTATTAATTGATTGATTTTAGAAAGTGAAGAAGGGAGAGGGAGAGGAAGAAACATCAATGTGAGAGAGAAACATCAATCAGATACCTCCTGCATGCAACCCAACCAAGGATCAAGCCCGCAACCTGGGTATGTGCCCCGACAGGGAATTGAACCAGCGACCTTTCAGTACCAGGACAGCACTCGACTAACTGGGCCACACTGGCCAGGGCATATTTGGACTCTTATACCAACTCTGAAACTCGCTACCTGTGTGACCTTCGGCAAATCACTTAACCTTTCTAAGCCTCAGTTTCCTTGAATGTAAAATGGGAATAATAGCATCTACCTCAAACGGAGGGCTGTAATATAAAATGGGGCAACGAATTCAGTAAGACACTCTGACAAAATGTCTCACACAGTAAGCTCTCAATATATGTTCCTTTTTGTAACAATAGTGGTCCAGGAGCACTATCCCAGATTCATTTCAAAACTGAGAATTTGTGGGGTAGTTTGGGGCATGCACCATGTTATGTAACAGTTCCAGCAGGGTCTGGGCAGCAGTCTACAATCAAACACATTACTATATCTGCCCCCATATTTTAAACTAGTCACACCAAGTGGATAGCCCCATGACAGTTCGGGTCATGTTTTGTCTTAAAATGAGTTTGCACACACTTATGGAGAATGCAATTCAGAGATTTGGGGTGTGGGGGGATTGTGAACAAAGAGCTGTTTCTCTGTGGTGGTGATCGTCACAGTCAACCTCTATTTTGTAAATGGGATGACACGTCGATGTGTCCAGCAAGGGGGGCAGGTGTTCTTCCATCTCGTTCTATTCACCAGTTTGATCCTTTCGCTCTGGCCCCGCCTCTGTTCCAGGTGGAGTTGCTGGAAACCATCTTCAATTACTACGCGACCTACCTCATATACCCCACTCTCAACGGTAAGACTATCTGCTACCGCCACGGGCAGAGGGCGAATTCTGCCCTTTCTGCAGGGTTTCTGGTTCGTTCATTTAGCACGATGAGACTGTCTTCTGTGCTGGCGGGGCCCTGGCCCTCGTAGAGCTTGCACTTCGTTGGAAGGCACACGCGGAAGTTTGATAAATGCCACAACAGGAGGAAGCACTGGGGCTGCGGAACCTAGGCGGGGCCCTGAACATGGCTTAGGGTCGGCCCAGGAGGTGAGGGCTAAGTGGAGTCCCTAAGCACAAGGAGTTAGGCTGGAGGAAGTGGAGCGTTCCAGGTGACACAGGGAGAATGCCTGGAGTTGCCACCCCGGGGTCCTGAGCCAGGTCAGGCCACTGACTTGCTGGGTGACGGTGATGGAAGTAGGACTTGGGACAGTGGCTGCCTGAGAAGCCAGCAGGGGCCCTCCAAGGACAGAGCCCTCTCCACCTGGCTTCACCATCTGCCTTTAAATCAAGAGATAAGAGCAGCAAACCTGACCTGGAAGAGAGACAGTAGAGAAGATGGTCCTCAGGGATGAGGCCCTGGATATAAACACTGCATGGCCCAGCCCTGGCCACTTTGGGTAGTGACTGAAGGTAGGTTCTTGAAGGGGACAGTAGAAGCCCAAAAGGCTGAAGATTCCTAAAGAGGCTGCATTTCCCAAGAGTCTGCTTGTGCACCGCCCCCCAAACCAGCCCTGCCTCCAGTAGCCTGCCCCGTTGCAGTGGCCCTCTCTCACTGGCCAGTTGCAAATGCCGTGGTCTGTGTCTTCACATCTCCCCGGTGTCTTCGGTCCAGCTCACCCCTCTGCTGTTTATCTTCCAGCAAAGCTTGAGGAGGGCTTCCCACTCCCTCTGCCAAGGGACACCTACCTCAACAGCTTGGAGCTCCAAATCCACAAGGTCAGTGAGAAGTGGGGTCTGGGTGGGGACCTCTAAGAACGCCGGAGGGCAGCTTCGGGGTTGGTGGATACTAGGGGGAGTCCTTAACTCCCACGTACATCTGAGACCTAATTTTCATAGAAAACACAATTTTGAATTTTGGTGTGTAAATGGCAACTTTTGATTATCTGAAACCTGGGCTTCATGTAAAATAGCTCAGTTCTCAAGAATTCAGGTCCGCCATGTGAATTGAACATCTACAGTGTGCAAGGCCCTTTAGCCACGGATGGCAGAAAGTGCAAAGGGGTCAGATTCGAAGTCACACTTCTGGGTTGAGGAGAGGCCACCTGAAGAAGCCCTGAATGTCCTTGGTGGAGGGTTCCCCCGGGGCCACTGACCAGCCCTCCCACCCGCAGCAGCAAGGGATGGCCCTGGAGAAAAACTGACCATGGCTTCTAGTGGAAGAAACATATCAGCAGCAGGGGACAGGGATAATCATAGTACACTTTGTGATATAAATCCAGAAATACTAGTTTGCAATGTCTTCACTGTTCATGTTCTTTAAAAAAAAAAATTGTCTGGCTGGTGTGGCTCCATGGTTGAACATCGACCCATGAACCAAGAAGTCACTGGTTCAATTCCCGGTCAGGACACATGCCCAGATTGTGGGCCCGATCCCCAGTAGAGGGCGTGCAGGAGGCGGGCAACTGATGTTCTCTCTCATCGATGTTTCTAACTCTTTCTCCCTTTCTCTCTCTCAAAAATAAATGAAAAAAAAATTGTTATTGATTGAGCATGTTTTTATTCCAAGGTAATCCAGGACCACATCTTCAGAAAGTGTGTGAAGGGAGCCCTGGCCAGTTTGGCTCAGCGGTTGGAGCGTTAGCCTGTGGACCAGAGAGTCCCAGGTTCAGTTCCCGATAGGGGCATGTACCAACAAAACAAACAAACAAAAAGAAAGTATGTGAGGGGAGTAAAATCCAGTAGCACCTAAGTGTGTATTGTTCTTCTGGGAGAAAGGACAGTGGTTCACAGAGGTCTTCCAGAAACTAGAAGCTTAGGATATATACAAATAATTTCCTGGGGGCAGGCAGCTGATAAGGACAGTGTTTTATAAAGGCCTCCTTTTATAAAAACCTAAGGGCTTCATTTTTGCACTGACCTGGTTTTTATCAGAGAACTTGCCTCTCCCTATAGAAGTTTCCTTCCAGGGAGCTCCTGTGCAGTTCAGACAATGACCGTTCTTACCTGTCCTTTTGCCTTCTCTCCAGAACTTCTTGCTCATAGCGGCCAACATTGACTAGGTGAGGACTGAGGAGGAGCACCTGGGGCTGGAGGAGTGGACGACAGCACATCTGGACCATTCTGTTTCCTCTCCCGTGAGCGACCGTCCCCACGGACACTAATCACCAGGGAGCCTACGGCACCTGAACACACGCCTGACCACAGGACACCTTCTCTACCTTCCTCCTCCTCCTCCCCATGTCCCTACATGTTCTCTTTGCAGCTGTCCTCAGCTTTACTCTGGGGAGCTGACCCCCAACTCCTTACCTGTCTGCTGATAGAATAAACCTTGGTGAAGGAAAAAGCATGAGCTGTGTCCAGTCACAGCCCAAAGCATCCTGCTCAAGATTAAACATAACACTTTAGTTGTACGTGTCATTTGATGTCATGGTTAATGGAGCCAAGAGTCAGACAAGTGAGAGCAAAGGCTTGTTTTTGTGACTTATTTAGTGTGCATTTATTGAGATGGGACAAGCAAAAGGTGAGGGAATTAACCATAAGACCTGCGTTATAAAAAATGTCAAAAGGAGTTCTACCTGAAACAGACAGACAAAATATACAAAACCTGGAGCAAAATGACAAACATTATCTATGTACTTATCAGTGCTCCCCTTGAAGGCACAAACTGTTATTCACCATTGCACCATTTCTAACATGGTGTCTGGCTCATAAATTGCTTTGTGTTTTTTAAATGAATGAACCTTCGTCTAGCCGGTGTGGCTCAGTGGTTGAGCATTGACCCATGCACCAAGAGGTCGCTGGTTCAGGGCACATGCCGAGGTTGTGAGCCCGATCCCCAGTTGGGGGCATGCAGGAGGCGGACAGTCGATGTTCTCTCTCATCGACGTTTCTATCTCTCCCTCTCCCTTACTCTCTCTCTATAATCAATAAAAGGGGGGGGAAGCATTTAAAAAATAAAAAAATGAATGAACCTTCATTCTGTCCATCTCTCCATTCTGGCTCTTGATTCTGCTTTGGAGTCTCCCACCAGCTGCCCCACCAGACCTTCTGGTACCCCGCAGTTTCCAGGCAAGGATCATGTCTCCTCGACTTAATCCTGGTTCCTGGGTCACCTTGGTTTTCCTCAGGTTTGCTTCACAGGCAGGAATGACAACCTGGAATCTGGTGGGACGCGCCTGGTGTCTCGACATCAGCAGACATTACCAACCAGTCGCAACTTTTAAGTGGACCCAGATACCTCCTCTTGGCATTTCAGACAGCTATGACCATCTAACTAAAGGTGGCAAACGGAAGTCAAAGGATGGTCCTTGGGTAGGTCTTAAAGAGAAAGACAAGGCAGAAAAAGAACCTTAGGGGGCAGAGTGGAACATGTCAGCCATGAAGAATGTCTGGCCCTGCAGTGGAGGTCACCAAGGTGTCAAACTCAGGTAGGCATGACAGCCTGAATTCTGCCTCAGCCCAGCCGATATGGTTTCAATTTCAAATGCAGAAATTGGACAATTAACTCCAGCCTTTCATCATGGCCTTTAAAGGGACATATCTCTCATCTACACACCCTTCTATCTGTAAAAGGGGATTAAAAATTCACGCATGCACATCCTTACATTGTGGCGGTTACTGATTTTAACTCCAAGGTCCAATAGCAGCTGTCCCATGTCCACCCTGCCCCCACCTTTACAGAGAAATCTGTCCTCTTCTCAAGTTGACACCATGTGTTTTACAATCCAGAGAAGCTGACCAACTCATCCCAGATTGCCTGTGACTTACCAGGTTTTAGCAATTAAAGTCCCTCAGCCCAGAAAACCCCTGAATCCCAGGCAAACTAGGACAGTTGGTCACACAAGCAGGCAATTACTTATGAGCCAGGCCCCGGGACTCCAGGCCACCCCAGCTTTCTCAAGGACATCAGTACCCACTCACTCCAGGCCCCTCATCACCAGCCACCCTTCCAAAGCCTTGGCCTGACGGCTCCTCAACGCCCTCAACTCTCATGGGTCCTAAACTGAACCGACTGCCATCACCTGTTCACCTCCTAGTGCTGACTGAACACTTCAAATAGCCCACCTGCCGAGCCCCAGAAGAGCAATAAGAAACACTCAAGGATGGAAAATGAGATCCGGCCTGTGACCCGCTCTCTCCATGCCCAGCCTTGCTGGCACACGGCTTCATGCTGATTTAAAAGGCAGACAGAGCAAGTCTGTAAGGTTTATTAAATGGGCGGTGGAGAGGAAAGTGATGAACAGCTACAAGTTCAAGAGAAAAGCTCTTGGTTATTAAAGTCATTCCAAGCATGGCAGAGGACATGGGGCTGGCCTTCTAAGGGTACTGCTGTCATGATGCAGAGCCAGCTGAAGTGAACCCCAAGCTTTCCCTCTGATCCCCTTGCAGAGTGAACAGTTGTTCCAGGATGCTCTGAGCGGGCAGTGAGGAGCAGCTGTGGTGAGGCTTCTGTGGGGACCTCCTCTCAATTCTCTGCCCCTCGGGTGTCCACAAACACCACCAAGACAATCTAAAAGAAAGGAAAGGTGAGTCCAATGGTTTGGAGTTCCCACCTGCATAAACACAAATCCTCTGGCTAGGGGTCCCCAGCCCTTGGCAGTAACTCACCTTGGTGAGAAATGTCAGGAAACCCAGGTCCCAAGTCATCCTGAGGGTCACTGATTCATGGCCTTGGGACCTTCTTCAACAGTCTCTGCTCTAAGGCTGACCTAGGAGGGAGAGAAAGCATATAAGCATTCAGTCTCTAGCGCCATCTTCTCCCCCAAGTGACATCACTGAGAAGGACCCAATCGTCAACAAGGCCCAAACTCTTAGTTTATGCAGCCAAACTAGCTATCACCAGAATAGAAAGGGCAATAAAGAAAAAAACAACTTAAAAATGCACTTTTTAAAAAATATAGTTTTTCTTTATTGATTTTAGAGAGGAAGGGAAAGGGAGAGAGAAACAAAAACATCAATGAAAGAGAACATCAATCGACCACCTCCTGCATGCCCCCCACTGGGGATTGGGTCACAACCTGGGCATGTGCCCTGACCAGGGATCGAACCAGCGACCTCTTCATCGGTCGATGCTGAACCAGTGAGCCACACTGGCCGGGCTAAAAGCATACTTTGTATAAGAAATTATCTTCTTTCAAGTAATTCATGATCAGGGCAACCGACCCAGATAAGAGTAACCCGCAGGAGGGCAGCTCAGTGCTCACTGTCAGGGGCTTTGACGCTGAGGTCCCACTGCATCTCGATCAAAGGGATAGACCGCCATCTTCAGCTCATTATCATTATTTATGTGCCAGCCGGTCACAAGGCCCCAGCAGCAGTCCTCCTATTCTGCAAACACCCACTCTATATGACCCAGCCAAAAAAAGGCAAATGAAAGACAAACTTCTAGCAAGACTTGTTAGGGGCCTTGATTTTTGAATATCAAGGCTGCCAGGCCCTGCCCAGGCGCCAGTATGGCTCAGTTGGGTGAACATTGTCCCGAGTACTGAAAGGTCACTGATTCGATTCCCACTCAGGGTGCATGTGGGAGACAACCTAAAGATGCATGTTTCTTGCTCTCTCTCTCTCCTCCTCTCCCTTCTTCTCTCTCTAAAATCAATAAAAATACAAAATAAAATAAAAAGACTGCCAGGCCCATCTGAAGGCTAAATGAGAGCACCTCAAAACTTGAACACATTACATAAGTGAGCCCCAACTTAATCCACAGGACTCTACACCCAGAGGTCTGAATTACCAGGTCTGGGTTTGGGGAGGTGATAAACTGTCTTTTTAAAATGGTCATCACTGTCCACTAAATCCTCCAACCTGACTGAGGAGCCCCAGGCCCCGGACTAGGCTGTGGGTCAGGACAAGCATCTGATGCGAAAGGGGCAGAGGGCAGAAAGACAAGGGAAACCTCCCATTTACTAAATGGCTGCCTGTACCTGGTGGCTCACATATATTATTCTCACTACCTTCACATCATCACGAAACGGGACAAAAACATGGCAAAACTGGATCCCATCCTCAAAGACAACAGACTTGAATGTCAACGGAAGAGGACTTGGGAACTAGACAGGAGCCCTCAGACCAAAAGTGGGAATCGATGGGATGGATACTTTGACCTCACCTCCAACCTCATCTCAGCCAAGACACCATGTTGCACCTTCTGAATCTACGAAGTGAAGGCACCATCACAGGTTTCTGCCGCCTACAGAGCACACCTGCAGTGCACAGAGCACAAGCAGAAGGTCAGCCCATCTGTTGATGGCTGACTCCATATCTGGGTGCTCAGTCAGCAACACAACATTCTAACATGAATCAGAATGCAAGCTAAGGAGTCATGAGCCTACAAATACAGACTTCAAAGATCCACAGGCCTAAAAATTTCTTCTTTAGTAAAACCCAGGGGTAGACCTTTTCAAAAGAGAACCCACAAAAGCACAGGTTAAAAGTCAGCAAAAGGAGCCTGCCAGTGTGGCTCAGTGGACTGAGCATCGTCCCATGGACTGAGAGGTCCCAGTTCAATTCCCGGTCAGGGTACATGCCCAGTCAGGGTATGGGCTCGATCTCTATTAGGGGCTGTGCAGGAGACAGCTGATCAATGCTTCTCTCTCACATTGATGTTTCTATCTCTCTCTTCTTTCCCCTCTCTAAAAAATCAGTAAAAACGTATTTTTTTAAAAAGTTAGCAAAAGGAGAGTAATTAGTCAATTTGCTCTCCTCACCTCAGTGAATGACAAGAATACTCCTCAATTTTCTGGTAGACTGACAAATGGAAACTTTTTTATTGATTCAGAATTGATAGAACTCCTCTTTGCGACTACATCTGGCCCCCACCTTTATTCTTCTTTCTCCACGATTTGAGATCATTGATGGCGCCTGGAGGAGCAATACACATCATGCTCAAGAAGAACCGAGGAGCAAAAAAAAACACACCAGCGTCATAGGCTGTCTTGTCTTGAATAAAGTATTATGGATTACCCTACATGCCTGTGGGGATGGGGGTTGGTGGATGGATGATAACCTTGTGATATGCATTCTGGCAACCTGGCCAGCCTAGGATCAAAGTGTATGTGTGGACAGACAGGTTTGACTGGAGGGCAGGAAGACTGCCTTGCATGCATACGAATGCTTCGTTTGCATGTGTCTAAGATAAGGTTTGAATGACAATGACTGGAACACCGCCTACAGTGGACAAATGAGTCCGTGGGACTCAAGAATGTCTGGGTTTGTTATTTTTTAGCTTCAAAGTCTCTTTCTGCAGTAAAATGCGAGAGACAAGGCTAGGCTGTACGGTTTGCAGAGACACCATCTCAAGGAAATAATTTACATAAATCCACTTGTAACCTGAGGGAACCAATCTGCAAATAAATGGGATTGTGTGCAAAGATCGAGAGCATTTGCTCCCTTGCAAAGCTCCCTCTCACTCCAACCAGCATGTGCCTGTAGTTCATTGTGTTGCACGATCCTGGCAGGCCCAGGGACAGCACATGCCTATAGATTCATAAAGCAGAACCCATGATTCATACATGCCCTTTGGCACAATCTGATTTTACTCCATTGTGAGGTCCAAATGTAAATGTATGGACTGGTTTCTGATAAGCGGAGCCTTAACTTGAAAAGACAAAGTGAAGCCCACAAGTTGGGGGCTGGCCCAGTCACAATAGCACATGGGGATCAGCAAAGGCCCAAGCTCTGAAGGGGATGGCAAAAGAAAAAAGCCAGTGTGTGAAAGCCCCAGGATTTGGAAAGGACAGCTGGATGCTTCAGACACCTGGAAAACTCCTTTCAGCTTCTCTCCCTGCACTATCAATGACCAGGGCATAGGCAGCCCACGATCACTTTCAGATGCAGGAGCAGGAAGGGACAGAAGGAGAGCCAGGAAGGGCAGGAGGCTGGTGCCAGGGGCTGGAGAATGGCCTGAGTCAGAGAGTAGCCCAGCCAAGCACAGAGCCCCAGCAACTTCTGAAATGTCCTACAAAGGCCCCATAAAACCTCCTTGCTAAAGTCAAGACACTTCCAGCATAAAATATTGGAAATGTGCCCTGGCCAGTTTGGCTCAGCAGTTAGAGCATCGACCTGCGGTCCTGAGAGACCCGGGTTCGGTTCCAGTTTGTCCCTGGCCCCGGTTGGGTCGTGTGGGTGGCAACCACTTGATGTGTCCCTTTCACGTCGATGTTTCTCTCTCTCTCTCTCTCCCTCCTACTCTATCTGAACAAAAAATAGAAAAATGTCCTTGGGTGAGGATAAAAAAAAAATTGGAAATGCTTTGGGGTTGGAAAAGATCAGGATCATGTGATCATGACACCACCATGAAAAACAATGTAAAAACCTTCTCTGCTATCCCAGCTTTGATCGTCAGATGAAGAAGTAGAGAGTGGGACTAGGTCACAGAGCTAGACAGGTTCAGAGATGGGACTAGCGTCTCTGGTATCTAAAGCCACGTGCTTTCCATCACAGCACACTGCTGACACTCCAGCACATGGCAGGGAGATGCCCCAGAGCAGGGACACAACTGTGAACTCATGGGATGGCCCTTTTACCTCCCTTCCCCTTACGTGCTCATCTGAGCCCCAGGGAGTATGCATGTAACTTGACAGATGCAAAATAACAAAATTCCAGAAAATGGTCCAAAAACCTTACCTCAGAGCCCCATCGTCTAGCACCCAGCTGACATGAAGACTGACATCTCCCATGGCACCTCTGCACCCACAGAGCCATCTGCAAGAGACAAGCCATGAATGGGCACTCGTGGCTGGGCCTGGGGGCACAGTGGCTGGCAGATTAGAGCACCCACAAATGTGGGCTGTTACTGTGAGTACCTGAATAACCACACTGCTGTCTCAGGAACAAGAACAACTTAACTCTAGAAAGGGTCTGTGGATCGTCTGTGATCAGGAGTGACATCTGAGTTAACCTACGTGCTAACTGTAATCTCAATTTGTTGCTAATGAGTGTATGTTGAAAGGATGCTGAGGCCAGGTTTCAGGGAGGCTGCCATGGCTGACTGGCAGTGACCAGCAGGAACCAGAAGGGTACTGGGTGGTGGGAAGGTCCCATGTCTACCATAGAGTCTAAGGGCTGCTTACATATATATCCTCAACTATACTGTGCTTGGGCCAGCTCTATTACTGCTCTAGTCCCTGCCCCTTAATCTAAGGGAACAGATAAAACCACCACCCTTGATGGAGCATGGGCCCTGTCGATGACACGACTAAAGGTGGACCATAAGAAGTCTATCTTTCAATAGAGAAACAACACTTCCAGGGGGCACAGGATGGGGAGTCTCAGCCCCAGGCATTGTTCAAGGGTTTTGTTTCCCTACAGGTCCACAATGGGGTCAGCCCTACCACCTTACAATGACACGTCATCTCCACATCTCCATCTCCTCCTTCTGTTTTGTTTTGCTTTGCTTTTGTCCAGGTGCTAATGTCAGGCACTGAGCACAATGCAAAACAAGACTGAGGCACTGCCCTCAAGAAGATCACAGCACAGGACATGATGAACACATCAACAATTTCCAGGTGAGATCAGTGCTGAGTGGTGGGGCTGAGGATGTGGGAAGGGGTGAGTGCGACAGGGAGGCGGAGAAAGCTTCCAGGAGGGGGGCCCTAGGAGGAGAGTGACCAGCCCTTAACCATGAACTCCGTGAGACAGGGCTCTGCTCAGCAAAAGGGCCTCCCAAGGACACAGCACCCAGTACCAGGAAGTAACACAAACCGCTGGGAAGACGTGTCCGAAAGCTCCAGGGTTTGGAAGGGACAAGGGTGGACCCTCCAAACACGGGGAAATGCTTTCAGCAGTTCCTCTCCCTGCACTATCAATGACCAGGGCACGGGCAGCCCACGATCACTTTCGAATGCAGGGGCAGAAAAGGCAGAGACTGAGGCGAGAAGGGAAGCCACTGCCAGCAGCCTCAGAAATGGCCTGAAGTGAGAACAGACCAGCGGACAGGTCAATGACCAGATTTACCTAAGATTACAGAAGCCACATCTAACTTTCAGAGGTTGCTTACCAGGTCCCTGCCAGGAGTTGAGAGTTAAAGGGAAGACTCACAGTATATACACTGAGAGTCCTCGGGTTCTGAAAGATCGCGTGTGAGCGGTACCAACATCGAACATGTGACAGCATCCCCACTCAGGCGCCCAGATCACTCACCTGGGCACTGGATATGAATCCAGGTTTGACTCTAAAATGCAGCCCTCTGTCCGTTCCAACACGGTGCAGTTTTCCTCTCAACAGCACAGGCACCTTCATCGGGGGCTCTCAGGATCAGAGCCCAAGGGGCCAAAGCTGGGAGCTCTGGGAAGCACCTCCACCTGCACTGCACTCCCCACACCTCATCACCTACACACCCAACGGCCTGCACAGAATTTGAGAGAACCAGCCAGGACATCACTTACCTGGAACCTCATCATCCAGGCTCTTCCTGAGGACACTTCTCACACAGGGAACAGCAGTCACATGACACTCCTGCAGGGGACAGGAAGCCAGCGTGTGACAGGCCACTTGGCACTTATACATCCAGAAAACCATCATGCTCATCAACAGGAAGCCACCTGAGGAATCCAAGTCTTAGGCTATGAATGCACTCACAGCCTGCCCCCCTTGAACCTCAATGTACTTCATGCTCAGTCACTGCCAGTCACCTAAGGCTGTCCCGTTAGGAAGGGACAAGGGTGGATTCTCTAAATATGAGGAAAACCTGACTTTTCCTTTGCCTGCATTATAGGATGCAGGCAACCTATACTCACTTCAAACACAGACACTGAAAAGGACACGAGCTGGTGAAACTGGAGACCAGCGTCAGAGGACCACAGCTATGGCTCCACAACCAACCCATGGGTTGCCTGAGGCGGGACCCCCTCCCAGTCTTCTCTGTTAGGGCCTCACAGAAACCAGCTCTGAGCCAGGGACTCAACAAAGCAGACACCAGGGGCCAGGAAGCATCTGAAGTTGGTGGGAGGGTGGAGGTGTGTGAAAGCTCCAGGGTTTGCAAGGGACAAGGGTGGACCCTCCAAACACCGGGAAATGCTTTCAGCAATTGCTCTCCCTGCACTATCAATGACCAGGGCACGAGGAACCCACGATCACTTTCAAATGCAGGGACAAAAGGGGGCAGAATGTGAGCCAGAAAGAGGAGCCCATGTGAGCAGCGCTACCTGCCCAGCCAATGCCCAGCCAAGCCCAGGATCCTGAGCAATGTCATCACTCTGTACAGATTCCATCTCCCCGCATCAAGAGGGTCCACAGGAAGACCAACTTCTGGTAAAAATGCCTCAATTTTTCATTTACCCCACAAATACGGGTTGAGTACCTACTGTGTGCCTGACACCGTGGGTCCAAAGCTCTGCAGTTTCCCTACCCCACGGAAAGTAAAGACAGGAGAAGGAAGAAACTCAACTCAAGTTTCACAGCTAAGTAGGAGCTGAGTCAGGATCTGAACTCAGGCCTTTCTGGCCCTCAAATCCAGTCCCATCTACACCAGGCCTCCGTCTGCACAAAAGCTCCCAGAGCCCGTGTGAATTCCAGGACACCCCAGGACCACCCCAGTGGGGCAGGAAAGCAACAAGCCCTGAGTTCAAGGTGCTCAGGACCAGCAGCACTTACCCAAGGGGACAGCCTCACCCTCTGGACACCATGGGGGTGCATCAGGCAGTAAGATCAGGGTCCTGCAGGACAGAAGGGGTGCTGGCTGGTGCAGAACCCCAAAGGCCGTCTGTGGGAGAGTTGTCATCGGTCTCCAAGAGCCACACAGTTGCAAGGCTTTGGCAGGGGAAAGCATGGGGAAGGGACTTTAGTGCAGAGCAGGGGGACAGGTATCCAGACTCTGGGGCCCTCCAGCATCCTTGAATTGGAAGCTCAGCCAACAGGTCGGTAAATGGAGGTTTCAACACCTTCCTTTAAAGCTTATTAAGGGGAAAGAACTACGGTCATAAAAACACTGTAGGTAACATATGGGCGGCTCTGGGAGATAAAGGCGCAGGCAGTGAAAACCTGGGGGCTCTGTCCCCCCTCAGGCCCGGGCTCACACGCGGCTCCGGCCCCGTTTCTGGCCGGGGGAGCACAAGGCTTCCCGCGCGGCGGGATCGGACGCCCGCACCGGCTCCCTCCGCAGCAGCGTCGGCGATGGCGCGGCTCACCTGGGGCCCCTTCTGGAAGACCTGGACCCGAGAGATCCACGCCCGGCGGAGGAAACGGGCACCGAACTGGAGCCGGACCTCCGCGGCTCTCCGCGCCCCTCGGGGCCTCAGTTTCCCGGCACTGGGAGGCGCGGACCACGCGCCCCTCACTCCCTGCCGCGCACTCACCAGGGCAGCGGCGCGGGGCAGAGGCGGGGAGAGAGCCGACCCCCCGGGACGGTGCGGATGCCTGAGGCTCTCGCGAGACGGCGCGGGACGCCGCACGCAGCAGCCCCCGGCCGGGCCAGCCCACCCCGCGCCCAGCGCCGGCGGAAATGCGGTTGGGGTGCGGGACGCCGCCTAGAGCGGCGCCTCCCCGAGCCGAACCCACGCAAGCGGATCTGCGCGCCCTCTGGTGGGTTTGGGACAATTTCCCCAAGCGGTCTGGAATTTTAGAAATGATCCCCCCACTAGTTTTGCTTCTCTGTTTGTTCTGAAGGTGTGCCGTGGTCACCGATTTGTCATCAATGTGTAGAGATGACCACTCTTCCCCGTGAGGAACTTTGATTAGCGGGGTCCGTGTGTTCACTGTGTTTACTTTGGACAACAGGAGTTTGTCTGATTGACCACTGTACCTGGTTTAGTGGCAGGCACAGTTGAACACATGAATGGATTCTGTCCATGTATTTATTTGGCCATTACCCGTCTAAAATATTGCCCCGATGGCCTGAAACTGGAATGTGAGGGTGACAATGAGATGAGCCTAGAGAGGTGGGCAGGCGCTTTGCTGAACCTCGTCCTAAAATTCAGTGGGATGAGAGTGTGGAGAGAGTCCTTGAAGTCCTTGAAGCAGAAGGGACTTGATCAGATTTGCACGGGAGCGACCTGATCAGATATGCATACTGGCAGAGAAGACAGAGGTCCTGTGTTCCAACATCACACTAGACCCAGGCCTGGGAGGGGACTCATGGCCCCCAACTCTCACAAGCACTAGCACTGCCTGCATCGCAGGCCAGGTGTACCTCTCAGACCTGGGGCAACCCTGCCACTAACTCAGCCCACATTCTGAAGGGTAAAACAGCCTGCCCTTGGCCCTGCGGAGGGGGCTCCCTCTGTCAGATTCCTGGCGCTCACTAAGTCAGCAAAATGAAGAAATCCAATCCAGATGTACGCAACCGAAAGAAAATGAAGGTCTCTGAGCATGAGAACACTCCACATTCAGTGTTGTGACAGACATTGTTGGGATTCTAAGACTGTGAGGACATTGGGGTCTCTGTGACGGGGAGGGGCCATGGGATGCTGTGGCTGTGAGGATGCTGGACAAAGGGGTCAGGTATGCACTCTCGTGGGCACCCAGCCCTGCTGCCCTCTCCTGCCTCCTGCTCTTGCTCTTACTCTCTGTGCAACCTTGGCTAAGTGACCTAACTTCTCTGTCCAGACTTAGTTTTCCTTTTCTGAAAAATGGGTAGAACCGGAGCTCCCCCCCTCATAGCGTTGCTGTGCAAATTAAGTGAAATGATTCATATCAAAAGCACAGCTCAGCCCTGGCTGGTTTGGCTCAGCAGTTAGAGCATTGGCCTGTAGACTAGAGACTCCTGGGTTCAGTTCCCGCTAGGGGCACATACCAAAAAAATAAAAAATAAAAAAAATAAAAATAAAAAAAAGCACAGCTCAGAGCAAATGGCCAAGGCATGGTGGTTGTGATACTTTAGGACTTCTGAGGAAGCTGAGGGCCCTGTCACTGGGAGGACCCTGTGGGATTACTTATGAGGCAGAGTGAGTGTGCTGTGTTTGAAAAGTCTAAGGCAGCACTGTAGAAATATAATGCCACCCACATATGTAATTTAAACTTTTCTAGGAGCCACACTAAAAAGTACAAAAAAGGTGAAATTAATCTTAAGAATATATTTCACTTAACTTAAGATAACCAAAATATTATCATTTCAGCATATAATCAATATTTTTAACTGATTTATGAGATATTTACTATTCTTTTTCTTTCTACAAAGTCTTTGGAATCCTGTGCCTGTTTTACACAAACAACACATTGCAATTTGGGCTGGCTACATTCCCAGGGCTCTGAAGCCACACGTGGCTGGTGGCTCCTGTTTGTGTTCTTAGAGCAGGTCTAAGACCGTCAGGCTGTCATCAGCCCTTTGGAGCCAGAGGAGAGAAGCAGCAAGCAGGAGGCTGACAGCTTGACCCTTCCATGCCACCCTATTTGTGAACCTGGGACATTTAACAGAAAGCTCTCCAACCCTGGCCGGTTTGGCTCAGCAGTTAGAGCGTCGGCCTGCGGTCCGGAGAGACCCGGGTTCGGTTCCCGCTAAGGGCACGTACTTCCGTTGCAGTTTGTCCCCGGCCCTGGTTGGTCGTGCGGGTGGCAGCCACTCGATGTGTCCCTTCACGTCGATGTTTCTCACTCTCTCTCCCTTCCTCTCTCTCCCTCCCACTCTATCTGTACAAAATATGGAAAAATATCCTCGGGTGAGGATAAAAAAAAACAAAAACAAAAAAAAACAGAAAGCTCTCCAAACCCCCTCCTCTTGGGTTTTTATGGAGACTTCATCATAAGGTATGATTGATTAAATCACCGGCCATTGGCGACTGGTTCCACTCTAGCCCATCTCTCTTCCCAGAAAGTCAGAGGTCTGGGGTAGGACTGAAAGTTTCAACCCTCAAGTCACTTGGTTGGTTCTCCTGGCAACCAGCCTCCATCCTTAGGTGCTTCCAAAAGTCAGTTCATTCATGTAACAAACACCTTTATCACTCTCAACACTTATGAAATTCCAAAGGTTTTGGGAGCTGTGAGTAAGGCACTTTGGATGAAGATCACATATACATGAGAAATATACTGTGGTCACCTGAATAACTAAATATATATTTCTTATCATCACAATATTGCAACAGGTGACCAGAGCCGGGTGTACTTCTTGGACAAAGGTTCATCGTCTCCTCCAGCAGGTGTAGAATATGTGGTAGGAATGTTTGCCTGCTACCCAAAAGGTCCTGCCCAAGAGGGGACCTGTGAGGGTGAGGAAAACACAAGAATAGAGCCTGGTTCACATCATTAGGGGTGCAGTCAAATGGCCTTAGAACCTCTGAAATAGAAGCCAGGAGAGAAAGACTCAGCATGAAATATGAGTCCAATCTAGAGAGAAGTCTTCCCTCTTCCTTACTCCTAATTCCATTTGTTTGGATCCTGGAGATACTGGACGTAGGCGAGTGGGCAGAAATCTGGTGAAGAGAAACACATCTGGGTAAGTAAAGAGAGAAGGCTTCTGTCCCTTCCCAGCAGATGGCAGTCCACTCCCTGCTTGGTGCAATGAGATGGAGAGAAGTTCTACCTATAAATGGTCACTGAAAACTTAATACATTAAACTGGACATTTAAAATAATTGAATGGCCTGGCCAGTGTGGCTCAGTGGATTGAGCATTGTCCCATGGACTGAGTTCGATTTCTGGTTTGATTCCTGGTCAGGCAGGGCACATGCCCGGGGTTGCTGGCTCGATCACCAGTAGGGGGCGTGAAGGAGGCAGCTGATTGATGTTTCTCTCTCTCTCTCCCCCTCTCTCTAAAAAAAAATCAATAAAAACATATTTAAAAAATAAAACAATTAAAAGGAAACTCTGTTCCCCATTTTTAGTGATTATAAGACTTACAAGAATGATCAGAAAAGCTATGAGGCCTGCCTGATATTTCTCTAGGGAAAGGACTTCTCCACTTAGAAAGTCTAGAGGCTGGCAAAAAAAAAAAAAAATTATGATTATATACGAGGAGTCCTGTTTTCAACATACTGGTTGCATTAATAACGGATTGGGCTATAGCTCTGAGGCCAACATTCCACCAGTCTAGAATTTGTGACCTCACAGTGGCTGAGAGAGCCCCTTCCCTGAGGGAAATAGAACCACTGGCTGGGCAGGTTGCTCCAAGGAGTTGATGCCCAAGGTCAAGGCTGGAAGTCAACAACTGACCCTGTGAGGCCTGCAGGAGCTCCAGGCCCCCTCCCCACACTGAGAATGATCACCATGCTGGAGACCTTGCTGTACTTGTCCATCCTCCTCCTTGTCTTCTTTCTGCTCCTCTGTTACTGCATCTTTCGAAGGCAATAGGCTCAGGCTCCTGCAGGTTGGAACTGAGGCCAACTGGAAGCTTTAACCAGTCCAGCCCCCTGGAGCTTCTCAGGCAGAACAGGTTCTTCCTGAGCTGCCTCATGGCCTGGGTCTTGGCCTCCTTTGGAGTCTCCAACAGCCCCAACCAAGCCCTCTCTGGATGCTCTGATAGACTGAGACGAGACAGCGTGTCTCTCCACCAGCATCATCTCTCACCTAGGTCTCAGTACCACCTTCTCACTGAGTCCCCTAGCTGAGTACTCTGACTCCCACAGTCTCTCTAGTTTTGCTTCTGGTTCATTTTGCCACTTATTTTGGAGAGATGATCAATGTGGGCTCAGTAATGGTATAAATGACTCAGACCTCTGCTATGTGGACTTCTGTGGTGGCTCTCTCCCTTAAAAAACTGGCAGGACTGTGCCCTGGGGACTGGAGTCCTAGATAAAGACTGATAACCTCAGCAGTGAGATTGGACGTTCCTTCTATCCATGGTAGAAACAATCTTGAAAACAACCTTCTTGCTAATGAATCTGGATGGTTAATTAACTTGGGTTTCCCTGAACAACACCTTTGAATCTTCCTAAATAACTGAGATATTTGTGGCCAATTACTTAAATTTTCCTGCCTTGAGAATTGTTAACTTTCTTGCCTGAATACTTGGGCATTCCAGCACAATGATATTTGACTTGGGCTCATTCTCTTTCACTATGCTGGATGACTACATTCGTTCTTCACTCTTACGACCTTAGGTTTTCACCCTGGCTGGGTTGCTCAGTTGGTTGGAGCACTGTCCTGCATATCAAAAGGTTGCTGGTTCAGTTCCTGGTGAGGGCACATACGGGAGGCAACAGATCGATGTTTCTCTCTCACATTGATGTTTTCTCTAAAACAAACAAAACATATCCTCCGGTAAAGATTAAAAAAAAATGTCCTTGGGTTTTCCTAGGTAAGGGCATTGAACATCCCTGGCTACTTTTCTGGGACTTCTAATATAAAAATAGAAGACTGCTTCTATGATTTTTCCATGATGTATGATAATAGCTGACGGTTTACAATGTATATTCTATTTCTATAATTATAAGAATTTTTAAAAGTTATGAATAGATATTAATTTTTATAAAATGATGATAATGATGGTAACTAAAATTGATTATACTAGCTGACTATAAACAATCACTATTAAAAAACACTTATGGCTCTGCATTTCAATGTATTATTTTATCTATTTTTAAACTTTAAATTGTGATAAAATACACATATAAAACTTACCAACTTGACCACTTTACTCAGTTCAGGCCCTGGCCGGTTTGGCTGAATGGTTAGAGCATCGACCTGCAGACCAAAGAGTCACAGGCTTGATTCTCAGTCAAGGGGTATGTATAGTTGCAGGTTCGATCCCCGGCCTCTGTCGGGGTCATGTGGGAGGCAGCCAATCAATGTGTCTCTCGCACATTGGTCTCTCTCTCTCTCTCTCCCTCCCTTCTCCCTTCCCACTCTATCTAAAAAGCAATGGAAAAATATCCTCGGTGATGATAAAAAAATAAAATAAATATCCAGTTCAGTAATGTCAAGTACATTCATATTGTTGTACAACCATCCCTATCATCTATCTTCAGTATTCTCTTCATCTTGAAAAATTAGAACCCTGTACCCATTAAACAAAGAAGACAGACATGGTCCCTGATTTTGTTGGTTGTAGTCTAGTGGGGATAATAAACAACTGAACCAGCAAATGTAATTTAAAATTATGACAAGTGCAACAAAAAATGGGCACTGATGTAATCAATGAAATAAGAGAAGAAGCTAAAACGAATTAAAACGAATATAACCATATTCAGAGCAACACAGGCAAACAATTTTAGGAATGAGAAAGGGGACACAGTAGGGTCAGAGAAAAGAGTAAAAAGTTAGAGAACCATATATTTGACTTTTTTCCCATAGCACTTACAATTTAGATAAACACATTTCTAGAAAATATTTTACAAAATTACCTTAAGGAAAAATAGAAAAGCTGAATCATCTTATAATACTTTAAAAAACGGAGTTAGGCCCTAGCTGGTTTGGCTCAGTGGTTAGAATACCTGGGTTTTGGGTTTGATCCCCAGCCCCGGTCAGGGTAGTATGGGAGGCAACAAATCAGTGTGTCCCTCTCACATTAATGTTTTTCTCTCTCTCTCCCTCCCTCCCACTCATCTAAAAATTAGTGGAAAAATATCCTCAAATGAGGATTAACAACAACAAAATTGAGTTGGTAGTTAATGATCTTCCCATGAAGAAAACGTCATACCCAGGGGTCTTTTTAGGTAAGTTCTACAAAACGTTTAGCTGTATACAGTCTCCCAGATAATAGAAAAAAAGGAGGAACAGTTCTTAGTTCACATGATCCCAAAATTAGGCAAGGTCAATGAAAGAAAAGTAAATTACTGGCCAAGTCACTTGTGGATGTAGACGTAAACACCCTAAAAAAATATTGGCAAGAATTCTGTATGCAAGAAAAAGAGTGAAATTCAGAAGTCCATGCACAGTGGGGGAAGCCATGAATCACATCTCTATCCATCATCCAAAACTGGGGGCAGGTTGTGCCACATATGGTTGTGCAGGCTGTGCTGGCCAACTCATATTCTCTGGTTGAGAAGCAGATGTTGGGGATGCTTGGCTGAACACCATAAACACTTGATGTTTTCCTAGCATGGCCATTTCTGGAATAACGAGAGTGAGCCTATGTTCTACCATCCTAAAGGGGGTTTAAAAAATCCCATTCAAATTCTTAAATAGTGGATCCTTCTAATAAGACTGTGAATATCTGTGAAGGGTAACACTTTGGGGGATCCCCCCCCCCCAGCTATATGTGGTCAAGCAGAAGATGATTAAACCTGTGACCATGAAACCTGTGCAAGTTCATTAGAACAAGGAAAAGGTTTTCAAGAAGTAGAGGGGCTTGCTAAGAAATGCAGCCCTTGCTGTGGCTGGTTGCTCAGTGGTTAGAGTGCCGGCCTAACTCTCTGTGAACCAGAGAGTTTCGGGTTTGAGTCCTGCCAAGGTTGCAGTTTGTCCCCGGTCCTGGTTGGGTCGTGTGGGTGATAAACAATCAATGTGTCTCTCTCACATCGATGTTTCTCTCTCCTTCTCTCTCTCCTTCCCACTCTGTCTGGAGATAAATGTAAAAATATCCTCGGGTAAGGATTTAAAAAAAAAGAAAAGCAATGCAGCCCTTAACTCAACCTTTGGCATTCGAGCTCTCAATTCTCAAAGTTACTTTTCAGGATAAAATATAGACACTTCTTCCCTTTCCATAGCTGTGGGAGGAGTCAGCCATCTAGGAGGTCTCTTACCTCATCAGTGGGTTGGGAGGTGTTGAGAGTCACAGGTCCCCCCTCTGTGGTTTGCCCATGTTTGGGATGCTTGGCCAAGACCTGTCTCCTTCCTGCATGAGTTCAGTGGGCAGACCCTACCCAGGAAGGGAGTGGCTGGAGGGCCTGCAATAGCAGTGAAAAGAAGGTAGAACCTGCAGGTGATCAAATCTGGACTGGGTCTTCCATCCACCCATCACCATTGACCAAGGATGCTTCGACCTAAAATTTGCCGAATTTTTTTTAGGATGTTTACATCTACATCCACAAGTGACTTGGCCAGTAATTTACTTTTCTTTTATTGACCTTGTCTAATTTGGGGATCATGATTATTATATGAACCTGGGAGACTATATATGGCTAAAATGTTTTGTGGACCTTACCTATAAAGACACCTGAGTATAATGTTTTCTTTATGGGAAGATTATTAACTACCAACCCAATTTTTATTTATTTATTTTTTCTATGTCATCTTCAGACAGAGTGGGAGGGAGGGACAGGGAGAGAAAGAAAGAGAGAGACAAACATCGAGGTGGGAGAGACACATCAACTGGTTGCCTCTCCCAAGACCCTGGCCAGGACTGGGGACGAACTGTAACTGAGGTACGTGCCCTTGACCAGAATCCAACCTGGGACTCATTGGTCCCCAGCCAACGCTCTACTGCCAAGCCAAACCCACCAGGGCCCAATTCAGTTTTTAAAAGTGTTATAAGATGACTCAGCATTTCTATTTTTCCTTAAGGTAATTTTGTGAAATATTTTCTAGAAATGTGTTTATTTTACCTAAATTTTAAGTGTTATGGGCAGAAAGTCAAATATGTGGTTCTCTAACTTTTTACTCTTTTGCTCTGACTCTACTGTGTCCCCTTTCTCATTCCTAAAATTGTTTGCCTGTGTTGCTCTGAATATGGTTATATTCATTTTAATCCATTTTAGTTTCTGCTCTAATTTCATTGATTTTCCATCAGTGCCTTTTTGTTTGTTTGTTTGTTTGTTTGTTTGTTTGTTTGTTTGTTTTAGAACTTGTCATGCTTTTTAATGATTACATTTGCTGGCTCATTTGTTTATTATCCCCACTAGACTACAACCAACAAAGTCAGAGACCACATCTATCTTCTTTGTTGTATTTCCGATGCTTTGCTCAGTCCCTGATGATATGAAGTAGCTGTTCAATAGATTTTCTGGATGGATGGGAATCTAGATGAGTTAATGAACAAATTGATGAGAGAATGGATGGACTGATGGATGGACGAGGAAGCTGGTCCTCCAAAGATGTTTTCTGGATAAATGGATGGAGGGCAGGAGGGAGGGGAGAAGGGAGGCAGGGTGAGTGAGTAGGTGGGACGACCGGGAAGATGGAAGGGTGCTTGGATACCCAGCGGGTCAGACTTTAGCTCCACTCCACTAGGGGGCACTAAGAGACCGCTTGCGTGGTTCGCCCCGCGAGACGCCGCTCTAGGCTGCAGCCCGCGCCCTGCATTTCCGCCGGCCGAGCTGGTTGTTTACCTTGTGTTGGGCCGGAGTGGCGCAGAGCCGGCCGCCCCTTCTCACGCCGTGCCCTCTGATCCCACGCCGCCCGGGTGGGTCCCTGCCGGGCCACGCTGCATTGGGACCTCCGCGGCCTCTGAGGCCGGTGCTGCGTGCACCCGCCCCCGACAAGAGGAGAAACTGAGGCCCCGAGGGGCGCGGCGAGCCGGCGGGGGTCAGCTCCGAGCCTAGGCCCGGCTCCCAGATCGGTGCCGGTTTCCTCCGCCGGCTGTGGCCCTCTCGGGTTCGTGCCCGCGGAAAGGGGCCTCAGGTGAGCCGCGCCATCGGCCGACGCTGCTCCGGAGCGAGCCGACCGGACGTCTGATCCCGCCCGGTGGGGAGCCCTGTGCCCGCCGACGGCCAGAAACCGGTCCGGTGACGCGTGGGCCGAGGTCCCGCAGCGAGTTGTTTGGGGCCGCGTGTGACCCCAGTGTGAGGGGTGCCAGAGCCCCCCATTTTCACTGTCCCGTACCACCTCGGCCTCCCGGCATTTACCCTAACCCCAAAGCAATTGTCAGTTCCCTACAAAGTGTCTTTAGGACCGTTAACTCATTTTCCTTAAATACCCTTCAAGTTTAAACTTTGCACTTCCATTTTACAGACAGGTTGGCTGAGCTTTAAATTCAAGGATGCTCCCAGGGTTCCAGGGTCTGGATTCCAGGGTCCCTTTCCCCGTGCTTTTCCCTGCCAAGGCCTTGGGACTATGTGACTCTTGGAGACAGATGACAACTCTCCCTTGGACGGCCTTTGGGGCTCTGCACCAACCAGCGCCCCTTCTGTCCTGCAGGACCCTGATGACACTGCCTGATGCACCCCCACGGTGTCCAGAGGTGAGGCTGCCCACTGGGTAAGTGCTGCCTTCCTGCCCCACTGTAGAGGGGGTGGTCCTGGAGTTCAGGTGGGCTCTAGAATTGTCTTGCAAAGGTTTGGGGCAGAAGGAGGCCTGGTGTTGTAGATGGGACTGGATTTGAGGGCCAGAAAGGTTCAGACCCTGACTCAGCCTCTCCTCTGGCCATGTAATCTTGGGTAAGTTTCTTTATTCTCCTCTCCTCTCCTCTTTCTTCAGGTGGGAAAACTGCAGAGCTCTGAGGGGACAGAGTTTTACTTTGTCTGTGTTTTACTTTGTATTTGAACCCACATATGCGTGGCACATAATAGGCACTCAGTACATATTTGTGGGGTGAATGAAAAATTGAGGCATTTTGACCAGAAGTTGGTCCTCCTGTGGACTTCCTTGTGAGGGGAGATACAATCCTTATGTGAAGGGTGAAGCCTGAACTGGGTCTCAATCTCTTCTCTGCCTCCTAGCTTTCCTATCTCCATTTCATCCTCCAGAAAGCAGGACTACGGAGGCCATTTTTTTTAGGATCACATAGTCCTTGTCTTTTAGAGCCTGAGAACTCCATTCTTTTTTTTTTTTTTTCTCCTTTCAGAGGTGTCTTCCCTTTGCCTCTCCTGCCTGGGCCATGTTGGAGGAATTTTTGCCGTATCAGAAGCTGACTGCTCCTGGCCTCTGCCACTGGCCTCCTTTTTCAGCAAGCCCTCTGTCCTTTTCTGCCCCTGCATCGGAAGTGAGACTGCCTGTGTCCTGCTCATTGGTGGTGCAGGCAGAGGAAACACAGACAGGGTTTCCCGTGTTTGGAAGGACCACATCCGAGCTTTCCCACATTCCTCCTCCTCCTCTGCACACCTTGCGCCTCCAGGGCCTCGGGGGCTGTCACGTGTGAATCAGTGTCATTGTCGGGGCTTTCACTTTTCTGCCCCTGCTGTTGGGAACCAGGCTATGTGTGCCGCTTAAGGTCCCCTCAGTGCCCCAGCACAGTTGCTGCCCGTCAGCCATGTACACCCCGCAGACCCGGCCTTGGCATCCTTCTCAGCCTACCAGTGATGAACTGCACATTAGTCAGCATTGGCTACCCTGCTGTAGACCACCCACTGCCTCTTTAGAGTTAATTGCTATCCTTTTATGAGGAAACAGTGTGTCTCTTCAGAAATGATAACAGCCAACACTTGTGGAGTGCTTACTATCTGGCAGCTACTGTGAGCAGGGACAAGTCAGGCGCTCAGTTGTGGCTTCTTGTCTGTTGCAGATGAGTCCACTGCGTGCAGGGGCATCATGGGAGTTGTCATGTCAGGAACATTCCAGACCCTAGTGTCCTTGAGGTAAGATGGCTGGTCCATTTTCTGGAGTATCGGTTCCTCGCATCCAGTACAGTCATCAGTCCTTGTGTTCCCAAGGGCGTTGAGGTGACCGTGTGAGGGAGCGAGCAGAGAGGCGAGATGAAGGTAGCGTCCATGAGTCCCCAGATCCGCTCGCCAGACTAGATCATATCTGGCCCTTCTCATGCCTTCAGCAGCTGCTGCAGGCTGGCGCCTCCGTAGTCTCTTTTGAATAATGAGCCCCTCTCTGGGGTCTCTGCCTTCCCTCCCGGGAGCAGCAGCAGAAGCACAGGGGAAAACTGGTGGGCCTAGGCATCAGAGACTCCTGTCCCTGGGCTTGAATCCCCTCTGCTTCCCTCTCGGTCAGTGACCTGTTCAGACCTTCATTTTCTTCATTTGAAAAGCAAAGCTGTGATAGAGGTGACTTTGTGGTATTTAAGACTACACGATTCCTATCATTTCCCAACCTAATATTTTCCCAGTGTTTTTGCCCGAAGTGACTTCTCTTTGATGCCTCTTGGCAAGGGGAGGGGGGGGGTCTGTGGGGCTTTCACAATACAGAATGGCCACTTCTGGGGTGCTGTGCTTGCCTGGGTCATTTTCTGAGACTCGGCCTATTCCCCAGGCCTTTGGCAGCTGCTTCTCTTCCTGGATCGCTCTGCCCTTGTGTCCACCTGCATTCAAAAGTGATCACGGGCTGTCTGTGCCCTGGTCGTTCACGATGCAGGGAGAGGAATTGTTGAAAGCAGTTTCCCGTGTTTGGAGGGTCCACACCTGTCCCTTTCAAATGCTGACGCTTTCACACACTTTGTCCTGCAGCCAATGCTTTCTGCTCCCAGACGCCGTGGGCCGCTGTGTGAGGGTCAGTGGCAGGAGACTTTTTAACTTGGCGTTTGTCAGCTTGGCCTCCTGTTGCCAGAGCCAGGCTCTGTCTGTGGCAAGGTTTGGACACTCAGGAGTGTTGGGAGCGAGGAGGAACTATGCATGGTGAATAAGGACGATGTTGGCTAGTATGAAGTGATTGCCATAGGATTTCCAAAGGGAAGCATTTTGGGGTTGGTGGACCGAGCAGGCCTCTGTAAGAGTGGGGTGTGATGGGCAACAGGAAGGTATTCGAGGAGAAGGGAACAACACACAAGGACAGTTTTGAGGCTGGGGTGAGCATAAGCACCTGGGGAGACAGATGTGCAGGCAAGTAATGACTGTGGGGGATGGCTGCTGGGGTGGTGGCCTTCACTCCAACACCGCGTGGTGGGGCCTGGGTGGGCGGGGCCCCGGAAAACAAGCCCCCTAGCTATCGCTCTGCCAGTTACTGCATCTGAGCTGTTGCCCTGAAAAGGCCTGTTTTTTTCATTTGTTTTTCTCTAATCCTCACCCGAGGATATGTTTCTATTGAATTTAGAGCGAGAAGAAGGGAGGGAGAGAGAGAGACATTAGTCAGTTGCCTCCTGTATACCCTGGCTAGGGTTTGAACCCCCAACCTGGGTATGTGCCCTGACCAGGAATCGAACCCACGAGCTTTCTCTGTACAGGACGACACTCCAGCCAACCGAGCCACCATCAGCCAGGGCAAAAGGCCTGGTCTTTTGTTTTTTTGTTTTTTTTTAAGACACTGTTCATTTGGATTCTTTTCTGGGAGCATTGAGATTCCTTTTTGAGTCGAGGTTGGTGTGAAAGCTCATTTGTGCTTAACTGGGTGCATTCTCACTGACAGCCACTTGAAGAAAGATGAAGTAACACTGGAGACCAAATACTTGCTGTGACCTCCTGCTCCGTGGCCTCCTCATCACTCTAGGGGTGCTGCCTTGGATCTGGAGATTGTTGGAGGAAGCCCCAAGGGGATGGAGGCACAGACCCTCAAGATGGTCCCCTGGGTCGCAGGTCCCCTGGAGGGGCCTCCTCATGGTGAGTAATATCCAAGGGGCTGTGTTGGCCTGTGTTTCCGAAGTGGAAGTTCCAAGCTGCTGGCCTCACTTGACTTTCTCCTTTAGATTCTTTGGGGGTTGATTGTGGACACTGGCAGAGTGGAGTGAAGAGCGAAGTTGCCACATGACATATCACCAGATCTTGTTACCCCGTTACATCAGCTTGACATGGGAGAACTTTCCCTCTGAGCGAGCTGGGCAGTGGCAAAGCCTGGGGCTCGGGACCTGGGGATTATGTTCAGGGTCGGAGACCTTCCACCGGCTCTGCCCTCCCCAGCAGGTGCTGCAGAGTGCTGTGGACCGGGCCTGCTGGTGTCCTTCCATGTGGGCCAGGTCCCCCTGTGTCCCCATGTCCCCATGCCACCGCACGTGTAACATTTTAGAACCGAGAGGTCCTGCTGATGTTTATTTGTTATGCAATCATTGTCTTCTCACCTGCCTCAAATAAACCTTGAAACGGCCCTGCAGCTTGTTTTCTGTTTCTCTTTTTCTTAGTTTCAATCAGTACCCCCGTGTGCCAGCGGGGCTGGGTGTAGAGAAAGTGGGTCGCGGGCAGATCTTCCAGTTTTCTGTCCTTGAGCCTTTCCGCTAACCACACTCCTAAGGCTTGACCTAGGGGCTAGGACATGGGATGTAGAATTTCGACAAGAGATCGAACAATCCTGAGGGTTTTGGGGGGCTCGGGTTTAAGAGAGAACTGTTAGAATTGTTGGCTGAGGGATGCTTGGGCCGGGGCTCTGGAAAAGGGGAGGATAAGGGGGTGGACCTAGAGACAGAGTGGGGCTGAAATCTCCAGGGATGCCGGAGCCTTGAGCTCTGGTGAACGTTCACTGGGTGAATTGAGGGAGATGGTTTGGAGCAGAGGTGGGAGTGGGGTGTGAGGAAAAGCCTCCCTTGGGAGAACTCTGGGATGTGGTGGGCAAAAGCCAGGAGTTGGCGTTACAGCTGCTGTCACCACGAGTAGTCCGGTAAGGGCAACGCAGCTGTGCTCAGGCGCGTGTGCTTCCCACCCTGTGGGTGCGTGTTACTCCGGCCTCATCTTGTAGGTATGGGCCACACACAGGACCTCTCCCAGAGGCCATGGAAAGGGAGGAGTTGATTGTTTATTCCATCCATTGAAATTGAAATCACCTTGACTGGGCTGAGGTGGAAACCAGGTGGTTGGGCCCCCTTTGTGAATTCAGGGCCTTGATGGCCTCTATCAGCAGGAGGCATTCTTGGCATCTGGAGGATCTACTCTTGCCACCAGTTCAACAGAGGTCCTTATTTCTGCCCTGCCCTTCTCCTTACTTCCTACCAGACCATTTGCAGTCTTGAAGATCTCCAGCTACTCCAACTCCTCTCGGCATGGGTTTCATCCAACACGGCCCTAGTCCTCTGGTGAAAAATGACCACATTCCCCCCGAGTTCCTGTTCAGCAAAGTTTTACTATTGGTTGTTGCCAGGCATTTGTAGACCCCTTTCTTGAACACTGACTGTCCCCTCTGACTGTAAAGCAGATTCCAGCCAGCCTTCTGTAGCAGTGTCTGCACCGCATTCCCTCCCCTTTATCCTGGTTATTCTCCCAGGGTCTTCTTGACCTGCTCCCTCAGTCCTGCGGCTCTCCCCTGCCCTCGGCCACCGTCATCCCTCCTGACCCTCAGCCCCAGCACACACCCCATTCTCCAGGGAAGACGAGCGGGGCTCTCCTTGCCTGTGCTCTGCCTGTCCACCCTCCCCTCACACGTGACTCCCACAGCACTGTGGGCCCAGCTGTACCGCTTCCGGTTCCTAGACAGACACCTTTCCTGGCCTGTGCCTGAATGCACCCTCCGTTTCCGTGCTGGCCTGGCTCAGCTGGTTCACTTCCGGAAGCCTTCCCGGGCTAAACCTCCACCAGACTGGGTTCCCTGCCCCTCCTGTCGCTCCTACCAAGTCTCAGTTACGTGCAGGAACAGTTCTAGGAACTGGCAGACAAAAGGCAAAAGAGCAAATCCCTGTCTTCTTGGTGCTTACATTTTAGAGACAGACGTACCATGAAACACTAAAACGGGTAATATGCTAGAGAGGGCTAAGGCAAAAGATAATGAAGCAGGGAAACAGGACAGGAAGTCTGGGGGCCAGAAGAGTGGCATTTTAAGTGACTAGGCAAGGACAGCCTCACCTGGGAGGTGTGATCTGAGTAGAATGAGGACCTGTCACCTCGGTGTCCAGGGCAGCCTTGCAGCCTTCATCACAACTTGGACCCGGAGTGGCAGGAAGCTTTCCTCTCGGATTCCTTGGGGGTAGAGTTGAGGGGAGGGCGCTCAAGAGGCCTCTGAGGCCACCGCAGTGCTGCACCTGATTGTGAAGATCTGCCATGTGGTGAGGGTGGCAGCCCAGTCAAGTTGGGATTAGCTAGTCAGACCAGGTGTGCATGTCCTGAGGTCAGGTTCTATACCTGTTAACTCTGCAGCCCCTCACCCTCCTTTCACTCATCCACAGCTCAGTGGCCTGGGGAAGCCCAGCTACCCAAGGGCAGGCCTAACCCTTGGTCTGGGACAAGAGCAGTGATAACCAAGCCCGGCAGGTTTTCCTCTTGGGGAGTTCTGAGTATGTCAAGAGCCTGAGTGACAGGTTGCAGAACACACAGAACGGGACAGGAAATGAGTCCCTTTAGCAGCAGAGTCCAGAGATGCAGAGCATTAAGCTGCTGTTGCAGGCAGGAGAACCATTTCTAGAACTTTTATAAGGGGAGGATGACATTCCAATTCCCAAACCACATTAGTGCTCTACTAACCCTGTCTGTAAGCAGCACTCAGACTTGCCATGAGGCCTAGGGGTTCCATTTTCCTTGAATTTTTATGAGGCATGGCCATGTGACCAAAATTCTTGTCTTCCTTTCTTTATTGTTTTACTCCTCACCTGAGAATATTTTTTCCTATTTATCTCAGAGTGGGAGGGAGGGAGAGGGAGAGAGAGAAAAACATCAATGTGAAAGAGACACATCAACTGGTTGCCTCCTGCACCACCTGACCAGGGCTGGGACTGAACCGCAACCAAGGTATGTGCCCTTGACCAGAATCGAACCCGTGACTCTTTGGTCTGCGGGCTGACGCTTTCATTCTAATCGCTGAGCCAAACCGGCCAGGGCACTTCCTTTCCTTTATAAGGGACCTTACGTTCATCATGATTGTGCCATTGCTAGAGGGAGCTAAATGAGTCTGCTCATAACAGCCTAGAGGGTGAGAATTACCAGCATAGTTACTTACACATGCAAGGAGCTCAATCAGCCTTTAAAAATGAGGAATGAAGCCAGTGGTGGCCTTGATGGTGTGCACCAGGAAGAGCTCACCAAGGCCTCCCTGTCTCCTTGACTACAACTGCCATGTCACCGGGATACCTAACTCCGCCAGCACTGGAAGCAGCCTAGTGAAATCATTAAGAGCCTGTAGTTCTGATGTCTCTTAACTGCTATGGAGCCTGGAGTACATTCTTTTGCCTGTTTGAACCTCAGCTTCTGGCTCTGTAATTTGACCATCAGAACAGCACCTACCCCACATAGTAAGGATTAAATAAAATGATGCACATTAAATGCATAACACAGTGCCTACCCCATACTGATCGTTTAATGCATGCCACCCAGTTGTATTTGACGAGCTTGTCTAGCTAGTTGACAGTTAAAAAGGAAGAACAAATATAGAATGTCATTATGACAGACCCATTTGTTAATGTGACACCATGAATACTTTTTTCTCTGCTAAACTGCAGACTTCCTAGTGGGGCTGGCGTTAGACATTGCTACCACTGATTGAACTTTTGTTAAATGCCATGCACTAAGTAAACCCTTATATATAATTACTTCATTTAATCTCCACAATAACCCAGTGAAGTAGATTTAATTGTCCTCCATTTATAAACAAGGAAACCAAGGCTCAGAGAAATGAAGGGACCTGTCTCACTTCTAATGAGTGGCTCAGCTGTTTTTCCATTTTCTGGTGTATTAAGTAGGGAAAAACATTGCAGGCCGATTTCATAAATAGCATGAGTATACCAGGCTGTCAGATGTTTGTACTAGAAAACTGGAAATCTGGATACTTTACTACTGCCTCCATCTGCTTCGAATTATTGCCTATTATCCAGTCTTCCTAAAATATTCTCCATCTAAATCAAGTCCTGAGCATTGAACTTGTGAACCTGGCACATGCAGAGACAATATGCCTGTCTCAGTCAACACCAAAATATCAAGTATCTCTCATTGCTGTTGTATCTGATGCAGCAGTCACCCTAGGTCTTCTGAACTTGAAACCTTTGCAGAGTATTTCAGAGGTGGCCCAAAAACCAGGATTAGGGCCAAGAAGAGTCACTGTCCTATGAGAAAATTAGTGCCCAAGACCAGAGGCCCTGGTGAAGCAGGTGGGAGTTACATAGCAGAATCAAGCTAGGACAATGGAAGAATGGAGGTTCATTTGTCCATTCAAAAAATACTTGTTAGGGAATGTGCTACCTAGTACACAGATCATAAATTCTATTGATCCACACCCCAGCTAGTTAGGAACAGTCACTATGTGCTGGGTTTTGCTCTTGTAAGCTGGGCATACAGCTCTGAACAAGGTCCCTCAGAGGAGGGACCTCAGTCTAAACAGTCCAATAGAAACATAACGCAACCTATACATGCAATTTAAAATTTTCCTGGTAGACACATTAAAGAAATAAAAAGCAGATGAAATATATTTTAGTAAAATATTTAATCTACTACATCAAAAAATTGTCATTTTATCATATGATCAATATAAAAATCATGAATGAGAGAGTTTACATTTTTTTCTCCCAAACCAAGTCTTTGAAATCTGGTGTACATTTTGTGCTTATAGCTCATCGCAGTTTAGACTAACCGTGTTTTGAATGCTCAGTAGCCACGTGTGGCCGGTGGCTACCTTGTTGGGTATCAGAGATCTAGATGATATCCTAGGGGCTCGAGGCTAATTCCATGGAATAAGAGTGTTGCAGAGATGCATCCTTTACAGGAAGGCTGCTTCACCTTGTAAGGGCTTAAAGAAGCTGCTCCAGGTTGAATCCCCACTCTCTGGTATCCCTCTTCCCCATCTTGGCAGAGTGGGGCCAGGCAGATATCAGATGTGCCTGATGGAGTCCTGTATCGTGTTCCAGAGCCTTCTGGAGGCAGGAAGCCAGGTTCCTATTGCTTCTCCACTGGAGTTAAGCCCCCACCTACTGGAGTTAACCTTAGTGTGCCCATTTTTTTTTTTCATTCAGTCAGTCGGTACTTGTTTACTGAGCACCAACTAAGTGCCAGCATCTGTGCTGAGCACCGGGAATACACACCAGTGAACGTAGTTATCTCACAGTCTTGTTTTGATAACCAAGTAACCCACAAATGAATAAATCATGAAAATGGACAAATGAAAGGGCACAGACACTGCACAGGGACACTTCACTTTTTGGAGGTCAGAGACGGTCTCCCTAAGGAAGTAGAATTCACTGAGCCAAGGAGGAGTGGTCCACGTGCAAAAGCAGCATGAGGGGTGCAGGGAAGAGCTCGACGAGGGCCAGTGTGGATGGTGTACAACACGGCGTTAGGGCAGCAGCCTGGAGTTGGGTGTAAGACCGCTGGCTTCAGAGTCATACAGACCTGGTCCAACCCAGCTGGGTGTGGTAAAGGAGGCCTGTGTCCTCCTTTAGAGGGATGTGGTAAAGACGAAAGAGAATGACATACGAAAACTCTTGGTGCAGCAGATACTCCAATTCATTATTAAATCATTGACTTCTGTTACTATTTATTGAAAGTTCGTCTGCACCATATCAAGAAGGTGGCCAAGTTTTGTTTGTTTCCTTGTCTTGGGGACTTTGGAGTTGAAGACAGGGCGAATGCCTGGGATTGTGGGCTCGATCCCCAGTAGGGGGTGTGCAGGAGGGGGCTGATTGATGTTTCTCATCAATGTTTGTGCATATCTCTCTCCATCTTCCTTCTTCTCTCTCTTGAGAGAGAGAGAGAGAGAAGGAAAGAAAGAAAAAGATTTGACTTTTAAAAATAAATCTTTTATTTTGGAATAATTTTAGATTTACAGAAAAGTTAAAAACCTAATACAGAGCAGCCCTGGCCAGTTTGGCTCAGCAGTTAGAGTGTCGGCCTGTGGGCCAGAGAGACCTGGGTTTGGTTCCCGCTAAGGGCATGTACCTTGGTTGCAGTTTGTCCCCGGCCCTGGTTGGGTCATGTGAGTGGCAGCCACTCGATGTGTCCCTTTCACATCGATGTTTCTCTCTCTCTCTCTTCCTCTCTCTCTCTCCCACTCTATCTGAACAACAACAAAAAAACCTAGTACAGAGAGTTCCTTCTCCCAGCTTCTCCTAATAAGCACTTTATATAGCCATGATACTTTTGTCAAAATTAAGAAATTACTATCCATACATTATAATTCATGAACATACACACCCTTTAGATGTCACCAGTTTTCCCACCAGTGTCCATTTTTCTGTGCCAGGATCCAATCCAGAATACCACATTGCATTTGGTCATCATGTCTCCTTAATCTTCTCCAATCTGAACAGTTTTCCAGGCTTTCCTTTTTCATGACCTCCATTCACTAGGGAAGCTATTTCCTGAAGCACAAGGGCATTTTGCTTATCCAAAGTGACTTTCCCATCTATGACACTGGCCCACCTAATTGGCCACAGAGATTCCAGCAAATAGGGCAACTTGTTGAGCTCTCAAAATAAACATGATGTAAGAGCCTTTGTTCATGGCATCCAGACAACAGTTCATTCTCAGTGGCTTGCCTTTACCTCTTGGTCACTAAGTTTATTTTCTGGTATTAAAAAAAGAGAGAGAGAGAGACATCAGTGTGAGACATTGATTGGTTGATTGGTTGCCTCCCACACTCACCTTGACCAGGGCTGGGATGGAACCTGCAAGCCAGGTATGTGCCCTTGACTGGGAATCAAACCTGAGACCCTTCAGTATGCGGGCTGACACTCTAACCACTGAGCAACACTGGCCAGGGCAATATCTTGAACTCATTAGGTCATAATCACTGCATTTCTAAAATGGGATTGCTGTGACTTCTGGTCAAGATGGTGGCGTAGGTAAACACAGTATCGCGTCCTCCCACAACCACATCAAAGTTACAACTAAACTACAGAACAACCATCCTTCAGAACCACCTGAAATCATGCTGAATGGAAGGCCTACAACTACGGAATTAAAGCAGCAGCCACACCGAGACTGGTAGGAGGGCGGAGGCAGACGGGGGCTGGTCCCACACCCACGTGTGGCGGATAAAAATCAGGAGGACACCTCGGCTGGGGGGTCCTTCCTGAGGACTGAGGGGTCCCCCTCCCACACCAGGCACCCCGCTCAGGGTTCCAGTGCCAGGAAGAGAATCCCCATAACTTCTGGCTGTAAAACCAGCGGGAACTGAGGCTCAGGGAAGCTGAGGCGGCTGGAGCCCCAGGCAGCTCCTTAAAGGGCCCACACTCGGACTCATTGGACTCTCTCCCTCTGGGCTTGGAGGGGAGGCAGCTCGAGGGGCGCCAGAGACATACAGGGAAGAACTGAGCTGTTTGGCATTGGAGCGAGGGCTGGAGAGGGGACTTTCTCCGGGACAAATGTACTGTCAGAGGCCTTTGTTCCTTTGGTGAGCCCTTCCCTGGGGCGGCAGACAGCCACCATATCTGGGACTCCAGCAACCTGGCTCACACTGGTAGCCCCGCCCTGGTGATTCCCTGAGGCCCCGCCCCACCCAACTTTCAGGCCCACCCAAGCTGTTGCTAGTTGGTTAACCATAGGATTGGCCTGTCTTAGATCCTGCTTCAGGTTTTCCTAAATTCTTTCAAACAAGCAGCATCTGGTCTCAGATAGCCCCATACCTCTCATTAAGTAATACACAGAAACAAACACAGAGAGGCAGCCAAAATGAGGAGACAAAGAAACAGGTCCCAAATGAAAGAACAGAACAAAACTCCAGGAAAAGAACTAAACGAAATGAAGATAAGCAACCTAACAGATGCTGAGTTCAAAATACTGCTTATAAGGAAGCTCAATGAACTTAGTGAGGGGCTCAAGAACATTAAAAAGGACCAGTCAGAAATGATGGCTGCACAGTCAGAAATGAAGGAGGCACTAACTGAAATAAAGAATAATTTACACAGATTCAATAGTAGAGCAGGTAAAGCCAAAAAGCAAACCATCGATTTGGAATATAAGGAAGCAAAAAACACTCAATCAGAACAGCAAAAAGAAAAAAGAATCCAAAAAAATGAGGACAGTGTAAGGAGCCTCTGGGACAACTTCAAGCGTGCCAACATTCGCATCTTGGGGGTGCCAGAAGGAGAAGAGAGAGAACAAGAAGTTGAAAACCTATTTGAAACAATAATGGCAGAAAACTTCCCTAACTTGGTGAAGGAAACAGACATACAGGTCCAGGAAGCACAGAGAGTCCCAAACAAGATGAACCTCAAGAGGCCCACACCAAGACACATCATCAAAATGCAAAAGATTCAAGACAAAGAGAGAATCTTAAAAGCAGCAAGAGAAAAGCAGTTAGTTATCTACAAGGGAATTCCCATAAGGCTGTCAGCTGATTTCTCAAAAGAAACTTTGCAGGCCAGAAGGGAGTGGCAAGAAATATTCAGAATGATAAAAAGCAAGAACCTACAACCAAGATTATTCTATCCTGCAAAGCTGTCATTTAGAATCGATGACCATATAAAGAGTTTCCCAGACAAGAAAAAGTTAAAGGAGTCCATCACCACCAAACCGTTATTATATGAAATGTTGAAGGGTGTTTTTGAAGAAAAAGATAAAATATATGAACAAACAAAATGGCAATGAATACATATCTATCGACAATGGAATCTACAAACAAAGTGAACAGGCAGAACAGAAACATTTTCATAGATACAGAGAACATTTTGTTGGTTGCCAGATGGGAGGGGGGTTGGGGGAATGGGTGAAAAAGGTGAAGGGATTAAGAAGAACAAGTTGGTTGCTAGACTGCCAAACCTCAAAGAGAAGGGGTTTGGGGGGTGGGAAGAGATAAACCAAAGAACTTATATGCATAACCAATGGACACAGACAATAGTGTGGGAAAAGGTAGGAGGGGGGTGGGAGTGGGGAGGAGGGAGTCAATGGGGAAAAAATGAGGAACATCTGTAGTGCATTCAACAATAAAGATAAAAAATAAATCAATAAATAAAATGGGATTGCTTTCCAGGTTGACCACACTCCTGCCTTCCACCCAGCACCAGCAGTGGGGAGCGCAGGAAAGGAGTGTGAGCAGAGTGAGAGTGAGACCAGTCCTATTCGTACAAGATACATCCTTCCCTGTTCTCTGTGGCTTAGGCAGATGAGAACGCCCTGTTATCACATTGACTGCAGATAAGAAAGTACATCAGTGGGAAGAGGACATTGGCATTGCTGAGCAATGTCCCAGAAGTCATTGGGGAAGACAGACATGGCCACTGCTGCCTAATGGGGTGAGGTGACTGCCCTGGTGGCCAGCTGGGGAAAGGAGTGCAGAGGACATAAAGGATGTCTGCTGCCCTCTCGCACATCACCCTGGCCAGAGTGGCACTGTGCAGCTCAAGTCCAAGTGTCTGCACTGGACTGTTGGTAGCTCAGAGTCTTAAACTCACCCTGCTTTCATTGTGAATGAGAGGCACTAAAATCAGCATGCCAACACCATTTTGGCAGTCCAATTTCATACAAATAGGTGAAAGAAATACCACACCACCTAGTTAGAGTGAGTTGCTTGCCAGGCTGTTTCCCCAGAACCAGAGCTAGCCTCAAGGCATCAGGATAATTCCATAGATGTGAGTCCTTGAGCTTCTCAGGGCATCTGGTCCACCCCACATAAGTGAGAGAGGGATGGAGGTAAGGTAGAGAGTTGAAGAACTTTCCAAAGAAAAGAAATAGAGAATGAGGCCCACAGGGAATGGACTTGATCTGGGACTGGGTCACTCTGCCTAGATGGCACTTCTAACTCTAGCCAGTAGCAACAACTGGAGTGAGATTTATATAATTTCAAGGTAGAAATTTCTGGCTAACAGGATCCACATAGGGCCTTGTCTGGGCTTGGGGCACCCAACTAAGATGGCATTGTTGGCTTTGGAGGGGCACTTGGAACATTCCGGGCTATACCAATTCAAAGAGCAGTACTCTTTAAAGCACAGGGTCTGGGCAGGGGACCGCTTACCTAGGTCAAATGACAGTACTACCACTAGCCACTGGATATAATTCACTAAGACTTAACAGTAGCAGCAAGAAAGTGGGTTCAATGCTGAACCAACAAACCTTCTATCCATCCATTCATTCATTCACCCAGCCACCAAAAAAATGTCTAGTGAGCACCCACACTGTGCCAGTATTGTGTTAGGTTCAGGAGAAACAGAAGTGGGCCTTCTCAACCATTATCTACCCCACGCTAGTTCTGCAGAATAAAAAAAAGAGGGGGAAAAAGAAAAAGGAAAACAATTAGATACAGATGACAAACCTCTCATACAGCTGTTCAGTTAACAACTTTTCTCAATTATGGCTGTTGAAAGTCTAGTCACTATGATTATATACAATTTACCCCAAAACTTTGTAGCTTAAAACAATGACAATATTTCCTTTGCTCATGAGTCTATTTGGGCGGGGTTCAAAAGGTTTAGCTTGTCTCTGTCCTGCTTGGTGCCAGGTGGGGTGGCTTGAAGCCTGGGGACTGGAATCATCTGAAGCTTTCCTCATTGACGTGTCTGGCTATTGGTAGTGTCAGCTGAGACCTTAGCTCAGGCTGTCAGCTGGTGTACTCCACATGGTCTCTTCATGCGTCCTGGGTTTCCTCCCAACATGGTGGCTGAGTTCCAAGGGTAAGCATTGCAAAGGAGGGTGAGCTAAGTGGAAGCTGTATCCTCTTCATGGCCTAGCCCTGGAAGTCACGTAGCATTACTTCTGTCCAATTGGCCAGAACAGTCACAGTTCCCAGCCAGACTCAAGGGGAGGGAACATGGGTCCCAACTCTCAGTGAGAAGTATGTTGGTTACATTGTTTTGTTTTATTTATTTTTGGTTAATCCTCACTTGAGAATATTTTTCCATTGGTTTTTAGAGTGGAAGGGAGGGAGGGAGAGAGAGACACACACATTAATGTGAGAGAGACACATTAATTGGTTGCCTTCTGCAGGACCCCAACCATGGTGGGGGATCGAACATGCAACCCAGGTACATGCCCTTGACCGGCAATTGAACGTGAGACCCTTCGGTCCACAGGCTGACACGAACCACTGAGCCAAACCAGCGAGGGCTATTGTATTTTTTTAAAATTGATTTTAGAGAGAGAGAGAGAGACAGACAGAGACAGAGATACATCAATTGGGTTGCCTCCTGTATGGGCCCTGACCCCTGACTAGGGATTGGACCCAAAACCCTTTGATATACAGAAAGATGCTTTAACCACGGAGCACATCGGCCAGGGTGAGTGTTGGTTACATGTAAGAAGAACTGTGGGATGGGTTATATAGATTGGTGTGATCAACTTTGTTAAAACAAATCTGCCACAAAGGATTAACTGCTCAATTTTTTCCTTTTTTTGAGTGCAATGCCTTTCGATATATAGTAAAAATATATTAAGTGATATTTTGATATTACAGTTTCAGATGAAGACACTCCCCCAATTTACTCTGTGTTTCTAGTTATAAATTATGATGTGGAACAAATTTGAATTGTGTACTGTGTTTGGAGAATCCATGTTTTTACTCTGTATAGCATTTCACATCTCTTCAGTCCATTGTGCATGCACTCTTTTCCAACATTTCAAAGTGTTCTGATTAAAGTTTAGTCTTTAATTTTCCTTCAAGGTGTGTGTGTGTGTGTGTGTGTGTGTGTGTGAGTGTAACTTTATTTTTATGTTGGTTTAAGTGAAGCTATAAAAACATTTTAAAAACTAGTAAAGAGCCCTGGTTTGGTTTTGCTCAGCGGTTAGCGCGTCAGCCCACAGACCAGAGAGTCCCGGGTTCGGTTCCTGCTAAGGGCATGTGCCTTGGTTTGTCCCCAGCCCCAGTTGGGGTCGTATGGGTGGCAGCCATTTGATGTGTCTCTCTCACATTGATGTTTCTCTCTCTCTTCCTCCCTCTCTCCCTCCTGCTCTATCTGAAGATAAATGCAAAAATGTCCTCCGGTGAGGATTAAAAAAAAAAACTGGTAAAGAAAAAGGTGCAGGAATATAACATTACCGTTTTAAAAAAATTTTTTTCTGTATTAATTTTTTTAGAGATAGAGTAACAGAGAGGGAGAGATAGAAACATCAATGAAGGAGAACATTGATTGGCTGCCTCCCGCATGCCCCCCACTGGGGATCAGGCCCACAGCCTGGGCATGTGCTCTGACCGGGAATTGAACCAGTGACCTCTTGGTGCATGGTTCAATGCTCAGCCACTGAGTCACACCAGCCGAGCATAACATCACCTTTAAAGCATGACTAGCTAGCATCTTTCCTCCACCAACCCCCACCTAATAATATTAAATCTTGTCTTCCTGGCCAGTAAAATAAGTCCTTATACCTTATTTTATGTAAAAGCCATATTCTCAAGTTAAAAGTATTTATTACTTATATAATTTTTTGTTTGCATTATTCCATTGATATATTTTTCTGTTAAAAGTGTTTAGGTGTCTTGGGTTGGAATTGAACACATATTTTTTTCCCCATTAAAATGAGGCAGAATTTTCAGGAATGAATTAAAGTCACCAGCTGGGAGATAGATGTATTTTCATCATCTCCCCAAGTGCTTGTAGATTGCATCCTAGTCCTCTGTGTCTGTCACTTTTTCAATTTGCATCACCCATTGGTCTTCCAATTTGTCAACTCCATTATCAGCCCCTTACCTGTCTGATATATTATAGATGTGTTAGTATGGGAAGACTCAGGGAAGTCCTGAGGATGAAAATCTACCTCTGTAAACAGAGGGCAGGGAAAGACTGAAGAAAGAAGCAGGCCACTTCAGTCTGATAATTAATAGAGCTTATTTATTTATTTATGATTTTTAAATGTTTTTTATATTGATTATTTAGAGAGATTCAGAAGGGAGAGATAGAAACCTTGATGTGAGAGAAACATTGATCAGCTACCTCCTGTATGCCCCCCACTGGGGATCGAGCCCTTAAATGGGGCACATGCCCTGACCAGGAATCAAACTGGGGCCTCTCAGTCTGTAGGACGATGCTCAATCCACTGAGCCACACCAGCGGGGCTTGAGTGAGCTTCTTAAGATATTTGTGACATGGTGTTTAATAGAAATGTTTTGCTTTGATCCACAAAATGTTCTGGATATAGCCCTGCTTCTGTCCTGGAACATTCTTCCTCCTTGTTCTTTCCTCCTTTACTATCTTTCTGTTGATGGTGGTGGTGGTGGTGTGTGTGTGTGTGTGTGTGTGCGGGGGGGGGGGGGGTGTAGGGGGTACAAAGTCTGGAAGAAACACTTCTATTCGTTTTACAAGTATAGCAGTTCCCTTGTCACTCCTCCCTCCTGGTCTCTTCTAACTGAAGATAAGGAGGGGGAGTCAGTATCTTTGCTTCCTTCTGCTCTTTTCTGACAACTGTACCTTCAATACTACTCAGCACTCTGGTCCCTTCTCCCTGAATATCAAGGGCAGTCTCAAGGCCAGGTCCTCCTTTGTCTTCTCTCTTGGCCCAAGTTTCCTCCTTTACACTTCCAAGCACTTGGACTGTACTTCTCTAATGGTATTTATTATTTTCTTCGTTGAAGCTAAAACCAAATTATTGAAACTGGTACTGTTTACAAAATGTGTTGTACATAGGTGCTCAAACTGGTATCTCCTCCTATAATTATTAATAATGTCTTATCGCCTATATAAGATTCAGCTCCTTAATGAGAGGCTCTGAATCTGATGTCTCTGATTCATCTCTGTAACCCACTCGGCCTGGAATTGAGCACTGCACAAAACTAACGCTACACCTGCGGGTAACGAGCAACATTTCAAAGGGTACTGCAATGGGATGTGAGAAATTTCAGAACCTGGGTGAGAACCAGAATCTTGCAGAGAAGGCCCTAAATCCATCCGCACCTAAAACAGGCCAAGTCCGGATTGATTCACAGGGACGCAGGTGGAGCGCTGGCCCGCATGTGCTGCGATGAGGTCTGCGCACTCGTCATTACACTCCTCCCCCTCCCCTTGATCCGGAAAGGCAGGAGGGAATGTGCCTCGCGCGGCGATCTGGGATAGCTGCGCACGCGCAGCTTCCGGCTCCGTGTCTCGGGAATTATTTGACGCCGCCACTTAGGACTCGCAGAAGTCACTGATCAGGCGTGCCGCGCACGCGCGGTGGTCCACTCGGCTCGGGGAGTTATTTGACGCTGCCGCCTCTGGCAGTCGGAAGTTGCCTGAGCAAAGCCCAGCCGGCCGGCCTGACCGGCCTTCCTCGTCCCCAGGCGCCCTCGGAGAGTCGCTGACTGGTGGACAGACCGACAGTCGGGGCAGCAAAAACGCCGGCCCTATGGCGCAGGTGGCGTGAGGCGGGAGGCCAAGTGCGGCCGGCGGTGGCGGCGCCCGCCCTAGCGATGCCGGCCCCGCCCGTCGCCTCAGGTAACCGAGTGGCCCTCCCCGTCGCTACCGGACCCTCCCCTTTCCTCCCCTCCGGGCGGTCCCAGGACGCCCCCCCCCCCCTTTTTCTCGGTCCTGGGTGCTTCAAGGGCCCGGCCTTCGGAAGCACATCGCCGCATGTTTTCCGGGGACCGACGGGGTCCGGGAGAACTTGGCGCTGGCGTCGGCGGCGTCTGACGGATCTGTTCAAACCCGGTCCGGTCCTCGGGAGCTGCCCGCCGCGCGGAGCTCTCTCCGGCCACCTGGGGAGGGGGCGGGTCTGGAGCGGAGCTGGCAACTCCCGCGAAGAACCTGGTCCTGCGAGGTTGGTCGAGTTGCTTCCTCCCGGTGGGGACGGTGCTGCCCATTGCACAGTGACACCCGGAGGGGGAAGAGTTAACACGGAGACTAAACAACTAACCCTTGTTAAGCGCTTCCTTACGCCAGGCGTGGTGCCCGGCCTTGACGTTCACTGCACCCAACTTCACGACAACCCTGTAAGGTAGAGTTCTGACCCCCGTTTTACCGAGGAGGGAACTAGGGCCCTGAAGGGTTGGGTGACTGACTTGCTCAAGGTCACTTAGCTGGTAATTTGAACCCCAGCAGTCTGACTCCAGATTCAAGTTCTTAAAATGAGGTCAGCGTCTCTCCAACTTTGCTGCAGGTGAAAGTCACCTGGGGGAGCTTTTCAAGATTCCTGATGCCCAGGTAGCACACCCAGAGCAATTAAACCAGAATTTGGGGGGGGGTGAAGCCGGACATCAGTTTTTTGTTTTTGTTTTTAAGATCTCCATATGATTTCAGTGTGCAGCGAAGTTTGGAAACTGCTAGGTTAACTTTGCATCTGGACGTTTCCGTGTTTCTCTCTTGAAGTGTCTAGGAGAATCATCCGGGAGTTTGTTAAAAATGCAGTTCCACCTGCAGAGGTCTTTTCATTAGGCCCATTGACTACTACTTTTTAAAAGTTTTTTTGGGGGATGGGAATTAACTTTTTCTGCAGGATTTCTGAGTTAGGTGGACTTTTTAAAGTGTATACATGTCATGCAAAGCTGTTAGTTTGCAGTTTTTCTGAATGTACAGTACTCATAGGTATAGTGTCTCTAACCTTTGGGTCCTCTTTGCATATGCTGTTCCTCTGCCTAAACTGCCCTCCACGCTTTCTCCCCACTCAACCCAAATGCACACATTTCTGCTCTTATACACGTGCATGTATCTTTTTCTTCTGGTCTCTGGCTGTATAACTCCTGACATTCCCAATATTCAAGATGCCTCTGTGACCCCAGCCATCTTGGGTCTTTCCTGTCTGCTCCTTAGCATCATCATAATGGAATTTACCAGCTATTTTTCTGTGTTGTTTCTATCTCTTCTAGATTATGAGCAGCTTGAACTATGTATTTTTCATCTTTGAATTCTTCCCAGTGTTTTGATGTAGAGACTCACGTAGGTTTTACTGAATAGAATGCTTGAGTCCCTTTTATGTTTGTAAACTTCATGCTTCAAATAGCTTCTTTTCTATTTCCATTTTTGCAAAAGGTATTTGATCGTTCTTAGCTTATATAGTTTTGTTCTTTTTGTTTGGAAATACTCTAGGTTATTAATTTATCCATCTAGAAACGAATAAACATATTGAGTTCTTACCACTGGCAAGGCATTATGCAGGACTAACTCCGTGCAATCAACATTGGTTGACTTTGTTTGATTTTTTTCAGAGAGAGAGGAAGACATCGATCCATATTCCACCCTTTTATGCATGTATTGGTTGACTCTGTGTGTACCCTGACCAGGGATCAAACCCCAGATCTTGTCACACCGAGACGACGCTCCAACCAGCTGAGCTACCTGGCCAGGGCAGCACTGGTTGATTTTTTATATCTGACTTTATTCCAATCAGATACAATCACTTCTTAATGGAAACCTGTTATTATCAAAATCCTTAAGCTTTTATATATGTTCCACACCTCATTGTCTGAAATAATGTTTAATTGTCATCCATTAAATATTATTGCCTTGTTCATACTTGGTAAATATTAGTAGATGGAATTGCTATAGTTCATCATATTCACCAGGAAAGATGATATAAGAAATACTTGATGAAGAGTAAAATTTTGATGTCAGAGGAATTGACAAACTTAGTATATATTTAGTGCATACTGCCTGAAGTGCTATTGTCCAATATATTTAAAAGTTTTAAAGGAAGGCAGGGCAATAATTCAGATTGTATGTGTTCTCGACTGGTCTTAAAACCATGTAAGTTTTATAAAAGTGAGTGAATATGTGCGTGAAGGTCATTATGAAGAGGTTTTTAGGCAAAGTTTTTTTTTTTTTTTTTTTATCCTCACCTGAGGACATTTTTCCACTTTTTGTTCAGATAGAGTGGGAGGGAGAGAAAGGAAGAGAAAGAGAGAGAGAAACATTGACGTGAAAGGGACACATCAAGTGGCTGCCACTTGCACGACCAACCAGGGCCGGGGATAAACCGCAGCTGAGGTATGCGCCCTTAGCGGGAACCGAACCCGGGTCTCTCCAGACCGCAGGCCAGTGCTCTAACTGCTGAGCCAAACTGACCAGGGTGGCAAAGATTTTTTTTTTTGTAGCAGTTAAATATGGCAGAGTATGTGACAGAATAAATATAGGCATTTCATATAATGGCATTCTTTGCAGCATAAGGATTGTTACAAAAAAAATTTTTTTTGGTTCAGTTTTGTACTGTCTCTCGATTTTTAGGCTAAGGCTAATGTAGAAACTGATGGGACAATTCATGTTAAATTCAAATACTCAAGAAACCTGCCCTTGTTTCTCTGATCAGATATGGACAGAGTATCCAGTTTTGGCCTCAGCACATGGAAGAAACTCAATCTTTAAGCCTGAGGTTTAAGTCTCTAGTTAATCTCCATAGTAAAGGTAAAATTTTCACATGCTCAGTCAAAGACCAAAAATGACTCTAATCATGATAGCCTGAGACCTAGAAAGGCATTCTGTTTAACTTGAGATTCTTGTCAATGTTAGCAGGTGTGTTCCCTGGATTGTGAAAAGACCTTTCAGGTAGAACACATGATTTCCTTTGGTGTAAGATAATTCAAGTTGTAGAATTAAGGTACATGGAATTTAATTGTAAGTTTTTATAGGTAAAGAAAGTAGGTAACTTCCCCAAGACTTACATGGTTGGCTTCTAGCACATCTGGGACTAGAAATCAGGCCACTTTTTTCTGGGCGCATTGTCCCCTTCCACATCCATTCCTCCCATGTAAGAAGATGTCTTGGTTGTTGTTTTGTATGTGTGTGTTGGGGATGGGGAAAGTGTACAGAGTAGTCTACTATGTTTGAGATATTCAATTACATGTAAAGCAAGTGCTTGGTGTGTGCCATGTGTACTTTGCTATATAAACTTGGATACCAAGGTAAATAAGACACAGCCCCTGCCTTCAAAGTGTCTATGGTCAAGGTTGTAATGAAAGTAAAAGTATAGTATCTGTCAGCCCTAAAATAGAACTTTCTACAGGAACTGTTCTATGTTTGTGTTGTCCAATATGGTAACCACTAGCCACTAGCTACATGTGACTATTGAGCACTTGAAATGTGACTAGTGTAACTAAGGAACTGAATTTCTAATTTAATTTAAATTTAAGTAGTTACATGTGGATATGGCTACTGTATTGGACAGAGTAGGTCTGAGGCATAAAAGATGAGAACTGTGGTGGTGCTATTGAGGGGAAGGCAGGGTATTCATATATATATATGAAAATTTTTTTTTTTGATAGACTAGCAAAAACTACCTGTTCCCACAATAGGGAGGAATATACACAGAACCTGTCTGTCTATCTTGTAATTCAGGTGTTTGGTAGGATCCCTAACAATTAGAATCTGGTGTGTAGGTGAATACATTCCTTTTTACTAAACTTGATTGATATTTGCCTTGTAAGGTCAATAGGACTACAACAGAAATATGAACTATGGTCTTTTTGTCTTTATAGTCATAAAGTTATATGGATGACCTTGAGTGTACTTGTGTGCCTTAATGTCCAGCAAGGTTCATTTATTTACTCAGTGTTTTAGAACTCTGTACTCTATATTTCTTTCTTTTTTTGGTTAATTCTCACCTGGGGATATTTTTCCATTGATTTTTTTAGAGAGAGTGGGGAGGAGGGAGGGAGTGGGAGAGAGAAAGAAACAGCTACCAGTTGCCTCCCACATGCACCCTGGATGGGGCCAGAGAATCAAACCCGAGACCTTTCTGTCTGCAGGCCAGCACTCTAACCACGGAGCCACACTGGCCAGGCTGTACCCTGTGTTCTAAGAGAAATGAGTCATGCCTGATAATATGTACCTTGTATTTGTACATCTTAAAGTATGTTGAGTTATGTTGCTTTATTTTATCCTTCTCCCAAGTCATTTTAGCTAGGTACTACAGGTATTCTCCGTTTTACAGATGAGAAAACTGACAAAGGAATACCAAATAACTTTCGTCCAGGGTCATATGGTGAGGTATGGAGACAGAAAAAAGAAAAGAGCATTGGGTTCTGAGGCAAGTTTCTTGTCCCAGCTCTGCTGTTATTTGATGTGACCTGAGTAAGTCATTAAACTTACTTTGTTTCCTCACCTAGTGGCTAGTTATAATCTGTTTTACTTAGCTTTCTAGGCTTGTTTTGGAATAACATGAAGTAACATATGAAAACTCTTTGGAAATGATCAATTATACAAAGCTACATTGTTATTAAGCAAGATTTTTAGTAGTTTTTCTGTTATATGTTGCTACCTTCATACCTTGTTACATCAGTTACCATGTTGAAGACTACTGTAGTATGGTGTCATCATGGATTTTGGTTGCCTTCCTCACTATGAAACCTTCTAGTTGTTGTATCTACAGGACACAGTGGTACCTACTTTCTAAGACAGTACCTGACATGTAGCAGGTGTTTAATAAGTTTGTTTAATGAAATAATTGATGTCTAGATTTACTTTACAAAGTTTTAAAAAATTGTTTTCTGTAATTAGACTTGAAGCTCCTTGGGAACAAGGATGATATTTCTTCATTGTAACATTCCCTGTGCTTGGTGTATAGAAGGCATATAATAAATATTGGTTGAGTCAATTGATCTAATTAATGTCAGGCTGTGGTCTTAGTGTGTCTACCACTGTATTGATCATTTTGGTAATTTGTCAATTAGGCCAAACCTTCATGTTACTCTGTGGATGTACCTACAAGCCAAAGACTGTTACCCAGCACACAGTCACCTTATAATAGAAACCTCCAGAGAGATTACCTAGAAAATGGGTGCATGTAGAGTTGGGAAGGAAATTAAGTGATCTGTAACGGAATACTGCCATCTTCCCCTTCCTCCTGTCATACTTACTTTGGAGCACTGAAGATAGTGACTTCTCTGCTAGCAACTCAGGTCGTCAGCTGACAGCCTATCTGGGGAGGAGCCTCACAGGATCTTTAACATAGCAGTCAAAGCCCTTAATCATCTGACTTCAGTTATGTCTTCATATCTCACTGCAGTGTCCAACCCTCCCCATCTTTGTCCCCATCCTTCCTGCCCTCCCCCTCCTCGTTATATTAGCCACACTGGAGTTTGCTTTTCTGCTTGTCATTCAGCCTTTCTTGGATACTTCCATCAAATTTTTTTAATAGGAATTCAGTTCTTGTTTTATAATTTCTGTGATAAAGTTAAATGTCCTCTCATTCTCTGCTCCCAGTTTTTACTAAATTAATTACAAGTCTAGTATCCACCTTCTATATATAGCTTTCTTTTCTGTCACTCTGGTTTTTAGTTTCTGGTACTGTTTCTTGCTACTTGAAGTAATTTATTTTTATTTATTTTTCTTTTTTCATCTACCTGTCTCTTCTTACTCTCACTCTTATCCAGTCAATTTTATTTCTCTATTAAAATTGTAATATTCATTCAGTACCCAATTTATTTGCCCCATAAGCTATAGTCTTCCCTGATCTTATCTTGTTTTCCACCTCAGCCCTTCTGTCAGTCAAAAGTAATCATTTGTCTTCTGAATTTCCACAATATCTTGTCTATAGCTTTTTTTTTTTTCTTTTTTATCCTCACCCGAGGATATTTTTCCATTTTTTGTACAGATAGAGTGGGAGGGAGAGAGAGGAAGGGAGAGAGAGAGAGAAACATCGACGTGAAGGGACACATCGAGTGGCTGCCACCGCATGACCAACCAGGGCCGGGGACAAACTGCAACCGAAGTATGTGCCCTTAGCGGGAACCGAACCCAGGTCTCTCCGGACCGCAGGCCGACGCTCTAACCGCTGAGCCAAACTGGCCAGGGCTTGTCTATAGCTTTTTAAAAAAGGTGTCATTTAGCACTTATACTGTTAACTCATTTGAAACAGGAACCAAGTCCTACTAATCTCCTTCCTGATCTTGACAAATGCATTGTATATAGTAGATGGTTAATAACTATTTATCAAAATCAACTTAGTGGTTCCTGCTAGTGTTCATATGTATAGTAGGATTCTGACATGATGATCTATTAATAAAAACTTACTACATCACCCTGGCCAGTTTGGCTCAGCAGTTAGTTGGCCTGTGGACCGAAGGGTTTTGAGTTTGATTCCCAGTCAAGGGCACATACTTGGGTTGCAGGTTCAATCCCCAGCCCCAGTTGGGGTTGTGTGGAAGGCAACCAATCAATGTTTCTCTTTTTCTTTCTCCCTCTCCCTCCCTTCCACGCTTTCTAAAAATCAACGAAAAAATATCCTGAGTGATGATTAAATAAAACACACACACACACATAAACTTACTACATCAAATTGTACCAATGTCAACATTCAGAATTACTTGCATTTTTCTGTGCTCTTTCTAATCATTAGTCATGTGTATATGTTTATCTAGTTTTAATTATGATACATGTTTTTATCCCTTCATGGACTAGTTACCACTTATTGATTGCTTACTATGAACTAGGACATATTCCAAACATCTTATTACATGTATTGATTTTCTGATCACCACAACAACATGGAAATAGACTATTATCCCCATTTTATAGATGAGGATGCTTAGACACAGAGTTAGAATGATGTTTGCAAGGTTTCCCAGCTTGTAGGCGGTAGAACTGAGATTTGAATTTAAGAAGTCTAGTTCTAGAGCCGTGGCTCTTAACCAGTCCTCTTACCTGTTTTCATGCTTCTTGTCTCTGTGTTTAATGGCTACATTATAATATATATAGTTTTTATGCTCTAATTATGAAGTTATTCCATTTTTGGTGGACAGTTAATTATACCAACTTCCCCATTTTGTGTATATAATACTACAGTGAATGTCTTGTGTATTTTTCTATTGAGTTGTTTTATGAGGAGAAATTAAGTGGTACTACTGGGTGAAGACGTCTGATGTGCTATGTCTCCTGCTATGTACTGGTAAAACATCCATGCTATCCTTGGGTGAGTGGTTAGTAGAAAAATGGCATGAGCCTGAGGTGCCTTACATTTGTGCCAGTTTATTGATAGGATAGAGATATATACCCCATGCAAGTGGATTGGGCAATCAAAGTCCCAGCATTGTTCTGCTATGGTGCTATCCTGAGAGGTTGATGTGGATATGAATATCCTTGCCCAGGAGGACCTAGGCCAGTGGTTCTCAACCTTTCTAATGCCGCGACCCTTTAATACAGTTCCTCATGTTGTATGTGGGCGTATCTGCATGTGGGCAGACTTGCCTGAAGATGGATAGAGGAGCGGTGTCTCGGTTCCTAAGACCATCGGAAATATGTGTTTTCCGATGGTCTTAGGCGACCCCTGTGAAAGGATTGTTGGACCCCCAAAGGGGTCGTGACCCCCAGGTTGAGAATCGCTGACCTAGGCTGTGCAGTAGTTCTGATTCCTGAAAGTAATGATGTTCTTTGAGATCTCTGGGTTTGTTGCTTTGGACAATTATGGAATAACTTCATAATCATTTATGTGTTTAAGAGTAGGCTGGTCACTGATAAAACTGAGCCTAAGAGAATTTCACCTTACCAAATCTGTCACCCTACATTGTGCCCTTATCTTTTTTTCCCCCCTAACATGAACAAAAAATAAAAGTTATAGGATCTCCTTAGTTGGGTTATAAAGCCCAGCCCTGGAGCAGAGGTGGGTTGGAGTGACTTCCGGGGTAGCAATAGTTCATCCATAGTGTACCTCACAAGAATTGTGCTAATTCAGTTACCAAAAGTAGCATGCGATTTTATCTTTGATCAAAGGTATAAATTGATCTACAGATGAATTCTTTTTAGCCCACATTGTTGTTGTTTTTTAACTTGAATTATTTGCCAACATTTAAATAGGAGACTTCACAGAAATGTCCAAATTGTCTGTGTCTCTGGAAAATTGGATTATCTGCCAACACATTCCTTCAAGGTAATAGTTGGCTGTAGCTGAATAGTGGCTGTGCCCTTTAAAGAGAGACTGTATTCTGCCCTGGCCAGTTTGGCTCAGCGGTTAGAGTGTCGGCCTGCGGTCCGGAGAGATCCGGGTTCGGTTCCCGCTAAGGGCACGTACTTTGGTTGCAGTTTGTCCCCGGCCCTGGTTGGTCGGGCGGGTGGCAGCCACTCAATGTGTCCCTTTCACGTCGATGTTTCTCACTCTCTCTCCCTTCCTCCCTCTCCCTCCCACTCTATCTGTACAAAAAATGGAAAAATATCCTCGGGTGAGGATAAAAAAAAAAAGAGAGAGAGACTGTATTCTCTAATTTGCCACCCTACACAATTACGTGTTTGGTTCCTGGATGAGGGGAGGGGGGTCAACCTCAGATCTAATGTTTAGCAGTGACCACTTTATTATCTTGAAATTAATAGATAACATATAACCCACTAACACATAGCATTAAAAAAAAAAAATCAATGAAAATCTTTAACAAATGAAAAATACAAATTACTATCCTTTCAATAAAATTAGTATTTCAACAAAAATGCTCAGGTACAAGAGGACATAATGAAATAGATGCTTATATCTACTAATAAGTTGAGAATAATAATATGGCACTTTTTCTTTATATTTAACATTTTGAAATAAGGGCTAAATAAGTATGTATGTAGTTCTTGTGGTTGTGTTCCTGACAGCAGTGTGTGGTATTAGCAACTCAGATGCTATAAGTGACATAGCCTTCATTGATGTGATTTTTCTGAAATGGTGAACAGTTCTTGGTGATAAAGTTCTAAACATAATATTCAGTCTCTTTTCAGTTTATATGATTGATTACAGTAAACTCTTGATTTTGCGAATTTTGATTTAATGGACTTCGGATTTAACAGACAAAATTTCCAGTCCATATATCATATGTGAGAATTAATAGCCTGTTAATTTTTAAATGCTTTTAACCAAGATTTGCTTATAATTAAATTAACAGGTTATGTATTTGTTATTTATTCACCGTTATTTTTAACAAATTTTAGAGAATAGGTCATATGTTGGAAAAAACACTAGTAATTTCGCCGACATAAATATTACATATCTACAACTATAGTCTACACATCTAAATCCAAGAGTCACTGCTCATAAACAGTATTCCACGAATGATTAGTACATTGTGTGTGGTAATTGGTTCTGTTGTTTCGTGGCTTGACTTTCTACATTTTTTGTTTGTTGTTAATCCTCACCAGAGGATATTTTTCCCATTGATTTTTAGAGTAGAAGGGAGGGAGGAAGGGAAGGAGAAAGAGAGAGAAACATTGATGTGAGAGAGAGACATGGATTTGTTGCCTCCCTAACACACCCTGACTATAGCCTGGGATCAAACCTGCAACCCAGGTACATGCCCTTGACCAGGAATCAAACCTGTGACCCTTCAGTTCAAGGGCAGATGCTCTAACCACTGAGCCAAACCAGCCAGGGCTCTGTAGCAGTTTTAACACCTGTGGTGGATATTCTGAGGTGCACTAAGGCACATCACAGACACATGCATTTGTTTACTCTCAGTGACTGGTAAATGCGTGCATTTATTAGTATATATTTAAAATTACTGTAATACGTATAGAAAACTTTACTGTGAAATTAAACTTTTCATTCATAATTACACAAACGTGTCTACAGCAGTAAAAACAGGTAAACTAGTCATTTTTTTAAACATATGCATTTGGGAAACCTACTTTATTTTATAACACTTGCAGCTTTAATGGACCACTTTGACCATATTAGTCCATTATATCGAGGTTTTACTATACTGCATTACTGGAAAATTCAGTGGATATTTAAAAAGCACAAGACATTTTGTATTTATGTGAAACTGGAATTAGATTTTTAGGCTTAGACAAGAACAGAATGATTTTCTGACAGACATATAAAAGTCATGAAATATAGTGTTATTGTTGATTGTTGCAGGACTGTCTCCCTGCATTGCAGGATGTCTAGATTTCCTGACTCTGCCCATACACACCAATAACACGTCCTAGTTGTTGTGTTAACCAACAGTGCAAACCAAAAGTGCGATTACTGTTTCCAAAATACCCCCTCGGGCAGTTTTTGTTATTGTTGTTGAAACCCATTGCCTTAAGCTCTTGAATGTGTCTTGTTGGCAGTACCTCCTGATTAGAATTGAGTTTTTATCACTTGTTTTGCTAGTTTAATAGGCACAAATGATAACCTTAGTTGCTTTACTTTATGTTTCTTTGCTTTCCTCATTTGTTTCCAGTGTTTATTTTCTCTTCATTGTTTTAATTTGCCTGTAATTCTCGTGCATATCTTTGTCTTAGTTTTTTTGTCTTGTGTACATTTTGTGAAAATTTAGCATCTGTTTTTTTCTATTCATTTTAATATTTTAGTTCAACTTTTTAATTGTATCCTTAACTATACCTTTCTACTTTACAAGTTTTTTGAAAACATTTATTTAAATTTCTTATATTTAAAGACTTTAAAAAGCTTTAAAGAAAAATTTAAAAGCTATTAAACTTGTTTTGATTGTTTTTTTCCTTGGCGTTTTAAAAAAAAATGATACTCCTGTCTTTACTTCAGAATTGGGAAAGGTAATAGATTTTTCTTAAAAGGCAGATTCCCAGGCTCCAACCCAGATCTACAGAATTGAGGTTTCCAGGTTGGGGGCCTTGGAATATGCATTTTATACTAGAACTTTCTGCGTGGAGTTTAAGAACTAGGTTGTCTTTTCTTTTTCCTCCTTAAAACATTTTTTTCTTTCAATAATGTATTATTTGGAATGGATGCTAAATATTAATTAGTCATTCCTTAAATATTTGACCTTTTCTTTTTTACTAATAGCTTAAAGCAAATGGACATTTTTTTCAATTTTTATTTGTATATAGCAAAATTTTGGACATACTTCAGTGGAATAAAGGGAACACCGTCTAACATGTTCCCTTTTCCCATGGGTAAACCTTGACATTCTGAAACATTTATTCAGTACCCACTGTGTGCCAGAGACTATTCAGAGATTCAGAAAGTGAGGTTTCCACTCAAAAAGGGTTGAAACACTTGTGAAGATATCTTTACACAGCTAACAAATAAGCTAATGTGAAGCTTGATGTGGACAGGTTCTTATAGGCACTCAGAGCTGGGGAGGAGAAGTTGTATGAGGAGTCAAGAAAAGTTTTACCAAGAGAGGACATTTGAGCTGTGCTTTAAAGGATGAGTACTTAAGGTGGCTCAAAGTGGGGAATGGCAGTTCACTCAGTGGGAGTAGTGTGAGCAGTGATACAGAGTATGAAAAAGCTTGTTAGGTTTGAAGAATTACCTGTAATTCTGTGTGTCCATAGCTTGGGGTGGGGAGTGGTAGTAGATGAGTCTGGGAAAGTAGACTAAGCAGTTTTAACTAGAATTCCAGCAATGTTTTGTTTTACTTTTTAATTGGGTAAAATCATCTTAAATTTTATATAGAAGAATAAATGCCTGAGAACAGCCAATAAAGTTTAAAAAAAAAGAATAATGAAGGTGCAGAGGGCTTCCTTTACAGATATTAAGAAATTTTCTATCCCTGGCTGGTTTTGCTCAGTGGTTAGAGTTTCGGCCCACAGACCCTTGGGTCTAAGGCTCAATTGCTGGTCAAGGGATGTTTGTTTGTTTCTCTCTCCCCCTCCCCTCCGTCCCTTCTACTCTCTTTCCCTTCCCTCCCACTCTCTCTCTAAAAATCAATGGAAAAAATATCCTTGGGAGAGGATTAACAACAAAAAATTTTTCTAAAGCCACTGAATTTAAATCATTATGGTATTGGCATAGGAATAGTCAAATGGTTGAACAGAGCAGAGTCAGAAACAGATTACTGTATAAATGAGAATTTAATATGACACAACTGGTATTTCAGTTAATTGGGAAAGGATATATTTTTAATAGATGATGCTGGCACAGCTATCTAGAAGAAAATAAAATTGGATCCTTTCTACATTTCTTATAGAAGTAAATTCCAGATGAATATAAAACTTAAATATGAAGATTTAAACAATTATCTTGCATGGAAATCTAGTAGGTTACATATACACTTCAGGATTATGTTTTCAAACTTTTGGACCTTGACCCATATAGAAAGTATATTTTACATTGTGACCCAGAATATATGCATATATAAAAAAATGAAGCAAGTTTCACAGAACATTACTCACTTTTACTGTGTGTGATATCTTTATTGTATATCTGGCTCCATATAATTAAAAACTAAAGTATTACCCATTACATTTATTTCATGACCCACAATTTGAAAAATGCTCATAAAGGAAATGGGAGGGAGAAATCAACTAAGTCAGACTCAAAACTAAAAGCTATAAAATAAAGGTAAACATTTGGCTAAACAATAAAATTTCACTTCATGCCTATCAAATTGGCAAATCAGTCAGTCTGATTCCTGGCAGGAGGTTGGTGGTGAGAGGAGGAAAGGGCTCCCATTCATTTGTGATGTAAATGAGAAGCAGTTGGCAAGATTTGTTAACTTTAAAAATACATATATACTTTGATCCAACAGTTTCACTCTTGGGAACTTGTTCCATAGAAATTAAAAGGGCACTGCTTAAGATATATTAAGAAGCATGTTTATTACATCAGTATTGCCTGGTGATAAAAAAGGGGGGCAGGGGTAGCGGAAATGAAGTAAATGTACATTATTAGGAATCTGGTTGAATAAATTATGCCATGTCCGTGTCAGGAATGTTACACAGCCATTAAAAATAATCTTATTAATTGGAAGGATATTCGTGAAGTACTGTTGAATGGAAAAAAGCAATATATAGAAAAGTACACAATCCCTAGAGATGCATAGATATAAATTATTTTAGTAAGATTGAGTTAGGGTGGAGCAAAATACAAGAGGATATACTAGTTTATTAAGATGGATTATCTGTCCAGGAAAGTGAATTAAGCCAAACAAAAATGAAAAGGTTAAAAACTGCCTATATAGAATGTGTGTGTGTGTGTGTGTGTGTAAATTTTAAAAAGGCAAGGGAAAAAATGTGTGGTGTGGAAATAAGTTATTATCTGATGAGGATGGCTCCCTGTCATAATCAGAGCTTCCATTTTTGAGAGTGCTTATTTTAGGAAGTAGGGAGAGGCACCAGGATATTTTGGGGGGAATCCTTTATAAATTCTGAAGAAACAGTCAATGTTAATAGTTGCACCCATCCTTCCTCAAATTGTAGATACTTTGTTCAGTGCTGGTGCATCCCTCCTGCCTTCCCATTTCAGGGCCTCTTAGTCCAGAGGAAGACGACATTAGACCTCATAGGGTCACTGAATGGTGCCTGGGCCCAAAGTCCATCAGACTCCAAAAGAAGTTGAGAAGATTGAATAAAATTGTAGGAGGAGACACAGGGTGGGGAAGGGAAGGTGGTGGGTTCCTCTGTATGTATGGAAAGGAGAAAGAAAGGTAGTTTGGGACCAGTTTGTGAATGACTGACTTTCATGCTAAGGAGTTTGATCTTCCTTCTTTAGGCCCATGATTCTCAAAAACCATATCCTCTTGAAAAACACTGATACTTGTTGAGCTGGAATGAAGTTTTCTAAGGTAAAATTAAACAATGCTAGTCTCTTCCAGTTTGAAGAAAAAATAGCTTAAGTGATAGAACTTATTTTCTTTTTTGTTTTTAAGCGATAGAACTTTTTAAAGATTAAGAGTACCCATGTATTTGTTTACACTGCTGGCTGGTCAAACATTTCAGAGAAAGTAGAAAGTGGAAGTTAGCAGAAATGAATTGGAAAGGGCTAACTATCCTTGATTCTCTTCATGAATTTCAGGCATATATGATTGCAATATTTACATTGTATTTATACAAATATGTTTTCTGTGGCTAAAATTTCTCATTTGTATGATAGACTTCATTTTATGGAGAATATATAGCCTCGGGATAAGGGAGGAGCAGTACATATGATGGAGAATGTATACAGTAGAGAGGGACAGTACATGCTATGGTTACGAGTATGGTCCCTGGAACCCAACACATGTGGTTCAAAACCCAGCTCTACCACATTATAGCTCTGAAGCTTCAGGTAAGAAGCAAACCTCTCCAGGTCTCTGTTTTTTCATCTGTGAAGTAGAGGTAATATTACTTAATATTCATAGAGTTGTTTTGATGATTATATGAGTAGCATGTAGTAAATGCTCAGTAAATGGGAGCTCTTTTCTGAAGGACACTGTGACTTCTAGGTGTTCCATTACTGGAAGTTGTGTGTCACTGCTGCAGGGTAAGACATTGGTGGGAAATTGCAGGAGTATTTTTCCATTGAAAGAGCTGGGTCTTTCAAGTAAACTCTTTCTTTTGTCTCCCTTTTTGACTTGAGGTACTCCATTCTTCCATCTTTTTCTATCCTGAACATAGAGTGAGGGGGATCCCCTAAATGCTATAAGTGTACCCGATTTGATTATTTTATCCCCTTGCATAATTAGCCGTTTGGTCTCAGGGCTCTTTTGGGGAGGTGCTCAGACAGCTAGCTGCTGCTCAGGGTTTGCCCTTCTACCTGATCTCACCATGAGGCTTGTTTTAGGACATTTCTCAAAACATTTAGATGTGGTTTTTTTTTCTCAGTCTTCTTGAGGCAGTGTTTGCGGCTTCTTTATCTTGCCACATAGGGTAAATTCATTTGCAACAGTATAATTTGACATGTGATTCTGTTTTGTCTTTTCAGGTGCCATTTGGATAGTCCTTTAGCGGCACGATGTACTCTGAGTGGAGGTCCCTGCATTTGGTGATTCAGAATGATCAGGGTCACACCAGCGTTCTGCACAGCTATCCAGAGAGCGTTGGGCGAGAGGTGGCAAATGCAGTGGTCCATCCTCTTGGGCAGGCCTTAGTTACTCCTTCAGTGGCTGGTAGTGAGAGTTTGTTAAAAACTGACAAAGAAGTAAGTTTCTTTATTATTCTATGTGAAAATATAAGTTTATTAATGAAGTATTTATTTAACATCTTTTTAATGAATTTCTGCCCAGTGCCATGTGAATTCTTGATTTTGACCTTATTTGGGTTGCCGGATGGAGGCTCAGAGTTTGTGGCATTATAAGGAATAGGTTGCATCATTGTGCTGCTGGGACTTCCTACTAGCCAGACTCAATTCTCCACTTAAGCTGTGTGCCCAAGACAGAGACTTGAGTGTCAGGCCTTTTCTTTAAACTCCAGGGTCAGTCTTCAGATTTACATTCAGAGGTATGTTTAGAAGGTCTTCGTGACTGGCTGAGAAGCATTTTTCTCTCTTCAGAGTACCCTAGCAGAGACTTACCCTGAGGACCAGCACTTGTCACGGTGCATTCTCCTTTTGGCATATTTGTAATTCCTTGTTGCTTTGACCTGGGAAGAGACGGCACATGAGTAGATAGAAGTCCTCTGGTACATCCCTTGTTTGTTCTCCTTTCCCACCCTCAAAAGGATATGAAAGAATAGTCCTTGAATCTAGTGTCCTCTAGAACTATACAGGTAAACTATATACAGTTAAACTATCATGTGAAGATATCATCAAAGATATCTTCTTTGTCTTTCATCTGTTAAATAGGGACTTGCAACCTCTTTTAAACGTTTTTCTCTTACCCTGGCTGGTGTGCAAAGTGGTTAGAGCATCGGCCTGCGCATCGAAGGGTCACGGGTTTACTTCCTGGTCGAGGGCATGTACCTGAGTTGTGGGTTTGCTCCCCGGTCCAGATAGGGAGTATGAGGGAGGTGACCAATCAATTTGTCTAACATTGATGTTTCTCTCCCTTCCACTTTCTCTCAGTGGAAAAAAATATCCTTGGGTGAGGATTAACAACAACAACAAAAAACACACAAAACAAACAAAAATTCTTTCTCTTATGCAACTGAATCCTACCGCTGCCCCATTTGTCACACCTTCATTGTGCTAACGTATTTAATATTAATTGCCATTTTTTTTTATCTTTACCCGAGGATATGTTTATTGATTTTAGAGAGGGAGGGGCGAGAGAGATGTGAGAGAGAAACATTGATCAGTTGCCTCTCATATGTGCCCCTGTGGGGGACCAAACCCGTAGTCTAGGTGTGTGCCTTGACTGGAAATCCAACCCACAACCTTTTGGTGTACAGGATGATGCTCCAGTGAACTGAGCTACCCAGCCGGAGCTATTGCTCTTTTATGTATTACATTACATTATATTGTTATATTGCTGTTGTGTATTTTCTACACTTAGACTTTGTAGTTTTATTTATTTATTTATTTGCCTTTATAGGTTTTGAGCGTAAAAATTTTAATACACATATTTATCTTGGTTCAACTTTAGTTTTACACTGCAGAGGTCTTTTTGAATCTAGAATTTCTGTCTAACAACTTAGCTGCACTTTTTAGCTTTGTGATGTTTAATTATAGTCAGCATGTAATGTTTTTCTCTTTTTTCCTATGTTAAAATCTTGGCATGCCAGCCCTGGCCAGTTTGGCTCAGCGGTTAGAGCGTTGGCCTGCGGTCCGGAGAGACCGGGGTTCGGTTCCCGCTAAGGGCACGTACCTCGGTTGCAGTTTGTCCCCGGCCCTGGTTGGTCATGTGGGTGGTAGCCACTTGATGTGTCCCTTTCACATCGATGTTTCTCTCTCTCTCTCTCTCTCTTTCTCTCTCTCCCTCCCACTCTATCTGTACAAAAAAAAAAAAAAAAAGAATCTTGGCATGCCATTGGACACCTTTTTCCAAAATGATCTTGGTACATTAATCTAGTGTTAGCCTGTCATCTAGTGTTTCTACCAGTTATATATCCAGCCATTCTAACTTCCTCTTGGCCATAGGTCTACATCTGGTTCACAGGACATCCTGCACCCTCACCAAATTTCTTGCTAAAGCCTAGATTTCCCTTTGTCAAAGAAGGCTGTTAATGGCTTGGTGAGAATAGCTACAGATTTCTAGTTGGAAGACCAGGGTTCAAGTTCTCCAACATTTCTAAACCAGTGACTTGGGCCATATTGCTTGATCTTGCTAACTAAGCTTCAGTTTTCTTATCTCTACAATGAGGATAGTTTATACCCTTTCACACAGTTATTTTGATGGTTAGACGATATTTATGACAATGCTTCATAAACTGCCAGGATTATGCATTTATCAGCTAGCTGCCTTCATAGTAACCCTGTTTATGAAGGAATGAAACTTGTCTGGCATGACTTGTTCTTTTTGAGCAGGTTGGTTCCCAGTGATCATGCGTCCCTTTTATAAGTGCTTACTGATCACCTGCTTAGTAATTTGTCCCAGTTTTGCCTGGAATTCACTTAAACTTTCCATTCTACAGTATCTGGATTATAGTTTCATCCTCTTTTTGCAAATTGGACTGTTTTCTCTTTCTCATCATACCTTTTTCTTTATGGCTGCAAACAATGGTTCAGCAGTCTCTTAGGCAAGTTCTTTAGTCTCTAGGATGTGATTCAGATGGGCCAGGAGGCTGGAATTCATTTAGTGCAGCTAAGTGCCTTGTTAAAATCTTACCCAGCTTCAGTCCCTTCTCACTTGTGTTTGTTCTTACCTTTTCATTTTGAGAATTATTTTCTTTGGCGGAGAAAATAGTCACAAGATAAGAGTTGATTGAAGAGTTCATTTTCCTTCCTGTTGTTAACATTGCATAATCTGGAAATGAAATATGATTGAATTTGTGTACATGATTTTCTATGACACATGTACCCTTATGTAATTAAGTGGAGAACAGTATCAAAAATTTTCTAGTTGTCTGCCTCCGATCTTTGTGGAAAATCAAGATGTCCTGTATTTACTTTTTATTTCACAGAGCAAACAATAATAATGTTTAAAAGGTAAATGCCAATATAGGCTTAATATTTAGAAATAAGTAATTTACTTCTTAAATCTTTTGCTTAGGAAATGTCTAAGTATGTCTTATACATGGGAAGTGCATTCTCTAGAATAAATCTGATATATATGTTGAGATGAATATATTGTCAATTGAGAAGTTTATTTGGCGATAAAAGAGGTTAACATTTAAATCAGTCTACTGAGACATAGATAGGGATGTGTGATAATTCTATATGTATATTTTCTTTTGTTTAGGTAAAATGGACCATGGAAGTAATTTGCTATGGACTGACCCTTCCATTGGATGGAGAAACTGTAAAATATTGTGTTGATGTATATACAGACTGGATTATGGCTTTAGTGTTGCCGAAAGATTCTATTCCATTGCCAGTTATTAAAGAGCCTAATCTGTATGTTCAAAGTATACTAAAACACCTGCAAAATCTTTTTGTACCAAGGTAAGCTTATCTATCTGACCTGTTTTCAAGGTCATAGTAAAATATTTATAAATGCTACTTTTTATATTATAGGAGCTGATTTTATTGTTAGTTCTTTGAACAGTTAACTTTTATTACTTGTTCAATTAAAGAGTACAGTGGAAATTCAGTTCTCGAACTTAAATTGTTCCAGAAAGCTGTTAGTAAACCAAAGCATTTTTTTTCTGTTAGAAATAAGTAAATTGAAATAATTCGTTCCAGACCCCCAAATGATTTCCTTTTAACCTTTCTTATATACAGTACATGTCTAATGTACTGTTTAATCTATAAATAAACACTTTAAAAACAAAAAGGAGGTTGCAGTTTGTCCCCGGCCCTGGTTGGTCGTGCGGGTGGCAGCCACTCGATGTGTCCCTTCACATCGATGTTTCTCTCTCTCTCTCCCTTCCTCTCCCTCCCACTCTATCTGTACAAAAAATGGAAAAATATCCTCGGGTGAGGATTAAAAAAAAACAAAACAAAAAGGACATGAAATGTAAATGTAACAAAAAGAAAATGAAATGTACAGTAATAAGTGGAATTTTAATGATAATAGTGTTTCTAATAATAATAAACAAAAACAAAAAACACAAAAATGTTCACAGCACAAGTTCCTGAGGTGTTAACCGTAGTAAACTGACTCATACTCAAGCATTCTCTCCTTTGCTTGTTGCCTGAGAGATGCATGACTGATCATACAGGTATCAGCATGAAAGGGCTGTCTAGTTGAGAAGCAAATTGTTCGAAATGGGAGATGTTCCAAAACTGAGGTTTGGCTATATTAATATGAATGTTAGGAGAGATGGGCTTATATAATGTTTAAGTGTGTGCCCATTTTAAAGACTTTTGGCTTTTCTTCTAAATCTAATACCTATTAGATATTAAAATATTATGACCTCTTTCTCTTCCACTCAAAAAGACATACTTTAGCCTTTCATAATTTTTGTTTCCACTTAAGCTAAAAGCAACTAAGCCTTCTACCTTAAAATGAATCTTTCCTAAGAGAGAATGAAGACATCAAAGTAAGCAGACTTGGCATTATTATGGGCAAATTTATAGTAGGTAGGCCAAAAGATTATCTTGACAGTTAATGATTTTTCCCCCCATTTCTGAGGTAAGACCTTAAATACTGTAATGTAGGATATGTGCCTTGTACTTAAATTTTTTATTCCGATTTTAAAAAATTATGTCATTGTAAAGAATTTGGGGAATTTATAAATTAATGGAGAAGAAGGCATTAGTTCTTTAAGGATTTGTGGGGATTTCTGTAAGAAAAATATATTTTTTAGCTTTTTTTTTTTTTCTCTGAAAGAAGCAAAGGGGCCTTGGCTCTTTTTGGAAAAGTTATGGTTAGAGCTTTTGGTCTATCAGTTGGTGAGGGACTTTGAACCATTGAAAAACCAGCTCTGTATATGTTAACTTTTTAAATTTAGAAGGAACATTACTTTGGAAAATCTGAATTAAGGAGGAAAAATCTCCATTAAGAACTCTGTTGTCTAGGATTAGGTGTAAACTCCTTACCTTGTGTGATAGCCTGTTGTAATCTGGCCCTTAGCCAGATTAGCTTTTACCAAATTAGTATGAGCCCTGCTCTTTGATCTGACTCATAAATTAAACATTCCTTAAAGATCTTCCCCATCCTCACCTACTCTTTTATCTTTCTATTCCTCTTCTCCCTCTCCTAGCTGTCCTCATCTCACTTTTGTTGGTTTATCTTAAATCCTGCCTTGTAAAGAGAAACCTTACCTGACTATCAAGGCCCCCAGTGACCAAACCTTCTGTGAACCTGTATGGTACTTCCTGTGTCACTCTTATATCTCCCCACTGTTTTACTGCTTATGTTTTAAAATGTGTATGTTTCATTTCCCCATCTAACCAATTTGAAGGCAGGAATTGGGTTGTATATATTTTAGGCTTCCACAGTGTCTGCTGCAATATTGGTATAACCTTAAGTGTGAATTAAATGCTGGTTACTTGTATTTATTGATTTTAAGTGGAAATAATAATAGGAAATGGTTGGGAATAATTTGCATATTTTTTTGTGGCAAAACAAGTTCTTCTCAAAAGGTATAATCATTTTAATGCTTTCTTGTCATCCGATTTAGGAGACCAATTTGCTGACCTTTTCCATTGTGCATTGGACAGTCTCACAAGTTGTATTGTTACTGTTTCTTTCCTCTTTGTACCCTTACCACCTCTCAGTGCTCAATCTGTATTGATAAAAAAGTCAGTGTCATTTGAGTTAATTAGGCTTTTGCTTTTCTCTCTTGAGAATCATTACTACCTTACAAATGGTTCATTTTACAATTTGTAATTAGCTTGTTTTCTAAAAAGTATGTGAATGCATACTTCTGAAAGGGTACTGAACTGAGGCTTAGAGTTCTTTTGGCCAATAATGTTTTAGGGAACTGAATAGTTTCAGTACTAAGTATTATAGGTTACAATCTCATCTCCCATTACTGGAAATTAAAATTTTTTGATTCAGATAGTTCAGAAAATTATCAAATTTACTGAATTAATTGTTTATTTTAAAAGTAACACTCAGGCCCTGGCCAGTTTGGCTCAGCGGTTAGAGCGTCGGCCTGCGGTCCGGAGAGACCCGGGTTCGGTTCCCGCTAAGGGCACGTACTTCAGTTGCAGTTTGTCCCCGGCCCTGGTTGGTCGCGCGGGTGGCAGCCACTCGATGTGTCCCTTCACATCGATGTTTCTCTCTCTCTCTCCCGTCCTCTCTCTCCTTCCCACTCTATTTGTACAAAAAATGGAAAAATATCCTCGGGTGAGGATAAAAAAAAAAAAAAAGATAAAAAGTAACACTCAGCCCTAGCCAGTTTGGCTCAGTGGTTTGAGCATTGGGCCATGGACCAGAGAGACCCGGGTTCAGTTCCCGCTAAGGGCACGTACCTCAGTTGCACTTTGTCCCCAGCCCCGATTGGGGTTGTGTGGATAGCAACCAGTCGATGTGTGTCTCTCACATTGATGTTTCTCTCTCTTCCTCCCTCTCTCCCTCCTGCTCTATCTGAAGATAAATGCAAAAAATTTTTGTCCTCGGGTGAGGATAAAAAAAAAAGTGACACTCAAAATAGAGGAAACTGTCTTTACCTCTTTGTAAGAGATTAAGTCAGAATAGATGTAACCTTTCTTACTCTTTGATTTTTCTCCTCTTTTTTTTGCATAATCGGGAAAAAAGTGAACCATCTTTTAAAAATGATTAGGGTTTTGCTATATTGCTTAATATACTGGACTTTAAAAAGCATGATATTTTTTTTTTAAAATAAGAATGCTTTTTTAAAAAATATATATTTTTTAGAGTGAGAGGAAGGGAGAGAGAGATAGAAACATCGATGTGAGAGAGAAACGTCACTCGACTGCCTCCTACATGCTACTGGGGATCAAGCCCGCAACCCAGGCATGTGCCCCAGCCTGGAATTGAATCGGTACCTCTCAGTCCATGGGATGATGCTCAGTCCACTGAGCCACACCAGCAAGGCAAAACATGATATTTTTATAAAACAGTGATTGGCAAAGTTATTTGTAAAGCTCCAGATAGTAAATATTTTAGGCTTTGTGGGTCATATGGTATCTGTTGCAGTTACTCAACTCTGCTGGTGTAGAGAAAGCAGCCACAGACAATATATAAATGAATGAGCATTGCTGTGTTCCAGTAAAACTTTATTTGCAAAATCTGTTGTCAGGCTAGGTTTGATCCATGGGCCATAGTTCACTAGTCCCCATTCTAGAATAGTTTTTCTGAAGAGCACAAGCTACTGTTGAAAATATCTGGGGGAAAGGAAAAATCTCTGATGTTTAGACTTTTTATTTATTATTTATTATTATTTTTCTTATCCTCACCCAAGGACATTTTTCCATTTTTGTTCAGGCAGAGTGGGAGGGAGAGAGAGGAAGAGAGAGAGAATCATCGATGTGAAAGGGACACATCGAGTGGCTGCCTCCCACATGACCCCAACCAGGGCTGGGGATGAACCGCAACCAAGGTACTTGGCCGAAATCGAACCCACGACTCATTGTTCTGCGGGCTGATGCTCTAACTACTGAGCAAAACCGGCCAGGGCAGGACTTTTTATTTTTTTAGTAAAGATTACTTTGTTTCTCTTAGCTTTTGAAACTGGGACACTACTCCTGAATTTACACTTGAGTGAGGCTACCGTACCTAAGTCAGATGTTTCCTTTCCTGCCACTGGGCACATACCTGGAAATAGTGTAGGCCTAGGCTACCATTTGAGAGGCATATAGTGTTACTGCTAGCTTGGAAGAGGGTCAGCTCCAGCACCACTAGTGGTGTTTTTATTTCTTATTTTGGGTTTTCTCTTAAATGGCTAGATAAGGTTTTGGGCTGTTATATGATTTCTTATTCTTCTTCAAGTAGCCAGAGCCACAGACACGAACTTGAGCCCTCATGGCTTCACATGGATTGGATTCACCTCCAAGTGAACATGGGACATCTCCCAGCTCTTGAGGGCTCTTGACTTTTCCTAGGTGAATGTCTCATCATTTTGCTTTATGTCTGACTTCTTTTGGGAAAACTTAGTGGTGTCATTTGTTTCCAACTTGAGGGTAAGTGTCTGGTTTTCTGGGTCATGGCTTAGAATCTGAGAATGTCTATTCTAAGGTTGGGGTAAGAATTCCAGGGGTACTTGCTTAAATTTCTGGATTTCTTGAGGAGGTTCTGAGATTCCCTACTCTGATTCAGACATGTTTTTGTTCTTTCTGACATGTCATAATATATAGAAACTTGACTTCAAGATTTATTTTAATAATATTAGTTACTTGTCTTGGGTTTCATGTAGGAGGTTTGGAGGCCAACTCACCATTTGCTCAAGCAGGGATTTCCTACTATTCTTGAAATTCTCAGATGGTCTACTTTGGAGAGTGGGGATATGGCTTGGGACTTGGACTTCCATCTTCTTTCCTATTCATCCTCAGTCCTAATACTTTGACTTATTTTATTCCCTTGGAAAAAAATGGACCTGTGCATTAAAGAGAGTTATAAAACTGTTCTTCCAGGATATTTGAGAAACTTCGGAGCCCCCATTTGGGTTAAGGTGCCTTTTTTATTAGAATAGCAGTAGCAGGTGCTCATCTCTAAGGCAATTGCCTGCATACCTCATGAGTTCTAGGGACCTGTTAGGATAGTCCATTGGGTCTGTAGGCTCTCTGCTAGCAGACATTAGTTTCAAAGAGACTGCGAGCACTATGAAATCCCATGCAGAATTCTTGTGAATGTGCATTTAAAAATTTTAAAAAAGAATGTGAAGGCCTTTCTGCTTCAGCGTGTGCAGCAGGAGTGGATGTGGGTAGTCACTCACTCATTTAACAGGAACCTATCCACATACCTTTTGTTATGTGCCGGGCATATTGTAGACAGAAAATCCAGAGGTGAAGCTTACATTTCTAGTATTCCCCTCTCACACCAGGAGCTTTCAAGCTCTCATAGGAGTGGTAGATTGAGATCCCAGTGTTCTGAACTATATGACAGGGAAGAAGTAACTTTGAACTGAAGAGGTTATGCCTAGTCCTTAGGTCTGCTGATGCTCTTAAGGGAGTGTTATTGGACCACTGCTTGCTGCGTCCGTAAGTTGCCTGTCCTTAAGCTGTTGCTTAAGTCTTATCAGTGATATCTGTCTATCTTCTTCAGACAGGAACAGGGCTCCAGTCAAATCCGACTATGCTTACAGGTCCTGAGAGCCATTCAGAAACTGGCCCGGGAGTCATCCATCATGGCCCGAGAAACCTGGGAAGTCTTATTGTTGTTTCTTCTGCAGATTAATGACATACTTCTAGCCCCTCCAACTGTTCAAGGTTTGTTTATTTTATTTTTCCTAATTTATTTCTGGGATTCAAAAAGTTTACTTTTAAATTCAATGAGTAGTAGACTCAGTGGGGATTTAAATTTTGGCATGATAATTGACAAACTGAGGTTAATAGTTCTTAGAATGGAAACCCTAAAAGGCATGATAAGAAGTTATTTTACCTTCAGTGATGGTAGGAAAATTAATGCATTTTTGATAATGATAGGAACAGTAGCTTGTTTAGTATATTAGGATAGAGCCTGTATAAGAACAAAAAACTAATTAAATTAGAGTGTATATGTAATGTACCTAGTTATAAAGTAGTTATCAAAGTAGATTCTGAAAACTTGATAGCTACAGAAGATATTTTCTTCAGCAGATGAAACCTACACAGTCATAAAGTATTATATTTGGAAGTATGACAGTATTCTATTTGTTACCTAGCCATTAAAAAGCCTCCAATTTTATAAGACTTTAGCATGTATCTTAGAAGTCCTGCTTTGTATGTTATAGCAAGGTATATGCACATTGTAATTGACATTCTAGATCCAAGTTCCCTGTTACTTATTCATCTGTGGGGTCTCTTTACTAATATACATGTGAGTGTGCTTGTGCTCTCACACAGATGCAGTGTCTAGGAAAATACCTAAAAGGCATAATGGAATGTTTGTGTTGAAAGGGACCCAGTAGTAGGGATACCTTGTCTAGTATTGTCGATAGCTGACCAGTCATTGATTCATTGTCTCTTGGCTATACGTTCCCTAGGCCTGGGATTTCAGCAACACAATGCAGTCAGTGTATCCCCTTCTGGGGCTTGTTATTGTTGAAACGTTGTTTTTGCTCATTTGAAATACACATCTTTATAACTTTTGCTTCCAGTCTCAAATTTGCCTTCTGGAACTCTGCAGAGTCCAGACTACTACTCTTTTCCCTAGTTCCAGGACTCAGCAGAGTAATAGCTCTGTTTTCATGGTTGAGGCTTTTCCTGCCCAACAGTAGTCCTTTTGCTTCCTACTTTGTCTCCCTGGCCCTGGAAGGGTGGCTTTCAAATACCTGAAGCAATTTATAACTAAGTTTGGAGGTAGAAAGACATGATTCCTTTACTTACTGGCTGTGTGAATTTGGGCAGGTTATTTAAATTTCCTGAGCCTACAGTTTCTCATCTTCAAATTGGATTAATTGATAATTGCCTATCGTGTAGAATTAAGGTGAGGATTATGGGAGGTCATGTGTATCAACTAGTTGGCACAGAAACTGACTCCAGAAGTCACTCATCATAGGCACTCATCCTTTCTTCTCTCCCTTCTGTGCTCCTGTCCCACTTGTTAGAAGATTAAGATCTTTGATTAAGAACTGAGCAGAGTGACTTGAAAACTTTCAAAGTGATGATTGGTTGATGTATTCAAGATTTTCTTCATAGAAGTTCCTCTTATTCTTAGTATTAAATGATTGTTTGAAAGTCAAAACTTAACATTGCAATTATTTTAATTTTTTGACTAGTCTTCCCAAATCAGTGAATTGAATATTCTGTTTTAAAAATAAGTATACAAAAGATACTTTTTCTTTTTATTTGTAAGGTGGCATTGCTGAGAATCTAGCAGAGAAGTTGATTGGTGTTCTCTTTGAGGTTTGGTTACTAGCTTGTACTCGGTGCTTCCCAACACCTCCTTATTGGAAAACAGCCAAGGAGATGGTGGCTAACTGGAGGCACCACCCGGCAGTGGTGGAGCAGTGGAGCAAGGTCATCTGTGCACTCACTTCAAGGTAGTTATTGTCATTGACTTGCCTTCCTTCATCCATCTTGCCTAATTCTGTCTTTTTGGGATTTGTGAAATACATTGTAAAAAGCCTATATCTTGTGTCTGTTATTATGTTACCTAAGATACAAAATTGAGCCATTTAAAAAAAATAGATGTAGTATTTTGGCTAATGCCTTTCTAAAACTTTTCAGATTAAGCAAGTAACTTAGAGAAGCAGATAAACTCTGTACCCCAACTCCCCCCACAAAAAATCCCTCTTTGGTCCATGGGCCAGTGCTCTAACTGCTGAGCCAAACCGGCCAGGGCAAGGTAGTTTTTTTGGTTAATCCTCACCTGAGGATATTTTTTCCAGTGATTTTTAGAGAGAGTGAAAGGGAGAGAGGGAGGGGGGAGGAAGAAAGGGAGGGGGGGAGAGAGAGAGAAAGACAGACAGACAGCGATGTGAGAGAGACACGTGGATTGGTTGCCTCCCACATGCACCCCAATTGGGGCTGGGGATCTAGTCTGCAATCCAGGTATGTGCCCTTGACCAGGAATCTAACCTGCGAACCTTTGGTGCATGGGCTGACAGTTTCTTATAGTAATAATTTTACCTTTTTACCATTTATATATAATGTCATCTTTCAACCCTACATTTAAAAAATTTTTAGTATTTTTCACTTAAAAAAAAATTTTTTTTTTATCCTCACCCGAGGACACTTTTGCATTTATCTTCAGATAGAGCAGGAGAGCGAGAGGGAGGAAGAGAGAGAAACATGGATGTGAGAGAGACACATCGACTGGTTGCCACCCACACGACCCCAAGTGGGGTTGGGGACAGACTACAACCGAGGTACGTGCCCTTAGCAGGAACTGAACCCAGATCTCTGGTTCGTGGGCTGATGCTCTAACCGTTGAGCCAAACTGGCCAGGGCTAAAAAATTCTTTTAAATTACAGTTGACATTGACTATCATATTAGCTTCTGGTATACCGCATAGCGGTTAGACATTTATGTAACTTATGAAGTGATTCCCTGATAATTATAGTACCCACCTGGTAGCATACATAGTTGTTAAAATATTATTGACCATATTTCCTGTGCTGTATTTTACATTCCCATATTCAGCCCTGCATGTTTTATTTTTATTTATTTATTTTAATTGACTTTTAGAGAGAGAAAAAGGGAGAGGGAGAGAGAGAGAGATAGAAACAGCAGTGAGAGAACATGGATTGGCCGCCTCCTGCATGCCCCCCACTGGGGATTTAGTCCACAATCTGGGCATGTGCCCTGATCAGAAATTGAACCAGCAACCTTTGGGTGTATGCTCAACCACTGAACCACACCAGCCAGGTAGCCCTACGTGTTTTTGTTTATTTTGGTATGTGCCCCTAGCGGGAACCAGCCAACCCTACCAGTGTAAAACTGGCCTGTGTTTTAATGTATAACTCTAGAAGATGAGGATTCTTTTTTTAAAACTGAGTCACAGTTCCATTGCATCTAAAAAAAGTCTTTAAAATTCTTTAATACTAGTTAGCCATTAGTTCAAATGTCCCTTAATGTTTCAGTATCTTTTTTTTTTTTTTTTACAGTCGATTCCATTGAATCAGAAAACAAACAAGGTTTAGATGTTGCATTTAGTTGACATGTTTCTTAAGCCTCTTTTAAATTATAGTTTCTGCTCTCTAATTTTTATTTCTTTGCAGTTTTTTTGTTTTTTGGTTGAAGAAACTGGGCTGTTTGTTTTATAGTGTTTCACATTCTGGATTTTTCTGATTATGTTCCACCTGTGTTAAATGTTCCTTTGTCCCCTATATTTCCTGTCAGCTGGTAGTTAGGTCTAGACATTCAGATTTGATTGGAGGAGTGGAAGGTAGAGGGGGGAACAAATAATTTGTGGGTAGTACTATGTATCAGAAGGTAGACTGGTCTTTTTCTGAATTAATAAAATGTTTCTATCTGTATCATTGTTTAAACTAAACAATGAAGGTTTGGAATATTCTGTTGATTCTGGTATATTTTGGTGAATGTCAGTATTATGAATATTTTTAAATACTTTTATCTTGATTGTAAAAGTAATATGCTTATAATAAAAAATTTGGAAGGTGTATGGGGAAATATTCATCACTTACAGGCAACCAGTGTTAATATTTGAATATATTTTTTCCCATTTAGTTCTCTTTTTATTTTATTTTTTTTATAAAAATGCATTTTTATTGGTTTTTTTAGAGAGAGGGGAAGGAAGAGAAAGATAGAAACATCAATGTGAGAGAGAAGCATTGATCTCCTGCATGCCCCCTACTGGGGATCGAGCCTGCAACCTGGGCATGTGTCCTGACCAGGAATCAAATGAACCTGTCAGTCCATGGGACGATGCTCAATCCACTGAGCCATACTGGCTGTTTTTTTTTTAAGTTCATGTTGTTTCTAGTGTTTTTACTTAAAAAATATTGTTGATCTGAATACTTTATTCATTGTCTCTATATGTGTATTCTGGTTATTTTATTAATATCTAATCTCTAGATGTGTAATAATTGAGTCAAAGTGCTTTGAAAAGTTTTTAATGCATTTGGAATATTACTATTAAATTAAATAATTGGCCCTGGGCAGTTTGGCCTCAGCGGTTAGAGTGTCGGCCCGTGGACCAGTGAATCACGGGTTCAGTTCTAGTCAATTGCATATAACTTGGTAGTGTTTCGATGTGTTTCTCTCACATCAGTGTTTCTCTCTCTCTCCCTTTCTCTCTCTCCCTTCCTCCCACTGTATCTGAACAAAAATGTAAAAATATCCTTGGGTGAGGATTTAAAAAAAAAAAAAAAGTAATTGAATTGTTGAATTATTTTTAATGTATACTATGAATTCTAAACTTTGTGTAAAGCTATGTAGCAGTTACTATGAATAAATTATGGCTTTGTTGTGTTGAAGGAGTTTGCATTGAGATAAATCTTATAAATAATTTAAATAAATTATTACTTATATGAGTAATTAGATAATTATATAAATATAATTGCATTGTGTGATTATAATTTTATTATTTATCATTTATAATTATTTTTAGATAAATTTAAAAATAATTCATAATTTTATAAGTTAGTAATATAGTTTAAAATATATATTATACATTATATAGTTTTTATATAGTTATAAATATATAAAGCTATTTGTAAGATAAAATATGAAATTTATATGTAATATTTAATTTATATTATAATGTTATAAACTTTAATAATTAAAGATTATATAACATAAAATATAAGTAAAATAATATAACTATTATAAATAATTTATAAAAAACAAATATTTTTAATATTTTATAAAACTAGAAATCTTCCAATTTGTTTCATAAACAAGGTTTTTTATTTTATTCATTTCAGTGAGATATAATACTTTTCATCTATTTTCTCTTGTATTTCTCTTGTATATTAATGCTTGAATGTTTTGTTCATTCTGTTAAGAAATGAACTTACTGGTGTGCATTTTTTATTTTCTAGATTGCTACGTTTTACATATGGTCCTTCATTTCCTCCATTTAAAGTTCCCGATGAAGATGCCAATCTGATTCCTCCTGAAATGGATAACGAGTGTGTTGCACAGACATGGTTTCGCTTTTTACATATGTTAAGGTACTGTTATTTTAGTTTTTCATGCTCTTTACCCGGTGTCTTAGGACAGGAACCATACTGTAACTCTTTAATGGATTTCAGTGTGGCAGGTGGAGCTAAAGTGGACAGCACACACATCTGCATCATGTGCCTTTTGCTCTCCCTATTCCCGCAGGGTCAGGCTCTCAGCTGCTCTTTTTGTATACGCTCTAGGAGCTTATCCGCTGTGGTAGATAAGCATTTTGTTCTTTTGCCTGTTGCTGCAGCCTGGATGATATCTCTCCCAGCACTTAGTCACATTCTGTGGGGATTGGAGACTACCTTGTTCTCCTCAGTGACCAGCACTGACTGGTCAGTCTGGGTCAATCTGGCTCTCAGGACCTCTCCTCTGGTAGCTTTGTTGTTTAAAATTTTGTTGAGAAATACTGTAAACTTTCACAGAGGGGCAAATTGCTGCTTCCTGCTATTTCTTTAGTAATTCTATTCAATTCAGCTTCATTGCTTTCTACCTTTCTCTCTACTGGCCCTATCCTTCTGCTCTGTGGAACTTTTGTTCTGTTGTGTACTGTCTTGATTCTCAAACGTGTTCTTTTCATATCTTCTCTTTCTGGTTTGACTAGCCTCATTTTTGTATTTGTGGACTAGTGATTCTAAATTACTCTGTATGACCTTTGTGTAAATTAAGGATGTTAGCCATTTCTATCTTTTTTTCCCCAATTTGTGTTTTTTATCTCTCTGATTTCAGTTTATATTTTAATCTATTTTTTCTGTAAATTTGTGTTTCTTTTAAGATTAGAAAGTTTTTTTGTGTTCTGATTTTCATTGGAATGCCTCTAGTACATGAAATATTAAGTTGGATGTTGGTTGATATTAAGTAGTTATTTTTTATGTTCTTGGTTTCCTAAGCAATAAAAAAAATAAACTTTAAAAAAATGTTAAATTTAAAACTATAAATAAAATCAGGAATTGAACTGAATTTTATTCAAATCATATTTTGGGATTTATTTTAAGCAATTAAAATTTTTTTCTTTTTTACCTGTTGATGTGATATATTAATTTATTTCAATAGAAAATCATCCTTTAATCTTGAGGGAAAAGTTATGGTTGGTTATGGAATGCTAATCTTTTAATGTTTTTTTTTTCCAAGTCGTCTTTAGTTCTATTTTTTGACGAATTTATGTTTTGGTAACTTAAAAAAAAAAAAATAGGAAACTTTATATTTTTTTATATGCTCTGTTATGTGGAACTTTTTAAGAATTTGAAATGAATCACCAGTAAAACTCTAATTTTGGAATCTTTTTTTATAGGTAGTTCTTGGATCATCTTTTCCCATTTCTTCACTATTTTTTTTTTTGTATATGCCCCTATCGGGAACCGAACCCGGGACTCTGGTCCTCAGGCCGACGCTCCAACTCCTGAGCCAAACCGGCCAGGGCCCATTTCTTCACTATTAATTTTTTCAGGCTTTATTTTCAGCTGAAAGATTTTATTATTTTAGTCAGGATTCTTTCATATTTAAAGAATAGGAACCTACTTATATAAATGCAGGTGAAAAAGAGGGGTATTGTCTGATGATAGAAAGGTTTCATTGGGCTCTAAGAAGTAGTGAATGTTCAGTACTCAAGATGGGGACAGATCAAGGCAACCTTGAGACAAGGTGCTCTATCATCTGTATCTTTTTGCTTTTGTGCATATATACACTGTTCTTTTTCTCTGGCAGGCTTCCCGAGTCCCTGCATCTTCCTGCCTTTGAGGTACATGCAGCCCCATGATAACTGCCCAGTGGTATAAATACTGTGTGACCTTCCGGATCTAGCCATTTCAGTTCACTGGGGCTTTTCCTTTGCTCAGATTCTCAAAGGGATAGATTGGATTAAATTATTGTTTTTTTAAGTTAGGCTACCTCAGGTGTAGGTCTCTAGCAGACATCTGGATAGATACCTTTTGGACAGTTTTACTCTGTTGGTTAAATGATCTGTGGCTGAGTGGGAGGCAGGCCCATGAGGGGTTATTCAGAAAAGGCTACCATGGTCATTGACAAATTTCCTGGGAAGAGGGCTGAATATGATGGGGAGATAGGCACCAACATTTGTCTAGTGTGGTAATGCTTTATCTTTTTCCAGGGGAAAAATGTTTCCCTTGATTAGAACACTACTGTTCTGAAATGCTTGTCCTTGGACTTGTTTGTGCATGGCCACCTACCTGCCCTTTAGGCCCTACCTGGAGGTTCTGTTTCAGTAAATCTAGGTCAAATCCGGATTTTTAACAGGCTCTCCACATGTGTCAGATATACAGGGCATTGGGAGCTGTAGGAATTCAGTTTCTGTGTTCTGATCTATAGCCTTTCTTACCCATTCTCATTTCAAATTTTATTTTTGAAAAAACCTGTTCTCTAATATTTGTGTGCCAGTAAAATGTAGAGAAGCTAGTATAAGCTTTCTAGCACTGCTACTAGATTTGTCTCCTCTACCCCATATGATGAATTACAGTTCTGTGGATACAATCTATGAACACTAGAAACCCATATATATGCTCCCTTGTTCCCACTAGCATTCAAGAGTCTGAGTGGATGGAAAAGAGATTGCAAAGGGCAGAGCTACTAAAAACCACTGATTTGTATTTCTCAGCCTAGTTTTTTTGGCCTGGTAGCTAGTGGAAATTCGTTCCAGCTGCTGTCTGTAGGTTTATTAACAGTGTCACTGAGTTGGAGAGGCCATTTAATGGATAGCTAAGCAGACCATTTTGAGTAGAAATCTAAATCTATTTTTTAGTGGAAATACTTAAAATTATTTATACATAAAATATAACTCAAGCCCAAATATATTGTTTTGAAATGTATGGCTTTAGTACATACAAATGAACACAAACACTAATCTCAATTTTAAAATAGTTTTTAAAAAACTGAATATGTTAATATTAAAGTAAATTTTTTTCTTGGCGTTCTTGTTGATTTATTTACAATTTTCTATTGCTTAATCCAAAACATATTAGAAAAATATCCATGTGTACTCATAAAATATTAAAAATTCCTAGTCTTATTTTGATTCTCATTCTTTGTATAAGCAGAGTAAGTTTATGTAAACATACTGCAGATCTTCTGTAAAAAAAGTGCTGATGTTTGAGTCCCTAGCCTATTAAATGCAGATTAGTCTCCTCTCTGAATTAAATAGGCACACAAACAGCCTTGTTCTTAAAATAGATTGCATGCAGTTTATTGCTAAAGAAACTTTTAGATGTATAATTAATTCTTCTCTCTCTTTTGATAGTAATCCCGTGGATTTGAGTAACCCAGCCATTATAAGCTCTACTCCCAAATTTCAGGAACAGTTTTTGAACGTGAGCGGAATGCCACAAGAATTGAATCAGTATCCCTGCCTTAAACATCTGCCTCAGATATTTTTTCGTGCCATGCGTGGAATCAGCTGTCTGGTGGATGCATTCTTAGGTGAATTTTGTGTATGTTGCTGAATGTTGAAAGAGATACATGTGGATAACTCTAGAGTTCTAGTTTTAGAAACTGTTATGAAAGCCCAAAGAAAAAGAGGAACAAATTTGATTACAAATAAAAAACTAGGAAAAATTATTTACAACAAATGTAATAGCTAGAGGGTTTTGGTCTTTATATAAATAGACCAAACAATGCTAAGAAAAAAAATAAGACCTGGTAGATAAATAGGCAGAAGATATGAATAAAAGATTTGCAAGAAAAGGGCAGTGTTTATTCTCACTAGGAATTCAAGAAAATAGATTCAAATGCATTGTTTCATTCTTATGTCTATCATTAGAAGACAAATTACACCTTTTGTGAACTATTTTAAACTGTTTTTCACATTTAAAAATAGGAAAAGTCTTTTTTTTTTAACCTGTTGAAAGGCAGTGATATGTAATACATATAATTTCTAAAGCATTTATTATGTGTATTTGTTAATATATTACATAGATAACAGATACAGGGTGGGCTAAAGTGGGTTTACAGTTGTAATACAAATAAATAATACAATAACTGATAAACAGTAATACAAGAATAAACTTCATGTTCTGTGTGCTCAGAGCTGTAAACCTAATTTTTGCTCACCCTTGTATTAGTTCAAATTAAGCTTGCCACATAACAACCAAATATACCAGTGGTTGAAACAAGATAGTTTAGTTACGTGTGTTAAGCCCAGGACAAAACAGTACAGGGCTGCTAGAACAGTTCCACCATTGTCAGGGATTCAAAGCTCTTGTATCTTGTGGCTCTCCGTCCTTTGTGCATGTTCTTATGTGCCATGATGGTTGCATGAGTTCCAGCTATCCTGTTCAGGAATTACGAAGGAAAGAGAGTCCACACTTGATTGGCACTTTTAAGGAGATTCCCTGGAATGTCCGCTCAACATCACCCACTTTTCTCTGGTCAGAACATGGCCACATCTAGCTGTAAGGGAGGCATGAAAATGTAGTTCTTTATTCTGGATAGCCATGTCCAGCTAAAATTTGTGTTCTGTAGCTCAGGAAGAGAGGGTGAATGGATATTGGGAGGCTGCTAGCTGTCTGCCATAGTCTGTACCAAGCATTCACTGGTGTTGCTTAAAGAAGATTTTCTGACCACATGTTTTGAACTATGAAGAATAACTCCATTTGTCTTTTTTTAAAGGCATAGCTAGACCCCGATCAGACAGTGCTCCTCCAACACCCGTGAATAGACTAAGTATGCCTCAAAGCACTGCTGTCAGTACCACCCCACCACATAACCGAAGGCATCGGGCTGTTACTGTGAATAAGGCGACCATGAAGACAAGCACAGTACGTTTTCATCACCATTATTATGCTGCATAATGTTGACTTTTTAATCTGCCATCTTTTTAAAAAAGTTCTATTTTCTCAAACTTTTCATGAGTGTGGATGTATTCTTGTGTCCTAATAGGTTAATACTGCTCATGCCTCGAAAGTTCAGCACCAGACATCTTCCACTTCTCCTCTGTCAAGCCCAAATCAGACTAGTTCAGAACCCCGGCCACTGCCTGCCCCGCAGAGACCAAAGGTTAACAGCATCTTGAATCTCTTTGGATCGTGGTTATTTGATGCAGCATTTGTTCACTGTAAACTTCATAATGGGATAAACAGAGACAGCAGCATGACTGGTAAATATTGCTCAAGAAATATGTTATCATTTTTTTCTTTCCTTTTTTTTCCTTTTTAATCTTTCCTACCTGCAAGATTAATATGTATCTTTAAAAGCTCTCTGTCTCTGATGAAGCAATGTCTTGTTTTTAACCCCTTCCAGCTGAAGTAGCAGAATTTTGGAAGTTTTGCTACCTGTCTTTTATATGTTTGTTTTATGAGGTTTGGCTTTTGTCTGGTTTTATTAGACACACTTCAGGTTAGCATTTTTGTTGTTGTTGAATCAAATTCCTTTCAGTAGGTGACCTGGAAGTTCCCTTCATGTCAGCCAGGATAATAATATTGATATCAAGATAAAAGAATTTGATTAGAAATTTATTCACAAGAAGTATTTTCTTAGATTATGACAGCCATTTACTCATTAGTACATATAAATATCAGAAAACTTCTGCTTCACAAAAGACTAACCTCTCAGGTTTTATTGTAGAGAACTTTATTTCAAGGGTACACTTTCAAAAATACCATTTGTTCTGAAACTAAATAAGATGTGGACAATTAAGAACTCAACTTTAATATCTATTTAGATTTTATTATAGAAATGAAACTCCATATAAATAAAATCTGATTTGTTTTTTCATCTTACCATTTTATTTGGAAGTAATTGCATAGGGTGCAGGATGGGAATGTAGGGTAGTGCAGAATGTACTGAGGGAGGACTATTTATGACATCTTATAGAGTTAAATAATAATAATGGCTATCATTTATTGAGCTGAATTACTCTGTGCCAGGCGCTGTGCTATATGCATTAATGAGTGTATTGGTTGTTTGGTAAGAAAATACTTTTCCACTGGGGTTGGAAATAGCTTGATGTAAAAGCAGACCTAATTGCATTGGTTTATGCATCTCTAGGGAGAATGTTAATTCCAAAGATAAAACTAATGGCCACAAGGGTCTCTGCTTTCTTTCAGAAATGCATTCTTATCTATTATGTATCATCTTAGCACTAAGGTCTATGTCTGGTTAGCATTATACACATATAATTATTTTGGGTATTCTTACAGATCTTTTACATAATTTAGAAAAGTTGTGACTATAAAGACATTTTCAGGAATATAATTTGAGATTGCATGGTTGAGTTTAGAGATTACTTTATTTTGTTCAAATTCAGACACTTTATATTCTACCATACTCATATTATCTTTTATTTACAAGTTTGAAAGTAGTGCTTACTTATGAATAAGTAAATGTACTTCTGATGACTAAAGGAAAACTTAAAAACCATTTCTGTCTTATATTTTCTTATGTTCATGTGCTTTATATTTTTTGTTTTCTGAATCATGTTTATTTGTATTTTCTAGAATGAGTCAGTCATATTTTTGTTTTTATTAAGATGCAGTTCTTACAGTGTAATTTTTGGGTATCAAGCTGTTGACACTAAAATCCTTGAATCCAGAGTGGTTCAACCTGCTGCCTCCTTGGTGGGTTTGCTTAAAGGAACTTACAGATCTTCCTTCTCTCTAGAGATTTTGTAACAGCTTTGCTCACCCTCTTGTGCCAAAAAATAGAAGTCAGAATTCAAATCATATGTGGGCAACAAATTCTTACTTTCCACTCTTAATATTTTCTTTGGTGGGGAAAGGATAGAAACTTCTCTTCCCTGCTTTGTGTTCAGAGATGAGAAAGGCTGTTACATTACCCAGGAGATATAGGAGGTACCCAGATAATTATGGGCTAGAGTGCTGTTGGGTGCCACTCTTGAGGTCTTGGGGATGGTGGGAGGTTTGGGAATACTAACACTGTTAGTCTGTTTTCTAAGTACTGGCTGTCATCAAGGAATTCTGCCATGCAGTTCACCTTAAAAATGTTTGCTTCTATGAACTGGTTAGCTTTAGATTTACTTGACAGTACACTGTGCTTTGTAAAAGTAACATTGAGCTGGGAAGGGTTAATGAACTAAAATTTTAATGCACGTTATGGGCAGTTCAAAACCTCAATTCTTTTGTAGTTATGTAATTTCCTTTGTTCATTTCTTTTGCATGATACAAAAATTATATTTTTGGATCTGAATGCACAATTTCCTGTTTTTGAACTATCTTGTGGTATCATAAAGCTTTTAATCTAACTTTTAAAAAGCTGAAAAGCTTCTTAACTTACTGTAAAATTTCACCATCTTTAAAGTATTTTATAATTACTACTGTCCTTTGATTTGTTTCCATTTATTTCTATTATCTTGCAGCATCTTTTATCCAAATTCTTCTTTCTTATAAATCTTGTAAGTAGGAACCAGAAGCTTCTCCTTAATTGCAGTCATGTTTTTATTTTTTTCATAATTCCATTAAAAATTGATTGTCATTGTCTCTTGTAGTTTTTGCACTTGGGAAGAAAATTACTTTTCTGTGTTTTGAATGGGGAAGATTGTTGGCAAAAGCAAATTAATCTGCCTGAATCAGTCCCATTATTTCTGTACACTAGTCTGGTCATGTCATGAATTCCAGGATTTTGCACTAACTGTGTTTTGGCTTTTTTTTTTTTTTTTTTAAGCTTTAAGCTTACTTTTATACAGATTTAATGTTTGATTTGTATGCATTCTGCATGTAGTGTTTTTTAAATGTAGTATTGCTGGATAGCTTATTCAGGACTAAAAATGGCTCATGGGAAGTTGCATAAAGATTTATACTTGACTCTGCATTCTATTAAATCTATTACAAAATAATTTAAACATTTCATGTAGAGTGATAAAAGATTTCAGAGTGATTTTCAATACACTGTGGAATCTTTGTTAAAAATGAAAGCAACTTTCGAAGGGCTTCTGTTTCAGTGACAACAAATGACCGTGATAATCTTTTCTTAGCAATCCAATTTTCTGATTTATCAACCTCAAGTTAGCTGCTGTCTGTGGTTGTTAAAATTCATTATCATTTTGCTTGGTTGGGAGATTCTTTGGTGTGTGTTTTGGAGTTGGGTGGGTGGTGGGGAATGCTCTCTCTTCATCCCTACCCATTACTTATCCTTACTTTGCCCTCTCCCTAAAGTATACAAACTGGCATGGGATTACCCATTGAATAATGATGTTTGTCTGGGGTAATGTGGAAATTGCAGTAGCTATTTTTCTTAATGTTTAAGCATCATTCTGTAGGGGAAGTTAAAAACAGAATAAATAATAGAAAAGTCAAATTCTGTGTTATATATCTGTATATGACTACAGATATATGCAAATATACTCTGCTGATCGAAAATTCAGTTGGAAAATACTTCTTGTAGATTTGTTAAACTGACCATACCACTGTAAATTACTTGTTATCCATTTTCCAAGAAGATTTCAGAGAGCCCTTAAAAAAAAAAAAATTAAGACATAGTTGCTAAATGAAAGAATTACTGGATTCTATTCAAGTAGCCATTTAATGACACCAACATTTGATCTTTGTGTCCAGGGTCCCATGAGCCTATTTGCATATTGACAAATAAAATAACACCCTCCTTTTCTCTCCCCAGCCATTACAACACAAGCTAACATGGAATTTCGACGGAAAGGGTCACAAATGTCCACAGACACCATGGTTTCCAATCCTATGTTTGATGCAAGTGAATTTCCTGATAACTATGAAGCAGGAAGAGCTGAGGCTTGTGGGACACTGTGTAGGATTTTTTGTAGCAAGAAGACTGGAGAAGAGATTCTACCAGCTTATTTATCCAGGTCTTAGATTTTTTTTTTTGTTTATTTTTCCATTTATATAGTTTGGGTAGTGCAACTATTGTAGCATGGCTTGGTAGGCTAAATTGATAAGTAAATGTTGGTTTGAAATATTTGTAAATGTCAGTAAGTAATTGATTTTTGCTAGAATTCTTCCATTTTACTTGTCTTACTAGATTTGATAAAGATCCTTAAGACACTTTTTATTTCAGAACTATGATTTATTCTATTTTATTTGACTTCTTAATTATGGAGCGATCTGGAAAGACTAGATTAACTTTTAAATTAATTTTTAGCACAGTATTAAATGTTAACTGTAAATCCTACCTCTAAAGAGCTTATTTTCTTGGGTGAGCAAAGCTATGTACAAAAGTTACAATGATCGCCCTGGCCGGTTTGGCTCAGCGGTTGGAGCGTTGGCCTGTGGACCAAAGAGTCCTGGATTCGGTTCCCGCTAGGGGCACGTACCAAAAATAAGAAGTTACAATGATCTAGTAGTAATAGGAAGTTGGTAGAGAAGCACAGATAATGTGTTATGGGCATTCAGAGGAAGAAACAGCATACACTTACCCTCGGGGTTCAGGAAAGAGTTACAGAGAATTAAATGATTGTGCTGGACTTAGAAAGGAAGGGTGGTATTAGTAAGCTGGGTAGGGTCATCTTATCCAAATTTATGACTTCAACCAATCTTTGTGAATGGCTCTGCCATCCATTCAGTTAATTGCTTATGCCAGAAACTAGGAGTCATTTTAGACTCCACTTCTTTTTGTATTTATCTTTAATTGGTCAACCAGCTCCTACCTTTCTGCTACTTAACCCTCTTTCTAATCTCTCCACTTTGTCCCTACCATGGCACTTAAAGGGCTTTCACTTTTTTTCCAAAATTAACTTGTAATGGCCTCCTATTTTGTTGCCCTGCTCAACTAATCATGTACACAGCTGCTGAACTCATGTTAATTTCAACAAGCACATTCAAGTGTCTGTGTACCTGCCACATTCTCAGGAGAAAGGATTAAACTGACTATCAGAGGAACAAAGTACAGAAGCATACAGATATGAAACGAGTACATTTAGGGAACCAATCAGGAGTATCTTAATAGGCTATTGGTTTTAAGTAACAGAAAACCCTCTTAATATGACTTAAGCAAAAGGGAAATCAATTATGAGAAACTAGTGCTATTTAATAAATTCTAAGGTCAGGATTTGCAGCAGGGCTTCATGAAAAGCAGGTACCAGCATCTAGAAAGTGTTCAAGAACCAGACAGGTTTTCCTCCTTTCTGGTTTTTCTGTCTTCATGGCCTTCAAGAACTGCTTTACTGCTCTTTGCAGATCATTTTCTTACATTGTAGTATTCTCTGAGTTATGGCCTACTTCTACATGGCTAGCAGGGCCAATTAGCATCTCTGAGTCCTAATTTCTTGAGAAAGATAATCTGATTAATTAGATTCTGGTCTAGTCAGCTATAAGGGTGGTTCACATGAAATGCTGGCACCCCTTGTGTGTAGAGGGGTTCATTTCTTAGGAGAGAGAATATTGGTTGGAGAGATACCACAAATGGTATCAATAGCAGTAAGGAAGAAAGCTATGACCATGAGCTTTCTGTCTGATGGATGGTAGTATGACCAACCAAAAAAGCAAATTTGTGAGAGGGCAATGATGAGCTTACTTTTGAACCTGCTGACTTGAGGTGCCTTTGCGATATTTATCAACAAATATTTATGCCAGTCACTGCACAGGGAGTACTGGAGTATATCAATAGACATGTCTTGCCCTCAGGTATCCAATATGCTTTTGGCTAATAGATCTGGAGCTCAGGTGAGAGGTATGGGGTAGAGACTAATTTGATTATATTCGGTGGTTTAAGTAGTGTTTAAAACCAGGCTAGTGGAAGATACAGCTTAGAGAACTGAGGAACACCATTATGAGGAGGGGCAGGTGGAGTAAGAGGATTTATTAAAGGAAATGGCCACAGAGATCAGAAGAATTAAGGAGAGAAGAAGGGAGTAATCAGGTTTGAGTGCTTTAAAACAGCAGAGTAAGTTAAGACTTAGACATGTCTTCTGGTTTTAGCAGTGTGAGAAGCCTTTGGTTATTTGCTAACATGGTTTTAGTTTAGTTTTAGGGAGAAAAGATGGATTGGAATGTGTTGAGCAGTGACCAGGAGGTAGGGAAGTTGTTTCAGAAGAGTTTTGCAAAGCAGAAAAAAGTACCTTATAGTAGTAAAAGAGTGTATCACTATAGTTGCTCTTGAATGAATGATGGAAGATTGAATGCTTAGTTAATTGCAGGTTAGAGGAGCGGGTTAAAAGTAAGGTATGCTCAAGGGGTATTATGCAGAATGACCTTCATACCATGATGAATGCAGGTTTGAATGAGTTTATTTCTTTCTTTGTCTTCTCAAAAATTATGGGTCACAGGAAAAAACACATTTTTTTTTTTAGGATTTGTGCAGTGCTGCAAAATTTTACTGACATGGAGTTCAATACAGTAATTCCTCCAGTTTATTGATCATTACTGCAGCCATTTGCTTTGTTTTGATTGCTTCATTTGTAGGCACCTATAAATTTGAGTCACAAGGCTTAAAACTTCAAGAAGGTATAATAAATATGAATCTTTTTTTTTTTATTAGGAAAGATAATTTAGTTCTTAGTGTATTGGATTCTGAATTGTTCTAACTTTAGGAATACCTTTTAAAGGTTAGAAGTAATGAAGAGTGGAAATAGACTTTCAGATGAGTATGTAGAAAATATTAATAATTATGGAAACAATTGACCAGCAGTTTATTTAAAATTTTTTTCTTGCTTTCCTAGATTTTACATGCTTTTAATTCAAGGTTTGCAGATAAATGATTATGTGTGCCATCCTGTCTTGGCCAGCGTTATTCTAAACTCCCCTCCTTTGTTCTGCTGTGACTTGAAAGGGATTGATGTTGTGGTTCCTTACTTTATTTCAGCTCTTGAAACCATTTTGCCTGACAGGTAAGTTGTCATTCTATATTAGCACATCATTTGTTGGGTTTGGCCTAGTCTGTTTTGGTGGCTTCTTCCCAGTTTCCTAGTTTATCCTGTCCTGTTGTCTTCATAGACCAAGGGGACTTAGGCCACATTAAATGAGTGGATTATCCAGACCCACCGCATCCCTGAGCTCCTTCAGTTCTGATTTGTCCATGGTGTGTTAAATCTTTTTTGGCCTGGTTTGGAGGGGTAAGAGCAACCCAGCCTAGAGGTCTTATATTTTGTAGAATAGGCCTTACATGTAAAATCAGTCAGTCAATCAGATTCTAGTTTAATTCCATGACAGCAGTTTAACACACACACACTCACACTCACACACACACACACATACACACTCTCTTTCTCTCTCTCTTTCTCCAGAATATAAACTCAGTGGAAAGTGGTTACTGCATTCTTTATGAAACCAAACCTAGTGCTTGTATTGTGAGAAATTGGTATAATGTATATTTGGCAATAGCTAAAAATACACTTTAGTTTGTAAATACTACTAATAGCTATTTTTTTTGGCAGAGAACTCTCCAAATTCAAAAGCTATGTAAATCCAACAGAATTAAGAAGATCTTCCATTAATATCCTGCTTTCTTTGTTGCCCCTCCCTCACCACTTTGGCACAGTCAAATCTGAGGTAATGTTTTATTTTTATTAAAGTTTTTTATATTATATGTTTGGTGTGCCAATTCAAATCCAACTGCCTTTTTAAAATGGAACAGGAGCTTTTAAAAACATTTTTTAAAGTATTTCAAGTGAAATATCAAAGTTGATTTGTTGTGGAAATTTCTTGTTGGTCAGCCATCATGCCTCACCTGCCATTTCAAGTGGTGACAGGCTAGTGACATCTGATAGCATACTGTATGTTGTTGGGTTAGTGACAGACTTAGCACAGTGGCTAATATTGAAAGCCTTGCTTGTTAGACTAATCCACTTGTTCTTTGTCCACTGTATCAGTTCCTACATGGGCATAGTATGCCACGGCAATCAATGTTAAATATTATTTGTTTCTTCCATAGGTGGTTCTGGAAGGAAAGTTTAGTAATGATGACAGCTCTTATGATAAACCAATAACTTTTTTGTCCCTGAAGTTGAGACTTGTGAATATACTAATAGGTGCCTTGCAAACGGAAACGGACCCCAACAACACTCAAATGATATTAGGTTTGTGTTCATACATTTTGTTGTAAGTAGAAAACCAGGTATTTTTGACCCCACGCATGCTGAGGAGGCAGGGTTGGAAGGCTAATTCTAATATAGCTCTACTTATTCTGAATCAAAAGCAGAGTTTGTTTGCTTTTATATGTGAAAAAATTTAAAGGAGTGAGATGAGGTGAGGAGAGCATTACAGTTGTTTTGGTCATTTTTGCTTAGTTTTATCTGTGTTCTTTGCTTTTCTTTCCCTCTTGTTCTTCCTCTCTCCTTTTCTCTCTACACTCTTCTTTTCCCTTCCCCTTTCTTGTCTTTCCTTTCCTTATTTTTGCCTCTTCCTCTTGCCCATTATCTACATATGAAAATCTTTTGAGGTGGGGTAATTCTGAAAGTCATATCAGAACTCTTCCTAGAGGAAACTGAGGAGTAGCTGTTGCTGTGCTTTCTCCCTTTCTCCTTACTGTTTCCTACTGGTCTCCTAATCATACTGATTATCTCTTAAATGGCTCCTCATCATTATGACCTCTGCCATATTTTCAGCCCTCATTACTCTCAAATTGATTACTGCAGTTCTCTCTTACTGTACTTTCTGGCATTCATATATACAAAGCCAAGGGCATAGTCCTAGGTACAGGTACTCTTGGGGGGTGTGGAATAATAAAGAAAGTGAATAGTGTGGATTTTATCCTTGAGCAAGTCTCATTGCAGAGATTGGACTACCCTCACAAAGTAGTCAAACAACAGTACAAGGCTGTGCTGATCGCATGTCATGTTGAGTGTCTTTAGTGTTGAGAGAAGAAACCAAGAGAGTAAGGAAGACCTCATAGCAGGAAGTAGAGGTTAAATTGGATCTTGTACGGCAGAATTTGAATAGGCAGAAATGAGGTTAGAATTTCATTCCAAGGGAGGAAACGACAGCAAAAGAATTGATGATGGGAGTAGTTGTTGCGGTGGCTGCTCAGGAAGGGTAGTACGTTATGCAGTGAGAAGGTGGAATAAATAGGGAAGAGTAAGTTCTTTCATTTTGGAAAGGAGCTGAGGGAACAGAGGTTAAATCCTGATGTTAAAGAGCTTCCAGATTGTAGTGTTTTAAGTTATTCAAATAACATAGTACTTGAAATCAGATAAGTTCTGTGGTTGATAAGAGTATTTAGTTTTGCTTTACCCTTGTTCTAAAGCAGTTCCTTATGTATTCCAAGGAAGAATCAGTTGGCACTCTTTCCATAGACTGGCAAAGTTGTGTCTGTCCTGTTTTTATCCCTTGTGGACAAGAGTACTCTCCCACTGGCATGAGAAAGCATTGTGCTAGGCTCACCATCTTGTTTCTGTCCTAGCCTTTCTAGAGCTGGGTGTTTCTTGATAATAAATACATTATATTTTGAAGGCAGCTTGCCTTCAGCATATGCAGCCATGGGCAAGTCCTGAAACTGGTATGTTAACGGTTGGTCTTTCATACCAATTGAAAGGTATCTGATAATGGTCATGTTTTTATATAGAGAAAAGTTTGACCTTCAAATTTACTCTAGAAAAATGTGGTTTTAAAACTTTAGGGGCAAATCTGAATTTAAAGAGTATCTTTTTTCTGACCAATCAGCAGATTTATTGGTAATTTTATAGAAATTTCAGGAATACTCTGCTAAAATTATATCTCTGCTAGTAATTGAGTTATTTTGGCCATTTTAGTATTTTTGTCATGTATTTACATAAAATGCATTTTCTTGCGTTTTCAGGAGCAATGTTAAATATTGTTCAAGATTCAGCACTTTTAGAAGCCATTGGTTGCCAAATGGAGATGGTAAGAAATATACCGCATGTAATCTGTCAGAGAATAATACCTTCTGGTTTTATGTAAATTTTACTCCAAAATGTCTGTCCTTGTGATTTTTAAAGGCATTTGTAAATTCAGCTTATTTTTTTTTTTTTTTTTTTTTTTATCCTCATCCTCACCTGAGGATATTTTTCCATTTTTTGTACAGATAGAATGGGAGGGAGAGAGAGGAAGGGAGAGAGAGAGAGAAACATCGACGTGAAGGGACACATCGAGTGGCTGCCACCCACACAACCAACCAGGGCCGGGGACAAACTGCAACCGAAGTACGTGCCCTTAGCGGAACCAAACCCGGGTCTCTCCGGACCGCAGGCTGACGCTCTAACCACTGAGCCAAATTGGCCAGGGCTAAATTCAGCTTATTGATGCAGAAAATTCTATTTTGAAATATCAGACATTTTGAGTCTTCTTACCTTTCAAAGTACCTATACATCAGGTTTCTGAGAGATACTGCATGAGAGAAATTCTAGCATAATAGTCTTTATTCCTGGACAGTGTCTACCTAAAGCTCTTATTTTTATTTATTTATTTATTTATTTTTTGCTGTGCTGGTGAACTGGCTTGAATAATCTAGGGGGAAAAAACCCTACTCCATAATTTCTTCCATCCCTAGTAGATATAGTGCTGGCTGTTAGCAAGCATCTGGTTGACTCTTTTTCATCTCATCAACTCTTCTGGGGCTCTCTAGATCAAGGTTTGAAGGTCCCCCAGAGCACTAATGCTTCTAACTCAAAAAAGCTTCCCAGAGACTCCCAGTGCCCCCCACCCCCTGCTTCTGTGTCCAGGATATGTGATCTCTGTACCTGGAGTAGCGACAGGGGAGTGGATAAATTAATGGAGTGTACTGGTGGATGTAGGATGGGTAATCATATTATTAAGGAAATTATATTTATGTCCCAGTAGGTGGCTAATAATTATCAGCTGATCTGGATATAATGAATTGTGTTTATATGGGGAAAAAAATGGGGGACATCTTTAAAAGATATCTTTGTTAGCTCCTATACATATAGGAGTTCATCTTTGTACTAACCATAGTATATTTGTTTGTGTTTTATGATATAACTACATTTGAGAGTTCCTGTTTGTGTTTTTTTTTTTTTTTAAGATTGTATTCCTGTTCTGAAGTTTTGCTTGGGAGGCATTAGGGTATATCTTTAAGGACCCAGAGTTGTTAGCTAGTGAAGATGGAAAAGGTCCTTGGCTAGCTTTTTGTAAACAGCAGCAAAGAAGACCCCAGAATGGGCACCTGTAATCATCAGGCCCTTCATAACCTTTCAGTAGATACTGTCTATGCAAAGACACTACAGCAATTTTAATCCCTTGTCAGATTTTATCTGTGTATCAGTTTGTGCTATTTAGTTGGCACATTTCATTTTATCATCATGGCTTTTAATGATTGACCTCTGTTTATGCTAGTAAACTATGGATGTAGCCCTCAAATATTTGATTCATTTTTATTTGACTAGGGTGGTGGAGAAAATAACATGAAGAGTCATAGTCGCACTAATAGTGGTATTAGTTCAGCAAGTGGTGGAAGCACAGAGCCCACAACTCCCGATAGCGAAAGACCTGCTCAAGCTCTTCTAAGAGATTATGGTAAGCCATGTTTGGTGTGGTTTTTTTTGAAATCCAAAATTTATAAAATAACTTTTAATGCCTGGATATACAAAACAAATTAGCAAAGCATTTTTTAACACAATTTTAATGATCACGATTTTTTAAATGTATTTATAGTAGAGAGGCTATTAGTGTAAAAGATTTAAGAAAATGAAAATAAACCTTAATAAATTTAACTCTGACTTTTAGTAGTTAGATTCTGGGTAATTTTAGATTTTAGAAATTATTATAATGAGTGGTCAGAAAACATTTCTGGATTCTGTACTAGGTGTTAGTAATACAGAGTCAAATAGGATGTGGGCTCTGCCTCACAGTCTAATGGCAGAGTTGGCCAGTAGTACATCAATTATTGCAGTATGGTAAGGATGAGTGGTGGAAAATTCATGAGATGGAAACCCAGAGGAGAATCTCTGTCTTTGTGCTTAAAACCTATATACCTTACTACATATCTGGTTAGATTTTTCTAACCAGTCACAAATTTTAAGTAGGACTAAACATTTGCCAGAACATTCTATTCAATGATGTCCTTTACCCTGGACAATTACTTTATGGTTCTCTGAATTTGGGGGTGCCTTTGTTTTTTTATACACAAATAACAGTGTATTTAATCTGTAAGTGTTAATCTAACTAGATTGGAATGAAATTTAGATCCTTAAATTTTTTAATCATAAGTATCCTTGAGCGTGTCAGGACATAAAGTCATTGTGTAGATAGTCAACACATTTAAATATTACATTTATAAAGAAGTTATTTAAATTGTTGTCTTATTCATTATCTTCATGAGTTTAAGTATACTATAGGTGAAACTTTTTTTTTTTTCATGCTCTCTAAAACACTTATAAAAAGAAATGTTGTATTGTATGTGTTCTAATATAAGTGTTTGAAGTGGTTATTGTTTGCTTCAGCATTTGAACTGGTGTTAGTGAGGTCTGCTTGTAATGTCATAAAATATTTTTTACTAAAAAACCCAAATTTGTGTTAGTGTCGCATGAATGTCTCTCTTTAATGATCATTCCTTTTTCTGTTGTCACTGCCCTCTTTCTGATAGGATCGACAGGTATAATGTCTCTAAAGCTTCCTTTATAAATTTAATTTAATTTGTCCTTATTTATTATCAGCTAAGTAGTTGTTACTTTTAAATATTGAATTGGAGGCCAAATAAAAACACAATGACTTGGTTATTTAATTTTTTTAGAAGTATTAAAATAGTCTTGAAGAGTTCAATTTTAAAATGTGTTTTTAAAAGCAATGCATGTGACTTGATGGTTTAACCTCTGAAAATAATTTCAACAGATGCTTTAGGATAATTCTCAGCATCTGAGGAGATTCTGAGATTTGAATTCTTCCCTTCCAAGGGGATAATTGATAGCCTTTCATTGTTTTTGTTTTTTCAATGTAACTACTAGTTAATTTAGAAATTTAAATTTTTACATTGTTATAAGAATGATACTGAAATTGCCAAGTCTCAGTGGATGTCTGTATGAAACTACCGAGCTGGGAGCTAGAAGCTGCTCTGGTCCTGTGTTTGTGCCCTGTGCACTGTTGTTCAGTCAGGCTTGATGCTCAGGCCAATGGGGCGGGGAGCATAGCGCTGTGTGGGTGCCCATCGTGCTCACTGTGGCTGCTGTGGTCTGTGCCTGGTGGAATGCTGTGCTTCTCGTTACTAATGCTTAGTTGTTTTCCCTCCCTGTGGGATGTGGCATTGGGGTTATATCCTAGCTCTTAATACAGATTCAGCTGCTGGGCTACTGATTCGCAGCATTCATCTCGTCACCCAAAGACTCAACTCCCAGTGGCGACCAGACATGAGCATATCACTGGCAGCTCTAGAGCTCCTCTCTGGCCTGGCAAAGGTGAGAAGGACAGTCTTTTAATTTTAGCCCAGCAGCTTTGGACCATGGCTCTGTTTTCTGTATCTCCTGACCTCTTGGTGTGGGCATCGCAAGTTGGTTTATGCTCAAACATAGTTTATATTCAAAGTGTGCAAAAATGAGTATCCAAGTTAGATAGTACAAAATGCACTTCACTTTTTTTGACTTTGTATTTTTTAATAATGTTTTAAATTTTTCGGCATGGCATTTTGTGCCATTATAGGATCATCTAATTTTAATAAATACTGTTTTGGTAATGGAAGAGTGATTATTCTAAAATATGCCATTTGGGACTGATTCTTCCATCTTCCATTATCAGAGATAGGTGAAAATTGGCTATACTTTTAAAATACTTTCACCGCTGTTATTCAGTTTCGTGGAACCTTAAAGCTGGGTGGCTATTTGCACTTCTTTTAAGTATTTTCTTTTTTTATTGAAGGAAATGTACATAACACAAAATTAACCATTTTAAAGTGAAGAATTCAGTGACTGCTAGTACATTTTTAATGTTGTGCAACCACCACCTCTATCTAGTCCCCAAACATTTCCATCACTCCAAAAAGAAAATCCATACCCAGTAAGCAGTTGCTTTTTGGTCTCCCCTCCCTGCAGTCCCTGACGACCACCAGTCTGCATTCTCTCTCTGTGGATATACCTATTCTGGATACTTCGTATAAATTAAATCATATGATGGGATCTTTTGTGCCTGGCTTTTTTTACTTAACATGATTTTGAGGTTCATTTATGTGATAGAATATGTCAGAATTTTATTTTCTTTATGGCTGAATAATATTCCATTGTATTTATATACACCAGTGTGTCTGCACATTCATCTGTTGGCGCACATTTGAGCTATTATGAATAGTGTTGCTATGAAAATGCGTGTTTATTCATTTGTTTGAATACCAATTTTCAGTTCTGTTGGGTATATACCTAGTAGTTGAATTTCTGGGTTATATGGTATTTCTATATTTAACTTTTTGAGGCGCTGCCAAACTTTTTTCCACAGTGACTGAATTACTTTACATTCCCACCAGTGATGTACAGGGGTTTCAGTTTCTCCTCACTAATCATCTAAGTGTTTTCTTATATGTGAAATGGGCAAGGTTATCTTGCATATAATAATACCTGGTGTTGTGAGGATCAAATGAAATAAAAGAAAATATGTAAAACACTTTGTGAACAAAAAGATGACATACATACATAAGGTTATATTGTCTGAGATGATAAAGTTCAAGCCCTCGTTTTATAGATGTGGGGACAGGTGAGCAGAGGCTGTGATTTACTTAAGTCCTGAGAGACAAAATGGGTTAGAAAACCTAAGATGTTCTTATCACCATTTAGAACTTACCTCAAAGATTCTCAGGGATAGATGTAATGGCCATAGTGTTGTAAGGAGCACTTACTGATGCAGAAAGTAAGAATAGCCATTCATGATACTCACAAGACTGCACTGTCTTGAGGGCAAGGTTCAGACACTCTCAGTAGTAAGGAATAATTAGCCCTAGGTGGAGTGCTGCCCCGGACCTCTCTAACAAATCATAAAGGGCAACACTACCTGACTTGAACACTTATTATAAAGCTGTAGTAATCAAAACAGTCTGGTATTGGAATAGGGTTGGACAAATTGGTCACTGAAATAGTATAGGGAGTCTAGAAATAGAAGTACATATACATGAACATCTGATTTTTAACAAAGGTTCGATGGTAGTTCAAAGAATGGTGTTGGAACAATCAGACATTCATCTATAAAAAAGAACTTTGGTTCATACCTTTCACTATACACAAAAATTAACTCAAAATGGATTGTAGTTCTAAATGTAAAACCTAAACTGTAAAACTTCTAGAATGTGAGGAAAATCTTTGTTGTTTATAGGAAAATTTGGGTTATACAAAGATTTTTTACACTTTTCCCCATGGAAGAACAAACTATTAAATTTGACTTCACCAAAATTATAAAGTACAGTTTCTTAAAAAAAATAACACTGTTAGGAGAATGAGATAACAAGACACAGATTGGGAGAAGATCTTTACAAAATATATCCAATGAAGGACTTATACTCAGATTATATAAAGAACTCTCAAAACTCAGTAGTAGCCTTTGCTTTTGGTGGTGCACAGTAGCAATATGGTGGTGCAACCTTCCAAGAAGAGTTTGTCATTGATGGCATTTTCAGTTAAACTGAATGAGTTCTCACTCAGGCTTGCTGAAGATGGTTACCCTGGAGTTGAGATCTAACTTATATCAATCAGGACAGAAATCATTACTTTGGCCTCCAGGATACAGAATGTTCTTGGTGAGAAGGACCAGATCTAGGGATTGACTGATGTAGTTTAAAAGTTTGACTTTCTTGAGGGCTTTGTTGTAGAACTCTATGCTGAAAAAGTGGCCACAAGGGGTCTGTGTGACAGTGCCCCGACAGTCTGCATTACAAAGGAGGGCTTTCTGTGTGGAGAGCCTGTTGTGGGGTGCTGCAGTTCATCATGGAGAGTGGGGTCAAAGGCTACAAGGTCATGGTGTCAGGAAAACTCCAAAGACAGTGGCTGGATCCATGAAATTTGTGGATGGTCTGATTACAGAGGAGACCCTGTATCAATACCACCATGTGCCATGTGCTGCTCAGATAGTGTGTGCTGGGCATCAAAGTGAAGATCATATTGTCCTGGGACCCAAGTGATAAAATTGATCCTAAGAAGCCCCTGTCTGACCACATGAGCACTGTGGACCCTAAAGATGAGTTACTATCCACTATCTATCTCAGGACATAAGGTTAGGAAGCCAGAGCTGCCTGCCATGCTCTGGCCAGTCCCCACTACATAACAAGTTCTTGGCAGCTAGATCTGGAGAGTCTGGTTGTTGCTTTGTAAAGACCTTTAATAAAAATTTTTTAAAAAGACAAAACTGTAATAACAACAAAACCCTCATTAATACAACAAACAGCCCAATTAGAAAATGGGAGAAAGATTTGAGCAGACACTTTACCAAAGAAAATACAAAGATGACAAATAAGCACATGAGAAGATGCTTGATATCACTAGTTACTAGGGAAATGCAGTTAAAACACTATAAGTTACCACTCCATACCTATTAGGATGGCTAAAATGGAAAAGACTAACCATACCAAATGTTGGTGAGAATGTGAAGGAACTGGAACTCCCATACACTGTTGAAGGAATATTAAATGTAGCAACCATTCTAGAAACAGCTTAGCAATTTCTTAAAAAGTTAAACATAATGTCTGTCATGACCCAGTCACTCCACTACTAGGAGATAAGAGAACATATATCCATACGAAGACTTGCACATGAATGTTCATAGCAGCTTTGTTGGTAATACTCAGAATCTGGAAACAACCCAAATGTCAATTAGTGGTGACTGGATAAATTGTGTTATAGCCATACAGTGGAATACTGAGTAGCAACCTAGGGAGGAGGGGAAGGGAGTGGGGACAAACTACATGAGATTTTGGGGGGATATATTTGCCGTCTTTATTGTAGTGATAGTTCACAGGTGTCTATGCTAAAATTGATCAAATTGTAAACTTGATCAAATATGTATAGTTTACTATATGTTAATTATACTGCTGGGCAGCTGCACAGAACTTTGTAGCCTATAGAGCATCACTGTGGGGTTGGGTTAGAGGGCTTAAAAAATGTGCACACGTTCCATTGCCAACTATTTTGATCTCTGGCAATGAGATTTTCTATATAATATTTTACAAGCAAGATTTCCTTTGGTGTGTCACATTCTCAGAAAGACCAGGCCTCAGTGCAGATGCTTTGAAATTGGTATAATGGTTCCTGGCTAACTGTGTTCCCCATACAAATATGCTCAGGTGAAGGTGATGGTTGATTCAGGAGACCGGAAGCGAGCCATCAGTTCTGTGTGCAGCTACATTGTGTACCAGTGTAGTCGACCAGCTCCTCATCACTCCCGCGATCTGCACTCCATGATAGTGGCAGCTTTTCAGTGTCTCTGTGTTTGGCTGACAGAGCATCCTGATATGCTTGATGAAAAGGTTAGTTTATTATTATCTTCAAACAGTAAATAGCAACAAAATATATATTTGGAAAATGTCTTTTAAAAGAGGATATCTGAATTTAAGTACTATATTGCATACTTTAAACTTAATGTACTTTTTATATTTAAATAGAACATTTGTCCTTTTGAGCACAACTCAGAAACTTTCATGCTTATATTTGGTTGCAGATTAACCCATAGAGAAGTTCTATTGAAAGATGAGGGCTTATCCTGGCCGGTTTGGCTCAGCGGTTAGAGCGTTGGTCCACAGACCAGAGAGTTCTGGGTTCAGTTTCCACTAAGGGCACATACCTTGGTTGCAGTTTGTCCTCGGCCCTGGTTGGGGTCGTGTGGATGGCAGCCACTTGATGTGTCTCTCTCACATCGATGTTTTCTCTCTCTTCCTTCCTCTCTCCCTCCTGCTCTATCTGAAGATGAATGCAAAAGAAAAAGGAAAAAAAAAAGGGGGCTTGACTTACTTATCTGAACTGTCAAGAATCTTCTTCTTTCTTGAAAGGTTGATAGCTTTTACATTGTCAGAAGGCACTTTGGTAATCCATTACCAAACCAAGAAGGGCAGTTGATAGCCAGACTGCCAACCTAGAGCAAGGCTGGTCCATAAAGGTTACTTGTATCTAAAAATTTTACTTCACACATTTCCCTGCTTTTATGGAGGCACAGATATCTAGGCTGCTTTCTCTGCCATTGTTCCATGTAATACTTTTCTTATGGGGAGGCAGACATTTATAGTGACTTCACAGTGTAAATAAAAGAAGAGATACCAAGCTTATTGGATATTTATTTAGGGCTTTATACAGTTTTAAAAATAATTCTGTTGATTAAATCTTATTCATTTTCATTATGGCTTCTAAAGTTATGATACCAGAAATTGCTTAAAACTTGATAAGCTTCCCTTTGGATAATCTAACATATTTTAAACCATTCAGGTTTAATAGATTACTGTTACATCTCTCTCATTTGGACTTTCATGATGTATACTCTGGTAATTTTATAAGAACTATGATTAGTCGAATTGAATTTATCATTATTTATTATCTAACTCTCTGAATACTCAAATTTCTTTTTTTTTTCTTTAAATATATTTTTATTGATTTTTTATTTTTTTTATTTTTAGAGAGGAAGGGAGAGAGAGAGAGAAAAACATCGATGTGAGAGAGAAACATCAATCGGCTACCTCCCGCATGTCCCCTACTGGGGTTCGAGCCTGAAACCAGGATATGTGCCCTGACTTGGAATCTAAGTGGGACTTCTAAGTCCATGGGACAGCGCTCAATCCATTGAGCCACACTGGTTAGGCTCAAATTTATTTCTTTAAAGAGAAATTGGAGGGAAGTTTATTATATTATTATGAAGTTAATAAATACCTATTAAAGAAAATGAGAAACTAAAGCCCCATCATCAGAACACAACCACTGTTAACATTTGATGTGCTTCCTTGTCTTATAAAATAGGTTTATTATAGAAACTGATTTGCCTTTCCTGCTTCTAGGACTGTCTTAAGGAAGTACTGGAGATTGTGGAACTGGGTATTTCAGGAAGTAAGTCCAAGAGCAGTGAGCAAGAGGTCAAGTACAAAGGAGATAAGGAGCCAAACCCTGCGTCTATGAGGGTAAAGGATGCTGCTGAAGCCACCCTAACATGGTATGAAAGTGATTGCATAGGGAATGTGTCTAGAAATTAGTTGAGGTTGGCTTTGATCCTTGTTTATCTCCTCCCCAGTTTTTCAGCATTAAGTGATGCAACCCCTTTAGGATACTTTTTCTACAGGAATAAACTGGAAAAGAAAATGTATTGTGTTTTTGGATGAAGAGAAACCAGGAACTTCGGCCTGAGAGATTGGGTCCTTGTTTTTCTGTTGGTTGACGTTAACTCAAGTCATACGATGTTAGAGTTGGAAAGGGTTTTGGAGAGCCTTATTCCACCTCCTGACTTGATGGCTGTGTCCAGAGATGGGATCTGTCTGGGTCACACTATCAGGTTTCTTGCTTTATAGCTCAGTGGTCTGTATTCTCTGCTACACCATTTATATTATATATTAAAGGTTCATTCAGCCAGGATTTAGGAATTCCCTCTTATAAACTGGTAATAGGATCACAAAGATAAATCAGATTCACCATCCTCAAAGAGCTTCTTGTCCACTATGGAAGATAAGATATAAACACAAGTAGCTGTGATATTAGATGGAAAAATAAATGCTCCAAGATAAGGAGGTACAATTAAAATGCTGGGGAGTTGGAAGAAGGAAATAAATACTTCTAGATAAGGGGAAATCGAAGTAAGATTTGTAGGGAAAATGACATTGGACCTGACTTTTAGAGGATGAGTGAAGTTTGAGCTGTAAGCCAGACTCGAGGTTGGTTAAGCCAGCAAGAGAAGATTCCTGTTCAAGTATTTTGCTACTGAGGGAATGGAGGCAGGTTGTTAAAAAGTAGCAGAAAGAATTGAGAGAGTTTGTGTTTGGCTGGTAAGTGATAAGATTAGAAGGAGGTAAAGAAGGCAGTTTAGGCACATTTATGGACTGCAAGGAAGTGGAGAAGATTAGGTAGAATCAGTACTGATGGAAAGGTGGTGCTTATCACAGGATAAATGTGGATGAAGACCCAGAAAAGTATAAACGCAGGAAGGAAGAATGTCAAGTCAGCCTGGGTTGGATCATCTTGGTCTTAGTAAAGTGGTGGATAAGACTGCTTGCCCTGGCCAGTTTGGCTCAGTGGTTAGTCAAACAGTGGACCAGAGTGTCCTGGGTTCAATTTCCACTAAGGGTATGTACCTTGGTTGCAGTTTGTCCCTGGCCTCGGTTGGGGTTGTGTGGTGGCAACCAATTGATGTCTCTCTCACATCAATGTTTCTCTCTCTCTCTTCCTCCTTCTCTCCCTCCTGCTCTATCTGAAGATAAATGCAAAAAAAAAAAAAAAAAAAGACTGCTTGATCAGCCATTACCAAAATCTCAGAATCTTTTATGAGTTCAGTAGTCTGTTGATAACTTTGGATATATGCAATAAAGTTGGCTTTATTTCTGTTCCTCATGGCCTTAGGTCATTTAGTGGTTTTAGAAGTGTGTTGGCTTTAGGTTAGTCCTGCTCACTATGCTAATGCTGGCTCTCAGTGACTTTGTGGAGGTTTGGCTAATAGCTAGAAAATAAGAAAAAAATGTGAATGAGTACTAGACATAATAAAAGCTCAGAGAGAAGACCACAGTTCAGATTGCCAGCTTGGATTTTTTCCCTTTGATGTACTAATATAAATAGATTTAAAAGCATTATAAAAGAAGAGAACCTTGGGATGCTTCCCCCCGCAATCTAGCTAGTAATATAGGCAACTCATCTGTCTTGTCTCTGCTGGCAACTTTACCAACAGTATCTCCAGTTTACAGTCTTGAAGGGTGCCTTAAATAGTACTATCATCATGAAATGTGTGTAAAACCAATTTCTCTGTTCCTTTACAATCACAGCTTTATGTCAGTATCACTGCTGTTTTCCAGTTATGCAGACACAGAACTTTAGCTTTTTTTTTCTTATTTATCTGTCACTTCCCATATTAAACTAGTGACTGAGTCCAATAGACTTTACTTTTGAAAGTATTTCCTCCATCTCCTCTGACCTCAGATAGCATCCTGGTCAAGACCCTTCTTCCTTCTTGCCTGATTTTCTTATTTTCGGTCTCTTACCTTTCCCATTCATCTGGCATTCTATTTCTGAACTTACTATCCTTAGGCACTATTTTTATTCTGCTGCTTGAGTGATTGAAAACTGAATAGATCTGTGTTTCTTGCCATGTTCTGTAAACTCTGGTCTGGTTTTCAAGGACCTCCTTATTCTCTTCCCACTTGAACTGCATGATCTTTCCCAGCCCATCTGTTCTTCCATAGCTGGGCCTGCCAAGCTACTTGTGGCTGTGAACTGCCCACACTCATGCCTGTCTGTATACCACCCCTGGGTTTCAGGACTTCCCTCTTTAAGCCACATCTTCCATTGTTCATTGTTCATTGTTCACATCAAATCTAGCTACCTCCATGGGACCTTTTTGGGTTGTTTTGCTTCTGCATAATGACTCTTTTCTGTACCTGTATGCTCATTCAGTCTGACCCTACCATATAGCATGGAATTCTGTATTCTCATGATCATATCTGGTTATGTTTGATACATGCCAATGGTCTTCCCAACCTGGTTAGAGACCATGTTTTTACACCCCTCATATTTCTGAGCACACAGAAGACAGTTATGGAATGCAGATTGCCTGGTTGGGTTTTTCCCCTTGGTGTACTAATATAAATAGGAATTAAGACTCTTGGAAGTCATCTCAGCAGCCCCTCTGCATAAGTCACTGTAAGACATTCTTAAGTTATTTAGCCTTTAATTTTGGGTTATCTGATTCCCAAGTTTACCTATTTCATTTTAATTTTTAAAAACCTGATGTTTACATTGAGCTGAAATCTTTCACTTTAACTCCTACTCATTGGTTCTGATTCAAACTTTTCCCCAAACAATAGTGATGTCTAAAGACAATGCTCATTCTCTGATTCATTTCTGCCAGTACTTTCAGCTATTTTTCATGTGACAGAGAACCAATACCTTTATCATCCAGGTAATTTCTCCTCTCAGTGGTGTAGGTTTGACTGTGTACCTCTTAAAATCATTTACTGAGTATAATATGCTAGATGTGGATTGATGACCTTTAGACTCCATAAAATATATTTTCAATTAAATGTACTTGGAGACTGCATTAGATTTTTGATAACCTACTGATTTGCATTGATTCAACAAAATCTTTGAGTCTTTTTTCACACATTAACCTTTAATCTATTTTTCTGTACTTATTTGTTTTGGGTATTTTGATGTGATGTACAGAACTTTACATTTAAACCTGAAATTTTTTTTCATGGAAGGTTTACTTTACTATTATTATTTAGTCTTCTAAGATTCTTTTGGATCCCAACTTTTACTCTGATATATCAACTCTGCAGTTCAACTTTTGGTTAACTACAGATTTAATGAGCCTACCCTGTGTGTCCTAATTAAAGACTGATAAAAATGAACTGAGGTAAACTCACAAAGCACATCATAGGAGATTTCCCTTTAGATTCACAGAGATTTTAAAATCTTGTCTGCAGGTTTATCATGTGATACACTATCAAATACTCACATGTCTTGATTTTAAGATATTTCTCTGCCTTTCCAATCTAGTCACCATCAAGAAAGGAAAATGTTGTTAGGCTGGTGAGATTTGATCTTAGTGACCTAGACCCTAGTGAGCAATCTATTTGATAATGTCTTAGAATCTTGCAAGCTCACACAGTTCATAGTTTTGTGACAGCCATCTTTGTCCCATTTTAGAAAACCAAAGCCACATGTTCCCATTACTGGCATGTCACCTGTTTTTCACAGATCCTTAGGCTTGATCCATCATGAAATTCTCCTAGTCCTTGAAATTTTTAGATTGTCCTACTCTTAGGAGGAGGAAAAATATCTATTGAGCAGTGTTGCCTCTCATTATCAGAGATGTTTGAGTTCAAGCATTAGAATTAAACAGAAAGAGAGAGGCCATTCAAGCTGAGGATTGAGATGATAAAAGTGGTGTTGGAGAATACTAGTTTTCCAAATGAGTTGCATGTGAAAGGTCAGATGATATTAGGACCACAAGATAAAATCTTAAGTTTTCATTACAAAATACATTCTCTATGCTTCAGTTTCTTCATTATAAAATGGGAATGATAGTGGTATCTGGCTCATAAGGTTGCTATGGTAACTAAATAAAATAATATGTATGAAGTGCTTAAATCAGTACCTGGCACATGGTAAGTGCTTTAAATGTTATTATTTGTTGCATGTATGCAGAAATCTCTATGAATATAAAACATTTCTGAATGTTCAGGCTTGATCAGTTGAATTTCATTTTCCATATCAGTTTTTTATGTATTCTCATTTGAAAATTACAGCAGTTTTGCAAAGTGCAACTATTAATGCATCAAGTTCCTCATCTGAAAAATGAGGACAGTATTTACTCTGGTATTTTAATGATCTCTTATCTCTTCTGAGCCTGGGTTTCCTCATCTGAAAAATTGAAGGGGTTTGATTTATCCTTTTCTAGCTCTAGAATGCTTTAGTTGGCATAATTTTGAAAGCTGGAACACAAAAAAAGTTGAATGTATCTTTAAGAGCTTCATGATTTGGAAGTATGGTTAATTAGGTTCCCTAGGTAGCAAACTATAAGAGAAAAATTTGCTTGCAAGAAGTTTACTGGAAAGTGCTCCCAACCCCTATGAGGGAGTGAAGGAAGCAAGATTGAGTAGAGGGAAGAACTAAACTGTGATGCAGTTGCAACAGAGATCTAGAGCTGAGTTGGCCCTTCAGAGTTCTCTGAAGTTGGGGCAAGGGGGCTGGAACTTTATACCCCTGCATCAGCCATTCATTGGGTGATCTTAGGTGAGGTGGTTCTCGTTGGCCAAGGTCACCTCTTGGAGAGGGACTCGGCTGAAAGCTGTGGCCATCATCTCCCTGAATGTGGGGGAATGAATCTTTCAGTCTTGGAGGGGGAAATCTGGACAGGACACCAAGGCATCCACCACAGGGAGTAAATCTGACCTGCAAAGTGGAAACATGGTTGAATCACTTAAAATCAAAAGTGTAGAGGTAAACTTAAGATTTTGCTTTGGGAATTAACTGTTATCTTTTGTATTCTCCATAGTATCATGCAGTTGCTTGGCGCATTTCCTTCACCCAGTGGTCCTGCCTCTCCTTGTAGTCTGGTGAATGAGACCACTTTGATTAAATACTCCAGGCTGCCAACCATAAACAAGCATAGCTTCCGGTACTTTGTCTTGGATAACAGTGTCATCCTGGCAATGCTGGAGCAGCCTCTTGGAAATGAACAGAGTAAGTTTCAGCACTTTGGGCTTTCTCCACTGCTCAGTCATCATATTCATCAGTACTAGCAAGCTGTTTCCTTCAGGGGAGGAAAGACTGCAAATTCTAAGTAATTGTGCATTTGTCAAAAAGGTGTCTAGCTGTGGGATAATAGCAAATAAAACCAAGGTTCAGAAAACGGAATATACATATTATATAGAATCTTTCAGAAGCTTTTAATGTGTATCTGAAATATCAGTAAAGAGCTTTATAGTTTTATAAAATGTTTTGGACTATTTTCTGTTGTTGAGTATGGCTAAAAATCATTATTACTTTTCCTTTCTTCTTGAACTTTGGATCCTGCCCCTCACTCCACAGTGTTCTGTTTCAGTTACTGGTGTCATCCAAACAGGTGGAAATTTGAGGAGTCATCTTTGCTTGCCTATTTCTTTCTGTTATTCCCTTATTTAATTGATTTCCAAGTTTCCACCTCCCCAGATACTCTTTTCTTTTTTCTGTACCTCTCCCAATACAGTCAAATGCAGGGCCTTATTATTTCTAACCTAGATTATTGCTGTGGTTTCCTACCTGGTCTGTACTTCCTCCTTCCAATTCCAAAATTTGTTACCCTTATCTCCACCCTGCTTTCTCCTACCGTTGTATTTATCCTCAGATACAGATCCAACCATGCCAGTACCCTTCTGAAAACCTTTCAATGACTTTCTGTTGACACAGCATTCACTGTTTTCTTCTTTTTCCTCCCCCAAATATAAACCATCTCAAAGTGCATGATTACCACTGTAACCGAGACCACTGAAAATACATTTTTTTTCTGATAATTGGAATCAGCTGGTATATAAAGGAAGCCTGTTCTCAGAGAGACTCTTGTTGCTGGAAAGGTGAAGGAAAGTGAAGGTTACAGAATTTTGTGGGTGTACTGGGACCCAGGGAATCACCTAGTGTACCTGGGTCCAATTCCCTTAACTAGGGCTCTAAGAAGTCATGTGACTTGTCTAGGGTTACTTCAGAAGTCTGTGGTATGACTAAGAGTAGGATCCAATGTTTCTGAACCTCATCCTGTCCCTTTCTGTTACCATAGCCTCACAGTAATAGGGTTTTCTCAGTAATTAAAGACTTGTCTTCTTACCTTAGCAAAGGTTGAACACGGTCTTAAGAGTTCTATGAAAATTTTGTTGAGAATATATAAGTAGGATCTCATAAATCCATAAAAATGAAAGTGAAACATTCCCTGAAGTTCAGGGATAAATGAATATCATCACAGGTTTCCATTGTGTTGTGGTAAGATACAATAACTTTAGTATGAAATAGATGGAGCCTTTAATCATTACCCAACTCCAGAAGTACTGGTCCCAAGTCTTCCTGCAGGCACCTTTTCCTTTTCTATCCCAGACCTAGTGCTTGCTTGACTCTTTTCTCTGTCTTGTGCCCATTGTTATGATGCCTCTTGCCTCCTACTCCCAAGTGACTTGCTGAGGAGTCTGTAAAATCCCAGTATTACATCTGGGTTTCCTGGCCTTTTCCAGACTTTTTAGGACTCCTACTCTCATTCCAAGCATTTATATTTCATCAGAAGTCTACCAAAAATATAAAACAATTAGGATTTACAGATTTACAAGGATACTTTAATAGTTCATTATAATTGTTAATAGAGGAAATAAGAGAGAATTTTGAACAACTTTGACTCCCACACTGGAGACTAAGAAAGGAAATAAGAAGGATCTGGGTCACTTAGAAAGTCCATCCTGAGTTCTTTACCCTGTTTTCCTGCCCCTGAACTTCCACTGGGATGGAGTAGTACCTGTGTTTGGTAGACAGTGGTACACAAAGGCATGGGTAAATGTACAACGCTGCAGACGACCAGTCTGTCGTCCTGCACTTGGGTCATTTCCAACATTAGAAGTTAAAAGTACTGGCCAGGACTGTTTCCCAAAAATGTATATGTGTACCATTGGAGGAATGTAAGATGAAGTGTGTTGTTGACAGACATTTTATGTATTTTTAAATGTGTTAAAAAATACATAATTAGCACACCAAAATTATGGTTTTCCATTTAAAGTAGAGATGTACAATTTCCTTTTAAAATAAATTTAAGTTAAGAAAAGAAAGAAAATGGTTCATATAAAATAAGATTGCCTAGATGTGGCAGAAACCACCAGAGGTTGTACACAAAGGGTGTAAGTTTGGGAAACACTGTGCGAGGGCTTTATTAGAAGCTCTGCAGTTGATAACAGGTCTATTTTAAATGGATGTCTGAAATAAAAACTTTTACACCATTTTATTCTAGATGATTTTTTCCCTTCTGTCACTGTGCTGGTCCGGGGAATGTCTGGAAGACTTGCTTGGGCACAACAGCTTTGCCTTTTACCCAGAGGAGCAAAAGCAAATCAGAAGGTATCCATCAGAAGTTACAGGGAAGTGACTAGGACTGAGTGTGTGGATATGTGTGTATACACATGTGCGTGCGATCATTTAAATGTTTAAAAAGTTCCAACAAAAGCCACAGAAAATAATACATATTTTTTACCCTAACCCAGGGTCACAGTCAGGGACTTCACATCAGAATCATCTTAGGCCTAGAATTCTAGATTCACTAATTACTCTTTAAAGACATCTTCAAGGCAGGTGTATTTTCAAAAATCTTTCCAGGTGATTCTGACATCCACTTATGATTAAGAACTGTTCTAAACAACTGCCCCATTTTGTGGGGGGCAATGTTAAATAAATAGAATAAAACTCAGATGCACACCATATATGAAAAGAGTTTGGCTAGACCTTTGATCTCTCTGGCAACAGGACTTATTTCAAATGATTTATTTCTATATAATTGGTTATATGCTCTGTAATTTTCTTAATGTGCTCTATAAGGAAATCTTATTTTGGCGTGGCACAGTTTATTTTCTTTATAACATTTGTAAATAAAATTTGCTCATGGAAAAAGTTGGAAAATTCAGATAATGAAGAAATTTTAAATCACCTGTGGCCCCACTCTTTTAGAAGTATATAGCCACTGTTACTATTTTAGTGGATGTTCTTCCCGTTGTTTTTTCCTTTCTGTACACAGTAACTCTTAAATAGAATTTGAGTCATATTTTTGTTGTTGTTCAGAGAGAGTGGGAGGGAGAGAGAGGAAGAGAGAGAGAGAGAAACATTGACGTGAAAGGTACACATCCAGTGGCCGCCACCCGCACGACCCATCCAGGGCAGGGGACAAACTGCAACCAAGGTACATGCCCTTAGCGGGAACCAAACCCGGGTCTCCCTGGACCGCAGGCCGACGCTCTAACCTCTGATCCAAACCGACCAGGGCTTGAGTCATTTTTTATACTGTTCTTTTTACTTATCATATTGTAAGTTTTTACTTATGTTACTAAAAATTCTTTAAAACATGACAATAAAATTTCACCAGCATTTAAGAGAGACACAATTAGAATATGTATCTAAAACCATTTACTATCTTAGATGTCTCTCTGTTGGGTGAGATGCGTTTATCTCTCTGGGAGGAGCACGTGCTGCATCATGAGGATCACATTCTGTCAGTGCTATAAGCCACTGAGCATTCAAGACTGTGAAGGAAGGAGATTAGGAAAAGAACTGAAATTTGTTGATGGTTTAGTATGTGCCATATACATTTTTATTTAATTTTTACAGCATCCTTTTTAGATGTGGAAACAGAAGTCTCACAACTTATATATATGTTAAAGCAGGAATTTAAAGCCATGAAGACTACATTTGGTGCCCATACTCTCCATATTAAGCCATATTAAGATTCTAATTGAGCTTCCTGTCTAGAGATGCCCATTTATGGAATGATTTTAGAGTCTTTAGGGAAGAAGAAAGTTTAAACCTTAAGCACTGAAATGCCTTACCCATTGGCTTTCCACTGAATATGAGAGATGCAGGCCTGGGGAGTAGAGGTCCACAACCCACTTATCAGTCACAAAATCTATAATAATTTGATGAACAATCTTACAAATATATAATAGAGTGTACTGGTACACAGGCTGTTTACTGTTAACATTAGTACTTGCAGTCTGGCCGGTGTGGCTCAGTGGTTGAGCGTCAACCCATGCACCAAGAGGTCACTGGTTTGATTCCTGGTCAGGACACATGCCCAGGCTGTGGGCCTGATCCCCAGTGGGGGGCATGCAGGAGGCAGCCAATTAATATTCTCTCTCATCAATGTTTCTCTCTCTCTCTCCCTTTCATTCACTTCCTCTCTCTCTAAAATCAATAAAGAAAAAGAAATTTTAAAAAAATTAGTATTTGCAGATTCTTACTGAGTTCCTAGAGTAACAACTTAGGTATCTAAGAGACCAGGGAAATATGTCATTACTGATGGCACAAAATGTAATAAACATAATGTTATTTGTTTTATTTTAACAGCTTTTTGTACCCGAACCTCGTCCAGTTCCTAAAAATGATGTTGGATTTAAATATACTGTGAAACATCGACCATTTCCTGAAGAGGTGGATAAGATTCCTTTTGTGAAAGCAGATTTGAGCATTCCAGATTTGCATGAAATAGTCACTGAAGAAGTAAGATAAATTGTTGTCAGCTGTTGTTAAGGGAATGACTATAAACATTCTTAAACAACTTCCACAATTAAGACACCGCCTTTTTTCAATGTTATTGGAGGTGATTCATAAGATGACTTGGATCTCTGTCATCCAGTAGGTTAAATAGTAAGACAAGATTATGGTTGATTGAAGGGAACTGGATGTCTCTTAGAGGTCACTGGGTTGCCCGGTCTATGGTAGGTTTCAATAGTGTGGTGACAAGATCAGATTCCAGGGGAGGACATTTGGAGAAAGACCAATTCAGAGACTGTTGTGACAATCCGGGCAAGAGAAAGGAAGGACTACCTCACTGATAATAGATGTTAAGATATTGGAATGTATTGTAGAGGTAGATTCAAGCTGTCTTGGATTGAAGAGGGAAGGAAAAGAACCAGAGAACTTTAGATTTTGAGCTGGAGTTATAATTGAAGATATTGGTGCCATTTATAGAAATCTGGACATTAGGAAGAAGACAGGTTTGGGAAGATGGGAAAAATTATTTTGTTTTATTTTATTTCTTTATAATTTTGTATTAATTTATTTTTGTTGGTTTTAGATTAATTTAGATAATTAATTGGTGCCTTAGGTCAAAGGAGAAGAATTTTAAAAAGTGGAGAATAGAGGTATGTCAGGGCATGAGAGAATAAAGGGCAGAGATGGAAGCTGCCTACCTTACCGAGTGCTGGGGAGATAAGGGAGAAGGAGCACTAAGAAGAGGCCCCAGGATTTTGGCATTAAATTGTAGCTGCCCTTTGAAAATATGTTGAAATGAGTGGTAAAGTAAGGTACAGAGTATAAGAAGCTGGGGAGTGAATGTTTAATGACAGGTAATGATTATAAACTATCCCGTTAGCAGTAAAGGGAAGGGTACAGAGTGGATAAAGCATGAAGAAATAGCCTAGCTCAGGAAATGCAAGGCTAGTATTTTTCTTTTTAATTCAAGGATGAGAGGAATATGAACATGTTTAGAAGTTGAAAGGCAGGAATCAGTGGAGAAGGTCTGTGTTGCTAACACTGTAAGATGGGCCAGGGAAATGATGAATAGAATAAGGCCCTGGCGGCAGTAGGAACAAGAGTGTATGTGATTGTGTCTAGAAAAAGGATACTTCTGGTAAGACAGGAAAAAAGGGGAGAGTACATAAAGTTTCAGAGACATTTAGAAGTGGAAAGGAGGAAAATTTAAGGAGCTTATATAAATTTTAATCTTAGTTCTTAGCAGTGTAATAGGGAATCAGAGATGGCTCTTAAAATTTCCAGGCTTTCCAGCTAAGGTTAAGTAGCATTGTTTGTAATGAAGTTACTTCTGTGCTTTCTTCAAAAGTCCTTGGGATCTGGAGGCATAAGTAAAAAATTTGGTATGAAGATTAACAGGTGAGAATATGGAAAAATAAGGAACAACACAGCCATTTATATGCTTAGGAAAGGATATTAATATGCTGTATTTGGGGGTTTAGGTTTGGGAAGTAAAAGTCAGAATAATGCTAATGGCTTGGAAAAATAGGGGGATGCCTCATAGTGATAAAAAGTGAAGGTGTGGGAGAACTACAGGAAGGGGGCTTATGATTGGAGAAGGGAATTTCAGAATTGCAGCTCTTCAAAGTACAGCACACCTGAGATACAGAAGTATGCTTATGGATGTTCAAAAGTTACAAGGGTTGAGCAGATTGTAGAAATCCAGGTTGGGGCAAAAGTTTACAGTTGTGAGTATGTGAAAGCAGTTTATTCTTGTATTATTATTTATTTATTGTATTATTTTCCATACAAACAACTATAAACCTACTTTTGTCTCACCCTATATAAACCAGGTTGTTAGAAGGATCGTTGCTCACCAAAGAGGATGGAATTTTAGATTAGGATTGATTGAAGGGAAGCAGAGGGATCAGGAGGAGGCTCAGAATAATTAATGGAGTAATCTGTATGGATAAAGACTTCAAAACATGAGGGGTTCACTGCAAGATGGACAGTGGTCTGGAAGAGGGATGAGAGCAACAACTCTGCCCCCTTTCTTGAAGGAAAGCAGAAACAGAATGGTTTTATTTACAAGGTGGAGATGGAGGAGCAATTCTTGAGGCTATATGGGAGTTTCTTTGGAATTTGGTTTAACCTTGAAACATGTTTGCTTGGTTGCATACACTGTATTGAATTGAAACTCAGTGTTGATCCCTGAAAATGATCTTCATGTACTTTGTTGCTTTTGCTTTATTTTCATTTTAAAATTAAGAATGATCCTATTTCTTTTATAATAGTTAAAAAAGATTAAATATTTGACTTATTTCAGTTAGAGGAGAAACATGAAAAATTAAGGAATGGCATGGCCCAGCAGATTGCTTATGAAATACACCTTGAACAACAAAGTGAGGAAGAATTGAAAAAGAGAAGTTTTCCTGATCCAATTACGGAATGCAAGCCCCCGCCTCCTGCCCAGGAATTCCAAACAGCCCGTCTTTTCCTTTCACACTTCGGATTTTTGTCCTTAGAAGCTTTGAAGGTAACTTTCCTAAACTCTTATGAGTAAATATATTAATAAATTAACATTCAGCTGATGATAGCTAAAATATTTTTATGAGAATAGAAGGAATTTTTAAAAGATTCTGGTTAAATCTTACATTGCATGCAAGTAAGTGCAATTCTGTGATGCTGTAGATTACTATATGAGTTCAAGGCAGTTTGTCCCATGAGTGCTTTCAGAGTTCTGTATGAGGGGACTGCTTTGATATTACATCCAGCTCTGAATTTTCCAGGGTAATGTAGGGTTCATGTCACACATATAAATGACATCCACAGATAATTAAAAGAAGAATCTTAAACATCTTTCCCTAGTAAAATTTATTACTGAAAGGATAGATTACAATTGATGCTGCTTTTTCATACCACGTTTTAAAAGGAACAAGTATTTGTGAGCCAAGCACTTCTTATGTTGTGCATTTTCTAAGATCAGACTGTCTAGGTTTATGTCCTGGCAGCACTACTTGTCACCTGTGTGGTCTTGGGAAAATTCCCGACTTTTCTGAGTCTTAGTTCCTCATCTGCCAAATGGGGATGACAGAAGTGTCCATCTCGTTGTGGTCATGTTAAGATGCTTCATGTAGTACTTAGCACAAAGTAAGCCAGCCTGTAAGGTAAGTATCGCCATTATTCTTAACTCTGGTGTCCTTAAAACAATTGTATAAAGGAACTGATGCTGTCCTGTTTCACAGATGTGGAAACAGAGGCTTATAATGTGAAATAGTTTGCCTGTGGTGGATTTGGGGTTTGTACCAAGGCCTGTTTGTTTTGAAAAGTACTCTTTGTACCAAGAAGTTGCTTATTGCACAACTTGTCCCCTGCCCTTACTCCCTATCAGCTACTTGGTTAAAGGCCATTTAACTTTTTTGGAAAGCAGAAGGGAACTTGGTGTGATTTTGGATTTCAGCATAAAGGTGGAAAATATTTTATGTTGGTGGTGGGGAGTATGCACATAAAAACTTTTAAAATGCAGAAGGAAAGAGAAGAGAGGAAATGATGAGAAATACAGTGGCAAATACGGAAGGCAAAGAAGAAAGATACAACCTACAAATGAATAGCGATACTCCTAATGAAGGAAATTGAACAGTCGAAGCAGTAATACAAATATATTAGGAGAAAATTATTACATCCTCTGGTCTGAAGGGAGACAAGAAGAGTCCCATGCACCAAAAGGTTGCTGGTTCAATTCTTGGTTGGGGCATATGTCCACCTTGCAGCTTGATCCCCCAGTAGGGGGTATGCAAGAAGCAGCCGATAGATGTTTCTCCTTCCCGCTTCCTTCCTCTCTCTAAAAAATCAATAGAAACACTTTGAAAAAGTAAAAAAGAATAATTTGATTGTATTAGATTAGTCATTAAAACAGTAAGTTAATATTTATTAAAACAATATTCATTCTGATTTAAAAATACAAACAAAAAAATTAAACAGAACTAGTAATGTAGATCTCTGTCAGTGGTAGCCCATGAGAAACTGGAAGTACCCTTTGTTAAAATCAGAGGCAAAGGGATCAACCTGGACCGCTCTTTAACACTGAGAATTTTAGTGAAATTTTAAAATAATAGGAAGTTATAAAAAAAAAATGTGCAGAAAAGTTCCCCCAATAGTGACATCTTACATAACAGTAGTTACAATATCAAAACCAGGAAAGCCAATGAAATGCTAAACTAATAAGGGGTAAAAATTATTGAAAGAAGACAGTTCATAGGTAACATGACTTTTAATTAGACAACCATAAGATGATAAAATGTTTAAATGAGAGTTAAATCACCACATTAAAAAAGTATAAAAATTAATAACTATAGCTATAGTATTCAGTTAAAAAATACAGTGCAGAAACACTCCATTTGCCCTGGCTGGTTTGGCTAGAGCGTTGGCCCGCAGACCAGAGAGTACCTGGTTCAGTTCCTGCTAAGGGCTTGTACCTTGGTTGCAGTTTCTCCCCAGCCTTAGTTGGGGTCGTGTGGGTGGCAACCACTTGATGTATCTCTCTCATTTTCATGTTTCTTTCTCTCTCGCTCTATCTCAAGATAAATGCAAAAATGTCCTCGGGTGAAGATAAAAAAAACAACATTCCATTTATAGCTGTTGATATTGACAAAAGTTACCTTAACAAACTGTACAGGATCTAGAGGAAAAACTTTAAAAAGTGGAAAGATATAAAATACAGTGATATCTCGGTTCTCGAACATAATTCGTTCCAGGAGGACGGTCGAGAACCAAATTGTTCGAGAACCGAAGCAATGAAACCCAATAGGAAATAATGGAAACTGGATTAATTCGTTCCAAGCCCCAGAAAATGCCTATTTACTGGCCTAATTTGTATATAATATGTAGAAAAACATAAGTCTCAACAAGAAATAAAAGTGTACAGTATGTCTAAGGGTTAAATTCAGTGTAAAGCGTGACTCTCTCCACAAAGCGTGACTCTCTCCACAAAGCGTGACTCTCTCCACAAAGCGTGACTCTCTCTCTGCACTCACACTGATGACGCAAGCAAGGCGCGCTGGGCCGAATGAACGCCATTCGGCTCAACTCGGCTCATCTCGGAAGTTCGAGTTCCAAATATTTGTTCGGATTCCAAGACAAAAGTTTCTCGAATCTCCTGGTCGAATACCGATTTGGTCGAAAGTCAAGGCGTTCGAGAACCGAGGTATCACTGTATATGCATGTTATGTTCCTGGATTAGAAGATCATCCGGGAGAACAAACTAATGGAATAATTTACTTAAAATGAATTTGGAGGTTTTCTCCTACAAGGTGTATTACAGTATGCTACAACTCTACAATTTCTTATTTATGAACTCAAAGTAAAAACAGAGCCTTGGCTGGTTGCTCAGTGGTTAGAGCATTGACCTGCAGACCAGAGAGTCCTGGGTTTGGTTCCTGCTAAGGGCACATACCTCGGTTGCAGTTTGTCCCCACCCCAGCTGGGATCGTGTGGGTGGCAACCGGTCAATGTGTCTCTCTCTCGCATCGATGTTTCTCTCTCTCTCTTACCCCCTCTCTCCCTCATGCTCTATCTGAAGATAAATACAAAGAAAAAAAAATGTCCTCAGATGAGGATTAAAAAAAAGTAAAAACAGAGAACCAGAAGGTTTTTTTGTACATTTGTAGCAAATTCATTTAGTGGCAAAATCTGACCTGAATTGACACAAGCCTGTTTGTAGTCTTTACTTATTTCACTTAGTGTGAATACTTTTCTGTCTGGTTGCAGAAATATTAATGTCTTTGGTTATAGGGTGCTACCCCAACCCTTGCTAGAAATGTTATGTAATAGACTAGATGACAACCAGGCTCATAATTCTTGCTAATGTGGAATAGAGTAATACTCATCATCTCTGGGGGATGCTTTCCTGAAAAATACCATGGATGGCGAAATACCATGCCTACCATTATTGGGCAAGATCAAGATTCAAAGAAGACAAGAAATTAGGGGGGAAAACAAAGCAAAACATACATTTAAAATTTTATAGACTTTATTTTTTTAAATGCTTTTAGGTTTGCCAAACAATTGAACAGAAAGTAGAGAACTCCCACATTATAATTGCCTCCCCCCCCCCCAATCCCCCCAGTTTCTTTTAACATCTTGTATTGGTTTGGTACATTTGTTTCAATTGATGAACAAATATTCATGGGTTATTAACTGAAGTTCATAGTTTACATTAGAGTTCACTCTGTGTTGTACATTCTGTGGGTTTTGACAAATGTATGTTAATGTGTGTCTACCACTACTGTATTATACAGAATAGGTTCACTGCCCTAAAAATCTGTAGTCTGCCTATTCATTCCTCCCTTCTTGCCTCCCTCAACCCCTGGCAACCATTGATCTTACTGCCACCACAGTTTTGCCTTTTCCAAAATGTCATGTACTTAAAATCATACAGTATGTGGCATTTTCAGATTGGCTTTTTTCTTTAATGTTTTTTGTTGTTGTTGTTTGTTGTTTTTTTTTAGAGAGGAAGGGAGAGAGATACAGAAACATCTGTGTGAGAGAGGAAATATCATTTGGCTGCCTCCTGCATGCCTCCTACTGGGGATTGAGCCCACAACCTCGGCATGTGCCCTGACCAGGAATCAAACCAGGACCTCTTAGGCCGTGGCACGACGCTCAATCCACTGAGCCACACTGGCTGAGCAAGATTGGCTTTTTTTATTCAGCAATATGCATTTAAGATTTCTCCAGCACTGGCAGGGTAGCTCAGTCAGTTAGTTAGAGCATCGTCCTGATAGGCCAAGGTTGCATGTTCAATCTCCAGCCAGGGCATATACAAGAATGAACCAGTGAATGCATAAATAAGTGGAACAACAAATCGATGCCTCTCTTTCTCTAAAAAATTAATCAGTAAGTAAAAGCTAAAAAAAAAAAGATTTCTTCATGTCTTTCTATGACTTGATAGCTCTTTTTTTAAATCACTGAATAATATTCCATTGTATGGATATATTACAGTATATTCATTCACTTACAGCTTTGATTTTCAGTGTATTTTTAATCTCATGGTACATATAAACTAATTACTAAAATTCTGCAGCATACCAAAAAATATATTTTTTGCCTTTCTGACAAAAAAAATAGGTATAATTTTGATTAATTTACACTGGACATTTATTGTTGTGTGGGTTGTTGTCATTTTTTTATTTGACAATCTAAGGGAAAAGAGGGCAGTACCCCTGACTGAGTATTGCATATTTCAAATTTTTTTGTGGCACACCAGTTGAAAATTTCTGACAGAAAGACATCTTGGTTGCTTCCAAGTTTGGGCAATTATAAGTAAAGCTGCTATAAACATTTGTGTTTGTTAGACATAAGTTTTTAGTTCATTTGGATAAATAAATACCAAGGTGTGCAATTGCTGTTGTAAGACTGTGTTTAGCTTTATAAGAAACTGCCAACTATCTTTCAAAGTGGCTGTACCATTTTGCATTTCCACTAGCATTGAATGAGAAAAAAGTGTATTAAAATTTTTTTCTAGAAAGCATGATATAGACAAAATAGAGTCAGAAATTAAATCTCAATAGTCTTTAACAAAAAAAGGCAAATAATAAAACTAGAAGTTTTATTCTTTTCTTTCCTGGTAGGAACCTGCAAATAGTCGTCTACCTCCTCACCTTATTGCACTTGATTCCGCAATACCTGGATTTTTTGATGACATTGGGTATCTGGATCTCTTGCCATGTCGTCCTTTTGACACAGTTTTTATTTTCTATATGAAACCAGGTCAGAAAACAAACCAGGAGGTAAGATTTCTGCATTTGGGGGTAATTTTTATGCTTATAAATATAAAAGGTTTTACATGGCTTATATTTATCCATAGTAGGAGATGAGTTATAGTTAATGCTTAGAGACTTGTGAACCATTTCAGAAACTCAATTAATGAAAACTATGATGCTTGGAGTCCTGAGCCTTGACTCTCAATGAATTTAGAGTGGAGCTATAACATGTCTTTCTTTCTCTTAAGGAATTTATAAGAGTAAAGAAACTAAAATACAGGTTAGTCACAAAAAACTAAAGCTAGGCCTGATTGCTTAAGAAAAGTAAAACAACACAACAGATATTTACTGAACATCTTCCCTGTGGCTCAGCGTACCAGGGTAGAGATGTGACTAACAGTCTTTCCTCTTAAAGAGCTCATCTTCCAGGTAATTTCACAAGCAAATAATTTCAGTTGAGGTTTACATAATATGCGGTGGGGAAAATAACACTTGAAATAGAGGATATAAACAGAAGACTAAGTAAAATACAGGTGTATACGTGTGACAAAGTGACTAAGAGGATGAAAAAAACTGTAAGATAGATGAGAGTGGAAAACAGCAAATGGCAGGGGATTTGAGGTGTCTGTCTATTGGAAATGAATAGTAGAAACATGGAATAGGTAGGTGGTAGGAAAGGGTCAGAAGAAGATTTATAACATACAGTATGCAGATGTGTAGGACACTGACTATATGATCTTGGAATTTTACTGTAATCATTGTAAGACCATTAACTAATCAAGTTGAGCACACCTTAAGAAATCTACCAAAGCCACAAAGTGTTTATGCTAGAAGGCACTAATTTCAAATTATTGGTGACCTACTAGAAAAGGAGATTGATTTATGAGAAAGTTATTCTCATTTTATGTAATTGAGTCTATAGGTATTAAGTGTCTGCTATCAGTTAGTTGTCAGGGTTATAGGCATGAACAAGTTTTACAAGGTTTCTGTTCTCCTAGAACTACTGTTTAGAGGGAAAGACATATGATTAAATAAACAGTCATAGCAAAGTATGCTATTAGGAGCATGTTTTAGGCACCATAACAGGAAAACCTAGCCTGGTTTTAAGAAGCTATGCCCAGCTGGTGTGGTTCAGTGGTTGAGCATCAACCCATGCACCAAGAGGTTCGATTCCTGGTCAGGGCACATGTCCAGGTCTTAGGCGGTCCCCAGTGGGGGTGTGCAGGAGGCAGCCAATAGATGTTCTCTCTCATCGATGTTTCTATCTCTCTCTCCTTCTCCCTTCCTCTCTCTCTCAAATTAATAAAGAAAAATAAATTTTTTTAAAAAAGAAGCTATCCTTGGAGGAAAAGACAGTTAAGCTGGTGTTTGATGTATGCATTGACAGTAGATAAAAAGTAGAAGCAGGTTGTCACTAATAAATAACTAATAATAACATGTGTAAAGGCTCTGAAGGTAAGACGGAATTCTGTCTTCATAAAATTCATTAAAAGTTCAATATGCTTGGCTATTGGGAGAATGTAGACTGGTAGTAGCCAGGGATGAGACTGGCAGACTCAAGTTTTTTGGAGAAACTTCAGTAGAATTGGATTAATTGCAGTGGTTGGGGTTATTTCTGTTTTGAAGGAAGTGTAATGCATGGCTTGTATGAGAATAATAGGGCCATTTTTCTCCTACTTGTAAAAGAAGACACAAACCCTTAAGGTAATTCTTAAACCATTTTAGTTTGCTTAGCTGTCTAGGTACTGAGAGTGACTGGGAAACAATGAAGATTCTCTGAGGCCTCTCTAATAGTGGTGAGACCTGTCTTCCTAGCCATAGGGTAGGTTTAGATTAATTTCCAGCTGCCAGCCAGTGCCCTTTAAGTTGAATTTGACTCACTTACTGCATCTTGAGTATACTTTTAGAAATTGTTTATTTAATAGTTTTACTTATGAATACACATTTTAATTGGGAGAAAGCTTTAACTGATGTCAAATCAGTTTCCTGGCACTTATGAAAATATATGAAGGGATGGGGTAAACTAAATAGGTACACTTCTGAAGAGAAGTGTTTAAGAGATGACATGTTTGACAGATGAGGGCCTGGCAGTGGAGCCCAGTTGAGAAGTAATAGATGTAATACTCCATCTTTTGATTTTATCAGGCCTTCTGATGATCTTGACCATAGTTTAGCATTGTATGAACTACATCAGTGATATGTAGACTGACCGCATCAGTTTTTGGGTGGAAGACCTATTAAAATAGTGATTTCAGTATCCTACCCATCTGATTCTGATGTAGATGGTCTGGAATGGGCTAAGAGAATCTTAGGTTTAAGAAATTCCCCAGATGATGTTGGTACATCACTCCCCTCCCCCATTCAATTTGTAGAGGATGTCATATTTTCCTTCCTTTAGCATAGGGTTTTCAGCAGCATCACTGTTGCTATTTTGGGCCAGATAATTCTTTGTTAAGGGAGGTATCTTGTAAATCGGACATTTAGCAGCATCTTTGGCCTCTACTCACTAGATACCGATAGCTCCCCACCAGTTGAAATAACAAATAAATGTCTCCAGACATTGCCAAGTGGCCCCTGGAGGGCAAACTCATCCCCATGAGTACTACTGTTTTAGAACAAGGGGCTTTTGTTTGGGGACCAGTAGAAAGGCCAGGTATTAAATTTGGTACTTGGTAAAGAGGACAGAACCTTCTGGTTCTTCATTTTATTCTGGAATGACCGCGTTCTCTCCTTTGGACTAAGAGAAGGATGTTTTTATGCTCATTTATTATACTTAGTCTTTATTGAATTGTTAACAAATTTAATAGCATTTGTCAAGATTTGTAATTAACTAATCACATACTTAGGTAATGTTTCTCACTATCCAAACAGTAACCTCTGTGAAGGCAGGGACATATTTTTTTATTTACTTCTAGTAAACATGTCTAGTTCAATAATTGTTTTGCTAGGGAGGGAACTAAGGGCTTTACTTGCAATATATCCCTTAATCTTCACAATCATCATTATTTTCCCCACTGTATAGATGAAGAAACTGAAACAGTGAGGGTAAGAAAGTTGCCCAAGGCCCAGCAAGGATTTGAACTCAAATCTGACTCGAAGCATGCATTTGTAACTACAGCGACATATTACCAGGTTTATTCTGAGCTAAGACTTGATATGTCAGACACTTAAAAACTAACCAATTTTTATTAAGGTTTATTTTGATATGCTCTTATTTCCTTTATTATAGCTGATGATTGGTATGTATTTCAGATTTTAAAGAATGTGGAGTCTTCCAGAAATGTTCAGCCACATTTCCTAGAATTTTTGCTGTCCCTTGGCTGGTCAGTAGATGTGGGCAGACATCCTGGTTGGACTGGGCATGTTTCTACCAGTTGGTCTATTAACAGTTGTAATGATGGTGAAGGACCTGAACAAGGTAAAACTCATGGTCATTTGGTTTTTTTTTTTGTTCTGTTTTGTTACTTATGAATCCTTCCCACTCCCTTTACTATGAGTTTGTAGTCTAATTTTTTAATTTTATTTATTCTTTATCCTCACCCAAGGACATTTTTGCATTTATCTTCAGATAGAGCAGGAGGGAGAGAGGGAGGAAGAGAGAGAGAAATATTGATGTGAGAGAGACACATTGACTGGTTGCCACCCACACAACCCCAACGGGGCCAGGGACAAACTGCAACCGAGGTACGTGCCCTTGGCGGGAACCAAACCCGGGTCTCTCTGGTTCGCGGGCCAATACTCTAACCGCTGAGCAAAACCAGACAGGGCTGTAGTCTAATTATTTTTTATTTATATATATATATGCACACACATATATGTGTGTGTGTGTGTGTGTGTGTGTGTGTGTGTATATATATATATAAATGTATTTTGAGAGAGGGAGGAAGGGAGAGAGAGAGAGAGAGAGAGAAACATCAATGTGAGAGAGAGGTATCGATCAGCTGCCTTCTACACACCCTCTACTGGGGATTGAGCTTGCATTCCAGGCACATGCCCTGACCAGGAATTGAGCCAGGACCTCTCAGTCCATGGGATGATGCTCAATCCACTGAGCCACAGCAGGGCTGTAGTCTTATTTTTAAAAATTAACAAACAGAGCTATATAAAGAAAAGTCTCCTTCCCCTAATCTTCACAGGAGGTCACTTAATAATAGTTTGTATATTTTCCAGACCTTTTTTGTGTATATGGGGGAAAAATAATTTTAATTAAATATATAAATGTTATATATAAATATAAAGTTTATTAATATAAAATTGATGGCTTAATTATCACAAGGGTAATAATTCCCTTTACAGTGTGAATAAACACATTCCACTTTATATAACAGTAGTATAATACATTTAGGTTACCAATAGCAAACAGTACAGCTTCCTAACAACTGTATTTTGTCTAATAAATGCAGTTTTCTATTAACAAGTGTGTTTTGTAGACTTTGTGGCTATCATCAAAGATTACATTCTTGGGGTATTATATAAAAACCTTTGTAGTAGACAACTGAGTGTCTCAGAGATTCAGGCCTATCTCTACAAATCCTCCTGAGGAACTGTAATAAGGATAACAAGTACCAGAGCAAGTTTAAATTTAAACTTAAGACCTTTGCCCCACCTGGCTAATGCTCTTTGTTCTAAGGGCTCCTGCAGTCACTGGAAAGTTAATGTTATCTCTTTGCAGTGGGTAATGTTTGTTGTCCAATGCCTTGTATTATTAAGAGTTCTTCAACACGATTATACTTTCTCAGAGTTTCCCATTAAATACCACTGTGAGCCCAGCCAGTGTGGCTCAGTGGTTGAGCATTGACCCATGCACCAAGAGATCACTGGTTCAATTCTCGGTCAGTGTACATGCCTAGGTTGTGGGCCCAGTCCCCAGTGGGGGCATGCAGAAGGCAGCCAGTTGATGTTTCTGTCCCTCCTTCTCCCTTCCTCTCTCTCTAAAATCAATAAAGAAAAAATATTTAAAAAATAATAATAATAAACACCCTGACTTGTGACCTGCAATTTTTTTCTAATTTCAACCAAATTTGAATCAAATTAGTATAATTTTAATGTCCACATATCTATCTATCTATCTATCTGTCTATCTATCATCTATATTGAGTATATATATATATTTATTTAAATATATTTTTATTGATTTTTTTAGAGAGAGAGGAAGGGAAAGAAAGATAGAAACATCGATGTGAGGGAGAGAGAGAGACATCGATTGGCTGCCTCCTACACACTCCCTACTGGGGTTCGAGCCTGAAACCTGGGCATGTGCCATGACCAGGAATCGAACTGGGACCTCTCATTCCATGGGATGATGCTTAGTCCATGGGACAGTCCTCAGTCCACTGAGCCATACCTACCGGGCGACTTGAGTATATTTATAGAATTCAGTTCCCATAAGTAGAATTGATAAAGAGTATGCACATTTTTCAATTTGATAAATATATCAGTTGGATGCTTATGGTTACAAGTAACAGAAAACCTGACCCACACTGACCTGGATTTTAATCGTTATCTGTTGTTGTCTCATGTAACTGAAAGCTGCAGAGATTAATGTACATTTTTTGTTGTCACTTGATCAGCACTCTTTTTCTATTTCTCTTCAATTTTCTTTTAGCTCAGCCCTCCAAGTGTTGGCTTTGTCCCCAGTCTGGTTTATTTCATAGTACAAAAAGGCAGTTCAAGACTTTACATTCACATACCACACTAGCCTGAAGAGGAGAGATTAGCTGGGTCTCAGAACTTCTTACTCCCAAATCCTGAGATACTCAGTGATTGGACCACTTCAATCTGTTGCTATGGCAGGAGAGATGAAATGACCCTGATAAAGAGCTATAGACAAGGTAGATCTGGTGTGAAGAGACAATCTTACCCACAGTTCACACCTGCTACACACAGAGTAGGAGAGGGTGGAGTGGGCATTGGGTTATAACCGTAGGATCTACTACAATAGGTATAAAATGCCTTCCCAGCACCTAAACCAGGAGTCAGCAAACTATAGTCCATGCCTGTTTTTGTAGATAAAGTTTTATAGGAATTTTAAATAACTTAACAAAACACTTAATTATGTATTGTTTGTGATATAGTAGCAGACTTAAGTAGTCATGGGAGAGAATACATGGTCTACAATTACTCTCTGATCCTTTACAGAAATAGTTTACCAACTTCTGATCTAAATTTCCTATTTGTCACAGCCTCCCCAATGTTAGGTACCTTTCAATTGGTTGGGTGATAACTTTTCTATTTTAAATATGATTGAGTTCTAGTATCTTTTAACATGTTTTTATTTCTTTTCTGAGAACTACTTGTTCGTTTTTTCTTTCCAACTTTTGTCAGGTTGTAGGTCTTTTATGTATTACTACTGGTAGGACATTGTGTTCATTTTAATTGAGAACTATACTAACTCTGAGGAATGTTGCTTTTGTTAATTCAGTCTTGCTGGCTTAGAGCAGATACTATTACTAAAACTGCCTATACATTTTGTATAATATCACTGACCACTGGGGAAATGGGAACAGAAACAGAGTTGAGGAGTGGCAGAGAGAGACCAGGGACAGAAATGCCTTGAAAGCAAAAGTATACACATGCAGACACTTGCCCCAACTCCCTCCAGAGGGACTCTGGTGGTCTTGTTTCTTTTGATCATTACCTCTTCCAAAAAGACTGTGCTTTAATCTGCCTCATACAGGTGTACCAAAAGCCCTGCTAATCAGAAGTGGTCTGATTTAGAGAAGTTTCAGAGGCTGTGAAATTAAGATTTTATGATTTAAAGTTAGCATAAAGACATTTAATGAATATAATTTATTCTCCTTATACACTAACTGGTTCTTGTTGGAAATGTACCTTCTATTTATTGTCACTTTATTAATCAGTTAAAATTTCACAAAGCAGGATAATATTGGTTATTTCCACCTTTTGGAGCAGTAACATAGTATTTCTTCTTCCTAGATGAAGTGATTTCCTCCGAAGATGTTGGGGCTAGTATTTTCAATGGACAGAAGAAGGTGCTATATTATGCTGATGCCCTTACAGAAATAGCTTTTGTGGTTCCTTCTCCTGTGGAGTCCTTAAGTAAGAGCATTTTTTGTATGGTGCTGTTTTAAAATCTATTTTTGTATTCACTGGTTTGTACAGTATTACTGCATTGGGAGAGATTCTGAAGTCATCTAAGGCATTCTGCTTCAAAGGCATAGCTTTTAGATTATGCAAAGATATAGGATGTTAGCTTCTCTTAAATTTCTTAAGAAAAGTAGTTAAAGACAAGAAGACTGCTGACCAGAGGGATAATTATACTCTTTAATAAGTCAAGGAGACACACTTCAACTCATATTTTGTCTTTCTTTAATCTAATTGTAATCAATACATAGAAACCTTGTTTTTCAGTTTATTCATTTCACTAATTATGAGTGAGCTCCCCCACCTACTTCCCTATTTCCTGTGTGAGGCTTTATGTGGGACCCCAGAGAATTGGAATTGGAAGGCTCTCCTGACAGCCTCTGGCTGATCTAACACCGAGCAGGAGAAACTTCAGCAGCCTAGAAAAGATGGTGATCAAGTCTATTCTTCGTAAGAATCAAGAGTGATTATTACTTCTCAGTCAGAACTCAGTCTTTTTTTTCCTAAAACCTTTGCTTCTTGCAAATTAAGCCCATTTCTTTGTGTCTGACTACACAGTAGGTGGAAAACTTGACCACCTTCTTCATTGAGACCATCTGTAGAATGGGATGCCACACACCATATTTTCACTGTCTCGTCTCCAGGCTAATGACTTATTGTGTCCTACCTTGGCAGTCTCCTAACCTTTGTACTTGGGCCCTTGATTTCCCACTCTAGACCCCTTTCTGTCTCATACTGTGGGGCCAGTTGTGTCCCTGGCAGTAGTGGCCTTCCATGGTCTAGGTCAGTGTCTTAGCAGCTATTTGCCTTTGTGTCAAGGCTGTGATCTATTACTTAATTCCAGAAGCCGGGCCATCCCATCTTTCCTCTGTGGACTGAGTCCCTGCCTGGTATCTCTGGCTCTGCCTATTTGCACCAACCCAGTTCTCCCACAGCTAGATCCATGTCTTTGTAGTTCCCACAGTTGAGTCTTCACCTCCTGTCATGAAATATCCCCTGTGCTAACTGTGCCCCTGCTCCAAATCAGCCTCCTCCTGTTTCTTGAGAGTTGTCTTTCTTGGTTTTTATTTTTTATAGTTCTCTGTGTGTTTGTCTCCAACCAGATCACTCCTTAATCACAGATACTAGGTCCTCTGTAGCTTTAGGATGCCCCAGTGCTACTTGGCACCATGCTACATGATTGACTATAAAATCAGAATTATTCAGAGAATAATAGACTTTTATTATATTCTACATTTGAAAAGTCAAATATTTTTTAGTCTTACTTTGGTTATCCTGTAGGGCAGGAGCCAGCAAACTGCATACAGTACACAGGCCAAATTCAGAATGCTAAGAGTAGTTTTTACATTTTTAAAGGGTTGTAATTAAAATACAAAGAATATGTGATAGAGGTCTATATAGCCAGCAAAGCCTAAAATATTTATTACTTGATCCTTTACAGAAAGTTTGCCAACCCATGCTGGAGAAGTATTGCTTTGCCGAAGTGACTTAGGTTAAACTATTAGCCTAATTAGTTTATATACTTTTGCTTCAAACAAGTAGTAGGTATTATAATTATTTTTTCCCCCTTTATCTCATAGCTGATTCATTGGAAAGTAACATCTCAGACCAAGATAGTGATTCAAACATGGATCTTATGCCAGGAATTCTGAAACAGCCATCCCTGACACTTGAGCTTTTCCCTAACCACACAGACAATCTTAATTCCTCACAGAGGGTAAGTCACTTTGCCGTTAGATCTCCAAAAAGTTGTAGTGGGGGTAATTATAGAATCATGCCTGAAAAGCTTTACCTTTAACCCAGAGAGTAATTCTAGCTTACTGATTCTTTATTGTCAGTTTTTTAAAGCAAATTTTCACGATTTTCTTTTTTTCAGCTTACAACAAATAGTTCATTCTAAGATGGCCTTTATTGTTTTCCTTGATTTACCATTCTAGTACTGTGCTTGGTTCTCTCGCCCATTTCTTCTCAAGCCTAGGTTTTTATTTGGTCCCAGAAATATCCCCTAAAGCTACAGCAGTGGTTCTATATTTCATATCTTTAATCATGCAACATTCAACTTAAACAGGTCTGGCTATATACAGATGATGGCAATTTAGAGAACAGCCTAGTGCAGGAATGAATACACTGAGTGAGGCACACAGCAGCTACTACAGGAAAAGAACATTTTGCTTTTATACTTTTTTCTGACCATAGCAGTGGATGTATGTCTTTATTTTTATTTTCTCCTCATGTTACCTCTTAAACCTTCTTGGAAAGTTACTAAATAAGTGATAGCAAGAGTACAGAATGAGTTCAGAAGTATAAGAAGGTTGATTTAAAACGATACAAAAGACAAAAGAAGTGTAAACTTGACTGAAGCCATTCTTCCATTTTAAGGATTTTAATTTGACTCCTTCTACAGTGAAAGTTATTTTTAACATAAGTATATGGAAGAGGTTTTCACTCTTAAAATTTATTTAGGCCAAGAAAAGTTAAGTTATATAGGGCTCTCTGAAAAAGACTGATTTTGAAAGTCAGGAGTTGCTATATTTAAAAAGGTTTCACAGAACACAGTTGGGAGATGAACACGTCTGTGTTGGATGGTAATGCAGGATTTTAGACAGATCTAATAGTGATTGGCTGCTCTTGTACTCATTTTCTGAATGTCAGCATAGTTATTCCTTAAAATCCAAAAAATGACAACTTAAAGCACATTGTTTTTATTTATCACATACTTTGCAGATAACTAACAAACTAAAAAAAAGAAAAATCACTATCTCAAAAGATACACAAAAGGCCATTTAGCAAAGTTGCAGGAAAAAAGATGACCCCCAATGATTCTTGTCCTTCTATAATGTCATCCCCTTGCATGTGGGTGGAACTTGTGAATATAATGAGTGAGATAGGCTGTGATTATGTTATGTTTTATGGCAAAGGGGTTTTATGGATGTGATTCAAGTTACTTTGAGTTAATTAAAGGGGGGATAATCCAGGTAGGCCTGACCTAATCACAGGAGCTTTTTAAACCTAGGGCTGGAAGTCCTAGGAATGTAGGAAGTCAGAGATAAAGCTGATTAGGAGCCATGATGCTAAGAAAATAGTGTCTGACTGTGGCTGGATATCTGTCACTAGTTTGGGGGAAATCTCTTAGTCAGTCATGTTCTATGACTCAGAAGCCAGAATTTTGGGAAATTGCCATGGTCTCTGGTTATCTGGTAAAGACATGTATATTGTTTGTGTTTGCAAGCATTGTTGTTTTTATTTTTAAATTATTTTGTTTATTAATTACTATTTTTTTATCCTTACTGGAGGATACTTTTATTGATTTTTTTTGGAGGGAGAGGAAGAGAGAAAGAAACATCAATGTGAGAGAGAAACATTGTACACATCCCAGCTGGGGATGGAACCCACAACCTTTTGATGTACGGGATGATGCTCTCACCAACTGAGCCAGCCTGCCAGGGCAAGCATTCTTTTTAAAATTCAACTTTAGTGTGGGATTTTCCCTTCTGTACACATAACTTTGTTTAGGGCTTTAGCACAAACTTAGATCTGATGCATGTTCTGAAAGTGATGGGGCTCAGAGTGCCATTTGCTAAAGGGAGTCCTGCTAGCCTTTCAAAGGAACTTAGAGCTGATTGGGTGGGCAGGGAAGCCAGAGCAAACTGTGCATGATAGTGAAGACCTAAGCAACATTATTTCCTTTCTACTGACAAGAAAAAGGAATTTTGGAGGGCTTCCATTGAAGTTGGTCTGAGAACTAGGAATAGCTTACTGATGGGATATTGAAGAGAGAAGGATCTCTAGACAAATCAGTGATGTTACCATGATGAGGAAGGCATACCGTTTTCTGGCCATGTAGATGAGCTCGAATCCTTCTAATTGCTCATTAAGACATTGCCTGCAAAGTTTAATTTTAGTAATGATAGTTATTATTGTTCAATTATGAGTTGTCAATTATAATATACCCTTTTTTTCTTTGAAGGTGTTAGGACTTCATTTCCTTGTTCTAGGTTGAGATTTGATAAAAAGAAGAGCCAACGAAGAGCTTGTTTGCAAATGTCTTCTACATTTTCCCTGAACTTATTTCCCATGACCTGAGATGTATGTCAGTGGGCAGCTTGACTGTATGGTTATAGTTTTATTAAGCCAGTTCTCTTCCTTCTCTTCTTGTGCTTTCTCTGCCTCCTATAGCTCAGTCCCAGTTCCAGAATGAAGAAACTGCCTCAGGGCCGCCCTGTGCCTCCCCTTGGACCTGAGACAAGAGTTTCTGTAGTCTGGGTGGAACGCTATGATGATATAGGTACTATATTATAAGGACTTTGTCTATAAATAAAATTATAATAGAATGACAGTGACTTTCTAAATGTCTAAAGGGAATGGCAGTAAAAGTGTGATATGTCAACGAAGAGCTGGAACTGTAGTTCAGCAGGCCTGGGATGGCATCCCAGCTCCACCACTCATTTCCTTAAGCCTTAGATCATTCATCTGTTCACTGGAGACACTCATGGCATTTAGTTCACATTTGTGAAGATTTGATGAGATATAAAGACTTTAGCTGTGTTTGGTATGGTATGACAGTTAATAGTTGGTCCTACTCACCCCAGGACTTGGGGAAAGGGGAGCACTTCCCAGGAACCCTACTGTCTAGTTTTAGTGTAAAGATTAATTTTTTCTTAAGAATTCTGCTATGGATAAGTTCTTTATAACTTTTATATAAGCAATATAAGAACTTGAGAAGTGCATATTTAGCTTAGAATCTCATCCGGCTCAGAATTTGAAAACCCTTTCCAAGCACTCTAAGACTAAGATCATGTTCTCTAAAAACTCTGCTTTAGATGAACTTTGCAAAAATATGTCTTCAGGGAGAATTTATTTATTTGTAAGGAATAATTAGGATTATATATTGTAGGATAGAATAGTCCAAATATTTATTGCCTGCTTGTATAAAGGGATTCAGAAATCAGATTTCCTATTATTTGTTTGGGAAATAGGAGGGAGATATTAACTGTAATGCTATTATTTTCTTCCAGAAAACTTTCCCCTCTCAGACCTGATGACAGAAATCAGTACTGGTGTGGAAACTACTGCAAATAGTAGCACTTCTCTGAGGTACACTCTTATTTGCTTGAAATTTATCAGCATATCTTTAAGCATAGAGAATGTTTTTCTAGAATATGTTGATTTCACTTTAATCAAGAAAAACTTATGAAACAAAAGGGATGAAAGCAATAATAACCAATTGGGGAAATCAAAGAAGTTTGTAGATAAATGCAAAAGATGATCAAATTAGCAGGATTTATTTATTTATTTATTTATATTTTTAAACACTAGTGTTAGCATTTTATTTTATTTTTTCTTTTTTTCTTTTTTGATTATTTAGAGAGAAAGGTAGAGAGAGAGAGAGAGAGAACATCAGTTGGCCGCCTTCTGCATGCTCTCCACTGGGGATCAGGCCCACAACTTGGGCATATGCCCTGACCAGGAATAAACTGGCGACCTCTTGGTGCATGGGTCAATGCTCAGCCAGTGAGCCATACCGGCTGGGCAGCAGGATATTTTTTTTAATGTTTTTATTGATTTTTTTATATATATATAGAGAGAGAAACATTGATGTGAGAGAGAAACATCCATCGGCTGCCTCCTATACACTCCCTACTGGGGATTGAGCCCCCAATCCGGGTATATACCCTGACTAGGAATTGAACCAGAACCTATCAATCCATGGGATGGTGCTCAATCCATTGAGCCTCACTGGCCGGGCAGGATTTTTAAATGGATAAGTAATTGCTTTTTTACATTTATCTACAGGTAAAAGGCAAATGGAGATGTGAAGGCAATTAAGTATTAATGAAGACTGTGATAGGGTAGCAGTATTAAATAAAATAATGGAGTTAAATTGGTCAAAACATTCTGGATAGATAGCAGTTAAAATACACTTATCGCATGAGGTATTTAATGGAAAAATATTTCAAACTTTATTAAAATGTTATTATTTCTATTTTAGCTGCCCATGCCCAAAAGGGATAAGAAGAAAATATGATTGCAAGAATATTCAGTGTATCTGTATAGGCGTTATAGTTTCAAGGCTTTTTGCTTACCTGTTTTTGTTTTAAACAAATACTTTAAAATAATTCCAAGGGTACGGTTACCATCTTCTCATAGGGTTATTTCTCATCATCACACATTCAGTAAATGAAGGAGCTAAAAATCTAAATACAAATGCTAACCGCATTTCCTACATCTCACAGAGCTACCCTAGATATCAGGCTAAACTTGATATTTTACCTTTGAGTAAATTCCTTCTGTGTACATGATCTGGTTTGTATTGCATGTAAGATGGATTTATCTAACGTTGTTAGATTATTGTTGTAGAAATGAAGTCAATAAAGGTAATTTATTTTAACATTATCATATCTTTAAATTTCTAGAAGAGGGTAAGTCATTATTGAAACTGTTTTTTATGCCAAAGTATTTTAAAACAATTTAGATGTATACTAATGTTCTGAGTACATCAGTATGCATCTGTAAAAATTAAGAACACTTTTTAAGTAGATAAAGATAACATTTTCATAATAATAAAGTTAGTAACAATTCCTTAATTTCATCTAGTAATCAGTTTATACTCAATTTTCTCTATTTTCCCTAAAACATCCTTTAAAGCTAGTTTGTTTAAACCAGAATCTACTCTAGGACCTTGCATCTGATATTGATTCCTTCATTCTCTTTTAATTCAAAACAGTCCTGTGTTGTTGTTTTTTCTTCATGACACCCGACTTGCTGAAGAGACTTGGAATAGTTTTCACGAGATGGACTTTTTGAGAACTAGTTTGAAAGAGAACATTTAAGTGTTTTATACTGTTTTGTTGTTGTTGTTATTTTAATCTTTTTATGTCAAAAGTTCTAAAATGATTAGACAGTTTATATTTAATTAGTAGATTAGCAAAGTTTAGAATTTGTCTTGAGTCTAGAATTACTAGTATTGGATTGATTTTTATTTAATGTCTTGAAAAGTTGACTCAGCTGTTGCTTTGGCCTAACTTACTTTACCTGTATAGAAAGAAAGCTCATTGTGTTGCAAAGCAAACAAACAAAAAAACAACCCTGACATGTAACATGACAGAGTCACACAGGTACCTCTATGCATTGGCATGTCCCTGACACATGATGTGTATGTAACTCAGTCTGCCAAAGGTATGATTGCTGACCTTAGCATGCTATCTGTTCAGAGGCTTTAATGGCTTTGGCTCTGCCAAGATGAGCCATTTATCACTTCTGCTGAGGAGGCCTTCCCAACCTCCTCCCCCAACCCCTGAAAAAGCCCATATCAGGGGTTCCCAAAGAAGTTCCACTTTTGCTTTGAGATGCCAGTACTGACTGTAGTGGAATTTCCTGTGCTTGGATCAGCTCCACTTTTGTAGCCTACAAGAAGGAGGAACTAAATGAAAATCCCATAGTTGGTTGCTAGATTTGTAGCTCCCCCATAGATTTCTCTGGCGTTTTCTTCTACCCCATATCCCCAGTGGTTTTCTAAGCACATTTTAGTGTCTTTTTTGTCAGCTTAAAAAACCCAACCCCAGTGATGAGTATTTAGGGTCAGTTATTGGTGGGAGGCTTCATCAGGGGCTCCCAGGAAGAGACCTCAGCAGACTGACCCCTTGGCTCTTGTGAAACACTGCCTGGCAATAAGCCCACTGGGTATTCTTATATCCTACATGAGGGATAGTCAGCCCTTGACTATCTGGGATAAAAAGAGTTTTCTTTTCTTAAGATCTACCACTCTTGAAAAAGAAGTTCCTGTCATCTTTATTCACCCTTTAAACACTGGATTATTCCGGATAAAAATTCAAGGAGCCACTGGGAAATTTAACATGGTTATCCCTCTTGTGGATGGGATGATCGTCAGCAGGCGAGCACTCGGTAAGCTCTTCATGTGTGGCTAAGGGTTATCATTTCTTTCTCTTTTATTCTTTAACATTTTTATGAGCCAAAAAGAAGTAGAAATAAGGAAATGGTGATATTACTAAATAGGGCTCACATGTAGAAAAATACTGTGGTCTTGTTCAAAAGGAAGCATGTTTTGTTCTGTTTTGAACTGTGCTTAATCTAGTAAGTATGAGTAGAACTATTAATTCACAAACTTCCAGTATTAGAAAATGAAGATAGCTGTTTGTAATCCAGGGCAGGAACTGGGTCATCAGACAAGGTTTTGATTCTGTTTTTCCTTGTCATTATGTGTTTCTTCTGACAGTTACTATCTTAGTGGAGCTCTGTTCATCTCTCTGGAGACGGGTAGAGTTTTGTAAATGGAATGATACAGTTTGAGTTTGTAGAGGATAGTTCACTTCAGTACTGAGAGCTCACCCAGCTGATTGGTTATTCACATTGTTTTAAAACCCTCTGTTTTCAAGGTTTTCTGGTGAGGCAGACTGTAATTAATATTTGTAGAAGAAAGAGGCTGGAGAGTGACTCCTACAGTCCACCACATGTACGCCGGAAACAGAAAATCACCGACATTGTCAACAAGTACCGGAACAAGCAGTTGGAGCCAGAGTTTTATACTTCACTTTTCCAGGAGGTTGGACTCAAGAACATTAGTTCTTAGACTCTTGGGCTGTCTAGGACTCTTCAACTCGTTGGGGGCTAGAATATCAAAGCAAAACAATTTGATAGGCGATCACTGTAAAAATAAAAACAAATCACTCCCCAAGAGCTTACTGTTCAATCACCAGAATAGAAGAAACACATTTAAACCCATTTGATAGAAGACTTCCAGCTTTCTAGTGAAATGGGCTCCCAGACACAATCATATTCCTGCTGGTAAAGATGATATATACATTTTAGCCATAAACTTTCTTTTAAAAGTGACAGTTTTACTTATATCTGAGCCTTTTGAGGAGAAAGGCTTTTATGCATCTTAGTTAAACACATGCATTGGTAGTATCAAATTTGCAAATTAGAAGTTGAAGATAGTTTTATATTTCATTTTTTAGGAGGTTGGTTCAAAATTAAAATCTGTCTCAATCTTCAGGACCTTTAAAGACTCAAGTTGATAGTGTGGAGGAGAAGGAAAGAAATCTCAGCTTCCTGCTCACTCGTGGGTCCATTTGTTATCCAACTGTCATCCAGCTGTCCAGCTGACAGAAAAGGACATGTTTTTTGCTCAGATATGAAATCTGACATTAAAATCGTTCATATTTTCTCTCCACATTTCATAAAGTTACTATTCTCTTCACTGCACAGACCTGTCTGAAGGCCTGTTTCTGGACGGTCCAGGAACAGATCTAAAACGGAGGCATGGCCCTGTCCTTTAATGGGGGTACAGATGGAATTTGTGGAGTTAAAAGTTGTAAGACAGTGATACCTCTGCTCTCTCCAGTATTGTCTAGCTTGGTGACAACGACAGGCTAAATATTTGTAATTCCTTGGTTAAATAGTAAGAAATGTAAATTCACAAGGGTTGAAAATTACTTGGTTTCATCCGTTGTCTCTCATTTCAGGACCAAGCAGGAGACTGCAGTAGTTTATGAAGGATTCTAATTTGGGGTTCAGGAAATAGCCTCTCACTGCTACTAATTCAGGTCTGTTCTAAAGAAATACTGGATTTCATCACTATTGATAAACATTAGTGACCACCTCTTTGGGTGGCTGCTGTTAAAAATGGCCGTCGTCATATTTTCTGGACTTTGCCAGCTGAAGGCACAACAAATCCCAGCCCGGGTTTTGGAAATACTTCTGTTACCTCGCTGCTACTTTTCTGCCAGGGATAAATGTTTTGAGGTGGCCAGACCCAGAACATCGTTACAAGGATTCCTGTTACAGAACTAGAGTAGACATTGCTCATTTCTCCTTATGTGCTTTCTTCTTTATTAAGATCATTTTATGCTAAGAAAATAAGTGACATTTAAAGTCCAAAGAGGAGTGATCACAATTGTATAAGGGGTAATTTCATACTTGAACTCTGATGTCAGTAGATTCTGTAGGTCAGGGCTACAGTGGTCTGTTTGGTTTGATGTTTTGGTAGTTTAATTAGAGGTAGGGGATAGTGTGTAGGGCCTAATTCCCTGTGCAGATATTTCTGTTCCAAAAGTATGTATTTTGTCATGCAAGAAATATGGGCATAGTGGCTCTTGATTTTAAGTTTGCCGTACCTTTTTCTTCATGTTTGTTTTAAGCTCAGGTAAATGTAACCTCCACTTTCTATGACTCCAGTTTCCATTCTGGGTATAATGTTATTCAATAATTGCTTTTCTTTGTAATCTGGGCAATAAATTAATGTTTCCAGATGGTAGTATCGAGGAGGAGTATGAATCATAAAGTTCAGGAAGTTCTACCCTAAAAATGTTTTAGTAGCTGAGCATATATAAGGTGAGGTTTAACAACTTTCATGGAAGTTTCATATTGGCAGTTCAAGGGGAAAATAGGCCCTTGTAACATTCCAGAGGTTAAAAATAGCTGATGTGGGTGTACTTCCTCAGTGTGACTTTTCAGATAAAACTTTTACCTTTTGGTTTAGTTTTGCTGTCAGCAGAATGTACTGTAGTGTGCATGTTGAGAGAAGGCTTCCTGATCCTTCAGTTTGCTCTCATTTCTGGCAGCTCCTTGTAATTCATATGGCTTTGGTAAGTGAACAACTGTGTTAAATGAAATTTGTGACCTGAAGGACCTAGGGAAAGAGGGATGTGATCAGTTCAGGACTGCAGCCTCCAAAGGCATAAAGCCCCGTATGTAAGGCGCAAACGAGTTACGTAGACCTCATCAGGTACTGGTTCCTTCTGCTCACTATAACATCTACTTTAAAAAGGAAGTATGGTAAGAATCCTTGACCTTTCATTGGTATTGTGGGTTTGAGTTCATGGTCACTAAGTTCAACCAACTGCCTTTGTTAAAAGTCACTTTGAGTAGAATAATGGCAGAGGAGCATATTTAGTCCCTAGTAACAATTTTTAGGAGTCCACTTGATAAGTTTGCTAGCATGTGTTCATAACCTTTGGATGGAAGCCAGGACTTTCTGGATCTGTGGTTTAAACAGTTTAGTTGCTGTATGTGACAAATGCACCGGGAGGTAGATGAGCATGGCATTCAATGACAAGGAACACGTTTCCCAAGGGACAGAGGCAGGTAGTCCCTCATACTTCTAGCTCGGCTTGGCTTGGTGGGTGAAGTCTTTTCTTTTCCTCTCTTGTTGGGAGCACTGAGAATAGTGACAGGGCTTTTGCCTTTTTTACCCTTTACTTGTTCAGTCAACTCTCCCTTTTGTCCAGGGCTTCCTCCTAAGCGTCCCCCACCCCATTTCCCACCCCCCTCCTGCCCACTGGCCATTGGACAGGAATAGTTACGTGGTAGGTTGACACCACACACATCCACGCTGCCCTCCATTTTCTCTACTACAGGGCATCCCGTTCTCCTCTGGACTCAGAAATACAAAAACCTAATCTTTGGCCAGTAATGTCTCAAGGTCTTCACAAATGGTTACTTCTGCATACACTGAGCAACTACTTGTCAGGTTCTGCAGGCTGATAGTTAGAGTCAGAGTCTTCAAGAGTATTTATTTCTACTGGCAGATGGAACTTGACCTGAAGGGGAAGTCAGCCCTGCTCAGACATGTTTTATGAAGTAGATGGTAAAAAGTGTATTAGAGGTCATCTGACACTCCTGCTGCAGTAGTTCTCCCTTCAGCATTTAAAAATCCATTCAGGTTATATCTTCCTAACAGATTGATTTATATGTTTACATGAAATGATGTTGCATTAGATGGTCTGTTTTAAGGATTTCCACACAGCCTCTTTTCCCAAGATGGAGAGATTGGAGGTAATCCTCCCGCTCAACGTGGAAGCAAACTGGGTTCTCGGTAGCTAAACAAGCCATGTACTTACTGTATAGTGTTTTTCTCAGAGTATCAACTCATGTTCTTCAGATGTTTTTTTTTTAACGGTGAGGGAAAAGGTATAATTTGGGATTCCACAGTGCCTTGCATATAGTAGGCGCCCAATAAATATTTGTTGAAGCAAACAAAGCTTCCCAAGTCCTTGTCTCTTGCAGTGACCAAGAACATCTTTCTCCTCCGAAGGGCTTGGCAGTTGTGGCTAAAAGATAAGCAGTATCATTATTTGCTTGAAATCATATATACAATTTGTATGAATTTCGGTATGTTGCCAATACATGATCTTTTTCTTATTGTATTTTCTGTAAATATTTCTGGCACTGAACTGTAAAGTAAAGGCAAAATGTAAATATGAAGGTGTCCCCATGTCCCCTGGCCTCCTGTGTTTTCTCTTCGTTGGTTAGGGAAGAAGGCCCAGAGGCTTGTTTGTATTTATGCTGATCCTTTGTTCAGAAGAAACCCATGGAATATTGAATGTAATACATTTAGTCAATTAAATTTTAAGGAGATTCTTATGTACTAATGTTGTGTGTGCTTTTGGTCCCATACAGGGTTTGACTCCTGTATGGGTGTTCCTAGTTGACTCTTTCCAGGGCCTCTGCTCTGGCTGCCCTTCATAATTTAGATCTGTGGGTTTGCCCCTAGTTCTGTAGTCTCTGGTGGCCAGGGAAGCTTCTCCCTGGGCTGACTGCACAGTGGTCCTGTTTGGAATCTGACAAGAAAACGTGTCCAAGCTTTTCCCACCTGTGCTGTTTTGCTTTCTGACTTTAGGCCCTTCAGGACCCAGTGCCAAGAAATTGCCCCCAACCCAGATCACCTAGCTTCTGGTCTTGGCCTCTGGGCCTTGAGTGGCACAGCCCACTGTGCTTCTTAGACACACATTCTAATACTATCTGCCTAGACTTCCTCTTCTGGGGACTCTGGTCATCCCACTGCCGGGCTAAGACTCCCTCCAAACACACTGGCACTCCAAGCCCCAGCTCTCCCCTCCCCTTCCCTCCCCTCCCCTCCTGTACTGTAGCTGGCCCCACTTGCCCTTCTCCCCAAGCTGGTGGCTTCCTAGAGGGGGGGTCCTTCCATCCCACATCTCCCTCTAGGTCTACCACCCACTTTGTACAGCTGGTCCCCAGCCTGGAACTGGCTCTGTCCAACTTTCCAACATGTGCTTCATGAAATGTCGCAAAATTAAGTCTGCATCAGACTGGTTGCTCATTAATGTGTTGAGTCCCGAGCTTCACCCCTGGAGGTTCTGACTTCGAACAGGGTGAGCATGGAAATCAGCATGTTTCCTAAGTACCTTCAACAACCCCCACACACACACCTGTGCTGGCAGTGATTGAGACAGGTGATCCAAGGACTCTTGGAGAAGACCATGCTTCTGCCTCCCTCCACATGCAGCAGCCACTCCTGTTGACCTCCCCACACCTGCCAGGCTCCAGCTGTGGGGCTGTCAGGCCCTGGGAAGTCCAGAACCACCTCCTGCACATGGTACTACTTCATGAATGAATGAGTGAATAAGAATGAGGTGGGAGGATATAAGAATGGCATTTGGGAGTATTCTGCCCACTTGGGAGATAAAGGAACAAGGTTAAAATCTTACGAGCCCCTCACTGAAAACCCTAATAAGGAGAGGTGCCAAAGCTTCCAGATTAAATAAGAATCATTTGCAGAGGGCCTCCTGTGTATTAGAAAGTTTTCAAATGGCAGCCCAGTGACCCACTCTGGCCCACCAGACTTGTTTTGTTTGACCAACAGTATTTTAATGTTTGATTCAGTATTTTTAAATTAGGAGATTTCACATAAGAATTCCTGTGTTCTGGCTGCCTTGGAAGTCAGGTGAGCTAGCTGGCAGTACTGGACCTGTGTTCCCCACATGTCAGTTTGGCTGGAGCTGTTGTGTCAAGCTGCCTGCTTTAGGGGCACTGCGCTCCATCCCGTCAACACAGTCCTTATCACTCCCACAAAGTGTAAATGTGGGCGAGTGGAGCCGGGGACCCGGCTGGCTCCTGGAGCAATCTGTGACCTCAAATATATGAACACCCCACTGGGGGCACTGCTTATCCCAGCACTTTTTTTCTTCTTTTTTAAAAAATATGTTTTAATTGATTTCTCAGAGAGGGAAGAATCGATGTGAGAGAGAAATATCGATCTGCCTTCTGCATGCCCCCTACTAGGGATCAAGCCTGCAACCTGGGCATGTACCCTGACTGGGAATCGAACCGGGACTTCTCAGTCCATGGGCTGATGCTCAGTCCATTGAGCAACACCAGCCGGGCCCAGCACTTATTTCTCTAACATTTAGCAGCTTGGTGAGGTAAGAATTACTCCCATCCCATGAGAGGATCTGGGAGGTGGCACACAAACCCAATAGCAACTTAGCAGGGATTCAAACCCAGGCCTGCCTGCCTGAAAGCTTGGACTTGATTCTCACTGCCCAGCTCCTGATCATTCATCCAGAACAGCTCTCCCTTCGCCTGAAGGGCACTGTGACTTCCTTGTTACGTCACCAGCTCGGTCACAATTGGTTTGAGAGCAGAGCCTGGCCCAGCCCATCAGATCCCTTAGGGCTAGCCCTGCCAGCCCGGCTCAGGCTGGCCTGGCTCAGCCACACAGGCACCATGAAGTACCCTCTGGTGCCACTGGTGAACGACCTCACGTTTTCTTTCCTGGCATTCTGGCTCGGTCTGCCTGTGGCCTTGCTGCTGTCCTTGTTGATCGTCTGGTTTCGCTTCTTACTTAGCCAAGGTGAGCCGCACCAGCCAGGCCCAAATCCTGGAGTTGGGTGGGGGGTCTTGAAACCACTGCAGCGTGAGGGGCTTCCTTTGGGCATTTTCACTGCTTGCTCAGAGCTGACAAGTGGTCACCTGAAAGAGAAAAGGACTAACTTGGTAGTTTAGAGTTAATAAGAGTCCCAGAGTGAATCCCCGCGTTTGATTGGGGAGCAATATGTATATGTGCGTGTCTGTGTCCACTCGGGGAAAGTGGGGGCCCCTATCTGTGAATGTAGCCAGAGCACAAGGCTCAGTGAGCAGAGCATGGCTGGATTTCAGTCCCTGTCACCCCATCAGCTCAGTGCTTCTGTGCAGTACACTCTACACAGTGGGGCATGGCAGCCTTAGGCATTTGTCAGCCAGTGACCACTCACCCTTTTCTTCCCGGACTATACATCAGGGAGGATCTGGGACATGGTCACTGAAGTGGGCTGACATTTGTCTTGAGCTCAGCATGCTGGGGTGGAGCTGGCCATTGGGAAGCTGGGGACCGGTGGACAGGGATGCAGCTTGGCCACGTGGCAGGAATGACACTGTTCATCAGGTGTTCTGGGTCCCTTCCTGGGGAGCTTGACCTCCCACCTCCTACTCCTCAGCCCCATGAACTTTGGCCAACTGGGCAGGCAGGGAGGGTACTGAGTGTGCTGCCACCTCTGGTGAGATGGCATTGAGACGCGTGAGCCGCTCACCCCCATGATTTCAAGTATGGGGGCTGGTCATGGTGTAATTATTGGGAGTTCCTGGCAAGAGCTTTTAGAAAGCCTTTGTTTAAAGTATGGTCTCCTCATTCCCAGGGTGGACCTCAGCCCTTCCTGAGGGGCACATCTCGGGCATCAGGCGGTGGCTGGTGGACATTGGAGCGAATGTCTGTGTAGTGGCTCTAACAGCCATTCGTCTGGAGTCTGGGGGACATGGGCCCAGATTTCAGCCTTGCCCCTTAGCAGTTCATCATAATAGCTAAGCCTTTTGACCACTCTGTACTAGGACTCGTGCTCAATGCTTGATGTGTATTGTTTCATTTAACCCTCAGAGTAACCCTGTGAAGTGATCCTTACTATACAGCTGAGGAAACTGACACTTGGAGAGGAGCGGCAACCTGCCCAAGGTCACATATCTGTAGAGTCCTTAAAAGTGCCAAGGGTCTGGTGTCAAATCCAGGCTCTGGCACCTACCAGCTGTGTGACTTGGGACAAGCCCTCCTCGAGCCTTAGTTTCCTTACCTACAAAATGCAGGTAGTAACAGCCCGCCCTTTTGGGGAGCTGTACATCAAGGCAGGGCACACAGCACGTGAACACACAGGGCACACAGTAGGTGCTTGCAGGCTGAGAAGTAAGCTAGTCAGTGTCGGTTCTGTCGAGAGAGGAGTGGCTCTGGAAGGAGAAGGGACACCTTCCCTGAGGCTCATCTCCAGCACTTCCCTCTCCTCGGAGCTCTGCTCTGAAGCCATCCGCAACCTGCCCTGCCCCGCCCCTTCCCACACGCTCTCCCAAGGGGCTGTTGACCACTGCCATCTCACGTGGCACCAAGAGGTAAGTCCTTGTGTTAATTTTTTGATGGACGGAAACAATCCTTAAAGTGAGTGAGCAGCCCTCCTTCAGGGTCCCTGTCTTCTTGGAATTCTCAGTATTATTGCGTCTGTTCTGTCCCTGTGCCGGGAACTGGCCCAGATCCAGCGACTGGGCCTGCCAGGGTTTGGGGTGCTGGGACTTGCGACACCCTAGCCTGTGGTTTTCTCTCCGCTGTGGATCTCGTTATTGGAGCCAGGTTGGCATGGAGTTCATTGAAAAGCAGACAAGAGTAGCTCTGATTTCCTCTCCCCACCCCTGCCTGGCCTGGCTCTACCGGGCAGTTTCAGGGCCCAGGATGCAGAGGGTTGAACACCATGCCACGTGGCCAGCATGGCCAAGGAGGACGCAGTTTCCCGTCGAGGGGGGAGCAAGGGGCCGAGAAGGAAGCTTCCTGGTGAGACGGGGGCAAAAAAAGATTATGGGTCAGCCGAGCCCCAGGGAAGTTGGCCACGGGGACAGTATTAAACCTCTGCCATGACATAGGCAGAAAGGACAAAGCCAGACGTGCCTGTCAAGGGGAAGACGCTCTGCCAAGGACATTTCCTTTGTGATTTGAAAGGAATGTGTAGAAAGAAGGGAAACCTCCAAAGAAATGGATTTCAGGCTGAAACAGAAGTGGACACCATAGGTTATGCCTGTTGAGGGTCCTGACGGCTCCTCATGCTAGTCCTGGGAGCGAGTTAATTTTGAAGCCACCTTTGAAGTCTCTGGCCTCAAACAGGTGTACCCAATGGAATGCACGGGACTGGGGCAGGAGGCGCGTCTGGGCCCAGCACGGCCCCTTTCTGGCTGTGAGCCGGATATCGCCTTCCCAAGCCTTCCTCATTGTAGACTATGAAGAACATTGGTAATTGCCTCAAGAAGTTGTTAAGAGGATTAAATTGAGAAAATGCATATAAAACATGAGCACGTAGTATGTGTTGAGAAGACAATCGCCATGTCTGGGGAGGAATAGTCGCTTCAAACCATTGTGCTGATTTTTAACTGACAACTCCCAACATTGCTGAATGCCCGTTTTACGTGTCTGACTTCAGTTAACCCTCATTATAGAAGAGGCTATGGTTATGCCCATTTTTGCTCTTGGTCTGCAATCTGAGGGCCTCCTTCAGCCTCTTTTATTTCTCTGCAGCCAGGGGAATAAGAGCTATGTAGTCAGAAAAACAATCTCTGCTGCCCCCTCTCCTTTCTCCCCTTGCCTCCCCAGGTAAGCCATGTTAGCAAGCTCATGAACCTGTTTAATGACACCTGTAGGTTTTCAAAAAAAAAAAAAAAAATGGAGGAGGGACTGCTCTTTGTTTTCCTATTTAAAAAGGGACCCTACCATTTACATTTCTCTGCAGCTGGCTTGTAACATCATAGACATCCTGCAAGCAGAAAGGCACACGCCCAATATAGTTGTAATAGCTTCATGATATGCCATTGAGGGGGACCCAGGTCTCTATAGATGTGATTGTGCCATGCTTCAGTCAACCAGAACTCTCATGATGGACATGCATGCACGTGGTTTCTAGGGGTTTTGTTGTATGTGCGGGTTTTACCACAAAACTGATTCAATGGAAAGCATTGTACATATATACTCAGATGTTTATTCATGAATGGACTGGTGGGAAAATGGATGGTTGGGTTTGTGTCTCCTTCGCACCTGCTCCTGGACCGCGCCCAGTACAGGTAGGTCGTTTGTTCACCTCTAGGGTCCTTCTCTGTTAAGGTGGATATGGCCACGCTGGGGGCTACAGAACAACCTTTTTGTTTTGTTTTGTTTGTTTCTTTCCTCACCTGAGGATATTTTTCTATTTATTATCAGATAGAGTGGGAGGGAGGGAGAGAGAGAGAGACAGAGAGAAACATGGATGTGATAGAGCTACGTCGACTGGTTGCCTCCTGCACGACTCTGACCAGGGCCGGGGACGAACAGCAACCAAGGTACGTGCCCTTGACTGGAACTGAACCCGCGACTCATTGGTCCTCAGGCCGACACTCTACCGCTGAGCCAAACCGGCCAGGGTCAGAATGATCTTTCTGATCCCTGGTCACCATTTGAGGCCCCAAAGTCTTCCTGAGGGCTCAGTGTTGGCCCATATGCCATGATTCTGCCTCAGACAAGGCAGCAGGGGCCGCCTCCCTTTGGATCAGGGAGAGGAAACAGGATGTGACCATGTCTTATACCTCCACAGATTCAGAGGAAAATGACTCAGATTTGTGCTTTGACTGGGAGCTCTGGAGCAAAGGCCCAGCTGAGTTTCAATGTGAAAAGACACACCACAGTCAAGAGGAGGAGATGCCCGGCCTGTGAGCCTGTTCTGCCAGGTGAGGCCCTTTTAGGGAGGTAGGGTTGGAGGGAAGGGGAGCCTCAGAGCCTGCCCACAGCCTTGGGGGGCTGCCATGTGGAGAGCTGACTCCCTCCATCATTGGAGAGCCTGCCACCTCTGCTGCGTCAGAGAACCTTCTGCCTCCTTGTGTTGGACACCTGCTCTTGCCATGTTGGAGGATCAGCCACCTCTGTCGTGAAGAACTTCTTTACAAAGTTCCCCCTATCCTTTACTTCTCAGCCTCCCCTCCCCTAGGGACTTTGCCCTGGCTGTTCCCTCTGCCTGGAACCCTTCTCCCCTTGACATCCGCTTGACATACTCCCTCACCTCTGCGGTTTTGCTCAAATTCACTTTTTCAGCAGGAACCCCCGACGACCTTCTTTATCATTGGTGTCTCTCTCCAGCTTCCTGACCCTCCCTGCTCTGTCTACCTTTTTCTTTTGCCACAGTGGGGGCTAAATAGATATTTGTAAGAGGAATGAAATCATCATCATTATCATCATCAAAGCTGATACTCATTGGGTGCTTAAAGATACCAGGGCCCAACCTGGCTGGTTTGGCTCAGCGGTTAGAGCATCAGCTCGCAGACCAGAGAGTCCCAGGTTCGGTTCCCACCATGGGCACGTACCTCAGTTGCAGTTTGTCCCCGGCCCCGGTTGGGGTCGTGTGAGTGGCAGCCAGTCGATGTGTCTCTCTCACATCAATGTTTCTCTCTCTCTTCCCCTTTCTCCTCCTCTATCTCAAGATAAATGCAAAAATGTCCTCAGGTGAGGCTAAAAAAAAAGATACCACAGCCTGTGCTGAGCATTTTTCTCTCACTAGCTCATTCATGAAGGCCTACAAAGAGGGTCATTTTTCTTATCTCCAGTTTACAAATGAGAATGCAGGGTGGCAGTAAGTCATGTGCCGAGTACCGGAGCAGCAGCCATTGCACACCTGGGAGGCTGCGTCCACTCCGATGGGACCAAGTGCCGTGTCCGAGCCAGGCACCCCCAGATGTGTGTCTCTTGCTCTAATCTTCCTTCTGTGCTTGACACCTCTTCATGGCTGGAATTGGATATTTTTTATTCCCTTTGCTAAACCCAGCAAAGCAAAACACAAGGCATGATCTGTAGACGTCCCTCCGTCTCCATGAACAACACTGCCGTCGACAGGTCTAGCTTCGCAAGCCACACCTGGGAGTCAGCCTCAGGCCTGCCTTTTCCTCCAGCCCCCATCCAGTCCCGCCCCATCCTCGGTCTCTCACGCATCCACTTCTCTCTGTCCCCGCGGCCACGGCAGCCTGTCCGCCTCCAAAGTCTTCCCCTGCAACCTGCCAATAACCCCCGCATACACACACACTGCCCTCTGTGGTCACAGCTCGAGCCCCTGCCTGTCCAGGTGGAGCAAGGAGGTGGGGCTCAGAGGCAGGGACCCTCACGTACCCTCAGTGACAGTGACTTTTACCCACTCATCTGTGGATGGGCACTTGGGCTGCCTCCAAATCTTGGCTCTTGTAAAACGCACTGCAATGAACACGGGTGCATGTATTCTTTTGCATTAGTGTCTCAGGTTTCTTCAGACATATTCCCAGGAGAGGAATCACTGGGTTGTAAGGCAGTTCCATTTTTAATTTTTTGCAGTAACTCCATACTGCCTTCCACAGTGGAGAAGGTTACCGTGATTTTTAACCTTTCCTCAGAAACACATGGATGTATGCACGCAGAGTTGTGTGTACTTGGCGTGACTTGTGTGGGCCCATGAGATCCCATGTTCAGAACAGCCATGATTAGTTTAATGCTCAGGTGTTGCTGTCTTGAAATTTTTGTTAATTTTTAAGAAGGGGCCCACGTGCTCATTTTTAGTGGGCCCCACAAATGATGTCGCCTGTCCTGTTGGTGTAAAGTTAGTGGGGTAAGAAAAGGAGACGCTCAAACTTTGCTCAGGGACCCTGCCCCATTTGTACAGAGCCCATCCCCCTTCTGTCATGTATCTGTCCCTCTCTTTAATCTCATTCCATTGTCGTCCCTAGACCCAACCTGCCATTCGTTCCCAGCTTGGTTTTCCTGGAGTCAGCTGAGCGGTGGCGATGGCCGAAGTGGATGGGAGAGACTCGTTGGGTAGGGAAGAGGACTTTGGCGACTGGTGTTTTTCTGGGATGACCACCTCGTCCCCTCCACTGATGGATACGCCAGAGCCTCTGAAGGACCCCCTAGACCTCTGGGGAGAAGCCCAAGTCAGTGAAGATGGAATAAGCAGTCACAGGAGGGAAGCTAGCCAAATGAATTGAGAGGAGGTCCTAGGGCAGGGCTGGGCCAGAGCGTGTGGGTCCATACTGAAGAAAACGGGGGGTTCCTGAGCTTGGGAACCCGCTAACAGACATGCTGGACCCGACCAAGTCCATTCATTCAACAAGCCGTGGGTCCTGGCCCAGCCCTGGCACGGACCTGAGCCATCCTGACCCCATCAGACAAGCCCTGACCCTCCTCCATCTGTTCAGAGGACTGGGGGATCTTGCTCTGAACCTCCATGATCTCATTTCAGACTCCTTGATAAGACTTCAGGTAGATTGTAATAACATTGACTTTATAAATATCTACAGAGTGTCTACCAGATATATGCCTAGTTATTTAAGAATAGCTCACATTTCATGAGTGCTCACTGTGTCCCAGGCACTTGTCTGTGTTTTATACACATTGTTTTTAACCCTCACAAGAATTTCATCAGGGTCCTTAGTTATCCTTGTTTTACAGATGGGGAAACCAAGGCACAGCGTAGTCAAATAACTCACTGAATTCCAATGGTGGAGTGGGATTTGAACCTAAGCCCTGTGACTCCAGAGCCCGGCCCTGACCCACTGGGCCGATTGTTTTCCAGGTTGGAGTGCTGGGGGGAGACCTGGGGGAGATACTTTGAAGAAATCGCAATTTGGCCTTGTACCCCCACTGGCTACCCAGAGGCAGCAGGGTTGATGGGCTGTAGAGGGGACAGCCCTCCTGACTATCACCAGGTGTCACCTTTGTCCCCTCTTTCTCACTGCACATCCCACCAGCTGCCATAAGGCTGTTAAACTGTCCACAGGAGAGAATGGAGCCTGAATTATTAACTGGTCTTCCAGACTTTGGTCTCCCCTGCTCTGCCGTCTCTGCCCCGTTAGTCTGAACAGTCCGTCCAGAGCACAAACCGGGACAGGGCATCTTCTCGTTGAACGCCCTCTCTGGCTCCCTACGTCTCTGGGCTCAAGTCCGAGTTCCTTGTGAGAACCACCCTTTGGGACCTGAGCCCAGCTAGCTGCAGTAAACACCCTCGAACTTCTATCTTTGTACACACGTGTGCTTCTATGTAGGGGCTAAATTCTGAGAGGAGAAATGGTTGGATCTAAGATCTGTGCACTGACAGTTTGCAGGTACTGCAAAGTTGTCTTACCGAAAGGTGGCACCGAGAGTGTGCATAAAAGTGCCTATTTCTCCTGGCCTTTGACCCACTGTACACCCCATTCACACACACACACACACACACACACCCCTTCTCGACACATGCTTTGTTCTGGCAGATGAGCTTTTGTCCACGGCGTGTTTGCTGGGAGCTTGCCTGGCATTCAGTAAACACTTGTGATAACAAACCTCTGCTGTGGCTGAAGCTTAGCCCTGGCTTTGTCTGGCACCCCCTCCAACCACCCTGCTCCATGTTGGCCACTGCCCCCCAGTGCTGTCGAGGGCTGTCGGCCATTGTTCAGCTCCATGCTGACCTAGAAAAGCCAGGACGGTCACCGTACCCTCAGTCCCCAGCCACTTCGGGGGGGCACGGACCCTGTGGGACAGCTGGCACGGCCAGGCACTGTAGGGGGTCGTCTGGTCACACTCCTGGGAGCACCCACGGCAGAAGGCAGAGGAGACAGCTCCTCGGGGCCCCTGGCAGGTAAGCGGCTCTGAGTGGTAGTTGGTGGGGGCGGTGGGGAGATGCCCTCCTGCTGTGAGTCAGGGGCCGAGACCCTGGGCCTCTGAGAGTGTGGATGGGGGCCACCTTCCTGGCATTTTGCCCTGTTAGGCAGGTGTGTGTGTGTGTGTGTGTGTGTGTGTTTGGTAAACACACCTGGTGACCTAGTGATAGGCTCCCCGAGAGACATCATCCCCACTTCAGCAGCCCCGCGAGCACCTGCCCCCATGCTGGGTGCTTCATCCTGATCTCCACGGCCTCGGGAGGTGGGTCATGGTTCCATTTTCAGATGAGGGAACGTAAGGTCTTGGAGATTAAGTAACTTGCCCCAAGTCAGCCTGAAAGTGGCCTATTTTTCTGACTCTTAAAGAGATGTGTTTCTAAGATCCACAAAATACCCCGGGCTCTTCCTGAATGGGAACCTTGCGGCTTGAGGTTGTACTGTTGATGTTTTCAGAAAACTGGAATAAACGCAGAACAATGGTGTACACGTCTCCCCAGCCCCAGGAGCTCAGGGAGGACAGTCAGCAGGTGAGGTGGGGGCACTGCTGGGCTGTCCGAGATGCAGGGTCCATTTGATAGTTTCTGGAGCCCTTGCCAGGACACATCTCTCAGGCCCGCCCATTTTCCACCCCTGGACCCCTCACCCTCCTGCCACCACCCCTTCAAGTCTCAATGTCACCATCAGCAACATGGGACCAATCTCCTCTGTATTTTTTCCTGTGGCTGTCACACAAAAGTATCCCAAACTGGGCTGCCTAGAACAGCAGAAAGGTAGTGTGTGCAGGTCTAGCAGCTAGTGCAGAATCAGGTGCGGGCAGGGCCAGGCTCGCTCTGACCCCGGAGGGGAGGAAACCTTCCTCGTCTCCTCCAGCTGCTGGCAGCCACCCCCACAGGCCTTCTCCTGTGTGTCACGTTGTCTTCCTCTGTGCACGTCTGGGCCCCAGGCCCTTTTCATGAAGACCAGTCACTGGATCGGGGCCCACCCCGAGGACCGCATTGCACCTTGATTCCCTGTGTTGAGACCCTATCTCCATAGGTCACATTCTGAGGTCCTGGGGGATAGGACGTCCACATGTAATCCTGGCAGGTCACAGTCCAACCCCTAACACCTTCTTTGTGAGGGCTGAGTGTGGGACCACAGTCACACTCTGACACAGTGCCTAGCCCAAAGCAAACAGCTGAGCAACCCGGGAATATGGTGCTTGGTATGCATCGTGTGCTGGGCACAGTTTGGGTGCTTGGCATGTATCATCCTACTGAATCCTCACAGCTACCCCTGCAGGCAGGTAAGGTTTGCACTGAGATGATGAGGAAGCTGGGACTCAGAGAGGTTAAGGCACTTGCCTGAAGTCACACAGCCTAAGTGGCAGAGTTGAGGCTGAACCCTAGGCCTACAAGAGTCCACTACATCACACAGGGCAGGAGAGCACTATCAGGAGTGGGAGCTGCCAGGGGTGAAAAGGCAGGGAGGAAACGCTGAGCACGTAGCACGTGACCCTGGGGAGCTTCCTGGGTCTGAGGGGCATGGAATGCTCTTGACGCTAGAGAGTGGGTGTTGGCAGGCTGCCAAGGTTCAGGGCCGCCAGGTCTGAGTCACTCCACTGACCTAACCGGCCCGGCCGATACTCCAGGGCTGGGACCCGGCCAGCCGGGGCTGAGGAATGTTGCCCGGCGCATGGACACACTTCACTGTCAGTGCACACGGCCCTCTGGGAAGCCAAGAGCTGGCCTTACAGAGCTTGGAAGAGCAGTTCATTCAAGATTCAGGCTGCTCTTTCTCTTGCTTTCTTTCCAGGGGTTCCCTACACCTGAGGGAAGTACTGCTAGGTTTTGTGTTCTGGACTGAAGTTCATCTACTCAGGTACTAACACAATGACGCACTCAAGCATCTATGTCTTCAGTCGCTCATTCACTTATCTTCCCATTTACCTAATGGCTCACGGGTTCATTCACTCACTCACTCATTCACTCACTTAATTACTCATGCTCACACATTCATGTACACAGCCATTCACTCTTCTACCTATCCATCATCCATCCATCCATCCATCCTTCATCTATCCATCATCCATCCATCATCCATCCATCTATCATCCATCCATCATCCATCCATCCATCCATCCATCCATCCATCCATCATCTATCCATCTATCATCCATCCATTCATCATCCATCATCCATCCATCCATTCCTCCATCCATCCATCCACCCATCATCCATCCATCCATCCTTCATCTATCCATCATCCATCCATCATCCATCCATCCATCCACCCATCATCCATCCATCCTCCACCCATCCATCCAGCCTTTACTAAGCACCTACCATGTTTTCCACACACAGCTGCTCATGCCTCCCAAAGTATTTTTCACCCACTTTTACTGCTACTTCAACTTGCATATTGGGAGGGAGGGCCTCTGTACCAACAGGACCCCCAGATCCTTGGCCTTCTGGTGGTGTGGTTTCAGAGTGTCCTCAGGAAAAGGTGTGGGAGAAGTGGACAGTAGTCATCGGCACCCAGTCTGCACACAACAACCAGTGACAGTTGCCTGAGACTCAGGGCTCTCAAGGGCCCTTTGTCCTGTGGACCCCATATTTCTGGGCACTGTGGCTCTAGTAGGGTGATTTCGTTTCAGGGCTTCATTTTTTGCTTCCCCCTGGACAGAGCAAACCATAGTGACCCGTGGACTTGGGCCTCTCCCCGAGGAGCACCCTGGGGCTTCTCTTCTTAGCGCAAAGGCAACAATGCTGCCTGGGGCGGGGGGAGGGCCCACTGACACCCAGAGCCTTAGTCAGAGCAGGGTGGGCCAGGGCAATCCGGGGGGTGGGGTGGGGAATCATGGCATTCTGTCCTATCCAGAGTAAGGGGAGGGCCTCTGCCCATAACAGATATGGGGGTAGGACACAAGCCAGGGAAGCCAGGAGGGATGTCTCCATCCCTTCTCCTTCATGTTCCAGGCTAACCGTCAGCTCCCAGGGAGGCTCTTCTGGACCCCCGCATCTGGCCACTTCCGATCCCTCCTCCCTTAGTGTCCTTTCTTCCCCCACCTACTCCCTGACCTTTTCTACCCTCCACACACACCTGCTTGCTTGCTTTCCTGTCTCCTGGCATGTGTCACCATCCTGTTTCAAAGAGGAGGAGACCGAGGCTCAGAGAAGGCGGGAGACCTGCTCACAGGCACGGAGGGCGTGGCCAAGCCAGTGAAGACCCCTGGGTCAGGGATGCTTCTTTCCATCCCCGTGAGCCAGCTACTTTATTGATGCAGTTTCACTTACAGTTGAATGGCTGTAGCTCATAAGGATGGCAAGACGAATTATATTTCATGGCTGTTTTTTAAAGGTGCCATTTCCATTTGACCTTCACAGGGCAGGCAGGTGGGTCGGGCTCAGGGGTGTGTGTGGGTGGGTGGCCCTGGCTGAGCCAGCCCCGCCTAGGAGGAGGCTGGATGGATGTGTCCTGGTGGGGGTGTCTGGGAACTGGGTGTGCAGCCTTCCTCCCGCTCACACTGCTGCCTGAGTCAGCCCTACGGCGGCGGCAGCAGCTCAGAGGTTCTCCTGTGAGCTTCAAGGGTGCCAGCTCATGGCAGAGCCTGCCCTTCTCCCCACCGCCCAGATGGAGAGGCTGGCCCCGGTGTCCCTGGCCTCGCCGTGTCCCCGGATCCCACGGGCCCGCATCGCCAGGCGGCCGGGGCGCTGTGCCCGGCACTGGACTGACCTGGGTTGCAGGTACAGGGCTCACGGGAGATGGGGGAGGTTTGGCCCACTGGTGTCTCAGGGCCAAGGCTGAGGATTGAGGGGACCAAGCTGAAGACCTACTGTGTGCCGGGGCTGAATGTCACCTCCGCTCTGAGAGGTCCAGTCAGTGGCTCAAGTGGTGGAGGTGTGTGTGTCAAACCTTGGTCCCTGGTGCCCCACACCCAGACCCTTCCTGGGACACAACACTGGCCTGGGCGCCTGCTGCTGGCCTCCTGCGGGGTTTGTGGATCCTGAGACATGGGAGTGACCCTCCCTCTGTGCTGTTTCCCCTTCTTCCGGATGTAGAGTTTCAGGCACTGCCGGGATTATCTGGGTTTCGGGATTCAGGACCGTAAGCTCTGGAATCTCGGCTGGATCGATGTGGCTGTGTGGTCACCTGGGTTCACAACTGTGTCTTTCCTCCTTCCTGCTCAGGGGCCTCTGACAGCCAGATCAGAACTTTTGAAAAGTTATCTTTCCCCATGTTTGACTACAGCATATTGCAGTATGATTCCTAGAGAAGTTCAAACAGTGCCGGTGTATGCCTGTGCCCAGAATTTACACCTGCTGACGTTTGGCATATACCCGGGGAGAACTTTTTGACGTACATCAGCCTGTACATGTATCGTTCTACACCAGGCGGATCGGGCTGGCTAATGGACATTTAGACCGGTTCCCATACTTAACTTCTGAGCAATACTTCAGTGAACATCTTTGGGGATTTGTGTGGGTAGAACTCATTCCTCGAAGGGCAATTTCGGTTTAAAAGGAACCATTTCCTTAAAAGGAACCATTAGAATCTTGATAGATCCTGCCCAATCGCCCTCCAGAAATGTTCGCGGCCACCGCAGGGAAGCCCCTGGGCCCTGCTCATTTCCACCCAGGACCTGAAGACTGATGCTGGCCTGTATGTGCGAGCGGATTCAGGGAGTATGAGATGTTGGTCCTACAACACCTGAGCCCACAGAACGCCCAGATGCTGGGATGACGGCTGGGCTCGGGGAAGAGGCCGGGAGCTCAGGGAGATTGTCTCATTCATGCAGCATGTTCACTGGGCTCCTATGCTTGGGGGCTGTGTCCCGTCCTAGGCAAAAATTACTCAGGATGCGTGATGTTTATGGAGAACAGGTCTTAATAAGCCAAAGACATGTCCACCTGCCTATCTTTGTATCTACCCATTCATCCATCCATCAACCCACCCACCTATCTGTCATGGCTGTTCCCCTGACTTCCCCCTACCCTCTCTTAATTTCTTGGTTCCCTGTGATCCAAGGCCATTAATATTGAATTCATTATTCACTGACTGTGCTCAATACTTGCTGGATGAACAAACACATTTTGTTGCATTCCCTTTGCTACTCCAAACAAAAACAAAACAAAATAACACTCTCACTCCTAGAATAGTCGGTTTTCAAACTTCAGAGATCTGAGAGCTTACTCTTTTATTTGAATTCAATCTTTAGTATGTTTTGAATATTGAAAAACTAGTGAAGGCATCACACATGTCAAATGTGTTATATTCCAATAATTTTTCTGTCCATCAAAATTATATAGATCTCATGATCCACAAATGCTTTCAGTTGAACTTACAAAATGACTTTACAATAGTATCATTGTTCTTTATTTTGTTTACTGGAAAGAGATTCCACTGCCAAAAAAAAAAAAATGTGAAACCACTTCCCTGAGACAGAGCTGGTTTGTCTGTTCCAGGCCAGTCCTCAAAGTCACTGGGTCAGTTCTACCCTCTGAGTGCACTCGTCTCGCCGGCCACTCAGTTGTGAGTCATTTATTTGTTCAACACCCTAAGCTCCCAGACGTCAGACTGCATCTGCCTTGTTCACTCATGCACCTCCAGCACTCAGGGCACTGTGGGTGCTCACGCAGTACGTGCTCAATGAATGCAAGGTTCACTGCCTCCACATGGAGCCCCGTGAGGGACATGGGGGCATGAGGATGAATAAGGTGCTCCCCGCCCTTGGGATGTCCTCGGGCTGGTCCCCTGCTGTTTGGTCCACTGAATGATGAGGAAGGTCTGAGGAGGGGGACTAGAGTCCGTCTTGTCAGCAAACAGAACTTCCTACAAAATGAATGGGACACAGAGTTGGCTCTCCATGCAGTGTTGCCCTTGGGAGGAGTGTTAATGACCCAACCTTAGCAAGATGACTCTGTAGGGATTCCCTCCAACCTCACTCCTAAATCAAAATATATTTTCTGTTAATTTACAATTGCTACAAAGTGCAAAAAATAGCAAGTGAAATCCACTCCCCCTGCCACCGCCAACCCTCGAGAATAGTGTGAACAGTTTCAGTGTAACTCCTATAAGATTTTATGCTTCATAAATATATATATATGTATGTGGAAAACATATATGAAATAATTCACGTGTATAACACTTACATACCTGTAGCATTTTGTACTTGACCTTTTCCACATGATAATATCTTTTCGTGGAAATACAGAGATGTCCGTTGTTCTCTTCAAAGGCTGCGTGTTGTTTCGTCTTAGGCTGAGTGTACTTTTAACTAGCCTCCTGTGACGGACTTCTGGTTGCCTCCTTTTCTTTGGGAGCAAGTTGCTATTTGTATAAACTATACTGCACTGTCTGGGGTAGGTGTCCTTGTGATAAATTTCCAGAACATGAATCATCGAGTCCATAGGTATATATTTTAAAAGCTTTGACATGTATCACCAAACGGCTTCCCAGGAAGATTGTGTCCAAACGCAGACTCACTCAGTGGGTACCAGCTTTGGTTCATTTATATTCTTGACATTCTTGACAGGACAGTTTGGCTCCTGTCAGGCTTTGCGAGTTGAGCCTTGTTTTAACTCCCCTTTTCTTCCGTTATTGGTGTGGTTGGACGTCTTTTCACACGCTGAGTGTCTGAGAGATCAGAGGCAGGAACCCCCACTGGAGATTAGTGCGTCAGCCCCTTCCCCTTAATAATAGGTTGAGCGACTTGGCCGATGGCACACAGGTGGTTTGTGAAGTAAATCACTTTACATATTTTGCTCAGGGGCAGCCATGAGGTCTCTGCCATGACAGCTCATGTCAAGCTATCTCTGCAGAGAGCATGTACCTTTAAACCCCTGAACTCACACCCCTGTATACGATCTCAAGCCCGGAATGGATCACCCGCACACCGTCTTCATGTATCAGTGGGAGAGGACCGAGTGCATCTCAGCCCAGCTTCACCACTTAGCAGCTGTGGGACTCTGGGGGAGCTCCCGAACCTCTCTGAGCCTCGGTTTCCTTTCCTGCAGGGTGGTTGCAAGTGGCAGCTCCCACCTCACGGAGGGTAAAAGGACACGGGTGCGTGTTAGCACACGGGAGTCGTGGGGAGTGCGCGGCGCGTGCCAGGCAGTGGGGTCCAAGGGGGAGCTGTGGGAGCTGACCCCGACAGCTCAGGTTTGTTCTCATGCGATCGAGCGAGCCCAGGCCTCCTGCTGCCTGGGAGTGACAGGAAGGTCTGCGTTTGAGCCCCCAGTCCTCCCCTTACACACCTCTCTGAGCCTGTCCCTGTGTTTGCAGATTAAGTGTCTTTCTAGTTCTTTTTACTTTAAATTATTATGTGTTTATTTTTAAATATTTTTTTGAATTGATTTTTTAGAGAGACAGGAAAGGAGAGGGAGAAAGAGATAGAAACATCGATGTGAGAGAGAGGCCTCCGGCATGCCCCCCACTGGGGATCGAGCCCAAAACTGGGCCATGTGCCCTGACCAGGAATTGAACCGGCGACCTCCTGGTCCATGAAACGATGCTCAATCCTCTGAGCCACACAGGCCGGAGTAATTATATTTTATTTCTCATTTACAGTTGACGTCCAATATTGTATTAGATTCAGGGGTACGACACTGTCATTCTAATCGTAGTCACGGTCAGTTCTTCCGGGATCCACCACGGAACCGCCACCTGGGTGCTCCAGTCCTGGGACTGGCTGCATCTCCGTGGAAAAAGCCCTTGCAGGCAAATTCTCTCCCCAGCAGGAGGCATCTGACTGGCTCCTTGCACACCCGAAAGGGCAGGTCCCTTCTGACAGGGCTGCCTGTTTCCTCCCTCGTCTCATGGCGGAGCCGAGGGAGAAGGCTCTAATTACATGGAAGGTTGGGCTGCTCCCTTCACAGCTCTGGGATTCTCTACCCCTGCAAACTGCTCCCCCTGTCCCCCCACCCCCCACCCCCTGCCCCGGGATTGCTGACTCCTGGCTGGCCAGCAGATGCTCATAGAATGTGAGCATTTCATTTCCTTGACACTTGCCAACCCTGGGGGTTAGCAATCCAATGTTTGCCCATCTGATGGCTGAAAATATTTTATTGTTTTAAATGGCATTTCCCTAATGACTTGTGAGGTTCAACAGCTTTTCACGTTGAGTATTTTTTTCTTCTTAATCCTCACCTGAGGATATTTTTCTATTTATCTTCAGATAGAGTGGGAGAGAGGGAGAGAGAGAGAAACATCGACATGAGAGGAACACATTGACTGCCTCCTGCACAACCCCGACCAGGGCTGGGGACAAACCACAACCAAGGTACGTGCCCTTGACCAGAATCAAACCTGTGACTCATCGGTACACGGGCCGATGCTCTAACCACTGAGTCAAACTTGTCAGGAGTATGCTGAGTATTTTTGTATTTTATCTTCTGTAACTATTGATTCATACTTGCTGTTTACTTTGCTATTGGTGTAGGGGTGGGGGGCAGCAGTATTTTTTCCTTATTGATTTCTAGGAACTCTTTATATAGACTAGATAGTAACAGTTTATCACTTGTTGCAAATATTTTCTCTCAGCTCATCACTGGTCTTATTAACTCGTCTGTGGTGTTTTTGTTGTACAGAAGTTTAAAATTTTTATGTAATCAAACCTCAAGCATTTTCTGTTATAGCTTCTGGGTTTTATTTAGCTTGGGGAGATGTTCCCCTCCACCCCTCATTTTTTCTGGACTTTGTTCTCATCAAACCCTAATGCAGGCTCCTAGCCACTGGGGGAAATTCCTTTGTACTTACCACAGTAATAACCTGCTCCCCTGCCTGTAGGCTTTGCATATCTCATTCCCTCCCTGATGTTCCTTTAAAACTGAGTTCCAGTGTCACCTCCTCCAGGAAGCCTCTGCTCAACCCCACCCCACTCTGGTTACTGTTCCGTCCCTTTTTCGGCTGTTTGTCCCAGCTTAGGTGCTTGGCAGGCTGCTCATTTGTTGGAACATAGTGTTGCTTGTAAGTATTTGTTAGGGCTCTTACTGTGAGCCAAATGTTTTGCATGTATTGCATCTCCCCAACCTTGTATGTATTATTATCAACATCACTCCCATCTTGTAGGGTTGGGGAGGGAAGACTGGGACACTTTCCCATGGTCACACATCGAGAGGATAACCCCAGACACAGACAGTCTGACGCCAGGGCCTGGTCCCTTGGCCACTGTCTTAAATGTCTCATACTGCTGCCCTAACAAACTGCCGAAAATGTAGTGTCTTAAACAGTACAGATTTAGCATCTTGGAGTTCTGTAGGTCAGAAGTCCAGAATGAGCCTTCGTGGGCTGACACCAGGTGCCGGCAGGGTGCTTTCTGGAGGATCTAGGGAGGCAGCCACTGTCCGGCGCCTAGAGGCGGCCTGCCTTCCTGAGACTGGTTCCCTCCCATGTTCCAAGCCAGCAGTGGCCGGCGGAGCCCTCTGCTGCCTCCTCCCTGGTTTTCCCTCTTCCGCCTCTGTCCTCCCCATTTAAGGACACTTATGATTGCACTGGGCCCACCCAGATGGTCCAGGGCGACCTCCCGTCTCTAGGTCAGCTGATCAGAACCATAATCCTCTGCACCTTAATGTGTAATATGTAACATAACATATTCATAAATTCCAGGGGTTAGGACCTGAGCACCTTTGGGGGGTTGGTGGGAGGGTGGGGAGTAGTCAGCCTCCACAACCCTTCCATATGCTTCTCCGGTCCTCAGCCTCCTGCCTGTACCCCCAGGGTTCATCCTGCCTCACCCCTCAGAGGCTGTGGGTTGGACGGGTACCTCAGAATCACCCAGAGGCTGGTGTAAACCCAGACTGCTGTGCCCACTCCTGGAGTTTCTCATTCAGTACTTCTCAGGCAAGGACTGAGCATTTGCAGACTAGATTCACATATCCAAGTTTTCTAGTAACTGAATCAAGCACCCCGTTTTGAATTTAAATTGGTTAGAATAACATAAAATTAAAAAATTCAGTTCCTCAGACATACCACATTTCAAGCGCTCAGTAGCCACACGTGACCAGTGGCAACTGTATCAGCCAAAATGGTCCCATACAGTGCCCAGCATATAGAATAATCTGGTTGAGGGACTCAGGCAGGGACAAGCTAATATCTATGACGTTGTTTAAAGAAAGGGTCAGGGCAAGTCTCAACCCCCGGGGAAGTTTCAGAACCTCCCTGGCAAGCCCTGCGCCCTGCAGGGACGGGCTGGCACGTTTGAAGGGGCCACCACCACTCAGCTTCAGCCAGCTGTTGTCTCGTAGGGACAAGGGTCCCAGGATAACATCTCTTTTGAATTTTTTTTTTTTTTTTTTTTGAGAATGTTGGAACTAGAGGATTTTAAAGTGTGAGACCTCCTCATGTTTATTTATTTACTTATTTATTTATTTTCCATCCTCACCTGAGGACATTTTTTTTTCTATTTTCAAACAGAGTAGGAGAGAGGGAGCGAGAGAAACATCGATGTGAGAGGGACACATCGACTGGTTGCTTCCCGCACAACCCCGACCAGGGTCAGGGACAAACCGTAACCGAGGTACATGCCCTTGACTGGAATCGAACCCGCGACTCACTGGTCCGTGGGCCGATGCTCTAACCATTGAGCCAAAGCAGCCAGGGCTCATGTTCGAATAATGGCAAGCTATTTGAAATGTGCTCAAATTCAGTGAGGTGGCCCCTCTGCCACGTCAGATGGAGGTCGGATGATCCTGATCTCCCGGCTGGGAACATTTGTCGTCTCAGAGGTCACGCGCAGTACCTCGGTCTCCTCCAGTCATCTCAGAAATGCGGGCTGCCCCTCCCCGAGTGCCACGTGAGAATCTCGATGCAACCTGTCCATTCCCACCCCCTCCTGCAAACGCCTGTGCAATTCTCTGAACCCGGCCCCAGACAGACGCTCCCAAACGTGCTTCCAGCCCTGGCTGTGCAGCGCGATCGCTGGGCAGCTTCAAGCCACGCCGACGCCCGGCTCCCGGCTCCCGGTGCCGGCTCCCGGCTCCCGGCTCCGGCTCCCGGCGCCCGGCTCCCGGCGCCCGGCTCCCAGCTCCCGGCTCCCGGCTCCCGGCTCCCGGCTCCCGGCTCCCGGCTCCCGGCTCCCGGCGCCCGGCGCCCGGCTCCGGCTCCCAGCGCCCGGCTCCCGGCTCCCGGCTCCCGGCTCCCGGCTCCAGGCTCCAGGCTCCAGGCTCCCGGCGCCCGGCGCCCGGCGCCCGGCTCCCGGCTCCCGGCTCCCGGCTCCCGGCTCCCGGCTCCCGGCTCCGGCTCCCGGCGCCCGGCTCCCAGCACCCGGCTCCCAGCGCCCGGCTCCCGGCTCCCGGCTCCGGCGCCCGGCTCCAGGCTCCCGCTGCCAGTGCCTGTGCTGCGGCTGGTCTGGGCGTTGCCGGGCGCTGGGACTTTGAAAAGCAGCTGGGTGATTCAAATGCACGGTCAGAGTTGAGAGTCACTGGCCCATGGGCCTGGTCGCCACACCCAGAGTACAGCTCCTTGGCTGGTAGGTCTGGCATGTCTCTGGCTTCGCCCACCTGGACCAGCGGCAGGGATCCTCCACACCTGTGCCTTCCTCTGTCTCCTGGCTCAGCCTCAGATCTGATTCAGGAAGCTGAAGGACGGAGATTATATTTCAAAATGCTTATATCCTTGTGGTCTACAACACAAAATAGTCATGCTTGAAGGTTCTGTGACCCAGAGATCATCCCTGGTGGGACTGTGTGGGGAAAGGTGGCGAGCATCACTGAACAATTCGGAGAACGAGCCCTCTGCCTGAATGAGCCGGTCCTGCTGTCCTTGCCTTCCAGGGATTTTAGGAACTCGGTGCAGATGACACCGAAAAATGTAAACACAGAATTTGCTTTTTGTAATAGCTCATTCCTGCCCATCCCCACCCCATCTCCACAGGGATTGCTTCATCGGTGGCAGGGTTGCTGGGCACTGGTGTTCAGGTTGTACATTGCATAATATGCTGTTACATCCAAAGGTGCACTGTCCACATCACGGTCATGTACTAAGTTTCATGAGAGTGTCTGTGGGTGTGGAGAATCCAGACTTCCTGGCAAGTCCTAAGCAGCAGAGGGGAGTCCCTCCTTCATAAGCCCACGTTGGCACACATGACCATGTACACGTTCATGGGAGAGTAAGGACCTCCACATTCCCTTGCACACCCATGAGCACATGGCTGTGCCCTGAGGTTGCCTTTCCACCTTTGTTCTCAGAGGATTCTCATGCATCACTTGACTCAGAACCTGACGTGTCGTTTCATCCGGAGGTTGGGGATAGGGTGGGACATGGAGTGTGCACCCAGCATCTGGGAATGTGTGTGAGTGGGAGGAGAGGGCCCACTGCTCCTCTGGCTGAGCTGTTTGGGTTGTGCAGTAATACACCGTCCCTGTCAGCTACTGCTGTGTAACAAATGATCCCAAGCTCAACAGCAATCATTTATAAAAGCAGCGTGCATCATTCATGCCCTGCGTCTGATGGTCAGCGGGGGGTTCGCTGAGCTGACCTCGGCTCTGCTGGTGGCTCCATGTCAAGCTGTGGGTCTAGCTGAACTAGCTCTGTCTGCTTTGGGCTCTGGTCTGTGCTGTGTGTGTTCCTCCTGGGATCCAGGCTGCAGCCATCCAGGCATAGCTCTTCCCATGGTGCTGGGAGGTGCAAAAGGGCCAAGCCCTGCCACACAGGCACATGCCATGCCTTGGCCTGGCTCATGCTGCTAACATTCCATTGGCCAAAGCACATCAGCTGCCCAAAGCCCAAGTCAATGGATGTGGGAGGGGAGCAGCAGCCTCTGCCTCTAGTGGGAGGAAAGGCAAAGTCACATGGCAAAGGCCTTCATAGGGAAGGATCAAGAATTGAGAACAGTACTTTGATGCATCCCACGCTAACATACTGAGAGGCAGCATAAGCTGTACACTGAGAACGCTTTGTTGCGAAGACATTTTCAATCACTGTAAAATATAAAACTAGGACCCCAAATAACTCTGGTTCCCACCAAAAGCCTCCTTCTGCAGCCCAGGGACCAAACAGTGGAAAGGCTGAGGTCTCTTTTTTTTTCCTTCTTGCACCTTTGCCTAGGACCCCTCTGAAGTCAGGGAGGGTCCTAACGGCATGACCAGGTTCCTTTCGGCATTCAGCATTCCATGGTCCTTGTGTCACACTGAACCGGAGGCTGGTGTCAGCACCGCCTCACATCGCCTCTGACACAACCCAGCACCTGGAGCACTGGCTGGTGGTGTTGATTTCCTGAGGGTTTGGAGAGGAGACAAAAGACAGGGGCACATGGCACACCATGCCGCCGTTCCGCCCGTGGTGACCATCACTGACAGTCAACTCGTCCCCTCCTGTCCCTCCTTTCTCTTCACCCCCAGCTCCTCACCTGCCCCCGTGCTCCCCCATCAGCCAAGGAAAGCGTGGCAGTTCCCCAAAAGTGACCACCTGCCCCTCCTCCAGCATGCCCCACTGGGGAGTTACCCTGATCATCTTGCCCCAATAGATGATTCTCCAACAATTATCCCGAGATGGGGTGAGGGGGATCCTCAGGAGGCAGAGCAGCCTGTGGCCCATGGGACAGGGAGAGGGAGCTGAGCTGGTAAGAGGCAGAGCTGGGGCTGAGTTCAGGCTGGTGGCTGTTCCTCCCCAGTCACATGCTGCATCCAACCAGGAGGGAAACAAGTCACAGTTGGGGTTGGGGGTTGGGGGGCAGTTGCATGAGAAGCTTACTGCATAGTGGTTGAGAACATGGGCCATCAAGAGAAACTTCCTGGGTTCAAAGTTCAGTCCAGGTAACCTCAAACAATTAATTTCTGTGTGCCTCTGTTTTCTCATCTGTAATTGAAAAAAGTAATAGGAACTTGTGAGCATTGCATGGGATCATCCATATAAAGCAGTGTTTTCAACCAGGGCCGTTTGGTCCCCCAGGGGACATTCGGCCATGTCTGGAGACATTTGGGATTGTCACAACTAGGAGGGATGCTTTTGTCGTCCAGTGGGTGGAAGCCAGGGGTGCTGCTAAGCACCCTACAACGCACAGGACAGCCCCTTGGGACAACACATGCTCTGACCTGAAATGTCACTCGTGCCCGGGTGAGGACCCTGGGGCCATGTTCAGAGCAGCACCTTGCACGGCGTCAATGATAAGGTGTTACCACGTTCAGTGCCAGCCTGTGTTGGCGTCACTCTCTCGCCATGGCCACATGGCCTGTGCTTATGACTAGAGCCTCTCCTCGTAGCCTCTAACGTTCATGATGAGGAGAGTCATGATCATCATTATTATTATAGCAGTTCCTATTTCTTGTGCACCTGATATAGGCTGGATGTTTTGCCAGGCGTCTAATTTACATTTCTTATGACCCACACAGTGAGCCCCCGCCCTGATCCCCACTCTGCAGAGGAGATGGAGGCTTAGGGACGCAGAGGGAACTCAGCCTCTGTTTAACTCGGGAAGGCCACGCCCACGGCCATGCCCACGGCCACGCCCACAGCCATGCCCTTTCCTGTGACCCGTCAGTATCCTCAGAGCTAGGGGGCGACAGCAAGGGCAGGCGCTCTGGGAGGACTGGGGCCGTCCTAGAGCCCAGCCGCCACTTAGAGGGCAAGTTGGCCAGGCTGAGCGGAGGAGGCCGGGCCACGCCTCCGCCGGCTCGTCCCGCCCGCTGTGCCGCATTCCTGGGCCCTGGGTCACGGGCCTGGGTTTCTCCCCCGCCTTCCAGCTGCTGCTTTCGCCCCACGATCCTCTGATTCCTGGGGTCTGCTGGGATCCCACAGACGTCAGGATCGTCTTCCAGAGCTCCTATCCCTACCCGTTTCTTCATTTGACTGTTACGGAACTGAAGTTCAGAGAAAGAAAGGGACATGTCCAGTCACACAGAGTGAATAGGACGCTTGCCAGGAGCCAGGGCCGGCGGGGCCACTGCCGCCGCCTGAGGTCACCTGGAGGGAGAATGAGCATGTGTGCGCGTGTGTGAGTGTGTGTGTGTGTGTGTGTGTGTGTGTGTGTGTAGAAAGGCTTTGCATTCTGGAAAGCTCTGAGCAGCCATCTGGCTTGGTGATGTATGTCAACCACTGGCTGGGCTCAGTCCCCTCTGGCCACTTCCTGCAGGACAGGAGCTGGAGGCTGCTCACTGGCTGGGCAAGTCTCTTGTCCTGTCTGAATACCAGGTGGGCAGCACCCGGAAGCCATGTATGGGTATCGAGCTAACATTTCTGGAGCATTTCCTGTTTCAGCAACTTTGAGTAGTAGCTTTCAACAACTGGCTGCTGTTGTTGAAAATAACTATTTGCTGATGGAATGAAGTACCTCTTTTTTTTTCTAATTGATTTCTTTTAGAGAGAGAGGAAAGGAGAGGGGAGAAGAAAGGGGAGAGAGGGAGAGAGAGATCGATGTGAGAGAGAAGCATCTATTGGTTGCATTCCGTTCTCGCCCTAACCAGGAATCGAACCAGCAATCCTTCAGTGCATGGGACAACGCTCAGCCAACTGAGCCACACCGACCAGGGCAGGAATGAAGTAACTCTTAGACCACACTGCCCCAGGTGGTCTCCAGGTAAAGATGAGGAAACTGAGGCTGGCCAGGGTCACGGCTCCCCAAGGTTACGTCACTAATAAATGACAGACCTAGGATTCAAAGTCAGGAGCCAAAGTTCTTAACTTCTGAACGTATGCATCTGGTTATCTCGGGCTTAGTGGGCATGTCGTAGCACTAAGTAAATGCCTAAAAACAAAGTTACAACCGGAGACAGTTCGCCGCGCTGTGCCTTTAAGATGGGTGCGCTTTTCCGCACACGCAATACATCAATGGAACGTTAAAAACAAGTGGGCTCTGTCTGTGAAGCTCGGAACAGACTCTGGATGTGCTGAGGCCCCTTCTCTGGCTAAACGGGGGCTTGTCGCCGTCCTGCAAAATGTGGTCCTGGAACAATAAAACCACGGTTGGGGTTTTATTTTTTATTTCCGTTCTTTCCTGCGCCCTGTCTGATCTCCTCAAAAAATTCACCCAATGCAATGATTGCTCTCCTCTCGCTGCTTAGCTCTCAAAGCGGTGACGCAGTTAATAACTTGTGTTTTCGTTTACTCACTGCGGGTTTTCAAATAGTCCAGATAAACACACAGATGCTGGTAATTTCCAAGCGAGTGACAAAGCCACTGAGGAAGCCGAGCTGTGCACCAGCATGGGGTAACGACAGATTCACAGGCAGCCTCCTGACTAGCAGTTTTCCCAAAAAGCATAAATAGAGCAGAACAGCCAACTTGGTAATTAGCTGGGAATCGGTCTCCAGTTAAGCGTCTGCTCGTCGAAAACGGCCGAGCGGGTGCCCGGGGAGAGGCCGTGTGCCCTGCCTCTTCCTCCGAGCCCCGGCAGCCCTGAGATTTCCTTGCATGATCACATCTGAGTGTGCTTTGGGATGGAAGCGTTTATAATTTGCAGTCAAGCTCAGTATGTGGGCAGGACAGTTGGGGAGAAGGCACAAGCCAGGGTCTGTGGGCAAGGTGCTGGCAGGACAGCCACGTGCCAAATGAACATGGGGCCCTTGTTCAAAAATTATCAAGAATATCAACACGATGCTAGCAGAGCACTAACCCAAGCATGAGGCCCTAAGCAACACTGCACAAGTCATGCATCTATGATGCTGGCCTGAGCGCTGATCCCACCTCCAGAAGTTGGGGGAACCTCTATGGATGGGGTCTCAAGTTGTGGGTAAAATACAGCCTCAGGGACTTCAGGGCATAGAATCCCATAAGACGGAGGCCAGGCAGGCAGCAGGAGCAAAATTAACTCCCTGTCCTGGGCTGCAGGAACAAAAACAAACTAGATCCAATCGAACAATCATTTTCGAAAGACAATTTGGCAAGAAATACTTTGCTCCAGAAATTCTGCTTCTAGCACCCTGTCTTCTACGGTTACCTCTGTGCAGAGGGACAGGCCATAAATACAATGATGCTTCTCGCAGGCTTGCTTATAATACTGACAAATGGAGACACCCAAGCACCTGTCAAAGGGGGTGGATTAAGAGTCATGCTGTACACCCAGAGGAGGATATTTCAGCAAAATGCACTGTGTGGGGGACACTCTTGTGAGTCAACTGCTCAATGGTATTCTCTAGGGCTCAGTTTAAAAAAATTTTTTTACTCTTAAGAGCATTTAATATACAATATTAAAATCAGAATCCGCCAGGCCAGTGTGGGTCAGTGGACTGAGCATCGTCCCATGGACTCAGGTCCCTGTTTGATTCAGGTCAGGGCACATGCCCGGGTTGCAGGCTCGATTCCCACTGGGGGGCATGCAGGAGGCAGCCAATCAACGTTTTTCTCTCATCGATGTTTCTATCTCTCTCTCTCCCTTCCTCTCTCTTTATATCCTGAAGGAGCAATGAAGTATAAACAACACTGCACCCTGTTATCAGGCATCTGACGGCCGTTCACTCGAGATTCTGCGGTTTTAAGTTTTTTCTTTTATTGCTGATCTAAGCCTGCCTGGACCCCACTGTGTGACCACCAGCTCCTGGAGGAGAGTTGGTGGCCCAGGTCCAGAGCAAGCTGTATCTGTATCCCAGAATCCCCACCAGAGTCCGGAGAGTTTCCTTCCTCGGAACAGTTCCTGTGGCTGGAGGAAAGTGCACAATGGTTTCTTTGTTTTACTTCTGAATAACAGCTCTATTGACACGTCATTGATGTACTCATAACTGACCCAGTTCAAGCGTACAGTCGAATGGTTTTTAGTATATTTACAGAGTGGTGCAACCCTCGTCACAATCGATCTTAGAACACTTTCGTCACTGGTCACCCCCGAAGACACGCCGTGCCCCGTAACAGGCACTCACACAATGGTTCTTAATCCAAACGGACTGGAACCTGTTTCTGTGACTGGGCTGGGCTGGGGTCACGTCTGCTCTGGGGGTAAGGGGAAAGATGTTGGGAAGGCGGGCTCCATGTCCACCCACTCCACTGCCCCGGGGCATTGTGATCCCCCCCCCCCCACGACACTGATGCCCTCCGGCAGGTGCCTGGTTCTGAGTGAGACACGCTTTCCCGTCTCACCAAGTCTCATTTTAAGACGGTCTCCAGGGCAACACCACGGGCCAGATCTCTGGTAAAAGGGACGCAGTGGTCAGGATTGGGGAAGCCCAGTCTTAGCAGAGAGGACAAAGTGTGCAAAGACGCAGAGGTCTGAGAAGGACGGGAGGACTTTCAGACTCGTAGCTGAAAAGCCAGTTCACACGGGAAACGGGAAACGCGTTCCATGCATCTCTCACCTCTAGTGATTCCTGCTTATATTCTTCGCTTTACTGTTAAGTGCATAAAGGTTCCTAACTGTCAGAGGTTCTTCGTGGATTTGCCCCTCCCCCTTCATCTGGAAGTGACAGCGATATGTTTGTCCTTTTTGTTAGTGTTGACCCAATATTTGATCCATATATTTTTACTTTTAATTTTTGCTCTGTTGACTTGTGTTTTTTCTCCAGCTTTATTGACATATAATTGACATAGAACACTTATGTAAATTTGTGTACAGTGTAATTATTGATACCCTTCTATATTGTGAGATGATGACCACAAAAAGGTTAGTTAACACATCCATCACCTCACATGACTCTGTGTGTGTGTGTGTGTGTGTGTGTGTGTGTGTGTGTGTGTGTGTGGTGAGAACCTCTCAGATCTACTCTCTTAGCAACTTTCAACTGAAAAGGCAGTATTTTAACCATAGTCACCATGCTGTACATCAGGTGCCCGAAATTATTCATTGTCTAAATGGAAGTTTGCATTCTTTGGCCAACATCTCATTTCCTCTCCCCCCCACCCCCGCATCCACTATTTTACTCTGTTTCTGTGAGTCTGGCTTTTTTAGGGTCCACACATAAGTGAGATCACACAGTATTTGTCTTGCTCTGTCTGACTTATTTCACTCAGCATAATGCCTTGAAGGTCCATCCATACTGTCACAAACGGCAGAGTTTCCTTCTTTTTGTGGCTGAAAACATTCTAGTGTATATCTTTTACACCACGTTTTCTTCATCTGTTCACCCACGATGGGCATTTGGGTTGTTTCTGAGTCTTGGCGATTGTGAATAAGGCTGCAGTGAGCACAGGGGAGCAGACATGTCTTCAGAAGAGCGACTGTAATTCTTTTGGATATATATACACCCAGAAGTGGGATTGCTGGATCACACGGTAGTCCCATTTTTTTCACTTTTTGAGGAACTTTCATATCATTTTCCACAGTAGCTGTAACTTTTACACTCCCACCAACAGCGCACAAGGGTTCCCTTTACCCCACATCCTTGCCAACACTCGATATTTCTTGTCTTTTTGATAATAGCCATTCTAACAGGTGTGAGGTGACATCTCATTGCGGTTTTAGTTTGCATTTCCCTGCTGATTAGGGTAGGCGTGTTTTCTTTTTTTTAAGCAGAAATGAATACCTTTTTTCTTTTTATTGAATGTATTGGGGTGACAGAGGTTAATAAAATTATATAGGCCTCAGGTGTATCATTCTATAAAACATCAGCTATACATTGTATTGTGCGTTCACCGCCCCAAGTCAGGTCTCCTATGAATGACTTTTTAAAAAGCCAAACTGAGTCTTTTTTTTAACGGGGCAGTTCCAGTCATCTCTGCTTGTTGTTTTCTTTGCTTTTTGTCTGTTTCCAGATGGAATACGGGATTTGTTTCATAATCCTGCCTGGGATCATTACAGAACTCAAGTATCTGTAGACTTTGCAGAACATACTTTTTTCCTATTTGAAGAAAGTAGGCATCGATGTCCTCTCTCTGATGACATGAGGCGGTTTGTGATCTGTTTTGCTGATGTGTCTCCGTGTCTCTGGGGATCCCAATCCGCCATTTCTCAGGAAGTCTGGGCAGCAGCACGGAAATGTTATCCCCAAGCTCATTCGAAGCCCCAGAATAGCCTTTATCTGGGCCAAGAGACTAACACTGTCTATTCCGGCATGATTTGCACAAAGCGGAATCGAACAGACTGCAGAAGAGGAGCTGAGGGCATTCGGGGCTAAACCACATGGCTGAACCAGGAGAGGCTGGAGCTGGGACCTGGAAAACCCGCTGTGATTGTTCCCTCCCTCGCCACGCTGCGGAGGGTCCCCTCTCTGCTTCTCTTAGGGGATGGCTGCTGGGACCCCGCCATTTCCACATGGCTTCCCTGGGCACGTACCTGACACTGACCCCCTCAATCTCAAACCTTGAGAGAGTCTGACTGGCTCGTGTGATGGCTGGTACTTCTGTGATCTCTACTGTGGTCTGCTCGGATCTGGCCGAGGAAAGCAGGGGACGAGGGGGTCACATGTTGTAAACAGAGCAACCAGGGCTACGGAATTCAGATTCACAAACAAGGTGTGTGTGGGAAGAGATCGCTGACATTTGGGGTAAAAATTCAGTGAGATGAGTCAGGGGCTGCAGTGTAATTTCCTCACGCGTCCTGGTGTTGAATTTCCTCTATCAGTGTTGACTTGACCACATGTAGGTCTGAGATTATTCGATTTGCCCCAGAAAGTAGAAAAGGCAGAGCCGTCTGGCCCTTTCTCCGTCCTCTGCAGCATCCTTTGTTGCCACGTGATTCTGGGAGGGCGAAGGGTAACCTGGACAATTTGCTGCGACTCGTCCCGTGTCTGTCACTCCTGAGAAGCCTGCTGGGGACGCCCACCCCGCTCCCAGAGGCCCCAGGCAGGTTTCTGGACAACCACGAAGCCTCAGGGCACTCAGAACTCTGCCTGACTTTTCTCCTCCCTCCCGCTTGCTGCAGCTCTGGCCCCGCGTCAGGCCCCACGAATCAGCTCCCGCAGAAGAAGCCCCTCCGGTCCTGCCCCGCTGAGTGCTCCCACTCCCGGCTGTCCTCGGAGGAGAGCTTGTCCATGGATGGCTTTTGGATGGAGGTGGAGCGGATCCAACAGAGGGATGAGCTGAGGGAAGAGGATGGCAGCGGGGGCGAAGGCCGGCCACCCGAGGGTGAGGAGCCTGGCGGGGGCTGCTGGGCGGAAGGGAGGCGCTCGGTGCAGGGGGCACGAGGGCGAGGTCCAGGCTCGAATCAGAACACGGAGGGGCTGTATCTCTGGGACTGTGGCGGCATCTTCTTCACGGGTCTCCCGGCTCCACCCGTGTTCCCTGCTGTCATAATTAGATTATGTCCCTCCTGAGATTAGGTCATTCACACATGTCTAAGTGCCTCTTCCTTGCCAGGCACTGTTCTAGGCACCGGGGACACCACAGTGAACACGAAACAGTGCCCCCCGTGGGGCTGACATTCCAGTGGAATTCTAAGTCCTCTGTCAGCGTCCCCAGCGTCTCCCCACCTCTCTCAGAGTGTCCGTCATCTATTCCTGCATGACGAACCCTGCAAACTTAGCGGCGTAAAGCAGCTGTTGTTGTTATTATTATTATCACTGCTGTTCTCACAGTTTCACAGGGCTCAGCTGGGCAGTTCTAACGCCAGGACGCTCATGCAATTACAGTTAGATGGTGGCCAGGGCTGGGGTCCTCTCAAAGGACTTCTCATTCCTGTGTCTGCTAGTGGGTGTGACGGTCAGCGGGGCCTCATCTGCGACGGTCACCTGGAGTGCTCACTCTTTGCTTCTGTGTGTGGCATGGGCGTCCTCACAGCAAAGCAACTGGGTTCCCAGAACAGGAGCAGAGAGACAGAGAGAACCGGGCAGAAGCCAGCGGGCCGTTTATGACGGGGCTTTGGGCGACAGGCGGCCTTACTTCTGCTACATCCTGTCTCCCTGTGTCCAGCCCATATTCCAGGGGCAGGGAGTCAGACCCCACTTCTCGGTGGGCTGAGTGTCAAAGATTTTGGGGACATGTCACAGCGTAGGAGGCTTTACAAAACCGGCCCCAGACCCCTCTGCCTCATGTTCTCCCATCCTCTTCCCATCTCTCGGCTTCTGCCACGCCGCTCGGGCCTCCCACTTCTGCCTCAGAGCCTCCGCCCGCGCTGTTCCCTCTGCCTGGAGCACCCTTCCCCGGGGATCTGCCCGGCCTGTTCTTTCCGATCAGGACGGGCTCAAATGTCACCTCCGCGGAAATCTTGACTTCCCTAAGTAAAACAGCACCCGGCCCCTCCCTCTCGCCCTTTGCCCCACTTTATCCCTTCCCAGAGCACTTGTCCCCCTGACAGGACAAAGTGCATTTCTCTGGGCGCTTGTCCCCCAGCAGAAGGTCAGCTCGGCGCGGTTAGGGCGTTGTCCGCCCCTGCTGTGCCCTCGGGGCCCAGAGCAGAGCCCAGTGCATTCTGGTACCCTGTCGTACCTGTTCAGTGCGCGCGGGAATGAGAAGGATCGGCACAGAGACCTTGGTCTGGAGTGTAACTCAGCTGTGCGAGCCCGTGGTACGCGACACGTGTGGTCGTGTGGGAGGCTCCCATCTCCTCGGGGCCTGATCCGTGATACAGAGGTGGTTTTCGGAGATGCCCGCCACTGCAGGTCACCTGCCTGGCCTCGGGTTACGGCCAGCAATCTAATTCAAACAAAACAGAGGGAATGGGGCCAGGGTGGAACAAGATTCCTGCTGAGGCAATGGACTGAAGACAGGAGCTCTTAGACCCACAGCAGCGGGAGCCTCTGGGTGGCGCAGAGCCAAGCTGTTAATATGGTCGTCGTTTTCCATGAACTCCTGCGTGTGGCAGGTGATGGTGGGTGCTTCACCTATGGTTGGGATAGTGTTTTCTTTCATTGTTTATTTGTTTGTTTTTGTTAATCCTCACTCGAAGATGTTTTTCCACCGATTTTTTAGATAGAGTGGAAGGGAGGCAGGGAGGGAGACAGAGAGAGAAACATTGATGTGAGAGAGACACATAGATGGGTTGCCTCCTGCACAGCCTTGACCAGGGCCGGGGATCGAACCTGCAACCCAGGTACATGCCCTTGACCAGAATCGAACCTGAGACCCTTCAGTCTGCATGATAAGGTTTCCTTTTAAAATAGATTTAAGTGAGTCCTGGCCGGTTTTGCTCAGGGGTTAGAGCATCAGGCCACAGACCAAAGAGTAGCGGGTTCGATTCCAGTCAAGGGCACGTACCTTGGTTGCGGCTCGGTCCCGGCTCTGGTTGGGGTCGTGCGGGAGGCAGCCAGTCAATGTGTCTCTCTCGCATCAATGGTTCTCTCTATATATATCTCTTCCTCCTACTCTGTCTGAAAATAAATAAAAAAAAATCCTCAGGTGAGAATAAAAAAATTTTTTTTAATAAATAAATTAAATTAGATAGATTTAAGTGAAAATGTACGTGATGATTAGGAAAAATTGTTTAGTAAATAATTGTACCAGACGACTTAGATACAGATACAAATGATAGGGGTGGCAGGTGTGCATTTCAGGTAGCGGGAGGAAAACCGGTCCTGGTGTCCCAGCAGAACCAGAACCAGTGCCTTCCCAGCTGCACACATTAGGGGAGGACCCACAGAGCTGTGGCTGCCCCGGCGCCAGCGTTCGTTTGGCTCCCACGCGCAGCGGGAAACACTGGATGAAAACTTCTGTGTCTGGCTCATCTGCACAACTCAGGCTGCCGTCAAAGCAGCTGTGATACTTGAACCACCAGCACCTGGTTGACTAATTGGTTAAACTGGGCACAGCTAAATACACGCCACCAATCAGCTCACACGTGGGTGCAGCTTCCTCCCCGAGTTCTCATCTGTTCTCCCCATAATAAGGGAACTTACCGGTGTTTCCCACGTGTGACCTGAAGACTCTGTTGTATGAGAGTGATGTGGGCGGGGAGGCGGGGGTTCACGTCCAGGTTCCCAGATCCTGAGCCTGAACCCCTGGGGCAGGACCTCTGGAGATGGGACCCAGGAACCTGCAGTCTCCACATGTCCCCACAACTTGCACAACTTTGCTGTAGGACCACGACAGCTTCCTTACAAAGCTCATTCAGGGGATTATTGCAACACAAATCAGATCTCGAATAGGGTGAGACTTTGCAAAGGGAAAATCCAATGGCTGGTCCACGCTCTCCGCGGCTGGGCCCACGTGACCCTGTGGGGGTCTCTGTCAGATTTGGGAGGGGGATAAGTTCACTGCCAAATTCCAGAGTCAGGACATCCAGGAGCCCTTCCCCAGCCTGCTGTTCCCAAGAGGATGTGATTCCATAGGCTTAAATCCAGAGACTGGTTAATACCCCCAAATTCTCAGATATTTTGTTAGATCTCCTCCCCATGGAAGAGTGTGGTTGGTGTTAGTGGGTCTCATGATCAGATATGTGGATGTTTTGTGCATCCATGTGAGTGTGTGTTTCTGCATGTGGCTTTGGTTAGTGTGTGTGGCTGTGTGTGTTCATCTGGGTGGTCTCCCTCTGTTGGCAGAAGGAGAAACTGAGTCCCAGTGGCTGCAGGACGCAGGCCTGTCGGACCTCCTCGGTGGCCTGGGTTTGGACAGTCATCACCGGGAGCTCCTGTCCACCCTCACACAGACCCAGGTGGCTGCAGTGTGCCGCCGGCTGGACATCTACACCCGCTCAGCCCGAAGGCGCCACAAGGCACCTGTCAGAGATGTCAGGGACATCTTTGGGGGCCTCAGTTCAGGGGTAAGTCAGTGGCAGAAGGGTGGCTGAGGCCCTGTGTGCCTGGGCCCATTGTTATCCACCACATTCTAAGTGAAACAGTGATTCCCTTGCATGCCACTGTGTCCCCATGAGGTCTGTCTGCTGTGTACGCCAGTGTGCATCTGCCTGTTGCCACTGCGTGTCCTTGGGTGGGCCTGAGAGCTTAGGTTCTCGCTATGAATAACTATTATCAGTACAATTATAATACTTTTTATTGCAGTTTGTATAACCTGCTGACACTTGTAACCTGACAGGTTACAGGCATTTGATTCTTTCTTGGAATATTCTGAAGTGGCATAACACGTGCTTAGTACGCTGGGCATCGAAGGCAGACAGACCTGGGCCCCGTGCCCACTCCCCTCTCAGCAGCTTCAGCTGCTCCGTCCGTGAAGACGGGGTCATGAATGACTTGTGTTTCCCAAAGTTGAGAAATAGAACTAACTGGAAATTGTCTATAATTTGCTTAGGAAATATCTTCAGAGAATGGGGATTCCGGTCTGAAATGGACCCAGCTCGGTTCCAGGACTCCTGAGGCTCTTCCAGGTAAGTGGCCTTCATCTTCCGGGGCCTGGCACCACCCAGGCCGCACACCGGCTGCTCTGAGCACTGCTCTCTGCCTGCTGGTTCCCTGCCTTCCCACTGGGGGGCAGCACGAGGAAGTCCCAAGGGACAAGGTGGGACCTGAGTGGGGTTTCCCATCAGACCTGTGGACCTTAGCCTGGAAAAGCACTTCCTGGGGCAATGGGCCTTAGCTGGGAAACTACTTCCTGGGGCAATGGGCCTTAGCTGGGAAACTACTTCCTGGGGCATTGGGCCCTAGCTGGGAAACTACTTCCTGGGGCATTGGGCCTTAGCTGGGAAACTACTTCCTGGGGCAATGGGCCTTAGCTGGGAAACTACTTCCTGGGGCAATGGGCCTTAGCTGGGAAACTACTTCCTGGGGCAATGGGCCTTAGCTAGGAAACTACTTTCTGGGGCAATGGAACTGATTCCTAATGGTATTGATTTGATCCTGAGGTTTATTTATTTATTTATTTAGTCAATTCTCATCTGAGGATATTTTTTTCCACTGAGTGTTAGAGAGAGTGGAGGGGAGCTAGGGAAGGGGAGGAGAGAGAGAAACAGGAATGTAGGAGAGACACATGGATTGATTGCCTCTTGCACCTGTCCCCACCAGGGCCTGGGGCTGAACCTGCAATCCAGGCATGTGCCCTCAGCTGGGAATCAAACCCGCGACCCTTTGGGCCAACGCTCTAACCACTTAGCCACACCAGCCAGGGCATGATCCTGGGGTTTGGAGCCTGAGAAATCCTTCCTGGGGCAAAGGGCCTGAGTCCTCAGCTTAAGAACTTGCTTCCTGGAGTCATGATCTCAGCCCCCTAATCTTAGGCAATTGTCACTGAGTGTACTTGGCCTGAGCAAGGGCACGAGCCTGAGAAATTGGTCCCTGGGGCTCGGGGCAGGAGGAGACAGGGAGGGGGCAGGTCCTGAAGCCTCTCTGTTTTGTCTCCCTGGCAGCAGCCGAGCCCGAGGGGCCGCAGGCCCAGGCTGGGAGGGAGGAACCCTTCGACATGGACTCCGCCTATTCCGAGCAAGCGGTACTGCTGCTGCAGAGGGGCCGGCAGCCCCCAGGAGGCACCTGTGCCTGGAGCAGGCGGTCCCTGCCGGTGAGCGCTGCCCCAGGGCTGGCGGCCAGCCCCCATGGCCACTGCTCTCTACTCGGAGATCTGCAGTTGCCTCTACTCCGCTGTTCAAGTGCTTTCACCCACTCAAGTAGAATTTTTCTATTTATTTGGAAATAATTTTAGTCACAAGAAGTTACAGAAATAGTAGAGTTTCCATTAGTTCCTCCCATGGATAGTATCTTAAGTGACCATTAAAGTTTTAATGTGACTTAAAGTTTTTAAAGAATGACCTCCTATTTCTAAAGCATCAGAGATAATTAATGTTCAACATTATCTTGTACCCTTGGTGATTTGATTTCCCCTTACACTATTAATTACTAACGCTGAAGATACCATATACTGATCTTTTGCCATAGACTAGGCATTATAGCAAGTACTATACATACATGATTTAATTGTACTCTGTCATATTGGTGGTAATTGTGTGAATACTTAAAAGTGGTGATAGTTATAATAATTGAGGACTCACTATGCATCAGGCACTGTGCATTGTAGACTTTATCAAGTTTAAGCTCCCCCCAGAATCCTGCGAGGTGGATACTGTTAATAGCCTCATTTTACAGGTAAGAAAATGGACACACAGAAAGCTAAAATGATGTAGCTTTCAGAATTTGGGCCCAGAAAGTTGGACCCCATGGCCCATACGGCAAGCACTAGGCTGTATGATAGCCACGACATTACCTACAGCCCCAGCACGCTCTTCCCTTCTCAGAGCATTCGAGTGGGCACTGGGCGCGGTCTGGCCAGGTCCTCCAGGCAAATACTGAACACATCTGCCCCTCTCTCTTGCTGCTTTCCGTCTTTTCACTGATGGCGGCAGGAATGCCTGGGTCAGCCTGCAGATCCCCAGTCTTGCCCCTAGATGGCGAGGCTGAGCATCATTTATTTTTCGATTAATATTCTAGCATTATTCAGGGTGAGGAAGAGGGGCATTGGGGAGTAGGGGGAGTGGTACCCCCAAGGACAGGGACAGATGGGGTGGGGGAGAGCAACAAAGGACCAGAACAGAAGCAATAAGAGTCCCATGGGGGCAACCCCTCCTCCAGGCCTCAGATTGGAATGCAGGCAGGAGAAACGGCTGCCCTTTACTGTGTGCTTGGCACCTTCATGCCCCTTAGCCCATTTCACCCTCACAGAAGCTGTGAGGTGAGCACTATGTTATGATTACAAACGGGGAACTGGAGGCTCAGAGTGTGGCCCGGTCAGTCAGAGGTGGAGCTTGGACTTGAACCTGGGATGGCATCCAGACCCCAGCTCTCAACCACTTCACTCCCCCCCCCCTAACTCCTGGGGGTGGGACGGGTGAAGGAGTTGGGGGGGACCTCAACATACTTACCCAACACATGGCTCCATCGTCTCTGCTTCCCTCCCTAGAAGTTTAGGGTCCCCAAAGGCAGGCTTGGCCTGACGAGGATTCGAGACCTGTCCTTGCAGGACATGAAGAAGGTCCCCGCTCTGGCCCTCATCGAGCTGACTGCGCTCTGCGACGTCCTGGGCCTGGACCTGAAGAGGAGCAAGGCGGGGAAGCAGAAGGCCACAGGTCAGCGCCCAGCACTGCAGGAGCCCGGTGGCCCGCGCCCTGGCTTCCTCGCTAAGGCGGCTGCATGGGGAGCCTTCCACCAAAACACTTGCTGCTCTATTTCCTTCTGCTGTGTGTCTTTTTCTTCTTCCTGCCTATGAAAACAATTCCTGCTCATTGTAGGAAATTTGGGAAATAGAATGAAATCCAAAAAGGAAAAATACAACTCAGATATAAGCATTATTCACTGTTAGGGTATCATCTTCCCTCCCCCATGTGCAGATACCCTTTTGTCACTTAGTATTATAGAATTATGGACATTTCCGAGTTATCATGTCATTCAGCTATTGCCACAATAATTCTACATAGCAAGCAACCCCAAAACGCATGACTTACATAAACAATTATTGACTCTTGCTCACATGTTTGTGGGTGGATTGGGGGTTCTTGGCTGATGGAGGCTGGGCTGGGGCTGCTTCACCTGTCTCTCATTCTCTAAATCACGTCCTCACGACAGTGGCAGAAGCACGAGTGGGGAACCCTGACACACGATGCTTTCGGGCCTCTGCCCACATCAGGTTCTACTGACCAGAGCTATCTCCTGGCTGGCTGGCGGGAAGCGGGGAGGCATTTCCCTTCTTTAATGGGAAGAGTTGCAAATTCACACGGCAGATGGTATGGATTAGAGGAGGGGTAATGAACTTGGAACAATATTATCATTTACTATAGCTCTTAAACATTTTTTGAAAACATGATTTTAAAATATTTTTAAATTTTTTTGTTAATTCTCACCCAAGGATATTTTTTCATTGATTTTTTTAGATAGAGTGGAAGGAAGGGAGGAAAGGGGGGCGAGGAGAGAGAGAGAGAGAGAGAGAGAGAGAGAGAGAGAGAGAGAGAGAGAGAGAGATTAGTTGCCTCATGCACAACCCCAACTGGAGCCAGGGATCAAATCTGCAACCCAGGTACATTCCGTGCCCCTGACCAGGAATCAAACCCAAGACCCTTTGGTCCTCGGGCCAATGCTCTAACAGTTGAGCCAAACTGGCCAGGGCAAAACCATCATTTTTAATCAGGGCACTATTTTTCTCCTTGTAGAGATACCCTGATTTATTTAACCATGTCCCTATTGGTGGACACATATGTCTGTTTTTCCTATTATAAAACACTACCACTATTGCTGCACATACGACTTTGAATCCATCAGAGATTGTTTTAGAATATACTGATGAAGTTCTTGGTATATATTACCCTTCAATAGTGTGTGAGGTTGTTCATCTCACTGCATCATTGTCAGCATTATGCATCATGATTTTTTTATTTTTCATCCTCACCCAAGGACATTTTTGCATTTATCTTCAGATAGAGGGGGAGGGAGAAAGGGAGGAAGAGAGAGAAAAAGAGAGACACATCGAGTGGTTGCCACTCACACGACCCCAACCAGGGCTGGGGACAAATCGCAACCGAGGCACGTGCCCTTAGCAGGAACTGAACCCGGGACTCTGGTCCATGGGCCGACGCTCTAACCGCTGAGCCAAACCGGCCAGGGCTGTGTGTCTGTTTCTTTAAAGACAGAGAATGGTGGATGAGACAGACCAGGAGTAGGAGTTGAGTAGAGAAAGGGGTTTGTCTGCAGGTGAGGGAGAAGGAAGGACCCTGCAGAGGAGCTTTGAAAAGAGGCGTTGATCCGGGAAGACAGCAAGGCCGGATGGCTGAGAAGACCTGGGATGTGCATTTCTTGGGAACAACGTGGCGCATCCTTGCAGAACACAACCCTGCACCCCAGACCACTGTTACATTCGGTACCCAGCGCTCCCCCGGGGCAGCAGCTCATTTTCTTTCAAGGCCTCTTTGTCCAGCTGAGACTTCTGCTCTGTGACACAACTGATTTTCGGTTACTGCTGAGGCCTGTGTTCTGCCTGAGTGCAGTCTGAGCTCAGCACTCTCCAGGGAGCTCTGTCCTCGCGCAGGGAAAGCAGTCTGACTCTAGTCGCCCAGGAGATGTTGCAGGTGGTCGTTCCAGGGAGTGACATGCCCTCTGCTCTTTGGACTTCCCACAGAAACTCGCCTTTTTGGCATGCCTCTGGAAGGGCTGCTGGAAGCTGACCGCAGAGCCCTCCCCAGCACCCAGGTGCCACTGGTGCTTCAGGCTGTGAGTTATCCCCAGATGGGCTCCCTTCGCGGGCGAGGCTGGCTCTGGGCGCCACTGACGGCTGGCCTGGGAGCGGGGTGTGGACTTCAGAATCAGGGGACATGGGTCTAAATTCTGACTCTGGCACATGCTAGCTGGGAGACTTGGGGGAAAATTTGGAACCTCTCTGAGCCTGCCTTCAGTATTGTGAAGTGAGGTTAGCAGAACAGCATTGTCTTAGTAAAGACTGAAAGAGAGAAATGCGTACTTCTGAAAATAGCTCTCAGAACAATGCCTGGCTCAGGGAAGAGGCCAAGAAAGCTCTCCTCCTAGCTCTCTCTTCTGCTTTGTCTTCCTGGAAGACACACAGCCCAGTTTGAATCCCACTTTGCAGTGCCCGCTGGTTTACACGTTGGGTTCTTGTTCTCATAGCTGCTGTCCTGTTTGGAAAAGAGAGGGCTGGACACAGAAGGCATTCTCAGGGTGCCTGGATCCCAGGCCAGGGTCAAGGTAAAGTTCTGGCTCCCCTGCCTCCCCGAGGTGGCATCTGCCAGCATCCTCACGGTGCGTTCATCCGGGAGAGAATCCATTCACGCCGGTCACTGTCTTCGGTCTCTGACTGGGCAGTGGAATCTGGAGGGTTTGAAAGGAGGGAGGCGGCACAGCATAGCCTAGGGGTCAGGCTGTCCACATTTGTTGAGTGACTTACACGCGCCTTGTGAGGTGAGTGCTACCGTTGTCCCCACTTGGCAGATGAGGAAACTGAGGCCCAGAGAAGTGGTGGGGCCAGTTTTCCTGGAGCCTTGAGCCAACTTCTCATCAGTGCTCCCCTTCCTTCAGGGGCTGGAACAAAAGCTGGAGAGAGACTTCTACTCCGGCCTGTTTGTCTGGGACGACGTCCACCACAATGATGCGTCCGATTTGCTCAAAAGGTTTATCCGGGAGCTGCCAGAGCCTCTGCTGACTGCTGAGTACCTCCCGGCCTTCGCCGTGGTGCCCAGTGAGTGTCCCCGGCCCTTCACACTTGTTTGGGAGAAGAGTGTCTGATGGCCTGGGCTGGACAGGGAGAGTGGTGGGAAACGGGATGACATGGTCCCTGTGATTTCAAGCTGATGGGAAAGAAAGTGCGTGTGTGTGCATATGTGTACATGTGCATGTGTATGTTTATGATGTGCATGTAGACTGTGTGCATGTGTGGTGTATGTGTATGTGCATGAGTGTGTGTGTGCAGTGTGAGGAGGAGAGGAGATAAGGTTTTGCACCCCACAGTCCTTATTAGTCCTCACTCAGACCAGTTTTCTTCCCTTTATAACGCCCACGGGGTCCAGGTTGTCAGGTTCCTCTAAGGTGTGCCAAGTGTGCCTCTTGTGTGCATGTCTCTCTGGGTCTGCAGATCGGCAGGTACTGCCCAGATGCCTCTTGATATTCTGCGTATTCATGTCCCGCCTGGACCTCTTTACAATCCAGAGAGTGCAAACAGTCACTTCTGTTTTTCTTGAAAGAAGAAAGTCGCTCCCCTTTGCGACCTTGAGGGAAGATCAGGTGCGCACTTTCTCCCTCTCTCTGATTCTCCAAAGAGCTTCGGGGCTCAGGCAGCCTGATTTCCACCCCCATGCAAGGGGCAGGGCCTGAGAGATCCCCTCCAGCCTTGCCTCTCACATAGGTCAGATCAGACCAGATCAGGGGCCACCACGGCCTCACAACCCTGGCAACCCACTTGTAACAAACGCCACTCAGGCCTTGCTCGGTCCCGTCCCCTCCTGGGCCCCTCCATCCCCACCATCTGGCTTTGCTGTGCCCACTTCCCTCTGTCCTTGCTGCTCTCTCTGCCGCCCCTCCCATCACTCGGCTGCTGCTTCTTGTCCTTCCGATGTCAGCTCAGCCCCTCAGAGAGACCCCGACCTGCACCACTGATCTCAACACTCCTGTTTTCTTCTGATCTGATTGGTGTCTGAAGATACTTGGTTATTTCTTTGCTTGTTTAGTGTCTGTCTTGTCCCATGAAACATAAGCTCCACGAACCTGCGACCTGTTTGTTTCCTTCACTGCTATGTCCCAGGTCCCTGGACGGGAGCTTAGCACCTAATAGGCACTTGATGGTCATTGTTGAGTGAATGAATGAGTGATTGAATGAGTGCCACACAGGATCTGAGGGACGAAGCCCTGGATGCTCAGCCTCTGTCCCCTACACGACTGTCCTCCGGGCTCCAGCTCTCTCAGCTGATGAGTCTGGTCTGCTCTGGTGAACTTCTCTGAATTCTGTACCTACCACCTCCTCTTCTCCTGGGAGAGCCGGACCCCAGGCGTGGGCAGCTTTCCCTTTGCAACCCTCACCACACAAAGGGTCTCATTAAACCAGTCAAGCTATCCATCTCTTGTAAGGGTTCTTGCTGGCCCATTGCTTTTCTGACTCAGATCTACCTCTTCGACCGCATGTCTGGTGTGTGTATGTGTACGTGTGTGTGTGTGTGCATGCACACGTGTGTGTTACTTTTTATTCACACTTATAGCGAGTGAGCCTCATGACCGCCCAGGAAACAGTTCCAGGCCTTATAAAAAGGGCATCCTGGCTGACCCTGGCGTTGCAGTTCTGGAATGGGCCTCCAGACGAAGGGCCAGAGCATGTCTGAGCCGCCCTGAGAGACCTGAGACGAGTCTGCCCTCTTCCCTCAGACATTCCGGACCTGAGGCAGCGGCTGCAGGCCCTTCACCTGCTCATCCTGATCCTCCCAGAACCCAACAGGAATGCCTTGAAGGTGAAAGTTACTTCCGGCTGCCTCCACACTGTCATCTCAGCCCACAGCCACTAATGGCTCCATCCATCCATCCATCCATCCATCCATCCATCCATCATCCATCCATCATCCATCCATCCATCCATCCATCCATCCATCATCCATCCATCTATCATCCATCCATCCATCCATCATCCATCCATCTATCATCCATCCATCATCCATCCATCCATCCATCCATCCATCCATCATCCATCCATCATCCATCCATCTATCATCCATCCATCCATTATCCATCCATCCATCCATCATCCATCCATCTATCATCCATCCATCCATCCATCATCCATCCATCATCCATCCATCCATCCATCATTCATCCATCTATCATCCATCCATCTATCATCCATCCATCCATTATCCATCCATCCATCCATCATCCATCCATCTATCATCCATCCATCCATCCATCATCCATCCATCTATCATCCATCCATCATCCATCCATCCATCCATCCATCCATCCATCCATCATCCATCCATCATCCATCCATCTATCATCCATCCATCCATTATCCATCCATCCATCCATCATCCATCCATCTATCATCCATCCATCCATCCATCATCCATCCATCTATCATCCATCCATCATCCATCCATCCATCCATCCATCCATCCATCCATCATCCATCCATCATCCATCCATCTATCATCCATCCATCCATTATCCATCCATCCATCCATCATCCATCCATCTATCATCCATCCATCCATCCATCATCCATCCATCATCCATCCATCCATCCATCATTCATCCATCTATCATCCATCCATCATCCATCCATCCATCCATCCATCCATCCATCCATCCATCCATCATCCATCCATCTATCATCCATCCATCCATTATCCATCCATCCATCCATCATCCATCCATCCATCATCCATCCATCCATTCCTCCATTCATTCATTCAATAGCTCTGTCAGGGGCTGGGAGGCCAACAGTGACAACCAACAGTGATGGCCACGTCTTTCCTGAGGCTTTTTCCCTAAAGAGAACAGATGAGGCCTGAAAGGACATGACAGTTACTAGAGTGTGTACTGCCCAACATCATTGTCAGATCTATCAGGGAGAAGGCTCTGTGTCCAAATAATATGGCTGCACACTGAGTTAGTGAAATAAAGTTAGGCTCATCCCTTCCTACAGGACTTCTCAGAGCCTTGAATGCTGAGGCTTTGTGTATCTCCAGGTGAGATGAGAGTGTGTAGCAGTTTCCTGAGTCAGTTGTCCAGGGACCCCCTTTGTTATGGAAAGCATAGCATGGCACTGGGGTTCTGTGGGGCACCCGCTTGGGAAATGCTCTCTTAGGGAACTCCCACTGTGTATTATGGCAGTGGGTGCTCAGAACTGGGAGCTGGGGCTGGGTACAGCCCTGGCTTAGCTCCCAGCATCCTCCTGGCTGTCCTTGGGTCAAATCCAGATGTACCCACTAGGGCGAGGCTGAAGAGGCCCCGGGGCCACTGGAACCCTTGCCTGCCTTGGACACAGGAGGCCCCGAGGGAGTGATCTTCACTCCTTGTGCCTCAGCTTTGTTGAAGAGGCAGCCTCTTTGAACTTCTGTCTGCTTTTCAGTAAACTGAAGATAGTAATAGCATCTGTGTGATTGTTTGGGGGAATACAGGAGTGAATACACAAGGAATCATAGAGTAGAAGATGTGGTACTTAGCAACTGCTCAATATATGCTCACCCGTCCTCCCTCCCTCCCTCCCTCCCTCCCTTCTTCCCACCTTCCCTCCCTCCCTCCCTCTCTCCCTTCCTTCCTTCCTTTCTTTTATCCATCTTTTCTTCCTTTCATCCATCCTCATCCACAACCCATCCATCCATCCATCCATCCATCCATCCATCCATCCATCTCTCCATCCTTCTATCCCTTCCTCCTTACTGGCTATGTGGCCTTGGCACATTCTCCAAGCCACAATTTCCTTCTCTGTGTAATGGGTACAAATGGTAGAACCTACTTTATAGAATTGTGAAAATTAAATGAGATGATAAATGTGTGTAAGGTGCTAACTAAGGGGCCAGGAGCACAAGGAATACTTAGTAAATGGCAGCTATTACCACCTTCCCCCTCCCTTCCCACTGTCTCTGCTTCCCTGTTCTTTCCCTTATATTTGGGGTGGATTCAGACTCCCCAGATCCAGAAAAAGGAGCTGTCTTAGGCTCACCAGGAAAAGACCCACTTCCCAGAGCTATGGCTTTCTCCTACCTGAAAGTTGGAGTCGCTCCCGGATGTCTCATTAGCCTCTGAGGGGGCAGGGAAGGGGAAACGTCTTGGTCATATTTTGCAGAGCAGGAAACAGATACAGAGAAGTCATGGGGTGGGCTAATGGCAAAGCTGGAGCTGAAACCCCTACTCCAGCCCCTGGCTCCTTCCAGGGTATCACGGGGAAGGTGGGGGTACAACAGGGTGTCATGGGAAGGTGGGGGTACAACAGGGTGTCACGGGGAAGGTGAGGGTACCACAGGGTGTCACGGGGAAGGTGGGGGTACCACAGGGTGTCACGGGGAAGGTGGGGGTACCACAGGGTGTCACGGGGAAGGTGGGGGTACAACAGGGTGTCACGGGGAAGGTGGGGGTGCAGCAGGGTGTCACGGGGAAGGTGGGGGTGCAGCAGGGTGTCATGGGAAGGTGGGGGTACAACAGGGTATTACAAGGAAGGTGGGGGTGCCACAGGGTATCACAGGGAAGGTGGGGGTACAGCAGGGTGTCACGGGGAAGGTGGGGGTGCAGCAGGGTGTCACGGGGAAGATGGGGTACAGCAGGGTGTCATGGGAAGGTGGGGGTGCAGCAGGGTGTCATGGGAAGGTGGGGTGCAGCAGGGTGTCACGGGAAGGTGGGGTGCAGCAGGGTGTCATGGGAAGGTGGGGTGCAGCAGGGTGTCACGGGAAGGTGGGGTGCAGCAGGGTGTCATGGGAAGGTGGGGTGCAGCAGGGTGTCACGGGAAGGTGGGGTGCCAGGCGCTAAGATCTGAGGAAGGCCCTGTGCTCCTTCCCAGGCGCTCCTGGAGTTCCTCAGGAAGGTGGTGGCCCGGGAGCAGAACAACAAGATGACGCTGTGGAATGTTTCCACAGTAATGGCCCCTAATCTCTTCCTGCACCGAGGGCAGCCCCCCAAACTCCCCAAGGGCAAGGAGAAGCAGCTGGCAGAGGGGGCAGCCGAGGTGGTGCAGATGATGGTGCACTACCAGGATCTGCTCTGGGTGGTGAGTGCTCTGGGAGACGGTGATGGAGGGAAGGTTGCCCGTCTGGAAGGCGGGCACGGGGCCCCTTTTCTCCTCGGGGTACAGCGGCCCTGCTGCCCCTGCCATCCGTGATTCTGGGCACTGTTCTTTCTAATCCTTAGCTGTGTCTCTTCTGGGACCCTTGTTGGCTCCTATGTATGGTCAGTATCTTCTTTTTCCCTGGACTTAGTGTCCAAAAGGTGTTCACACCTCTCAGCCAGCCCACTGCCATCTGGTCTACCCCAGGTTAAGGGTGTTCCCTGACATCCCACAAATAATTCCTTCACTACAAAACTTTAATGATGTTGAAAAAGCTGCCCTTACCTACCCCCACACCCCCACCACCACAGGCTTAGGGACACAGGAACTGCCTAAGACAGAGGCTGAGCCCGATAACTAATACACCCCTGCCCCCATGAGCTTTGCCCTGAGTAACAATCCAAAGCAAGGGCAAGGGGCAAGAGTAGGGAGAGACCCTCAGTGGTGTGGGCAGCAAGGCCTGCTGACAGTTGAGGATGGAGCAGAAACACTAACACCTGAGACTCCCGTGGGTACAAGGTAGCACTGCCCAGCACTGCTGCTCAGGCCGCTTCACTCAGGAATGTGTAGCCTCTTCCTTCCATCTGTCCCTTCATCCTTCCACTTGGTCACCACCCATCTACCTGCATACTCGCTCACCCACCCACCAACCCATCCATCTATCCACCCATCCACTCACTCACTCACTCACTCACTCACCCACCAACCCATCCATCCATCCATCCATCCATCCATCCATCCATCCATCCATCCATCCACCCACCAACCCATCCATCTATCCACCCACCCAACCATCCATCCACCCACCCAAACATCCATCCATCCATCCATCCATCCACCCACCCACCTACCCACCAATTGATCTATCTATCCATCCACTTCCTTTTTTTCTCTTCCTCCTTTCCTTTCTTCCTTTCTTTGTTCCATCCTTCCCGCCATCCATGAAGTCATTAAGATAGCTTTTTACTCCAGAAACTAGAAAGCAAAGCTCTCTGACTCTTCCCAGTTTCTCCCACGTCACGCCCAGACACTCCTTTGTGTTCTAAACACGCCAACTGCCATATGGTTCTGCACACTCATCCTACACGTCACACCTCTGAGATTTACTTATGCAGTTCACTCTGCCTGGAATTCACTTACTTTTTTATTTTATTTTATTTTTTTCCCATTTTGTTGTTGTTGTTGTTGTTCAGATAGAGTCTCTCTGGACTGCCGGCCGACGCGCTAACCGCTGAGCCAAACTGGCCAGGGCCACTTACTTTTTTAGAAAGAGTGGAAGCCTGGTACCCTCTGCTTCTTTTTTATTTTTTACTTTATTTATTTATTTTCCTTTTTATTGAATTTATTGGGGTGATACTGGTTAACAATATTATACAGGTTTCAGGTGCACAATTCCACAACACATCATCTGTACTGTGTTCACCACCCCAAGTCAAGTCTCCTTCCATCACCATTTATCCCTCTATACCCTCTTCTACCTCCCCACCCCTCCCCTCGGCAATCACCACACTGTTATCTGTGGCCATGAATTTTTTCTTTTTTTGCTCAATCCCTCCACCCTCCCAAACCCTCTAACCCACCCCACCCCCAACAGCTGTCAGTCTGCTCTCTACCTATGAATCTGTCTCTGTTTTGCTTGTTAGTTCATTTTGTTCATTAGATTCCACATATGAGTAAAGCCATGTGGTACTTGTCTTTCTCAGACTGGCTTATTTTACTTAGCATAATGCTCTCCAGGTCCATCCATGCTGTTACAAAGGGTGAGATTTCCATCTTTTTTATGGCTGAGTAGTATCCCATTGTGTAAATGCACCACAGCTTTTTTATCCATTCATCTACTAATTTGCTTCCAAATCTTGGCTATTATAAATAATGTTGCAATGAACATAGGGGTGCATATATTCTTTCAAATTAATGTTTTGGATTTCTTCTTATAAATTCCCAGAAGTGGAATCACTGGGTCATAAGGCAGTTCCATTTTTAATTTTTTGACATAATTCCATATAGCTGCACCAATCTGCATTCCCACCAATAGTACACAAGGATTCTCTTTTCTCCTCATCCTTGCCAACACTTGTTGTTTATTGATTCATTGATGGTAGCCATCCTGACAGGTGTGAGGTGATATCTCATTATGGTTTTAATTTGCATCTCTCTGATGATTAGTAACACTAAACATTTTTTCATATGTCTATGTCCATCTGTTTGTCCTTTGGAGAAGTGTCTATTTAGGTCCTTTACCCATTTTTCAATTGGGTTGTTTATTTTTTTGGTGTTGGCCCTCTGCTTATTGTTCAAGACCAGCCCTCCGCCCGCAGGTCTGTGCCACGCCCCTAGGACTGCCTTCTGGGTGCTCTGTCGGCTCTCTCAGGCCATGTGGCTACTAAAACGCATTTGACTGTAACACTTTTTATTGAAGGGAGTTTTAAAAATTTTAGAAATGCCTACATGCCTTCTTGTAAAAGCGTCAGGCAACATAGGTGTAGACACAGAGAATTGAAGAATTCCTCGTCATTCTTCGGCCATTGTATCATCGTGTTCAGGTGTCACACAGTCAGTAAGCAGAGTGGCCAGAATGGAACTGGGTCTGGCAGACCCCAGAGTACATGCTCCTTGTTACCAGGGTCCATGGAGCCGGGTTTCTCCTGACTCCCTCCCTCTGCGGGCTTCTGATTGGAGAGAATGGTGTGGGTTGATCTGGGGGGGTCTCTGTCGGAAGTTGCCAATGCAGGGCTGGCTGGGGGTTCTCCAAGCGTTAGCCCACTCCAGGTATGTTTGGGGCACAACCCTGCCTGAATGTGCCACTGAGCAGCCATGCCTCAACATGCCACAACAGGTGGAGGACCCTCCAGCCTCTGCCTGGGAGTTCCTTGTCCACGAAACCTGAGGGTGGGCTCTCTGAGTCCCCTGCTCCATGGCCCTCTGTAGGGGCTAACTGGCCCCTCTCTTCCTGCCAAACTAGTGCTTCAGCCCCAAGTTCAACAAATATGTATTGACAAGTCCCATGTTGGGTGCTGGGACAAGGAAGAGCCACAGTGACTCTGGGGGACTCTGCCTCTCACCCGGGCAGCCCCGTGCCTCTGCTAAGACTTGATTCTTTCTGGCCAGGTCTCCTCTTTCTTGGTCGCCCAGATACGAAAACTGAACGACAGCAGTGGCCGGCGCCCCCAGCTCTGCGACACGGGCCTCAGGACCTGGCTGCGAAGGATACACGCAGACAGGGACAAGGCGGGGGATGGCCCCGAGCCGGTGAGTGCCCACCCACATCCTACCCCCAGGCGGATGGAGGAAGAGGCGCGGGAGGGCACCTAGCACCTCCGCATCCTCCAGGTACTCGCTACCCATTGGTCAGGGACGCGCTGCCGATTGCAGTCACCAGGGGGCGCGCCGGCCCCACCACAGTGAGCGAGGAGCAGGTGTTTCAGAAACAAGGGAGATGGCTGGGCTGAGGACGGGGGAAACTGGCGCAGTGCGGGGTCTTCATTTTTACGCATTCCCTTATGTGCGTGACCGAGGGCTGGGAGAGTGGGGGTTGTTTTGTGGGGTGTGGGGTGATTGGGACCAGGAAGGGGTAATAGAAGGGAAGGGCCTTCCAAGAACGTTGAATGTTTCTGGGAGGAGTCCTGAACAAGGTTCCTTGTTAGAGTCCCAAACAGAGCAATTGACCAGTATCTCGTTGTGCGTGGGTGATGGGAATTTATATAAAACTATGTGCATGTGTTCGTAGGTGCATTTCATGCACTTCTGCTGTGTGCACCCGAATGAACGCATGTGCATGCATGTTTCTATGCCTGTGTTTGTGCATGCACACTGAGGGGGCATTACGCATGTATGACATGCATGATCAAGTATGATCTGTGCACAAGCAGCTTATGTGTATGTGTGCATCTTTTATTTTTTAGCGTATTTGTGTAAGTGCACATGTATGCATATTTATGTGCACACATTTGAATTCCAGGCATGCATGTGTGTGCCCATGCATATGCAGCTATCTCTCTCTGCAGACTCCCAAAGTGGCGAAGATCCAGGTGACCTGGCTTATCAAAGACACCCTGGAGGTGCCCCTGACCCCCAGCACCACAGTGGCTCATGTCCTCAGGCAGTTCACAGTGCACCTCAGCCCTGGTTTACAGGGTCAAGAGGGCAATGAGGACAAGGACATCCTCCTCCCACGGTAAGGGGTACCTCCTCAAGACAGCAGCCTCTTTCCTGCGGGAAGCAGGTCCAAGGAGGGGTCAGCACCTCAGAGCTGATGGTCATCAAGTCCAGAGTCCCACAGGCTGTTGGCCTTTCCCTTTCTGGGATGGTCAGAACTGGGTTCTCCAACCTTCTTAGAGAGCTTCTTGGCTTCAAATAATAATAATGATAATAGCATTCTCTTATTCAGTTTAACAGGTATATAATGAATGCCTGCTATAGACCAGGTCTCATATGGAATGCTAGAATCACAATGAAAAGAACAGATTGGGGCCCTGGACTTACAAACTTATAGCCCTGTGGAAGAGACAGACATGAGTCAAATAGCCAAAAGTCAATATCAAGTTACAAACTGTATTCAGTTTTATAAGAAATATAAGGAACAATGTGAATGTAAAACAAGGCACCTGGTGTAGTCTGGGGAATGAGGTAAGACTTCTAGGCACAGACTACTGCATGTGCAAAGGTCCTGAGGCAGTGTGGCCAAAATGCTGAAAGGGGATCAGAGGGGCTGATATGTAACTGTCATTCCAGGATGCAAAGAACAACTTGAGCTCTCAGATACCTTTTTTTTTTTTTTTTATCCTCACCGGAGGACATTTTTGCATTTATCTTCAGATAGAGTGGGAGGGAGAGAGAGAGAGAGAAACATCGACGTGAAAGGGACACATTGAATGGTTGCCACCCGCATGACCCAACTAGGGCGCCAGGGACAAACTGCAACTGAGGTACGTGCCCTTAGCAGGAACCGAACCCGGGTCTCTCTGGACTGCAGGCCAATGCTCTAACCACTGAGCCAAACCGGCTGGGGCTCAGGTACCTTTTTAATGGAGTTGGCAGGAAAGACTCTTGGATGGTCATCCATTAGCAAGTGTCTAGTCCAGTTCCTCCTTGTACAGATAGGAATACTAAGGCCCAGAGAGGGGAAGGATCTTGCCCAGGTCCACAAGGCAAATTGGGAACAGATTGTGGAATTGAATTCATATGTCAATTATATACTTATAACTATAATTATCACACATAATCATACAATATCCACAATTCATTTTGACTCAATTTGCCCCTCACAGCAGGCTCCTGTACCCACATGTCATCCCCCGTCCTGCCACTCCCATAGCTTCCATTCTGATGCCCAGCAGGTAGGGACCTTGCCTTGTGGTGGGGGACTCATGACTGGCTCTCCCCGAGTGCCACCCACCACCTCTTCCATGTCTCCAGGCACTGGGATTTTTTGTGGCTCCGGCTTTCTCAGGAGGGTCCTTATGTCTCATCTCCCAGCTGGGACCACAGCCTAGTGAGGACAGCCCCTTCCAGGCTGGGGTCTGTAAGCAGTCATTGCTCCGGTAGCCTTGTTGGTGATTTTCTCCTCTCTGTCTTGCAGCAGCAGGTTGAGGAACTCAGCCGACATTGTCCTCTATGAAGTTGGAGGGAATATCGGTAAGTTCCTGGTGGGGGGTGGGTCTGAGCCCAGCTCCCTGGAGCTCTCTGACCTGGAGGGCTCACTGGGTTCCTCGGGGGGGGGGGGGAGTCCACCTTAGGCTGAGCCTTCCCCTCAGGCCTCTGTCTCCCATGAAATCAGGGGGAACCTGGCTGTGAGGGTAAAGGTCAGCCTTGGCCGAGCTCAGGATTCCATCTTGGAGTCTGGAGTATGGCCTGGAGTGGCCTCAGACATGGAGAGGGCAGAATTTTTGCTTAGCATGATGGTTGTCAGTACCACCCGTGAAAGTGAGGCCTCTGGGCCACCCTAGCGGAAGTGGACCTGCTCCGGGCCCATGGCCAGGGATTCTGCAAACACATGTCTGAGAGGCTTTGTGGGAACCGAGGATGGACAGCTGTCCTCGCTGCAATCTCTAGAATGGCGCGTCTCAAACTTTAGCCGTGCATCAGAATCACCTGGAGGCTAAGACACAGGTGGCTTGGCCCTGAGACTGCATTTCTAACAAGTTCCCAGGAGCTTCTGAGGCTGCTGGTGCAGGTACCGCCTGCTGAGAGCCACTGGCCAGGGAGCGGAGGCTAAGACAAGCTTTGGGAGTAGTAATGCATTGAGAGGATGCTCTTTGGAAGAGTCTTGCAAGGGCGAGGAGGAGAAGGCGTGAAGTCTAGCCTTGGCCACAAGGGGGTCTGGAGCGCAAGTGTATCAGCGAGGTTCCCCTTAGAGGCAGGGAGGATAGTCTTCCTACCTTTGTATCAGTCAGTCATTGGCTGTGGGCTGCCCTGAGGGCGGGGCCATAACCCCCCACCCCCTCCACCCCCACTCTTCCCCACCCTACCCACCACCCTGGGATGTGACATGAGCGGAGGTCAATTTTCCTGAGCTAGAGGTAGGTGTGAGATACAGCAGCCAAGGGGGGCAGGGGGTAGGGAGTGGGGGGAATGGAGGCGGGGCGCTAGCCAGGTGAGGGGCTCTGGGCAGGCCAGCAGCATCTTCCACAAACTCCACCCTCAACCTCCTTGTCCCCTGCTTCCCATAGGTGAACATTGCCTGGACCCAGATGCCTACCTCTTAGATCTGTACCGTGCCAATCCCTATGGCGAGTGGGTCATTAAACAGAGCCCCACCTAAGCCCTGGACTGTAAGGAGCAGCCCTGGGTGCCACACGCCCGCCCCTGTGTGGGGGTAGCCCGCGTGGGAGCACAGCTGCTTAAGGGGAAGGTCTAGCTCTTCCTCCTGTCTTCTCTATGATGCCCCTCAGGGCCTGGAAGGACTCTGGCTGGGCTGCTCCTCCCAGCAGAACCCTCATCCCTTGCCCTCCCCACCCCCCCACCCCCACCCCCCACCCCCGCCATGTATGACCACACCGCTTGAGGGAAGGATTTTTGTCTGTGATTTCCAGCCTCGAGGAGAATCAAACATGCCGCACCTCTGTCCAGAGGCAGTTATTTTTTTTTTCCAGGAAAAAACATACTTTCAAGTAGCCTTACAGTGAATAGTGAGCCAGCGTTGGAGACAAGCCAGGAGAGCTCTGTGGCCTTGGGCCAACCCCTTGCCCTCTCTGAGCCCCCTTGAAAGTTGAAGGGGGTTGGGCCTCAGGAGGCCCCAGAGTTGGGGGAACTAATACTATGGCCATGAACAACCCCCAGAGAACTGGAAAGAGGAAAAACCTCCCTTCACAGCTCCAAAGTGTTTTCAATGTTGCTTTGTACAATATTGTCATTTTGTAATAATATTTAAATGCTGTTTGAACATTAAAGGCACAAGTTAAATGTCACTTTTAGTTTGATCAGGTTTTTTGTCCACAGCCCAGCTCTCAGTGGGAGTTGTTCTTGCAGTGAGTTAACATGGGTCTTGGGGATGACGTGGTCTGGCCACACCTTGAACCTGCAGGCACCTGGAGGGGCTGGAGAGAGAATTCAAAAAGGGGAGGGATGGAGTCATGACAACAGTTACTGAAGTGGGGGGTCACTGCAGGGACAGCTTCTCTGAGATCCTGTCTCCACCCCTCTCATCTCTTCGGGTCCCAGGTCTCCCCCTCCTTCCCCTCGGGGCAAGTGAAGCCTCCTTCATTCATTCGTTCAACAGTGGATTTATTAAGCCCTTAATGTATGCCAAGAGCTTCACAAGCTTAGTTTTCACAATAGTCCAGTGTCTCTGCTGTTTCCCCAGAAGAAGAGATAACGATGAAAGTGCAAAGAGTGATTCCCAGGAAATACAAGGGTGGGGAGGTGAGATCGGGAAGGGGAGGCGGCCCGTAGGAGTTTGCATCCTCCAGGGAGTCACCGCTGTGGGCACCCAGAGCTTCATTTTGCGGGAGAACTCTGAGAAACAGTGTAGAAGATATTTATCAGCGTTACTCCCACCCAAAGGGCAAGGGAGCTGGGGTATCTATTCATCAACTCCTGTGAGCCGTTGGTTGAGGGCCCCTCCCAAGGAGGGCAGGCATGTGTCCCCTGGCACTGCCGGAGAAGGCCCTCGGGCAAAGAGATACAGAGGCTGGCCGTCAGGAGTTGGCTGCTGTACACTGAAATGGTAAGTGCTGAAGGGGTCTTGGTGGTGCATTGATAGAACCTGCTTGTAAGGTGATGACAATGGTGGTGGTGATGCTGATGCTGATGGTGATGATGATGATGATATATGGTGATATTGATGACAGTGATGAGGATGGTGACCATGGTGATGCTGATGATGCCAAGAGCTTTACAAATTTAAACCTCACAATAATCCAGTATCTTGGTTTGGGTGATGACGTGATGGTGGCAGCAAACAGTCACTAAGCACTTACCACGTGCCAGGTACTTTACATATATTAAGTCCTTTATTTTATTTTATTTATTTATTTTTATCCTCACCAGAGGACATTTTTCCATTTTTTGTTCAGACAGAGTGGGAGGGAGGGAGAGGAAGAGAGAGAGAGAGAGAAACATCAATATGAAAGGGACACATCGAGTGGCTGCCACCCGCACGACCAACCAGGGCCGGGGACAAACTGCAACCGAGGTACATGCCCTTAGCGGGAACCGAACCCGGGTCTCTCTAGACCGCAGGTCGACGTTCCAACCGCTGAGCCAAACCGGCCAGGGCTGTATTGAGGCCTTTAATCCGCACAACCTTGAGACACGTTATCATTACCACCTACCAGGGGAGGAAAACAGGCTCAGAAAGTGAATATCACTTGGCCACATGGCTAATTGGTGACAGGATTCAGTTCCCAGGCGGGTTAGTCTGGTGTCAACATCAAAGTTCTCAAACTGTTTGCCTTACATATCCACACTTAACATCATTTTGGTGATCGTCAGTCTCCCTCTCTCTCTCCCCACCTCCCACAATGCAAACACCCTCAGACCAGAAAAAAGGCATTTCCCTTAATCAAGAAAACCTAGTAAGGAGGGATTGACGTTAATCCTGGAACTGCCTGGAAGAGCATTTGGGACTTCTGGCAGGTGAAGAGCCCTGGAGTAGCCCCAGGAGCCCCATCCAGAGCTCAGACAGAATGAAGCACTAGTTTGGTTAAGTACTAGCCCCCATCCTACGAGGTAGGCGTTACCATGATTCCTTTTTACTTGTGGAGGAACTGGAGTCCAGAGTGGTTAAACCATGTGTGTGAAGTCAGAGAGCGGGAAGGTTGGATGCTTGATTCCAAATCCAGTGCTCTCTCAGCCACTCCAGGAAAGCCTGGAGCAGGAGCAGGACCCGGAAGGTGCTGGTGAGAAAGGATGGTCAAGGATGGAAGGAGGGAGATTGGGTAGATCATTCAAGTGGGGAAAATCCTGTGGGGAACCACAGGATTCAGCCGGAGTTACTGCTCCTGTTCCCCAATTCCTTCCTACTCACTACAATCCACCTACAAGTTCTGGAGGACCTCCCTCCAAAATATGTTGCAATCTCCCCTCTTCTCCTTTGCTTCTACTACCATCCTAATCTAAGCCACTATCATCTTGATGTCTTTGATGATGGTGATAGTGATCACGATGGTTGTGGTGGTGGTGGTGGTGATGGTGATAGTGATTATGATGGTTGTGGTGATGGTTGTATGATGGTGACAATGGTGATAGTGATCATGATGGTTGTGGTGGTGGTGATGGTGACAATGGTGATAGTGATCATAATGGTTGTGATGGTAGCAGTGATGGTGACAATGGTGATAGTGATCATGATGGTTGTGGTGGTGGTGGTGATGGTGACAATGGTGATAGTGATCATGATGGTTGTGATGGTATCAGTGATGGTGACAATGGTGATAGTGATCATGATGGTTGTGGTGGTGATGGTGGTGACAATGGTGATAGTGATCATGATGGTGCTGGTGATGGTGGTGATGGTGCAAAGTTTCAATGTCTTCAATGTCTTTTTGTATTCCTCTCTCCCTTCTTGCCCTCCTATCTGTCCTCTGTATAATGGCCCTTTAAAAACAAAAATTCAGCTCTGGCCGGTTGCTAAGTGGTTAGAGCATTGACCCACGGACAGAAAGTCCCGGGTTTGGTTCCTGCTAAGGGCATGTACCTCAGTTGCAATTTGTCCCCAGCCCCGGTTGGGGTCATGTGGATGACAACCACTCGATGTTTCTCTCTCACGTCGATGTTTCTCTCTCTCCCTCCCACTCTATCTGAAGATAAATGCAAAAATGTCCCTGGGTGAGGATAAAAAAAAAATTATAAATAACAATAAAAATCAAAATTCAATCCTACAGAAAACCTTCCAGAGGGATCCCATACAACTTAAAATAGTGTCCCAGCTCCTTACCCTGACCTATGAGGCCCATTTAATGTCTGATACCATTTCACTCACACTACCTCTCACTTTGCAGAGCTTGTCTCACAAACCTTTCAATTTCTCAGACACACCAAGCTCATTTCTACTTCTGAAATCTTGCACCTGCTGGTCTCTCTGCCTAGAACACTCTTCCCCCAGCTACTCCCACGGCCAGCTCCTTTCACCCCCAGGTCTCAGCTCAGATGGCCCTTCCCTCAAAAGGCCTTCTCTGACCATCCCATTGGAAGTCGTGTTCTCCTCTCTCTCTGTAATTAATTTAATTTCTTATAATTACCCGAAATTATCTTATTTAATTAGTTTTTTTTTATCACCTGTCTCTCCAACTAGAAGGTAGACCCCTAAGACAGAGACCTTGCAAGTTTTTGCTCACATTCGTGGATATGGCAGCACATAGTATGTGCTCAATAAAAATCCGTCGGATGAGTGAATGAATTAACGAATCCCTCTCTGCCCCTCCGTTTCCTCCAGAAACTGTTGCCCTCACGACCTGACTTGGTTTGATGTGTGAAAATGAGGAAATGCTCCTGAAGCACCCATAGCAGGTGCTCATTCAATGTTGTCATTATTATTATTAACAAGAGCCAGGCAACCTAAAATGGTGACTAATGATATGATCTGCCCCACGGTTCCCAGCACCTGTGCTGGTCCCCTTGCACACCTCACTGCGTTGCTTACAGGGCTGGCATGCCAAGGAGCTGTGTGGTTGGAGGGACAATCCTTTAACCTTGGCAGGGGGAGGGGCAGGTGCCCTGGTGGGCGCCGGGAGCCCAGGCCTGGCTGTGCTAACTTTGCACTCAGAGAGGGTCGTCAGCTATCAGCGAAGGACCCAGTTTAATCACATGTCAGTGTCCCCATTCATCTTCATGCTATCTGAAGGCTCATCTTTTTCCACCCTGTGGCATCATGGTGATTGATGATTCTGCCCCAGTGCCCCTGCTGGGTTATCACAGCTCACAGTGGGTGCCCAGCTTCTCCGGGCTCTTTGCAGTCTAGGGCCTGCTGGGACTGAGATCATGTTTCTTTTAAGAAGTCCTGTTAAGGATTAAATTGTGCCCCTCCCCCAGATTCACATGTTGGAGCCCTAACTCCCAAGGTTACCGTATTTGGAAATGGGCTTTTCAAAAGGTCATTAAGGTTAAAGGAGTCATAAGGGTGAGGCCCTAATCCCATAGGACCGGTGACCTTATAAGAAGACGATGAGACACCAGGGTGCTCTCTTCCCATGCACACAGAAGAGCGGCCATGTGAGGACACGGTGAGAAGGCGGCTATCTGCACACCAGGAAGACAGTCCTCAGCAGAACCCGAAACTCATGGCACCTTGATCTCGGATTTCTAGCCCCAGAACTTTGAGAAAATAAATGTCTGTTGTCTAAGCCCTGAGCAGACTGTGACAAGCCCTTGCTGTCTCCAGCTTCTGCGAGGGAGGAGGGTGGGGTTTGGAAAGGAGCCTCTGGTGGGAATGTTTCCTTGAGCAAAAGGCAGAAATGACCCCTGCACAGAGGAAGTACCTCACTTGGCATCCACACAGGCTGAGCCCAAGAAGGGCTTGGGCAGAGAGACCCAGGTGCTTGCAAGAGGAAACCATCAGTGAGGACAGGACAGTGGGTGCCTAGGAATGTGGGTGGGGCCGATGTGGGTGTAGCATCTGCTACGGAAGACCTCTGAGGAGGTGACACTTGAACTAACATCAAAATGATGAGAAGGGGCCAGCCATTGAAAGAGCTGGGAGAGGAGGTCTGTGGATACAGGGAACAGACCTCAGCCACGGCCATTGCTGCTGGAGCAGCGTGTGCCCGGGTGGAGGCGGTCTGGGCAGCCTGGGCTAAGGGATGGGTCAGGACCCCTCCCAGAGCTTGTCCATCCTGCCCTTTCCACCACCTTCATCCACCTTCTCCCCATCCTTTGTCCCCACCTAGGGCGGAGTCAGTGATTGGCGGATCAGGAGACGGTGGGCGGGGCCTTGGGGGAGTCCAATCGCAGGAGACCTTATCCACTCATTGACCACTGAGAGAATTAGGTGGAGAGATGCTGCCGCCTGGGGGATGTGAGAGGCAAGACAAGTAGAAATTCTGCCCTCACTTTCCCAGTGCCCGGAAAAAGGTAAGAGCCTCCCTGGTGACTCAGTGATGCTCTCGGGCCACATGTGCCATGCCTCCTTGTGATCCTAGGTGACGCACCCCCAGCAATCCCAGGGAGCCTCACTCTAGCCTACTGGCCAGATCAGGCGGGCAGTTGGCAGTGAGGTGACCCAGTAAGGCGGACTGGAGTCCAGTCTGAGGGGTGTCCTGTCTGGGGTGCCCACCAAGGACTTGGGGAGACAGCCCTGAACACTTCTCAGAGGTATGCACTCTGAGGGGAGGGGAAGAAGAACATTTGAAAGCCCACTCCCACCAGGTATTGGCTGAGGGCTGTCTTGAAAGTGTTAATGACCCCACCTCCCCAGCCTGTGTGTGCTGGGGCTGCCCCATGTTCTTGGAACTCGATGGAGCAGAGTGAACTTGTAAAGCACAGTGTTACCTCACTTATCCGTAGTACAGTTCTCCAGAGTTCAAGTCCTCAGTAACCCCTGCAAACCTAGGAGGCCGATGGAGGGTACCACTTTCCCCCTTTGAATATTAACCCTTTCCCAGTTCCCAGCTCCCCAAATCATGCATCACTTGCAGCAAGGTGTGGTAGGTACCTCCAGGAGGCTTCCTTGGGGGAAGGGGGTGTGTTCCATATTCACCAATGCAACCCGCCCCTAGTCCCAAGAGCAGAGCAAGCCCCTTCCCATTTACCCCACACCTGGCTCCTGGTTCCTTCCTCCCTTTTAGCCCCAAATTTTCTGAACTGGCTCTGTCCTCTCTGGCCTCAGAGCCTTTGCTCATGCTGTTTCTCTTCTGAGAATGCACCCAATTTCTGCCTATTGACAGTTTTCCACATGCAATCAACAAAAATGTCTGTTGAGAGCCAGGCACTAGGGACGGAGCATTAAATCAACACGGACCTCCCTGTCAGAGTTTAGTCTTGGGAAGAAAGAAAGACTTGAAAATAACTCATCTCACACATTGCTCTATAATTACAATTGTGAGTAAGACAAAGGAGAGGAGCCACACAGGGAGAAGGTAGGGGACGGGGAGGAGTCTGGAGTTTCCCCGGAGGCTCTGCGCAGTGATGATCAAGCTGAACCTGCATGATGAACAGCTGAGAGGTGGAAGGGCATTCGGGCAGAAGGAACAGCATGTGTTCGGCCCTGAGCAGAGGAGACACTGAAAGGCTGGTGTGGAAATGGGCAGTGGGTAGACTGGGCAGGGACTGGAAGTGGATCCTAAGAGATTTGGGAAGACTGGAAGGGTTTAAATCTACCAAACCACCCAGCTTGGAATTCTGAGACTGCCCCAGGTTTGCCTTTGGCAACCCCAAGTAGGACCCCCAAATGCCCCTGCCTAAGACTGCCCTGGTGGGCTGCTCTGGGCTCTGGCTGGGGCCGCTCCCTGCTCCAGGCCCTCCAAAGCCTCTCCTACATTCTTTGAGGCCTTCACTGAAGTCCCTCCTCTGAGAAGCCTTCTAACCTTGAAATCAGAAGAGAGTCAGACAGACTGACAAACTTCAAAGGAGGGGGGAGGGAAGGAGGGATGAGATAAACCAAAGAACTTCTATGCATGTATGCGGAACCCATGGATATAGACAACAATGCTTGCGGGGGTAGGGTGGGTGGCAGGATAGGGAGGAGGGTGTCGGGGAGAGAAACATCCATAACAAAAAGAAATAAATACATTTTTTTTTAAAGAGAGAAATCGGAAGAGAGCTCCGCCTCCCACGTCCCTCCCAGCAGTTTCCTCATTGGCATCTGAGGGGCACAGGGATGAAGGTGAACATCCCTCAGGCTGCCGCCGGGGGCAGAGCAGCCCAGGCTCTGGCTGGGGGTGAGGGTCGGAGGGTGCTGCCTGGTACCTGGCTGTGGACAGGTGACTCTCCCCTGCCATGTCCGAGGGGCCATTCTCCCTGCCCATCTCTCTCACCTGAGACCACAGAACACGTGTAATTGGGGCATTGAGGGATCTGAAAGAACTCCACTCACAGATGCAGAGGTCCCAGGTCTTGGTTATCAGGCCTGGAAGGGGAACTAGAGAGTGTCGCTGCTGCGCTTTGCAAGTCCCTAGAAGCAATGCTGGGGTGGAGGGAAGGAAAATGACTCCCGGCAAACCCTTCCTGCTGCCCCCTGTCCCGGGGATGAGGGAGGGCGGAGGCTGCTGAGATGCCCTCTGTTGAGAACCTCACCCCCACACCACCACTTTGCATTCTGGGGGAAGGGAATGGGAGCCACTTGTCATTGTCCCTGAATACTGGCTGGCAGGAGGCCCAGGGAGGGGCCTCCCCAATAGGAAATCTGCAGCTGTCTGTCTTTAAGGTAAAATTACCGTAATTACTCCAATTACCAAATCCATCAAAAGCTTTGGACGGAGGAGGCCGGTGAACAATCGGATCTGAGAAGCGTGACTCATGCGGGAGGGGGCACAGAGCGTAGGAGGGGGCCGCGACTGATGTTAGACTGGGCTCTGATTGGGGTGGGGGAGGGGAAATGCAGAGAAATCATGATTAGCTGAGACCCCACTTTGCTCCCTCAGTGAGATTTTTCTCCTGGATTGAAAAGAAAAAAACCTCTGGCTTTTCATTCCCAGAACTCCAAACTCGATGGCTAACTGACTTGGACCCCCTTTACCTCCTCCAAGAATCCAAAGTAAGAAAACCAAGAATAAGGGCCGGCATCTCCTCGTCTCTTGCTCTGCGCCAGGCCCTAGCAGAGAGCTTTTCAAGCTTCATCCCTTCCAGCCCCAAGAAGCAGGTTCAGTCCCCTTTTATAGACGTGGGTCTTTCCTCCTGGCCTGGGTGCTCCAGAGACCCACCCTGGGCACGACTTGCCTCTGCATCCCTCACTCAGCTCTGCTCCAGAAACCTGTGCTTGGTGCACACGCAAGAGACATTTGGTAAAGGAAACAAATTTGGTGGGTTACAGCAAAAATTGCCCCCCTCTTCACCCCTGTGCCTTTTCTATCCAACCTGCAGCCTGGACACTGGTACATGGGGCTCCTGATGGGACTCACCCCGCGTGGAACACTGTTGTGACCACCAGGCCCACCCCACTGAGACAGATGGTGACCCTCATCACCTATAGGAATGATTTCAATGCTGTGCAGTTATGTATACTTTACCCCAATTAAAAATATCCACATAACATAAAATTTAACATTTTAACCATTTTTAGGCAGCACAGTTCAGTGGCATTAAGTACATTTACATTGTTGTCTGACGATTGCCACCATCCATTACCAGAACTTTTTTGTCTTCTCAAATAAAAACTCTACTCATTAGGCAACAACTCCCCATTCCTTCCCTCCCCACCCCCTATGGTAACCACCATGCTACTGTCTGTCTCTATGAATGTGTTCACTCTAGACACTTCATAGAAGTGGAATCATACAGAATATTTCCTTCTGTGACTGGCTGATTTCATTAAGTATAATGTTTTCATGATTTAAAATATTGGAGCACGTGTCAGAATTTCCTTTCTGCTGAAGGCTGAAAAATATTCCATTGTGTGGATATACCACATTGCCGGTCCCTTCTTCCAGAGTGTACATCCACTTGTTTCCGCCGTTTGGATGTCGTGAAAACTGCAGTGAGCACAGGGGCACACGTTTCTGTTCGGATTTCTGTTTTCAAGGCTTTTGGGTTTAGACCCAGAAGTGGAATTGCTGAATCATGTGGTTAGTCAATGTTTGATTTTTCTTAAGAAACCACCATAGTGCCCTAGCTGGTTTTGCTCAGCAGTTAGAGCATCGGCCTGCGGTTCGGAGAGACCCGGGTTCGGTTCCCGTTCAGGACATGTACCTCGGTTGCAGTTTGTCCCCGGTCCTGGTTGGATCATGCGGGTGGCAACCACTCGATGTGTCCCTTTCACATTGATGTTTCTCTCTCTCTCTTCCTCTCTCTCCCTCCCACTCTATCTGAACAAAGAATGAAAAAATGTCCTCTGGTGAGGATAAAAAAGTAAAAATAAATAAATAAAAAAAGAAACCACCATAGTGTTTTCTACATTTTACTACAATAAAAAAATGCCCCCCCAAAAAACCCACGCAAAACTGTGTTAATGGTTACATGGTTTCTCCCATACTCTGAATAAAACGAACATTCCAAAATGGGTACCATGGCCTCTGGCACTCTCTGGTACCCCGCCAGCCTACTCACATACCTTTGAAGAGCATGGCTATCATTCAGTCAGTCAGTCAGTCAGTCAGTCAGTCAATAAATACAGGGTGGGGCAAAAGTAGGTTTCCTTTACCTCAAAGGGTTAAAAATAAGGTTCAGGTTAGCTTGCCGTTAGGAGTAAATGAGTTAATGCCTGCAAAGTGCTCAGATTGGAGCCTGGCACAGAGTGCGTATGCAAGTAAATGGTAACCATGGTAACCTAAAAACAAGACTTTTGCTCAGTAAATGGGGCAAGAGAGAAATCCACACAGAGGGCACACATGGGGCTGGGGGTGGAGCAGAGAAGCAGACACTGTGAACTTGGCTTCCTGAGGTCAGTAGCTCTCTCTTCGCTCAGGGGAGGAGCCCCCATGGTAGGTCAGTGTCCTCTGGGCTCGGGGACAAGCCCCCTGCCACTTAGTCCCTGCTCCACCCGGCCCAGGTTTTCTTCATCCATTCAATGAACACACACCCTGGGCCACCACCAGCACAACAAAAGACATGAATCCATTTACTGAGTGCCTCTCATGGGGAGACACTGCTCAGCGCTCGACGTTTTAGGTTGAACCGGGTAAAAGCCAATGGCGGCCAGCTGTCAGCCACAGAACATTAGGTTCAACCTGAGGCACGATGGCGTTCGTCCTTACGACAAGTCTGTAGAGGAGAAATGATTATTTTACTTTTTGTGGCTGAGAAGACAGATGTTCAGGAAGGTGAAGGGACCAGCCTAAGGTGACCCAGCTGTAAGTGGCTGGATTTGAACCGAGGTCTGACTCTGAAACCCTTATGTTACACATTCCTGCACTTAAAGTCATTCTAGTGGGGAGATGAACACACTAAATGTGTCTCTCTGGGTCTCTCCTCCAACTCCTGAGCATCTCCTGAGTCCCCAGACAGGCTTTCTGCAGCTCTTCATACTCTGGATATGAGAATCTTGGCCTTCCAAAGATGCCAAGGTCCTGCTACCCCACCCGTGGCTGCCCTGCACAGGGAGCGCCTGACCTGCTTCTCCCTGAGCCTGGGGGCCTGCTGGGTGGGCGGTGCGGGCTGGGCCCCTGGTCAGGGCTGTATCTGTGCTTCATTGCTGCCCCAGGAGCTGGCCTCATTCTGCCCATCTTGTTCTCACTCTAGGCCAGCCCCTTACCAGCCTATTCCTCCTAAAAGCTTCCCTCTGAGTTCAGGTTTGTCTTTAATTCTCAGCTCATTAGCAGATCAAAGAGGATGGAGATGACCTTCATCCCAGAGTCCCTCAGGCAGCCCCCTCCTCACTCACAACAAGGTGCCCCACTTCCTTGGTAGGAGGCAAGAGACTCCCCCTTGGATGCTCTTTGTTGAGCCAGAGAGGGGCTGGGACCTGGCCCCAGTATCGCCCATCCATGACTGGGCCAGAGATAGCTGGTGGGGGCTGCGGTTGACACGCTGGGAAGCAGCAGCAGCCCCCTCCTCCAGAGCCTGAGCAGGACAAGGACAGTTAATTCCTCTGGTGTTATCAGCTGGGCACAGGCGCCGGTTGCATAGCAACCCAGATTGTTCTCTGTCTCCAGTGCTCAAAAAAAAAAAAAAAATCAGCATTTTCTCCAACTCCACATCAGTAGGATAGAAATGGGGTGGAGTGGGGGACCAAGGGGCAGCCCAGACTCCCTGCCCCCCAGTGTGGCTAATTTGCAAGAAGCCTCCACCACGCCCCTTGGCAGGGCCCTCACTCTTCAGTCCTGCGCCTCCCTCTTGTCTCCTACGTGTCAGGCTGGGGGTGGGAGTTCACCAAACACCCTCTAGCTGCAGCGTGGAGCTGGGTCAGGTGCTACGTCTGGGTTTGTACAGGGGAATGCTAGTGTGAACTGGGGGCTCCCCAGCCAATCTTGGCAATGGAATTGATTTACTCATTCATTAAGAAATATTTATTGAGTACCTACTGGATGCCATAACCCTAAACTCCCCAGACTTGGTGGGTTAAAGATGGCTGCAAATTCTTTGCTGTTCTTCCCATGGAGAGGTATAGTTTATTTTCCTTTTTTTTTTTTTTTTTGGTTAATCCTCATCTGAGGCCATTTTTCCATTGAGCTTTTAGAGTGGAAGGGAGGGAGGGGGAGAGAGAGAGAGGAAAAAAACATTGATGTGAGAGAGACACTTCAATTGGTTGCCTCCTGTACCACACCGACCAGGGCTGAGATCGAACCTGTAACCCAGGTACATGCCCTTGACCAGGAATCAAATTCACAACCCTTTGGTCCACAGGCCGATGCTCTAACCACTGAGCCAAACTGACCAGGGCTATTTCCCTTCCTTTTGAATCCAGGCTGACACTGTGGCCTGTTTGACCAGTAGAATGTGACAATAGTGACACTGTGTAACTCTGAGGCTGGGTCCTAAGAGATCAGCAGCTTCTGCCTTAGCCACTTGGAATGCTTCTTCTTGGAACCCAACCTCCATGATGTGAGGAAGTCCAAGCAGCCATGTGGAAGGCCCTCCTGAAGTCTGTGTCATTTGCAAGCCACGTGAGAAAGCGATATGATGCCATGTAAGCAGAACGCTGACCAAATCCTTGACCCATGGAACCAGGAGCGAATAAAATTTTCATTTTAAGATAGTAATTTTTGGAATAACTTGTTATGCAATAATAACTAAGATGCCAGGAGAGCTTACTTTTTCATTCATAGACTCTCGGATATTAACAAACATGGTTTAGGTACCCAATCTATGCTAGGCCCTGTGCTAAGCTCCAAAGCAAAATGCCACTCACGAGAGCTGAAGTCTAAAATGCTGAGGGGCTGGAGGTTGTGGGAGGTAGCACAGAGGCAGAATGGAGCCAAGAACTCCGACACAGAAGGAGATAATGAAATACAAGCAATTTGCTACTAAAGGGGTCCAAAACGCAGGTGGGAAAGGCAACCCCAGTTTCTGGTCAGGTAGTTTGAATTCAAGTACCAACTCTGCTTATTTAGAAATGGCTGCCTGGACCACAGTGGGAAAGAGTCTAGGCAAAGTCTGAGCTCCAGGGTATAGAGCTGTAATTGATTAGTGATTTCTGAGGCAAAGAGGATCTTTGTCATAACACGTGCCCTTTGAGCACACACTGTCTATTGGCCTCCGTGACTAACTCTCCTGGGCTGCTTGGATGTGGAGTGAGGCGGGCTTCTCGGGGCTGGAGCAGAGAGAACCCTGGGGGGGCATTCATACTCTGAGCCGTGTATAAACCAGCAGGGCAGCTTCAGAGGGTTTGTCTTTGGTTTTGTTTTATTTTGTTTTCTTCAGGCCTCCTAGTCAATTCAGTTCAAAATTCCATTGCCTCATCCTATGGGCTGGGGTCAGACTTTCTTGACTCGCGGCACATCAAAACCGCCTGGTGGCTCTTTATTATTGTTTTTTAATCCCGATCACGGGCAGCTGGCGTGGAATGAGGCAAAGGCGTGGTGTGTAGAGGGCATGGGATGGGATGGGAGGAGATGAGGCCAGAGAACTGGGTTCTCAAAGTGTGGTCCATGGACCAGCAGCATCAGCAACCTGGGAACCTGTAAGAAATGGGAATTCTCGGGCCTTTCCTCAAACCTACCAGGTCAGAAACACTGCGGGAGGGGCTCAAGCCAGTGTTTTAGGAGCACTGGGCTGGGGGAGCAGAGGGAGAGAGCCATGAGGGTCCGATGTGTGCCGTGGAGGTATGTCAGGGTGGTGGCGGTTACCGCCTCTAAGGCCTTCCTCCTTCATGGGGGCGATTTTTCAATCCCTTTGGGCAGCGCCTCATTCTAATATCTGTCCTTGTCTCTCTCCCCCACTCAAGGACACTTTTGCCATGTATTACAGCATCAGCCACAATGACATAATCATGGATAATTGTGGGCAATTCCCTTATTCACGTGCCTGCATCCTGTACAAGTGTCACATCAAACTGCTCCTACAGTTTAGTCCCCAAGCCCTGATTTCTGAGAGAAACGGCCAACTTCATGTGTGTGGTGACTGGAGAGGGTGCAGGGCTGAGCATGGATGAGTTTGCTGATGGGACCTGTACGGAGAAGGAATCCCCTGGAAGCAGCCCCCAGCCCCTTCACCTCAGTCTTTGTCCGACTAAGTCATTCTCATTCTTGGCCTTCCTGGGTTGCCACTTCTTCCACGAAGCCCTCCCTGCTCACCACTCCCCACCCCTACCCTCATCTGGATTTTGTCCCCCATCACCATGAGCCTACAGCCCCCTCCACCTTCCCCATTATAGCATCTCTGCTGCTGTACTCTTGTTTAACTGACTTTTTCTCTACCATGAGGGTGGACTTTGTGCATCTCACTCAGTGTGACATCCCCAGTGTCACCACCATTCTAGCAGCTGGTCATTCCAGTATTGTGCCAGTGGGCTAGAGGGCGTTGTGTCATCTAATCTTGATGATGGCCCTACGAGATGTGCACTACTGTTGTTGTTTTTCTTTTTCTTTATTGATTTGAGAGAGAGAGGGAAGGAGAGAGAGACATTGATGAGAGAGAACATCGATTGGCTGCCTCCTGCATGCCCCACGGGGGATTGGGCCCACAATCTGGGCATGTTCCCTGACCAGGAACTGGTGACCTTTTGGTGCATAGGTTGATGCTCAACCACGGAGTCACACCTACTAGGCCGAACTACTGTTTTTATCCCTGTTTTACAGATGAGAAAACTGAGGCAAGGAAGTAAAATACACTTTCCAAAGCCACAGGCAGCCTGTCTCCAACAGATAAACACATTTTGTTTTTGTTAGTGTTGTTAGTATTTTGTTATTGTTCTAGGGAGGGAGGGAGGGGAAAAGTCAGAATTGTCCCTGAGCATCTTCATCACTCCTGGAGTCTGCAGCCCCCTCTGACCACTGGCCTGAAGTCCTGGCTACACTCCCTTCACTCTGAGGGACGCCGAGGAAGAACCCGGCGGAGCTGAGTCTTGTCCCAGACCAGGGACCGCTACGTTTTGGGGACAGAGAGCAGAGTCTCTCCCTAGACCAGACCATGGTCCAGGGATCTCAAGGGAACTGTCCCTGGAGGGCCCTGGGCTGGCAGTGCTGAATGACAGCACCTTTCAGCCCCTCCTCAGTCAGAGCAGCGGCCATTAGGGCTGCAAATTAGCATCGTAATTGCCTTCTAACTATTCGTGGCTGGAAAGAGACCAAGCTGGCCCGCCTCTCCCCCTCCTTCTCCCTGCTCAGCAAGCAGCATTGGCCTCCCTCCCCCACCAGGAACACCCCTGCCCACCTCCCAGGAAGACTGTTCACTCGAGCCTCAGTTTCTCCACCGCCTAAGAGAGGGTGATGATCCAAACCTCAAAGGCTTATTGTGATGCATGTAAAATGCCTGGCACAGGTCCTGGTACACGGTGAGCTCTGTTGTGCTGTATTGTTGTGTTATTGTTGTTGTGTTTGGAGACTCGGGGAAAGCAAGGATATACAAGTCAGCAGCATGAGCAGGGCTAGCGCTCAAGTCCTCTTCACTCTTGAAAGAGAAGGAAATGAACAGGGTAATACAGAGACTAATAGGAGGGGTGGTAATTCCACTTCCAATAGGATGGTCGGGGAGGGGGGATTCTTGAAGGAGGGGATGTTTACGCTGAGATAAAAAGAGCCAGTCATGCAAAGAGTAGGTCAACAGTGTTCCAGGTAGACGGAACAGCAGGTGCAAAAACCTGAGGACAGGAAAGTGACTGGCTTGTCCGGGAACAGAAAGGAGGAGCTGGATGTGCGAGGTGCACTAAGGGACACCGTGGTTCGGGATGGGCTGGGGCACTGGCAGGGACGGATCGCACAGGGTCATACGGGCCATGATGAGGAGTCAGGGTTTTTAAAAACATTCAACCCAAGTGCCCAGATAGGGCACTGTATGTCCCGAAATAGTCAAAGTTGGGCCCAGGCGGGAAGGGCCCTGGGGCCTTTTGGGGGCCCCTTCTCAGATCGCGGTCCCTTAGCTCCCCCTCTCCGCTCCCCAGTTCTCCAAGTGCGGGCGGGAGGGCACGCTCCTGCGTCCGCACGGTCGGCGCCCCGCGCCTTCCTGCCGTTGTCACATCGCGGTGCCCTCATTTTCTCCGCAAGGGGCAATTGTCCGCTCGGCCCTGCGCCCGCCAGCAAATGCAAAGCAGGGCTGTTCCCCGGCTGCTGACTGCGGCGGAGAGCGAAGGACGCGGGCCGTCCGCTCCGCTACCTGCGTTCGCAGCCGCGGCGGGGCGAGCGGGCGTCCCTACCGCGCGCCCAGGCGCTGTCCCCAAACCCTCCTGGACCCGACGCCTGGCTCCGGACCCTCCCTCGCGCAGCCCCGCTCCGCGCAGGCGCAGAGCGCGCGGCGGCCGCGGAGGACCCGGGACCGGGGACGGGGACCCGGGCGGTCCGTCTCCCGCACCAGCGGAGCTCCCGGCTCTCTGTCCTCGCTGCTCCCAGGCTCCCCGCGAGCGCCGCGTGCTGGGATGCCAGTGGTCGCGGGCCGCGAGCCGGCCCAGCCCCTTGTCCTGCGCAGGGCGGTGGGTGGGACGGGAGTTTTAAGGTGACTTCTGCTCAGTCCTGCGCCGAACGCCAGGATGTGGGGTCTCCTGACTCCCCGCCCAGTGCTCGCCCGCTCCGCCCGTTCCTTTATCCAGTGTGGACACCCATATTCAAGTCTGAGGAGGTTCCCAGGGCTCCCAAACTCAGCCTGTGAAACCCGAAGGCCTCCTGGAGGAGGAGCGTCCACAGAGCCGGGAGCCAGGCTGGGTGAGGTTAGGTCTTGGAGGGCCTTGGATTCCTGCAAAGGACCTGGGACCACCTGAGGGCATTAGGGATCCGCAGGGACACAGAGGGTGGAGGTGGGTAAAGGGTCTTGATCACATTTATGTTCTAGAAAGGTCCCTCTGGCTGAAGGTGAGGAGGTGAGACTGGAGGCCAGGGGAACCAGGCAGGGGGCCGCTGCTACTGTGTAACGGGTGGTGGTGGTGGTGGCGGCGCAGGTGGCGGCGGGGGGTGGCACTGTGACATGGGAGGGGTGGATTGGGGGACAGAGAGAAGACTTGAAGAACTATTTAGGAAGTAAAATCTACAGGGGAGGAGGGAGGAGGAGTTGAGGACTCCCCAGGATTGTGGCTTTGGTGACTAGCCTGAGAAGCAAAGAAGACACAGGCTTTGCTGGAGTCAGCAGAACCCTCCCCATTGCTCCCCATGCCCTTCCCCTGCCCCCTGTTTCTTCGCAGTGACCGGTGGAAGCTGTCTGTGAACTTGTCCATCGGTTTTTTTGCCCATCTCCCTGGCTAGACTGTGAGCTTGAAGACAAAGGCTTCGTCCTCTTTTCTGCTGTATCGCAGGTCTTAGAGCAGCACTGGTTGATATTTGTCGAATGAATATATGAGCGAGGCAGTGTAGGGACCAGGCCTTAGAGGGTTTTCACTGCCTCGGGGCCGAACACTCAATGACAGTTTCTTCTACAAATGCATGAATGAACGGGTGGTTTCTTCAAAACCTAGCAGGTAAAATCTAGGGTCGGAATGTGAGAAGTGGTGCCATGAGATACTATGGGGTTAATAGATGAATAACAGCTGGTGTTAACTGAGCACCTCCTTCACCCCACGGCTGTGCCACCTGCTGCGATGAGTTACCTCGTTTAGCCTTCTCATCAGCCCTATGAAGTTAGCATTGTTGGTGGCCCCATTACGGGCTTAGGAAAGGTGGAATAATGTACCCAAATTTACAAAGCTGGTGAGTGGCAGGGCTGGGATCTGAACCGAAGAAGTTGGCTGCAGAGGGTACCCTATTACAGAACAGTAGGTGGGAAGGGTCAAAGTCATTCTCACAGCCACATGCAAGGCTCCTCCAGCTAACAGGACCCCTTCCCGAGGGATCAGGGCCCCCGTGTTGCCCCCAGAAAGTCAGCACCAGTCCGAGTGAGAGAAAACACCGGCACCAATCAAGTCAGCCAGCCTCGGTCTCCACTGGGACCATCGCTCCACTTCAAGTGCGCTACAGCATTTACTCTTCCCAGCTAACTGTGTGAAATCCCCATTGTTATCAGTATCCCTATTTTCCAGAATGAGAAAGGGAGGCATGGCGTGAGGTTAGGCAGCTTATCGAAGGCCACACAGCTATCATGTAGGAGAGCTCCTAGCCAAAGCCAGGCAGGCTGCCCTGGCTGGTTTGGCTCAGCGGTTAGAGCGTCGGCCTGCCGTCCTGAGAGACCTGGGTTCAGTTCCCGCTAAGGGCGCGTACCTCGGTTACAGTTTGTCCTCGGCCCTGGTCGGTTGTGTGGGTGGCAACCACTCGATGTGTCCCTTCACATCGATGTTTCTCTCTCTCTGTTCCTCTCTCTCTCTCCCACTCTACCTGAACAAAAAATGGAAAAATGTCCTCGGGTGAGGATAAAAAAACAAACAAACAAACAAAAAACCAGGCAGGCTGACTCCGGATTCCACATTCTATGCTTCCTCTGAGCTGATCACAGCGGGAGACTGGGTGGGGCCTGGCCAGCCCAGCCACCCATTCTTAGTGCCAGGTGATGGCTGCCAGGTGTGGCTGGGGCAGCATTTGCTCTGTGGCCCTCCTGCCTCTGCTCAGTGGTGGGGCAGCCCCTGGGAGCATCATAAACCCAGCCGAGGCTGAACCAAGATAGCAATCGCATCCTCCATCTTCTGTCATTGGACATCCTGTATTCAATCACCCACATATTCATTTATTTTAATCGTTCTCTTCTTGACTGTGATAAAGTCATTTTTATAGCACCAAGAACGTGCATTTCATCTGAATTAAGTGTGCTGGAGTTGATCAGTTTTGTTGGAAAATAGGCTGATAAAGAAAGACATATTTCAATGATCCCCTTGCTTTTAACTGATTGTTCCCCAGCACGTGATTCTAGGAGTCTCATTCAGGGAGTGTGTGTATGTGACAATCTGCATACCCACATGTGGAATTCTGGATGCTAAGGAAAGCTTGGATTCCTCCAGAGTGAGGGGTGGCTATCAGGAATGTGATTGTGTATGTATGTGCAAACCCATGTGTGTACATGCATTTTTTTGCCCTGTTACGGATGTGCATGTGTGGTATAGGCTCTGTGTGTGTTTTGTGTATGTCTTTGCATATATGTGCACAGTCATGTATGTGTGTGCCTTTTTGATGATAGGAAGTGGGACCCCTGGATAATGGGGGAAACTCCCCCAACACCTTACCTGCTCTAACAGCAAGAGGACTGGCCTTCTGTAGGAAGGACCACCCACTGGGTGGCCCAGGAAGTTCTCTGTCACAGCCTGGGGTCAGCTGCTTCTTTGCCTCAGAATTATCCTGCATGATCAGGAGGAAACTGTGGCAACCTCAGTTTATTGTCTGAAGGGATAGTGCAGCCCTGTCCCCAGATTGTCCAGGATTCTAGTGTCTAGATGAGATGATATCCTCTAGGCCACTCACTGCTTCTCTTGCCTCCACCAGTGGGGGAGGGATGTCCATCATGCAGGAGGCCAGCAGTTTTCGCCTGGCTCTGCTAAGACCTTAGGAAAGTCATTTCACCTCTCTGAGCCTCTGTTCTCTTATGAAATAGAAAACTTCACCAGACTGTTGAGAATTACATAAAACTAAATCATGTGCAAACTGAGAAAATGCACTCTGATTGGGCACCTCTTGAGGGCCTGGGCCATGTCTTCTTACCTTTGTTACTAGTGCTTTGTAGGGAACCCAATGAAAGGCAAGCTTGTAGTTGATGTTTCCTGAAGACATGGATGAATGAAAAATAGTGTCTGAAACACAGTGGGTGCACAATGAAAGTCTGATTTACTTTTCATGTACTCTAAGGCTAAATTTCTCAATTGTGTTCCACAGAGCACTACTGCTCCTTAAGGATCAATAGGGGGGAAATCATGGTGAATGACTACTCTTCAGTTAAATACTTTTGAAATATGGAAGCCCTTAGAGCTTTCCAATATTAGTTAATTAATTCAGGACACTTTTATTGAGCATCTACTATATGTCTGGTATGGTTCTGGGTGTTTGGGATAGATAGAGCTTTGTTTAATTCAATATTTTCCAATATTTTCCGTATCTCCCCTTTTTTTCTGAATGAAAATGTAATCCTGCCTCATTTCTTATTACCTGTCCTGAAAGATCTCCCAGAAGGGCTATGGAATATAGTAACTAAAATAACCAGCTCTAAAGGCATACTACCTGGGTTCTCAGTCACCTCTACCACTTACCAGCCACGTGACCCTGGGTAAGCCTCAATTTCTTCAAGTGTAAAATGTTGATAATAGCAAGGATTAAATGAGATAATACTACATCTCCAATGTTCAGTAGTATGCCTGTTATGTAGTAAGTATTCCTTCAAATAATATTTATCACTATAGATGTCCTCAAAATCTACAAAATAATGGCCAAGTCCCCTACATAGTTTCTAATGCCCTACTCACCTCCCCAGAGTAATCTGAAATAATTCTCCTTCTTACTACCTGGTCATTCAGAACCTCTTACCAATCTTCATGGCTCCTAAACAGCCCCCAGTTGGTTTATGCATGTGCTAATGTGCTGCTGCTTCCTAAAATATTCTTCTCGGTGATACCCACTTAGAAGACACAGCTGCCAGACCATCTCTGCATTTCCTCCTCCACTAAATTAATACGCAGTGCCTGACCCTCCAGTCCCAAGGCTCCACCAGCTGGTTACAGTTGCATGAGTTACTCAGGAAAAGCCAGTAGAATTATCCAATCAGCAGAATCACGATAAACAATTGTTGTTTTAATCCTCACCTGAGGGTATTTTCCTATTTATCCTCAGATAGAGTGGAAGAAAGGGAGACTGGGGGAGAGAGAAAAAAACATTGGCATGAGAGAGACACATCGACTGGTTGTCTCCTGCACAACCCCGACTAGGGCCAGGGACAAACCGCATCTGAGGTATGTGCCCTGGACCAAAATCGAATCCGTGACTCATTGGTCCACAGGCCAACACTGTAAACCTCTGAGGCAAACCGGCCAGGGCAACAATTGTTGTTTTATGACTCTCAGTTTTGGATGTGGTTTATTTTGCAGCAATGCACAACTAATGCAAACTTTTTGAAGCCAGCAACAACTGGCTTCCATTCATCTTCATCTTGACCATTGTCATGCAGAGTTCATAGGCTCTCCCTAGAGACACTGATGAAGCCAGGAGACAGTGAATGCCCTGAATTATCCCCACTCCCAATGATAGCTGGGATAAGTGAGGGACTTCCCTTAAATCATCAGTGTAAGGGCCCTAGTAAGAATGGGAATTATCTGGAAGTGTACCTACCAACAGGACAATAACAGGTGCTGAGCTGTCCGTGGTGCTGAATCTCTTGTTCTAGGGAAACCGGTACAGTTGGCTCTCCTTTATCGCGGTTAATCAGTTCCAGACTCTACCGCAATAAGTGAATTTCTGCGAAGTAGGATTCTTTATTTATACACAGTCTCCCTCGCCACTTCACGCATATCTGAAAAGCCGCAATAGAATCAAGCTGTGAAAGTCGAAGCGCGAAGTAGCAAGGGGCGACTGTACCCTTTTCTGTACCTGGTTCCAGCTCCAGCTGCCCCAGGTTCACCCTTCTTAACCCTTACCCTAGGGTCTATTCAAATAAAATTAAAGTAGAACGTTTGTCTTCACCCTCCCTTCTCTCTTCCACCCTCCCTCTCAGGAACCATCTGACCATTATAATAAAAATCCAGCTTTATGTAAATACCCTATCCTCCAAGTAATAAATGCCATTAGCTGATCCTGTCTGAGCAACTGCAGGCTTTAAACATCCATTTGAAGATCTTTGAAAGCCCTCTCGAGGCTCTTGCTCATAATTCACTAAGTGGGAGTTGGTAATAACTGTGTTAAATGGCCAGGCCCAGGAATTCACAGGAGGTGTGTCTATTTGTGTGTTGTTATTGGTTGTGGTGGGATGTGCACTGAGAAAAGAATGCCCTTCCTTCCATGCTGATCGGTTACTTATTTTTAAGAGTCCCACTGGGAGCTCACAGTCCTTTGATGAGCTACTAATGAAAGAGCCAGATCTGACAATTAATTTCCACAGAGTTATTATTTATTGTTTTGGCAACAATTCTCTGAAAAGCCTTAATACTCACGTTGGCTTCCCAATGGTTGAGGGAGCCATGAGTTGAGGGGAGAAATGGATTCTGCTTGTTTATCCATTAGTCATGTATTGAGCACCTACTGTGTGCCAGGCACTGCATTAGATCAAGATATGTCCCCTGCATTTAGGGATCCTTCAGTCTGGGGTGTGTGTGTGTGAGAGAGAGAGAGAGACAGAGAGAGAGAGAGAGAGAGAGAGAGAGAGAGAGAGAGAGAGGCAAGTGTATAATAGGAGGTTACAATGCAGTGTGATACATACTATGAAGGGGGCAATGTAGGGGGCTACAGGAGCATGGGGGCACATAACCCAGATTTAAGGAGTCAGGGAAAGCTGCCAGGAAGAAGAGTCCATAATGATCACCTAGTGGCAAGATAATAATAAAACAGGAAAAGAAATGCTCTAGGGGAAAAAAAAAACCCATCAACATGTCCAAAGACTCTGAGAAGAGAATGTGTATCCAGAAAGTTTTGGCGAGAAGGTGGAATACTAAGAATTCTGTCACTGCTGGTGGGAATGTAAACTGGTACATTTTAGGAAACAGCTGGGCATTATCAGCAAAGTGGGAGACAAGCAAGCCCTGTGACCCAGCAATTTAATTTTTTTCTAGAGACACTGTATACAACATATGGAGACATACACTCAATGATCATACCAGCATGATTTGTAATAGCCAATAAGTAGAAACAACCCAAATACCCATCAGCTGTAAAAGGATTAATAGTGGTGTAATTATACAACAGGATGTTACACAGCAGTGAAGATGAATGAACTACAGCTATACAAGGCAACATGGGTAAATCTTTCTTATATTGACACCAAAGAATACATATAACGTGAGTCCATTTATACTAAATTAAAAGTAGGCAAAACTAAAACATTGTTTAAGTATGCATACAAAGGTGGTAAAGTTATAAAAGAAGACAAGGAAATGATTGACTATAGCACATAGAATCACGATTTATTCTAGGGAGAGGATTCAGGCATGATTCAAAGGATCACATGGGGAGTTTCAAGCAATGTTCTATTTCTTAATTTGAGTGGGTCACACAGGTGTTTACTTTAGAATTATTATGTAACTGTGTGCACTTATGCCATAAAACTTTCTAGATGTGATATATTTTATGATTTTTGTTAAAAGGGCAATTACTGTGGTTACATTCATGGGAAGCCTTGTCATGCTGATGGGGAAAGGCTGGAGGTTCTCTCAGAAACTGGAACCAGCATCCTGCTTTGTTGCATGTGTGTGTGTGGCCCATAGACCCCTCACAATGAGGGTATCAGGGCTTCCTGGAACCTGAAGTCTTTGAGAGTCCCCTTAAATCATTTCCATGGATTATAGCAGGGCTTAGTCTCCAGAGAATCCCAGGAGGGCTTGGGTGTAAGTTTACAGTTTTGAAAGGAGCCAGGTGATGCTCTGGAAGAACCTGAGAATATGTAAGACATTGCTTTGCCTTTTCACCTGTACGTTTCCAGGCTGGGCTAGGACCTGTAGGTGAAATCTGACCATGAAATTCAACTTCAAGGGCCTGTGTCTCTCCCGCATGGGCTCTGAGGTGGGTGCACTAGAATGGACATCACAGGGGGATCTGGTGTAGTTCTGGGTGACTCTGAATCCTTGAGGTAAACTGACCTTAATGTAGGATGGAGGAAGGAGATGGGTGTCCCAAGGTTGTCAGAGCTGGAAGGGATCTAAGTGATCCCTTAAGTCTGGCCCTTAATACTTTTTGACTCTTGATTAAGTCTAAAGTCAACTTTACAATTATTCACTTATATGAATAAATACATTCTTTTGGAACAAATCATATGCGATGGAAGTAAATAAAGTAGTATAGCTTTCTCAACCCCCTTATAATCTCTAGAGAATCTTATTATCTTATTATAGAAGGGCTTAGTCTCCAGAGAATCCCAGGAGGGCTTGGGTGTAATGTTGATCTCTGTGGGATCAACATTAATAACCTTATATACTTTCTTCCACATGTCATGCCAAGCTTATATGCATATATACAAACATAATCTGGGGCTTTCTTCCTTTTATTTTTCAAAAATGGATCATATTCTATCATTATTCTGTAACTTAACATTTTATATTGTAATATATTATGGACATCATTCAAGATCAGCTCTTCCAGATCTAATAGGATTTTTTCACAACTGTGGAATATTCTTCCATTTATAAAAAGCATAATTTACTCAATCAGGCTCATGTTGATAGACATTTAAGTAATTTTCTGTTTTTGCCACTAACAATAATGTTCAATAAGTGTCCATTGCTTATATCCATATGTCTTGATACATTTTTTTCTATATAATAGATTCTCAAAGTCAAATTGCTGAGTAAAAAATGTGCTTTTAATTTTAATAAATTATGATAGATTACTTTATCTAAATGTAGTCATTCACACTTTTATCAACAATATAGGGGAATTTTTATTTGCCCACCCCCTTTCCAGTGATGGCTGTTATCAATTCACAGGGTTTTCTCCTCTTAATATAATAAGCAAATGAGCAAAAGAAGAAAAAAAATAAAAATAAAAACAGAGAAACACTACCAAAAAAAACCCTTACTGTTATTTTTACTTGCATTTACTTGGCCATTCTTTCAGTTGATATCTTCTCAAATGTTTGTTCATCGTTTGTATTTTCTTCTCCAAGAAATGCTTGTTCATATCACTTATCCATCTTTGTATTTGGTGGTTGATCCTTTTATTACTGATTTGCAGAGGATCTGTGCATATTAAGAGTACTAATCCGCTGTCTATCACATGATCCTTCATTTGTAAAGATAGAGAAGGGGTAACACAGAGGAAAAGTGAGTTGCCTGAGGACACTAGCATGCACCTGTCAGAACTGGACAAGTCACACCTCTAGATTCCCTGCACAGGTTGCATCCCTGGCTCACTCCATAGCTTAGATCCTGTGGTACAAATTTCTTGGAATTTCTAGAACACATTTTCTCAGAGTATTATCTTCCTTCATCAGAATTATCTGTTGCTTCATTAAAATTCAGTTTTGGGGGCTAGCCCCCAAACCTATTGAATCAGAATCTCTAGAAGATCCAAGGAATCTGCTAAGGGAATTTGAAAAATATTTTTCTTGTCTTTGCTAAAGTTAGAGAGCCATCAGCCTAAAAGCTCAAAGTTCTTACATGAGCACCAACGTTGCTCTCTGGGAAGATGGGGTGAAGAAGTCAATGGGAAAATGGTATATTATAGTAACTCTCCCCTTCCCCCACAACACACACACACACACACACACACACACACACACACACACACACACACCATCAGGAGTTGGAGAGAGAGACTTAAAGGCTGAAACATCAAAACAGAGCTATCACCAGAGAGCAGTCAACCTCATGCTGCCCTTAAGCCAAAAGCAAGCTTTTGTGGCAATAGGGGTGAATCTAATATATCACTTTCTTGCTGGTATAAAGGTGTAAATGTCAATTTCTCCCCGTTTTTGAGAAGATTTGACAAAGCACTTAGAGCAGCACCCATTTTAATCAACAAAGCAGCCTGAAAGATCACACTATGGCAAGTGTGCCATATCCTATCTGAGCTGTGGGTATTTGAAATTTTCACTTTTAATTAAAATTGGCATTTCTGAAGCTCCGGTTGGAACTGGCCATTTTGCTAGGGAATTGCAGGCAGTGAGGCAAATAATCTGAGAGAGGGGTTTAAATGAGCAAAGAGGAAGCCTTGTGTGTGAACAAGATGCTCTTGTTTAAATAATGAAGCGGAGAAAAGATAATGTAAAAATGCCTTTATGTTTAGCTAGGTTTCCTCAGAGACACACATGATCATAGCTGAGCTGTCCGAGGTGCTGACAGCTGGGTGAGAGGATTTCTCGCCAGAGGTAAATGCCTGGTCTGTACTTCTCAGTCCGTCAGGTTCGGTCTCTTTGCCCAGTTTCTTTCCAGTCAATGATAAACACGCTGCCAGGTGTTATACCACAATATCATTCAATCCTTCAACCTGCAGAAGTTACCAATCACCTACTATGTATAGTGGAAGGTGCTCTAAATAATGGGAAAAAAATGTCAACCCAGAATCATTGAATCCTGCTCTGTAAATAATGCAGTGAACCTCTAAGTTGATGTTATTCCGATATTTAAGGATTTTGTGAACCAGTAAAGTTTAGAAACAATCAAGAACATTGCCAGGTACTGAAGACATTTAATAACATCAACTATCACCTATAAAAGACAGAAACTTTTATAACTGAAAAAGTAAAAAGGACATAATTTCAGAATAAAAACTTATTTGAAATGGCTTCATAAAAACTTCAGCCCTCTCCAGTTTTCTCAGTGGTTAGAGCATCGGCCTGCAGACCAAAGGGTCATGGGTTCGATTTCTGGTCAAGAGCACGTGCCTGGGTTGTGGGTTCGATCCCCAGCCCCAGTTGTGTGGGAGGCAACCAATCAATGTGTCTCTCTCATGTCAATGTTTCTCTCTCTTTCTCCCTCCTTCCCTTCCACTCTCTCTAGAAGTCAATGAAAACACATTTCCTCGGGTGAGGATTAACAAAAACAAAACAAAAAACCCTCACTTCATTGTTTTTATTTTTCACATTTGACTAAGAACTACAGAAAATTTCATCGTGCACTGGCATCAGTTTCAAAACTGGCACTTGGGAGTAAATGAGCCATCACCCAGGCCCCCAGGAAGTAAATAGAACCTCTCTACAGACATCCTGAGCAGAGGTCATCTAACTTCTGGTGCACCTATGACCTCCAGGGTCAGCCTGTTGGACAGTCTTATTATAAAGTTCTTCCTTCTCCATAGTTACAGCATCTTAAATGTGGATGGGACAAGTATTTATGGGAGTGGGTGGAAGGGGGTGGAATTAACACTTGTTGGAAACCCATCATGTGTCAGACTATGACTAATACTGTACTTTATTTCACAGAATCTGATTTTCACACTCATTTTGTGGGGTGGGCATCATGAGCATCCCCCTTTGGAAATTTGAGATGTGTTACATGTAAACAATTTAATTTATAATAAAATAACTTTTAAAGGTCAATTTAGAGGGGAAACAGATAGTCAAGAAATGGTGCAAAAATAATTGGTTATAAAAACTCTATTTCAACCTTCACATCAGAGCAGCCATCAAAGAAATTCCAAATGACTAAATACTTAAATATAAAGAATGCAAACATATAAAGTATTTTCAAAACAGAAAACATGAAGTTGAGACGTTATCAAATCTCAGGAGGAAAATAGACTTTCAAAGCAATTGGGGAAAAAGGAAAGATGAACTATTTTAATATCCTGGATAGAAGAGTTCTATCACACTTTTAAATCTCATTTTGCATAAGTTGATAATTTGTAACAGTGGGTTTTGAGGACTGAAAAGTGAAAACCATAGATTAATTCTGCAGAAAAGTAGTTGGCTAGTATCCTTATAGGAAAGACATTCTCTATTTTGTTCTGGGTGAAAATTGATCAAACTGGAAATATGTTTGAGATTATTACACTTTATTGTGTATTAGTTATACCTTGATTTTTAAAAAAAGCATAAGAAAGTAAAATCCAATCTAAATGTAATACCCCTGTGTTGGACAAGGGATACCAAGTCCCGATGGCAGTAAAGCCTCTTGAGACCATTGTGTTTTGTGTAAATTCAGGCCAGACAATATTGACTTTGTGCCAGTTCATGTGAAAATGATTTGGAGGTTCTAGATGACCACAAACTCAAGAATGTCAACCATGTAATTCAGCCAATATCAAAAGAATGCATGATCCAAGGTTTTAGTGGTAAAGGTATAGTGCTCCCCCCACCAAACAAGGAAAGTAATTGACACCTAGCTAAGGGACAATTACCTCTCAGACTGGCTAATTTTTGAATACATTAATGAAACTGACTTATTGTCTTACATGGAAAATTCTAAAAAAGAAGGCAATCCACCCTGGGCTTTGGAGTAACACTGGCCTGGGTTTGAATCCCAAACCTACCAAGGACATGTTGAATAATCTTAGGAAAACAATGTCACTTCTCTGAGATCAGTCTCCTCTTCTGTAAAATGGGAATACTAATAGTACCAGCACTGAATGGCAGTTGTACGAATTAAATGAGGTATTGTATGTAATCCACTTGGTGTAGTGCCCAACATAATAACCCTCTCAGTGTTAGTTATTATTAGTGATATTACTAACCAGGGAGGGACCTCCTTGTATGTCATCTCCATGGGATTCCTGAAGAACTTTTTTTTTTTTTTTTTTAGTGGTCCATGCTCCTAGCGGGAACCAAACCCGGGACTCTCTGGTCCGCAGCCCAATGCTCAACCGCTGAGCCAAACTGGCCAGGCTGAAGAACTTACTTTTTAAGGAGCTGGGGGAGTTGTGCAATCATTTGCCAAGAGAACCAAGTTGCCTAGCAGGTCCCCCACCTCTGCCACTGGCCTAGAGACACCCCAGAGCACATGTGGTCTCATTTCTCTGCATGAGCTGCTGAAATCAATGTCCAAGGCAATGAGCAAGGCAGGGGAGGGGGCAGTGTGGGATCAAGAAGATGAAGAAATCGAGAAGCTGGCACGGCAGCCACAGAAGCTCATTGACTCCCTCTCCCCAAGGGCCCACTCGGCCAGCTGGGGAGCTTGTCATTAACTCTCTTTATTGTCTACATTTTCTGCCTCACTGGCTCATCTGAGAAGGCAAATGGAACTGGCTGTAAGTCACTCCTTGCATGGACATTGCTTCATTGACTTCTGGAACTGGGAGGAGCTGGAATCGTGGAAAACACTGACTGCCCAGGAGGCATTCACATGTGTGAGATGGGAGAGTGGGTATGCACATAACTTGGGGCTTGTCCAGGGAACTCATCCTAAATTGATCATGGTAGTTGCCACCCAACCATGCCTTTTTCTGAGCCCAGAGTCTCCAACCACTGCCATTTGGAGGGTCAGCCTTGTCCTTTCTGGCCACATATAGCTCACCCTTTGCACTTAAAATTATGTAGCATTATTCTACCAGGGGAGGGACAGTGTGGCGTGGACGTTGCATGTAGACACTGAAGTGTTGCTTACTAGCTATGAGACATTAGACTTTCTGAGCCTCAGTCTCCTTGTCTGTAAAATGGGGATGATTACATCTGCCTTGAAGTGCTGAGTGAAAATTAATAGTATTATTCTCCATATGGAGCATTTATCAAACACCAAGTGCTTGAACACTAATGATCTCAATCCAACCTTCAGAACAATTCAACAAGGTATGTACTCTTATCTCCATTCTGAGGATAAGAAAACAGACGCAGAGAGAAAAGGCCTGCAATGCGCTGTCCTAGGTGCTGACTCATTTTTCTTTCCTGTTCAGCTGGGGAAGGAAACTATATGCAAATGAAGATGTGTAACGCCACACAATAACCAGCAAGCTTTGAAGTTGGGGTATTCCCCGAGCTGTTTTGTGCCTTTGATGTGGCCAGGGCTGCCACAGTGAGTGCCCTCAGGAAGATACCCTGAGATACTGACCTGGACCAGAGATGCCAGCCTGGATGCTCTATTTCCCACAGCCATTGACTTCAGATTTCAGGGCACAGGAAGCTGATAACTTATCTGGGTGCCCCAGGGACTGCTATTGGCACAGTGATGGCTCCACTGGGACCATGAACGTGGAGCCCAAGCAGGATACACAGGCCAGAGATAAGGCCAAGAACAGATTCCCTTTGGCGCTCAGGTGCTGTTCATCAGAAATCGACAGCCCCACAGCCCTGGCCGGTGACAGGCACAGGGTGATAACAATGCCATGTGATCAGCAGCCTTGGAGGACAGGCTGTCACTGGCTTCCAGAGATAAGGGAATAATGAGCAACACCGCCACTGAGGGAGGGGCCTGCATAGAGCCTCCAGGACAAAGCAGCAGGGACTGAAGCTGGTCTCTGACCCCTACACCTCACCAGAATGCTCTCCTCCCAGCAGGCCCCCAGAGTTCCTTCCTGTCACCCCAGGGTCCCTGGACCCCATTATGCACCCACTCTCTGACCCTTGTTCTCTGGATTTAATCATGTTATCTCTAGAGCAGATATTAACGGATGATAACATATAAGACGTTTCCTTTCCACCTGCCTGCCCACGGAGGCTGCTGAGGAAGTGGAGTTGAGAGGGGGAAACAGAGCTTCCTCCACATGGTTTATCCAAGCTATGAACTCATCAACCATCCTCTCCGCAACCAGACCCCACAAGTCAACCTCAGAGGCCAACCTAGGACTCGAGGAATCAGGAGGGTGGGCATGAAGGGGCTACTAGCAACATTTTCTGGTAGTTTTCCATCTCACACCCTATGGAGCAAAACTGCTAACCCCACACTTGGTCCCTAGTTTGGGGATAGGTTCTGCTCTCCCTGGCTCAGCTGCACCCTTCCCCCATGGCTGCCATGAGCTGGGGAGTCAGGATGTCTGGGTTCTAGTCCTTTCCCTTGCCCGGCTTTGATGAGTGATCACAGGGAGCATAAGCGAGTCACTTCACTATCTGGCCTCAGTTTCCCCACCTGTAAATTGGGTTACTAATGTGTGACTAGCAGATCTGCCAGGTGGTATGAAGGTCTAGTTTGATACATATATGTGTGTGTATATAGAGGATCTGAGATTCACCTTTCACAAAACAGGCTCACAGAGCAGAGCTGGGTCTCAGCTTGAGTGCCAGCCCTGCCGGACTCCCCAGGGATAAGGTCACCCTCCTCCTGTTTCCCTTTTATATTCTTTCTGCTCTTCTGCCAAGCCTATGTTGTGACTTCTCATCGGTCCAGCCTCCGGGCTTACCTCTGTGATGCCATCCTGCCTCATTTTCTTCCATTTCTGTCACTCGACTGGTTCTTGCTTCTGCCCTTTTGCTGATTGCTCATGTTGGTCCACAAACCTCATTCTACCTCTTCATTTGTGGTCAGTAGGGGTATGTGTGCAAAGAATTATTTATCCAGCCAATATTCTACTACTGTCAGAAATTACTTTGATGTTGCTGTGAATGACCATCCAACATCCTGACTCACAGTGTTTGACCCTCAGAACTGCAGTGGCTTCTACTCCCTTTCTCCTTCAGTTGTACCCATGGATATATTCTAACTTTGTCACCCATGGCCTTTCCGTCTTTGAAATATCAAACTTTCTGATGATGGCCTCCTGTGTTCTTGGTTCTCTAATTCCACTCTGCCTTCTCTTTAATGTCACCAGGACATGTACTAACTGGCTACTTCATCTCCTACCAACTTCCCTGACCCTGCTTGCTCCATTTCCTTTCTTCCTGGTCAAGACCCCTTGATTCATCATATCGAGCACCTCCCTGCCAATAGCTCACTTGTCCTTCTGCTGCCCTCATTTAGTCACTCACTCATTCATTTATTAATCCAATACCTTGTTATTGAGCATCTACTACATACCAGGCAGAGTGCTGTGTTCTAGAGAGACTATGGTAAGCAAGACCTACGCTAGTCTTGCTAGAGCCGCAAACATTAATCCAATCCCATTCACTCTTGGCTCTTATATTTGGCATGCTGAGTGTTCCTACAAATGTCTGGCCTCCAACATTCTCTGGACCCTGATTGTTCCTTCTCCCATTCCCCAGTGTGTATTTCAAACATCACCTCATTCTTAAGCTTCCACTGCAAAAGCTTTCCTGAATCTCGTTGGCCTAATGATCTTGCTTTCTACATCTCTGCAGAAACAGGCCACTAGGTCTTCTGAACAGCAAGGTTACACTGTATGCGGCATTAGTGCAGAGGAGACCATCCCCCACAACACGTGGGCTCTAGTCTTGCCTCTGATACTGTCTTATAGGGCAATCTCAGATGAGTCTCAGTCTTCCCATCTTTTAAATGGGTGCTGCATTGGATTGGATTGGTGGTTCAAAATATTTTAGTGTCCAGATGCTTTTGGACATTGTATTGGAGCCCGGCTGCTGTGGCTCAGTGGTTGAGTGTTGACCCATGCACCAAGAGGTTGCCGGCTTGATTCTCAGTCAGGGCACATGCCGAGGTGGTGGGCCAAATCCCCAGTGTAGGGCATGCAGGAGGCAGACAATTGATGTTCTCTCTCATCAATGTTTCTATCTCTCTCTCCCTCTTTCTTTCTCTAAAAAAAGCAATAAAGAAAAAAAATTTTTTTTAATTGTATTGGAGCTAAGGACTCTCCCCAGAGCAGAACACCTGCACATCCATTCCATCGTCAATGTCAGGGAATCCAAGAAGTCCTTGTACTCCCTGAAGCCCAGTTAAGAGCCCACTTACTAGATAAACTCTTATGTTCCTTCAACCCATACACCAACCTTGTCCCACATCAAGGTAAGTGGCAGAGTTCAAGGGCTCAATTGCAGGAACAGAGGTACAGATGGAGACAGGGCAGGTATTGTTCATTCTCTCCAGTGGGCATAGTAGCATAAAAAAATCTCTCTCTCTCTCTCTCTTGTTTTTATCACTTCCTAAGAGTGCTGAATTAGAAAATGTGGGGATGTACTCTATTTTTGGGTTAAAAAAATGACCCCAGCCCTGGCCGGTTTGGCTCAGCTGTTAGAGCGTCGGCCTGCGGTCCAGAGAGACCCGGGTTTAGTTCCCACTAAGGGCGCGCACCTCAGTTGCAGTTTGTCCCCGGCCCTGGTTGGTCGTGTGGGTGGCAGCCACTCGATGTGTCCATTTCACGTCAATGTTTCTCTCTCTCTCTCTCTTCCTCTCTCCCTCCCACTCTATCTGAACAAAAAAAATAGAAAAATGTCCTCGGGTAAGGAAAAAAAAAATGACCCCAAACTTTGCAGCTTAAAACAACAATAATGCCCTGGCCGGTTCGGCTCAGCAGTTAGAATGTCAACCCGTGGACCAGAGAGTCCTAGGTTCGGTTCCTGCTAAGGGCACGCACCTCAGTTGTGGCTTGTCCCCGGCCCCAGTTGGGGTTGTGTGGGTGGCAGCCACTCGATGTGTTTCTCTCACATCGATGTTTCTCTCTCTCTCTCTTCCTCCCTCTCTCCCTCCCACTCTATTTGAAGATCAATGCGGAAAAAAAAAAAATGTCCTCAGGTGAGGATAAAAAAACAATAATAAAAAATAAAAAAAACCAACAATAACTATTTCTTATCTCTTATGGTTCCTGTGAGTTAAGAATTCAGGGTTGGCTTAGCTGGGAGGTTCTGGTTTGGGTCTCTTATAAGGTTGCAGTCAAGGTGTCAGCTGTCATCTGAGGCTTGATCGAGGATCCACTCACCTGGAGAGCACACTGGTCTTGGCTGTTAGTGAGAGGCCCCGATCCCTCCCCACACGGGCCTCTCCCTAGGGCTGCCTGAGTGTCCTTCAAACATGGCAGCTGGCTTCTGCCACAACCAGTGATCCAAGAGAGAACGAGGTGGAAGTTGCTGGTCTCTTCCGACCTAGCCTTGGGGGTCACATATTGTCACTTTGATAGTATCCCACTGGTGATACAGGTCAAGGGGGACACCACCGTGCTTGGTCATAAACTGGGAGTTTCTCAGTCAATCTGCCTATGTTTTGGGGGGACATCTGTTAGTCTTTAGCTGTTCATTTCCCATTTGCATCCCAGCTCCATGAGGCCAGCTAGCAAAGCATATTGCTCTTTTATTCCAAATGCACGGTGTTGTCACCATGTCAGGGTAATAACAACAGCCAGCCCCTATGGAGCAGTTATTATGTGTTGGGCATGTCCTAACCACTTTACATATATTAACCCATTTAGCTATTACAAAACCCCAAAATTATCATGGCTCGTCCCCATTTTACAGATGAGAAAACCAAGGCATGCAAAAGCCAAACAGCTTCCCCAAGGCCACGCAGCTAGCAAGTGCCAAAGCAAGGGTTTGAACCGAGGCAATCTAGGGGGTAGTGCTCTTAACCTGTGCACCTGAGCACCAACAGAAGGCATCGTAGGGGGCATGGGGTGTGGAACTTCTCAAGTTCTTCTGGTAGCATTTAGAGGGGTCAGCGGCTGAGCACTGGGGAGCACCCATATCCAGGGCAGTGGCCAAGAGAGAGTTTGGGGAGGAGGTGGGAAGGGGCAAGCTAAGAGGCAGGAGAAGGAGCAGGAGATGGGTGTATGCTTACATCAGATGTGGGAGGGCAGGACTGGGCCAGAAGCTGCAGAGGCCGCCAAGTGGTTGAGGAGCATGAGGATGACATTAGAGGCCCTGGATGAAGCCATTTGGGAGATGTTGAGTGGGTCCCAGAATCCAGCATGTTGGGGAGATGATGGGAAATGAGGCAGCTGGTGGGGACCACTCTCAGGAGAGGTTGGCTGTCAGTGGAGGAGGAGAAGGCATGGGGAGTATAGGGAGAAAGAGAGAAGGGCCATCTCGGTACAACATGAGGGGTCCGGGACAGATCCCAGCCTGCCCCCCGCCCCTTCTGCCCAGGCCAAATCGAGCAAAATCTGCCTTGCCAAGCCTTATTCTCCATCCTAGAAGGAAACCCCACAGCAGGGAGTGCCAAGTGCAGCCTGAAGACACAAATATTTGCTTGGCTTCTACCCTTCTTGTTCAAACAAGGCATTGGCTGTGGGGCTGGAGGCTGGCTGACGTGGCAAGGAAGTGAGAAGCCAGCGAGGGTGGCGAGTGTGAAGGGGGAGCAATTGCTCTGGGGCCACTAAGGAATCCCACAGGCTCCGAGCTACTGCAATCCAACAGCTCATCAAGGCAGCCCAAAGCACCCCAGCTCCTGCAGCAGACATCTGTTCAAACAAAGCCAACCTTTCCCTCGCATCCAGTACCCCCATGCCCGCCCTGCTGTTTGGCTGGGGCTGCGTCAGTCCGGTTGGACTGTGTGTTACAGAGAGGCTGTGAGATGGTGTGTCATTTCAGCAGGGGGTGTTGTTATGTTATGGCCATGGCCATGGCCATGTGCTTCTCTGGGGCCACGCCCTGTGTGGGTTTCTTTTTACCAGTAAGAGTCCATGTGCGCTGCGGTGGTCTGTGTGTGTGTGTGTGTGTTTCTGTCTTGCTGTGCAACTGTATTGTGTGGTGTGTGACTATGTCACCACTGGACTCTAAAGTATCCTTTTCCATGCTGTGACAATTTGTGTGCTTCTGTTTTATTGTGAGATGGTGTGTTTCTGGGTGCGATTTGGTGGTACCGTGAAACATCTCCTTTGGGTGTGTGTTTGTGGGCACACACACTGTAAAATTGTCACAGAGTCCGTACATAGCTATAATGTCACCCGGTCACATACAAAGGTACTTGAATAATGGTATGAAGGTGTGTGACTCTGTGAATTGGATAGTATGCTACATAGTAGCTGGGCGAGGGGAGGAGCCTGGAGAGAAGCAAGGTGCTCAGACAGTGGCAGCCAAGCCCAAGGAGGCAGGTGGTTGGGCGGGGGCCGGGGCAGGGCCTGGAGAGTCCGGAACTGACCAGCAAACCCCTGTGGCCACCAGGGTGTAGTGGATTAGACCAGCAGCTTCCACACACCTCTGACTCAGCGGGGCTATGTGTCTGAATGCAGCTTCCCAGGTTCATAGCCAAGGGTTCTGCTTTACTAGGGCTGAGGCAGGACCATGATGTCTACATTTTTAACAAGAATCCTGAATAGTCAGGGGACCGCACTTTAAGAAACACGGGATTCCAGGCACCCTAGGAAAGATGCTGAAGAGACGAAGCGCAGTAAGAATCCAGAGGTGAAGCTGGAGCGCAAAGGAAGAAAAAGGGAGAAAGGGGAGGAAAGATGGAGAGGGATGTAACAGGTGTGGTCAGTGCCCTGCCCATACCTCCCAAGCACTGACCCACTGACTCCCAGCCTCCGAGGTGGAGGGTTACGCCACCTTCCCCGGCGGTTCTCGGTCCCCACAGCACCATCTCCGCCTCCCCCACTGATCAACACATGGTGAACCGGCTTCCTCTCTGGTCTTTGAGGTGACTGATCAATGTGATTGATCCTTAGCAGTCTCCACCTCCAACATGTTGTTTTTTGAAGCTACAGTCTGTGGCCCCAGGCCTGGCAGCCAGCAGTTCCACTCAGACACCTTCCAGGGTCACCCTCTCGGTGCCTGCCTGGGGAGGCAGCAGCAGGCCTGGGCCGGATCTGCTGCAACCTCGGCCAGCTCCATCTGGATGGAGTTCCTCCGCCCACCCTGTTTGGAAGTGGGGTCTGCGCTGCCAGACGCCGCTGCTCCTCGGCAAACCGGGCCTGTCTCCCTGGGCAACCCCACCATCTGCCTTGGCAGCTTCGTGTAGGAATGTTCTGCGTGGAAAAGTCCCCTCCATGATGGGACTCAGCGGCCCAAAGGTCAGCTCCTGGCAGGGAGACTGTTTGGCTTTGTTCTGGGGTCACTTCAGTGACAGTCTGAGAAACGCCGGCCCATCTCACTATCCACCCCACCATCCCAGCCTCCGGCCCAGGGCTGAAAAGGCAGGAGAGGAGCCGTTTCTGGGTCTGATCTGTGGGTCCACGGGTCTTCACTAGAACAGCAACTATGCCACCCTGACGAGCTGATGGCTGTCCAGGCACCATGGTGAGACAAGTTCCGAAGCTGTGTCCGAGCTCAGAAGAAGGTTGCAGGGTAGCTCAGTGCGGGCTTAGAATTGGGGTGGGGAACGGGGCGGGCTGTTGGTGCCCCACACTCCCTCGGCCACCTCCGAGCTCTTCTCCAGCCTCAGTGGACAGATCCGGGGCCTGCTGGCAGCTTCCATCCAAAGTGCCTACTTCCCTCTTCTCATCCTGAAGGCTTTTCCTGGCGCCATGTGACCTAGAAGTTCTGGGGGCGACAGTGGGGGGCAGCCCTCAACCTATGACCGGAAGTCGGTGGATCAATACTCTAGGCTCCTCTTCCCTCGGCAGGACAATTCTGAGGCTCATGCCGCACGACTCCTCAGAGGAAAGAGTCCCAGTTGCCCACAGGTGGCATCTCACTCATTAGCCCACCTTCCTCCACTGGCTTTCTCCTTCCTCACCCGCTTCCTGGGCACCCCGCAAATAAACCACTTGCACCCAAGTCCTTGCTTTGTGGGGAACCTCAACTAAGTCCCGAGTGATGGCAAATGTGTCCAGCCGCAATCTGCAATGGGGACTGTGCCAACTCAGTGACAACTTCGCCAGCACCAGGAGCTGCAAGGAGGGGACAGAGGCAATGGGTCAGGGCCACAGCCTTGAAAAGGCCCCTCTGTTGGGGCTGGCGGACGCCTAAATAAGTAACAGCAGCCCTGTCCTAGGAGATATGAAACAGGGGAGCATGGAGAAGGAAGCATTAGCCTCTGCACAGAGGCCACGAAAGGTTTCTGGGAAAGGTATTGTGTGAGCTGAGCTCGGGGACAGACACTGTTCCTTGTCCTCCAGGTCCACAATGTACTGTCAGCTCTTCCTCCAGGAGCACTGTCCTCACCTCCTCTTTCTCCACGGGGTCACACCCCCAGCAATGGCTGTCGTAGCACCTGAACCTCTCCTTTACAACACTCCACGCACACGGCTCCCCCACGAGATCACGAGCTCCATGAAAGCAGGGACTACGCCTGGCTTTGCTGGCGTGTCCATCCCCAGCATGGAGGTCACTTCCTCCTCCTTCCCCCGCCATCGCCCTAGGTCCAGCTTCATCGCCTCACCTGGATGACTGCACCTGGCTCCTCATTGGTCTTCCTTCCCCTTCCAAGCTGTGCACACCTGCGGATATCAGCCCTGCTTTCCCAGCAACTGACAGCTCTAGCCCATCCAAGGGGCCAACTTGGACCCAGATGGGAAGGACTGGGAAACCTCACTCCCATCCATTGGACCGGAATGTAGAGGTGGGGATTACTTTTATTGTCTTAATTGTTCACGGGCCCCGGGTAAGTCCTGGATATCTACATCACCCACCGAGCCACAACCTTGCCCGGGAGTGCCCCCGTATGCAAGTTGCTAAACGGAGGCAGAGTCCCCTCCTTTTAATCGTGCAGTAATCCTAGCTTGCTTCTCCTCCAGGAAGCCTCTCTAACCCATCCCCTTGGGGCAACTTAGATACCCTGTGTCCTCTGTGCTTCCCTCTAGCATAGCCTCCACCATGCAGCAGATTTCACTCATTCACCCACTATCGACTGAGCCCCTACCATGTGAGAGGCACCATCCTAGGACCTGGGATACACCAGCGCACAACATAGAAAACATCACGCCCTCGTGGCACTTCATCTTCTGGGGGAGACTGATGATAAACAGATAAATAATTCAGCATGTATTAGATCGGGGGTCATTGCCATGGAGAAAGAGAAATCCAAGACAAGCAGCAGGAAGTACGGGTGCCCGTGGTAGAGGTGGCCCTTAAGGAAAGACTGAAGGAGGGGAGGGACGAGCCACGTGGATCCTGGAGCAGAGGGTTCCAGGTGGAAGGGACAGCCATGCAGATGCCTGAGGCAGAAGAGAACTGGAGTGACGAGTGGCAGCCGTCACTCCGAGTGAGATGGGAGCCACTGGTTGTGGGCAGGGAGGCCAGGATGCGGCTTCAGTTGTTGCAGCCTCTCTCTGGCTTCCATGTTGAATGCAGACTGCAGGAGGGACAAGGGATGAAGCAGGCAGCCCTGGAAGGAGGCTCTTGAAACAACCCATGTAAGAGGCTGGTGATCTGGACAGGGGTGGGGTAACATGGAGTGACCTACCTCTAGGTCGCAGATTCCTTGAGTAGGAATGCTGACTTCCCCAATATGCCCTCTAGGACCTTACTGGGTCTGGATCCCTGCCCACAGGCCCAACTAGCCCCGCCCTCCCAGGGCCTCCTCTTTCCCTAGGGGCTGCCTCCTTTGACCCTGGCCCTGCCCCACCCCATAGGTGGGGTCATGGCTCGGCCACTCCTCCCAGGCACTCCTTGCTGTCATCCTCTCCCAGGGTGGACTCCTAGGGCCCAAGCCCATTCCATCAGGCCCCTCTGGGCTGAGGTGTCTGGATGTACCCCAGGCCAGCTCCCTAATCCCAGCCCCTCCTCTTCAGAGTCCAAGTGGCTTGACCCTCCCTCATGTACCAAAGACCCTGCTTCCCTCTCCAGGTCTGTCCTGTGCTCCAGCCACTGAAATGCCTGCAGTTTCCCAAGTTCACTTTATTATAACACCCTCCCCCCAACCCTCTTCACCTGGACCACTCCTTCTGTCCCCTCAGGGCTCAACACAGGTGTCACCTTTTCCAGGAGCCCTTCCGAGAGTACCCTTGTGCTAGGACATCTCTTTCCTCCATTCTTTTCCTCCATGTCTCTGGGGGATGACCTCTCCCACCCATTACTCTACATCTAAGCTGCCCAGATCTATGACCTTGCTCCAGAACAGTCAATGGCTCCTTGTTGCCTGATGTTTGGAATACAATATGACCTCATCACGCCAACAGCTCTATCTTCTGGACTTGCTTTCTCCACACCCTAGTTCCCTCCACACTTGACATTCCTTTTCCTGAACCTTGCCCTGAACTTTTCCAGGAGAGTGGACAAGAAGTGGCCCAACATGCCCAAGTGACACCTCAGCTTGTGTCCTGTACAGAGAAGTGTGGGCTGGATGACCAGACACTGGGGCCTGAGAACCAAGACACATGCATGGGAGTGAGATGAGGTTCAAGATCCCAACTTTTGGTGCAGGAAGGACTCCATTAGCTCCAGCATTGGCCGGGTAAACTCACCCCTGTATCCTACAGGCCCAGGTGAAAGCAATGATAATGACGATGGTGGTGATGATGATGATGGTGGAGATGATGATATTCAAAGATGTACCATGTGGCTTGAAATTTGCAAAATACTATCAGCTAATTATATCTATAGCTCACGCCTACTACCTTCAATAGTAGGCACACAATTGTATTATTCAGGCCTCTTTAGATTGTAAGTAACAATTTTTAGATTGTAAGAACTTTTTTTTTCTCTAACGTGATATTTAAAAAGCCTCACAGAGATACTGATGTCTAGGCCTGGGTCAGTCTCTCTCCCTGGGGTCTGCAGGGTTGGTCCCACCCATACCATATGTATTAAGGAGGATCATTATGCAATGAGGAGGAAGCAGTTTTCTTCAAGGGAAAGGATTCTGGGTACAAAAAGCTCAAGTCCACAAGAGTTCGGTTGCCTCCCTCTGCCCCGTTTTCCAGAGCAGGAAAGTGGTTGCTCAGAGAAGGCAGATGCCTTGAACAAAGTCACACAGCCAGCAGGTGGAAAAGCCAGGACAAAGTCCAAGGTCCTAACACTCTGAGCCTAGGACACCTTTCCCTTCACTAGGGCTGCTTCTCGAAGGCCAAAGCAAAGCATCACTTACCTGTCTTCGGGAGAGCCCCCAGGACAGAGGCAACGCTGCCCAGGACCACAAGGTCTTTCTTTCAAAGCAGACAGAAGTGGCCTCTGCTCTGCCATGGTCCCTCCCCAACCGGCCTGTGCACGGATTCAGAGGAGACAGTGGAGGCAGGATGAGCAGACACTCCCCTCTCAGCCGCAGCCAGCCCAGGCCCAGGTGGGAGCTGTCCTGCATCCCCCTCCCGGAGACAGCAGGAGTCCAAACAGACAATTAATTACTGCCTGGCGGGCGTTGGCTCCCCTTCCCCTCTGCTCAGCCAAGTGTGTAATGGAAAGGGGACCAAAACAGACCCCTCAGCCCAGAGGGACCCAGGCCCACTCAACAGAGATGAACTCCAGGGGAGCCAGGAGAGGGGGCAGAAACACAGAGATGAGTTTATTAAAACAATGAGCTTCTCCTCATCCCTCCCCTGTCTCTGACTCTTGGCTGCAGGCATGCACAGTCTTCTCAGACCCCTGCACAGAAGTGGTCATTTCCTGGCAGCCTGAGTATAGGAATATGGGTGACATTAATCTTTGATGATATTAATGGCAGTGTCCTACACACTTTACAAGCATTATCTCTTTAAATCCTCAAGTCAGTCCCTTGATGTACTTTTTTATTTTTTAATTTTATTATCCTCATCCAAGGACATTTTTGCATTTATCTTCAGTAGAGCAAGAGGGAGAGAAGGGGGAAGAGAGAGAGAGAAACATCGATGTGAGAGACACACATCAACTGGTTGCTACCCACACAACCCCAACCAGGGCCGGGGACAAGCCCAAGACTCTCTGGTCCGCAGGCTGACACTCTAACCACTGAGCCAAACCGGCCAGGGCCCTTGATGTACTTTTACCCGTTTTACAGATGAGAAAGGTGGAGGCTCAGAGAGGTGACGTGGGCCCTCGGGATGGTGTAATGCAGTGGGTGGACTCAGACAGACCCACTATGGCCCTTAATACTCTTGCCCTGGGCAAGGTACTTAGCTTCTCTGTGCCTCAGTTTCCTCACCTGCAAAGTGGTGGTGATCGCCATACCTCATCAAGTTGCTGAAACAGTGTTTGAGGTGAAGCGCTCAATAAAAGGTAGCTCTGTGGCTTTAGAGGGTAGGCGCTGTTACAGCCTGTCTCCAGTGACTTTAAATATTGTCTTTGCCATTTTGGCTCAGCAGATAGAGCACTGGCCCTCAGACTGAAGAGTTGCAGGTTCAATCCTCGGCCCCAATGGGAGGTAACCAATCAATGTGTTTCTCTCTCATATCCATGTTTCTCTCTCTCTCTCCCTCCCTCCCACTCTATCGAAAAAATCAATAGAAAAATATCTTCAGGTGAGGATTAAAAAATATGTATATATTAAATGCACTATTTTTAAATGGATTATAATGCCTGGCTGGTGTGGCTCAGTGGTCAAGCATCGACCCATGTACCAAAAAGTCATCGGTTCCAGTCCCGGTCAGGGCACATGCCCAGGTTGTGGGCCCGATCCCCAGTGGGGGGCATGCAGGAGGCGGCCAAATGATATTCTCTCTCATCAATGTTTCTATTTCTCTCTCCTTCTCCCTTCCTTTCTCTCCAAAATCAATAAAGAAAAAAGTGGATTATATGTACATACATCATATGTACATACTATTTTCACTTCACGCACATATAACAAGGAGCATTTCATTCACAAAATGTCAGGCACACTTGGAATCTTCTCATTCTGCCTCCATATCCCTCGAGTCTACACCTCACTTGGGCATCATTTTCTGTTTTTTTGTATTAAGAACATAAAGAGAATTGAATTTTTGCTTTTTCTTGGATGAGCCATGTACATTCTGATGATTACTTTGTTCTTATAAAAACTCAGATACCCTCGCTAGAGATTCTTAGAAATTCCCCAACCTTGTTGACAAATCTTTGCCCTAAAATGGGGAAATTGATTCTCCCAGACATCCCAGCAGGCAGACTGGTGACTTCTGTGCACCCCATCCAGACCAGTGGCATACAAAAGTCAAGTCACACACAACAGAAGGAAGTCAGGGATTACCCTCTCCTCCACTCATGGCTTTCTGGGGTACCTTATCTCCCCTGCAGCCTCTGAGCCCAAGTACTGGGGAAGGGGCTTGGATTAATTCATTTCTGCAACCTCCACACCCTGCATGGGGTCCAACACAGAGCTGGGGATTGGTAAGGCTGAATAAAGAAATGAATGAATGGATGGATGAATGGATGGCATATCTAAGCTGTAGATGATAAAGAGTGGAGGAGAGCCCTGGCCAGTATGGCTCAGCAGTAAGAGCATCGCTTGCGGACTGGAGAGTCCCAGGTTCAATTCCAACCAAGGGCATGTACCTAGGTTGCAGTTCGTCCCCGGCACTGGTTGGGGCTGTGTGGGTGGCAACTAATCAATGTGTCTCTCTCACATCGATGTTTCTCTTTCTCTCTCTTCCTCCTTCTTTCCCTCCAGCTCTATCTGAAGATTAATGTAAAAATATCCTCGGGTGAGGATCAAAAAAACAACAATAAAACAAAACAAAAAAAAAAGAGTGAAGAAGAAATAATTGAGGGCTGTCTATTCCAAGCTCCTTTAAAATGCTTAATAATCTCTATATTCTTTGTGAAAGATCTCCAAAGACAAATTAAGTGAAACAAACAAACAAATGCATTCTATAAGGTGTAGAATGTGCTACCTTTTCTGTAAAAAAATGGAAGAGACAGCGTGAATATATACATGTATTTGTTACACATTTGTCCTTGTGTAGGCAAACGGAAGGCTACTTAACAGAGCAGTAAGGGTACTTCGGGGAGAATCAGAAGTTGGGTGTATGGAGTTAGAGAAAGATTTTTCACTCTATACATTTTATATATTTTTAAAATTTCGGAACCATAGGAAATAAAAAGTAAATCAAGAAAAAGAAAACAAAAAGACGTAGAAAATTTCTGCTCCAAGAAAATGCTGAATAAGAAGTCGCCCCCTACTTGATGCCAGGGGAGGGACAGGAATGGCTGGTGAGTACCTAGTCACAGCTCATCTTCTCAAGGACTTAACTAAGGGCTTGATGATCTCCTCGCCCATTGATCTCAGACCAGAAAGCATTAGGTTAATCCCTGGAAGCCCAGCGCTTTCTGCAATTGTTTCTCTGAACTCCGTGTCTTTGTCAGAGCCGCTGCACCCTCCCCGATGGACGGCAGAGAGAGTCGATGGTGTCTACTGGGACTAGAGGTGGCGGCAGAGAAGTCTGCCTGCCTTCCAGTGCGTGTTCTGAACCACAGAGCTGAGAGTCCATGGGATTGGGCTGGGGAGCAGCTCACTTCGTGTAGCAGGAACAGAGTTCCAGTTGAACTGCTGGAGGGGAGGCTGCTGAGGCTGGCTGGAGTCGGGACACACAGGGCCTTATAGGTTGTGAGCTGGGGAGCAGAGGAGTTTGGACTTCACCATGAGGGCAGCTGGATGATTGAGAAGGCCAGACTTGGCTTATAACTCTGCCAGGTAAGCATCATGCCCAGAAATACAGCCTTCAGTGTCTGGGGATGCCAGTGCATAGACCTGGAGAGCCCCCGCTGCCCTGGGTGACAGGGTCTCTTCTGAGCGCCACCTGCCTCTCACAGGCCCCCTTGGGGTCCAGTGCCAGAGAGGAGGAGTGGAGGGATTGGGTTTTCAATGCAGTTGTTCAGACCCTTTTCATCTTGAATGAGGAGCAGGCTGGGGCTTCTCAGCCAATCACCAAGCCCACCCTAATGAGCCATAATGACTCCTGATTGCTCCTTTGTGTCACTGGGCTGGCTCTCGGTGCCACTTTCATCTGAGGCTGTAGGGAGGGGGAGATGGGGGCCTGCTGACTAATGTGCACCACTGGTTTCCTACTTTAAGATAAACACATCTGGGAGGCTGAGCCTCCCCTCCCACGCTCAGAGATCCAGTGCCAGGCATAGATGAGTGGGGGTGGGGCGAAGGTGAATAGAACCGATTCCCACAGTGGACAGCACTTTGCGGTTTGCAAGGCATATCTCTGACGATGGGGCAGAATCACATCCCTATTTGACTGAGTAGCTGAAGCCAAGGAAGGGTTAGTGCACAATCACACATAGTAGATAACGGAACCAAGTAAGGTTTCATTCATTCAGTCAGTCAACAAACATTTAGTAAACATCTACTATGTGTCAGGCACTGTGCTAAGTGTTACATATAAACCCAGAGCTTTTCCAGTTGGGACAACAATAAGCATAGCTAGCTTTTATTATTATTATTATTTTTTTTGGTACATGCCCCTAGCGGGAACTGAACCCAGGACTCTCTGGTCCGCAGGCTAATGACGCTCCAACCACTGAGCCAAACTGGCCAGGGCCATAGCTAGCTTTTATTGAGTGTTTACTATGTGCCAGGTGCTTCACTACCTACTTTTTGTGTCATGTCTCATTAACCCACTACCAACACTGGGAAGAAAGTGAAACAGGTGCTCAGATGAGGCAGGGAGTTTCTCTCTGTCGCCATCCTGAAGGGTGGCATATGCCAAAGATAGCTTACAAATGGGGCATTTGGAGAGAACAGGAACCAGTGGCTGAGGAGATGAAGAGAGGGTCCAAAGGGGAGGGGTGACCTCAAGATGAATGACCACGTGGAGATCTCTAGGAGATCTGATCAAAGAATTCACATCCCATCCTGAGTCTGATGAGCTGATTAGAACACACACACACACACACACACACACACACACCACATGGATTTTGTTGTATTGAAATACCCTACTTGAAGACAAAGTAAAAGCCTTCTGCACATATTCCTTTGCACTCCACATGTACCCTGTGCACTGCCCAGTTTAGTCATGAATGTCTCAACCCTTCCTCCTACTGCTGAGACATGGTTTTAGGACATTTTGATCCCCATTTAATGGATGAGGCTGAAAGACCCCGAGTCACCTGCCGTGGTCACTCACCCAGGAGTGGCAGAGTAGACTCCAGAGCTGAAACCTGAACCAACCTCAGGCTGTCCCTGGAGCTAATGATCATGAGGCCAACCCTGGTGCCCTGGTACCTGGCAGTCAGTGGGTGGAACAGCCTGAGCCCCTCACTGTAAAACAGAAAGCCCCTCCCCCTCCTCTCCTCCTCCCCACGGCCCAGCTCTGCTCAGAGCTATTAACCAGGTCATGCTGGCTTGTCCCAGTCCAATAGTTCCCTTAATTGCCTTTTTATACCACGTCGTACAACTGTTCATTATGCTGTCATATTTCCCCTCGAAGGCAACAGTGGGGGAGCAGAACCGAGGATGGGGACCCGTCCAGGTGGCAGGGGCTATGTGCAGGGCACCAATGTGTGAAGCTTATTTTCTACTTGGTCAGAATGAATTAAACGCATGCTTCTCACACTTGAGTAATACATGAGCCTTTTTCAAAGGGGAAAAAATAAATCACAGCCCCCTCCCAACATTTGACAAATTATCTTTATTACAATTTCACTAAAATATGTACAAATATAAAGCTAGGGATGAACCCTTTTCCTTTTAGCTCCATACAACTGGAAAAGCTAAGACAATGTACCAATTGCAATACAGAGGAAGCTACGAAATCAGAAATTTCAAAATAACACGATTAATTTAATGTGATGGATGATGTGCTGCTAAAATTAAATCGCCACTTGCTTCAGCATTTAGCCTCCCTCTGTTCTTTTGTCATGAGGCTCATGACAATTAAAGCAGTGTTTGGTCTCTCGGGAGACCTAGAATCTGCTGGTAGATTTTTTAGATATAAAATAAAGCAATTCTGGGTGAGAGCTCACACGCCCCAGGTTAGGAAACAATCCATTCCCAGGAACCCTTGTGAGCCATGCAGGGCTGCGGGCAGAGCCTTCAGGCTGGAATGCCCAGGACCTGGAGTTCAGCCCTCCGAAGCCAGTCCTCACCAAGACTTCAGTGAAATCCACAAGCCCTTCTGGCATCTGCTGTGTACTTGCCCTGTGCCACCCCACCTCCCTGTCCCAGAGGAATTGCCCATGTGGTCAGCAGGAAGATGAGGGTCGCCTGAGTGGACATACAGAGTGGTCAGTGCAGCGAGAATGCTCGAGAACAGACACGGAGATCTGTTTGGCCAGTGGGAGTCAGCTCTGATTGCGGTCTCTCCCTGGAGCCCAAGGCCAAGCCCTTCCTGCAGACTCACCTAGTGAGGTTATAAGGGCAGCTCTGATCCTGGGTTTGCATCCTGGATTTGCCACTATTTAGCTGCAAGACCGTGGGCAAATAATTAACCTTTCTGGACTCCAGTGTCCTTATCTCTGAAGGGACATGAAACCAACCCAAGCTCACAGGATGCTGGAAAGCAAAAATGAGAGAACACATATAAACACTGATCCTTGTTAAATGTTAACATTGACCTCTCACCTGAATCCAGCTCTCAGCAGAATTGGAAGAGGAAAAAAAGCTCTAGATTGGGCTCTGAGGCTAAAGGCCGTGGAGCCGTCATGGGTGGGCTATAGAGGATTTGAAACCGTGTAACACTTTGTGTGTGTTTCTGGAGACAGGATCTTCAGCCTCATCAGATATCCAAAGGGGTTGTGACCTAGAAGAATCTTTGGCCCCTGAGTTAGTGCTGGTCAGGACTGGCAAAGGCTCTCAGTGTCTTAGCTCGAGTGCCACAGCAAAACACCACAGAAACAGGTCCTAAATGAAAGAACAGAACAAAACCCCAGGAAAAGAACTAAGTGAAATGGAGATAAGCAACCTAAGAGATGCTGAGTTCAAAATACTGCTTATAAGGATGCTCAATGAACTCAGTGAGGGCCTCAAGAGCACAAAAAAGGACCAGTCAGAAATGATGGATGCACAGTCAGAAATGAAGGAGGCACTAACTGAAATAAAGAATAATTTACACAGATTCAATAGGAGCGTATGTAAATCCAAGAAGCAAACCATTGATTTGGAATATAAGGAAGCAAAAAACGCCCAATCAGAACAGCAAAAACAAAAAAGAATCCCAAAAAATGAGGATAGTGTAAGGAGCCTCTGGGACAACTTCAAGCGTGCCAACATTCACATCTTGGGGGTGCCAGAAGGAGAAGAGAGAGAACAAGAAATTTAAAACCTGTTTGAAACAATAATGGCAGAAAACTTTCCTAACTTGGTGAAGGAAACAGACATACATGTCCAGGAAGCACAGAGAGTCCCAAACAAGATGAACCCCAAGAGGCCCACACCAAGACACATCATCATCAAAATGCAAAAGGTTCAAGACAAAGAGAGAATCATAAAAAAAGCAAGAGAAAAGCAGTTAGTTACCTACAAGGGAGTTCCCATAAGACTGTCAGCTGATTTCTCAAAAGAAACTTTGCAGGCCAGAAGGGAGTGGCAAGAAATATTCAGAGTGATGAAACGCAAGAACCTACAACCAAGATTACTCTATCCTGCAAAGCTGTCATTTAGAATCGATGGCCATATAAAGAGTTTCCCAGACAAGAAAAAGTTAAAGGAATTCATCACCACCAAACCGTTATTATATGAAATAATGAAGGGTCTTTTTGAAGAAAAAGATAAAATATATGAACAATCAAAATGGCAATGAATACATATCTATCAACAACGGAATCTACAAACAAAATTAACAGGCAGAACAGAAACATTCTTGTAAATACAGAGAACATTTTGTTGGTTGCCAGATGGGAGGGGGGTTGGGGGAATGGGTGAAAAAGGTGAAGGGATTAAGAAGTACAAATTCATTGCTAGACTGACAAACCTCAAAGGGAAAGGGGTTGGAGGATGGGAAGAAATAAACAAAAGAACTTATATGCATAACCAATGGACACAGACAATAGTGTGAGAAAAGGTGGGAGAGGGGCGGGAGTGGGGAGGAGGGGGTCAATGGGGGAAAAATGAGGAACATCTGTAATACATTCAACAATAAAGATTAAAAAATAAATAAATAAAAACACCACAGACTAGGTCACTTACACAATAGGTATTTATTTTCCGACAATTTTGGAGGCTGGAGGTCTGAGATCAAGGTCTGGCAGGTCAGTTTCCTCCTGGCCTGCAGGTGGCCGTCTTCTTACTGTGCCTTCACAGGGAGGAGAGAGCAAGTGAGCTCTCTCCTGGAATCTCTTCTTATAAAGACACTAATCCTAGCAAATCAGGGCCCCACCTGGATGACCTCATTTAACCTTAACCACTTCCTGAGAGGTCCTCTCTCCAAATACAGTCACACTGGGGATTAAGGCTTCATCACAATGAGTTCGGAGGTGGGGCACAATTGGCCATAGCACTCAGGGAGGCCGGCCAGGCTGTCCTGGATCTGTGTGAGAGCAGGTGTTGATCAGCAAACGCTAACCCTTTTTTTTACATAATTTTTTTCTTTTTTATTGATTTCAGAGAGAGAAGAGGGGAGAGGGAGAGAGAGATAGAAACATGGATGAGAGAGAACATCGATTGGCTGCCTCCTGCATGTGCCCCATTGGGGATCAGGCCCACAACCTGGGTATGTGCCCTGATCGGGAATCGAACCAGCGGCCTCTTGGTGCATGGGTCAATGCTTAACCATTGAACCACACTGGCCAGGCCTAACCCTTGATCTTTCTAGCAAGGATCACCCCCAGCTTCCCTGGCCCAAATAATCCGACACCTTCACCCCCATCACTGTCCCTCTAACCATCCCCTTTCCCCTCCCTGCTTGTGTCCACCCAATAACACCTCTCCATGTCCAGTGCTGCAGTCCCTGCCAGTGACCTCCTAAGATGACAACGAACTAATTTAAGGATTGTACACATTTACGAAGACAACCCTGAGTGCTTCAACAGTGCTTGGCACACTGAGAGTCCTCAATAAAGGTTAGCTCTGCACCAGTGGGTTGGAGGGTCCAGGAGGTCAGACCCACAGCTCCTTTGCACTCCTGGAGTCCAGGGTCCTCGTCACAGGGCCTCCCCAATGCGTCACTCCCAGCTGTTATAACTGGTGACCCACAGATTCCTGGGAGTGCAGAGTGGTCCTGCAAGGAGTCCCTGAATCTGGGTGTGCACCCCAAGCCCACTCTGAACAAAAATCACATCTCACATGGATATATATGACTGCCTTTCAACTATGTAGAAGGTGATGTGACCATAAACAGAAAATCCATTTGGAAGGGCTACAGAACTTGGAATTCAGAGCTGGATTTTGGCTACTGTGCATGTGTGTTTCCTCAACCAATTACACTAGAAGTTCATGGAGCGGGGGCCATGGTTATGTGATTATCAATTTTATTCAACCCCACAAATGTTTCTTGAGAGTTTACTATGTGCTGGGGGCCCAGTGGGGAAGGAAGTCACCACACTCCCTGCTTCCCAGAATAACAGGAATTGTGTTCTCAGAAAAGGGCACAAACCATTGATGTAACCCACCGAGTCTGGTCCAGGGCTCCAGCTTTTCCTAGTTTCAAAGGTTTCTGAGGACCAGGCCTGGGTCCCCATGTCCCCTGCTCCTTTGGCCTTTCCTGGAGCCATGTGCACAGAAGGGTTGGCACTAGAGGCTCAGAAGTCATGAAATCCAGCTTCCCTTGCTCGGAGGCAGGACTCACCTGGACATGATCTCTGATAGGACATCCAGCCTCTACCGTCTCCAGAGACAGGCTGCCCACTACCTCATCAAGGTAAACTGCTATTACTAACAAAGTCATTATTGCATTTGACCATGTTTCACCTTGAGCCAGCAGAGGCAGTACCCACACCCTCCATGGTCCCACCTGATCTGTCCCACCAAAGGCAGGAGAACCAGGGCTTTTGTTCTGGGCCTGGGCTGCCCACTCGGAGCCCTTAGCCTCGCTGCCCCCCTTCTCCCTTCTGCCTATGGGCAGAGGATCAAGAAACTGGGTTCTGGTTTCAGGCAAGGTGGGCATGGCTTTCTCCAGCTGCAAGGAAACCTCACCAATGTCTCAGCCTGAAGGGCAGGGGGCGGGGGAGTGTGGTAACTGAGAGAGCCATTGCCTGTCCCCTCAGCAGGAAAAGGCTCAGGGACAGAACTTGCTTTGGAAAAGGAAGGGAGGGGGTCTGTCTGTGATCATTCAGCCCCGAAATGATGCTCATGATGTTGGCTTTCCAGGCCATTAATTCAAGGGCTCCATGCCCCACCCCCATGTTGCTGCCTGTTCTGGGAGATAAGCTCAGTTCTATTTAACCCTATTTATTCCCCCAAAGTGGCCTCCATCTCCATTAATCAGGCATTTAACCCCTTGGGTACTGAAAACATCAAAAATAGAGACTGATCTCGTGTGGGGAGAGGGGTGTGCATTTCACCTGGGCCCAGGCTGCAGGACTGATCCAGAATGCAGTCCTTGCTTCATGGGGCTTGGCAGGAGACCCAGGAGCCCCTCACCCACTGCCTCTCAGGCAGCCTGGCCTCCCACCCCCACCCCAAAACAGCTGGACCTTGTCTGGCCCTCGGATGAGAGCAGCTCCGGCTCCCTCACCACACATCCACCCAGCCTGCATTTTCTTTGTCACAGATCTGGGTTCTGGCATTGGCCAAGAGGAAGGCTGTGGCAGCTCTGTCTCTTTTGTGCCCTACTGGCTGGCGCCTCTGCTTGGCATGTCCTGCTCTGTCTCCCTGCTGCCCTCTCCCAGTGTGTTCCTTTTATGTCTCCTTTGCCCCTTCCTTCCCTTTGTTCTCTCCTCTTTCCCCTTCAGTGATCATATAGGAGTATTCTTGCATGTGTGGGTGCCTGACTATTGGTCTCAGTGTGAATCGTGTGTGTGTGTGTGAGTGTGTGTTCCCATGTCTGGGTGTCTGTCACTGTGTGTACAACTCTCCAGGTCTAAGCTCGTCCTTGCACTGCTGTGTATCTGAGCCTGTTAGCCAGTGAGTCTGCCTATGGGAATGGACCTATGGGTGCCTCTTCTGGTTTCTTTGTGTGGCAGGTAGTCTCAGTACAAATCTGGCGTGTATCTGTCTGTGTGCTGGCCCATCCTTGACCTGTGTGTGCTGCTCGGTCAATCTGTGTAAATCTGCCCATGTGCTTGAATCTGTGTGTTGGCTTCGTTTCTCTGTGCACCTGTCAATTGGCTTGTCATTCTCCATGTGTGAGTGTATATGTTGTTTGTTGTGTTTCAACTCAGGGGGCCAAGCTGCTGCAAATTCTTCTCATGAGGGTGCCCCTAGAGAAGCTATTAGGAGAATTTGGAGGTTGATGGCTTCACTAGAGCACAGCCCAGCTCATTACCAGCTAGGTAGGTCGTCCAGTTTGTCTCCTGGGGCTGCCTGCCAGGTCCGCTGCCCTCTGCCCTACTCCCTTCCCTTCAGGTCAGCGCAGGACTAGAGGGGTGAGGACAGGGAGGTGGGGCAAAGACAGAAGAAGATACATTTCAACTCACTCTGACTCTCAGACCAATCACAGGCTTTTTCTTGCACACTGACTTTTCCCCAAACAATGAGAAATAGCAACTGGGTATAGCAGTAATGACAACAATAATAAAATAATTGCTACCACATATCAGGCACTTAGCACGTGCTGAGCATATTATATGCAATAGCTCATAAAATCCTCTCACTATGAGGTTGTTATTATTTCCCCATTTTACTGGCAAGAAATGGAAGCTAAGAGGAGCTGAGTAAGTATTCCAATGTCACAGAGCTAGTACATGAAGAAGCAGGATTTTCCAACAAGAGATGGGCTGCCTGGGAGCTTGCCACCCAGGAAAGAAGGAAAACAGAGGCTTTCCTCCCCCAACGGCTGGCATCTAATTACAGCCCGAAGAACTGCAGGCTGATTGCGAATTTCATCTTTTTTGACAGCAAAGTGGCCAGACACTGAACAAGCAGGGAGAAGAGATGGAAGAACAGGATGAGATCGTGGAAGGGACGGCACAGGAAAGGCATCAGGAGTCATGGGTCCCAGCCTGGCTCTACCTTGGACTCTCTGTGACCTTGAACAGGACATCTCACCGCCAACCCTGAGTTTGCTTATCTGTACGCGGAGGATGAAAGAAAGGCTTGCTAGGAGGTTTGGGGGATGGTTTAAGCATCACAGAAAGGATGAGTGGACTGAATGCTCTTTGAGGTGCACCCCAGACCCAAGAATTGGGCTGGAGAGCACAGATAAGACCATGGTTGGGTCATCTTGGTGATTCCCACAACAGCTACCTGTGTAGTAGGGCTGTGAGGTTTGCTGAATGAATGAATGAATAAATGATGAACTTCTCAGTACTGAAACAACTTCCACAGTCCACCTTGGGTCCTACAGCAGTGACCATCATAAGGGAGAAGGCAAGAAAGGGTAAATACTTTGGACCCACATAAAATCCACGAATTGGCAACGACCAACTGATACATGTATGTCATTGATTCACTTGTCAGAGAAGCTCTCCACAGCCATCTTCAGGCCGGAGCATATATGGGGGGCACTTGGGAACCCTAGCCTCTGCCCAGATCATCTGGTGGGGGCCTAAAGGATTTCACTAGGAACAGAAGTGGAGGGAATGAAAATGAGGAGGTGAAGATGTTTGTCTATAGGAAACTGGGGCAAAGGCTCTTTATTCCCAGAATCTGGGAATTGGGGTGGAAAGGGCCTTTGTATGAGGGCAAATCTCTGCGATGGGAGATCAGTGCTATTCCAAAGTCCCCTTGGAGGAGAGAATCTCTGTGGTGGGAGGAAGGATCTCTGTCCTGTCTTTGTACTGAGTCCTGCCATGATTCTGAAGGTCTGTGTTTAGGAAAGGTCTTTATGGAGAGCTTTTCTTGTCCTAGTGGGGGTGGGAGGGTCTTCATAATAGAGGGAGGTTCTGTCTTGGTTTCCTCCAGGCAGGCTCTTGGGGGGAATTTAAGGGGTATACTGGGAATTTTTAGGAACATCTCTGTCCAATTTGGGGGAGGTTTCCTAACTGGAGAGGAGATTCTGGGAGACTCTGAGGAAGAGGGGAGTGGGAGGGGACATGGGGGGGGGGTTGTCCTGGCAGCGATGGTCAAAGCCCTCAGGCCGCCCTACTTGTGCGTTGATGTGAGCTAATTTAGAAATACTGCAGGGGAGGAGGAGACCGGGATTCTCCCAGAGTCAGGGCCTCAGGAACCGACAGACTGAGCGGTCCTTTTTCTTCCCTCATTCTCTCCACACCCCTCGCCGCCCCCAGTCACAGCCGCTAGTCCTCCTCCACCTGGGCTGGGACAGTAGGATCGCAGACGGCGCTGTTCACTGCTTAGGAGGGGTCTGGAGGGAGCCCAGCTGCGAGCACATACCGGGACCCATCCTGAGCAGCAGACCCGCGCCGGAGGCACAGCCACGAAAGGAAGCAAACACGCAGGCAATCCATTCGGAAACATGTGCACACGAAACCCAGCACACAAGCTCTGCGCACATACACGTTCAAATGCGAACAAAACTACATTTACAGAATAAACGCGGTTATCAAATCTCACGCTCGGAATCCACTCAGATCCAGTCCGTATCGATATCTGATACAGTATCGGCCTTTGTCTCTTACTCTTGCACTCGCAACATACACCCGGCTCAACAGAAACAGTGTAGTTTTCACGGCCTGGCGGCTGGCGTGCCCGCAGAGCCCCGGCGCACCACGCGCCTCCGCGCGCCTGGGCCCGCTGCGAGCGCGTCTTTCCTTCGCACTGGACACCGGCTGTGCCCCTCTACGCGTGGGCATTCGCAAACCGGCCAGCAGCCTGTGGAGCAATGCCCTCATCAAATCCCGCTTCCTTCCAGACCCCCCAAACGAAAAGAAAGCAAACAGCTAACCTTTCGCCTCCATTCTGCCCACATTTGGAGAGCGGTTGGTGGCGAGCGACCTGAAGATTTTCTTCCATCGCAGCATCCTGGACGGGCGGAGACAGTCCCAGTGACTGAGGCCAGGTTAAACATTCTTGAGAGCGGTCCACCGCAGACATTTCTGCCTTCAAGGGGGTCCTGCGGCCAGGTTTAAGTGCCAGTGATGGGTGCCAGGGAGGCAGATCGGCTCCCAGACAGCCCGCGCAGGTGGAGACAGGTTAACTGTCCTGCTGCCTTTCAGGTATCTAGTCACGTCCTTGGTCAGAGAATCTGGGGCCGACAGGCTCCTGGACTCTGGAACTGGTTGTTGGGACCCCGGGACCGCGAAAATCTGCACGCCCCGGCCCCCTCCCTCCCTCCCTGCGGCGGCGAGGTGGGAAGGGCCAGGATCCGAGCTTAGCACCTCCCCCAGAAATGCAGCACTCCAGCCCCCACCCCGCCCTCCGCACCCTTCCTTGGCGCGCTCCCTCCCGCTGTCTTCCGTAGACGCCCTTTTGCCCCCATCTCAAGTCTCCAGAGTTCCTCAGCACCCCCTTTCTCTTCCCCTTGCCCCCTCCTCACCCCCCCCCCCCCGTCCCTGGTGTTTCCCCCTCCCCGTCCCCGCTCCCCATCACCGCCTGATTCCTAGGGGCGGGAGCGCATTGGGCTGCGCTCGGGTGGGGGCGTCGCGCCAGCTTCGCGTAGCTGCTCTGACGCCGCCGCCGCCGCCGCCGCAGCCAGCCCGCGCCCCGCGGCAGCTCCGCAGTGCACTCGGCGCCGCCGCTCCGCCAGCCCCGCAGCCCACCTGCCCGCCCACTGGGTCGGCCCTGAGCGAGCCTCAAACGCCAACCGAGAGGGTCATGAGCCACAGCGTCCCCGGGCGCCGCGGGGAAAACAAGCGAAGATAGCGGCCTCGCGTTCCCCTGGCCCTCGCCGCCTTGCCGCGCGTCCCCCGCGTCCCCAGCCCCTTCTGTCCTTTCCTTGGGCCCCGCCGCCGCCATGGCCACCCTACTCCGCAGCAAGCTGTCCAACGTGGCCACGTCCGTGTCCAACAAGTCCCAGGCCAAGGTGAGCGGTATGTTCGCTAGGATGGGTTTTCAGGCGGCCACAGACGAGGAGGCGGTGGGATTCGCGCACTGCGATGACCTAGACTACGAGCACCGTCAGGGTCTGCAGATGGACATCTTGAAAACTGAGGGCGAGCCCTGCGGGGACGAGGGAGCCGAACCACCCGTCGAGGGAGACATCCATTACCAGCGCGGCGACGGCGCGCCCCTGCCGCCCTCGGGCTCCAAGGACCAGGCCGTGGGGGCTGGTGGCGAGTTCGGGGGTCACGACAAGCCGAAGATCACGGCGTGGGAGGCGGGCTGGAACGTGACCAACGCTATACAGGTGAGCGCGGGATTCCCAGCTCTGCTTCCTCCCCACCCCCCCAGTCAACCTCTGAGTACCAGGCTCTACCCCCCCGCAGAGTCCCCAGGCGACCTGGGCCGAAAGAACCCCTCTAGTACCCGGGGTCTCCCCATCCCCATCCCTCCCAGCCCACTGCGGGAATCTACGCCCCCAGGCGGTGTCTCCTACCCTGTTCTGCACCAAGTCCCGCGGCCCCAGCCGCAGGACAGCTAGACTGAGGTTCGGTCAGAAACGCCTGCCCTGAGACCCAGCAAAAGGGAGGGAAACAGGAGGAGGGGTGCAGGGAGAAAGAAAATCAGGATCGGAAGAAACGGTATGGCCTGGGACTCCGGAATGGATTCACAGCTGCTTTTTCGTGAGGAAAGGAGAGGGAAAATTCGCTGAGCTGGGAGTCTCCTCCCCAAACACACACGCATATACACGCGCACAGGTATATAGGCGGGCACACATGCCTACAGCCATCCTCGCCCAGGAACAACTGCCAGGTACAGGTGCACACGACATGCGTCTATACGTAGACCACACGACTATCCTCAAACACACCTTCCTCATCCCTACACCTCCAATACGCAGAAGCACATACCCGTACATACCAAGCACACACATAAACCCATTGGAAAATAACACACGTGCATACATGCGCAGATTCATGCGGACTGTAGCCAGCCTGCTCTCTCAGGTACAACCCTGTTGGGGACATACAGGTATACACAAGCAAACGCAGACACGTGTGGTCACACAAGCACATATGGTCCGTGAAACCTCAGCTTTACCTGTGCAGTTTCTTTTTCCCGTCCAAAATCCCGGCTACAACGCAGAGACCAGCTCCTCAGCGTGTGACCCTGGCGAAACGGCATCTAAATGCTCTGAACAGCCAGCCACCCCTTCACCCTTACTCTCAACACCCCTCCCCCTCCCCCTCTCCACCAGGCGGCGCCAGTCTCCTCCGGCCAGAGCGGGTTTGAAGTCAGCACCTCGGCCCCGGGAGCTGACGGGAGGCGGACAGGCGCGGTTCTCCAGGCAGAAGGGGCCTAAGACATAGGCGCACCCGGGCCCTGTGCTTGCCTTCCCCCACGGCGTCCCAGAAGGGCACTGTCGTTGGGACGCAGAACGTGGTTTTCTTGGGAGCGGGAGGCCGAGGCGGGGTTGCTTGGGGACCCGTGCTCTGCGGGGCTTCGTGGGGCTCTGCGCGCGAAGTGGCCGGTCCCGAGGTCCTCCCTCTCCAGGACCGGCGAGATGGCCAGGCGGAACCCGGGACGGGGGTGGAGGGCCCGCTCCCGCATCCGTTGCCCCCTGTGCCTTCACCGGGGGCGTCTTTGAAGGCCTCGTTCCGTAGGCCTGGAAGGAGGCCATGGCCGGAGGCTGGAGGCCCGCAGGCCTCGGGAACCCTGGATTTCGTTAACTTTTCCTCCCCATAGGAATTCTAAACCTCTCCTTCACCGCTCTACTAGCCGGATCCCTCTGCTTCTAGTTATACATTCCCACTTGATCTAGCCTTTCACACAGCGCGCATCCGGCTTGCCTTTACCCTTCCCATTTAATCCCCTTCTTAGGGCGGGGTCTCTCCAACTCAACTCCTGCATTGCTCCAAGACTCCCTAACTCCGACCCTCCCTCCCCTACCCCGCGCCCTAGCCTCAGTTCCTCCTGCGTTCGCAAAAAGCCTCGCGTTCCCTACGTTCTTGCCTCCCAGTGGCTTGCCCCACACTCTACTCTACCCCTCCTCCTCCCCACCCTACATCTTCTCCCTCCCACTGCCACCTTCAACGTTTCCTTCTTCAGGCTGGCCTTCAGACACCCGCATTTCGCTCATTAGGTTTCCTGGACCCTCTAATAGCCCCACCTTAAATCCTGTGCCCCCTCTTCCTAGTGGCTGAGGCCCAGCTCTCTACCTTTCTCAGAGTCCTTTCTGGCCACGCTCCCTCCAGCACCTTCTCACCTCCCACATCCCCACTTCTGGTTCTGTCTCCAGGAAGCACCCTCACAAATCTCCACATTCTCCTCTCATTTGACTACACTCAGCTCACTCCATTCCTCCCCGCCATTAGCACAGCTGTCCTTCTCTATTCCGTCCTTACACACCTCCCTCTCCATCTCTGACTCAGCATGCAGGCTCCCCATTAAGCCGCCTTGCACCCCTAATTCAGCCTACCTTTCTGCTCCCAGCCGGTTAGGCCCAGAGCTCCCTCTCCTTAGCGCCCCCTACGGGCTATAGCCTTAAACCACGCCTCAGGCCCCCTCTTCCAAGGCCGCACCAGCTCAGCGCCGGGTCTGGTTGCCTCTTCACTCCCCAGGGCATGTTCGTGTTGGGCCTGCCCTACGCCATCCTTCACGGCGGCTACCTGGGGTTGTTCCTCATCATCTTCGCCGCCGTGGTGTGCTGCTACACCGGCAAGATCCTCATCGCATGCCTGTACGAGGAGAACGAGGACGGCGAGGTGGTGCGCGTGCGGGACTCGTACGTGGCCATCGCCAACGCGTGCTGCGCTCCGCGCTTCCCCACGTTGGGCGGCCGCGTGGTGAACGTGGCGCAGATCATCGAGCTAGTGATGACTTGTATCCTGTATGTGGTGGTGAGCGGCAACCTCATGTACAACAGCTTCCCGGGGCTGCCCGTGTCACAGAAGTCCTGGTCCATCATCGCCACGGCGGTGCTGCTGCCCTGCGCCTTCCTTAAGAACCTCAAGGCCGTATCCAAGTTCAGCTTGCTGTGCACTTTGGCCCACTTCGTCATCAACATCTTGGTCATCGCCTACTGTCTATCGCGGGCGCGCGACTGGGCCTGGGAGAAGGTCAAGTTCTATATCGATGTCAAGAAGTTCCCCATCTCCATTGGCATCATCGTGTTCAGCTACACGTCGCAGATCTTCCTGCCTTCGCTGGAGGGCAACATGCAACAGCCCAGCGAGTTCCACTGCATGATGAACTGGACGCACATCGCCGCCTGCGTGCTCAAGGGCCTCTTCGCGCTTGTCGCCTACCTCACCTGGGCCGACGAGACCAAGGAGGTCATCACGGATAACCTGCCCGGTTCCATCCGCGCTGTGGTCAACCTCTTCCTGGTGGCCAAGGCGCTGTTGTCCTACCCGCTGCCCTTCTTCGCTGCTGTGGAGGTGCTGGAGAAGTCGCTCTTCCAGGAAGGAAGCCGCGCCTTCTTCCCCGCCTGCTACGGGGGCGATGGCCGCCTCAAATCCTGGGGGCTGACGCTGCGCTGCGCGCTGGTTGTCTTCACGCTGCTCATGGCCATCTATGTGCCACACTTCGCGCTGCTCATGGGTCTCACCGGCAGCCTCACGGGCGCCGGCCTCTGCTTCCTGCTGCCCAGCCTTTTCCACCTGCGCCTGCTCTGGCGCAAGCTGTTGTGGCACCAAGTCTTCTTCGACGTCGCCATCTTCGTCATCGGCGGCATCTGCAGCGTGTCTGGCTTCGTGCACTCGCTCGAGGGCCTCATCGAGGCCTACCGAACCAACTCGGAAGACTAGGGAGAGAGGACGAGCTCCTGCGCTCCTCCCCGCCCCCTATCACCCCACCCCACCCAACCCCGTGCGCCCTGCCGCCTCGCTTGGGAAGCCAAGCTTTAAACATCTCTGGTTCCTAGTTTCTGATTATTGGGAATGGGGGTGGGAGGGGATAGGGATCCACAATCCATCGCGTCAGCGTTTCTGTTGTCTTTTCCATAACACCCTGGTTTGGGGCAGGCTGGGGCGCATTTGTGGGCGGGCTTATCTGTCCTTCCATTAGGGGCTCCGACACCTTGGCTCCTGTCACCGAGGAGGGAGGGAGAGGGGGCGCAGCTCGCAGGTGCACCAACTTGACCATAAGGGGACATTTCACAGCCATCCAGTGCTCGGAATCTGCAGCGTCCAGCCATTTTCAGCAAGAGCGTTTTCCATTCTGGAGACATTTCAACCCTGCAGCGGGAAAGGCTGGCCAGGAAATCTGTTTCGGGTGGGCGATTTCCATCCGTGAAGCTGGAGGCGAGAAGCCCCGGCAGGGTTGGCTTCCCTTGCGGGTTTTCAGGAATCCAAACTCATCTTGTGGAACTGTTCTACTGTGTGTGTGATGTGCTTGTGGTGAATAAGATGAAATGTATATCAGAAAAAAAAAAATCTATCTCTAATTTAGAGTGCGGTGCATAATTATATCCGCAAATAAAGAAGAAACAATGGTGCCCGCGGCCTCCTGTCAGTTCTGCGTTTTACACCCACGGGGATCCCAGCTCTGGATGGGTGGCGGGGAACCGGCTCTGGCCAGCCTGGTTAAGCAGGTGGGCGTGATGAAACAACTGTAGTTAAAGGGTCCTGGGAGAGCCCCAAGGAAGGAGAAAGATGTTTGGTCCAACCAAGGGAAGGGGAGGCTCTGCAGGTGCTCCGAAGTCTCCACGCCTCAACCGCCTTTGGAATCCCTCTCCAGGGTTGGATCCGTCTGAGAATTTGGTGGTCACTCTCAACCTACGATCCAAAAAAAAAAAAAAAAGTTTTATTTGTGGACAAAGCCCTCCATGTTTGTTCAATGAATATTTATAGACAGCCCAGCATAGCTGGGACTGTGCTAGGTTCCAGGAGGAACAAACTCAGCCTTGCCCTCTTAGAGTTTACAGTCTAGTAGAGAGGCAGACAATAAACAAGGACAGGCAGAAATTCACAACATGACTGCCCGGTCTGGAAGGCAGCTCTCACCCTAGGGGACAACCCACACTCTCAAGTCTAAGTTGAGGTTTACACAGCCACATGAAGAGATCTGGCTGTTTAGAATCAACAGCCCTGAGCCATTTGGGCTCCAGTCTCCCCTTTTCTTGCACAGACAGTTTGACCACGTGTTTGCTTGAATTATCCAGTCCTTGTCTGTGCAGATCCTATTCCGGGGACAGCGCTCACACTGGGGTGGTTGGAAAGGGTCATGATTAGACTTTCCAGATGGGATCTGAAACTCAGGGACGCTGGGCAGTCTCCCCCATCACCCCCCCCCCACACACACACACACACACATACACACACACTACTAGAGAAGCCACGCTGGAGATTCTTGGTCTCCACCACCAGGGCAGGGACCTGTTTGGAACGATTTCTCCAGGTGCTGTCGGTATGGAGAGAACCGGGAGAATGCCTAAGCCACAGTGTCCATTTCTCCCTCCAGGCCGCCACCCGCGGGGATGTGCTTCGGTGTATGAGAGAGAGCACGCCTCTATAAAGACTGCGTGTGGGATGCGGGGAAGGCTGTGTTTGTATTTCGTGAGAGCGTTGATGAATGTCTGTGCGTGCATATGTGTACCGAGCATCGTGAGAGCGTGCCTGTGAGTGATGATTTCGCGTCACCTTGGTTTTGCATCCACGGAAGGGGGTGGGAGGGGATGGGGGGTCTTATCTCCAGACTCCTCGGCTGGCAGCTCCCGGTTCTGACGATTTCAACGGGCCATTTGAGATGACTGCCGCCATCCCCTAACCCCCTTTTGTCACAGTTGTCGCGCATTCAGGATTCGGAGCTCGCTAGAGGATACTACGCCCCCTAGGCCCTCTATTATATCCCAGGCCCGGAGAGCTGACTGTTTCTCCCCCTGCCCCCCTCCCACTGCTCCTCAGCGGGTCCTGGACCCGGTGCGCTCTGAGTCCGAGCGTGGAGTGCAGCCTTCAGGGGAAGCCCAGACTTGTGCAGTGGAAGGGAAGGTGGGAACGTCACGCTGCACCAGCTCTGTCCTTCCCGTCTTTAGAAGGACAAATGAGACACCGGCAGACTCCCGACAGCGGCTGCCACATCCGCGGACTCGCCTGGCTCCGCTCCACCTCATCCTGGCTCCCGGCTTTGTGCTCAGCTTGCAGGAGCCCGAGCGTCCCCCCGCCCCCACACTCGGGCCCCGAGGGTAGTAGGGGCGGGAGAGCCAGCCTCCCAGCGCCCCAAGGGAAGCCCCGCACCCGGGTCTGTAGGACACCCATCCCCAAACTCGCTTTCAAGCTGCGGGGAGAAATAGGGAGTAGATGAAGTTCATCTCCGCATATCCTCACCACAACAAAGTGCGTGGGCAGAAGTTGAAAGAAAGAACTCCAACGCTCTCCCCAGTCCGCAGTGAGCTCCAGATAAGCCAGATTCACCAGTATATGTCCTTCTCAAACACTGAGCATGCGGGATCAGCAACAGTGACATTCAGATGGAGCCGGGCCTGCCGCGGGGCTGTATTAAGCAATACCAAGCATAGGGCCAAAGGAAATATTAGCAATCCTGTCTTTATTTCAAATTTTATTATTTTGTTTATCGTATTATTTTGAAAATCATAGTTCACTTTGGTTTCTTATTTTTTTGGAGAATATTGCACAAAGTGGTGGTATCTAAGTTTTTGCACCCCCTTGAATTTTGCGCTCTAAGCAAATGCCTCTCTTGCCTCGCGCCTATCCCACCCCTGGGTGTGAGGTAAGGCTTGGGAGGTGAGCTCTACTCCCTACAGGTTTGGATTGAGTTATTTTCAAGGGTCTGGCTCCAACGAAGTCCACAATGATGCCGTGGGTGCCTCTTCTGCTAGTTCCGGGGCCCAGAAGGGCCAAGTGAGGAGGGGGCCTCTGGCCAGGGACACCCAGCAGGATGGACCAGCAGTGCTGAGAGCCGAACAGTATCGTGGTGAGGTGGGGGATGGGCATGGAAGGAGGTCTACACTTCTAGCAGCTCCCAGCAACCCTGTGGGGCTGGGATGAAGGCAGAGGGAAGAGACTGAGGATTCTGCAGAGGGAATGATAGACTGGGGAAGAGAGAGCACAATGAAAGGAATTATTTGTATCGCCCAGTACCTAGCACAGGTTCTGGCAAGCACATAGGATTTATCAAATACGTAATGAGTACTCACTAAGGGCTAAGAACTGCTCTCCGCTCGGGGTACAGCAGTGAAAAAGACAGACAGGGACTCTGTTGATCTTGACTGAACTCTGTTTTCCCAATTCCAGATAAATCTAAGGGCTGGAGGTCATGTGCAAGGGGAAGGAACTTCAAAATTTCTAAGCTGTTGGAGTCCTTGTGAAACTCTTGACGGACAGGGCTGCTGATCTCCCAGACCCTGTTACCTATTTGTCTGTTGAAGGCTTTTGTCATTTTAGCTGGGGTCTCAGCTGGAGCAAAGACCTTATGCTGAGGACTGCATGGAGGACATAGCACTAACTTACCTAAAATATTCTCACCAACCAAGGCTCTTACTCACCTGCCATAAAGGGAACCTGCCCCATGGCAAGCACCTTATGGGACCTGCTTTAACTCCCAGCAAAGGAAGACCAAGGTGACACTTGAGCTGGTCCTGGACAAATGAGTAGGATTCTAGAGGTATATCACAGGCTGTGTCAAGAATATGTACAAAGGCTCTGGCCGGGTAGCTCAGCTGGTAGAGCATCGGCCAGATATGCCAAGGTTGTGAGTTTGATCCCTGGTCAGGGCACATACAAGAAGCAACCAATGAGTGTATAAGTAAGTGGAACAACAAATCAAGCTTTCTCTCTCTTTCCCTCCTCTCTCTAAAATCAGTAAGATTTAAAAAATATGCAAAGACACAGGCAACTAAAAGGCCACAGCATTCCTCGTGTCTGATAATACTAGCAGAATCTGGAGACCCTGTGCTGCATTCCTTGCCTCCAGCCCAAATCTACTGCTTGTCTCCTTGGCTGCATGGCTGTCCCTTCCTTTTCCCAGGTAGTTGACCCAAGGAGCCCTGAGCTAAGCCAAGCACAAGGCCTTGATCCACCGTGATGAGTCACAGTTCAGGAGCTCACCCAGTATGATGTCTATTTCCAGCACATCCTCCTGGTCAAGCTTTGGCTGACTGTGTGGCACATGGTTTCCTTGGAACAGTTTTCTGATGGCTTTATAGTCTTGGGTCCTGCCATGCAGACCCCCTCAGGAACAAAGCATATGCATCATCTGATTACATAAAAGTGTGTGTGTGCTAGTCAGAGACCCACATGTGAGTGTTTTAAACAGAAAAGAAGTTGTATTTTCTTCTCACTTAAAAATCAGAGCTGGTAATCAGCTGATGTAGCTCAGTAGTTGAGCGTTGATCCATGCACCAAGAGGTCGCCAGTTCGATTCCTGGTCAGGGCACATGCCCAGGTGGTGGACCAAATCCTCAGTGGGGGACATGCAGGAGGCAGCCAATTGATGTTCTCTCACCGATGTTTCTCTCTCTCCCTGTCCCTTCCTCTCTCTCCAACATCAATAAAGAAAAAAAAAATCAGAGCTGGTAAAAGGACCAGACCCATGCTTCTCAAACTTTAATATGCACATGAACCACCTGGGGATCTTGTAAAAATACAGATTTGTGATTCACTGGGTCTCAACAGGGGCTGAGGATTCTGCATTTCTACCAAGTTTCCAGGTGATGCTGAGACTGCTGGGCTGCAGCCACATTTGAAGTTACAAGGCCCGGGAACACTGATTCTCAAACTTTGCTTTCTATGATAAAGCTTCCTATGCCCAGGCCTCACCCCATTCCATGAAGCCAGATTCTCTGTCCTTCAGAGGATAATCTATAGGAATTTACATATCTTCAGGCATTGACGCACAACTGGAAAGTTCAAAATTTTAATCCTCAGGCTAGTTCAAGTCACATAAAATCTATTTCTTATGCTTCAGCCATTTGGTCTGAACCAGTGTTGTCAGCTTGACCATAAAGACTCCATTTTATGTCAGCTTAGCTGTACTGACTTCATCTTTTCTTCACTCATTCCTCAGTGGGTGCTCCCCAGCCTGGACAAACTTCCAGAAATGCTTTAGCTTTAGTTGTGAGGGAGGAACTTTTACCTGCTGATCATTCTGTAACTTGGGACACTTCAGCAGTCATTGGACTGAGTTTTCTTGAAAGTGTTGTTAAATCTGTAAGGCTTTCTAATGGGACCAGCAGTACCCATGCCCTGATCACTCTTCACAGTAAAGGGCATTCCAAGAGTCGGAACTGAGTCCCTTTGTCCATAGTGACTCTGTCAGCCTTTGTCACAGGCATGCCTTTAGCCACTGTGAGGAGGTGCACCCAGAGGCTAAAGCGTACCAATAAGAATCTGAGTAAACGACCACATATTTCCCCCAAGTGGCAGGATAATTTGCCTTCTTTTTCTTGGTTACAGCTCTCTGCCTCTCCTTTCCGGGGAGAACTCCCTTGTCCATTGTTCTCAGTGGCTCTTGCTTTGCCCTCTGAGAAGTTATTTCTTATTCAGTATCCTCCTCAGTATCTTGGAGAGTATCTCCTCCTTGGGGTTGCACAACTTCCATAAGCAGCTTCCTCCTGGTCAGGTTTTGGATCTTACAGTTATATTAGGGGTCAAATACTTACAGAATTTTGGAGTTCAGGCTTGTGTTTTCTTGGCAATACAATTCCCTCAAAACTCTGCAGGTGTTATGGATTGAATTGTGCCTCTCAAAAGGATATGTTTGAAGTCCTAACCCCTGGTATCTGTAAACGGGACCTTGTTTGGAAATAAGGTTGTTGCAGATGTACAGATGTAATTAGTTAAGGTGAGGTCATACTGAAGTAGGGTAGGTCCTTTGTCCAATATGACTGTTGACCTTATAAGAAGAGGAAAAGAGATACAGAGAGAGAGACACACACACAGGGAGAATGCCACGTGACAATGAAAGCAGAGGGTGGAGTGATGGGTCTACAAGCCAAGGATTGCCAGTGACATAAGAAGTTAAGAGAAAGGCACGGAACAGATTCTCTAGAGCAGGAGTTCTCAACCTGTGGGTCGCTACCCCTTTGCGGGTCCAATGATCCTTTCACAGGGGTCGCCTAAGACCATCGGAAAACACATATTTCCGATGGTCTTAGGAACACAGACACCGCTCCTCTATCCATCTCCAGGCAGGTCCGCCCATATGCAGATACGCCCACATACAACATGAGGAACTGTATATTAAAGGGTCAAAGCATTAGGAAGATTGAGAACCACTGGAGCCTTTAGAGACAGCATGTCTTGCTGACATCTTGATTTTGAACTTTTAACATCGAGGACTACGGAAGAATAAATTTCTGTTGTTTTCAGCCATTTCAGTTTGTGGTACTTTGTTATGGCAGCCCTAGGAAATGAGTACAGTAAGCTTATGATCTATTTCCTTCTAGTCATTTCCACAGGCAAATAATCACAGCCATAGATTTTGTCTAGTGCTGCAATGTGCAACAGAGTAGCCACCAGATACATATGGTTATTTAGATGTAAATGTAAATAAAATAAAATAAAAATTCAGTTCCTCAGTTGCATTACTCACATTTCAAGTGCTCACTGGCCACATGTGGTTAGTGGCTACTGCATTAGACATCACGGATTGTAGAACATTTCCATTAAGACAGAAAGCACCACTTGGACAGCATTGAGCATAATGTATCAGCCAATTTTCTGCAGCAATAATGCTGTATAGCAATCCCAGAATTTCAGTCGATTATAAGAATAAACACTTTTCTTTTCTTTTTTTTTAATCCTCACCCGAGGACATTTTTCCATTTTTTGTACAGATAGAGTGGGAGGGAGAGAGAGGAAGAGAGAGAAACATCGATATGAAAGGAACACATCGAGTGGCTGCCACCCGCACGACTGACCAGAGCCGGGGACAAACTGCAACCGAGGTACATGCCCTTAGCAGGAACCGAACCCGGGTCTCTCAGGACCGCAGGCTGATGCCTCAGCCGCTGAGCCAAACCGTCCAGGGCTAAGAATAAACACTTTTCATGTTCATGGGTCCAGGGGATGGCTCAGCTTTGGGTTGCAGGTCAGCTTCACTTGGCTCCAGGCTGCAGTTTGAGTTCGAGTCGGCTCCATTTGTCTCTCCTCCTCTTTAGACCCCAGACATGCTCTTCTCATGACTAATAGCAGGAGTGCAGGAGGGCGTCTAAACTACTGTGCTTGGATTACTTTAGGTTAACAGTCCATTGACTAAAAGCAACTCACATGGCCAAGCCCAATATCAATGTCTACAGTGAGAGGCCCTACAAAAGTCACACGGCTGATGGCATGGACATATAATCCTATTATAAGGGAGCAAAAAACTGGGAATACTAACCCAATCTACCTCACCCATGCATGTGCTTATTTTTTGTTGTTGTTAATCTTCACCCAAGGATATTTTTTCCATTTATTTATTTATTTATTTTTTTTAGAGAGAGGGCCTGGGAGGGAGTGAAGGGGAGAGAGACAGAGAAACAAACATCCATGTGAAAGAGACAGGTTGATTGGTTGCCTCCCAAATGTGCCTGGAACTGGAATCAAACCCAAGACCCCTCGGTCCATGGGCTGACACTCTAACTACTGAGCCACTCCCACCTGGGCTAGAGTGCTTATTTTTATCTGAAAAGGTTATATATTCACCTAGTTAAAAATCAAAAGTGTATCAAAAAGCATGCAGTGAAAAGGTTTTTCACACCTGACTCACCCACCTCATCCCCTGTTTATAGGTAAGTCCTTTCATTAATTTCTTGTCTACTTGCATGAAAATACAAGCAAAACATATGTATTTGTCTCCCTTTTCTTTCTTAAAAGGGGTTTATTATACACTGTACTGCCTTCATTTATTTCTTTAAAAAATGTATCTTGGTGATTTTTCCATATTAGTATACATAGATATAGTTTTTAAACTTACATTCACTTATATTTACTGGCGTCTGTGTTCTATTTGTCCCTGCTCTCTTAGCTTAATGATGGATACCTTCAGATATATGAAACAATGGGCTGTGTTGGAAGGCAACACTTTTTTTTTTTTATCCTCGCCCGAGGACATTTTTCCATTTTTTGTTCAGATAGAGTGGGAGGGAGAGAGAGGAAGAGAAACATCGACATGAAAGGGACACATCGAGTGCCTGCCACCCGCAGGACCAACCAGGGCCAGGGACAAACTGCAACCGAGGCATGCGCCCTTAGCAGGAAGGGAACCCAGGTCTCTCTGGACCGCAGGCCAATGCTCTAACCGCTGAGCAAAACCGGCCAGGGTGGAAGGCAACACTTTTAATCTGATTTTGTTACTAGGCTAGTTCCAAATCTGGCCTAGAGGTTCTTTTTTTTTTTTATCCTCACCCGAGGACATTTTTCCATTTTTTGTTCAGGTAGAGTGGGGGGGAGAGAGAGGAACAGAGAGAGAGAGAAACATCGATGTGAAAGGGACACATCGAGTGGCTGCCACCCGCACAACCGACCAGGGCCGGGGACAAACTGCAACCAAGGTACGCGCCCTTAGCGGGAACCGAACCCGGGTCTCTCAGGACCGCATGGCCTAGAGGTTCTTGAGAAAGTTTTAGGGTCTCATTTCTCGTTAAGGATGTTTATTCACAGCCAATTAAAAAAATTAATGAACTTGCTTTTCTCTCTCAAAGTTAAGTGTTCCAGAGCTGGGAGGGTAGAGTCAAGGTGCTCTCTTGTTATCTCCCTATCTAGTGGAAAGGGGAAATGGGGTGGGGGAGAGTGTGCCCAATCTTTTTAGAGCCAAAACACCCACCCCCATTGGCCAGAACTCATGATCACCCCAAGCGAAATGACCACGAGGGGAAGTTATACCACTAAAAGGGAGAAAGAGAATATACATATTGAGAAAAAGTTAGTACTGTCTTAGTGCTTTCGGTCTCCAGTTAGCACAGTCTTTGGGAGTTAATAAAAACATAAACCTACTTTAAAACTTCATATTTATTATAAAATCTAACATACATGCATAAAAGTTCACAAATTATGAAACGGACAGCTTGGTGAATTTTTCACAGCGTGAACATGCCTGCATAGCGAAATCGAAGTGAGTAACCACGAATTTGTTTCCGCGTCTGAGAAGTTGAGGGCGACGTAACCATGTGGAGGCGGAGCCAAGGGCGTGGCTCGGCGATCAGGCGGAGTCCCCTGGAGCTTAATCCAGTCCTTGATGCCAGAAGGGGGCGGGGCCTGATGGCGCTACGCACTGGGGCGCGGCTAGAGCGAAGGGGCGTGGCCAGGTCGGATGTTGGAAGCAGGTTAAGCTACGGCAGAACTAAATGGCCAAAATGGACCGGGCCTAGCGAAGGTAGCCTGGGCCCCGGGGGGCGAGTCAGGGGAAGAGAGTCGCGAGGCTCAGCGATGAGATGAGGTTTGGAAGCTCTTTAGGACCCGAGCCGCACGGCCTTACGCACAGGGGCGGGGCTTTGCGCCGTCAGGGCGCGCGCTGCAAGATGGCGGCGGCCGGTACGGCTGGGCTGGCGGGGAACGTGTTCCCGTTCCGTGACGCCCGCGCCACCCCAGATCCAGTGCTGGAGGCCGGCCCGGTGGCACACGGTCCACAGCCGGTGCCCCTGGTGCTGGACAATGGGTCCTTTCAGGTCCGCGCCGGCTGGGCATGCCCCGGGCCGGACGCGGGCCCGGAGCCGTTCCTCCAGTTCCGCGCCGTGTGCGCTCGCGGGCGTGGCGGGGCTCGGGGCGGGGCGGGTCCGCAAGTGGGCAACGCCTTGGGCAGCCTGGAGCCGCTGCGCTGGATGCTGCGCTCGCCCTTCGACCGCAACGTGCCCGTGAACCTGGAGCTGCAGGAGCTGCTGTTTGACTACAGCTTCCAGCACTTGGGAGTCTCCTCACAGGTGAAGGGCGGGATGGAGTTTGGTTGGGCTCGAGGGGGAGGGGTGAGGTCGTGTCTCCGCCCACTCTGCCCTCGGAAAAATAATAGTTACTCCAGTATCGCTCCTTATTATGTAGCCATTCGTTCAGTCGCTCGGTCAGATTAGTACTAAGCTCCTAACATGTGTAAGGTAAGCCCTGTGCTGGGCTCTTGGGTTGCGGCAGTGACCAGAACAATCCCCTTTTCTCTCGGACCAGACATTCCGGCGTATTGCTCGTTTGTGAATAAGTTCATTTATTATTAACTGATACGTATTGAGCATTTACTCTGTGTCAGGCACCTTTTTAAGCGTTTGGAATACACTCGTGAATGTAACACAAAACCTGTGCTTATGGAACTAGTATGGAAAGACAAATAATAAGTAGAATTTAGTAGTAGGTCCTATGACGTGATAGAAGGAGAGGAAAGGGTTATATATTTTTTCAATAAGATGGTAAGGATGCCACTCAGGAAAAAGGTGGTGATGTTTGAGCAAAGACTTAAAGGAAGTCATTGAGGGAGCACGCTATGTGAATATCTGAGGGAATCTATTGCTGACAGAGGAAACAGCCAGTGAAAAGGCCCTGGGGCAGAAGTAGGTCCTAATCCTAATTTCAGGGAAGCCAGAGTGGGTGGGGATGGGGGGCAGTAGTAAGTGGAAGAGGAAGTCAGAGAGGTAAGGAGGGGGCAAATTACACACCTCCTAGGCGTTTACTGGGTGAAATGAGAAGCAGTGGTGTTGAGCAGAGGAGGGGCATGACCTATGCTCCAAAAGGATCACTGTAGTTGCTATATGGAGGACGGACTGGCGTGGGTCATAGGGTAGAAACAGGGACCAGTTAGGAGGCTGTTGCAGTAACCCAGGTGAGAGATGATAGTGATTTAGATGAGGGAGGTGTCAGGAAAGGGGTGATGTGGTAAGAGGTAATTGGATTCGGGAGATATTTTGAAGATAAAGCCAACGGATTTGATGATAGTTTGGAAAGGGCTTGACTTAATAACCTTAAATTGACCCTACGTTTGTATTTTCCAAAACAACTTCCAATAGAAATGGGATAAATGTTTTGCATTTACTTCTGATCAGGTTTTTGATTGGAGACCAAAAGCAAATTCAGCCCTTGCAATAAGGTTTTTGGTTTCTTTAATGCTTTAAGAAACCCATAATGGTTGTATCACTCATCTGTTTTCTCTTTTCTTTCAAAGTAGGGCTGTGTTGATCATCCCATCGTTTTGACAGAAGCTGTGTGTAACCCCCTGTATTCACGACAAATGATGTCTGAGCTCCTTTTTGAGTGCTACCGGGTTCCGAAGGTTGCCTACGGAATAGATAGCCTGTTTAGCCTCTACCACAATAAGCCAAAGAACTTGATTTCCTGTGGGCTCATCATTTCATCTGGATACCAGTGTACTCATATTTTACCCATCTTAGAAGGGAGGTGAGTTGTACTTGCAGCATTTGAGTACTCTTTTGAGAAGCATTCAGGAAACATTTATTGGGTGCCTGCCTTAAAGATGGAGTTGAAAGAACTAGTACTGGACCATGAACGGCCTCTGGGCTCAGCTGACCTATCTCATTTTGTGACAATGGGTAGGTCACTTGACCTTCCATTTCTTGTGACCTCCTGGAGGGAGTTGGGATGAATGGTCTCTGAGGTCCAAAACCACAATTCTAGAAGTTTATAATTCTTATTTATGGTGAGATAGCTAACACAGTACCTGCAGGTACTTCTTATTAAGATAGTATTATTTTGATTTAAAACCCCATAATCACCATAGTTTAGACGTTTTTCAGGTACAGTGCCTGGCACATAATAGATGCTCACTAAAATGTTTTTGAATTGAAAAAAAGGTGAGGATAGTTTCTGTCATGTTTAAAATCTGTTCTCATTTTATAGTTGGGCTTCTGTTGTCTAATAAGAGACTAGGCCAGCATCATACTCTCCTGAGATTTCTCACTGAGTAAAGAGAGTGTATAAGAAAAAAAGCCCTGGCTTTGGAGTTGAATGACTGATTTGTAGCCCTGCAAAGGATGAGGTACCTAACCTCTTCACTTGGTTTCCTAACATGTAAAGTTGGGAAAAACTGATTGCTCAGCGTTACCCTGAGGAGGAAGTGTGACAATGCCGATGATGGCACTCTGTAAATTATAAAGCAGTCTGAACAATTAAGTCAAAACAAATTCTGTGGAATATATTGAGCCATATAGTGGGCATTTCTCTTGAAGTTGTTATAAAAATTTATGAAGAAAAAAGTAATTCTTAGACATTACCAAACACTCCTGCACAGAGTTGTGTACATTATTAAAACAATATGCAGAAATTAAAAATAATACTGTATTTCTACCTTGTATTAAGAGAAAATTTATTTTACCTGATGGCTAAGAAATGATCAGATTGGAGCATATCTTATTCTATGCTGGCATCTGCTGGTGAGGTGTGACATAACAGTGACATTTCAATACACAGTGACTTCCTAGTCCTACTACTCTTTCTCACATTAAGAAAATAAAGTTACTCTGGTTCTCTTTCCCTTTATTTCAGGTGAAAGTGACCTGGTATTCTTAAGGGATTACAATCAGCCAGTGTACATGTGGTTTCTTAATGTGTTTGTGTCAGTAGAAGTGGAGTGTCTAAGGAAGGGGTTTTCAAAGTCTGGCCTACACTAGAGTTACCTGGGAAGCTTATTAAAAATGCAGATTCCCAGACCACCCTAGAGCAAATGAGCCCTTGGAATTGGTGCATTTAATATTTGTCCCAGCTAATTCTAGGATAATTATTTCCAGGACCACAGTTTGAGAAATACATGGCAAGTCACATAAGGGGCTGACTTCAGAACACATGTTTTACCCATTGAACCTGGTTTTCTTCTGAAACTCTTGCCAAAAGTTAGATGGCCACATGTCTGTCTGGGTGTGCACTAGGAAGTCTGCATTAAGAGGTTGGACCAAGAGAACTTGAAAATTCCTTCCGACTGTAAGGCTTTATGTTCTCCCAGCTGGTCAGTTTCTTCCTCCTTCATCTATATTAGATTGTCCTTTCTCCCCAAAGGTGCTCCATATTCTCTTTCACGTTGCCAACAATCAAGTGTTGTTTTCCATTTCTTGATTGTAGGTTAGACGCTAAAAATTGCAAACGCATTAATCTGGGAGGAAGCCAAGCAGCTGGCTACCTCCAGCGTCTCCTACAGCTGAAGTATCCTGGCCACCTGGCAGCTATCACGCTCAGTCGCATGGAGGAGATCCTGCATGAGCACAGCTACATCGCTGAGGATTACGTAGAAGGTAATAAAGAGGTTGTTGCTTGCAGCTTTTGGTTGTGTCTACCTTTGGTGTTGGGGTGTTCCTTAAATTGTTCCCAGGGTGCCTTTTTTTTTTAAAAAAAAATTTTCTTTATTGATTTTTTTTTTTTTTTTTTTTGAGAGGGAGAGAGATAGAAACATCAATGAGAGAGAAACATCGACTGGCCGCCTCCTGCATGCCCCCAACTGGGGATCAGGCCCACAACCTGGGCATGTGCCCTGACTGGGAATCAAACCAGTGACCTCTTGGTGCATGGGTCAATCAGTGCTCAGCCACTGAGCCACACCGGCCGGGCCCAGGCTGCCTTTTTTGCTCACTTTTTTACTCATTACTTTTTAGCATCTCCCTCCCCTTTTGGTAGTTACTTTCATAAATTATTTAGTTAATTGATAACTTACATATGTAGGTTATTTGCAAAATTGTTTTGGCTATTCGAGTTCCTTTACCTTTCCATGTAAATGTTAGGATCAACTTGTCCATCCTACATAAATATGGACTTTTTTGTCCATGTCTACAAAAAAGTTATGTTGGGATTTTGATTGAGAGTACATTAAATCTATGGATAAGATTGGATATAAAACAACATTCCAAATATAAGTTCAGATATAATATTAAGTTCATTGGGGAGAATTGACCTTTTTATTATGTTGAATTAGTTGATAAACATACTATGTCTTTGCATTTATCTAGGTCCTTTTTTTCTTTACTGATTTTTAGAAAGAGAAGGGAGAGGGATAGAGAAATAGAAACATGGTTGAAAGAGAACATCGATTAGCTACCTTCTGCATGCCCCCAACTGGGGTTTGGGCCCACATCCTGGGTATGTGCCCTGACCGGGAATTGAACTGGTGACCTCTTGGTGCATGGGTCAGTGCTCAACCACTGAGCCACACCGGCTGGGCTATCTAGGTCTTTATTGATTTCTTTCATCAGCATTTTGTAGTTTTCAGGATGTAGACCCTGTACATATTTTATTCAATTTATGCCTAAGTATTTATTTTTTGTTTTTATTTATCTTTCAGTTTCTAGTTGCTTGTTGCTTATGTGTAGAAATGCAATTAATTTTTCTGTGTTGACCTTGTATACTGTGACCTTGCTAAACTTAGTTCTAGTTTTTTATAGATTCCTTGGGAATTTCTGTATGTAGGCTTGTCATCTGTGAATAGTTTTATTTCTTCCTTTCCAGTTTTTTTTGCCTTTTATTTATTTTTTCTTTTCTTATTTCACTGGATAGGACTTCCAGTGCAATGTTGGATAGGAGTGGTGAGAATGGGCATCCTTGTCTTGTTCCCAATTCCTTATCTTGGGGTAGGAAAGGGAAGCATTTAGTCTTTCCCTATTAAGTACATAATGTTAGCTCTACGTTTTTGTTTTTATTTTAATTCTCACCTAAGGATATGTTTTTTATTGATTTCAGATAGGGGAAAGGAGAGAGAGAAAGAGAGAAACATTGATTGGTTGCTTCCCACACACGCCTCGAATGGGGATCGAACCTGCAACCTATGTATGTGCCCTGACTGGGAATCAAACCTGCAACCTTTGGTGTACGGGACAACACTAATCAACTGAACCCCCTGACCAAGGCAGCTCTAGAATTTTTGCAGATGCCTTTTATGAAGTTAAGGAAGTTTCCTTCTGTTCCTGGTTTTGCTGAGTATTTTTATTATGAATGGATTTTGAATTTTTTGAAACACTTTTTCTACAACAATTAGTATGATCCTATGGTGTTTCTGCTTTGGAATATTCAGTATAATGATTGCTTTTCATTATAGATATTAAACTAGCTTTGATTTGGGGTGGGGGATAAACCCACTTGTTCATGTAAAATATATTTTTTGTATATTGCTGGATTTAGTTTGGTAATACTTTGTCGGTTTTTTATGTTCATGAGGGATATTGATCTGTGGTTTTTACTGCCTTTGTCTGGTTTTGGTATCAGGGTGATGCTGACCTCTTAAAATGAGCTGGAAAGTGTTCTTTCTGGAACAGACTGTATAAATAATTGATATTATTTTCTTTAAACATTTGATAAAATTCTCCTGTGGAACAATTTGAGCTTAGGGATTTCTTTTTCTTTTTTTTTTTCGTCACCCAAGGACATTCTTGAATTTATCATTAGATAGAGCGGGTGGAAGAGAGGGAGGAAGAGAGACAGAGAAACATTGATGTGAGAGAGACATCTCACATCGACTGGTTGCCACCCACACAACCCCAACCAGGGCCGAGGACAAATTGCAACCAAAGTACATGCTCTTAGCGGGAACCAAACCTGGGACTCTGGTCCACAGGCCAACGCTCTAACCACTGAGCGAACTGGCCAGGGCTTAGGGATTTCTTTTTCTGAAAGCTTTTAAGTATGAATTCAATTTCTTTAATAGACATAGGATTATTCAAGTAATCTCATTCATTTCTTCTTTCTATTATTTTCTTCTACTTGCTTTAGGTTTATTTTCCTCTTTTTCTTTAGTTTTTTTCAGGTAGAAGCTAATATTATTATGAAACTATTCTTCTATTTTTAAATATATATATACATTTTTATTGATTTCAGAGAGAGGAAGGGAGAGGGAGAGAGAGAAACATCAGAAATGAGGAAGACATCTATTGGCTGCCTCCTGCACCCCCCTACTGGGGATCGAGCCAGAAACCTGGGCATGTGCCCAGACTGGGAATTGAACCGGGGGACCTCCCAGTGCATAGAAGGATGCTGAACCCCTGAGCCACACTTAATGTAAGCAGTAAATTTCCCCCAGCAGTGCTTTGTCTATATCCCACAGATTTTGATATGTTATATTTTCATTTTTATTTATTTCAACCATTGTTTTATTTTATTTTTTATTGAATTTATTGGGGTGACATTGGTTAATTAAATTATATAGATTTCAGGTTCTATAGTACATCATCTGTATATTATATTGTGTGTTCACCACCCCAAGTCAGTCTTCATTCCATCACTATTTATTCCCTCTTTACCCTCTTCTACCTTCCCCCACCCATCTTTCCCTCTGGTAATCACCGTACTGTTGTCTGTGTCTATAAGGTTTTTTTTTGTTTTGTGGTGGTGGTGGTGGTTTTTTTTTTTTTGCTTAATTCCTTTACCTTTTTCATCCAGTGCCCAAACCCTCCTCCCCTCTGACAGCTCATAATCTGTTCTCTGTATCTATGAGCCTGTTTCTATTTTGTTTGATAGTTTTTATTTATTAGATTTTACATATGAGTGAAATCATATGGTACTTGACTTTCTCTGACCAGCTTATTTCACTCAGCATAATGCTCTCCAGGTCCATCCATGCTGTTGCAAAGGGAAAGATTTCCTTTTGTTTTTTTTTTTTGTTTTTACGGCTGAGTATTCCATTGTGTAAGTGTAACACAGTTTTTTTATCCACTCATCTACTGATGGACATTTGAGCTGCTTCCAAATCTTGGCTATTGTACATAATGCTGCTATGAACATAGGGGTGCATATATTCTCTCGAATTAGTGTTTTGGGTTTCTTCGGATAAATTCCCAGAAGTGGGATTGCTAGGTCATAAGGCAGTTTCATTTTTTATTTTTTGAGGTAACTCCATACTGCTTTTCAGAGGAGCTGCACCAGTCTGCATTCCCACCAACAGTGCGTGAGGGTTCCCTTTGCTCTGCATCCTTGCCAGCACTTGTTGTTTGTTGATTTATTGATGGTAGCCATTCTGGCAAATGTGTGGTCATATTTCATTGTGGTTTTAATTTGCATTTATCTGATAATTAATGATATTGAGCATCTTTTCATGTTTATTGGCCATCTGAATATTTTCTTTGGAGAAGTGTCTAGTCAGGTCCTTTGTTTATTTTTTTAATTGGGTTGTGGCTTTTTTTTTGGTGTGGAGTTTTATAAGTTCTTTATAAATTTTGTATATTAACCCCTTATCAGATGTGTCATTGACAATATGTTCTCCCAGTCAGTGGGTTGTTTTCTCATTTTGTTGATGGTTTCCTTTGTTGTGCAAACACTTTTCAGTTTGATGTAGTCCCATTTATTTATTTTTTTCTTTTGTTTCCCTTGCCCGAGATGATATATCAGAAAAAATATTGAGAAATAAGTTCAAATATTTTCTAATTTCCCCTCAATACTTTGTCTTTTAGCCTTCGAATCTTTTTTTTCTCACCCAAGGGTATTTTTCCATTGATTTTCAGAGAGTGTTGGGGTGTTGGGGGGCAGGGTTGGAGAGAGAGAGAAACATCGATGTGAGAGAGACACATCAATTGGTTGCCTCCCACAGGAGGGCCAGGGATCGAACCGCAACTGATAGCCTTTGATTCTTTAGAAATGTGTTGTTTCATATCCAAGTTTTTGGATATTTTTCTGTTATCTTTCTGTGGTTTATTTTGTTTAATAAGATCAAAGAGCCCTGGCCAGTTTGGCTCAGCGTTGGAGTGTTGGCCTGCGGACCAGTGAGTCATGGGTTTGCTTCCACTCAAGGGCAGTTCGTCTCAGGCCCTGGTTGGTTCATGCAGGCAACTGGTCGATGTGGCTCTCTCACGTCAATGTTTCTCTCTCCCTCTCTCGCTCTCCCTCCCACTCTATCTGATGATAAATGGAAAAATATCTTCCACTGATTAAAAAAAAAAAGAAAAGAAAAATGATCAAAGAACTTTCTTTGTCTACTTCCAGTTAAACTTGTGAAGGTCTAATTTGTTGAATGTTGCATATACGCATACGCGTGAAGGGTTAATATGTATCCACTGTTGGTGGTAGAGTATTCAGTAATGTCATTTAGGCTCTGTTGACTGATGGTCTGTTCAGTTCTTCTCTGTCCCTGTGCATTTTCTATCTACTAGCACTGTTGATTATTAAGAGAAGAATATTGAAGTCTTTTGGTATAATTGTGGATTTTCCTATTTCTCCTTTCAGTTTTGTAAGTTTTTGCTTTCAAGTATCTAAAACTCTTTTGTTAGGTACCTATTTAGGAATCTTATGTCTTCTTGGCAAATTAACCTTTATCATTACATAATGTCCCTTTTTATATCCTTGGCAATTTATTTTTGCTTTGAAGTTTACTTGGACTTTAATGTAGCCACTCCCAGTTTCTTTTGATTAGTGCTTGCATGGTATGTCTTTCCATCTTTTACTTTTACTCTTCCTATATCATTATATTCAAAGAGAATTTCTTAATAGTTGGGTATTTTTAAAATCTGTTCTCTCAGTCTCTTTTAATTGGTATAAGATAATTTTTTAAAATTAATTAATTTATTTTTGTTACAGATGTTTCTCCTTTTTTCCCTACTGATTTCCCCCTCCCCTTTCCTCCTCGCCCTGTGCCCAGCTTTGTTGTCCATGTCCATTGTTCATGCATACATGCATATAAGTACTGTGGTTAATCTCTCCCCTCCCACCCCCTCTTCTGGGGATTGTCAGTCTGTACCCCACTTCCACGTCTCTGGGACTACCCCATTCCTCAAACTGTTATGTTCCTTATATTCCACAAATAAGTGAGATCACATGATACATGTCTTTTTCTGTTTGGCTTGTTTTGCTTAGGATAATACTTTCCAGGTCCCTCCATGTCGTCTCAAAGGATGAGAGATCTTTATTACAGCTGCATAGTACTCCATTGTGTATATGTACCACAGCTTCTTTATCCATTCATCAACTGATGGACATTTGGGCTGCTTCCAGATCTTAGCTATTGTAAATAGTGCTGCTACGAACATGGGGGTACATATATTCTTTCTGATTGGTGTTTCGAGCTTCTTAGGGTATATTCCTAGAAGTGGGATCACTGGGTCAAATGGAAGTTCAATTTTTAATTTTTTGAGGTAACACCATATTGTTTTCCACAGTGGCTTCACCAGTCTGCATTGTACCCACCAGCAGTGTACTAGAGTCCCCTTTTCTTCACACCCTCACCAACACTTGTTGTTTGATGATTTGTTGATGGCGGCCATTCTGACAGGTGTGAAGTGATACCTCATTGTTGTTTTAGTTTGTATCTCTCTGATGGTTAGTGATGTTGAGCATTTCTTCATATGTCTCTTAGCCATTTGTATGTCCTGTTTGGAGAGGTGTCCATTTAGTTCCTCTGCCCATTTTTTAATTGGGTTCTTTGTCTTCCTTTTGTTGAGTTATATGAGCACTGTATATATTTTGGAAATTAACCCCTTTTCTGATGATCGTTGGCAGTTATGCTCTCCAGTAGAGTGGGTTGCCTTTCCATTTTGGTGCTTGTTTCTTTTGCTGTGCAGAAGCTTTTGAGTTTGATGTAGTCCCATGTGTTCATTTTCTCCTTTGTTTCTGTTGCCTTAGGTGATGTATCAGTGAAAATTCTGCTGTGTATGATGTCTGAAATTTTGTTGCCTACATTTTCTTGTAGGGTTTTTATGGATTCATGAGTCACATTTAAGTCTTTTATCTATTTTGAGTTTACTCTTGTGTATGGTATAAGTTGATGGTCTAGTTTATTTGCATGTAGCTGTCCAGTTATCCCAACAACATTTATTAAAGAGGCTGTCTTTACTCCACTGTATGCTCTTGCCACCTTTGTCAAATATTAATTGAACATATTGTCTTGGGTCCATTTCTGGGTTCTCTATTCTGTTCCATTGGTCTATCTGCCTGTTCTTGTGCCAGTACCAGGCTGTTTTGATTACAGTCGCTTTGTAGTATAACCTGAAATCTGGTAACATGATCCCTCCAACTTTGTTCTTCTTTTTCAAGATTGCTGTGGCTATTTGGGGTCTTTTGGTTCCATATGAACTTTTGAAGTATTTGTTCTAGTTCTGTGAAGTATGTCGTTGGTATTTTGATGGGGATTGCATTCATTCTATAGATTGCTTTGAGTAATATGGACATTTTAATGATGTTAATTCTTCCAATCCATGAACAAGGTATGTGCTTCCACTTTTTTATATCTTCCTCTATTTCTTTTTTCAATGACTTGTAGTTTTCTGCGAATAGGTCCTTTATTTCTTTGGTTAAGTTTATTCCTAGGTATCTTAATTTTTTTTGCTGTGATGGTAAATGGGATTGTGTTTTTAGTTTCTCTTTCTGTGATTTCATCATTGGTGTATAAGAATGCCATCGATTTCTTTCTTTTTTTTTTCCCTCACCCAAGGACATTTTTCCACTTTTTTTTCAGATAGAGTGGGAGGGAGAGAGAGAGAGAAACATCGATGTGAAAGGGACACATCAAGTGGCTGCCACCCACACGACCCAACCAGGGCCAGGGACAAACTGCAACTGGGGTACATGCCTTTTGCGGGAACCAAACCTGGGTCTCTCTGGACCGAAGGCTGACGCTCTAACTGCTGAGCCAAACCGGCCTGGGCTGCCGTCGATTTCTTGATGTTAATTTTGTATCCTGCTACTTTGCCAAATTCATTTATTAAGTCTAGTAAATTTTTGATGGAGTCTTTGGGGTTTTTTACGTATAGTATCATGTCATCTGCGAATAATGACAGTTTTACTTCCTCCTTTTCAGTTTGAATTCCTTTTAGTTTTTCTTCCTGTCTGATAGCTGTGGCTAAGACTGCCAGTACTATGTTAAATAAGAGTGGCGAAAGTGGGCATCCTTGTCTTGTTCCTGTTCTTAAGGGAATGCTTTTAGTTTTTGCCCATTGAGTATGATGTTAGTTGTAGGTCTTTCGTAGATGGCCTTTATTATGTCGAGATATGATATCTCTATTCCCAGATTGCTGAGCGTTTTTATCAGAAATGGGTGCTGGATTTTGTCGAATGCTTTTTCAGCGTCTATTGATATGATCATGTGATTTTTATCTTTCGTTTTGTTTATGTGGTGTATCACATTTATTGATTTGCGAATATTGTACCAGCCTTGCATCCCTGGGATGAATCCCACTTGGTCATGGTGAATAATTTTTTTGATGCATTGCTGGATTCGATTTGCTAGTATTTTGTTGAGGATTTTGGCATCTGTGTTCATCAGGGATATTGGCCTGTAGTTTTCTTTCTTTGTAGTGTTTTTTTTCTGGTTTTGGAATTAGAATTATGCTGGCCTCATAAAATGAGTTTGGAAGTCTTTCTTCTTGAATTTTTTGAAAATTTTATCTGTTGTGTTTTTTACTGTATCTTTCTATAGTTTTTTTAGTGGTTGCTCTAGAGATTACAGTAAACACACTTTACACAGTCTATTTAGAGTCACGTTTTTAACCATTTCAAATGGAATGTGGAAATGCTAGAGGCTCCTTTATCTTCCTCCTCTGTGCTGGAGTTGTCGTAGGTAATCATCCACGACATTGGCAACTCATGAGACAGCATATGGTTTTACTTTTTTTTTTCTTTATTGATTTTAGAGAGAGAGAGAGAGGAAGGGAGAGGGAGAGAGATATAGAAACATCAATGAGAGAGAACATCAATTGGCAGCCTCCTGCATGCCCCCCACTGGGGATTTGGCCTACAACCTGGGCATGTGTCCTGACTGGGAATCGAACCAGTGACCTCTTGGTGCATGGGTCGACGCTCTACCACTGAGCCACACTGGCCTGGCTGGTTTTACTTTTAATTGTTAAACATTATAAACTCGAGGTTAGTCTGTTACATTTACCCAGATTTTCCTCAATTCTATTGCTTTGTCTTCATTCCTGAAGTTCCAGTTTGCCTTCTGGTGTCATTTCTGTCTGAAGACCTTTATGTAGCAATTATTTTAGAAGAGGTCTGTTGGCATTATGTCCAGGTTTTACAGCTACATTTTGTTGATGGGGTGGTTCAGAGATTGGGAGGTGTGTGCTTTCTTCATCTTACCCAGACCTGGAACCCTGGTATTGACTTTCTAATTTCTGTGCCAGTAGCATTGTCGTTTCATAACTTTCAAAGTTATGTCTTTAAAGAATTGCAGAAATGGCGGTGCCCTGACTATTATGAAAACAATGTGCACAAGATGCAGCTCCCGTTCTCCAGCAAGCTCCTTGGCAGCACTCTAACCGCGGAGGAGAAGCAGGAAAGGCGGCAGCAGCAGCTGCGGCGGCTGCAGGAGCTCAATGCCCGTCGGCGGGAGGAGAAGCTGCAGCTAGATCAGGAGCGGCTGGAGAGACTGCTCTACGTGCAGGTAACAGCAGGTCCCGGACAGGCCCCAGGCCTTGCTCAGGTGGTCCCAGAAAATGCTTCTCCTCTATATTCTTCCTTACCTGTAAAATGCATCAACCAAGTCACCTTGGGGTCAAGAAGGAGTCTAGGATCATCAGTATGGAGGATGGTATAGCAGCAGGTATTTTTGAAAGAGCTGTGGGCTCTGGCTTGATTGATTTATGTCAGCCTTATAATCTCCTTTATTTTATTTTTTAACTTTTTAAGTGTAGCACACACACTGCAATGTGCACAAATGTGAAGTGAGCAGTTCATGCATTTTCACAACCTGAAACACACCATGTATCTGCTCTCCAGATCCAGAAATAGAGTGTTGCCAGCATGATAGCAGTCTCTCTCTGGCTACCCTTAGTAACCTTCCCACCTTTCCCCACCGAAAAGATTACATTTTTTATGTCTGTCACCAGAGGTTAGTTTGCCTGTCAGGTTGTGCTGAAACCGTAATGCGATGGCAGCCTAGAGACAGCTGGGGAGCAGGACAGCTGTGGGAACCTGGGGGGAGGTGTGGTTTTTCGGTGGGGCAGGCTGGGGAGCTCTGGGAGCCCTCTCCTGCTGCAGTTCTTCTCTGTTTGGCTTCTGAGCGACTTCTCTTCCCTTCCTGTTTGTGATTTACCGATGGCTTTGAGAATGAGTTGTGACTGCTCTGGTTTCAGGAACTTCTAGAGGATGGCCAGATGGATCAGTTTCACAAAGCTCTGATGGAGCTGAACATGGACTCCCCGGAAGAGCTGCAGTCCTACATACACAAGCTCAGTTCGGCCGTGGAGCAAGCTAAGCAGAAAATCCTTCAGTCAGAAGTCACCCTCGAGGTGGATGTGGTGGACAGCAAGCCCGAGGTACTGAGTGCCTTGTGGGGGGTTGGTCACGTAGAGAGAACAGCCCTTCCTGGGGTGGGAGGAATGTCTTGAGAAGGCTGACGTGAAAGGGGCTGTGGCCAGACTGGAGGGAAAGAGCTGGGGTAGTGGGTGATGTCCATAGGTACACGGTGGGGCGGTGATAGCACTGACCTGTACCAACTGAAGTCCTCATCTGAGCAGTTTCACCCCATAGACCTCTGGCCCCCAGGGAGGGGAAGTGTGCGTAGAGTAGGAAGAAGTTTCACACACCAATCATCTGGTGCTGTCTTAAACCTGAACCTGCTCTTGTGAGGGTCCTTTGGCAGTTGTAGATTCCCTTTACTTTCTTTGTTGCTTTAACTATATTGTGGTTGATCTTTCACTTACCTCCTTTCCATCTTGATGTTCTCTAAGGACAGGTGTCATGCTTCAACATAGTGAATTTTTTACAGCAGCTAGTAGACATGCACAGTTAAGTATTTTTGGGTTCATTTAAGATCAGCTTTTTGTTAGTTACTAAAAACAGGCTTAAATAAACTCTTTGATCCTCTCTGTCTCTCCTCTTTGTTTCCCTGCCAGTGGACTATTAATAAGTGTTGATGTGGCCAAGAGGGCAAGGGGCAGGGCTGAGATAGGGCCCTGAGTAATCCAAACCCTTGCTGTGGGCCCTGCGTGGTGAAGGGGTGCCTGCAGGGTACACCACAGCTGGAAGTCACTGGTTGGCTCTCCTGTCTTTAGAACGGGAAAAAAGTGTTAGTAAGTGTACTTGTTCCTGAATCTGTCATCTCTAGAGTTCTAAAACAAAGGAACTTGTTCTTTGCTTTGTCATACTTATGGGGCTGGATTAACCAGTCTAGCTTATTGTTGTTTTTTTTTGTTGTTGTTGTTGTTTTTTAAACCAAATTTCTTTAAATCTAAAACCTGTACTTAGAAAGAAACAGTTCTGTAGAAAAATCTGTTTGATGCTGAGTGTAGTGTGGTGCTTACTAGTGACTTCAGAGCTCCGTGGCTCAGCATGAAGCTGGCTTTTGCAGTGACCAGCTTGTAGCTGGAGGCTCACTCTCAATTCTTGCTCTCACCTCCCAGTCCCCACCTCTCTGATGGGCTGTAGACTGCACGAGGACAGCCTCTGGTCATGAGCGTGCATGTTTGATGGAGCAGATCCTGAGACAGGTGTCCTAGATACAGCCTATGGCCCACTGAGATCTCAGGTAGAAGGGACCTTTCTACTATCTGACTTGTGCACAGCTTCCCAGATCAGCTTTGGTAGAACCAACATGCATGTTCTAGTTTGCTTCTTCCAGTTTGAGCCCTTGTTTACTGAAATCCAGAACCAAGTTGTCTTTGTTATTTACTCATCCATGTTTAGTGGTTTTTTTTTTTAACTCTTTTTTTTTTTTTTTACATATCCTCAGATGAGGATTTTTTTTATTTTTTATTTTTTTTTATTTTTTATCCTCACCCAAGGATATTTTTCCATTTTTTGTACAGATAGAGTGGGAGGGAGAGAGAGGAAGGGAGAAAGAGAGAGAAACATCGACGTGAAGGGACGCATCGAGTGGCTGCCACCCGCACGACCAGCCAGGGCCGGGGACAAACTGCAACCGAAGTACGTGCCCTTAGCGGGAACTGAACCCGGGTCTCTCCAGACCGCAGACGGACGCTCTAACCGCTGAGCCAAACCGGCCAGGGCTTTTTTTTAACTCTTTACCCAAGGATATTTTTCCATTGATTTCTAGATAGAGTGGGAGGGTGGGAGGAAGAGAGAGAGAAACATCAGTGTGAGAGAGACGTATCAGTTGATTGCCTCCCACACAACCCCGACCAGGGCCAGGGTTCGAACCCATGATCCTTTGGTCTACAGGCCGATGCTCTAACCACTGAGCCAAACCAGCCAGGGCCGTATTTATTTTTTATCACGCTTAATGTGGCACCAGGACATCATTACACCAGAGTAGTGCACTAAGCCACTGGCAGGTGAGGAATTGCAGATTTAAAAAGAAAAACTTTGAAGATGTGATTCCTGAGCAGTTGGGGAACTGATTTTTCCTTTCTTTGTTCATTTTTCTGCATTTGTTAACACGCATAATTCAACCACTTTTTCATTCATTCAGCAGACACGTGTTAGGTTCCTACTTTGTTCTGTGCTCAGGGGGTATGTATTCAAATCTCTCTGGGCTTAAGGAGATTGTGAAATGTCAAGACTTCAAACGATTTCTCTATATACAACAAATTTGATTAATTGATCTGTCCCCAGAGCTTTAATGCTCAGTGAGCGTTTATTAAGGGTGATTGGTAGTGACTAGAGTTCTTTACAGTGATCTTCCTGCGATAAATTTAAACATGATTGTGGCTGGCCAGTTCTGCCGTTCAGAAAATATTTGTAGTATTTTCTAATTGATTTAGAATGGAGAGAATAGATTTATATGGACCAAAGTTCATATTGAAGTCGCCATTCAAGCAATAATGGCTGAATTAGATTAATACAGCTCAATTTTTTAATTTAGTGTTTTCTAAAATTCATTTTTTTCTCCAAACCAATCCATTCCAGTCCTTGCTATTCTGCAAGTATTTTGAGGAGGATGTTGTAAAGGAGTAGGCTCTGTTAGCATTGCTAAAGGAATATTTAAACCAGGAGGTGCTCACGTCGACAGTTTTAGACCGTCATTGGAAAACACAATGGGCCCAATATAGGAAGTTCCCTTGCTCAACCCGCCAAGATCAGGGCTGGCCTCTGCTGGTTCTTGTGCTGTTCAGGCAGCCATGCTGTATTCTTCTGATGAGCTTTGGCAAACTGTTGTTCTGTTCAGTTCCCAAAGAGCAGTCATATTTCAGTTTCTGAACACCACCAGCCATGATAGAGAAATCTGTTCTTTTTTGGATGCCCGTGTTCTTCATTTAAAATTAGCGGTTCTCAACCTGTGGGTTGCGACCCCTTTGGGGGTCGAACAACCCTTTCACAGGGGTTGCCTAAGACATAACAGTAGCAAAATTACAGTTGTGAAGTAGCAACGAAAATAATTTTATGGTTGGGGGTCAGCACAACATGAGGAACTGTATTAAAGGGTCGCGGCATAGGAAGGTTGAGAACCACTGGTTTAAATTATTAGCTTTGTTCCTCTCTGTGAATCATATGAATTGGGATAAGTAAAATATCTGTTTACCATTTTTAGTGAAGCTAAGAAGTTATTTTTTAAGGTGACATGCTTTTGAATATATCTAGATGAAGATGGTTGATGATATTTTTGTTGTAGCTAAAAAAGCCTTTTAAAACCCAAACATTTTATAATCTTCTCTATTCCAGGGAAATGGGAGAGTATATCCCAGGTGTCCACCACTCAGAGCTAGGTGTGATATACCAGGGACTGGGGTGTAGGGGTGATTAAGATACAGTTCTTACCCTTCTTGGTGCCTCAAAAAAAATAGTCTGTAGAACCATACTTAGCAGACTGCAATAAAGCTTGTCAGGTGTGGTAGGTGTGTGTGGAAATGAATACAGATGGAGTTCTAAGAAAAGATTGGGATATTTAAGCTGGGTCCCGGAATATTATTTGATTTCCATAAGTAGCCAACGAGGAGGGAAGGATATTCAGATGGAAAGAACCACATAGGCAGGGAGCGTGGCACATTTGGCACGTAGGGGGTGGGAGATAAAGTGAGGTGGGGCAGCAGGGTTAGGCTATAAATGTTTTCACCCATCAACCTGGATATTACAGTAAAACCTTGATGTAACGGACTAATTTGGGCAAGGGGGTATCTGTTAAAGCCCAAAGTCCATTATATAATAAAGTAGGTTTTCTGAATGTGTATGTTAAAAAATTGACAAATTAGTTTACCTGTTTTTACTTACATAGACACATTTGTGTAATTAAAATTACGTATGTGTGAAAAATTTAATTTCACAGGAAAGTTTTCTAAATGTATTACTGTCATTTTAAATTCATACTGAATAGGTCTAGTAAATGCATGCATTCACCAGTCATCAAGAGTAGACAAATGCACACAGCTGGGTGTGGCTTAGCACACATGGGACCATCGGGCCTGTGGCATGCTTAAAACTGCTGCAGAAGTCACCCTTGGACAACAGAACCAATTACCATGCTCTATGCGGTGTGATCACGTGGTAATCATTTGCCGAACACTGCTCACGAGTGGTGACTCTTGGATTTAAATGTGTAGACTAAAGTTGTAGATATGTAATATTCATTTATGTCAGTGAAATTTCTATAGTGTTGTTTTTTTCCCCCAACATATGGCCTATTCACTAAAATTTGTTAAAAATAGTGAATTGCCCTGGCCGGTTTTGCTTAGCGATTAGAGCATCAGCCCTTGGACCAATGAGTCGCGGGTTTGGTTCTGGTCAAGGGTATGTACCTCAGTTGCAGTTAATCCCCAGCCCTGGTCAGGTCATGCGGGAGGCACTAGTTGATGTGTCCCTCTTACATCAATGTTTCTCTTTCTCTCCTTCTCCCTCTCTCCCACTCTGTGATGATAAACAAAAAAATATTCTCTGGTGATAATTTAAAAAAATAACAACAGTGAATTAATAACAAAAAACCTGTTAATTTAATTATAAGCAAATCTTAGTTTAAAACATTTTAAAATTAATAGGGCGTTAATTTTCACATATGATATATGGACTGCAAATCTTGTCCATTAAATTCAAATTCCATTAATTTGAGGTCCACAAAATCAAGCGTTTACTGTATCCCTCGTACAGACAAAGCCTTCAAAGTATGTTGAGCAAGGAAGTAATCTGATGAGACTTTATTTTAGGAAAATAACTGGTGGCAGTTAGGATGATGGGTTTAGGGAGAGGCAAGGCTGGAGGTGGGAAGGAGGGATAAAAATGTGTTGTTGTTGTTGACCTGAAATTTGTCTTGGGGGTAGAGGGTAGAGGAGGAGACACTTCAGATGCAGGATCCAAAGATCTTGGTGCCATTTAGGGGCGGAGGTGACAGGAGTGGCAGTGGCATGATACTAGAACATGCGACATGTGCCAGACCCAGTGCTGAGCATTTCTGCCACTGTCACCTGGATTACTTTCACTCTCCAGTAAGTGCTGTCATCACTCCCATTTTGTAAATGAGGAAAGTGAGACAGGGGAGTGAAGAAATGTGCCCGAATTATACAGCTAGAGGTAGTGCAGCTGCGGTTCAGACAGCTGTCCGAGTCCAGGTTCATTCCGTCACACGGAGGCATCACTGGAGGCAGTGGTTGGAAGATAGTGCATTCGACCAGTGCATTCGACCAGCCTAGGGAGAAAGCGGGCTGGGTTTCCAGTATCTTATTTTTCAAGGTTTTTTTTGTTTTCTTTAATCCTTGCCCGAGGATATTGTTCCATTTCTTTTCAGACAGAGTGGAAAGGAGGGAGAGGGAGGGAGGGAGGGAGGGAGAGAGAGAGAGAGAGAGAGAGATCGATTGGTTGCCTCCTGCATGACCCTGACCAGGGTCCGGGGTGAACAGCAACCAAGGTACGTGCCCTTGACTGGAATTGAACCCAGGACTCATTGGTCAGCAGGCTGATGCTCTAACCATTGAGCAAACCAGCAGGGCTTATTTTTTGTGTTTTTATGCAATACCATGATTTACAGAATTTCAGCTTAAGGCCAAAGACTTTGGAACTAAGGAGTTCTGTTTTAGACCAAATTTCCACCACTTACTAGTGTCATGTGGTCTTGCTTGGGCAAGTTATTAAACCTCCTGAGCCTCCGTTGCCTCACTCAGAAGTGTAGGAATATCTGCAGCGAGGACCGTGCAGGTGGCAGGTGGCCCTGAGTCAGAGTCCGTCTTTGCAGAGGTGCTCTCATCCTATTCACCAAGAGGAGGTCCTAGAGCTTTCCTCCTTAAACTACCAATTTCTGAGCAGTCCCTCCCATCCTGTTCTCTAGTCTCAGGTGAAGAAACATTCCCTGTCCTTTCCAGGGTTTACCGACCCCTTAGATATGGTAGAATCAGCCCTGGCCGGCTTGGCTCAGCGGTTAGAGCCAATGATTAGTGGGTTTGATTCTGGTCAAGGGCACAGGCCTTGGTTGCGGTTTGTCCCCAGCCCTTGTTGGTGTCACGTGGGAGGCAACCAGTCAATGTGTCTCTATCATATCAGTGCCCCCCCCACACACACACACTATCTGAAGATAAATAGAAAAATACCCTCGGGTGAGGATTAAAATACATATGGTGGAATCATCTATGTTGGTCAGGATTTAGAAGACATTGTCACCATCTATGAACCACATATGCCCTATGACTTTTTGGGGATGGGGTATGTACTGGAGGAGGGGTGAGGCATTGCCTTTTTTAAGAGTGAGTTTGAATGCGTATGGATAGGTTCTAGAGGAGTATATCTAAGTGTTCTGAATTATGTCGGTAATGCCCCATAGGTTTTGAGAGTAAGAAGGGACTCAGGACACATGCTTAATGCAGGCTCTCTCAGGCATGCTCAGCTGACGGCATTGGGTCTGCTCGAACCCTCCCAAGATACCATCTTGTAAGACAGCCCTTCCTACAATAGCCGTCACTGGTAGAGCATTCTTCATGGAATGCAGCGGACTATTACTTTCTGTGACTCTCCCTTTTGAGTCCAGAAGGTAAAACTCATCTGCCTTTCTCGTGGCAGCACCACAGATGGCTGAAGTTGTCACCCAGAACCACCCCCCACTCCCACCAGCTTCTTTGTCCAGGTCAAAATAAAATGCGTTCCAAATCTTCCATGGGAGTGAACGGTGCCAGCATGTCAGGCCCCACCCAGGTCCCTTGTTGTTGAAGAGGAAAACCTGTGCCGGACTCCACGGGCAGGAAGCTTTTTGCTGCCCTGCGAGCTCTCAGTCACATCGCCAGCTAATGGACCTGCCGTTAAGGGACTAATTGTTAAGCCCATCAGTATTGGCATGTATGTCTATTAATTATGAAGAGATTTATTTAATGTTGCTGGTAGTCTAAGCCACTTCGTAAGACACCAGCTATCACACCCTCCCCGAGTTCTGGATGTGGTGGTGTGACTACCGCAGGCAGCGGGGCTCCCATTGTGCCCCAGTGTGGCATAGGTGGGCCCCATCAAGAGGCTTCAGCGGAAGGTGGCAGTTGAGGCTTGTGTAAGTAGGAAAGGTAGGGACAAGAGCAAAGCCCGTTCCTGGCTTTTCAGTCTTTTAACCCTTGTGCTCATGTGTGTGCTTTTTTGTTGTAGATAGTGTAGAAAATTTTTCATAGTTTCTGTGAACTTTAGGCCTTTGGGGGATTCCAGTTCTTTTCTGTGACAGTGAACTAATAGAACTAAGTCTTGCTGAAGTTACAGGATGTGTTCTGTTATGTTTATTCCATTCTTAGACCCCTGACCTGGAGCCGCTGGAGCCAGCTCTGGAAGACGTGGAAAACATCAATGACTTTGAGCCCTTGTTTTCAGAGGAAACGCCCGAAGTGGAGAAGCCTGTCGCCACTGTCCAGGTTGGACCCTTGCACCCTCTACTGTGCTCATGCTTTTAAACTGTGACATAAAACACCGGGCTACTCTAATCTGCTTCTTGAGGGATATTAAAAAAATAAATCCCAGTTGTATTTTCTAGAAAGGAGGGTACTGATACTTAAAACACCCAAAGTCAGGGTTTTTTTCCCTCCAGTTATCAGTTGGGGTTCCAGCACCAAGATCCATGAATCTGTGAGTAGTAGTCTGATGGAAACATTTGGGCAAGTATTGGAGACTTCAGACCTGAAGACTAGCTTTAGTGGTTTAATTAAAATTTAAGGCAATGTCATTGTGCTTAATCCTCATTTGGGACTATTTTTATGTCATTATAATGGCAACCAGAGAGAATGACCTGAATCTGAGACACACCTGGGAGAAAGTTTTCTCTGCTGTGCAGGGACCAGGGTGCTAGCAAGGCCCTGGGCCGGAGACCTGGTCTGCCACTCTTCACGAAGTCTCTTTCCCTGCTATTCGGGGACCATTTCCTGATGCAGATTTGTAGAAAGAAAACTGAATGATCAAATCAGGAGAGCTGGGGAGGAGTTACTCTGGCATGAATGAAGGGCAGAAGCTGTATTGGAAGAAACTGTGCACTTTGAGGAAATGGGCATCTGGGGTGTTTGTCATATGGCCTAAACATATCTCCTAAACCTTGGGTCTGCGAAGCCCGTGTTTAACCTGGCAGCGTATCATCAACTGTTTGTTGGGACAGAAAGAATTCGAGCTCCAGAAATTATCTTCCAGCCATCTCTCCTAGGCGAAGAGCAGGCGGGAATAGCAGAGACCCTTCAATACATTCTGCACAGGTGAGACTGAAGCTTCTTTTCCTCCTTTTGTCCCAAACCACTTCCTTGGCTTCGAGCGGTAGATTTGATGGTCATGCGTTGGGAATCTTTCACTCTCTCCTTCTCATTGACTTGCTGTGCTCAGATAGTATTCACCTCACCAGGCCTGGTACATAGCCGGGACTTTGTAAGTTCTTTTCTGAACATAGAAATGCTGAGAAAAGAATTTTCTTGATTTGAGGAGCTTTGAGAATTTAAGTTTGAGCAACACGATAATGTATGTGCACTGGCTATTGTGTAAACCTTCACATTGTTGAAGACAAGTGATTGCAAATCACCCCAGAAAAGTACAGAACTTATAAGAGCATGCTTTCCCTCTCCTGTTTACACAGGCCTTTCTCTGCAGTGAGTTTTCATAATCCAAGTTGAACAAGTAAGGAGCATAGCTTTTAGTCCTGTGGCTACTGTTGGTTGAACAGGATGGAAGCTTACACCCAGCAAGGAAGAGAAGCTATTGCAGCCGCTTTGAGTGGCTGTCTGACAATGGGTGGCAAAGTGGTCAAACATGTGTAAGATAAAACTGTTATTTAAAAAAAAAAAGAGCCCTGGCTGGTTTGGTTCAGCGGTTGGAGCATCGTCTGTGGACCAGAGAGTCCCAAGTTTGGTTCCCACTAGGGGCACGTACCAAAAAAAAAAAAGAGAGGGAGAGATGGACCCTCAAAAGGGAGGCAGGACTACTATTTTTTTTTTATCCTCACCCGAGGACATTTTTTGTTCAGATAGAGTAGGAGGGAGAGAGGAAGAGAGAGAGAGAAACATCGATGTGAAAGGGACACATCAAGTGGCTGCCACCCGCAAGACCAACCAGGGCCGGGGACAAACTGCACCCGAGGTACATGCCCTTAGTGGGAACCAAACCCGGGTCTCTGGACCGCAGGCCGACGCTCCAACTGCTGAGCCAAACAGGCCAGGGTGGGAGGCAGGACTTCTTGGGGTGATGGAAATGTTCTTTGGTGATGATGGTTGCTGGGGTATATGAATTTGTCAGACTTAATCAAAATGTGTATAAATCAAACCTCAGTAAAACCAGTTTTTAAAAAACACGTAGAAAGGCACAACACTTTTAATCATGCAGAGGAAATGAATTGACCCATCAGAGTAAGGTTTTGACAAGATATTTGGCATTCTGGAAAGACACAAATGAAAATGGAAGTTTAAAAAAAGTTTTTGTGCAGATGTTTTCTGTTCTGTACTGAGAGCTTACATTCCACATCTACATTCTCTCTGATGTTCAAGTTGGAGGAACTAGACCAGAGGAGTCGTTTCTCTCCTAGGTACCCAAAGGACGTTCAGGACATGCTGGTTCAGAACGTTTTCCTCACTGGCGGGAACGTGATGTACCCTGGGCTGAAAGGTAGAATCGAGAAGGAGCTGTTGGCGATGAGACCCTTCCAGTCGTCTTTTCAGGTAACGATGGATCACGTAGCCAGCTGTTTTAAAAACAGCATTAATTATTTGTGTTCTGATTACGGAAGTAATAAGTAAAGTGTAAATGAGAAAAATTACTTTATAATTTCATCATCTAGTGATATCCACTGTTAACATTTTCGTGGCTTTCCTTCTGGTCATTCTTTAATCTATGTTTAATTTTTAAAGCAGGATGAGAACCCTATTTTATATATTTCTTTTTTTTTTTTTTAATTGAAAAGGGAAGACATGCATATAATAAAATGCAGAGGATACAAAAGAATGTACATGGAGAATAAGTCATTCTCTTCACCCCACTCTGATAATAAATGATGGAAACTGGGCATTGGCAGCATCCTCTCTGCTCTTGTTTCTCCTGAGGTTCGTTTGCCACCATGGCCAGAGCTGCCTCACATCAGCCTCTGCTCCCCTCTGCTCGCAGGGAGGGGATCAGGGCCAGGGAGACCTTCCTCCAGGTCGAGTGCCAGCTCTGCTTCCCACTCCACCTGGTAGCTTGTGGTCGACATCACTGGAGCAGGAGGGGGAGCAACTGGTCCCTCTCGGACCCAGAGTGGCAGGTCTTGTGTTCATGAGATAGCTGGCAACGCTTGTTCTGTGAGGTCCAGTCAGCCGGGGTTTGCCCGCTGTGTCTCTTGGAGAGTCAGGGCATTTCAGCCCAGCTCTGTGTGGAGGGTGCAGAGGTAGAATTCACTGGGGCCCTCCTGTGTGCAGACTTCTGGGGATAAAAGGTACGGGGCTACCGCTGGGCCTGCTAAGCGTTCACTCCTTGGGTCCTGATGGGAGATGCCTTCTGGTGAACGTTCCCTTTGTTTCAGGTCCAGCTTGCCTCCAACCCCGTGCTGGACGCCTGGTATGGTGCTCGTGACTGGGCATTGGACCACCTCGATGACGATGACGTCTGGATCACCAGAAAAGAGTATGAAGAGAAGGGAGGAGAATACCTCAAGGAGCACTGTGCTTCCAACGTCTATGTCCCCATCCACCTGCCAAAGCAGGCTTCACGGTCCTCAGAAGCCCAGGCGTCAGGCAAAGGCTCGGGGGCCAGTGCAGGTGGTGCTGGCGAGCAGACATGACAGAGGGGCCCCTCGTGGATCCTGGGCCATGTGGGCAGTGTGACAGGACAGTGACTGCCATGTGTGTCTGGCCTGAGTCTGCTGGTGACATTGGGCTGCAAGATGGATTTCTCCTGGGGAGAACAGTTAAGGGACACTGGGAGTTACCCTTTAAAACTTACCCTTCATATGGGGGCTTCTGCACTGAAGAAACTCAGTGACCTTCTGGTGTCTTTTTGAACCAAGGTGAGCTGTGGCAACTGCTTCCATCGCAGTAAATGAAGACAGAGTGAAGGACAGAGATGTCCTTGTTTCTCACTGCATTTTAAAGCCTTTTTGTTTTTTTCTTTAAAAAATTGTTTAAAATTTATATTGTCAGTGTAGACATTTTTCTACATTAATTCAGAAACTGTGTGACTGCCCACCAGGTGGAGGTCTGTGACATACGTATTAAAAGGTGACGTTTATGGAATAAGAACAGTTCCCCTCAAAACCTCAGGGGCTGCAGATATTTCCCTCTTCCTATTATTTCTTCTTACAAATGAGGAAAAAGGGCCCAAAGAGGGTAACCCAGCCATCCGCTGTCGGTCTGTAGGGGCCTGCTTGGTACCCACTTCTGAATAGGCAGAAACGGTCCAATTCTTGTGCAAACTTTCTTTGCTAGAAACTTCCACCATATGAGACCTTCCTGCTAATTTTGTCCTGTGTGTTTGTTGGCTGCTTGACGTTTCTGGCCTTTCTGAAGAAAGAAGTGGACTGGAGAAGGTTACTCCTGTGGCCTTTTCAGTTTTGCCTCATTCCCTGTACCTTTGCAGCTTCCTCTTAAGTGGACACATGACCTCTCTCTTCTACAGAGATTGCTTGGTGAGAGTTTCGACTCTCAAACACCCAGTAACAGCTCAGAGCCCCTGAGATGCTAGTGCCCTGTCACAGGATCCGTACATTTCACTCCCACGGAGCCTCTAGCTCTGATGCCTCTGCTCGGCTCCCCCAGAACTGTTTGCTCAGACAGTTTACCAACAGCGAGCACCTGGATGTCCACTCTCGGGTGAGAAGCTGAAGGCCAGGACAGGCAGTGGGAACTGTTAGAAGGCTCGGGCCCAGGGTCTCCAAGGGCATTGCCAGCGAGCCACTGGCTGTCCATGCTTGGGCCCACGGACTGATGAGATGGCGAGAAGTAGGAGCTACTAAGAAAGGCTAGAAGCAAAGGAGGAGGCAGAGCAGCCTCCAGGTGAGAGATTTTCATACCACATTTCTGGGAAGAGGAGCCATGTTAACTGCTCTTAGGCCTGGAGTCTTTTCCCGTAGACAACAGTTTAAACAGCCCGAACAGCAGGGTGAGGTCGAGAGGGCCATGGAGCTCAAGCCCTGATGGGGAAGGGCGCTGGCTGGGCAGGTAAGCCAGGACGCGTCACAGTCAAGCAGATGTTAACTTTGCCCTGCTCAGGGTTCCTGCAGACTCAGGGAGCTGGGCAGGGTGTTAGGGCTGCTCTGAAGGTTGGGTGGCCAGCCAGGGTGATTAGGTCTCCTCTCTCTGGCTGGGCCACGGGAGAGGTGTCCCTGCTGCTGCCCGCTTATGCTTCCTCTGCCTCCTGCTGGCACCTCTGCAAATACACAGTTTTGTCAAAGGACTAAACAAGGTAAAAACATTAAAGTAGAAGTTAAAAGTGAAATAAGTGTTAAATTATGGGCAGAAAGGCTAGCCCAAGAAATGGAGAAACCAAATTCATAGAAAAATAGTATGCAAAGATTATTTTATGCCTATGTAAGAAATTAAGTGAATATGATGAAGTCTGTCATTATAGAACTTTGTGATACAGTCATTATACAAAAATCAGAAAAGGATAGGACAGGATTAAAAGATGTAGGCTGAGAGACTGGGTGTTTCCTGAATACATTTTCCTTTCGTCCTGGGCACACGGCTGCACTACATTTCCCAGTCTCTCTTGCAGTTATACACGTGGCCCCTTGAGTTCTGGCTAGTGAGCATGAGCAGAAGAGATGTGCACCATTTCCAGGCTGGCTTCTAGAAGCCTCCCATTAGAGCACCTCTTCCTCTTTCCCCAGTCATGGCTGAATGGAGAGCAGTCTAAGGCCAAGAGGAGCATGGAGCCAAGTCTTCACGTGACTGCTGGGAGCAGAGGCCCTGTAGAGCTGTACTGAGTCAACTAAGTTCTTATGTGGCACAGTGCTTTAGCCTTTAGGGTGGACCCTAAATCCAATGATGGTGTCCTTAGGAGAGAGAGAAGAGAGGCAGGGAAGAGGGCTTGGGGAAGGCAGAGATTGGAGTGATACAGCTGAAAGCCAGAGTATGCCAGGAGCCTTCCGCAGCCGGAGGAGGCAAAGGAGGGTTCTCCCCTACAGCCTTCAAGGGGCTCTGATGACCCCTTGATCTGGGGTCCAGGACCGTGAGAGAATATGTTTCTGTTGCTTTAGGCCCCAGGTTTACGGTAATATGTTACAGATGGTCAGGTTATGGATGTGAGTGTGTGTTGGGGGGGGGGGGTTGTTAAGCCATAAAGAAGCAAATAATTTGCCAATAAATTGGAGGAGTCCTAGCAATATAGGCCCCTGGATAGCAACAGAGGTTTCCCTGGGTAAGCTGGCTCTGGCAGAGGAGTAGAAAGGAAGGGGCTTGGACAGTGCTCAGGGCCAGAGCTGACAGTCTTGGTGAGGCTCCCCTTCTTGAAAAGGGAAACACGGAAGGGGCTGGCGACAGGCTTTCTAGAACAACAGAATCAGAGGAAGCCTGTCTGCAAAAAAAGTGCCAAATATGAAAGGATCTGTCTAGCACCAGGAGGGGGAGTCCTTGAGAAACAAAAGCACTCAAACCCTCTCCCTGCCCGCTCCTTATCTGTGTCCTCCTGCGAATAGTGGTTTAGGTAAACCTGGCATGCTCAAACGTCAGCCTTAATAAAGTGAAACTGCAGCATCTTTATGGTAGGAAGAGACCAAAACCTGAAAAGACAAATTCAAACATTTTAGCAGATAAAGCATACTTTAAAAAAAAGCCATTATAGGTAGAAGAGAAATGAAATGCAGCATTCCAACATGAATTAAAAGTAGCCAGACAAGCAAATGCAGTGGGACAGCACAGGGCAAACGAGCTCCGAGCAGAGAGGACCAGACAACAGGCGTGAAATGGGAACTGACGAGACTCGAGAAAAATTGAATAACAAAATTCTCTCAGAAACCTACATTCAAGATGCACGAGGGTAGGGAGTGCATTTAACTGAAAAGAAAAGAAAAAGGAAGTGACAAGAAAAGAGGCAAAGGAAATCTAAATTGAGTGTAGCTGAAGAAAAGGCAGCTGTATTGGACTTTATGTTGAGTAGGAATCAAAGAAGAAAGTGGAACAAAATGGTAATTCAATGGAACTTTCCTCCCCCCGAAAAGAAAACACCCTGAATATAAATACTGTAAAGACACACTGTGCAGGCTTGGAAACGTCGACTCAAGTGTCAACTCTAAGAAAGATCCTACTAAAATTATGTCGACTCTAAGAAAGGTCTTAGTCAAAAAAGAATTCCTCTGGGCCTCCAGGCAAAAAGACAGTGGCTCACACAATAAAGAAACATTGGATGTCATCAGGCTTCCTAACAGCAGTATATAATATAGAAAGATAAAAGAATTGGAACACAAAAATGGGAAGTGTTGGAGGTCACTGAGAGGAAGTTCCCACTGGTTGGCCTTGGAACAGGACCTCTGTCGTGCCCGTAGCCGGAGCTGTTCCAAGGTTGCAGCCTTGGGAGAGTCGGGTGTTGTTGAGACCATCTATCTGTACTGTGTACATGACCGAGCCTCGTTAAGTTATAGAAACAGGATTCTGCCAGGTGGCTGCCGAGTCGGCTCTTGTGTCCACCCCAAGGCAAGCCTAGAATGTAAGGTCCCTTGCATATGGAACCTGCCAGTTTCAGATTTCATCCCAGGCAACACCCAAGGCTGCAACTCAACAATAAATGCTCTTGTCATTTTTTTTTTTTTAAATCACATTTTAAGAACTGTTAGGAAAAGATCAACAAAAATTTAAAACTACTAGAAAGCACAAATACACAAAATAAGGAAATAATTATCAAAAGAAGAATAAAGTTACTTTCATAACTCTGCAAATACATTTGAAAATCTAGATGAAATAGTTTTTTAAGGAAAACGTAACATACCCAAACACTAGTAGAACTAATGTAAAGTCCAAACAGACCCATTTCCATAGATGAATTATAGAAAGTTGGCAGAGATTCCCCTCAAAAAAGCTCCAGGTCTAGTGAACTTCACAGAATGTATTAGCCTTTAAGCACTAGATACTTCCAATGTTCCTTAAACATTTTCTGAGCATGAAAATGAGAAATCATCTAAATTATTTTTATGCAGCAAGTATAACATGTTATCAAAATCTGATAGATTACACACAAAACCATAGAGCAGTCTCAAACCTAAAAATATGAATGAAGTAAACAAGTAAATTATTTACAAATACACTCCACCAGCACCTTAAAAAATAATACATGGTGACTAAATGGATTTTATTCCAGGAATACAAAGGGATCTGTCAAATACCAAAAATCTTCAGAGGCTTAGCCACAAAGTTTATTTCTTACGCGCTGTGTCCAGTGAATGTCAGCAAGTGTGTGGGCGTGGGGGAATGCATTGTTCCACACAGTCACTGCACACCATCCTGTGATCTGCCATCTCGACACAAAGCAAGGAAACAACAGCAAGAGCCAAGTCCTGGCTCCGAAATGCGTCTACCCGAAGTGACACAGCACACCCACTCCGCTTTCTCTGGCCAAAGCAAATCCCTTAGCCACGTGGAGTTTCTGCGTGTTGGTGGTTGCGCTGGGGATTACAGTATACATCCTTAATTCCGGTTGGTCTTGAGTTCCTACACTTCACATGCAATGTAAGTATATTACCACATACAACTCCATTTCCCACTTTGGGAATTTGTTCCTGGTGTCATGTGTTTCACTGTTTAGTTTGTAAACCCCAAAATACATCATTAACCTTTTTTTAAAATTTAGTCAACAGTCTTCTGGAGAAATCGAAAAAGATGATCTTTTATATTTACCAACACGTTCACTTTCTGGCACAGGAAAGTTGGGGTGGGGGAGGACATTTCCTTGGCACTGGTCTCAGCTGGTGCATTCTCAGGAATGCCCAGCGGTGGGGGAGGGAGCTTCTGACCCGGGCCTAGCCCGACAGCCTTGGAAATGTTCCAGAAGAAATGAAGTGGGATTCTCCTGGCAGCCATTCCTCAACCTGGACGAGAACTGGTAGATGAATTCAGCTGCTTGGCACTTTCCTGTAGCACTTGGCATAACATTTCCATCAACACCTGGCTGGGAGTGGGCTCTTTGATCCTGCCAACCCCTAACTAGCCTGGGCGTCGGGATTGTCTGGGAGCTGGGTGGGTGGTGTCGACTGAGTGTGAAGGGATCAGGAGGCTTTGTTAAAACTGAAAATGACAAAGTTTTATTCAAGGGTCTGAGGATTTGCATATTGGAGACACTACCAGCTAAACACCCAGAGTGTTCCAAAGTAAAGAGAAAAGTTGAGAGAGTAAAAAATACACTTTTGAGCCCTGGCCGGTTTGGCTCAGCAGTTGGAGCGTCAGCCTGCGGTACAGAGAGACCCGGGTTCGGTTCCCGCTAAGGGCACGTACCTCGGTTGCAGTTTGTCCCCGGCCCTGGTTGGTCGTGCGGGTGGCAGCCACTCAATGTGTCCCTTCACATCGATGTTTCTCTCTCTCTTCCTCTCTCTCCCTCCCGCTCTACCTGAACAAAAAATGGAAAAATGTCCTCGGGTGAGGATAAAAAAAAAAAAATACACTTTTGAAAAGAATTGGTCTTCATTGTGAGTCTCTGGGTTGGTCTGAGATGGTAATCTTCCAGCTGTCTGGTGGTCTGGATACGTGAACATTGCCCTTCGTTCTTTATTCTTTCCTAAGTCCTCCAGAGGGCTAGCTACAGGAATGTACCTCTCTTCAGGCATTGAAGATAGGAAGTTCAAAACTTGAAGTCCTCAGGCTGGTTCAAGTAAAATAAAGCCTGTTTCTCATGCGTCAGCCGTTTGTTCTGAACCAGTGTTGTCAGCTTGGCTGTACTGATGTCATCTTCACTCATTCCTCAGTGGGTGTTCCCCAGCCAGGACAAACTTCCAGAAACGCTTTAGCTTTAGTTGTGAGGGAGGAGCTTTGACCTGCTGATCATTCCCCAACCTGGGACACTCCAGCAGTCATTGGACTGGGTTTTCTTGAAAGTGTTAAATCTGTAAGGCTTTCTAATGGGACCAGCAGTACCCATGCCCTGATCACTCTTCACAGTAAAGGGCATTCCAAGAGTCGCAACTGAGTCCCTTTGTCCATAGTGATTCTGTCAGCCTTTGTCACAGGCATGCCTTTAGCCACTGCGAGGAGGTGCACCCAGATGCTAAAGCGTACCAATAAGAATCTGAGTAAACGACCACATATTTCCAAAGGCCCCCAAGGGGCAGGATGATCTGCCTTCTTTTTCTTGGCAGCTTTTCCTACATTCTGGGTCTGACAGTAGGAGAACTCTTACAAGATTATGGAGATACCCTGGGAAATTTGGGGACCTACCAATTACACCCAATTAATCCTAGCATCCCCTCTGTGTGTGCCAAGCCGTGGGTTCTGGGAGTGGTGAGCATCCTTTCTCGGCACCCAGCAGCTCTTTGGGGAGCACCAAAGAGGACACAGATGCAGATTTCCCGAAGGTTCTTACTGAATTCAGGGCTGATTCTGGAGAAGGGCCAAATTTGAAAGGCCTGGAGAAGCCTGGTGTGTCGGGAACATGGAGGACCTTGACTTGGGCATCTTGTGAACTCTGGAAGCAGAATCTTAACCCTTCCCATGGCCCTTTTTGCCAGCATCCTGACTTGGAGCTCTAAGGCCTGCTCCGTCCACTCCCTGCTGATGAGTGGCCTTTCCGGGCTTGGCCTTAGGAGCGGAGCTCCTCCTGGTTGACATTCCCAGTGAAGAGAATCTCTGAAGAGATGTTCCCTCTTCCCCGGCAAGTTTGGGAAAGTGTACGCTCTCCTGAGAGCAACAGAGAGCCAATTCAAAGGGTCCCTTCTGATAAGTGTGGGACTCATCCCGCTCTGGTTTTGGTTGCAAATGGTACATGTCACAGAGACTCAATTTTAAGTCACCTGGGTTTAGAGAAGTGTAATCATGCTTTTAAAAAAGTCTTAAAATAACTGATAGCTTTAAAAAGTTTTAAAATTGCCCTGGCTGGTTTGGCTCAGCAGTTAGAGTCTCAGGTTCGATTCCCGGTCAAATGCACGTACCTCGGTTGCAGGTTTGATCCCCAGCCCCAGAGGGGCTCATGTGGGAGGCAATCAGTTATTGGGTCTCTCTCATGTCAGTGTTTCTCTCTCTCTCTCTCTGTCTCTCTCTTTCTCTTCCTCCCTCCCACTCTATGAAAAAAATCAATGGAAAAATATCCTCAGGTGAGGATTACAATAAATAAAAAGTTTTAAATCTTTTAAAAAATTGGTAGTCTTGCTTAATTATATGTTGCCCTAGTAATGACATTTCATTTGACATCACTGCTTTTAAAAATGAAGGTACAGCTTTTCTGTTGTTATGAAGATGACACCAAAGGCGAAGAAAGAAGCCCCTGCCCCTTCCAAAGCCGAAGCCAAAGCAAAGGCTTTGACGACAAAGAAAGCAGAGCTGAAAGCCGTCCACAGCCACACACACAAAAAGGACCCACATTTCACCCACCTTCCGAATGCGAGACACGGGGGCTCCGAAGGCAGCCTAAAGGTCCTTGGAAGCGCGTCCCCGGGAGAAACGAACTTGATCGCTATGCCGTCATCAGAGTCCCCTGACTACCGAGTCAGCCATGAAGAAGACAAGCCAGCAGTACATTGTGTTCACCATGGATGGCGAGGCCACCAGCACGCTGTGACGCTGACGTGGCCAAGGTCAGCACCCGATCAGGCCGATGGAGAGAAGAAGGCGTCTGTTCCACTTGCTCCTGACCCGGATGCTCTGGAGGTTGCCAACAAGATTGAGATCATCGACACTGAGTCCAGCTGGCTAATTCTAAATATAAACATTTTACACTTAAAAAAAAAAATGAAGGCTCAGCTGTTTGTGAGGTCTGTATGGGCCAGAAGAGCTTTTTCGTTTTCTTCTTCCTCCTCCCATGACTGCAGTCTGAAATGAACAATACATGCTGTGTGTGTTTGGCTTTGGACTTCTGTGTATGTTATAGACAATTATAGAACAAATACATTTTAATCAACCCAAGCGCAATATCCTTAAAAAGCAAAGTGAAACAAATGAGCCTAATTAAATATATGTAATATGTAATATATATATATATTATATATATAGCTTACACAGAGAAGTCTTATTTGAAGTATTTAATTAGGTGTCTTTATTTTAAGTGACTTTTTTATGGTAGTGAGAAAAAATGATTGTTGGATGTACATCTTTAGTCTAAAAACAAAAATGATAACAGTCTAAGAACAAAAAAGAACTGCAAAGAAATCTTACTGTTTTCAGTAATTATGTTGTAGTAATAGCATTGGTATGGTTACTTTAAAGGTATAAATATACATATTATGAATATGCAAATAATTATGTTAATGTCAACAACCAAGATTTTTAGCATAAGATACAAGATATAAAAATATAAAATCAACATATTAAACAAAAGTTTGGTAATCTTAAGTTTGAATCACAAATATCAAGTATGAGCACGTGATGTTTCTCTCTGAAAGTATTACTTCCTTAGCTGAAATACAATCTAGAAATACCGAACAGCCCAGTATCCAGCAACCCGCCCCGTGTGGCTTCTCAGATACCATTTCTCATTAAGAGGAACCAGGGCTGCTTAGAGAAATGCTGGTTCCAGTTCTGAAGCAGGAAACACACAAGGTGAAGCCTGGAATATCTTCTTGCATCAGAAAGAAAGGAAAGTATCAAAGACTCCTGTAGTGGCTCCCACTGGCCAGGGAATGGGACAAACAGCAGCAGAAAGAATAAAAATGAAGGGTCAAAAACATACCAGATCTTAAAACCTATGACTTCATCATTGGCTACTTCTGGAGGAATCAGATCATAATTTTGAAAACTGATAAATAAAAGGGAAGAAGCAGGCATTGATCCTGCCTTTGCTTTACCAATTGTGCCCCATGGTAACCAAATAGATGATAAGAGATTTCTTTATTTTATTTTTTTTACTCTCACCTGAGGACATTTTTGCATTTATCTTCAGATAGAGTAGGAGGGAGAGACGGAGGAAGAGAGAGAGAGAAACATTGATGTGAGAGAGACACATTGGTTACCACCCATATGACCCCAACAGGGGACAGGGACGAACTGCAACCAAGGTACATGCCTTTAGCGGGAACCGAACCCAGGACTCTCTGGTCCACGGGCTGACACTCTAACCGCTGAGCCAAACCGGCCAGGGCAGGATTTCTTTCTTTATTTTTTCTTTATTGATTTTAGAGAGAGAGGAAGGGAGGGGGGAGAGAGAGAGAGAAACATCAATGAGAGAACATTGATTGGCCACCTCCTGCATGCCCCCTGCTGGGGATTTGGCCCACAACCTGGGCATGTGCCCTGACGGGGAATGGAACCAGTGACCTCTTGGTGCGTGGGTCGACACTCAACCACTCAGCCACACTGGCCGGGCGATAAGGGATTTCTTTGTAGAGGATTTCCAGCTAATACATGAAGAAAGAATGATAGAATCCTACCATTTTCTAATTCCTGATAATAGCAAGAGACAAGGATGGTCCACGACATCTAAACACTACTTGGTGAAAAGCTGATGGGGAGCTTTGTAACAGATGAATAGCAAGTGCCTTCTGGCCTTCTGATGTGGTACAGTGACACTGAACCTCATCTATGAAGTGTTTTTACAAAAAAATTCAACCTGAATCTGATCAAGCCTCCAGATTTAACCGCCAGTTCACTGGACATACTGGGAGAGAGAAACACTGTATGTTAGATTTCCACCCGGAAGCAGATGGTGAACTCAGACGAGGAAAATCTACAAAGGTGAAGGCAGAGTGTGAAGGGTAGTGCAGGGTCCTGGGATGAGCAGCAGAGAAGCCCTGACCAGCAGGGCAGAGGGATTACCAGAATTTGGAAGGGGAGGGAGCTGTGTAGAGCAGCTGTTTTGAGAGGAAGCACAGAGGGAACCAGGGAAACAAACACTCTGATGTGCTCCTCCCTCTCTCCCATTCCTACCAGGGCTCCCTATTGGCCAAACCGAACTGAAGCCAGAGCGCAAGAGAGCCTGGCTGATAGAGTCCCCACAGGTCAGCCTCCTAGGGCAGAGACCAGGGTGGAGAAATGTGGAAGGGGACCAGAATGGGGCAAATGAGTCAAATGTGTCACCAACGTGAGAGATAATGCCATGGGGACGCAATCAGCAAAATCCAGAATGCAGAAAACTCTTCCAGGACTAACAACCTTTTCTCCCCCTTCCATCAAATAAATTGCCAAGAGGGGAATAAAGAGGCAGGATGGGGACCTATAAATTAAACAACCTTTTTTCCTCTCTAACAAATAAATTGCAAAGGGGATGATAAGAAGGGGGAGGGGGCTAGAAATTAAAAGACATTTGGACCAAAGAACTTATATGCACATATGCGTAACCAATGGACATAGACAACAGTGCTGGGGGCGGGTCAGGAGGAGGGTGTCTGGGTGGGGGGTGGAGGAGAGGAGAAACATCTGTAACAAAAATAAATTAATAAAAATTGCAAAAAATAAAAAACATTTGGAACATATCACAATGTAAACCTCGTTTGGCTCCTGATGCTAATAAATCATTAAAAAAATAAAGTGAAAAAAAAGGGAAGGGATTTGAACACGGTCTGGATATTTGATTATATGAAAGAATTATGGATGGTTTTTATTTTTAGGCGTGATTGTGTTTATAGGGGGAGAGAGAGAGAATATGAATGAATGAGAATGCTCGTAGAGATTCATACTGAAGTGTCTGGGATTTGCTCCAAAGTAATCAAGTGGGGTGGAGAGGAATGGGAGAGGGGCATAGATAAAACAGAAGTGGCCACATGTTCATTATCACGAATATGGCATAGCTACATAGGGGTGCATTATCCTTCTCTACTTTTGTATGTATTTGAAATTTTCCATTGAAAAAATTAAAAAGGATCTTACTCTTTTTTTTTTTTTTTTTAATCTTCACCCAAGCACATTTTCCCATTTTTTGTTCAGCTAGAGTGGGAGGAAGAGAGAGAGAGAGAAACATCGACGTGAAAGGGACACATCGAGTGGTTGCCACCTGCACGATCCAACCAGGGCCAGGGACAAACTGCAACCGAGGCACGTGCCCCTTAGCGGGAACTGAACCTGGGTCTCTCTGGACCGCAGGCCAATGCTCTAACCACTGAGAAAACTGGCCATGGCAGAGTATCATACTCTTATCTAGCCTTGTTTTGCATGTCATATAGCAGTATGTCTTGGACATCTTTCAATACCACTGCATACGGAGCTGCTTCTTTCTAATCTTTTTAAAATGTTTGTGCATGTAGATCTGTCACAAGCATGGTCACACCACGAGGATGCACTCAGCATGTGTGTGCCATGTACTTTTTACACAAATAATAGCACACTCTCTACACAGTACAACAGTATATCTTGGAGATCACACCACATTGATACAAGGGCAGCTTCCACATTCTCTTTTCCTTTGTGTGTGTGTGTGTGTTTTTTTTTTAATATGTTTGTATTGATATTAGGGAGAGAGGAAGGGAGAGAGAGAGAAACACCGATGTGAGAGCCTAACATTGATCAGCTGCCTTCTGCACACTCCCTACTGGGGATCAAGACTGGAACCTGGGCATGTGCCCTGACCGGGAATCGAACCAGCAACCTGTTGGTGCATGGGATGATGCTCAACCAATAGAGTCACACTGATCAGGGCTATTATTTATATTATGTTTAATGGATAATGCATTCACAAGATTTTTTAAAAAACCACCTTCCAACCCTTTGTTATTTTATACTAAGAAATGTGATAAGAATTGCAAATGGTTTCCCATAATGGGTGTTTGTCATTTGACTTTGTTGAGGTGTTTTTTCATGCAGAATTTTTTTATGGACTCAAATCAAGCAATCTTTTAAAAGTGCTTCTGGGTCCTATGTCATATTTAGAAAAGTCTTACTCTGAGATAATGAAAAAAGAGCTCTATGTTTTCTCCCCATATATTTATTTATTTTAAACCTTCTTCTGTGAAACATAACATACATAATGGCATAAAATATAAAGGTACAACCTAACGCCTTGTTGTAAAATGAGCACCTGTGTAATCACAATGGTCAAGAGAGAGAACATTGCTACCCCCACAGAGGACTCCAGTATGGTCTTTCCTGATCAAAATTTGCTCCTAATTATGCATCTCTAAGCACTGTTTTTAATATCCATCCATGTTGCATGTAGCCATGGTTCATTTACTCTCAGAGCTATGTCTTTTATTGTACGGATGTACCGTGATTCATTTATCCAGTTGGAATTGATCTTGCCATAGGATTGTGGTAGGCCTCCAGTTGAATATCTTTTCAGATGACTAGCCAATTGTGCTAACAATAGTTAGTGAGTAATTCATCTTTTCTTCACTGAGTTAGGTGTCACCTTTATTATTTATTAAGTGGCCTTATATACTTTGTTCTACTTCCAGACTCACTCATGTGCTCATCCGTCTCTCTGTCTACTCCTGAATTCACAATGAATTATTAATCTGACTTTATAATACACTTTAAAAGGTGGCAGAGTTTGTCTCCCCAGATCTCTCTCTCTGTCTCTCTCTCTCTTTTTCATGACTTTTCTTGAAGTCAATTTGTTAAGTTTCAAAATAATATTGTTGGAATATTTGTTTGCATCCCATTGAAATTATAAATTAAAAGATGAAAGATAGTATCTTTTCTTTATTGAGTCTTCTAGCCCGAAATGGAAATGTGCCCTTTTCCTTTCCTTTCGTCCTCATGTCACATAATTGACTTCAAAAGTTTTATTCATCTCTTTCCTGAACAGTTTTTGGTGAAGTAACTCATTCATTTAAACATTTGAATAGTATTCCATTATGTTTTCCACCATGATTTATTTAATCATTCCACCTTTGAATGGCATTTGTATAAATCTGTTTCTAAATTTATTCTATTACAAATAGTGACTGGACCACATGGGTCCTGGCTTATACTCACTACAAACATGCACAGATTGCATTTTCTCAAGACGACCATAGGAGTATGTCCCATCCCACAAGCTCTTCTGACAATGCGACTATTATGGGCTGACTTGTTGCTTCCACCTGGTGGCCAATAGAAACAATGCAAGACCCAAGGTTCTCTCTTCTTAAGAGAAGCTTATTCTCTTCATTCATTCATTCGTTCATTCATTCGACAAACATTCACAATCCCTGATGGTGGTGGTGGGGGCGGCTGGGGGAGGGTCAAGTGTACTTAAAAATAATTGTATTCTAATGTTACCATTTCATGTAAACTTTCATCTTTGGTCATGAGATACCACTTAGAAGTCCACAATTTTTTATACTTTCTTCCAAAAATCAAAAATCTCATCTGGCCGGTGTGGCTCAGTGGTTGAGCGTTGACCCAAGCACGAGGAGATCACCGGTTTGATTCCTGGTCAGGGCCGGGCCCCAGTGGGGGCATGCAGGGGGTTGACCATCCATGTTTCTGCCCCTCTCTCTCCCTCTCCTTTTCTTTCTCTCTAAAAACCAATAAAGAAAAAAAAAATTTTTTAATAAAAAATCTCTGAAAACAGAGATTTTTCATCAGTTTACAAAACCTGACTCAGTAGCAAAATCTAATCTGAACGCACATAAGGCTATTATGTATTTATTACAATACATCTATTTCTATATAATATATACTTCACAGGGGAAACATTAATGTTTGGTTATGGGGTGCTGTTCTAGACCCCTCTAGGGATGTTATATAATAGAGAGCAGTGGTTCTCAAAGTGTGGTCCCCAGACCAACAGCAGCAGCAGCACCTGGGAACTTGTTAGAAACAGAAATTCTCAGGCTCCATCCCAGACCTAGTAAAAAAACAAAACAAAACAAAACTCTGGGGTGGGGTCCAGCCAGCCATCTGTGCTGTAATGAGCCCTCCTGATGATTCTGATTCTTGCTCAAGTGTGAGAATCACTATATAGAATATATGCACCACATTACATTTATAAAATTCTGAAGTCCTGAGTTCCAAAGCATACCCCCACCTCAAACCCCCGGTTTCCAAGAAAGGCCTCTCTTTGGAAAATTCAAGTAACATTAAAGGAAGCCATGAGCTTTTTATGTAAAAAAAAAAGTGGGGGAACCCATGGAGGTCCTGGGTTTGGTTCCCGATCAGGGCACATGCCCCCGTGAGGGGCATGCCGGAGGTGGCCAGTCAATGTTCTCTCTCATCAATGTTTCTCCCTCTCCCTCTCCCTTCCTCTCTCTCCAAAATCAATAAAGAAAAAATTCTTAAAAAAGGGGGGGGGGGCAAAGGTTCCTTGTAGGAATGGAGAGAGGATATAATTAATAATAATAAAATTGCATTATATTAAAATACCTCCTAATTCATTAGTATCCATTCCCTGATGGCTAAGCACTTAGAGCGTTGCTAATCGTTTGCTATCACAGATAAAAGCACCGGAATATCCTTCCCTAGTGTCTTTCCTACACGGGGGGAGGGCTTTCTCCAGGCCAGACATTCCTCACAGCGGAGTTGCTGAGTCACAGGACCGGCATCTCCAACTTTCCTAAATAATGCCAACCTTCTCTCCACAATGGTAGGACCAGTGTTTGGTCTGTCTACGGGGGGCGGGGGTGTCTTTCTTTCTTTTTTTTTTTTCCCCCTTTCTGATAGTTGCCATCTTTTACCTCCTGGGTTTTTTATTTGATTTCCCTAAAAATTCAGAAGTTGAGGCTCTCTTCAGTCAATCTGTTGTTTGGGAATAAACACTTCGCCTTCTAACTTCAGGCTTTGCCGCTCCATCTTCCAAGCCTAGATTTCTAGAATTCCATAGGCCTTTCCTTTCTTGTCTGAGGCTGTAAGTAACACAGGAAAAGTGCTTTGGCTCCCCGGCTCTTACCCGGACTGTGGATGTTACAGACACTGTTTTGCAACTCAGGGCTGAGAAACCACATTCGTTCTAGGTGGCATCTGTGCTCCCCCAGAGCCAAGGGAGGACAACAGCTTGGTGGCTGCAGGGCTGAGGGCACGGGGCCAGGAACAACGAACAAACATTGGGGGGAAGAAAGCTAAGCCTCAGTGTGTGATTTCTCAAATCCCTCCCGCGTGCCAGGACCAGTGTGTTCTCCCACTTCATTCATTCAGCGAGCCTTCCCTGCTCCTCCCGGGGCCAAGCTCCGTTAGGCCCTGGACGTTCCAGTATCAACAAAGCGGATCTGGCCCCTGATCAATGTCTTCCACTGTCTAATCCTTTGTCAGGGCCACCATAACAAAAGACCACAAACTGGGTAGCTTCAACAATAGAAACTGAAACTTATTTTCTTACAATTCTGGAGGTAAGAAGTCTGAGACCAAGGTGTCGGCAGGGTTATTTTCTTTTTGGTTTATAGAGGAAAGGCCGTCTTCCTCCAGTGTCTCCACGTGGCCTTTCCGATGTCTCGAATCTCGACTCTCCTCTTCTTCTTTTAGAGAGAAACATGGATTGGCTGCCTCCTGCACTCCCCCTACTGGGGATGGAGCCTGCAACCCAGGCATGTTCCCTGACCAGGAATCAAACCAGGACTTCTCAGTGCATGGGACGACGCTCAGTCCACTGATCCACACTAGCCAGGCTCGAATCTCCTCTTACAAGGACACCAGTCACATTGGATGAGAACCCCCCATCCTAGATGAACTCATTTGACCTTAATCCCCTCTTTAAAGCCCTACCTCCAAATGCAGTCCCATTCTGAGGCACTGGGGTTAGGACTGCAACATATGAATTGGGCCAGGGGGAGGGCTCAGTTCAGTCCTAACACTGTAATGGGAGAAACAGACGTGAATCCAGAAGTCACAGCTATACGTAAAATTGCACCAGTGGTCCCTGGGGCCGTGAGAACTAGCACCAGGGGAGTTGGCAGAGGGGCTTGCCGGAAGCCTTCCCTGAGGAGGTGACATTTGGCTGAGACCTGAAAAATGTGTGGGGGTTCAGCAGAAGGAACAGCAGACCAGGCAGAGGGAACAGGATGAGCAGAGATATGGTAGTACCTGTTGGGCGTCTGGGGAATTGGACCGCAGTCAGTAGGACAGGTTGCTGGGGGCACCTCTAGGGATGATGAAGCCTTGAACCAGAAAAAACCACCTGGGCATTCCTTAGAAACTACAGATCTCTTGCCCTGGCCAGTGTGGCTCAGTTGATTAAGCATCATGCTGTTCACCAAAAAGTCGCTGGTCCAGTTCCTGGTCGGGGCACATACCCAGGTTGTGGGTTCACAATCCTCCATTGGGGTGCATGTGGGAGGCAACTGATTGATGTTTCTCTCTCACATCGGTCTCTCTCTCTCTCTCCTCTTTTCCTCTCGCTCTAAAATCAATAAAAAATCAATAAAATACAGATCCTGGCCCTCACTCCAGGAAAACTGAATCAGACTCTCCAAGAGGAGGGGCTTAGGAAACTGCATTCTCCCTCCCCAGACATTTTTATTTTGAAAAATATCAAACCTCCGGAGAAATGGGAAGACAAGTACAAGGAACACTTGAATACCCTTCACCTAGATTCACTGCTTGTTAGCATTTTGGCACATTTATGCTTTTCTTTCTCCTTCTGTCGCCCTCTCTTCAGCATGCACCTCCTAAGAATTACAAAAAGGACCTTTTCCTCCATAACCACATTACCATCATCATTATCTCAGAATATTAACATTAACTCAATAATGTTATCTAGCATCCAAGCAATATTCAAATTCTCATTGGCCTACAACATTTCTTTGACTGCTCTTTACTTTTTCAATCCAGGAGCCAATCAAGGTCAGACATATATGTTCTGTTGTTGTTGTTGTTGTTAGTCCCTTTAATCCTGCTAATCTAGAATAACTCCCTTCCTTAAAAAAAAAAAAAAAAAAAAAAAAAGCCAACAACAAAAACAAAAAAATGACATTAACTTTTAAAAAGAGAGTCCAGGCTTGCGGAGTGCCCCACATTCCAGATTTGTCTAAATTTTCCTCATGATTAAAATCAGGTTAAGTATTTTTGGCAAGACTATGACATAGAAGATGCCGAGTCCATCACCCTGTGCCGCACCAGAAGCCCCCAGTATCAGCTGGCCCCGCGTCTGTGACGTGACGTGGATTGGATCCCTTGGTTCCAGTGGACACGGTGGGTCTCCCTGTTGTAAAGGTGTGTCTCTCCCTTTTCAATTAGGAAGCAACCTGTGGTGTGATGTTTTGAACCATGTGACTATTCCGTTGCCCCAAACCTGTCCCTTGATGGCTTTAGTATCTGCTGAGGACCTGGCTTCCTCAATTGATTTTTATATTGGTGACTGCAAAATGGAATTTGCATTTTTTAATAAGTGCCCCAGGTCACTCTTCTGCTCAGGGAGTTTGGGAAACCCTGTTTAAGTCAAGATAATGAGGTATTACATGATCTCACGTATTTGTAGAATATAATGAACAAAACAAACTGATGGACAAAACAGACCCAGAGACATAGAAGTAGGGTACAGACTGTCAAACTGCAGAAGAGGGAGTGGGTGGGGAGGGGAGATAAACCACAGAACTTATATGCATGTATGTGTAACTCATGAACATAGACAACAATGCTGGGGACAGGGCAAGGATCGAGAGGAGGGGGTCAATGGGGGAAAGGGAAAAACATCTGTAACAAAAATGAGTTAATAAAAAAAAGATAATGAGCCCTGGCCGTTTGCTCAGTGGTTAGAGCGTCAGCCTGCGATCCAGAGAGACCTGGGTTCGGTTCCCGCTGAGGGCACGTACCTCGGTTGCAGTTTGTCCCTGGCTCCGGTTGATTTGTGTGGGTGGCAACCACTTGATGTGTCCCTTTCACGTCGATGTTTCTCTCTCTTTCTCTCCCTCCCTCCCACTCTATCTGAACAAAATATCGAAAAATGTTCCCGGGTGAGGATTAAAAAAAAAAAAAGATAATGAGGTATTGTTCTCAGGGCAGCTGGAGGCATCAGCTAAGACGTACGGCTCATTAGAATCAGTTAAAATGCATATCCATCGGCCCCATACCACACCAAGGAATGAGGGAGGAGTACAAAGGGTAGGTCTAGGAAGCAGTATTTTGACACTTCCATCCTTACCTCCCCCAGGTGATTCTGTGCTCCCGAAGTTTGAAGTTTGAGAAACACAGACGTAGCTGGTGATCTTCAGTCTGGCTGCTCCTTGCACTTTCAACTCTCTTGGGGTTTGTTGTTGTTGTTGTTTTCATTTGTGTGTCTGGGTGTTTAAAAGTACAAGCCCCACGTCCAGAATTTGATTCAGATGGCCTGGGGTAGAGCCTGGGCATCAGCACTTTTCAAAGGTCCCTTTGTGATGCCAATGTACCGCCAAGATGGAGAGCCACAGGGCTAAGAGGGTTCTCTAGAAACTGAACGTGAAAATGAAAACCCACCTGCCCTGACCTGGTTACCGTTAAACTCACAGCGTCACAGGTCTGAGCGCACCTGTCAGCCACAAACATCTGGTGCTCCCTCCACACAGCTGGTGGGGCCCCCACTGTGTGCAAACAGCTTCACCTGTGCTCTTTGGGAGCTCACAAAAGAGATAGAAGAGAGGTCACTTCTCTCAAAAGTGTGGGGACGTGGGAAAAATGCACACAACAACACGCGCGAGTATTGTACAATCAGAGTTTCATAGACCAGGAAACAGACACTGGCAGGGGAAATGACTGCCCAGCGGGTTGGTGGCAGAGCCGGGACTCTTTCTTCTACTTGGCTCATTTCACTTGGGCGAGTCCCCCTCTGCACTCTCTGCACCTCTGCTGGCTGGGCCGGGCCTGGAGCCAGCATCTTCACCAGCAGCAGCAGCAGCCACCTAGCAAGGCATTGGGCCAGGCCCTGCGCTATTTGTTGAATGAATGAATGCTGACAGTTTAGCACTTGCCCACTGGCTGGCATTAAAACTAGCGGATTAAATAAATCCCTTTGAGCTGGATTAGCTACTGCTGCTGCTGCTTCCTTCTTCTCCTTCTCCTTCTCCTCCTCCTCCTCCTCCTCCTCCTCCTCCTTCTCCTTCTTCTATAGACTCAGGAGTCTCTAGGTCTTCCTTATTCTGGAGTCCTTGCCTTGCATCATAGTAACCATATAATTCACCCAAATTCTACCTTCCACATAATTTATATATAGCTATGAGTCCTTGAACTGCAGTTAATTGGTTGACCTAAAGTTATATAGATATTTAATTCTATATTTGTAAGCATCAGTGTTCCAGATTTTATATGTTGGAACCAACCCATTTATTTCCAGGTCCTCAAATATTTTCCACAGTCTATTAGAATGTTCATTAGCTTTGGACTGTCCTCTAATGTCTAAAAGATCATAGGTGACCTTAAAATAAAGGCATTTGCTGTTCATTGGTGGCCTGGGGACAAGAGAGAGAGATTTGGAGGACCTGGTCAATGTTGTTTTCAAGGACCAGAGAATAGTTTAACTTTTGGGGGGTAAAAACTTTGTTGAGATAGCTTTCACACCCTATACAGTTCACCCATTTAAATTCTACAATTCAATAGTTTGGGGTATATTCATAGTTGTGCAACCATTACCGCAATCAATTTGAGAACATTTCATCACCCCTGAAAGAAACTGGTGCCCTTTATCTGTCACTCTCTAGTTGCCCACCAAACCCCCTCCCAACTCTAGACCATCAGTAATCTACTTTCTGTCTCCCTAGATTTGCCTATACCAGGCATTTCATATCAACAGGCTCATACAATATGCGGTCTTGTGTCTGGCTTCTTTCACTTAGCATGTTTTCAAGGTTCATCCATGTTGTGGCAATGTATCAGAACTGCATTCCTTCTGATTGCCAAATAATAGTGCATTGTATGGGTATGCCACATTTTATTTGCCCATTTATCATTCGATGGGCATTTGGGTCGTTTCCACTATTGTCATTGAGGCTGCCATGAACATCTGTGTGCAGGTTCACGCAGATGCACGGTTTTTTCTCTCTTGGGTATAAGCCTAGGAGTGGAATTTCTGCGTCATCTGGTAACTCTATGTTAAACATTTTCAGGAACTCGCTACTGCTTTTGAGAGCAGTGATACATTTTACATTCCCACCAGCAATGTGTGGGGTTTCACCACATCCTTGCCACCACTTGATATTACCTGTTTTTTTGATGATAGCCATCCTAGTGAGTTAGAAAGTGTATCTTATTGTGGTTTTGATTTGCATTTCTTTAAGGGTTAATGATTTGAGTATCTTCTCCTATACTTGGTCATTTGTATATTTTCCTTGGGGAACTATCGAGGTTCTTTGTCCATTTATAATCAAGTTATTTGGCATTGTATTATTGCATTGTAAGAGTTCCTTATATATTCTAGATACAAGTCCCCTATCAGATACACGATTTGCAAACATTTCCTCCCATTCTATGGTTATTGTGTTTGTTTGCGAAGGCTGTCATAACTAAATACCGCAGATAGCGTGTCTTAAACAGCAGAAATTGACTTCTCACAGTTCTGGAGGCTAGAAGTCCAAGGTCAAGGTGTCTGCAGACTTGGTGTCTCCTGAGGCCTCTCTCCTGTAACTTCTCGATGGTCATCTTCTCCCTGTGCTTTTCTCTGGGTGTGCATCCCTGATGTCTCTTCCTCCTTGTAAGGACTCTAGTCATATTGGATTAGGGTCCCGCCTTAAGAGTCTCAGCTTAATTCAATGACCTCTTTAAAGAACTTTCAATGTGGTTACATTCTGAGGTATTGGGGGGGGGTCAGGACTTTGAGATGTGAATTTTGGGGGACACACAATTCAGCCCATAACAGTTATCTCTTCACTTTTTTGGCGGTGTCCTTTAAAGCACAAAGGTTTTTTTTTTTAAATTTATTTTAATGAAGCCCAACTTATCTGTTTTCTTTTATTTCTCGTGCTTTCGGTGCCATATCTAAGAAACCATTACTTGATCCAAAGTCATGATATATGCCTGTCTTCTGAGAGTTTTTCAGTTTTGGCTCTCACAGTTCAGTCTGATTCATTGTGAGTTCATTTTTGTATATGGTGTGAGGTAGGGGGTCCAACTTCATTCTTTTGCATGTGTGAATCTAGTTGTCCCAGCACCATTTGTGACAAACACTATTCTTTTTCTGTTAAATCATCTTGTCATTCTTGTTGAAAATCAATTGGTTGTAAATGTAAGAGTATATATCTGGACTCTCAATTTTATTCTGTATATGTCTATCCTTATATGCGTATCACACTGTCTTGATTACTACAGTAAGTTCTGAAACCAGAAAGTGTGAGTCCCCCACCTTGTTCTGGGCATACTTGAACCTCTGGTACCACACATTGTGAGCAGTGTGAATGGACAGCACCGCACAGAATTTGGGCCCCTTCTCAAAGCTTCATTTCAGGAACACAGACTCCAGATTCTTCTGCCTCAGAGAGAGGGTTCCCGCCCTCTCAGCCCCCAGCCCTTCATGACAATCAATGGAAACATTCTGTGGAGAACCATGATCCCCTTGAGTTATTTTAAACATCACTTTAAGTCCTCCCCACCTGTTCTGCTTTCTAACTGCTCTTACTGAAACAGTGTCATTCACAACTGGATTATTAATGAACTGAGAAGGAGCCAGGGGGCGAGTGAGAGAGGGGCTTTTAGAGGACGTGGGGGCCCTGAAATAAGCCGGATGCAGAGGTTTTCACTTCCCCATGAAAGGTTACTGAGTTTCCTTAGCTAAGAGATTCACTAAACTCAGGTTCAGCCTCAAAAGAGCATTGCTAAAGAGTAATGACCAGAGGGGTTCTTCACACAAGATGGCTGGGAATTAAATTAACTGGGTACCACCCCCAAACCCCAAATTTAAACCTTGTCTGCACCAGGCTGGCTGGCCGAGGGCTCTAATCTGGAGGCGGAGAAAGCTCAGGAAACAAGGCCCTTTGTGGAGAAGAGAATTCTATTGTTCCAAAGCCAGTGTTCAGGGAGTGTGGATTCCACAGAATGTTTTGGAATGGATTTTCCCCCCTTTGTTAACTTTCTCTTCTCTTCCTGAGGGGGTGGGGTGGGGGTGGGGGTCCTCGCAACAGCAACCTTAAGGTAGTTAAATTCCTTGTCTTGTAAAGAAAATATGGTGCTCAGAGCTTTTGGCCCAGGGAAAAGGCCTAAATTGGATGACAGAGGCCACTGGGAGTTTTCCTTTTCATTTTTAGCATTAAATCTCAGAGAGGCAGCCCCTTTCTAGACCGTGGCAGACGTCAGCGGAGGTACGACCACTTCCTTCCTCCCTCGTTTCACCTCCTTTCTTTCCAGAAAGAGGAAATGATGCGAGTCCACGTCGCAGACCACGGCCCCCTGCTCCCCTGTCTCGCTCCTGCTCTCCTCCCCCCACCAGCTGGGGAACCTGCACCCGCAGACCTGTTCCCAGGGCAAGACCTGGCCGGTCTCCTTGGAGTCTTAGGAAGCTTTCAGACTCAGGCTGCATAGGCCCTCAAGGTAGGAGACTTGAATTCTCGGAGTTGTACTAATTGCGTGTGACCTTGGGCAGGTTACTGCTCCTCTCTGGGCTTCGTGGTGCCCTTCCGTCAAATGGGAGCAAGGATACAGTCCTGGGCTTCCCTTTCCAACGGTGAGGTGAGGGAGGGAATGGGGGACGAGCATAAGGGGAACCTATTCCAAAGCCTGGCCAGGTCCCAACTTCCTTCCATTTCCAGCTGCTCTAAGGAGGGGCCCCTACTCTTAGAGCTCTGGATCCTCGCGCGCTCCCTCGCCCGCTAGACCCGGCGGAGCGCGCCCACCGGCTTCCCAGGAGCTCAGGCCCCGCCTTGGGGGAGGAGCCGAGGGGAGGCGCGGAGGCTCCGGGCCGAGCACAGCGGGCTCAGTCGCCTCACGGGCAGCCGCGGCTCGGGGACGGACCAGCGGAGCCGGGGCCGGGAGCCGCCCGGGCAGGGCTCGGGAGAGCGGGTGAGTTCCGCGGCGGCGCCGCCTCCCTGCTGCGCTCTGCGGCTTGACCTGGCGGGCGAGGGATGAGGACGGCGGCGGGGAGGTGGTCCCGGCCTCTGACAGCCTGGCTGGGGGTGTGTGGGGCGCTTTGGCCACCGGCCGGCGGCTTAAGATAATTGGGGGGGGGGGGGCACTGGAAAGGCGGCACCGGAGGCGCAAGGCCGAGGAGGCGGGCTGGGGTGGGGGCATTCTCCCGGGTCTTGAGCGCCAAGACGAGGCCGGTGTGTGTATGTGGGGGGGCGCATTGGCACGTTGTTGGCTGGGGTCGCCGTGGCCCGATCTGGGGGTGGGCAGGGGATGTAGGCTGGTTCTGGACTCCAGGTCGCTGTCTGCCGGGGAGCTCCATACCGGGAATCGGGAGCTATAACCAGCACCGAACTGCACGGCGCCCAGCCTCGGGGCCAGGCATGGGGGCGCCGCCCCCTCGCGTGGCGGCGCTTGGTCCCTGCAGGACCATGCTCAGGAAAAGCTCCTGCTCGGGCCGGGAAAGGTCCCCAGGGGCAAGAGACCCCACGTGCCTACCCACCCCACCGCGGGATCCCGCTGACCCAGCCCGCCGGCCCCAGGGAGACCCCGTGGTGGTTGCGCCCAGGGAGAGGTGCACCCGGCCTCTCCAAAGGGCCCCGTGCGCTGGCTGCTGGGTCCCCCGCTCCCGGAGCGCTCCTCTCCTCCAGAGTCCCGCGCTTCGACTCCGGCCGGAGGAGCGCCCCCGAGCGCCTAGGATGGGCAGAACCTGTGCGGCCCGCCCCAGAGAGGTCGAGCAGGGGGTCTCCCCAAGGTCACCCGGAGCACCCAGGTTGAGCTGCCAGACATCCTCAAGTGGAGAGCAGGGAGGGGGAGGCGCTCGCTGCCGCCTCCTTCCCTGATACAGACTCCTTCCTTCCCTCCTCCTCCCCCGCCCGGGCCCAGCTACACTGGAGATGCTGATGATGCAGCTCCCAGCCCCGGGCGGATAACTGAGTCTCGGTGCGCTTAGAATCTGGCCCTCCCGGGAGCCCGGGACCCGGCGCTCCCGGGCACCTCGGGCGCCTAGGGAGAGAGCCGCGTCTGCATAAGCGCTTCTAAGAACCGAAAGCCGAGCTGCTTGCGCGCCCATGTGATTGGATTCCACATAATGGGCCCCTGTTCTCGCTGTCAGAAAAGCCCACCAGCTCCCCGCAGCCCCGGCACCAGGTGCCGCCTCTGAATCGCCCTCTGTGGAGGACCCGGGCCCTGAGGTACCAGGCGCCCTTTCCCCTAGGGCTTTCTCGGGAAGGGGACTGTCATTAGCTGCCTCAGCCCGCGGGGGTACTTCCCTGTGTGCCCTGCCATTTCCTGCGGCTGGTGCAGCGCCGGAGAAAACCCCTCCATCTGGGAGGCCACCTCCTAGGCTGGTAATAAAGCTTTTTAGCTCCGCCAGTGACTAGCTGTCTGCCCGAGGGCAAGGCAATTGGCCTCTTCCGAGCCTCAGTTGTCTCTGGGAAATGGGGATAAGAATCCGCCTTTGGGGATGGGTTGGGGGACCCCTGGGAGGTACTTGGTGCAGTGGCGCCTGGCAGGAGGAGTGCTCCTAAGTAAACGCTGGCGCCTTTCCTACTGGTTTTGAGTGGGGCGTGTCTCTCTCAGGCAGGAGCAGAAGTAGAGCCCTGGTGGGTGGTTCTGCAGGGGCCGGGGAGTTTCCACATCTCCCTCCCTTGCTTTGTCATGAAGAGCCATCTTGCTGGCGGCTGGTGGGTGCTGGTGAATCCTTTCAGCTGGCAGCCTGCAAGGGGCCCTCCCACAACTCCCCAGCCCCTTCTGTCCCACCTGCCGCCAGGATGTCGCGGGTAAGAGGTCAACCAGACCAATCTAGATGTTCAACTTTGCGCCTTGCTGTCAGCTGAAGTCTACCCAGCCGTGTCCCCAACCATGGAACCTTCTTGACCCCTCTCCTGGTCCAGCTCTTCCCAGCCTCTGGACTATCTTCCTACGGGAAGAACACTTGATCCTTCCTACCCCTTTCAGTTTCCCCCACGGTGACGTTCATGTGGCTCCTTGCATCCTGGTGCTCTCTGGATCTTCCCGGGCATGGAAGGACATGGCAGGCAAGGCCAATGCATGCTCAGACCCCATCTCTTGGGTAATTGATGCTGGAGTGGAGGTTACATTCTAATCTAGCTAAGTCTGTTTGGGAGCCTGAGCCACAGGGCTCAGAAGTTGCTGCCACAGGAAGGTGGGTTTCCCCCCTAAGGTCAGCCCTCCCTGCAGAGCCCATTAGGACTGCTTGGAAACGAGGGCCCCAGGTTCCTCTTAAAACCTGCTCCATCATCCAGAGTGAGCTTTCTCTGACCCCCAGAGCCTGCAGCCAGCCTGGTTTTGCAAGTCTCAGAAGGCACATGCCTGGCTTCATGTGCTGTGCTTGGACCTCAAGATCCCCACCCAACCTTGCTCTCCTCCCCCAACCTAGCCGCCCCCACCCTCCACCTGCACCGAGGCCTTGGTGTATAGTGGGTCCCAACTGGCATCTTCCAGCAGAAACCAGGAGTTCCTGCCATGTTCTCAGGATTCATTGATTCATTCACCAGGTGACCTTCTTTATCCTGATCACATCTTAGAGACTGGGCTTCAAGGAGGGCTTGGGCAAGCCTGCCTCCTACAGAAGGGACCCTACAGGTCTAGTTCAAATTATAGCTCTGTGTTTAAAAGTTCTGTGACCCTGAGTAAATTATTTACTCTCTCTGAGTCCTGGTTTTCTCATCTGTGAAATGGGAGTAAAAGTAATGCTGACTTCATGGGGTTGTGATGATTCTGTGAGACCACAACACACAGAAAGTGCTAGAACAGCACCTGGCGTGGGCAGGAATGCAGGAAGTGTTTCTTGTCACCATCACCACCATTTCCTCCCTTGCACTGGGCTCCCACTGCCTCCGGTCTGGGGGAGTCAGACCTCTTCTGCCTCTTGCTACGGGGCAGGGAAAGCCTGTCAGCCTGAGGGGCCTGCCTCCTGGGAACTCAAGCCCGGCACAGGCCTGTCCCTAGGAAGTCCGTGCCAGAACCTTTCTCACCTGGCTGCCATGTCCTCAGGATTCATGCAACAGATGTTCACTTCATTCTAGACCTTGTGCTTAGCAAGCGATCTCAAGATGAATAAGGCAGCTCTCAGGGTTCTTTCTCTCCGGGGGAGAGACAGACCTGGAACTGGATAGTGAGGCCCCTGTCCCCCAACAGACAGCGAGGGATAACAGTTTCCCTGGCAGGAAGAAGAGTGAAGAGCAGAGCGATGGGTGAGCAGGTGGGCTCAGGCCAGCCTGCAGGTTTCACTCCCGACTCTGCCATCTTGTAGCTGGGTGGTGCTGGACAGATGCCTTGCCTCTCAAGCAGATATGCTACCTACCTAGGGTGGTGATGCGAGGAGAAAAGTGAGACCACGTGGGTAAGAAATGTAGCTAGGGCCTTCTAGATATTAATTCGTGATTGCAAATGTTAGTTGCTGTTATTATTAGTCTGTGATGACCAATAACAGGTGGGCAAAGTTTGCTGTGGGAACCCACTTGAGCCCTTCAGAGACAATTTTCCAGGTGGTGGGTAACAGAGGGGTAGGCAGCCTGAGCCGAGAGAACAGCTTGTGCAAAGGCACGGAGGCTGGCCATCTTTCAGAGCAGTGGGGAGTTGCAGCTGGAGCACCATCACCACAGGGCGTATGGAGACGGGGCAGCAGGCAAAGCCGGGGAGGTGGGCAGACCTGACAAGGGGTCCCAAATTATTAAACACTCGCGACCCGAATCAGATACCCTGCAGACTGTGGAGGGTTGTCTGGTTGTAGCACCTGAGAAAGTCTAGGACTAACTTCTGCCTGGGAGGAAGGGCCAGGCTGTGCTCGTTTGCCAATACATTAACTGTCCCTTCCTCTTCCTTCTACCCAGGAAGCAAAGAGGTCCCCTCCTTCTTCCTGAGATGCTTCCTGAGATGAGATACTTCTGTACTGTTTCTTTCTTCCTGGGACTGTTTCCCATTCGAAGGAAGGGGTTGGGGGTAGAGAAAATGTCATGATCTGGCGCCTTTATTGATCATAATATTGTACCAAGTGCTTTTCTGGGCGGTGGTCATTGTCCAACATCTTTGCTTGCATTGCCATGAATCCAACTCATCGACGTGGACACATTTATCCCCGTTGCACAGAGGGGGAGACCGAGGCACAAAGGATGTAGTGATTTGCAAAAGGCATACAGCTTATATGTGGTAAGAATTCGTGTCTGGGGGTCTCCAAAGTTGTTATGTGCTATCCTGAACCACCTCGCCTATGCTCCTTGTAAATACCTAAAGCCAACTGCCGAATGCCTGGCTTTCTTCACTTTGTACCTTCCTTGGATGCTGGGCAGTAGGCGCCTTGGAGGTGGGCCACCGTGGGGTGTGCTCTAGTTATCTGGGGGCTGCCCCCTTCTCTCCCTGCCCTGACTTTTAGGAAGGCCCTGTGTGCGGGCACTTGGTGAGGGGGAGGTGTTATTGGATGTCTCAGAGTTCAGGCCGCATTCCTCGGCCGCTAGTGTCCCACAAATGTGCCTTGATGTATGCAGTTTGCAGCTTGATTGATGTAGCAGGTGGTGGTTGAGCTCCGCAGTGACCCCAGGAAGGAAGGAGTCTTTTAGGATGGCTGGTCAGAGCATCACGTGACCACACACCCTACCTGTTTACAGAAGACAAAGGCTCAGATTTCCTTTTCCATGGGAAGGCAGCCTTTAAGGCCAGGGTTCAAATCCTTGCCCTGCCTTCCCCTGGCGTGTTGGCCTTGGACAGTTTCTTCATTTCCTTGAGCCTCAGTTTCTTCATCTGGAATACAGATCATATAGATGGTATATTATATAGAAAGCGTTCAGAGTTCAGAGTTGTCATAAAGCTTTGTAATTACACAAAAAATGCCTGGCTTCCAAGTTGTAGATAATATTGGTGTAGTATCCACAATGTTTTTCTTCACGGCACTTATCAAAATTGTGATTAGATGGTTATCTGTGCTCATTACTCTTTTAATCTGTCTCACCTGCTAGGCCAGTGGTCCTCAATGGGAGGCAGTTTGGCTTCCCAGGGGGATGTGACAATGTCGGGAGACACTTTGGTTGTCACCACTGGGAAGGGGTGCTATGGCATCAGTGGGTTGAGGCCAGGACAGTGCATAGGACAGTCCCCACATCAAAGAATTATATGATCCCGAATGTCAATAGTGCCAAGTCTGAGAAAGCTTAGACTGGACTATCAACCCCATAAGGTCAGTGACTGTGTCTAATTCATTCATCTCTGTCCCCACTTGCCCAGCATTATGCCCGGCTCACAGGAGACAATCAATATGCATTAAAGAGATGAATGAGGTCTTGGAACGCCTTATGTCCCCTGGAGTCCCAGAGGTTTGGCTTGCAGGATATTTTGAATGGGAAGAAGAGGTTTAGATGAATCTGAATGACGATCAACCAATTGGAAATTCAGGCCAAAGAGACTCACTCAGGTCATGCTGTTTTCCTTCCCAAGCAGGTGCTTTGGGGTCTGAATGACTTGAATTGCAATCACCACTGCATTTCGCTCATGTAGACACAGTACCCACCTTTATGTGGGCGAGCAGGCTGGGGCAGGGAACATAGGTGCTGACGAGGAACGCCCTGCCAGCTGAGCCCTTGGGCTCTGCCAAGCTGGGGCGCAGCTGCTGTCAGCTTCCTGTTTTTTCCCTTTCTGGTGGAATGAAGGAAACCCTCTGAATGGCTATTTTCCACTGACATTTACAGCAATGTGATAGGCCTTGGATTAATGAGGTCACGCTCCAGTGTGAAATCTGCCCAATCATTTGAAGCTCGGCCAACAGGAAGACATTGCTTGTTTTCTTTGGGCCATCCGATGGCTTTGGATGGCTTTGGCCAGGGAAACGGGGGTCGTGACTCTGTACAAAAGAAGGGAATGTTTCACGCCCCGGAACTGTAAAGCCTGGAGTTGTTGTCTCCTTTTCAATGCATTAAGAAGGTGTATTTTAATGTGGACCTTGAAATAAATAACTCCTTCCAGCAGAGGTTCACTGTGAGCCCGGCTGGCTGCTGAGCCCGAATCTGGGGTATTGAAAGGATCACACTGCATTTCTGGGGCTCTCTGAGAGCTTGAAGGAAAAGATTGGCCCCAAAGGGCATTTGGACAGGTTAGAGGAGCACACTGGTTAGAATTTATTTACATGGGAGAAGGGATCTCAGGTATATGTCTCAGACGCTCATGAATCATCTGAGGGCTCCTGGAAGAAGCAGACTGATTCAGTAGGTTTAGGGCCTGAGCATCTGCATTTCTAACAAGCTCCCAGGGGAAGCCATTCTGGCGGTCTGTCCACTGCACTTTGGGTAGCAAGGGTTTGGGGAACCTAAAGTCTACAGGTGAGGGGTCCTTGGTGCAACCCACTCAAGCACAAAAGCAAATCGAGCCTCTCGTGCCTGTTCACGTAGCCAGCCACCTGCCCTGCCGGCTGCTTGCAGAACTGCTTGTTTACTGCGCGCTGTCTCGAGCCCAGGCTGCCGGCTCTCAAGGAGCAACTGCGACAGCCAGAGCAAGGTGTGAGGGCTTCTGGTGCCTCCAGAAAAGGGTGTCCAGGAACACGCTCTTCCTGAGTCACCTGGTCACCTGGGGCTTGTTAAATTCACAGATTCCTGGGCTCTAGCCCAGCCCCCCTGGATCAGAACTGGCCAAGGGACATGTCGGTTGAAAAAGTGTGCCAGGTGATGCTGATTCACAGCCAGGCTGGTGGAGGGGTAGCCTGGAGGAAGAACTGGCAGGACGTGGGAGTTAATTGCTCAGCAGGTCGGAGGTAAGGTTGCAGAGTCCTGTGCTGCCCGATGGCACCCGGCTGAAGGAGGGGTTGAAACCCAGCCTGCTTCACCTGCCACACTGCACCCTGCAGACTTGCATCTGCCTGGAAGAAAGGGCATCTTTCTCTTAATATGAATATTAATTGTTAACATTTGGTACTTATTATGAGCCAGCCACTGTCTATTTAACTCTTTTAGTCCTCCTAGCAACTCTGAGGGGTGGCATGTTTACCGATTTTGCTGTGGAGGAAACGGAGGCACAGAGAGGTTTAATGACTTTCTGCAGGTCACACAGCCAATAAGTGGCAGAGCAAGGATTCAAACCCAGAACATCTGGCTTCAAAGCCTTTGGACTTGATCGTGATATTCTCTGGCATTTCTTTGGATGAAAATGCTGTGGTGCTCCACAGGGCTGCCCCTGACTCTGAGGGAGTGCCTCTTTCTAGTTCTTCCCCAAATGGGGGGAAGGCTGGCATGACCTTGGCTGGCTCTGGAGTCAGACCTGAGTTTGAATCCCGCCTCTACCACTTACAACATTGGGCAAGTTACTTGCTTAACTTCACCCAATTTCTCATTGTCTAAAATAGGAATAATAATAGCGTGAGATATTATGATTGACCATTTAGCCTCTGCTTGGCACGCAGGATGTACTTAATACATCTCAACTGTTATTGTTACATTAGTATCAGCAAAGTCAGCCCCTGGGAGCCATAGATGGCTTCAGAGCAGAGGGGATAGGTGAGCAGAGCCCTGTGCTGTTGCTGTCCCTGGTGGCCGGGTCAGCTGTTCAGCTCACCCAGGTCACGTGTGTCATTACTTACCTAGGCATCCCTAGCCTTGGCACTGGTTAGAGGCCCTCGTGTTTGTGCCACCCTGGTGAGTTCTCAGAGGTTGTTGGCTCCTAGAGTGGTTCAGAGTCTCAGTCAGAATTGGCTTCATTTCCTGTGATCCAACAGCAGGTAAAAGGCACACACGCTCACCTTACTGTCTTCAGGGCTCTTGGCCCTTCTCGGTGACTATCGCTGTCTCCAGGTCCCTCGGGAACTCTAGTCGTCATCACAGACTGGGCAGCGAGCAAAGGTTGCCTTAAAGACATTGCCTATTGCCTTCTTGTTTTTTCTTTATTGATTTCAGAGAGGGAGGAAGGGAGAGGGAGAGAGAGATAGAAACATTGATGAGAGAGAACATTGATTGTCTGCCTCCTGCATGCCCGCCCACTAGGGATCAGGCCCACACCTGGGCATGTGCCCTGACCAGGAATTGAACCAGCGACCTCTTGGTGCATGGGTCGACGCTCAACCACTGAGCCACACCGGCCGGACACCTATTGCCTTTTAAAGAAATAGGAACAATTTCCTCCACATTTTCCTTAGTTGTTTCTTTACATAGAAAATCCAGCTTTTGTTTGCTTATTGCTATATTTTATGCTTTTTTTTTTTTTCTTAATCCTCACCTGAGGACACTTATCTTCAGACAGATTAGGAGGGAGGGAGAGAGGGAGAGAGAGAGAAAGAAACATCGATGCGAGAGAGACATGTCGACCGGTTGCCTTCTGCATGACCCAGACCAGCGCCGGGGATGAACTGCAACCGAGGTATGTGCCCTGGGCCGGAATTGAACCCGGGTCTCACTGGTCTGCAGGCCGACGCTCTAACTGCTGAGCCAAACCGGCCAGGGCTATATTTTATGCTTTTTAATGATGAAAGAATACAAATACATTATTAAGATTTAAACAATATGGAAACGTGGAAAATGAAAAGTGATATTTCCCCAAACATTACCCCCAGCCATTCATGTTTCCCACAGAAGAAATTCCTGAATGTTTTATGTATCTTTCCATATACTTCTTATATCTATACACAGACCCACATTCATTTACATGTTTATCCTTTTTCCTTTTTAATACATCTATAGATGGTTCTTCTGAAACTCCCTTGCTTCAGCTCATTTGTCACATGTCAACGCATCTCAGTCTTTAAGGCTGCATGATATTCCAGGAATAAAAATTTACCATAATTTCTTTCTGCTTCCTTGCTGACAGTTGAGATTCTTTCCAGCTTTTTCCTGCTACAGATGTAAGATGCGCAACCCCCACGCTTGTATAGAACATATCTTTGTACACTGGTCTGATTTTCTCCGTAAGGAATATTTCCTGCAGTTTGAGTTATGACAGACATTGTCAAATTACCCTCCCGAGAGGCCGGACCAGCTTCTGTCCCATCAACACTATGTGGGTGCCTCTCCTCACCCCTCTTTTCCAACACTGAGTATTGGGTAACTGTCATTTTTGCCAGCCTGATAAAATAAAATAGGAAACGTGTTTCTGAGTCAGGTTCCGCAGTAATTCAAATTTTTTTTTCTCTACTGAGTTTTAGAGAGAGAGGAAGGGAGAGGGAGAAAGAGAGAGAAACATGAATGAGGGAGAACATCGACTGGCCGCCTCCTGCATGCCCCCCACTGGGGATCGGGCCCACAACCTGGGCATGTGCCCTGACCGGGAACAGAACTGGCGACCTCTTGGTGCATGGGTCAGCGCTCAACCACTGAGCCACACCAGCCAGGTAGTAATTCAAATGTTGACCCTTTACACTGCGGCTACATAAAGATTGTGAAATATTTAAAAACTACATTTTACCTTGCTTTATGTTTGGCGTAAGAGACGTAAAATGAGATTAAACCAGCTTCTGCCCTCAGCTGGTCCCTGTCTCCTGAGTCAGCAGACATGTGAGTAAATAAAAATAAGAGAAGAACAGTGTGGTCCAAGTGTGCTAGAGGAATGCATGGACTAAGCCAACTTCTGTTTGCTACCCTGTCTTCACGAAAAGCACAGATGAATTCATAAGATACAGTTATGATGGGGGTGGGGCGGGACTCGAAATCCTCAAAAAAAATAAATGACTTGATTAGAAGCAGAAAAATCATGCAGCTGGCCTCTAGTGGGGACAGCAGAACAGGTGGGCAGTTAGGAAGGGACAAGTCATTTTGAAATAGTCTCTTTGGTGGCTTCCATGTTTACTAATGGGTTTTTTTTTGTTTTGCTTTTTGGAGGGAGGCTGTGCAGAAACCCAGCTGAGTCTGGGAGTTTGCAGCTGGTACTTCTTACTGCTCACTCATACCTGGCAAATGTATGCCAGTCCAGTAAGAGTGAGAGCAGAGGAGCAGAGACTGGCTCTAAAAACCCACAGCCTTGGAGCTCGTAGAGGTTGCACGTGGGTGGCAGGAATAGGCAGTTACCCCAGGGGCTACAAGGAGATGTGCTCTGAACAGTACCCACCGGAGACTAGATACACTGAGTGGGTGTTCAATGAAGTGAGTGAGCATCCCAGATGTCTCTGTCCTGTAAAGGGGACTCCTACTCAAAAAGATTAGATCCCTTTAGAAAGGGGTATGTTCAGCTAATCTCCTCACCTGTGGGGAGCCACGCCTTAGCTATACATTTCCTTTGGGCCACCTGTCCTGGAGAGCTTCATTTACTCGGGATATCTTAAGAACAACACAAGGCAAGGAACAGTGGAGTATATCTGAAACAGTGCCGTGGATGGAACCTAACCATTGTTTTACAGCAAATCACCTAAGCCGGGTGTGTGGAGCCAATTACAAAGCAGGCAGAGTTGAAGAGGTTGTGAAGCCGAGGGCAATCCTAACCCACGCTTTCATGGAAGGCAAGGGGGTGGTGGGGGGAGCAGCTGAGCTGGGTCCTGGGTCTGGCCCTCAGTGTGACCTCTTCCCCCAGCAACCAGGCCTGTTTTGCCTGTTTGATGCTACAGCTCTGTTCCAAGCCAAAGGACCACTCCCTGTGCCAGAACTGGCGGAACAATCCCAGTGAATTTTCAGTCTCATGTCCACTCTCTCTCATTTTTTAAATACCGACCAAGTGCTGGGTGGCCCCGTTGCGGGACGTGCAGGTGGATAATGATACGCCTTGTCTTTCAAGAGCATCCAGCGCAATGGAAGCGGCCGATGTGAAACTAACAATTGCTGAAGGGTGCTGAGTGCTGCAGGAGAGATGTGGCCACGCGCCTTGGAACTGGGGGGGAGGGAGAACCCCACTTGGCACAGGGCAGGTAAAGAGCAAGTCAGAGGGAATCAAAAGAGCGTTGAGACACTATACATGAGACAAGGCCACTGCAGTGCCGAGTGCGGAGACTGGGAAGCACTTACGAGATGATAGATATGATTGTTATAGCATTTGCACCGGCTCGCAAAGAACAAAGGGCAGTTTGCCAGGTGGAGAGAAAGAAGGGTGTTGCCCCTCCATGGAACGGCATGAAAGAAGGCGAGGAGGTGGGTGTGCTGTAGTGAAAACCACATGGATTTGTAGCAGGGAAATCCAATTCTGGGTTCAAGTCCTAGTTCTGCCACTTACATTGGGCATGCCCAGATGAGCCTCCACTTTCTAATCTGTCTATTGAGGGCAGTGAAACCTGTTTTAAATGGCTCATTGTGAGGATTAAAGTTAGTCTACGTGTAGTACCTGGCACCTAGCGGGGTCTCAGAAAATGGCAGGGACCACTGCAAGGTGTGAACCTATCAGATCTGTTCAGTGTAGCTGGGCTATGAGGGTTTAGTGAGCCTGGCCATTAGCATGACCAGAGATAAAGTTAAAATGCCAAGGCCACACACTGGATGGCCTGCACCGTTAGGCTGAGGAGGTTAGACTTGACTCTATAGGCCATGGAGAGGCATTAAATGCTTCCCTACAAGGGAAATACAGAATCAGACTGGGTTTCAGAATGCAGAGTGGTGTGGATGGTGGGTTGGAAGGTAAGGGATGGAGGCAAAGAGACTGCTTTGGGAAATGCTATATAACCACCACTCACATTAGCCCAGTCAAAGCTCTGTTCAGTCCTACAGTTACGTACTGCCTGGGGAGGCAGACAGGGACAGTGGTTAAGAGCCTGCACTTCAGTCAAGGCCAATATGGAGTTGAATCACAGCCGTGTGTGTGGCTGTGTGACCTTGGCTATTACCCCACCGAGGTTTAGTTTACCCTCCGTAAAATAACAATTAACAGCACCTTTATCATAGGTTTGTTGTGAGGATTAAATGAGATGGTGTAGCTAAAGCACTTAGCTCCAGAAATGCAGTGCATAATTAGAATTTTTAAAAAAATGACTTATTTGATGATGGACGTCCTTTTCCATGTACCACCTATTAACCTCCCCTGGAGCTACTATGTTCTGCGAAGTAACATCTGTTTTCGCCTTTGTAGAGAAGCAGCAGCTCTTTCTGCTCCAAGAAATAGGAAGGAGGGTTGCCAAGTTCTAACACAGTGCTTCTTGGAAGCATGTTAGACCCACCAGGGGAGCTTTAAACATTTTTAATGCCTGGCTGCATCTCAGATCAATTAAACTGGAATCTCTCGAGGTGGGACCAGTATTTTAAAAAATTTTAATGAATTAAGGTAAAACAAATATAGAAAAGTACACAAACCTGAATGAATTTTTCACCAACAGAACAGGTCTGTGCAACCCATATCCTGCTAAAACAAAAAACCCAGAATATTACCAGTATGCCGGACGCACCCCTTACGTCATTTTCTAGTCACCCTTGCCCCCAAATCACTATCCTGATTGATAACATAGATCAGTGTTGCCTGTTACTGAATTTTACATAAATAGAATCATATAGTATGTATTTTTGTGTGTGTTTGGCTTATTTTGGTTAACCGTGGGAGAGTCCAACTGTATACTGCTCATTCTCATGGCTGTACAATGTTGCCTTGTGTGAATACACCATAATTCTTTTCTAGACTACTGTTGTTGGGCATTGTAGACAGTTTATACCTTGGGATTATTATAAATAGTGGTATTAAATTCTTGTAAAGGCCTTTGGTAAGTGTATATAGAAATTCCTGTTGGATACATTCCTAGGAATGAAATTGCTGGGTTATAGGGTGTGCGTCTGTTCAGCTTTAGAAGATACTGCCGAGAGGTTCTAAAAGTGGTTGGATCAATTTATATTCCCAGTGTATAAGGATTCTTGCCAACAGTTGCTATTTTCTGTCTTAAAAAAATTTTTTTTGGCCATTTTGGTGGACATACAGTAGTTTTGCTCTGTGATCTTAATATATGTCCCCAGAATCTCCAGGTGATTCCAATGTGTAGCCAAGTTTGAGAAACTCTTTCCTACCAGGTTTTCAAAAAGAAAAACATCTGTTAATGAAACTGGATGAAGAGATGTTACAACAGCCAGTGCCTCCCATTGACTCCCTCTGATGTCTGTACCCAGAGTTTTTTTTAGAGAACTGATCTGTCTAATCATTTAGTGGAGGATACTTTTGCTGTGGAAGGAGAATGTGGAGGTATATCAACCCTGACAGCCTGCCCCTGCCCCTCATTCCTCTGTGTTTTATATGGGGGCGAATCGCTCCATCAGAAGTGATCAGGGAGCTGGAAAGAGGCCATGGCAGGAGTTAATTCTTCTTCTGATTTAAGACCTGAAAGGGAAGGGAGGACCTGAGAAGTGTCATATCTCTCTCTCTCTCTCTCTCTCTCTCTCTCTCTCTCTCTCTCCCTCTCTATCTCTATCTCTATCTCCCCCCCCTCTCTCTCTCTACCTCTGCCTCTACCTCTCTCTCTCTCTCTCTCTCTATATATATATATATATATATATCATCTCTATCTATCTCTATCTCTATCTCTATATATCTCTATCATCTATATCTATCTCTATCATCTATATCTATATCTATCTGTCTCTATCATCTATATCATTTATATCTATCTATATCTATGTAATCTCATAACTAATAGATGAAAAGATCTGAGTGCTTTTTTGTGTGTGTGACCAGAGTTTAAGATTTTGTGTTGTATATTTGTTCTCCAAAGCATGCCCAATACCTTGCATTGGAAGGTGCATTAAAAAAAAATAGTCAATATTAGAACTGTGTAACTGTCCCTAGTGAAAAGCAAACTCACACAGTGCAGAGGAAGGTATTGTTGGGGATTTAGCTGATCTGATTAATCGTTTTTGTTCTCTGTACTTTCTTTACTGTGGCTGCTATTTCTTATTTGATCATTTATTACAAGCATATTTTCCTTTACACCCTTGAGCAAAGTTGTAATAGCAACTTTAAAGTTCTTATCTGTTAACTCCAACATCTGGGTCCTCTTGGGGTAGCTCTCTATTGATTGTCTTTCTTTTTGAGTTTGGGCCACATTTTCTTGTTTGTTTAAAAACATTTTTTTTTTTTTTTTAGTAGTTTTGTATTACCTCCTGAATATTATGAATGAGACTTGAAGAGACTCTTGATTTTATTATATTTCTCAAAACAGTAATTAATTTTTTTAGGCAGTTAACTTGACCAAAATCAAACTCTAAACTCAATTTCCCTAGAATGAGTAATAACTGAAATGTTTCTTTAGTTCTGTTAGCCTTAGTTGGGCTGTTTGGAACCTGCCCTATACAAGCATCATTCAGAGATATTTGGGAAGAATTTATACTCAGAATTTGGGGCAATTGTTCTGTGACCCTTTTCTGGGATGTCTCTCCTTACTTTCCAGCTGTAGTTACCTGAACTCTGTCCTCTAATTCCTCAAAAAGTAAGAGTGAAGTTTTCTATCCAAATTGTAGCCACCATGTACAACTTGACTTGGGCATGCCGTCTGGTCAAAGGCTATAAAAAACAGGGAAGTCACCTATTGCTATTTCTTTCTTTCAAGTGTTTACTCCCCTCCAGTTTCTGTACACTTGTTGTTGAACAAATCCAATGCCTTTTAATAAGTTACGTGTGTGTAGAGTTTATGATAGTTATATGTGAGAAGGGATATCTGCTAAGAGCTACTCTGCCATTACTAGAAGCAGAGCCTTTCTGGTGAATAGTTTTGCTCATCAAGGGACGCTCAGAACTACCCCCCACATTTTATTGCTTAGCACATAGTAGATGGCAATAAATATTTATTGACTAAATGAATGTGGCTTTAAATGAAAAATGAAAGTGAATTAGGGGAGAAAATTTCCTGAAACCAGTTAATTGGTAACATCAGGTATAGAATAGAGAGGGTGTTCAGTAATTTGCTGGAGAAAATGATGAGTGAGATGATTAAAATAATACTAGGACCCCAGATAGCTGAGTGTAGACCAAAGTGGCTGACAAAGTGAACCTGAGATTTCAACATAAGAAGATAAAATCATTTGTGACAGCCCTCTCGTGGGATTGAATCTGTGGCTTACAGAGAATTTCCCATGTTCAACGGAAATCCAGCCGGTCAAAGGGGAAGCATAGGTATGCTTGGAGTTCTCTACATCCAAGAGGAGCCATGAGGAGGGAATCAAAGTGAAGGAACTTTGGCTGGAGATCAAAGCGGGGAAGTAATGTAAAGGCAGTCTACTACAGCTTGCTTTTCTCTCGGTGGTGACCTGGAAGGTCACAAATCCAGTACTCAGAGACTTCAAAGACTGCATATTGGATGGAAAATTCATACCAACATGCAGAGCATCTGGGAACTTCCTGATTTAGCCTACTGACAATTTCATCATTCAGAGAGAAGAGGACAGAGGACAGGTTGCTGCTGGGTGAAACAGAAAATGAGAAAGTGCTCACCAAGAAAGGGGATACTGGTACTAGGGGCTGAGTCTACAGGGGTTTGGAAGATAGACGTTTGTGAGATACAGATCTTTTCTGTCGAAGCCTCCAAAGGTGATGTCAACTTCAATGGTAAGGGGAATTATGGCTTTCCTCTATTATCCTCACTCTGCATGGCTTTAATTTATTCTCCTTCAAGGACTCTTCTTGCTGTCAGTTGTGCTTTTGTGCACTGTCTTCCCTGGCATTTGTTTGTTTTCAAGCAGGGAAGATATTCAAAATACTTAACCATCACGGCTCAGGCAAAGACCAATCAGAAGAGCCGCTAGCCACCAACAACTGGAATGTCAGCCCAGCTTACACATTCCTTAACCTGTCTGAGCATCAGCTTTCTCCTCTTTGAAATGGGGACAATACCTACATTTCAGAGTGGGTGCAATGATTTCAAGAGCTGTTACATGTGAGGAGCTTGACCTGTGCAAGGCGGGCTGTGCACAGAAGCTGCCATTATGACCCTGCCTTCATTTCTGGGTTCATTTCATTTACATGTTTTTAGGTTCTACATGCTCATCTTTAGTTTCATTAAGCACATGTTTTACTCTATACTGACTTCAACAAATATTTGTTGTATTACATATTGATCTGTCTGGTTGCTTAGTCTAAATGTCCTCTTATATATCTGATCATGAATACTGTAGATTTTCTGAAATCCTGTATTTCATGAGAAAAATATTTTAAAGCACTTATGGATTTATTTTTAAAGGCTTTTCCTAGTTCCTTCTGCTCCTTCTCCTTTTATGTACATGGGCTTTGGAATCAAGCAGACCTGGGTTCAAATCCCAGCTCCACCACTTACTGGCTGTGCAGTTAATTGGTATCCGTCCTCTGCATTGTTCTAATTCTTCCCCTTCTCATTATTTCTTCCTCTAGTGTAAGACTGTCTCCTTTGAGTCCAACTCTGTACTTTTAAACAAATATATGTTTTTATTGATTTTCTTTAGAGAGAGAGAGGAAGGGAGAGAGATAGAAACATCAGTGTGGGAGAGAAACATCGATCGGCTGCCTCCTGCATGTCCCCCTCTGGGGATCAAGCCTGAAACCCAGGCACATTCCCGCACTGGGAATTGAACTGGGACCTCTCAGTCCTTGGGACGATGCTCAATCCACTGAGCCACATGAGCTGGGCCCAACTCTGTGCTTTTTATTGTCCTTGTTCCCTTGGAATTATTCTCTAAATCTCAGTGAACAAACAATGTGAAAAGCTTTTAAAAATTCCCATCCCAGCTACTTCCTAACTGGCTAAGAATACCTCTGGCTAAAGGGGAAGAGGAGGCTTGCTAAGGGGTATCTTTGGGCTTTCTGAAGTGGAGAGAAGGATCTTGTTAGGAAGCAGAACCACAGTCCCCCTCCTTTATGTTGGTAATGATGTGGGGTCCAAGATGGTTGGAAAGGACAAGACAGTGGTCCCTGGCTGGTAGTAGTGACTTTGTCCCTTCCCCTTCAAGAATGGACCCCAGTGAGAATGCTCATCTGCCTCCTCTCCAGGGACAGAGTTGGGAGAGGTGGCAGTCGGTGGCAGGGGCTGCCATCCTTTGCTTGAGTTGGCTCACATAAAGGATGGCAGCTTCCTAGAACCTGGATCTCATCAATTTAAGGGGATGGGGTACAGTCCTTCATTCTACCCCCTAGTATAAGTTATTGGAGAAATTCCTATTAGACCTGAAGATATTGTTGATTCTTATCTACCATTGAGGCCATGATGATTTGGGTTTTTGTTTGGTTGAGATAGTGGGATTTGAGGAGCCCTTCTACCCAGTCGGATAACTTTCTAGATGTTTGTGTTTAACACTAGGATTTTGAACAATGGGATGAAGGCAAGCATTGAAATCCAAGTGTAGGTCAGCACGATGTAGAATAGAGTTGCATGTCCGGTGTGCACGCAGCCACTTCCTGCTCCTTTATCTGTGGCAGGCATTACTAATCAATCAGAACACTCATTCCTCCTGTTATGGCCTCATAACCCCTGCCCTCACAGTGCTCCTAGTAGCCACGACAATCTAAGACCTGGCACAGCAGAGCAAAGTTTGGCCAAGGATGTCATGCTGAGAGGGGGAGACAGAGGAGACAGAGGCCGCTCCAGGCTTACCCAATGTGAGTGGCTGTCCTGTTTGATAAATGTGTAACCCAGGAGGGCATTCTGGGGCCACAAGAGGCCTCCTTTGGAAAATGATCCCTTCAGCTGCAAAGGGAGTATTTGTCTCCCTGCAAAGGGAGGGGCTGGACCACATTCCCCCAAGCCTGGAGACACAGTATATGTAACTTGAGTCCCATTTCCCTGTGCTTAGCTATTACATAAGCTCCTTTAGAAGACTGGCTGGTTTAGCACTGTCACTGTGACTGACTAATGTATTCATAGACATCATGTCAGCTTTGTGTGTACCCCATCCTTGGCACCTTCGTTCTGTCCCCTGCAGCCTCCCCCACATTGGCATTCTTACCCACAAGCGTGTGGGCCTCTCTGTGGGTTCAGGTTCTTGGGGAGAAGCTCAGCGTGGAAGACTGGTGTGTTCATGGGTTTTCCTTCATCTGTTTGAGCTGTAGCTTCCTTTGAAGTTTTCTTGGAGCTGAGCCTGAGAAAGCTGTCTCACCTTCACAGGCAGAACGAATCCAAAACATCATCAATTAGTATCTACTTGGAATCATTCTCCCAGGCTGTCTAGCCTGGTGGATCCCAAGCGCTGGGCTGCAAGTATGCATGATAGCGTGCTGGCTGCTAATACCGAGGATCGGCGTGCCAGGCCAGGGTTGGAGCTCACTGAGCCAGTCCCGCCTGCACCCCAACATGGACCTTCTCTCTCAGCAGCCTCATAAGTGGCCATGGGGTTCTTGGAGGTGGGGACCCCAGCATCGTGCCATGGCTGGGCTTTGTTGAATTGTCAACACTAGACAATTTCCTCATGCCAGGCTGATGCTACATCTACATTTTGCCTGTCCATGATCCCAACTCTGCTCTCTAGTCTTGGAACAAAGTTAATCCTCTCCCTCATGGCTTTTGTTAAGGCCTGGTCCTATCCTGCTGATATGGCCCAGCCAGTTCAGCGAGAGGCCCACTGGGCTGTTATCCTAGTGCTGGGTATGATGCTTTCTCTGACAGAGCTCCCGGTGCATTCGTTGTTTGGTCACTCTTCATTCTGCGTGAACTTGTGGTTTTTGAGTCCTGTTGCCCTCTCCCTACCCTCAAGTTTTGCCAGCTTGGGCCTGCAGAGGACAGTGACAAGTCAGGGCCAAGCCTAGGGCCACCAGTGACAGGTCTGAATGAAGAACCACCGTGGGGAAGGTGGGGTTAAGGAGCAGACCCTTGAGACGACCCACATCCCACAACAGATTTCAAACCAGGATGCCTGTCTAGGACGATTGTGCCCGAAGTCTAGAAGGTTCACCCCAGCAGGGATAGGACAGTCAGTCCACAAAATCCCAAGAGAATGGGGTTGGGGGAGACAAGGCTAATTCCTAATGCTGACATTCAGAGCATCAGGGGCCTCAGAGGTGTCTTTGCTAGTGAGTAAAGCATCTCTGCGGGAGGGGGAGGGGCAGCTGAGCTGCGTTTTGTTTTCCTCTGCCCCTCGCGCTCAGTGCTACAGGAAGCTCAGGGAGAAGGCTTCACCGCCCTCCTCCAGGCTGCTGCCAATATTGTGTGAAGGAGACTTGCTTAAGAACAAGGAAAAAAACTCTTGTTTTTTTGGACCATCAATGACTCTTTTCTTTACACTTTTTGTACATTCCAAACTTTCTACAATAAGTACACAACTTTTCTAACGAGAGAAATAATTAGATCATTTAACAAATAACTACCCAGTAACTTTCACGATCCCCTTGAGTGCGCCCAATTGCCAGCAGAGAGGTAAAGTGAGAAAAAAAACCAAAACACATCCATAAGATAAAAACATGTAAGAAAATAAGACACAAAGATGATGCAGACCCACAAGCTGCCTTCAATACATGCTTACAAATAAATGCAGAGTAGAAAAAAGTGTAGGCTTTCATCCCAAACAGATCTGAATTTAATCCCAACACTCCCATTTGCCAGCTAAGCAATAATGAGTGAGTCACTCTAAAGGCTTGTTTTCTCACTTGTAAAAATAGGATTTTAATTTCCATCTCACCGAGCTGTTTCAAGAGTCATCTGAAAGCATTATGTGAAGAGGCTAGCACAGTGTAAATACTGGTGTTCTTCAGCATCTTCGAGACGTTAATGAACGTGGGGATATAATGTATGGATTTGACAAATGGACACCTGAAGGCTGAGACCTGGTCGTTGAAGAAGAGTGACATGGGCAGAGTAAGGGAAGACTGTGTCGGTTTTCTGATCCACAAAAGCGAGGGGTATTGGTGCTTACTAGAAAGAGGAGTTATGCGACTGAATTGAGTTTGGATTCTAGAAGTTTGTCAGGTTTCAGAAAAAGTGACATAAGCCTAACCTGAGGGATGTCCATGCTAGGTGCCTATGGGGCCAGTTTGGATACTGCCAGACCGCAAGTAACCAAAATGCATCCGAAACTGCCTGATACGAAAGGGGAGCAGTAATCTGCGGCAATGAGAAGTTTGGGATTCGGGAAATTCCCATCGTTTGAGGATGCCAACCAAGACCGTGTTTCCTCTTCCTGTCCCCTGTCACTGTGCTCTCCTTGGTTCCAGGACAGCTGCTCACATCATGCTGTCCCTGATGCCCGGGGCAGGCACACACCAAACGGTCCCATTGGAAGGAGCCAGGAGAGAAGCGGAGAAGTGGCTGCTAGAAAGGCAGTAACAGGGTCTGCCGCATCTGTCTGGGCACAGGACATAGAGAAGTCGAACAAAACGTGGAGTCTGAGTGGGTAGAACTGTTATGCTACCAGGGATCAATACGGATGATGGGAAAGAAGATGGCCAAGAAATGGATGTCCCTGGGCTAGGATATAGGTAGGGATTCTTGAGCAGGGGAAGAATACCCTCATTTCCCACCCGTCACTGGTGGCACCACCAAAGATGCTAACAGGCTCAACAACAACAACAACAACAACAACAACAACAACAACAACAAAATTGGCCAGAGCCCTGAGACAAAAGACAAGAAAAGTGTGTCTGTGCACCCTATCCACAGCACTGCAGAGTGAGATGCTCCCAGCCCATGATCTAGGAAAACTCCTTCCCAATGAAGAGCTGGCTCTGGTAGTGGGACTTTCAGGGGAGCTTGTTAGGGGCCAGCAGCCAGCAGACAGCCCGGTTGCCCACATGGGGGCACGTTTCTGACCTACAGGCAATCCCCATGATGTCCTCTGGACACACCCCCACAGCAATCTCCGGGCTCTCTCAGTTCTCAGCTTCCCAGTAAAGTTTCCCTGAAGTGAAAACGTTTTTTCCCCCAAAACACAGGGTCCGTGTTGAAATCTTTCCCCAAATGTGTGGTCTGCTAAGGACTCCTCCATCCAGTAGAGTAGGTCCATGCTGTGGAAAATAACGGCCCAGAACCGGCTGATGCTCCATGTTTCACGTCCCTCCCTCCACGGGAGAAGACAAGTTTGGGATGAGCTGTGTTTTCAGCTAAACTAATGGCCACTTGGAGTCGCTTCAGCGTTTCCTTCACCACTGGTACAGGGCACACAGCCCTCACCTTTAGAACGTCAGGGGAATAGTTGACATCCTGGTTCTCACGCCCGGTCTAAAGCAGCTCCAGGATGGAGCTCTGGCTCTTCTCCCTGACCTCTAAGATGAGCATCTTCCCTTGAAGTGGTTTGATGGAGTCTTAATGTGTTCTCAGTCCGCTTCTTCTTTGTCTCTTCTTGGCTCAACCCCTGAAGAAACGACTGCTCTTCTTTGCAACCTCTGCACTGAATCTCCCTCGCCGGTGTCATCTTGTCCTTCCGCCCTGGAGCGTCCTTCACTCCATGTCCTGTAAACGCATGGCTTTCTTCATCTTGGCCGTTGGACGACACTGAGTGTTGTTTTTCCTGGTAGCCTCAAGGACCTCGTGATGGGCACCATGGTGTGGTTCTGGTGCTCCTGGGACTCCCTGCACAGCAAGCACACAGCCCCTGGATGTCCTCGAAGAAGAGCCACAGTGGCTCCCAGTGGCAGCCCCACAGGCCCTGGGTTCGGACCCTGGCAGGGTGCTGCGTCTTCTCCATCAGCCGGGCCAGGGCCCAGCTGGGTCACAGTGCAGTGGGTACCGAGTCGTGGCACCGGCAGCTGGCAGAAGTCGTGACCGCAGGCGATGGACACCGGATCCTCCAGACAGTCCAGACAGATGGGGCAGGTCAGCTCCTCCTGGAGGTTCTCGGTGTCCACGACACTTCTCTTCCCCAGAGTCACGCCTCCCACCGCAGGGGCAAGCGCGGCTCACTTCTGGGGCTGGGGACCCAGTCGGGCGCATACTGGCCCGGGCAGTGGCCCTTCTCACATGGGTGGCTGGGTGGGTGGGCAGCAGCGCAGGAGCTCAGTGTGCAGGGTTTCCGTGTGTGGCTGCCCGGGCCTGGGCACAGGGCATGATGGGATGTGGGATGTTCAAGAAAATAACATTTTCTTTTAGCAGTGTGAACTTTGAGACACTGTCTGACTCATGTTTTAAAGCCTCTTCCCTTTGAATTCACCTTTCTTCATGTTGTTTTTCTCAAGGCACTAGGCTCCAGTCCAAAGATGTGTCAATCAGCTGTTCCCCTGGGATTGAGGGGTCACAGGGCCTGGGCTCTCTTCTCCCATCTCAGGAAGCAGGAGCCTGGTTTTGACCTCCCCACCCTTCCTCAAGCTCACCCTCAGCTTGTGCCTGAAGGGCCTTAAGTGGCCACTGTAGGGAGTTGTGGGGGTACCTGGTAGCCCACAGTTCCTTCTGGGCTTCTGGCTACAAGTAACACAATTGGATCCAACTGGTCTAAATGATAAAGGGGATTTTGTTGGCTTGGATAGCTGAAGCCCAGAGGCCCCTAAAAAGGACCGTCTTCCAACTCCCAAGTATTGGCTTTATCCAAAGGCACCTTCTTGCATAACTGGCAGCAAGATCACTTCCAGCAGCAACTGGGGTCCCTGCTTCCGGTCTACAGAAGGAGCTTCTGATTGGGCTAATTTAGGTCATGTGCCTATCTCCAACCAATCACTGTGCTTGGACTTAGGCAGTTACTCACCGGCTCTGGCCAACCAGGGCCCAGCACATAGTGATGATGGGGGAACTGCAAGGACCATCACCAAACTGTCTTTCAAAGGACCCATGACGTTCTTCCTCTTCTGGTTTCCCCAGAGGCATCCTCATTCCCCAAACCATGTTCTTGTAATAGTCTGCTTTTCATTTCGGGCGAGGGGGTTCCGTCGTGCACCCTGCTCATCCCTGCTCCACCAGCTCCCAAGCCCCAGCACCTTCCTTGCCCTTGTACTTCCAGGCTCAGCTTGGGGAGTGCAGCCCCTGCTCCCCCGGATGGACACTGACTCAGTTTCTCCCCTCGGAGGCAGGGAGGGTTAGTGTGGATACAGCAAGAGGAGGCAGGTTCAGGCTCTGTCAGACAGCAGCAGATGCTGAATCAAGGCTCGCTGAGCGCCCGTTCCTGCTCGCTGAGGGTCCAGTGCCTTCCTTCAGACTCCCGGCTGCCCATCCACCCAGACTTCACACAGCCATTTGTTGGGAAAATGAAGTACCCCGCCCCAGTCCACCTTGCTTCTGATTTCTCTTACTATATATCACACATGCTTCTTGGATACCCTACTCCCAACACACACAGCTGGCTCTGCAGACCCTCCCACACATGCCTGGCTAGTCGGGCGCTCCATTGACTTGCAGCCCCATGTGCCCGGTTCTCTGCAGGATGGTATTAGCTGGATGGTCCCCCAACACACCAGCTCCAAGTCTCCAAGGAGCTGGTTTTCCTCCCAGCGAGGTCTTTGGGGATCCCCTTAAGTGTGGATGATGCTGTTGCTCCCTCGAGTCCTGGCAGCGTGGGCTGTGTCGCCGTCGCCACCCAGGGCTGTCTCTGGAAGTACAAGATAGGAGTGCACAGGTTTCAGGAGGGGGCCAGCCCCAGCTCTTTGGAGCCAGGACTTCTGTGGGCTACCCCAGCACCCAGGCCAGCACCCTGTCCCGGGAGTCGCCCAGCTGCTGTTAGCTGCAGGGTGGCAATTCTTTAATTAGACCAAGCAGGGTTTTCTCGGCCAGGGGTGGGAGGAGGTGTGCAGGTCTACTGGGGAAAACTAGGTCACCTGAAAACCAGTAGTCAAGAGGGAGCTGTCCTGGAGCCCCAGCTCCAGGGAACCCAGAGGGGCGAGGTGGGAGGGGCTGGCAGGGAGAGCAAAGTCAGAGAAAATGTGCTCTGGCCCCTTTTATTGGCCCTTGGGAGGCGTTGTCCTCACCTTTCTCCAGGGGGCTGGGCAACTGCCCTTAATTCCATAACTCTGAGCAAACTGCCTGAGCCAGGGAGCTCACTGCAGTGAGTGCCTTTGGCCTGCCTGGGGCTTGCCACCATGGGTTCCAGGGATGGCGCATTGCACTGGGAAGCAGGCCCAGGGTTCGAGGTGCCGCTCAATCTCTGTATCCTTGGAGCATGTCACTCACTCCCTTGTGCCTCTGCTTTGTCATCCACCCAGTGGGCAGGGACTGTGCCTATCTTTGACCCTGCTGTATCCCTAGCCCTTAGCACAGTCCTGATAACTATTTTTCAGATGAAATAATGAGCTTATATAAGTGCTTCTCTTATAAGATTGTCATCACGGAGGATGTCAGTCACGTATAATCTTTGCCAGCACTAAATACCACCATCATGTAAGTTTTCTTTGCTTACCACCTTGCTAGCTTGCCACTGAAGTAGATTTATTCAAAAGGGAAAATTTTATATCACTACCATAAATAAACGGTAACCGCGAAAACAAGTCCAAAGAAAACACAACAATGTCATTCCATTCTATCCTGAATATGATCACTTGCCCAAGGCCATGGGGCCTGCTTTCTCTTTGTTTACAAGGGAGACTGGTGTGGTTTTGATGATGTTAAAGGTCTATTAGTACCGCACTGACACTTTCTCCTGGAGAAAACCTGATAAATGAAAAAAGAAGTGAAAAGTATACTTGCTCTCTCTGAGGCCATGCTATATTAAGCCTTGTCCTGTACTTTTGAAAATTCTTTTGGAGTGGATTCTCTTTGAGATGATGGCTGGGCAAGGGATTGGGTGTTTTAACGGTGTAAGTGATGGGTGTGGTTATTCTTACCTTCAGCCTTAGCATGTTTTTGGTTCCTCCCACTTAGCAGGTGATCAGTAAATACTTAATAATGACAAATGAATAGCTGTCTGGGTGCAGAGTCTTAGGAATGAAAGAAATCTTACAGAGTCCTTAGGTTGATCTGATGTAGTGGAAATTTTATCGTCTAGTGAGTGATGAGGAATTTGCCACCCGTGGAGACAGTCACTGGACCATGAGCACCTTGTGGAATTGCTTGTTGGACAGCTTTGGTGTCTGTCCTGTGGGTGCACGCAATGGCTCCCCTGTACCTTGGTCTTGTTCTGCACTGGGGAGGCTCACAGACTATCTTCTCTTTCTTGTGCAGATTGGACCTCTGGGTGTTTGGAGACTTTGTTTCATTCTGCCTAAGACAGGGCTTGCAAACTCAAATGAGCATAGGAGCTGGCAAGTGACGTCATTTATTGAAGGAGGTCAGGAAAGAGTTAAGGGGGCAGGGGAGGAGTGGGGACTTTGGTAAGTTAGAGGGTGTGTGCCCCGTATGAAGGGGACAGCCCCACTCCACACTTGCTGAGTGTTGTCACGTGAGCCCAGCATGGCCAAAGCTGACAATTTGATTTTGATATAAAAGTCTAGGAAAAGCTGACAATTTGATTTTGATATAAAAGTCTCCAAGTTTTTGATGCAAGCAAAGAACTATGCTGTTGTAAAACATTGTGTGGATCACACTTGGACCATAGGGGCTTCCTGGTTAGGTCTGGCCCACAAGCACAACTTGCTCACCACTGCCCCCCAAGACTTCTGTTCCCTCTGGGCTGGGCAGCTCTGTCCCCTTCAAGCCACGTCTGTGTGTGTGGTTTCCGGAACTCCCTCCATGCTGGTCAGCCCCTCTCCATGCCTTTGAACGTGCCAAGCTCCCTCTCAGCCCATGTCTACCTTTTACCTCTTAATGCCTTCCTACTCATCCTTTGGGATTATCAGTTGTCCTTTACTCTGGAGAACCTTTCCTGATAACCCCAGGCAGATTGGTTTGTTCCTTTTCTAGCTGTGTGATGTTGGGTAAATTACTTAATCTCTCTGTGCCTCAATTTCCTTGTCTATGAAATGGAATGATAATAGTACCTACTTCATTAGCTTGTCAGGAGGATTAAATGAATTTATAGATAGGTTGACAGACAGACAGACAGACAAATGGGGATTTCCTAGAAGGCAGAGCTGGTCTCTAACCCATCTCTGAATCAGGGCTTGTCACCAGAGCAGGTGTTCACTGAATGTTTCATCACTTGAGGAAGGGTGGGGGGAGGGGTGTAGGCACGTGGCCTACTAGCTCCCAGTGAGATCTGACCATCATGATGATGCAGTGTGGTTGTGATTTCAACTCTTCTGAGCTCCTTTGAAAAAGGCAACCAAAATATCTATCTAAATGGCTAAAATAAAAGCCAGTGACAACACCAAATGCTGCACAGAAACCGGATCACTCATATGTTGCTGGTGGGAGTGAGAAATGGTACAGCCACTCTGGAAAACAGATTGACAGATTCTCATAAAACTAGACATGCAATTACCCTAGAAGCTAGCAATTGTACTCTTGGGTATTTACTCCGGAGAACTGAAAACTCACGTTCACACAAAAACCTGTACGTGGATGTAATAGCCCCAAACTAGAAACAGCCCAGCTGTTCTTCAATGCGTAAATGGTTAAACAAACTGGGGCACATCCATAAAATGGAATACTACTCAGCTATTAAAAATAAAAAGTAATGAACTATTGATATAGACAATAACTTGGGTGAATCCTAAGGGAATTGTGCTGAGTGAAAAAAAGCCAATCTCAAAAGGTTACCTACTGTCTGATTCTATTTATATAAAATTTCTGAAATGACAAAATTCTAAAGATGGGCAACAGATTAGTGATTGCCAAGGGCAAGGACAAGAGTGTGTCAGGAGAGGGTGGTTAGGGATCCTTGTGTGGCAGAACTGTTTGTGTCTTAACTGTGGTGGTGGGTACACGAACCTACCTCTGTAATGAAATTGCATAAACCTAAACACACACATGGGCTCGCGTAGATGTCAAACTGGGGAAATCTGAATGAGACTAATGGACTACATCAATGTCAGGTTCCTGGCTGTGATATTAACTGTAGTTTTGTGAGATGTTTCCACTGGGATAACTTGGATAAAAGGTACAAGTCATTGTTCTATGTTACTTGTTACAATTGCATGTGTATCTACAGTGATCTCAAAATAAAAGTTTAGTTAATTAATTTGAAAAGCATTGTAAGGTATTCAAAACCAAACCAAACCAAACAAAAGCAACCAAAGCCAGTTAGCTGTTTCCTGCCGAGCCTTGCCTTAGGCTTATGTTTACCCCTGAGGTCACTCAGATCCTTGGACCTTTGCCCTGAGAGTATTGCCAAGCCGCCCCTTCCCCATTCTGACTGTCTACCCTCCAGTCTCAGAGCTGGGAGAGACCTGAAGAAGGTTCTGACAGGCTGAGGCTGAACCCTGGTCTTTCTCCTCTTGAAGACAGGCAGTGCCCCTCCCCCCACAAGCCCCATGGGAATGAAGCAGGGAAACCAGGAGATAATAATCGCTTCCTAAAGCACAGAGCCATCCTGATCCCCTTTGTGATGATGGAAATTTCCACATCGTGCAAATGCCGACCTCTGCCAGTCTTTCTCTGTCACCCGTCATCCCCTGGTTCTCCACCGCCTTCCTGTGGGTTCCCAGATGCACTGCCTTTATGCGTCCCTGCCCGTCTTCCTCCACGCTGGTTTCTTTCGCTACTATACCAAGTGTATAACATTTTTGGTCAGCTCTTTGTATTCCCTGAGCATCCTATAAATTCTAGGAGGTGGGTCCAACATTTTCTAGGTGGGAAAACAGGCTTAGAGAGGTTCAAGTGGTTTCCTCTTTGTTTGAGAGCCCATCGGTCTGAAGACAGGGACCTATGGGCTTCGGACTCTGAAATTTTGTTGATCTCGTGTTGTCCAGGAATCAATGAGAACAAGAGGTATGACTTTTAAAAGGTTTTTTTTTTTTTTTTTTTTTTTTTTTTTTTTTAAGATCAATCAAAGAAGAACACTTCAAGTAATATTTTCTAGGTTTCAGTAGTTCAGCAATGATCAAACTTCATACTCTTAAAATTAAGAATCTCAGAGAGCTTTGGTTCTGTGGGTTATATCTGTCAATATTTAGCATATTACAAATTAGTACTGGGAAATTAAAAATATAGTATTAATTCCTTTCAATCCACAATAAATCCTTACGTTTCAACAATGTTTACAACCTTCCGTGTTGTAACAATATAACCACAATAAATGGTTTGATGTGGCCCTGGCCGGTTTGGCTCAGCGTTAGAGCGTCGGCCTGCGGTCCCGAGAGACCCAGGTTCGGTTCCCACTAAGGGCATGTACCTCGGTTGCAGTTTGTCCCTGGCCCCGGTTGCAGTTTGTCCCTGGCCCTGGTTGGTCGTGCGGGTGGCAGCCACTTGATGTGTCCCTTTCACATCGATGTTTCTCTCTCTCTTCCTCTCTCCCCCTCCCACTCTACCTGAACAAAAAATAGAAAAATGTCCTCAGGTGAGGATAAAAAAAAAAAAAAATGGTTTGATGTGATGGAGGTGTTAGCTAAGACCACAAAGGTAATCACATAGCAATACATGTGTATCAAATCAACACTTTACATTTACACAATTTAAAGGTCAATTACATCTTAAGAAAAAAAGACAGAAGAAAAACCCAATAAAGTAGGGAACAACCTGGACGGGGTGACATAATCCGATCCGAGTTTTGAGCCTGACAAGCATGTCCACCTGTCTCTCCCTGCCACAGGCCCCACCATGAGGCCCCAGCCCCGCCGGAGCCCCCGCGCCCCCGGGGCCCCGGGCGCACTGTGCTAGCCCGAGCCGGCGTGGGGAGGCGCGGAGGCCATGGCCAGCCACGTGGACCTGCTGACCGAGCTGCAGCTGCTGGAGAAGGTGCCCACGCTGGAGCGGCTGCGGGCTGCCCAGAAGCGCCGGGCGCAGCAGCTGAAGAAGTGGGCGCAGTACGAGCAGGACCTGCAGCACCGCAAGCGCAAGCATGAGCGGAAGCGCAGCTCGGGGGGCCGGAGGAAGAAGGTGACCTTCGAGGCCAGCGTGGCCCTGCTGGAGGCCTCCCTGAGGAACGACGCCGAGGAAGGTAGGCCACTCTGCTGCTTGTTCGCCGGTGGCGCCTCGGTCTTCGTGCCTCCTGTTGGGGGTTGGCCCCTCAGACTCTGTGCGCAGAGGTGCGGGCTGGGGGTGGGGGTCTGGCCATCCCGCGTCTGGTGGCCTCACGCGTCTGGGGAAGGCTCCGAATGTTCCTTAGACTTTGGTGGGGAGGGGAGATAAGAATCTCAGACTTTGGCTAATGAACATCCTCATAATTTTCCTTCCCTGCCACAAATATTCACTACTTGAATTATTATCCCAGATAGCTGGTGAACAGGTTGGATCGGGTCTCGCTCCTCCAAGAGCTCAGTGCTCACAGGCTCTGGCATTGCCGGGGCCCTCTGTGTCAGCCACCAGCTGGGGCTCCGTGTGCAGGTCCCTGTCATCTGTCTCCGCTGCAGAGGGAGGTGGTGTCGGTGGGTGACCGCGCAGGCGCTGCTGCCGACTCGCGGGTCCAAGACTGACTGTCAGTTACTCCCTGTGTGACCCTGGCAGGTAGATGTCACTTCGCTCCTGGACCTCAGTTTCCACCTCTGTAAAGTGGGGATAATAATTGTATCCACCTCGAGGGCTTCTGTGAACATTAAATTAGGTAATGTCCGTGAAGTTCTTGACCATTTCATTATATACATATATGTAATGAAATAAAATAGAGTAATAATATAATAATATATATGATAAAATGTAATAATAAAATAAAACAATCACAGTGTTTATAGAATATAAAGTGGTATATAATATAAACATGTTACAAATATATACATTATTATAATATATATGTGTATAAAAATCATAGTTATGTTCATAAAGTTTGCAAACAGAATAATATACACAATGTTGTCTAGGACATTTTCACTTTACAAAGTGAAGGAGTAAATAAATAAAACACATACACCACTCATTTTCACATTTTATGGATACCCTGTACTTGTTATATTTTATTTAATTATATTGTTAATTAAATTGATATCCGATGATCCAGATATCATGATAACCAAGAGTCGGGTATAAAACACCCATTTTACAGATGGGGAAACTGAGGCCCAGAGAGGTTCAGAACCTTGACCAAGTCGGCAGAGCATGATCAGAACTCCAGGATCCAAGCTCTTGTCAGTGGCCTCATAGACTTGTAGGTTTGCTTCCCGCTGTAAGATGCCTGGTTTGGCCTCCGCCCTCTTCTCTGAGCATGCCCTGAAGGGCCGGGTCTGCTCATTGTGCAGCCAAGAGTCGTGCTTGTGCCCCTGTCCACCCTCAGCAGCCTGTGGTCCCTCTCTGTATACCAATCCATTCTGGCTGTGCTGGAGGGGCCCAGCCATGATTCCCGGGTCCCTCTGGGCTCCTGCCTCTGCACACCCAGATGCTTGACGCTAAAGCTGTCAATGAAAGAACCGAGACGTGGTGGCACTTACTGCACTAGAGGGTGTTGGGTTTTACGCCTGTTTTTCCTCGGGTTCTAGAACCCTCTGAGAAGCACAGTTCCATTTCTGCCCTGTTCCAGAGGCATTCCGGGAGGCACTCAGCTGAGCCTGGGGTAAGCAGCCCCTCAGGGGCATGAAGTCCCAGGCTCAGGGGACACGACCCCTCGAGGCTCCTTCCCACGTGCCATTTGCTGGGTGACGTGGCAGGCCCTTTCCACTCTGTGGGAGGCACATCATGATGTCTAATTTCTGCCGTGGGCGATCGAGTTCATCAGCTCCCCTTTCATCTTTCAGTCCCTTCTTCCCTGAGGAAGTCCCCTTTCTCCCTCCCTGAAGGGCCTTTGCAGAGGCTCTGAGGGGCTGTGCCCCTTCAGAAGGTGGCCGCCCGCAGCCCCCGCCCAGGCCCACCCCGTACACCCTGTGTTCTAGTGAGAAACGGGCCCCTCGGCCCTGCGTGGGGCCTTGAGCAGCTGGCTTCACCTCTCTGTGCTCCGTTTCTTAATCTGCAAAATGGGGCTTTGAACCTTGTCCTCAAGGGGGTGTGGCAAGAATTAGACAAGATCCTGGATGTGACAGCTGTTCGAAAAGTGACCCTGAGTGGGGGAAGACTCCCGGAAGGTGTCCGTGGGGACATTAGACTCTCCACGCCCTCTGAGGCGGGAGCGTTCCCGTTCCCTCACCCACCCGAATGGCCCAGCACTGGCCACCCACCCACCGGTGGTGTGCACACAAGTGGGCCTCGGGACCCCAGGCCTTCCCCATCGGGGGACCTTCTGGAGCCCCCTGGTGATGCCCAGGGCTCGTGCAGTCAGTGCTTCGGTGCTAGTTACACCCCCATGAGGTGGGGCCACCCAGAAACCAAAGCCCCCTTGGAAATGAGTTTTTTGATCCTTCCATCAGGTTTGCCCATGGGGTTACAGCAAGGGACACAGTCTCAGAGGATGGCACGGGTGGGGAGACCACCAGGCACGGAAAAGTGCTCATGGCGGCAGGCACAGTGAGGGTGGTCAGGGCGCCCTCTCCCCTGGCAGTCTCTAGTCATTTCCTCTGCTTCCCCCGACGTGGATTCGAGGGCCACCCCTTGAGATGCCTGTTCTAGTCCGGTCGTAGCCACATGCCGTATGAGTGCCAACTCAGGGCTGCCCCCGGGAGGTGCCCTCTCCCTCCCCCATCACTTCCATACATTGTCTTGCCGCCAAGTATGAATAAATGGTATGGTGCCAAAAAAAGAAAGAGAAATGACCCTGAGCCCTGCACCAGCACAATGACCATTTTAACTAACCTTTTCTGTTTGTGGTCTTTTTTTTTTTAACAAGACAGTAATGTTTTTAAAAAACCCAAATGCCCACAAACATTCTTCTTGTAAAAAATCAAACACAGGCCCTGGTCGGTTTGGCTCAGTGGTAGAGCGTTGACCCTCGGACCCAAGAGCTTTGAGTTTGATTTCCGGTCCAGGGGCTACACCTCAGTTGCAGGTTCGATCCCCGGCCAGGGTTATGCGGAAGGCAACCAATCAATGTGTCTCTCTCACATCGATGTCTCTCTCTCTCTCCCTCCTTCTCTCCCTTCCACTCTATCTAGAAATCAATGGAAAAAGAATCCTTGGGTGAGGATTAACAACATCAAAAAAATCAAGCACAGAAATGTACAGAGTAAAAAGTATCTTCCTCCCTCCCTTCCTTCTGAAATTAGTACTGCTATTTCATGTGTTTCCTTCCAAGCATTTTTCTCATCTACCCGTGTATTTGTGGGCTTGGAGAAATAGAGAGCTACTTGGGATTTTTTGTTTTTTGTTTTTATTTTGTAAGTGATGACATCCTGGGTACATTATTCTGCAGTTTCTTTTTTTTCACCCAACAATACATCTTGGAGGTGTTTGCATGCGTGTGCATCTGCCGTGGAGTAATAGGTCTGTGTCCTTCCTTTAGCTGCTGCATACCATTCCATAGTATTCACCAGGATCAGTGACCTGGTGCCTTGCTGATGGGCATGTAAGCTTTTCAGTGGCTTTGCTTTTGTTGACGAGAACATTTTGTGCACACCTGCAAATGTTTATCTCAGATAGATGTGGAAAAATCAAGGAGCTGGATCCAAGGGTATGTGTGTTAAATTTGAACAAGAAAAGTGCCAGCCCCCACGGCTGGTCCCCTGGCTCTGGGGACAGCCAAGTAAGCATGTAGGGCCAGAGTTGTGCACTGTGGCAGGCTGTGGGGGTGGGTGAGCGGTGCCCTGGGGGTCCACAGGTGGCTGGGTTTCCGAGGAGGGATGAGAAGCTGCCATCCGTCAGCAGGCCATGTCTCCCAGCTCTGCTCAGCTTCCAGCTAGATGACAGCCCGCTGCTCCCAGCTGGTCAGGATGACTTCTGTGTGCCGGGGGAGCTGGTGTTGGGGAGGCTGCTGGGGCGTTAGCTCACAGCGGGATGGGAGCGTGGGGGGCAGCGCCCCCGCTTCCCTGAGCTCACAGCAGTGGCTGAGTCAACCTCCTCCACCTGCCAGGGCAATGTGAGTCGATCCAGAGGAAGGCAGTTGCTGGGGAAGTAACTGAATTTCCTTCTCCGACTCCACTTGCGCTCCGGCTGATGTTGGGGCACCAGCGACCCTCCTTGGCCTCAGACCTGCCTAAGCCTCACCCTCCTGTTCCCACTGCCCATGTTTTAAGAACAGCTTTATTGAGGTCTGATTTACATATTATAAAATGTGCCGGCTGGAAGTGTATCATCCAATCATTTTCAGTAAATGTACAGAGCTGTACATCCATCACCACAACCCAGTTTTAGAACATTTCATCACCCCAAAAAGAAACTTTGTGCCCTCTTGTAGTAGTCACTCCTGGTTCCCTCCCCCACCCCCAGCCCTGAGAAACCACTGATCTATCCTCTGCCTCTATTTATCAGCTTTTCTGGACATTTCATTGCTTGGACTCGTACAATATGTGATCTTTTGTGATGGCTTCTTCGTTTAAAATATTTCAAGGTACACGCAGAGTGTGGTATATATCAGGCTGTCATTTCTTTTTATTGTCTTGTAGTATCCATACCCCAGGATAAACATTTTGTTTATCCATTCACCGAATTGACGAATATTTAGATTCTTTCCATTTGGGGATCTGATAAATAATGCTGCTAAGAACATTTATGTGCAAGTCCTTGTGTGGACATGTGTTTTCATGTCTCTTGGGGCGTTTCCTAGGAATGGCATTGCTGGGTCATCTGGTAAATTTATGTTTAACTTTAAAAAATACTGCCAAACATTTTTCCAGAACCGCTGCATCCTTCTGTATCCCCAAACCCCATTTTCCCAATCCTCATGTGAGGGCGATGTCCCTTGCTGAGACCTGCAGTGGTTCTCAACCTTCCTGATGCCGCGACCCTTTCATACAGTTCCTCGTGTTGTGGTGACCCCCCAACCATAAAATTATTTTCGTCGCTACTTCATAACTGTAATTTTGCTACTGTTATGTCTTAGGCGACCCCTGTGAAAGGGTCGCGACCCCTGTGGGGGTCGAACGACCCACAGATTGAGAATCGCTGCCTTACAGGTTTCACATGTCAGACCCAGGGCTTAAAGGCAGAGCAGCTGCCCATGCTTTCAACAACCTGGCGGTCCTGCACCTCCTGCATTTGCTTTGCCCTTAAAAACAAGAGAACCACTAGCTCCTGGTTCTGATTCGTGTGTTTTTGGCTCTTACGGACCCTGGTGTTCCCGCTGACCTCCTGGGCCCTTTGTATTGGGGGGTCCTTGGGTAGGTTCCTCATCCTTAGCTGAAACTTCTTTCCAAGGCCACGTGGGCCCAGCCTGCCTCAAAATGACTGAACATTTGTTAATATGTCAGGGCTCCCGTTCTCTCAGACTCTATAGGGTTTTCTTTCTTTTTTGATTTTTTTTAGAGAGAAGGGAATGGAGAGGGAGATAGAAACATCAATGAGAGAGAATATCAATTGGCCGCCTCCTCCTGTCTGTCCCCCACTGGGGATCGGGCCCACAACCTGGGCACGTGCCCTGATTGGGAATCGAACCAGTGACCTCTTGGTGCATGGGTCAACACTCAACCCCTGAGCCACAGCGGCCGGGCTGTAGGGTTTTCTTAATGGAAACTCTATTCAAACTCAAAACTATGAGCGATTCTCCTGTAGCCTAAATTTAGCCCTTTAACTGTTACTCTCCTGGTAAAGGCTTTTAAACTTCAGTTTTAAGCAGTGGAAACTTTTCTTTAAATGAAATATCATACAGAAACCCGATATGTAAAGCAGGGGAAAGAGCTGTTCTGGTTGGTGCAGGCCAGGGGGAACCTTGTGCACCCCCACTCTTGTCCTACCCACACCTGCAACCTCTCCCCACCCCTGGGTGCATCGGCAGACACGGGGCTCTGCAGGGCATCCTGAAACCATTGACTTGTCTAAAGGAAACACAGCTCTGACTTCTTCTTTTTTAAAAAAAAAATTATTATTTTTTTAAATTTATGTTTTCTTTATTGATTTTTAGAGAGAGAGGAAGGGAGAGGGAGAGAGAGATAGAAACATCAATAAGAGAGAACATCGATTGGCTGCCTCCTGCATGCCCCCCACTGGGGATTTGACCCACAACCTGGGCATGTGCCCTGACCAAGAATTGAACTGGCGACCTCTTGGTGCATGGGTCGACACTCAACCACTGAGCCACACCGGCTGGGCAATCCTTTGATGATTTTGGAAAGGGAAATTTCTTTACTCCTAATTACAAAAATAATGCGTCCTTGTAGAGAATCTTAAAAGTGCAGGAAAAAAAAAAAAAGAAACACAAAGAAGAAAGTAAAATCACGCATACTTCACACTGAACAGCAACAACCACTGAGAATATTTTGGTATTGTTATATCAGCCAGGGTCCTGATAGGAGACAAATGATGCTCGCCCATGGGGTAATTTGAGTAGAGTTTAATAAAGAGGAAATTTGTAGTTTAGAGCAATAGTCTTCCATTTTTTTTCATCTCAGGGCTCCTTTATATTCTTAAAAAAAAAAAAAATGTTTGTGTTGCTCTGACCGGTGTTACTCAGTGGTTAGTGTTGGCCCATGCACAAAAGGGTCTTGGGTTGGATTCCCTGTCAAGGGCACATGCCTGGGCTGCAGGTTCGATCCCTGGTCCTGGTGGGGGCGTGTGCCGGAGGCAACCAATCAATGTGTCTCTCTCACATTGATGTTTTTCTCTCTCTCTCTCCCCCTCCCTTTCTCCACTCTCTCTAAAAATAAATGGAAAAATAACCTTGGGTGAGGATGAACAAAAAAATATATATGTTTTTATTAATTTTAGAGAGAGAGAGAGGAAAGGAGAGGAAGAGAGAGAGAGAAACATTGATGAAAAAAACATCCATCGGCTGCCTCCTGCACCCCCTATACTGGGCATGGAGCCTGCAACCCTGGCATGTGCCCTGACCAAAAATCGAGCCAGTGACCCCTTGGTGCATTGGATGATGCTCAACCAACTGAACCACACTGGCCAGGACCCCCTTTATATTCTTAAAAACTGAGAAAACCCCTAAGAACTTTTGTTTAATTGGTTTCTATCTATCATATTAGAAATTACCATATTAGAAATTAAAACTGAGGAATTAAAATAAGTATGTATTATTCATAAAAACATAACATAAAACCCATCATCTGATGTACTAATTATCTGTTGCTGCAAAGCAGATGAGCTCAATATTTGGCAGCTTAACACAATAAACATTTTTATCTCACACAATTTCTGTGGGTCAAGAATCCAGGAGCAGCTTAGCTGGGTGATTCTCTCTCAGGACCTCTCATAGATTGTGGTCACCTCCAGGTTTAGCTGGGACTGGAGGAACTACTTCCAAGATGACTCACTCACATGGCTCTTGGCAGGAGGCCTCAGCTGACTGCCGTGTGGGTCTCTTCACAGGGCTGCTTGAGCATCCTCTCAACATGGCAGCTGGCTCCCTTTAGTGTGACTGAGCCCACCCATGGACAAGGAGGAAACCTCAATGCCTTGTATGACCTAGCCTTGGAAGTCACATGCCGTCACCTCTGCTGTATGTGATTCATTAGAAAGGATTCACGGAGCCTAACCCATGCCCGGGGGAAGGAAGTTTGGCTGCATCTCTTCGAAGGAGGAGAACGTGGGAATATTCTCCCAAGCCACCACACGTGCTAACCTCACTGATATTTTTCAAAACAAAACAAGAAATAGCGAGGACAGTAGTCTTGGTTTATATTTTTGCAAATCTTTTTACGGCCCGGTTTAAAAGAAGACAGCTGGATTTGCTTATCTGCTTCTGCTTTCAATCTGTTCTGATAGGTTATTTTGGTTGAAGGAGACGAAGCCAATCTCATCTCCTGCAGATACGTAGTTGGAAAAGAGAGGAAGTATTTTAATTGCCTTTCCAGATAATTGTGGATATTCTTTGACACCAGAATCAAACTCCACAGGTGACAGTTTGTTGAAATTTAATTACAATGTGGAATCTGACACCACAGCAATTTTTAGCATTTCTTACTGTTACGTTAAAATTTGTTGGTTTGTCTAGCATTTTGAGTGGCCCTCTTACCCTTGCATGCTATTTTTCCCTCACAACATAATGTATTGGTCTGTTAGAAAATGTTGGTTTCTTCTTCTTTTTTTTTTTGTTGGATATGACACCGAAAGTACGAGCAACAAAAGCAAAGGTAAACAAATCCATACATCAGATATGGAGTTAATAGCCATAATACATAAGAAACTCTTACAAATCCAATTAAACATAGGCAGAGAACCTGAATAGATATTTTTTCCCCCAAAGAAGATACACAAATGGCCGACAGGTACATGAAAAGATGCTTAGCATCACTAATTATCAGAGAAATTCAAATCAAAACTATAATGAGATATCACCTCACACTGTTAGGATGGCTGTCATCTAAAAGAGAAGGGACAGTAAGTGTTGGTGAGGCTGTGGAGGACAGGGAACCCTTGTACACTGTTGGTGGGAATGTAAAGTGGTGCAGCCACTATGGAAAACAGTATGGAGGTTCCTTAAAAAATTAAAAAATAGAACTGTCATAGAACCCAGCAGTATACCATATACTGCTGGTATTTATACAAAGGAAATGAAATCACTGCCCCGTAGAGATAACCTGTACCCCAATATTTGTTGTAACATTATTCAACCAAGATATAGAAGCAACCTAAATGTCCATCAATGGATGAATGGATAAAGAAAAAAATATATATATATTATTCAGCCGTAGAAAAGAAGGAAATCCCCTGCCGTTTGTGACAACATACATGATCGAGGGCTTTAGGCTGAGTGAAATGAGTCAGAGCAAAAACAAACACGGTACGGCTTCCCTTATATGTGGAACCTGAAAACCCCAAACTCACAGAAACAGAGCCGAATGGTGGTTGTGGGGGGCCTGTGTGGGGTGAGGGAAAGAGGGAGATGTTCATCAGAGGGTACGCACTTCCGGTGATGAGTAAGTTCTGGGGATCCAACACAGCATGTTGACTGTTGTGAACAGCACTGTATTAGATCCTTGAAAGGTACTAGGAGAATAGATTTTAGGTGTCTCACCACACCACCCACCCCCACACCCCCACACACACATACTCACAAAGGTAACAGAGGTGTTAACTAACATTATTGTGGTAACCATTTCACAATATAAACGTGTATCAAATCATCACCTTGTAAACCTTAAACTTTCACAATGTTGCATGTCCATTATATGGCAATAAAGCTGGGGTGGGGGGAAGTATCTGTTCACAGAGTTAGGCAACTCTTCTATGTGTCGGCGCATTTCCTTATACCCTATGACAACTTTATCATTTCAACACCAATCTCACCAGAAAAGTCTTCAAAAGCCCTGGAAAACTGTAAGCTCATAGTGGTGATACAAGTTTTCCAAAATTCGAATTTTTGCCTGAAAGCTCAATTTCTTTTCTTTTTTTTTATCCTCACCTGAGGACATTTCTCCACTTTTTTGTTTAGAGTGGGAGAGAGAAAGAGGAAGAGAGAGAGAGAGAAACATCGATGTGAAAGGGACACGTCGAGTGGCTGCCACCCGCATGATCCAACCAGGGCCGGGGACAAACTGCAACCGAGGTACATGCCCTTAGCGGGAACCGAACCCGGGTCTCTCTGGACCACAGGCCGACACTCTAACCGCTGAGCCAAACCGGCCAGGGCTCGATTTCTATCATGGTCAACCAACACTATCAGTTGTTTACTTTAGAGAAGAAGACTGACAGCCGTGGTTTGCTAGTTGTTCTTGAGGTGAAATCGGTGCTCAGGGAGAGGAAGGGGTGGCTTAGCACTCAGCTCGTGGCTCGACCAGTGCAGGTGGAGAGACCGATCCTACTTCATGTGCACCTCGCATTTTGTCACACACAGTACTAAACAGAATGTACTTGAGGGCTGAGACTTAATACAATCAGTATGTTTTATTGCTTCATCAAGGACATTTTAAAGTGGAACTGGCATGATTTTTTTTTTTTTCTGGTTATAGTGTATGTGTTTTTATAAGACTTTATTTTATTTATTTATTTATTTATTCTATCCTCACCTGAGGACATTTTTGCATTTATCTTCAGATAGAGCAGGAAGGAAAGAGGGAGAATGAGAGAGAGAAACATTGATGTGAGAGAGACACATCGAGTGGCTGCCACCCACACGACTCCAACCCGGGCCGGGGACAAACTGCAACTGAGGTTTGTGCCCTTAGTGGGAACCGAACCCGGGACATTCCGGTCCGCCGGCGGACGCTCTAACCGCTGAACCAAACCGGCCAGGGCTAAGACTTAATTTTTTAGAGCACTTTTAGGTTCACAGCAAAATTTAGGGGCAGGTACAGATTTACCATATACCCTCTGACCGCACACATATACAGCCTTCCCCATTATTAACATTTTCCACCAGAATGGTACATTTGTTACAAGTGATAAGCATAAATTGATGCATCATAATCCCCCAAAGTCCACAGTGTACATTAGGGTTCGCTCTTGGTGTTAGGCAGTCTGTGGGTTTGGACGCATGCATGATGACTGGTGTTTATCACTATGGTGTTATACAGAGTATCAGTGTATGTTCCCTGCCCTAAAATCCTCTGCTCTGCCTAGGCATCCCTCCCCTCTCCAACTCCTGGCAACCACTGATCTTTGTACTGTCTCCACAGTTTTGCCTTTTCCAGAATGTCATATAGTTGGATTCATACAGTATGTAGCCTTTTCAAATTGCCTTTTTCACTTAGTCATATGCACTTAAAGTTTTTCCATGTCTTTTCATGGCTTTATAGCTCATGTCGGTTTAGTACTAAATAACATCCCATTGCCTGGATGTATCACCGTTTCTCCATTCACCCACTGAAGGACATCATGATTGCTTCAAAAAAGCAACTTATTCAGAATTTCGGCAATTTTGAATAAAGCTGCTATAAACATCTGGTTGCAGGTTTTTGCGTGGACATGAGTTTTCTGCCCCTTTGAGTAAATACCAAGGAGTTTGATTGTTGGATCGTATGGTAAGAGCATGTTTAGTTTTGTAAGACACCACCAAACTTCTTCCACAGTGGCTGTACCATTGTGATTCCCACCAGCAATGGATGCACGTTTGGCGTTGTTGGTGTTCTGCATTATGGTTATTCTCATGGGTGTGTAGCTGTATCTCATTGTTGCTTACATTTGCATTTTCCTGATGACATGCAATGTGGAGCATCTTTTCATTCGCTCATTTGCCATCTGTATATCTTCTCTGGTTTGATTTTTTTCACTGTACATATGAATCAGGGAATATGATGATTACTAGAACAGTTTGGCGCCACTGGACTGACGGGGATAATGTGAGAGTAGTTTTCCCCACCATTGCTTTTGCAGCATCATTACAGATGTCAACACCGTGAAGAAGGCAAATAACATCTTTGTGTTATTATAAAGATAGTTTTGAATACACTGGAAGAGTCTTGGGGACCACTTTGAGAACTACTGGTTTATAGGAACCAACATGGAATGATGCAGTCAGTAGCCTGGGGCTAGCAAAGTAGGTAGCTGTTACCACCCCCAAATGTGAAGGGGGTATGGAAAGGGGAACCTACTGGACCCTAAGGAGTGTATTTGTAGAGACGTCTGCCTAACAAGAGCAGTGGCTTCTTCCAGTCTTCTTACCATGCTCCCCATCACCAAACCCAACCAGAAAGCAGAATTCAAGGGAGCGTTTGATGTGGTCCAAGTGTTTGGGCTTCCCCAGGCATGAAGAAGGGTGGACTTGGAGGGACAGATAGGACATACCCAACCTAGTTGTCTTCAACTCTTTGGATCTACGCATGGACACAGAGTGAGTGTGTGTATATTTAAAGAAGAACTTTTGCCCTAGCGTTCACTTTTTTATTTTCAATAAAATTAGGCACCTATTCTATGCTTTGAAGAACCTACTCTGTGCTACGAATAAGATGGGAGGCCATGTGCAAGCTGTGGATTTTGAGGTTGTTTCCAATTTTCGCTACTATAAATTATGCCATGACGATGATCATTATGTAAAAGTTTTGGCCACTGCCTTGATTATTTACTTAGGGTAGATTCCTAGAGGTTCAGTAGATATGAGGATATGAACATCTACAAGGCTTCAGTATAAGCAGAGAGCATCCTGAGGAGGTGAGTTAGGCTGAGCTCTGAATGAGGAGGCAGAGGCTGCCCCATGGGAATCTGCAGAAAATGTATAAAGGGTCTGGGATGGGAATGAGCTTGGTGTGTTTGAGGATGAAAGAACACAGGAGAGCCCTGGCCGGTTTGGCTCAGCAGTTGGAACGTTGGCCTGCGGACCAGAGAGTCCCAGGGTCGGTTCCCACTAGGGGCGCGTACCAAAAAACAAAAACAAAAAACCAAAAACACAGGAGACAGAGAGGTAGCCTGGGGGATATTGATCATTGAAGACTGTGGTAGGACGTGTACATGTAATCAGATTGAAATGAAAAGCCATTGGGTTATGTGATGAGATATAGACGGTAAAGCTTTTCCTGGAGAGTAGATTGGATGAGGATATTCTCATGGGGGCATGAGAAGGGGCAGGGAGGCCTCATCGAAAACTATCACAGTAGCCTGGATAAGAACCTGTGGTGGTGGCATAAATCTGAGTAAGTTGGAGAAGTGAGAAGGTAGACATGACATGGCTGAGTGCCAGGTGACGAAAGGAGGGACTCAACGGTGACTCCTTTTGGCTTAAGCGCTTAGGTGAATGATGGTGCTATTTGAGACTGGGAATGTTGGGGTAGGAGGGAGATGGGGATCTGGAGGAAATTAAGAGTTTTGTCCCTAGCTAGTTGGGCTCAGTGGTGAGCGTTGGCCCGCAGACTGAAGGGTCACAGATTCGATCTCTGGCCCAGGTTGAGGTTGTGCTGGAGGCAACCAGTCAATGTGTTCATCTCACATCAGTGTTTCTCTCCCTCCTTCCCTTCTACTCTATCTAAAAATCACTGGATAAATATCCTTAGGTGAGGATTAACACACACACACACACACACACACACACACACACACACGAGTTCTGTAGGCCTGTCCAAGTTGACATGTCCTTTTAACATCTTAAGTGGAAATTTTTAGGAGGCAGGTGAATAGGTGAGTCTGGCTCAGGGGAGCTATCAGGGATGGATATAAAAATTGGGGAGTCATGAGCTTATAAATGCAATCTTTCTAAAGCTCTGGGGCTGTATGAGATCATCTAGGAAGCAAGGTAGAGAGACCAAAAAAGGAACCCCAAGAGAAAGCCCAGGGACACCTCAACAGCTATATGTTGGGCCCCGAAGAACAAGAGAACAAAGGAGAGACCAAGATGTCAGGGTGGTAGAAAGAACACTGGGATGGTGTGGCATTTCAGAAGCCTAGGGAGGGAGATGTTTTTAGAAGGAAGGACTGTCATCTTGCATCACATGTTCCTTAGAGGTTGACTATTTTATCTTGTCCTTACATAGTCTTTGGGAAAGAGATTTTTTTCCCCTTTGTTTAGATAGAGTGGGAGGGAGAGAGAGGAAGAGAGAGAGAGAGAGAAACATTGACGTGAAAGGGACACATCAAATGGCTGCCACCCACACAACCAACCAGGGCCAGGGACAAACTGCAACTGAGGTTCATGCCCTTAGCGGGAACTGAACCCGGGTCTCTTTGGACCACAGGCTGACGCTCTAACTGCTGAGCCAAACCTGCCAGGGCAAGGGAAAGAGATTTTTAATGATGATTTCATGAGGACACGTGTCTGAGTGTACTAGAATTTATGTAATTATTCCTCTATTCCTCTATTTTTGGATTTTGAGGTTGTTTCCAATTTTTGCTACTATAAATTATGCCATGGCCATTATCATTGTAGAAAAGTATTTGGCTACTACTTTGTTTATTTACTTAAGGTAGATTCCTAGAGGTTCAATAGATTTGAGGACCTAAACATCTGCAAAGCTCATTCGGTCACCAGAAAGGTTGGGTCAATTTCACTCCCACCAGCAGTGAGTACCAGGCCTGCCTTCCTCGGCAACACCAGGACACTGAAAACACACCTTTGTGCATACACTTGATATATGGAAATAGTCCTGTTGTCCTAATTTGCATATAGTTGAGAAGTTGAAGGTTGAATGCTCACCTATTCACAAGCTTACTGGTCATTTGTTTTCTTTCTCTGAGTTCTACATTTTTAAAATTCATTTTCACTAGTGTGTTCCTTTTTCTTATTGATTTTAATGATTGTGTTTGTTTGTGTGTGAAAGAGGAGTGGGGGAAGAAGGAAGAAAGGGAAAGAATGAAAACAGAGAAGGAGACGTCAACCCTTCATTGTCATGTATGGTGCAAATATTTTCTGTACTGTGTGTGTGTGTGTGTGTGTGTGTGTGTTTTCACATTTTGTTTATAGTGGTGTTTTATGTCCTGGAATTCTTTTTTTTTTATCCTCACCCAAGATCATTTTTCCATTTTTTGTTCAGATAGAGTGGGAGGGAGGGAGAGGAAGAGAGAGAGAGAGAGAGAGAGAAACATTGATGTGAAAGGGACACATCGAGTGGCTGCCTCCTGCACGACCAACCAGGGCCAGGGACAAACTGCAACCATGGTTCATGCCCTTAGTGGGAACCGAACCCGGGTCTCTCTGGACCGCAGGCTGACGCTCCAACCACTGAGCCAAACTGGCCAGGGCTGTCCTGGAGTTCTTAATTTTCATGTAGTCAAACTAAATGATATTGCTTTTTTCTATTATCTTGTTCTTCACTTTTTTTTTTTTTTTTTTTTTAATCCTCACCCAAGGACACTTTTCCATTTTTTGTACAGATAGAGTGGGAGGGAGAAAGAGGAAGAGAGAGAGAGAGAAACATCGACGTGAAAGAGACACATCGAGTGGCTGCCACCCACATCACCAACCAGGGCCGGGGACAAACTGCAACCGAGGTACATGCCCTTAGCGGGAACCGAACCCGGGTCTCTCCAGACCGCAGGCCGACGCTCTAACCGCTGAGCCAAACCGGCCAGGGCTTGTTCTTCACTTTTATCCCTCCTAAAACAGGGGTCAGAATATGATGGCTGGAAGGCCCAATGTTTCCACCATCTGTTTTTGTAAATAAAGTTTTATTGGAACATAACCATGTTCACTCATTTACATATTGTCCATGGTTGCTTTCCCACTATAGCAACAGATGGGGTAGTTGCAACAAAGACTGTCAAGCCTGCAAAGATGAAAATATTTAACCTCTAGCCTTCTTGCTCTAATGTGTTTCTCATCCAGCTGTGTGTATTATTAACCTACATATTCTTCTAGATTTTTGTGGATGTATTTAAATAAGTTAAATAGGTGACGCTTTAAAGTCTCATTTCAGTATAAAGCAGTAAATTCAGTATCTCTATTTTGTTTCCAAAGAGTTACCAGTTGTCCCAGCCTCTTTCCCTTCACCTTCGTACCCTAGAGCCTCATCTGTGAAGAAGGGTAACTTTCCAAGCTGTTTATTCTGTCCCAACAACCTGTTTTTGTGCCAGGTACATGCTAGTTTGATCCTTCTAGCTTTATATTGTGGCTTAGTATCAGATGACAAACCCTTTCTCATATTGCTCTCCTTTTACAAAATTGCCTTGGTTATTTTCAGCTGTTCACATATCTTCTGGTCGTTTTGCCTCCAAAATATCAAAAACAGATTGCTCCAAAATTGATGAATGTTATAACTGGGCAGAGTTTCAGTTCTACAAGATGGAAAGAGTTCTGGAGATAGATGGTGGTGATCATTGTACAGCATTATGAATATATTCAATACCACAGAGCACTTAAAAATGGCATATTTTATTATGTGTATTTTACCACAGTAGGAAAATGAAAAATAATTTAAAATCCGAGAAAAACCAAAATTTAGCTAGGGACTGGAGCAAGGGGAGAATAAGAAGTTACTGTCTAATAGGCACAGAGTTTCAGTTCGAGAAGATGAAAAAGTTTTGGAAATAGATGGTGGTGATGGTTGCACAACAGTGAGAATGGACTTAATGCCACTGAATTATACACTGAAAATGGTTAAAATGCTACATTTTATGTTACCTGTATTTTTACCACAATTAAAATAATTGATTTGGTAAATGGATATCTTTGTCTTAATGAGTTTTCTAAGTAGGCAAATGCTACACAACTCCATTGGGCCAGTATTCTTTTATGTCCTTTAGGAAAGCTGTAGGTTTTTTGTTTGTTTTGTGTATGTGTGTTTACCACATAAGTTCTGTTTATTTCTTGAAAGGGGGACTTTAAGTTTTTATATATTAATTTTGTAACCATCCATTTTACTGAATTCTCCTTAGTTTCAGTTTTTCACTAGGTTCTTTTGGGGTTTTCCGTGTAGAAAATGAGATTATCTGCAGATGATAAGGGTGTCTGTTCATTCATCCCAGTATTTCACTGAGTTTATTGTGCTCACAGCCTATCCGCCCATCTCTTCTCTCCAGGCTAACTACTCCAGGTCCTTTTGCTGACTTCTATGTGACTTTGAGATTTGTGAACATGCTCTACTTTGTCTCAGTCTTTCGCAGTCTGATCTGGCTCACCTTAGGGTGAATGGGACTGTCATTCTCCTCCATCTGGTAGCAGGGACCAAGTTTCTGTTGGCTTTTGGGGCAGCCACTGTGGACTCATATTGGGATTATAAGAGACTAAAACCTCCAAGTCGGTTTCCTCTTTGTGAAGTGACATCTTTCCCATCCTGACCTTATGCAATTGATATTTTACAAACTATTTGTGGAAGTAGATTGTTCATACAGACAGGGGAAAAACTGTTTGCATTTTCTTATGTTGGGTATACCCCTATAACCAGTACTCCCTCAGATCAAGAAACAGAACATTACCAGCACACCCAGAAGCCTTCCTGGATACACAGGTGATTTTCAATATTCAAATCAAGACCCTAAATTTATCTTGTTGAGTTCTGAGCCCATTATCCACCAGCTCAAATAACTTTGGATTCTTTTTTTTTCGTTTGTTTTCCTAATCCTCACCCGAGGATATTTTTCCATTGATTTTTTTTGATAGAGTGGAAGGCAGGAAGGGAGGAGAGAGAGAGAAAGAGAGAGAGAGAGAGAGAGAGAGAGAGAGAAATAGAGAGAGAAACATTGATGTGAGAGAGATACATTGATTGGTTGCCTCCCACATGATCCTGACCAAGGCCGGGGATTGAACCACAACCAAGGTATGTGCTCTTGATTAGAGTCAACCTGTGACTCTTTGGTCTGCAGGCTGATGCTCTAACCACTGAGCCAAACCAGCCAGGGCTACTTTGAATTCGTGAATGATAAATTTAGACAGAAATCCAATTCAAACTAACTTAAGCGTTTGTAGATATAGGGGGCTTACAAAAAATGTCTGAATAGATGACTGTCAACAACATAAAGTACATAATTTATTCTCTTAGTAACCCCAGTAGGAATAATTTCTCTTTCCAACAGTGTCCCAGGTTCATCAAGTCCCAGAATTGAATCTCATTGGCTACGATTAACTACATACCTCCCTCTGAACCAATCACAGTGGCTAGAACAGGGATACAATGCTGTGATTGGTCTGATCTGAGTCATAAGTCCACCCCTGGAATCAGCTCCTCCTAAAACCCATGGACTGACACTTGGAGATATGTGGTACGTACCTTAAGGAAAATTGGGATGCTGTTACCAGAAGGAGGGAAAATGGATGCTGGTCAAGCCATAAGTAAATATGTCTACCTCAAATTAAATATTGATCAGCAATTTATACTGTACAAGCATACCTCAGAGATATTGCAGATTTGGTTCCAAAACACCACAATAAAGTGAGTCACAAGAATATTTTGTTTTTTTTTCACTGCAATTAAAATTTATGTTTGCAAGATATTGAAGTCTAGTTAAGTGTGTAATAGCAAAATCATTGTGTCTTAAACACTACATACCTTAATTTAAAAATATTTTATTGATAAAATATGCCAGCCATCATTTGAGCCTTCAGTGAGTTGTAATCTTTTTGCTGAAGGAGGGTCTTGCCTAGATGTTGATGGCTGCTAACTGATCACAGATCATGATAACAAATATAATAATAATGAAAAAGTTTGAAATATTGCGAGAATTACCAAAACATGACACAGAGATATTAAGTGAGCAATCACTGTTTGAAAATGGTCCTAGTAGCCCAGCTGGTGTGGTTCACTTGGTTGAGTGTCATTCCATGCACCAAGAGGTCACTGGCTCGATTCCTGGTCAGGGCATGTGCCCAGGTTACAGGCTCAATCCCCAGTGAGGGGTGTGCAAGGGGTAACCGATGAATATTTCTAGCTCATTGATATTTCTCTGTCTCTCTCCATCTCCCTTCCTCTCTCTGAAATCAATAAAAACATATTTTAAAAAAAGAAAAGAAAATGGTCCAAATAGACTTGCTTGATGCAGGGTTGTCCTAAATCTTCAGTTTGTAAAAAGCACAATATCTGTGAAGTGCAATAAAGTGAGGTATGCCTGTGTGTCGTTCATAAATGCAAGGAGCATTTGCTTCTAGACCAGAGTTATCCAACAGAACTTTTTCCAGTGATGGAAATACACCATCCAATGTGGCTATTGAGCACTTAAACTGTGACTAGGATGACTGAGGAACTAAGTTTTGATTTAATTTAATTTAAAATAATGTAAGTAGTCAACTGGGTTAGGCTACAAGCTAACTGTTAGGCTATTGTATTAGACTACAGAATCCTGGACCATTATTTAAATCCCTGATAAAAATGGTAGACAGGTTATGACCAAAGACAGGGTTTGGGACATAAACCATATTAATGTATAGTAAATGCTTTTTCTTTATTGATTTTTAGATAGAAAGGAAGGGAGAGGGAGAGAGAGATAGAAACACATTAATGAGAGAGAACATCGGTTGGCTGCTTCCTGTGTGCCCCCCACTGGGGATTGGGCCCACAACCTGGGCATGTGCCGTGACCAGGAATTGAACTGGCGACCTCTTGGTGCATAGGTTAACACTCAACCACTGAGTCACAATGGCTGGGCAATATTAATGTATATTAAAGAACAAAATCCAACCGAGTAAATTTGAAGACCTACTTGGCTTTATTAAGCAATTCATGAATCAGGCTGCATCCCATCTGGCAACTAGAAGGGTGTTCCAATGATTTGTACAAAATGGAAGGTGTTTATAGGCAGAAAGAGGATGGAACTAAAAGGTTAAAAGAGTGGATTATTTCAGGCAAGGACACCTTTCCTTAGGGCAGATTACCTCACTAGTGTTGGTCAAGAAATTCTGGATTGATTGATTGATTGATTGATTTACAATTTCAGTCCTGGGAGGGGCTGAAATAACAATTAGTTAGTAAATTTTTGGTTTGGTGATGTGGCTTAGCAAAAATGACTCCATTTTGGTCTGTTGTTTCTTTTTTTAAATATGTATTTGAGTCAGTCATTACCCATTGGGGATGGTTGTTCAACTGAAATGAATTTAACTATACTGCTATTTACAGTTGGTATGTGGGAACAATAGCAAGAGTCTCTACTTTTTTTTTTTTTTTTTTTAAAGAGAGAGCTTTCCCTTCCTATAAAATCTTGGCAGATTTCTCTCTGAGGATTAAATTATAGCAGAGGTTCACGCACAGACATTCCTGGGACACTGTCTGGACATCTTCAGACCAGCACTGTGGTTCCATAGTGAATGAGAGACTAGGCCAGACCACGTTGGAGCTCGGAAACTAGCAAAGTCACTTTGAAGAGAGCACAGCGTAAACATCCTTAACAATGGATAATGTTATTATAAAGAGAGCCTTGTCAAGAACAGATGCCTAGGAAAAGGAGGCTAGGAGATCATTTATGAGCAATGCTGTCTACATACTGTCCAGGGGAGAGGATAATTTGATCATCAACTTTGAAGATTACCATTCTGTTGCTAAGGACAGTGTGATTATGGAAACCCATCCTGACATAATGGCATTAAACACAATGATCATATACCTCCTTGTACATGATCCTATTGCTTGGATCATATGAGACTGCTGTTGGGGGAAGAAATCACTTGTGGTAGACTTGTAAACCATAGTTCATCACCCAGGTGATGCCACACTGGGAGATTCAGCCAGTTGGAACTCTCCTGGAACTTCCTCAAACCCAAAACAGCATGACACTCAAGCAGCATTTCCCCAGAGTATTGGTAAGAAGCTACATGAGAGGCTTGTCAAATGCTCACTGGAGTCCAGACATCCGCTGTCTTTGACATTTCTCAGTCTACTGACCCTGTTGAGGAGATAAATGAGATATTTCTAGCATGATTTATTCTTGCTTGGCCTTTAGGGACCACTGTTTCCTTTTTAATGGAGTGAGAAAATGGGCATTTGTCAAAGAAACTCAGAGGCTCTTTAAATACAGATAGAAGAATGTTCCAGAATCTGCTCAGAGTATTGCATTGTCCAGCACATTTATCTCATGTTTGTACCAATAAAACAGAACTGGCCTCACGGCCCCATCCTGTGTACCATATTTGATGGAGGAAATATGTCCAGAGCAGAAGTGAGGATAAAGAAAGGAGAAATATGCCCTGGCCAGTTTGGCTCAGCAGTAGAGCATCGGCCTGTGGTCCAGAGAGACCCGGGTTCGGTTCCCGCTAAGGGCACGTACCTTGGTTGCAGTTTGTCCCCGGCCCTGGTTGGGTCATGTGGGTGGCAGCCACTCAATGTGTCCCTTTTACGTCGATGTTTCTCTCTCTCTCTCTCTCCCTCCCACTCTATCTGAACAAAAAAAAAAAAAAAGAAAGGAGAAATATGAAACCCGCTAAGTCGAGAAGAGGGAACTAGTACCACTGTCATTTACACAGGAAAAGCTAAGTGAAGCCCAAAACTTGATGAAGGAGTCAGGGTTCCTGGTCCTTCATGAGAAATCCTAGGACCCAGGCATGTTGGTTTAAGGACCTCAATTCCCTGGGCACCACAAAGGTAGTAATGGAGTTCTCCAGGTGAGTCATCACCAACAACTCTGCTGTATCCGATGCCTATTGCTGCATAACAAACCACCCTGAAACACTTAGTGGCTTAAAACAACAATTTACTTCTCAATGATTCTTTGGATTGATTAGGCAGTTCTACTGGTCTTGCCTGGGCTCATTCATTAGGCTGCAGTTAGCTACTGTCTCAGCTGAGATGGCTAGGATTCTGTCTCCATGTAGTCTTCCACCCTGGGCTTCACCTAGCATGGTGGTCTCAGGGGTCCAAGAAAGCAAGCTCCAATGCACACGTATTTATTAACCACTTGCCTGCATCATGTTTGCTGGTGTCTCATTGGCCAAAGTAAGTCACATGGCCAAACTAAGACTCAGTGTGGGAGGAGTCTATACAAGCACAGGGGCACTGAAGGGCGTTGCATTGGCAGCCATTATTGTTACAATCTACCACACACTGTATACTTTGCTCTGATCTAGACCAGAATTCTAGCAACCCAGTGTGATAACCATGGGCATGTCACATTGATCAAATGCTGTGATTGGCTGTTGATATTCTGGAATGCCTTGGGTGTACTGGGTGGACCAAACGCTGCTACCAGAACTCTCTATCTGGGAAAGCTGGACGCTGAATTGAGCATGCCAAGTATGTGGCTAGCATCGACGCTAAAACCATGGCAGTCAGAATTCAGCACTAGGGAATGGTGCTTATGCTTATCAAATTTTATTGCTTGTTAGCTGCATAGCCATGACAGTGATTTATGTGATTTCATAATATTATGGTGAACCCTCAGTAATTGATGTTAGAGTCTAGATCAATGTTGAAACAGAAACAGGAACAGAAAAAGAATCAACTGCCAGATGGAACAAATTATTAGTTCATAAATGCAGTGTGCTCAATAGATAAAATCTTTCGGAATATGGATGGCACAGGGGAAGTGGAATTAAAAGGGGCCCTTGGTGGAAAGGTCAGGAAGTTGTGCAGAAAGGTGCCAGACCTTGGAAGTCAGGAACATGGAATCAGACAAAACTAAATTTTAATCACCATTTTGTGACCTCGGGCGAGTTGCAGAATCTCCTTGTGCCCAGATTTCTCATCTGTAAAGTGGAAAGAATAATGACTGTGGGGGTGGTGGCTGTGAAGATTCACAGAGATAAAGGCTGGACAGTAAACATAGTTAAGAAGCTATTACTACCATCTGCCACTAGCCTCAATTTCAGTGGGCCAGAGGCAAGGTTAACATCTCTTCCTTTTTCTTTCTAATCCTTCTGCTCACCCCCATTGCCACTATTATCCTTATTTTCTCTATCTCTGTTTACTCAGTGTCAGCCTCCTGTCAGTCATTGACACAAGGGTATTCTGATTGTAGTCATTTGCACTTTAGTATGAATGAGTTAAAGCTATTTTTTTTTTTTTTTAAACAGCAGTTTTCATTGTGAACCAGTCGGAAGGGAAAGGCTTTGGCCACCCCACATAATGCAGTGCATAAAGCCTGCATCAGAGAGCCCTTCCAGAGTCCCTAAAGTGAAAACCCGCTGCTGCAGAACTTGTGTGAGACTCTTATTGAGACCATAGAACTCAGGTGCCTGGGATTTCCTGATTTCCTGTATCATTTCTTAAGGTAATCACAAATACTCATTTTGGTTGGCTTGAGCTATTTGAATATTTAAAACCCATCTATAATTACAAAAGCTCTTTGAAGGGACCCTAATTAGCTTCTATAAATTGTTTTCTCTAACCTTTCTGAGTTAATATTATGTTCCCTTATTATTAAAAAACAAAAACAAATAAAACCACTCTAGATTGTTTCACAAAACTTCTCCCAAGTTACTTGGCACCTAATATTTTGTCAAGGAGACATGGTGGCCAACCTTCCTCTGAATGGGCCAGTTTTCTACATAGTCATTCCTTCTGGCTCTTGACTTTCTTCATTTGCTGCCCACGGATACTGAAAATAACTTGTTTTCTGGCAAGCTTGGGATGAGATTCCTTACATTGAATCAGATCCGTAATGAAGCTCCCTCAGCTTTTAGGAGAGAGCATCCTGACTGCAGGGATGGTTAGGAGCAGGGCCTTGGGGGGGTGGGGGCTCTTGTCTCCGCATCACACCTGGAGCTAGGAGAGTGGTTCAGGGCCATGCCATCCAGCCCGCTAGGGTCCTCCCAGGTGGTTGAGTCTCCTGGCTCTGCCTGCCTTGTACCATGTGGTCTCTGCCTTCCCATTCCCTGTAGTCCAGACCACAGGACTCAAAGATAATAAGCAGAAAATCTTCCGTCTCTAAATCCGCTGTTTGGTTCAGGAAGACACAATTTCAGTTGTGAGTATGAGAAACACAGTTTATTCCTGTACTATTATTTATTAATTTTTGTATTATTTTTCATATGAACAACTGTAAACCTATCTTTGCCCAATCGTGTGTGTGTGTATGTAAAATCAGGACAGATTTGTCCTGACTAAAGCCAAGATTCCCTGGAATTGTTCCACGCTGGTGTTGAATTAGAAGATGATACCTCTGGATAAGATGAGGGTGAGGGAAGCTGGGGAGTAGCAGACTAGCTGGGTGATGAGTGATCATCTGAATGCTTCACAAGGAGTTTGATAATGAAGGAGCAACAGGGAGTTGGATAATGAAGGAGCAGCTAAAGTATTGGGGAAGTAACTGGAGAGACAGGGAGTAGCTGGGCAATGAGGGAGTAGCTGAGCAATGAAAAAATAACTGGGTAAAGCACCAGGTGGGAGTTATTACAGTGGGACAACAGAAGAGCCCAGACCTGGAGTGGGGGCCATTCTGCCCTGCTCGGGTTGTCTCCGTTTTGGTACTTTCTTAGGTCTCACTGGTGTGGGACAAACTCAGTCTAAGTCTGTATCGGCCAGCTGGAGCCTGGGCTGCTGTAACTGGGGTTGCATCTCTCTGGGATTAAGGCTGAGGCTGTGGTAGTAGTGGGTGGGTGCAATGTGGCTGGATGAGTTTCTTCATTTTAGGGAGGGGCTCTCTCTTCTCTCAGCCCCTCGAAAGATGGGTGAGGGTCCTGCCAGTGGTCCTGGCATAATCCAATGTGAGTCCCCCTCTGCCCCGTTACCACCTCCCCCTATTCTCTCTGCCAGTTTTCACGGACCCTTAAATGCCAGGCACCGTGCTAAAAGTCTTGCCATGCATCCTCTCATTGCACCCTCTTGACAGCTCCATGAAATAAGTACTATTGGTAGCCTATTCTACAGGTGGATAAGTGAAGGCATAGAAAGTTCTAGTAACTTTCCTGGGTAAGAGACAGACCCCAGCCTGTCTGACTTCAGAACCTGTACTCCAAGCCTTCTGCCACAGCCCTGGATTGCTGTGTAACATTCACAAAAGCCCAGTCCTCCCAGTCACAAGTTAACAGCATTTAGCAAAGTCGGCCGGGAGTGAGGGCTCAGGTAGTGTGTCCTACCCGAGGAAGGAGCCCGAGAAACAAGCCAGGGGCCCGTGGCCCCCACCTGTGTGTGGGTGAGGTCTGTCAGATAAAGTCACAGTTTAGCACCAGGCTTCCCAGGGTGCACCCACCACCGGCAATCAGACCTCATTTGCACTGAGACATTTATAGTCCACCGTGAATTTCCATCATCTGTATAGGAAGAGGCACAGCAAGAGAAATCGCGGTCTTTGGGAAGTTTTTCCTTTTCTCTTCTGTACATTTCTGCATGTCTTGGGGCAGATTCCATGCCAAGGGTCATGCCCCGCTGACATTTTCAAAAGCATTTTCTGACTCTCTAGGTGCTTGGAGAACATTATATAGCAATCATGTCAGGCTTTGGGGGAAATTTTTTTTTAATTCAAAGAAGATTTACATTTGGGTCCCATAGAGCCTGACTTCTCCTTATTTTATGAAAGCAATAACAGTGCCTTATTCATAAGCTGCTGGGTCCAAGAGAAGCCGTTCACTCTAGGAGGATCATGGTGGGTGAAATTGTTTCTCACGGAAAGAAACTTAAGGTTAAGCTCTGATTAGTGAAGGGGTGTTGGCTGTTACACAGATCGATCAGAAGGTAGGTTTGGGGACCTGTCCAATACACTATCTTTGTCTCTGCAGTTGAAAATATATTCATCAAGCCCACACAACTCTGTAGAGTTCTTAAAACTCCATTTTTGGCAAGCATATTCTGGTTTTGGTATGCTCTGGCTAATAAGCAGCTTCTGACTCATGGCACCCGGTGACTGTCATTGCACTGTCCCAGGTGTCATTTAGGGCATAGCTGATGGGGGCCAGTCTCCCAAGTCATGTGAGCCCAAAGTATTTTCTGGTGACCATGGCTTGGGGACCTCAGCCAGGCCACTAGGGCACTGTCTTGGTTATGCTGGGCTACCAGAGCAAACTACTATAGACTGGGTGGCTTAAGCAACAAGAATTTATTTTCTTGCAGTTCTAGAGGCTAAAAGTATAAGCAGGCTGCAAGCATGGTCAGTTTCTGGTGCAAACTCTCCCCCTGACTCCGCTCTGGGTATGTCTTTACATGGCAGGGAGAGAGGGAGAGACAGACATAGAGAGACAGAGAGAGCGCACCTAAATTCTCTGGTTTCTCCTTTAAAAAAAAAAAAAATTTATCTTTACCTGAGGATATTTTTCCACTTTTTTGTTCAGATAGAGTGGGAAGGAGAGAGAGAGAGAAACATCAACGTGAAAGAGACGCATCGAGTGGCTGCCTCCTGCACAACCCAACCAGAGCTGGGGAAAAACCACAACCGAGGTATGTGCCCTTAGCGGGAACCAAACCCAGGTCTCTCTGGACCACAGGCCGATGCTCTAACTGCTGAGCCAACCTGGCCAGGGCTGGTTTCTCTTCTTATAAGGGCACTAATTCCATCATGAGGGCCTCACCCTCATGGCTCATCTAAACCTAATTATCTCCCAAAGTTACCACCTCTAAATACCATCACATTTGGGGTTAGGGCTTCAACATAGGAATTTGAGGGGGTCACAGTTCAGTCCATAGGGGCGATACAAAGGCTGCCAGAGGTTAGGGGGTTATTCCAGAGGGCTGGACACGTTGAAGGAAAGTTCACTGAGGACTGAAAGAGCTCTAGAGTCCCCAGCTCCTAGCAGACTCTGGATTTACCTTTTTCGGGGAGAGAGCCCTGATCTTTGAAAACTTTCTGGTGGAGAGGAAAGGAAAGGACTAAACCTGTCTGTTGGGGAAATAAGTGTGCCTAGGGGCTGACATCTTCAGGCCATAGATTGGAGGAGAAGGATGTGATTCAGATCTGCAGAACCATGGAGAGGGCAATGGGCAGGTTGACCAAATCCCTAAAGTTACCCAGAGAGGTTCTAGAAACTTGAAGGAAGTAGGGATGGGGGTGGGGGTGTATTATCAGGGAGATGTTCTGATTCTCTTTCGCCAAGTTAAAAAAACAACAACCAAAACTCCCAAACGTAGTGGCTTAAAACAATCACCATTTTTTAAATTTTATTTCTCATAGGTTAGGAATTCATCTCTGCTCCATAATGTCTGGGGCCTCAGCTAGGATAACTTACATAGTGGGGGCTGGGACATCTGGGAGCTGGCTGGGCATCTCTCTCTCCACATATCCCAAGGGCCTCTCCAGCATGGTGGCCTTGGCATAGTCAGACTTCTTATGTGGTGGCTCAGGTCTCCAAGAACAAATGTTCAGGATGCAGGAAAGGGAAGCCCCCAATATCTCGAGACCCAGAACAGTTACAAAAGCACTCAGATTTAAAGGTAGGAGGGGTCCTGCCCAGTTTGGCACAGCGGTTAGAGCGTCGGCTCGCGGACCAGAGAGTCCTGGGTTCAGTTCCTGCTAAGGGCACGTACCTTGGTTACAGTTTGTCCCCAGCCCCAGTTGGGGTTGTGTGGGTATCAGCCAGTCAATGTGTCTCTCTCACATCTATCTCTCTCTCTTCCTCCCTCTCTCCCTCCTGCTCTATCTGAAGATAAATGCAAATAATAATAATAATAAAGGTGGGGGGGATGAAGACCCAACCTCCTGATGGCAGGAGCTTGATGGTCACAGTTGGTGGCCATTTTTTTCTTCTGCCTTGCTGAAGCAAGGCCACCAAAAATGTGGTCACCTCCCACAAGAGAAAAAATGGGAGAGAGAGAAAACATGGTGGCCATCTTTAATCTACAATAAGAGGCCAACTGCTATGACTTGTTGAAGTTTCTCCCTTCTTCACATAACAGCCCAAGGTGGGTTGTCATGGTTAGCTAGCACTGGAGTTGGTTGGGGGTGGGAAATGAGGGATAACTGCAATGGGTATGGTGTTTGTTTTTTGGGGTGCTGAAATGTTCTAAAATGGATTGTGGTGATGGTTGCCCAACTCTGGAAAGCCATCCTGGGTGGCCCTCCTCCAAGCACCGACCCATGCCCAGGTTCCTTCTATTTTATGGCTCTGCCCTCCAGATCCGCACTACCCAATAGAAATAAAATGCAAGCTACATACGGAATTTTAAATGTTCTGGTAGCCACATTTAAAAAGGTAAGAATGGCCCGGCCGGTGTGGCTTAGTGGTTGAGCATCAACCCATGCACCAGGAGGTCGCCGGTTCGATTTCCAGTCAATCAATGTTCTCTCTCATGGATGTTTCTATCTCTCTCTCCTTTTCCCTTCCTCTCTCTCTAAAATCAATAAAGAAAAAAGAGATTGTTTATTAAAAAGAATAATAATAAAAATAAAAAGGTAAGAATGAATAGGTGAGATCAATTTTTAATAATATATTTTATTTAACCCACTATATCCAAAATATTCAACATGCAATCAATATAAAAACTTGTTAATGGGATATCTTACATTCTGGGTTATTTTTTAAAATAGAATTTTATTGATTTTTAGAGAGAGAGAAAGGGAGAGGGAGAGAGAGATAGAAACATTGATGAGAGAGACACCTCGATTGGCTGCCTCCTACATGCCCCCCACTGGAGATCAAGCCTGCAACCTGGGCATGTGCCCTGATTGGGAATCAAACTGGTGACTTCTTGGTCCATGGGTCGATGCTCAACCACTGATCCATACCAACTGGGCCATTCTGGGTTTTGTGTGTGTATATAAATCTTTGAAACATGGTGTATACCAACATACCGTATGTCAGTGCCGGTTAACCATATTTCAAGTGTCCATGGCCCCTTGTGTCTTGTCGCCGCTCTATTGAACAGTTTAGCTCTAGGTGCTCAGGTCCCCTGCGTCCAGTCTAGGGATGGAGTGTATGGGGACTGCAAGGGAGGTTCTCCAGGCCAGACCAGCAAGTGGCGGAGATCACTGCTGCCCACATCACACTGACAGGACCCAGGTGTGGTCACACCTTTGCAAGGGAGCCAGGGACAGATATTCCAGCCATGTGCCCAGGAGGATAAGGAATAGGGTCTGGTGAACAGACAGCAGATTCTGTCCCAGGAGCCAATAATTTTTTTTTTTTTTTAGAGTTGTTTATTTCCTCTTTGATCTTTATTATTTCTTTGCATTTACTCACTTGGGACTTTGTTTAACTTTTTCTCATTTTTTAGGTGTAAAGTTAACTTGTTTACTTGGCACTTTTCTTATTTCTTGAGGTAGGCTTATATTGGTATGAATTTTCCTCTTAAGACTGCTTTTGCTATGTCCCATAGATTTTGGATTGTTGTCTTTTAATTTTTATCTGTCTCAAGGTACCTTTTGAGTTCTTCCTTGATCTCATAGTTAACCCATTCATTTTTTTTTTTTTTTAATCCTCACCCGAGGATATTTTTCCATTTTTTGTACAGATAGAGTGGGAGGGAGAGAGAGGAAGGGAGAGAGAGAGAGAAACATCGACGTGAAGGGACACATCGAGTGGCTGCCACCCGCACGACCAACCAGGGCCGGGGACAAACTGCAACCGAAGTACGTGCCCTTAGCGGGAACCGAACCCGGGTCTCTCCGGACCGCAGACCGACGCTCTAACTGCTGAGCCAAACTGGCCAGGGCAGAGCCAATAATTTTTTGAGCACCTACTAAGTGCTAGTTGGCCTGGTCGGCAGGCTTTGTCTATGTTTAGAGTAAGTGGGAGGAAGTTTCACTTTCTGTATTGGTTTCCCTTGACGCATAGGCCATAGTCCTCAAAGGGGCATTCAGGGCCTTGACGCCAGCTTGCTGCCCGTGCTCCTCCACCTGTGGACTCCTGCAGATCATCCGCACGCTCTTGCCCACACCATTCCTCCTTCTGAGAAAGCCCGTGTCCTCCTCCGGGCCTGTGACCACCTCTTCCCTTGGCCCTGTCTCCGTCTTTTACTCTCCCCTTTGTTGCCCCTCCCTGCATGGACAGCATGGGGGAGAGACATGCAATGCAGAAGCAGTCAGGCCTAGATTCCAGCTCCAGTGCTATTACTCACCTGCTGTGTGACTCTGGGCAAGTCACTCAACCTCTCTGAGTCCCAGCCTCCTCCTGTGTAATGGAATAATCAGAGCTGCTGCAGGATGTTGGCATTTGCCTATCCCAGTTCTACTCAGTTGCGAGTATTTGAGCCAGTCCTGATCTGGGAAGACCTTAGAAGAGGGCAGACCCCTACCCATCGAAAGGGATGGACTTGATCTTGCTATTCCAGTCCGATCGGTGAGATGCCTGGCGTGGGCTGAGACTCCTATGTACCTCTAATGTGATGGCTCACCTGGAGGGCTCAGCTGTGCCTCAGTTTCACCATCCAGCTCTCACGGAGTTTGCCTAAGGGCCTAAGAACCTCAGCCTGGTTCTGATGCGGACCCTCCCCTTTCTGTAAGTTTGTTCTGTGGCAGTGGGCTGTCTCCCTATCCCCCTTCCCAAGCCAGCCTGCATCCATCTCCTGTTGTCCATCTGAAACCAGGTCAGCGGCCCCTGGCCGGCTACAGTTCCTCCTCTGCTTCAGGACTCCTGTGGGCCTTCTCAGCAGCTGAATGGACCCTGGGAAGCTGATGCCAGCCCTGATCAAGCCCAGCCTTCTCGGAGGAGAGGCGTCAGGTCAGCTCACACAGTACAGGGCCCCAGCTTCATTGCCTCCCACACCTGGCCGCCTGCCATCTCCTAGGGACAAGCCATGCTGGACTGGCTGCTTGGGGCACCCAGAAAAGTTGTGGGAAGTGGACTGTGAATGTCAAGCAACCAGTGGCCCTGAGCCAAAGTGCCTATTCCTTATGTTCAGTGGAGACAGAGCAATGTTGGCTCTTGAATGTTGAACTGGGCCAGGAGGAGTGGAGATAGAAACTGTAAGGCAGAGCTTGCCACGCCCATTTTACAGAGGAGGAAACGGAGGCACAGAGAGGTTCAGAGTCTCAGGTCTCACAGCACCAAAGCGGAGAGTTGGATTTCGATTCCCGGTCAAATGAACGTTGAAGGCTGTGTTCCTAATTTCTGTAGAGCCCTACCACCTTAAGAACAAGAAGAAAGATGTGGAAGCAACTATATGGTATTTGGCAAATATATAGCTGGTACCTAGAGGTAAAGTGAGAAGCCCCTGTGACCTAGAAATAAAGTCACTGCCTGACCCTTGGTCCAGAAATCTCCCTAGTTAGTGCCATGATGAGATAGGGACCCTGAGAAGCCCCGAAGGGCTGCCTGGGTCAGGGCAGGAGAAACAAGTGTTTGAGTAATGACGATGTGCGTGATGGAGAAGGGTGCCCAGGAGGGTGCCCAGGCCAGGAGGGCGGCTTCGGCCCACCCGCACAGCGGACAGGCAGAGCTCAGGGCCTGCGAGCTCTGGGCGCCCCTCCCCCAGTCTTCGGCTCCTCCAGGTTCCACCAGATGCGGCCTCGAAGCCTGTCTGCGTCTTTGCTGCTTCTTGGCTCACCTAGCCTGTGCCTGTGCCCCGTTCAGCCGCGCGGGTGGTGGGCGTGAGCGTCTGGAGGCCGGGAAGGGGTTGGCCTGTGCCAGCAGATACGGTGCCCGTCGCCTGCCGTGCCCTGGGCTTGGGGATGGCCGAGGCTCTGGGTCGAGAAGCAGAGGGCATTTCAGGGCTCTCTTGGCTGATGACTGAGCCTCCTAACCCCGAAAGGCACAACCGCAAGGAGTCCGCTGCATGTAAGACGCCTCTCTCGTTCTACAAACCGCAGCACACAGAAGGGGCGGAAATGGAGAAGTTTCCGGAGAGCTTCCTGCAGCGGAGATAACCTTGGTCCGGCCGCAGAGACCGATGCGCCTCTCGCTCCCCCTTTTGTCTGTAAAGCACGCACTTGGCTGGTTTCATTCTGCCTGGGCCCAGAGGCTGTCGACAGGCTGACCTCCGGGGGGAGCATGACCCCCCTGCACTGGGTGGGGGCGAGGGCCTTCGGTTCCCCTCCCCCTCCGCCTCTCCTGGCCCAGATCCCCTGTTCTCTTTGACTCTAGCATAGATGATAGAAAGACTCAGGCCCTTTTCAGGTTCATATTCTGACTCCTCTACACATTACCCGTGTGACCCTGGGCAAGTGGCTTTTCCCGTGGGCAACTGGATTCTTACGTCTACTTGGCAGCTTGGAACATGACAGCCGCCTCAGTGGACCGATGAGGATACGTGAAGTTGTGTGTATACGTTCACCTGGAGCAGGAATCGGCCTAGAGGAAGCTGCTCCAGAAAAGTCAGTTCCTCATCTTCTCTGCTGGGTGGTACCAGAGGAGAGGAGGATGTTTTATTTAACAAAAACTTACATAAAGAAGCAGCAATCCACTCCTAGGCATTTACCCAAGAGAAACGAAAACATATGTCCACGCAGATACTGGCGCCGGACTGTGCAGAGCCGTGTATTTATAACAGCCCCTCAGTGGGAACAGCCGAATGCCCATCGGCTGACACACGGGTAAACACAATGTGGCACATGCCTCCAGTGGAATGCTCTGCCGTGAAAAGGAACGAAGGACGGGTCCAGGCTCCAACGTGGATGAACCTTGGAAATACGCGCAGTGTAAGATGCCAGACACTGAAAGTCACGTAGTGTATGATCCCATTTGTGTGAAATGTCCGTAAATGGCGAATCTATAGAGACAGAAAGTAAATTAATGGTTGCCTAGGGCGTGGGTTGGGAGTATGGAATGGGGGGTGGCTACTAATGGATATGGGGGTTGTTTAGGGGGTGATAAAATGTTCTAAGATTGATGGTGGTGATGGTTGTACAACTCTGCAGACACAATTTTTTAAAAGCTCATTGAATAGTGGAGTTGTATGAGATGAATTATACCTCGATAAAGCGATTTAAAAATGAAAAGTTGGGGAGAAAAGAAAGAAACCAGCACTTGCGATCAGGCACTTAAAGTGCCTTATCAATATGCACCCACTGAATCCCCATAACAACACACTGAGGGGTACTGTTATTACCTCACTTAGGCAGTTTTGGAAACAGAGGCACAGAGAGGTGAAGTTATTTGCTCAGTCACACAGCTAGTTAGTGGCAGACCTGGGAACTGAACTCGGGCTGTGCCCAAATTGCCCCCTTTTGCAGCAATCAGAGGTCAGACTGTGTGCATGACAGAGAGAGGGTCACAGGACTTCATTAGCCCAGAAGGACCCCCAGCGTCCCCCAGGGACCCTCTGGAACCTGGGCTCTTTCCCCTGTTTGTGCTGTCTCAGGGGAGACATGCAGATTGTATAGCCGGTTCTGTGGGGAGACAGGCGCCGATTAGAACAGCAGAGCGCACGGTTACTCAGCTGGGGCTTCCCTTCCCCACTCTCCAGCCTTCTCGGCCAGCTCTCGCTTTCACTATCACCCCTGCCACCCGCAGCCTCGGAAAGCCCCCCGCTGCCCGCGAGAGCCAGCCTGTACCCTCAGCTTGCAAAACCCCCTCAGAGAATTGGGGGCTTGCCAGGGGTCCCAGCTTACCCTCCAGTTCAGCTGGCTTCCTTCCACCACAAGCCCTCCAAGCCCTCCCAGGGCCTGACTCCTCCTTTCACCATCTCCTTTGGATGTGGCCTCCTTGCAGCCCCCCTGGACCCCAGGGCACCTACAGGACACGGGCAACTGGCTCCTGCAGTGTGGCCGCATTAAGCGCCAACTCCAGGGAGCTCACCGCGCCCGTGAGATTTGCAGTCACAGCAGAACCCAAGGCTGGTGAAGCCCCAGCAGCCAGCCGGCCACCGAGGGGGCACTGTGAGATTTCCCCAGGAGTCAAGGGGTAGATTAGCAAATGGTGGTTGCAAGGACTGAGGGTCAGCCAGGCCCGGGGGTCGGCCCCAACTCCCCTGTGGCCTTGGGCCAGTCACTCCATTTCTCTGAGCCTCAGTTTCACCGTCTGTAAGATGGGGATGCTGACTGGGTGCTTCGAGGTTCAAATAAGGGAACGTATATAAGGTAGGTGGATGCATTTCCCAGCACACAGCAAGCCTCTGCTAAACAGAACTTTCTGTTCCTGTTAGAGTAGCTCCAGCATATATCTGGGCCGTGGCTGATGATGGCTTTTATTGTCTGAGCTCTGCTCCTCAGCCTGGGCCTTCTAGCTGGTAGTCTTCAGCCCCCAAGAAGCCGCCTTGCCTTCTATTTGGACCTTCATTTGGGCTGGTTCCTTCTGTTTTCACTGATGAACTCAGCAGGTTCTACTGGGCCCAGCCCAGAGGCCTTGACCCTGAACCAGCCATGATACATGGCCATGCCCTACCCAGTTGCTGCCCCCACCAGGCGTGACTTCAAGCTCACTTGGATCTCTGAGTCTGGCACTTTGGGGTAGCTGGGGGACCAGTGTCTCGGGAGAGGAATGTAATGCCTACTGGGATGGGCTGGGCAGTTGAAGAGAAAGACCTTGGTCAGTGATCCGAACCCAGGCGTCCGTGTGGGCTGGTGTCGGGCCTGGGTGGACCAGCAGAGAGCCTGGCTCGGAGATGAAGGTGAGAAGCGGGTGTTTCCAGGAGTCTCTGAGGGACCAGTCTCTGACCTAGTTTGGGAGCTCCTGGCCCCTCTCGGACTTGGAGCTGCAGAAACCGGTTTGCAGAGCGACACATTCCATTCAATTAGTGTGGCCTCCTTCTGGCTGGGAAAACACCATTAAATGGGCTGGGTTGGCCTGAAATCCTGATGGTGGCCTCAGTCCCAGTCCCACAGGTCTGTCTGTCCCTCGGGCTCTGTCCCCTTAGCCAGGCTGGAATTCAGAATGGCCTGAGTTTCTGATTTGGAGCGTGAGACAAACCCTACCCACCACAGGAAACAGCTGGCTCGAACATGGCAGGTGTGAGACGGTCCTAGGCCTGGGGTGTGAGCGGGCAGGAAGGAGGGGAAGCAGAGCGTTCACCGAAGCACACGCTGCCTCTCACCTCCTCAGCCCGTGCCCTGCCCTGTCCCCGCTGGGAGCTATGACACAAACCTCCCTCGCGCCCTGCACATTGTCACAGCCTTTGCACGCTTCTCTCCGTGCCGAAGCCCTGCAGTGTGGGCTTGACGTCACAGACGGGGAGACTGGGGCTCAGAGACCTCGCCACTTGTCCCAAGTTCACGCAGCCAGAGTTCAGGGTCTGGATTCTTACCTCCAGGTTTCCTGGCTTCTGGTGCAGCCCCACTCAGCCCCTGCAGAGCCTGGCTCTGTTGTGAAGGCAGCACTCATCAGCTATGGTTTCAAAAGTCTGGGGGGGTGTGTTCGAGTCCTGCTGGTGGTTTCGGAGGGACAGCGATCACACAGGAGAACCCCCGGCCCCGGGTGTGCTGGCCTCTGTCGCTGCGTGTGCAGCAGGAAGAGGAGCGCCTGTGGGTTCTACCACTTCCTTGCCATGTGAACTTCAGCAGTGAACTTGATCTCTCTGAGCCTCTTTGTATTGTTTGTAAACTGGGGTTCAGCAGCACGCACCCCAGGGTTGTTGAGGATGACAAAGGAGGACATGCAAAGAGCTTTGCCCTTAGGAAGTGTCCCCTGAGTGCTGACAGTGTCTCAGCAGCCCTTCCGTGTGGCTAGAGGCTGCTCACTGTCCCCGCACTGTGGAGGCACAGCGTGGGCTTTTCCCAGAGGGCACCGCCGGGCGTCCAGAGGGCAGCCTGGGGTGGAGGGCGGGCCTCCCAATCTGGCTGTGTCGGGAATCGGGGCATAAGCTGTGGAGTTAAATCATCCCGCAGTCTGGAAACTGCTGGGTTTTAAAACAATGGAAGTGAAATTCGTATAATATAAAATTAACTCTCAAACCTCAGAGGGATGGGGGTTGGGGGTGGGAAGAGATAAACCAAAGAACTTATGTGAATATATGCACAACCCATGGACACAGACATTAGTTTGGGGAAGGCAGGAGAAGGGTGGGAGAGGGGAGGAGGGGTCAATGGGGAAAAATGGGGGAACAACTGTAATACTTCCAACAATAAAAATAAATAAATAAAAATTAATTGTTTTAAAGTATACAATTTGGTGCCATTTAGTACATCTACACTGTTGTGTAACCATCGCCTCTACCTGATTCCAGCACTTTTTCATCACCGCAGAAGGAACCCTGGCCCTGGCCAGTTTGGTCCAGCGGTTAGAGCGTCGGCCTGCGGTCCAGAGAGACCCGGGTTCGGTTCCCGCTAAGGGCACGTACCTCGGTTGCAGTTTGTCCCGGGCCCTGGTTGGGTGGCGGCCACTTGATGTGTCCCTTTCACGTTGATGTTTCTCTCTCTCTCTCTTCCCCTCTCTCCCTCCCACTCTATCTGAACAAAAAATGGAAAAGTGTCGTCGGGTGAGGATAAAAAAAAAAGAAGGAACCCCGATACCCATTAGCAGTCATTCCCCAGTTTCTTCTCCCCCAAGACTCCAGGAAACACAAATCTGCTTTCTGTCTCTATGGATTTGCCAGTTCTGGACTTTTCATATAAAGGGAGTCATACATTATATGACTTTTGCATTTGACTTCATTCGCTTACTATAATGTGTTCAGGTTCATCCCTGTAGCATGTATCAACACTTCATTTTTTTTTTTTTAATGTTTGGATAAGTCATTGAGCGGACATACCACATTTTGTTGATCAATTCATCAGTTGATGGAGAAACTGCTGTTTTTATTTTATTTTTTTAATCCTTACCCGAGGATATTTTACCATTGATTTTCAGACAAAGTGGGAGGGAGGGAGAGAGAGAGAGAGAAACATTGACGTGAGAGGGACCCATCAACTGGTTGCCTCCCTCAGGGCCAGGGATCGAACTGCAACCAAGGTACGTGCCCTGGACCAGAATCGAACCCATGATGCTCTAACTGCTGAGCCAAACCGGCCAGAGCAAAACTGCTGTTTTTTAAAAAGGACTTGAAAGAGGACAAGGCTGAGCCCAGAGGGACACACACACACACACACACACACACCCCTACCCTAAGGCCCACCCCCTGCAGTGATGGTCAGAGGGCACTGTGCTCGAGACTCCTCTGGCCTCGTCAGCACGTTAATGCTCAAACTTCAACCAGGTGCTGATGAGGGCAACGGAGAGAGTGGTTCCAGAGGGTGGAGATGGTTAAAGATCCACCGGGCACAGAGGACCAGCTTCCTGTGTGGTCAGCTCAGGGCTCACCAAAGTGCATAGGTCACACCTGAGGCTCTGGAGCAAGACATCTGGGCTCAAATCCCAGCTCCACTGCTCACTGGGTGACCTTGGGCAAATCACTCAACCCTCTCTGTGCCTCAGTTTCTCTTTTGGTTAGATACATATAGAACACCTACTTAAAAGATTGTACCGAGGACTACGTGAAGCCTTTCTTTAGCTCAGAGGAAGGTTCCAAAACATGTTTGCTATCAGCTGTCATTACTCTTTCATTATATCAGTTGGCATTCAGCCCTAACATTGCAGTCTCGGGGTTGTGCCGAGCCCCTGACTGGGCCAGGTCCCTGTGGTGTGTCCTCATGGCATGGCCCCATCCAGTTGAGTGGTTATCTTGTTCCTGTGCATCCCTGTGACCCCCTTCCCCCACCAAGGCAAGGGCTGGTCGGGTTTGGCTCAGCCCAGTATATATGCATGGCGCAGTCCCTATAAATGGCCACATGCCCACACTCTGCCTTTATTCTCGGGAGTCCAAGACCCTGCCCCAGTGAGTGGAGCTCATACCTTTCTATTTTGGCATAATTTTAGATTCTCATGCAGATTTAAAAATGAATAGAGCTCTTCTACCTTTAGCCTAGTATACCCCAGTGATGAAACTATAATTTCATATCACAACTGGAAAATTGACGTTGATACAATTCACCAACCCTAGTCAGATGTCACCAGTTTTCACGCACTTGTGTGTGTGCATTTAACTCTGGGCAGTTTTTAAAAATCACAGACATAGATTTATGTGACCACCACCGTAGTCAAGATATAGAATGAAAAAATATCGACATGTTGAAATAATGATATTTTGGATAGAGTGGGTTAAGTAAGATATGTTATTAAAATTTCACTTGTTTCTTTTTTGAATTTGCTACCAGGAAATCTAAAATTGCATATATGGCCCACATTATATTCCTACTGGACAACACTGCTCTAGAACATTACAATTGTTCCAGAAAGTTCCCTCATGCCCCTTGCCAGTCAGCCGTGTACCCACTCCCAGGCAAGAACTGTTCTGATGTGTGTTTTTAAAACCACTACCGGTCAGGGTTTTTTTTGTTTTGTTTTTGTTTTTTTGAGGTGAAATTCACATAACAAAATTAGCCATGTCACCCTAAAAGGAAACCCTGTATCCTTTGACAGTCACTCCTTCCTCCAGCCCCTGGCAACCACCAATCTGCTTTCTGTCTCTATGGGCTCACCAATTTTGAGGCATTTTATATAAATGGAGACATATAATATGTAATCTTCTCAGTCTGGCTTCTTTCACTTTGCATCATGTTTTCAAGGTTCATCCCAGGATCAGTACTTCATTCCTTTTTATGACAAGTGTATGTTCACACTTGGGTCAGTACCACCCTTTGTCTGTTTTCTAGCTATTGCGCACAGTGCTGTTATGAACACGAGTGTACGTATATTTGTTTGAGCTCCTGTTTCCCATTGTTTTGGGGATATACCTAGGAATGGTACTTCTGGGTCATATGGTAATTCTATGTTTAACTTCTAGGGGAAGTGCCAGGCTGTTTTCCGCAGCAGCTCTACTATTTTCCAGTGTACGAGGGCTCCAGTTTCTCCACATCCTCGTCAACACTTGTTATTGTCTGCTTTTTTATTATAGCCACCCTAGTGGGTGTGAGGTTAAAGTTAGTTTTGCTTGTTCTAGAAAATCACACACAGCATGGCTTCTTGTATGTGAAGCTTGTTTCAGTCAACCTACAAATGAGGATATTTGGAGTGTGTGGTTTGAGTGCCTAAAAAATAGTGTCACGGCCCGTGGTGTATATTAAAGTGGATGATAAGATTCTTTAAGGCAAAGGTAGCAGCTTGCTCCTTCATCCCTACCCCCAAATCCCTTGCTATGAAGGAAAGACAGGTGCTTTGTTAGAGGATAAAAAGACTGTGATGTATTTAGGGAGGTCAATCAGGGAAATTCTCTCAGAAGAGGGGACTTAGGAGACCTGAAGGATGAGAGGGAGCCAGGTATGCAGAAAGGAGATTGGGCTAGAGGAGAGCATTCTAGGCAGAAATAATAGCATAAGCAAGGGCCCTGGGGCAGGGAAATCCTCCAGTAGTTTAGTGGTAAGTTGGGAAAGGTGTGAAACCAGTGGAAAGGGATGAGGGATGTTACTGCTGATGAGCGGTGGAACTGGGGCCACAACCTTGTGTTAGCTTTGAGTGGGCATGGGACGGAAAGGCCACACACCATACCAGCCTTCTTGCTCCTTCTCAGCTCCAAGGGGCATCTCATCTGAGATATTGTGGCACATTCCAGTGTCTTGTGGCCTCTCAAACTAAAGAAAGGGCTGGGGTGGGGAGGGTGCAGTCAGGGGCAGCTGAGTCTGATATTCCCAGGACACAGGCCTGTTGTACCCACAATGACTCTTGTCCAGGCCCTGCAGGTTTGGAAGCCTGACTCTCACCCATGTGCACCCTCACCCTCTCAGGCCCGTGGGGGTGGGGTGGGTGGCAGTGCAGGGCTCAGCCTGGTGCCCTCCCCTCACTGGAGAACTTGGCACTAATGCCCCAAGCCCAGATCCACACTCTGGCCAGCCTCCTGGAGCTTCTAGAACAAACTGTCCTGCACAGAGTGTCCTGGCCCTGGGACCTGCGTGCACCTGAGCCCCGCATGCAAGAAGAAAACTGATCTCAGCCCTGAGTTACATAAGGACATCTTTGGAATTTGGCTCCTTTAGAAAGGAAATGGGAAAACTGCACCCACACAAACAGGTATGGGGAATTAAATGGGAGGGACGTTCCCTCAGGGTCACCGCCGGGTCAGTCTGCATTCTGAGTGTTGGTTTATTCATTCAGCAAACGGTATTGACACCTACACTAGCCAAGCCTCACGGGCGGGGGTGGGGGCACAGGAGCAGATAGCCAGTAAGTGTTTGTGGGGAAGAGAGAGGAGGAGAGAAGAGATCAGGAAGGAAGGGAGGGAGGGAGGGAGGGAAGAAGGAGGTGGATTGAAATGCCCCCACAGAGCTCACAGCTATGCCCAGAGTCACGTGACTAAATATTTACAATCTAGCTCAGCGTTGGTCAATAGAAAGAACGTGCACCACATATTTAATTAAAAATTTTGTAGTAGCTGTATTAACATAGAAAAGAAACAGATGAAATCAGTTTGTATAATATATTTTCTTTACCCCAATATAGCCTTGCCACATGTCATCAAGTACAAAGACATTGAGCCATTTTCGATATCTTTCTTTGGTGCTTAATCTGCCAAGTACCCTCATAGCACAGGTTCTGCACATGGCTCAAGGCCACCGTGAAGGTGACAGGCCCCCTGGCGGTGGTGCCCACTGCCTGCTGAGGGCAACTCAATTCAGGGTCAAGGGAGACTGAACAGAGGTCGCACACTCAGTCATGTATTCATTCGCTCCTTTAATATTCAACTCGTGTCTATTGAACGTCTCCTGCTCCGGTGTGAGGGCTCTACAGGGATTTGGCTGCTGGGAACAAGGGAAGAACATTCCAGACTGAGGGGAGGGCAGATTGCAAGCTTGAGGAGGGCATAGCAGGTGTCTGTCTGGTTCACTGCTGCGTGCCCACAGCTGGTACGGAGTTGGTGCCCGGTGAATACTTGTGCAGGAGGGAGAGAAGTTGGATGTTTCTAGAGCACAGGAGACTCAGGAAGGGATGGTGAAGAAGCTGGAGATCAGAATCACCGGGAGGACTTGGGAAGCCCCAGATTGCTGGGCCCGCCCCCAGAGTCCCTGATTCAACAGGCCCGGGAGCGGGGGGCAGGGGGGGCACAGGACATGCATTTCCAACAAGTTCCCAGGTGATGCTGCTGTTGCTGGGACCACACTGAGAACCACTGGGCGAGCTCAGGGGCAGTGTGAAGGCAGTGGGGAGCCATGAGAGGCTTCTGAGCGGGAGAGAAGTTCATTCAGGTCTGTGATTTAGAACATTGTAGGTGGGGACGGGGATGGCAGTCTCCTCCCTACCTCTCTCCAGCCAGGTCAGGGGTACACTTAGCTCAGGAGGGTTCCTCAAAGCCCAGTCCCATCCTCACACAGTAGAAAAGCCCAGGTGGTGTCCCTAGAACAAGCCAGAAAGCCAGGGGAAAGCTGACATGTTTTCCGCACTGTGGGTAGAAATAGAAACCCTTAGTCAGCTGTAGGGCTCAGTGAAGAGTTTTTCTGGTTAACGGAAATTTGACTGACTGTGGTGGGTGGAGGCTTTTTATACTCTAGCTCTCAGATAATCTTATGAGTTTGTAACTCCTCTTTTACAGACAAGGGAAACTGAGGCTCACACAGAGGAGAGGATGCACCTGAGATCAAATCACTGGGAAATGGTGGGGTCTGAATTCTTAGCCATCACACCTGTGTTTTCATGCCAGGTGCAATGCTTAGGTAGCTTGCCTGTCCCCCAGAGGTCCGTTTTGGTGGTCTGTCTCCAGGGTGGGAGTGTCAGAGTAGCCGCCCCCCCCAGCTCACTGGCTGAGAGTCTGGCACTGGCTGGTGGAACAGGAAATGAGAAGTCTCCGGGCTGTGGATCCTTAGCCCTGACACCTGGGCTCAGGTTTAGCCCCAAGACATGCACTGAAACCACTGGGGTGGAGCAAGCCTGGAGTTCCAGTGTGGGGTGACTGGAGCCTCTTACCAGAGTCGTTTGGGGCAAGTAGATTAAACTCGCTGTGCCTCAGTCTCCCATTTGTAAAATGGGAGAGATCAAAGAAGCTGCCTCGCTCCTGTCCAGGGCTGTCACGGGGACTGCACGAGACCGTCTCTGCACAGTGCAGGGCACGCCGTGGGTGTTCCACAAACATGAGCTCTCGCTCTCACCAGCTTATTAGATGCAGATGTAACTGCTCCTGTTCCCACACCAGCCTGAGTCCTGGGGACAGGTTGAGGACAGTCCATTTTCATCTATTGCTGGGAGCATCGGCCAGTGATGTCCAGGCCCCAGGGCCGTGAACATTCCTAGCAGAGGACTCCTGAGTCCTGCACCGAATGAACTCTGTCCACAGCAGCTGCCCTGGCCCGTCCAGCGGGCCTTGCTAGAACAGTGGGTTCCAGGTGCTCTGCAAAGCCTGCAGCCTGCCCCCTCCCAGCCCAGACAGCTCCTCTCTGACAAGACAGTGGTTTTTTTCCATTTCATGCAGTAGAAACACTTCCTTTCCTCTCTGCCCACCCAGCCTCCCCAGTTTCTGTTCCTGAGCAGGCAGAAAATGGGTATCTCCATGGCACAGGAGGTGGCGCGGCAGGAGGGGTGGGGGCAAAGGACAGGGGCCCTGGGGCAGGTGGCCTGGTGGCAGGCAGCTGGCCCTTTGAGGAGATAGTTGTCTCTGTTCTGATGCAACAAGGGAGCCGAGTCTGTATCAGAAATGACAAAACGAAATACCAGCAAATACACTGCCTCCCCACCACCGATAAACAGGAAGCAGGAGCGAGATAAAAATACCCTTCTCTTTGCAGCTGCAGCTTCCACCGTACAGGTTGCAGAAGGTCACTCTCGACAGGAAACGTGACTGCTTTCGGAAGGGAGAGGTGGCTACGTTCGGGGGTTTGAGATGATGGGGAGAAAGGGGAGCGACAGCAAGTGAAGAAGTCGGGCCGATCTGCTCGTGCCCCTCCTGGCCACTAGCTTGAGGCCCACCTTGGACATACGTGTTACCTCCTCCTTGCTACCTGGGGCCATTCGAATTCGATGGCGTGGGTGAGACGGTGGTGGTTTTCCACGTACCTTCTTGGCCACAAAGCGCTGCACCAGGCCTCAGCAAACTGTTTCTGTAAAGGGCCAGCTAAGAAATGCTGTAGGCTGTGGGGGCCATCCAGACTCTGTTACTAACAAATGAGTGGATGTTCCCATTGAACTCGATTTATGGACACTGGTATTTGACTTTCATATTTCCAGGTGTCATGAAATATTATTCTTTTCGGAACCCTCCCCCCCCCAACCATTAAAAAATGTATAGAAACCATCATTGGAAGTAGTTCACCATTGCAAGACTTGGCCATCGGACCAGACAGTTTGCCAACCTTTGCATGATACAAACAAAGGGGTTATTTTTGTTGTTATTTAACTTCCCACCCAACCCAGGAATCCCAGCCTCGGCATTCCCTTCGTGGCCTCAGCCAGCTTGAGAACTCATTTCCGCCCTAGAAACCCTTAGCAGAAATACGATTTTTTTTTACCCACTGGTTTCTGTGTTGTCGTGAAATCGGAAAATTGTGATTGTAAAAGTAATACATACCTACTTTGAAATGTTTGGGACATTCTGGCAACTCTAAGATAGAAATCAGTGATAACCACAGTTAATATCTTAATATTTTTCCGGTGAGAGGTGTGTGCATGTGTGGAATGTACATTTCCTCTCCAACTGAGATTGCATCGAAGCGTAGTTTCGATCTCTTCTCGTTTTCCATTCCACACGATCTATCTAGCCCGTGTGGTTAAAAATTCCTCAAAGATACCATCTGCAGAATGTTCCATTATTCAGATGTTCCATCATTTACTTAATTAGTTCCCCACTGTTGAAACGTAGGGGCTGCTTCTAGTATTTCTCGATTATAAACAATGTATATAAACCGCGCTGCTGTGAACATCTTTGTCCATAAATCTTTGTCCCCACCCCTCTGATCTTTACAATGTTTATGGGCTGAAGATTACTAGGAAGGACTGTGGTTTTGACTTATATACTGATTTTTGTGTCCCCGAATGTTGCTTTACTGATGCATCAGTTTTCCTGATGATGACATCTTTCTCCCCACCCCACCGCTAGCCCCCAGCAACTGCAGATCTGCTCTCTGTTTATGATTCCATTTTGAAGTATCTTTTCAAAACCAGTCTAAAGTTGATTACAACTTCCTTCTATTCTGCATCATAGTAATAATGTTGCCTTCCCCGTTGTGTGTGTGTGTGTTTGCATTTGCTGTTTTCCATTTGAGCATTCCTTTATCATTGTTTTTTTTTTTATTGTTGACAGTATTACAAATGCCTCCCCCCCCATTTGCCTCCCTCCACACAGCCCCCACCCCACCCGAGGCCTTCCCCACACTATTGTCTATATCCATGGGTTATGCGTATATGCATATCAGTTATTTGGTTTATCTCTTCCTGTCCCCTCTACCCCTCCCCCCTTTGAGATGTCAGTCTGTTCCATGTTTCCATACCTTTGGACCTATTTTGTTCGTCAGTTTATTTTGTTTATTAGATTCCCCATATAAGTGAGATTACACGATATTTCTCTTTCTCTAACTGGCTTATTTCACTTAGCGTAATAATCTCTAGGTCCCTCCATACTCTCAAATGGTAAGAGATCCTTCATATATATATATATATATGTGTGTGTATATATATATGTGTGTGTGTATATATATATATACACACACACACACACACACACACATATTTCTTTATTTATTTTAGAGAGAAAGGAAGGGAGAGGGAGAGAGATAGAAATATAGATGAGGGAAAACATTGACTGGCCACCTCCTGCACGCCCCACACTGGGGATCAGGCCACAACCTAGGCATGTGCCCTGACTGGAATCGACCTCATGGTGCATGGGTGGACACTAAACCATTGAGCCATACGGGCTGGGTGACATCCTTCCTTTTTTTTTTTTACAGCTGTATAGTATTCCATTATGTAAAGGTACCACAGTTTTTTTATCCATTCATCTACTGACGGGCACTTGGGCTGTTTCCAGATATTAGCTATTGTAAATAGCGATGCTATGAACATAGGGGTGTATATATTCTTTCTGATTGATGTTTTGGGATTCCTAGGATATATTCCCAGAAGTGGGATTGCTTGGTCAAATGGTAGTTATGGTTTCACTTTTTTGAGGAAACTCCATAATTTTTCATCTCTCTTGTTATTTTGTTGGGACATATCTCTTGTAAGCAGCACACAATTGAATTTTTGTTCTTTTGGCAACAAAATCTTTACTGCTTTATAGGGGAGGATACATGATTTATGTATTGTTATAGTAGAGGTTTGGTTTTTGGTAATCTCATTTCATGCTTTGCGACTTTGATGTTTCTTTTTTTGTTTTGTTTACTTTGTGACTTTGAATTCTATGCTTATGTATGTTATGTAATGAAATTTATGTTTATTTGCTTTTATATTTTCCATCGATAGGGAAGATATAAATCCTGATTTCAATTTCTTGGGCGATTACCTTTAAAATGTTCAAATCGTGTTTGACTTCCTGGGCTAGACCAGCAGGGCCCAGAGTAGGATTTGCCCCTGTCCCGAGTAGCAAGTGCTGACGAGAGAAGCAGGACAGCCTCTGCGGGAGCACGCTGAGAACTAGGCAGGCAAGGGGGTGGAGACCGTGGTTATGAAACAGCTGAGCGGGACCAGGGAAACCGGACAGAAGGTTCAAAGTGGGCAGGTGAGAGCAGGAGGAATCCCCACCCCCTACAGGCAACTTGTTTTTTCTGCCTAAATATCCACAGGAGTGGATTTTATTCCTGGTTATATTGGAGTGAGGACGTCTTATCATTATTTGCTCTTAAAACACTGGTTGTGCCTGGACGCAGCCAGACTACATCTGAGTCTCAACACTTATTAGCTAAGTGGGCTTGAGCGAATGAGAGACGTCCTCTATTGAATGGGTTGGTAATAGCAGCTAAGTCATGGGGTTGTTATGGGGATTAACTGGGAAGAGAGCGTCTTAGCATGGTGCCTCTCACTTGGAACATACTCAGTACACGTTAGCTATAACCATGAGGGCTCTGGAGCCGTTTTAGTGTTTCTGTGTATGCAATCCTACCTGAAGGGCTGGGGATATTTTTATCTATTATTTGCCTGAAGATATGATATAATTGGGCTATTTAAAAAAATGAAGGAGAGAAATAAGAGAGACGAGGTTAGAGGGGCAACAGGAATTCAAGAGGAGGAGGGCAGGGCATCGGGCAGAGAGGAGCTGGGGTAGGTGCAGATACCTTGGAGAGTTCCCAGGCTCTGCAGAGCCAAAGGAGATCTGGCTCCTGGGTCTGTGGAGAACTGCAGGGGAGGCACTGGGAGAATCTGGAAGCAGAATTAGTGATGAACAGGGACCTGGCACAGGTGAGGTCCAATGTGTTCATGAATGGAATGGGGAAGTTCCAGGGTCGTGTTTCTGGACCAGGAGCAACATGATGAAGTCTTGCAGGAGGAAGGCGGGTTGGGGGTAGGCAAGTTACCTTTTGGGGGTGGGGCTTACAGAGGGGGAGGGGGGAAGTGCACACAGACATAGTCTTTGCAGCTTTGGTGGAGAAACCTTAGACTCCTGTCTTGTCCACATTAGATGAGTTACATGCAGTTCTCCTTCCCTTTGAGGAAATCTGGTGCAGAAATGTTCGCTCCCACATTAGGTAGGAAGCAACTCCTCCCCACCCTCACATTTCAGAAGGGCTGCACATTTCTCAAGGAGATTCACTGAAGCGTGTTTTGTACATGGGCTTCCCTGGTTCCTTCCTTCCTTCCTTCTTTCCTTCCTTCCTTCCTTCCTTCCTTCCTTCCTTCCTTCCTTCCTTCCTTCCTTCCTTCCTTCCTTCCTTCCTGTTTAGACTTTATTCATTTTTTAGAACAGCTGTAGTTTCACAGCAAAATTGAAGGAAGATACAGACATTTTCTCTACATCTCCTGACCTCACATATGCACAGCCTCCCCCATCATCAACAGCTCCCACTAGAGTGGGAATTGGTTACCATTTATGAACCCACATTGACACAATCCCACAAAGTCCATAGTGTGCAGTAGGCTTCCCTGTTGGTGTTGTGCATTCTATGGGTTTGGACAAATGTGTAATGACAGGTGTCCATGATTAGGGCATCATATAGAGTATCTTCTTGCCGTAAAAATCCTCTGCACTCCACCTATTCATTGTCCTCTATTCCCCAACTCCTGGCAACCATTGATTCTTTTACTGTGTCCATAGTTTTGTCTTTTCCCAAATGTCATATAGTTGGAATCATACATTATATAGCCTTTTCACATTGGCTTATTTTACTTAATAATATGTGTTTACATTTACTCCATGTCTTTTCATGGCTTGATAGCTCATTTTTTTAGCACTGGATAATATTCCATTGTCTGAATGTATCACAGTTTATCCATTCACCTACTGAAGGACATCTTGGTTACTTCCAAGTTTGGGTGATTATGAATAAAGCTGCTATAAACATTCACGTGCAGCTTTTATGTGGACATAGTTTTTAACTCTTCTGAGTAAATACCAAGGATCCAGCAGTTGCTGGATTACATGGTAAAAGTATGTTTAGTTTTGTAAGAAACCACCCAAAGTGGCTGTACCATTTTGCATTCCCACCAAAAATGGATGAGAGTTGACTGTATTTATATGGGTCTATTTCTGGGCCCTCCATTCGGTGCCATTGATCTATTTGTCTGTTCTTTCACCAATACCACTGTAGGTGATAGTAAGTCTTGAAGTCAGGTAGCGCCAGTCCTCTCTGACTTTGTTCTTCTCCTTCAGTATCGTGTTGGCTATTCTGGGCCTTTTCCCTCTCCATATAAACCTTAGAATCAGTTCGTCAATATTCATAAAATCACTTGCTGAGATTTTGATTGAGATTGCATTGACTCTGTAGCTCCAGTTGGGAAGAACTGACATCTTGGCGTCACTGAGTCTTCCTATCTCTGAACATGGAATAGCTCTCCATTTTCACATTTTACCTTGATGTCCTCCATCAGAGTTTTGTAGTTTTTCTCACTGAGATCATGTACACATTTTATTAGAATACCCTGGTAGCCCTGGCCAGTTTGGCTCAGCGGTTAGAGCGTTGGCCTGCGGTCCGGAGAGACCTGGGTTCGGTTCCCACTAAGGGCACGTACTTCGGTTGCAGTTTGTCCCCGGCCCTGGTTGGTCGTGAGGGTGGCAGCCACTCGATGTGTCCCTTCACATCGACGTTTCTCTCTCTCTCTCTCCCTCCCACTCTATCTGTACAAAAAATGGAAAAATATCCTCAGGTGAGGATAAAAAAAAAAAAAAAAAAAGAATACCCTGGTATCTTTAGTTTTGTTTTCTTAGAAAACAAAACAAAACTGTACGTGTCCATTCCTTCAACAAATATTTGTTGAGCTCTAACTCTGGGTGCTGGATATCCCAAGTAAGAATGTGGACAAGAGTTGCCCACATGCAGCTTGCATTCTAAAGGGTCTGCTATCACTTTTCCTGCACATAGTACTAGATACAGGTTACGTGTGCAGGGGCATCTGGGTAGCTGATGTGAGTCTCTGTCAACAACTCCTGTTCAGCACAGCCGTGTGCCCAAGGCGTGGACGTTCTGGAAAAGAGAAGATTATAGCTACATGCCTGGTGTGCCCTGGGCCATCATTTTTTTTAATCCTCACCCGAGGACATTTGTTTTTGCATTTATCTTCAGATAGAGTGGGAGGCAGAGAGGGAGGAAGAGAGAGAGAGAAACACCGATGTGAGAGAGACACATTGAGTGGCTGCCACCCACACAACCCAAACCAGGGCTGGGGACAAACTGCAACCGAGGTACGTGCCCTTAGCGGGAACTGAACCTGGGTCTCTGATCCATGGGCCGATGCTCTAACTGCTGAGCCAAACTGGCCAGAGCTGGGCCATCTTGTTCTCATGGTCCTGAGGGTATCAGAGATGCTAAGAAAGTAACTGGCCCCTTGGTATAATCCAAGGGTTGAAGATGCTCTCTGAGATGAAGTCTGTGGTCTAGCCTGAGACCATTGTGGTCCACAGGACAAAACATAGAACAACCCAAGAAAGGATGCTCTGCCAGTTCTGAGGCTCGAGTGGAGGCCAGGCAGGCTGTTTGCTCCCACAGTCATCAGATGTTGACCAGGACCCTGAGCTATGTCACGTTAGCTAAAAAGTTTATGGTTCCAACCCTCCCACCTCTCCAGAGCCCAAGTCTAGTACAGACACAGGTAAATCCACACACGACTACAGTACAGTGTTGTATGTTCTTGGGGAGGGAATAGAAAGTGCATAAGGGTGACTGGCCCAGTCTGGGCGTGTTAGGGGAGGCTTCAGAGAGGAAGTAACATTTAAGGTAAGGTCTGGAGGCTAAGTAAGAATTAACCAGGTAAAGTGAAGGCAGAGAAGGACAAGTAGAGAGAGTAGCACCCAAGAAAACTCAGAGATACAAGAGAGGGGGATGCATGGGTGGTCCTGAAAGGGTCTATGGTGGTTAAAAGGGATAATGCCAGGAGAGGTGGACAGAGGCCAGATCATGTAGGACCCAGAAGAGGCCAAGTGGCCAGTGGCCTTCCCTCTATGAAATAATGGTTGAGGACCCGCTGTGTACCAGGTACTGACCTGGGCACTGTGGGTACCGTGATGAATGGGACAGATGCGGTATTGACCTCACAGACCCCCAGGCTGGCGGAGGAATGAGTTCCCAGCAAGATGCTCAAGGCTCAGCTTGGAGCTCTGCCTGTTCTTTTAAAATTGAGATGTAATTCACATACCACAAAATTCACCCTTCTAAAGTGTGCAATTTGTGCTCTCGAGTGTATTCACAAGGTTGTATAACCATTACTAGTATCTAATTCCAGAAAATTTTTATCACCCGCAAAGGAAACCCTGTACCCATTACCAATCTCTCCCATGCCCTACCCCTTAGCTCCTAGCAGCCACCAATCTACTCTCTATCTTTATAGATTTGTCTATTCTGGACATTTCATATCAATGAAATCATACAATATGAGTTTTTGTTTTTTTTAGAGAGAGAGGAAGGGAGAGAGAGATAGAAACATCAGTGAGAGGGAACATCTATTGGCCGCCTCCTGCATGCCCCCCACTGGGGATTTGGCCCACAACCTGGGCACAATGACCTGATTAGGAATCAAACCGGCAACTTCTTGGTGCATGGGTCAATGCTCAACCACTGAGCCAAATCGGCTGGGCAATGTGAGATCTTTTGTGTGTGGTTTCTTTCACTTAGCATAATGTTTTCAAGGTTTATTAATGTTGTAGCGTGTTCTTTGTTCTTTTTTATGGCCAAATAATATTCCACTGTATAAATATAACACATTTGAATTTTTCATTCATTCATTGATGGATATTTGGGTTGTTTCCACTTTGGAGCTGTTATAAATAATGCTGCTGCTAACATTTGTATACAAGTTTTTGTGTGGACGTATGTGTTCATTCTTCTTGGGTGTGTACCTAGGAATGGAATTGCTGGGTCATATAGTCACTCTATATTTACTTTTTGAGGGACCACCAGACTGTTTTCCAAAGCAGCTGCACCATTTTACATTCCCACTAGCAGTGCGTGAGGGTTCCAGTGTCCCCAAATCTTCACCAACACTTGTTTGTGTCTGACCCCTCTTCTTCTCGAATGGGCTCTGGAGAGAGGCACCATGGGGAGGAGCAAGGCCTGGCTCCCCAGCCCAGGCATGTGACTTTGAGGGACGCCAGGGTCTTCCTTGCCCACCCTCCACCATGGTGAGTCATTGCCCGGGACCCTGGTGTGAACTGCTGGTGCTGTGCCAGGCGCTGCAGAAGCCACGTTAGGTTCGACTGAGTCCCCACCCCCACCCCCAGCCCCAGGCGGCTAGGCTTCCCTGGAAGCAGCTATTTCTGGCTATTTCTGCTCCAGGGAGGAGCGGTGGTGGGTGGAAATTTTGAAATTGCTCAGTGGGGTGATTTTGAAGTGCAACGCATTAAGGACTCAGGACAACCTTGACTTGAGAGCAGAACAAAGGGCTGCTTTTTGAGAGTACTGGCCCTTCTGCATTGTTCAAGCAGCAGGCGGGGCCTCCTGCAACCTGGCAGCCCCTGAGGAGTGGGAGGGGCATGGTGGGCCAGTGCTGGTTTGACCAGGCTGCACGTGCTGGACCCCATGAGATGCTGGGCGAAGCAGACCTGGGACCTGAAGAAGGGGAGGAGGTGGGCTCAGTGCGGTCAGGATTTTCCACGGAGGAGGTGCCACCCAGTGGGCCGGCGTGGCAGCTGGAGGCAGGCCGCCAGAGTTCTTGGGATCAGGGCTGGGAGGTAGAAGCAGCAGGAAGCCGGACAGGGAAGTGTTGGAGCTCAGGCTGGAGGTGGTCTCAGAGCTGCCACTCATTTGCTGGGGGACCTCAGGCTAAGTGTTGACCTTGGCATCCTCATCTACAAAGGACTCTGACCAGGTGGTTGCAATGACTGAGCGATGGTTGTCTTAATGGTCGTGCAGTGCTCCTGACCTTTCTTCTAGCCTTTGCCACCTCCCGGCTCTCCTCACTCCGACATCTGCATCTCATCCTGCACTTCCCCTTGCTAACCCGTTCCCTTCCTTCGCTAAAATCCAGCCTTTGGAGGCAGCCAGGTCTGGGTTCAAATCCCAGCTTTGCCATTCCCAGCTACCTGCCGCAAGTCATTCCCGTGTTCAAACCTGAGCCTCAGATCTTCCTAAATTGGGGCAATAATGGCAGGCAGTTTATTAATAATAGCAGGTCAGGAACCCTCATAACTGGATTAGGAGGGCTAACGGTTTGATGGGGGTGAAGCGCTAACACCATGCCCTGCACACAGTTAGTGCTGGGTGGTAGAAAGGACAACCAAGGGCGCGGGGCAGGGGAGGTGAGGACTGGGGTCCTGGGCAGGGAGGAAGTGCCAGGTGCGGGGCCTGGGACTGGGGCTGAAGGACCCCTCCTGTCAGCGGCCAGGTCTGGCTGCATGGACAGCACAGGCTCAGGGAGGGGTGTTTGCTGCTTCATTTATGGACAGAATCTGTTCTCGTTGCCTTTCAGTCCTGAGTCCCACTCCTTGTGGTGCCCGTATCCACAGGTCTGTGCACCTGTCCCCAAGAGGAGAACATGTCCCCACTGTCCCGTGGCCCCAGGAACAAGCAGCCCTGTGGGCCCTGGACCATTCTTCCCTTCATCTCTTCCTTCCTTTGTTCATTTACACAAGGATTATTTCTTTTGTAAAAAACAAACAAACAAAAAAAACAAACAAATTTTTTTAAAATCCTCACCGGAGAATATTTTTCCATTTATCTTCAGACAAAGTGTGAGGGAGGGAGGGAGGGAGGGAGGGAGGGAGAGAGAGAGAGAGAGAGAGAGAGAGAGAGAGAGAGAGAGAAACATCAGTGTGAGAGAGACACATCAAGTGGTTGCCTCCCACATGACTCTGACCAGGGCTGGGGGCCAAACTGCAACCAAGGTACGTGCCCTTGACCAGAATCGAACCCAAGACTCTGGTCCGTGGGCTGATGCTCCAACCACTGCAAAACTAGCCAGGGCTAAATGTTTATTTTTAAAGAAAATTGTAGGTATTTAAGTGTACAACATGATGTTTATATATAGGGATAGGGAAATGATTAGTACAATAAGCTAATCAACATATCCATCACCTCATATATTTACCTTCTTTTGAGATGTTGGTCAGAGGGGACAATGTTGCAGTTATGCAGGACGAATAAGGGTAGAGAGCTAAGATCCAGCATGATGACTATTTAGTTAAGGATAATAATTTATTGAGTCCTGGAGATTTGCTAGGAGAGTCCATTTCAGGTGCTCTTGCTACAATAGATATTTTTTGCCATTTCTGCTATGAGCCAGGCCCCATGGTGGGCAATGGGGACACTAGTCAATGAGACTAACATGTCCATGTCCTCATGGAGCCCAAAAAACTAAATAAATAGCTATATAGTTCTTACACACTAACTAATCACCCTGTCATTACAAATTGTGACAGGCACTGCTGTGAAGCAGAAATGCAGGGTACTGTGGAGGAGAATAACTCAGGCCACTCAATTGAGATTGGAGTGATCAGGGAAGGCCTCTCAGAGGAGGTGGCATTTTGGCTGGAATCTGAAGGATGAAGAGGAGATTGCTGGCTTAAGAATGGGAAGAAAGTGAGTGTGTAAAGGCCTCGGGGAGCTCAGTTTTTGTTTTGTTTTGCTTTCAGAAATGAAAGAAGCCATTGTAACAGAATCAGTGAGTGACTGGGAAGAGAGGTGGGATGATGGGACGAGGTGGGGTGAGGAGAGGCAGGGACTTGCAGAACCTTGGAGGCCACATTGCCGGAAGGGAGCTGGGTGGGAAAGGAAGTGAGATGGGAAGGCAGGAGGGTACCCCATGAACACGTCTGTGCACATCACATGGCCTGGAGGCAGCAGCTGAGCCCCAGGGCACCCTGGCAGGTGTCGATGGCCCAAGGTCCACCTCCAGGGGCAGGTACCTCTGTCTTGCTGTCCCCATTCCCCCAAAGCAGGAGCAGGAACCACACTAGTGGTTGCACCGACCAGCTCGAGGTCAGGCAGTCTGCTCTGTGCGGCAGGGAGGGTCAGGTTGCAAAGAAAACCCGAGCTTGTCAGTGGTGATTTCTCCCAGCCGAGGCAGCCACCATCAGCTTCCTGCCGAGATGCGCCTGTTCGGCCTCCCTCACTGCAGCTGGAGACGGAGGGGAGCAGATGGCCCTGCTTGGCCCAGATTCCAGCCAGATTGCCAGGGAGGTGTGGGCAGAGCAATGCGGTTGGTGCCAGGAGTGGGACTACACAGGAGGAGGGCGGGAACCACCTCTTTGCCATCCCCCGTGGGTCTCGTCTGTATGGGGGTGGGGTGGAGACATCGACTGTGGCCTCACTGTGGTCCTTGAACCGCCAGCTGCTTGGGTTCCCTGGAGAGAGATGGCCTCTGTCTTTTACAAGCACGTTGAGATCTCCTGAGAGATAGAAGATGTCAGTGGCTGTATTCCCAGCTCCCAGCACAGGGCGGGGCCAGGCAGGAGCTCAGTGGTTGTGTTTTATGTTTATTTCTAAGAGAAATGATAGTAGTAGCTCTCAGATGTTGTCTTACTTAATATTTACGGCAGCCCCACAAAGGAGGTGACCCCATTTTCCTGATGAGGACCCTGAGGCACAGAGCGGAGGCATAACGTGCCTGAAGCCACAGCTAAACAAACGTGCGAGAGCAGATGGGTCCCTGACAAATTGATGGCCAAGCCCGGGCCTTGGGGCGTGGGGGACAGGGAGCAGACCCGAGTGTGGACCATGAGAAGTGGTGGGTGAGCCTGGCTGGGGGGCACCGCATGCCCCCTCTTTGTGTTCCCTGAGCCTCAGTCGACCCCTTAGGCCCTACCAAGGCAGCGTCCACCATTGTGTAAGGTGCCCCGGGAGCAAGAGATGAGCCTGGAGAGGGGCCCGCGAGGTGTGGCTGAGCAGGCTGCCACCAACACTCCAGAGGAAGCCATTCACGGGATGACTGCATAATTCCCCTGGAGTTACGCCAGGGGACAGCCCTGTAGGCAGGACCACAGCGTGCAGGACCTGGAAGACCAGGGTCTGCAAACCTGGTCTGTCAAGGGCCAGAGAGAAAATATTCTAGGCTGTGTGGGCTGCAGGTCTCCGTAGCTCCTCAACTCTGCTGTTGCGGGGTGAAGGCAGCCACAGGGGGCACGTAGGCGAACGTGTTCCGGTAAAACAGTTTACAGAATCAGGCTGCACGCCAGCCGCGGTGCGTGGAGCATCCTTTGGCGGCCCCAGTGGAGGCCGCAGAAGGTCTCTGAACTTCCTTCTAAGAGCAACATGGAGCCGCAAGAGGGCTTTGAGCAGAGAGTGAGAGGAAGCCAATTTTCATGGAATATGGCCCTGGAAGATCTGGCTGTGCCCTCCCCCAGGGCAGTGTTTCTTCTGTCCTGTTTCTGGATCCCTGAGCCCTTCTGTCTGCAAGAAGAGGCTGGGAACTGAGGGCCTCTCATGCTTAAGAAGGAGAGGTCACTGCTGTCTGTTCTGCGGTCACCCGCCTCCCCACGCCAGCTCTCAGCACGGGTCTGGCCACTCAGCAGGGCCCCAGCAATGCGGGTTCCCATTCCTGGCCTCAGGGGCGCAGGGTAGAGCAACTCTGTGCTCATCAGCCTGGCTTTGAAATCATAGGGTCTGATTTCCTCCACTTGGCCACGTGTGACTGTGAGCTGACCCTCTGTCTCCTCCTCTTCATAAGGGGAATAATTACAGACACGAATCCATGGAAGAGTGGTTCTGCATTGACCTGGGAAGGGCTCAGTGAGAAGACACTGTTGATAGAATAATCATTTTTCTTGCTAAACCCCAGAGGCAGGAGAGCCTGGTCATGCCCTGGGTGGGGAGGTCTTTGCTCCAGGAGCTGTGTTCAGAGCCACGCTCCAAGCTAGAGCAGAAGTAGAACCACTGAGGGGACCTTGGCCCCCGAGTAGTAAGGGCTCCTTAGAGATGAAGTGAGTAGTCCCACCTCTTGGACTGAAAATAACTGCCTGACGTTGGAGTAATTACATGTCTTGGGCTCCCACACAGCATGGAGAACACCCCAATAATTGCTGTATACACAGGCTGCTTTTGGCAGCTGAACCTTAATTTCTGCCTTAACGGTCTCCTGGATGGGAAGCCTGGTCCATCCCCTACCCCCATGGGACATGAAGCTTTGCTTCATGTGAATAGAATCTCCCTGGACAGGGACACAATGACCACTTCTACTCTCCAAAGGCCATCGCCAGGCCCGGAACATCCTCCCTGGCCCATGAACAGGCTGGGTCTGGTGATCAGTGGCTTTACCATAGTCTCCTCTCATGACCCTCAGGCTGGGACCAGCTACCAGGTCATCCACAACTCTGCAGGAGAGACCCACGGGCCATGCTGCTGATTCCAGACACAAGCCATCTGGGGTCAGCACCGGAAGGTGGCCTGCTTGGCTCAGAGATGGAGAGGCTGTGTGCTTGGACAGAGCTAGGGGGCTGCTGATTCGGTCAGGGTCCTGGAAGGGTTGTGGAGGATTTACTGTGTGCCAGGCCTCAGGGAAAGAGCAGTAAATGCTGTCACTGTCCTGCCCTCTTGGGGCTTAGTGCCCTATGGCAGACAGACCCAAAGCCCGTAATTACCCAAATAGTTATGTGATTGTAGTTGTGATAAGGCTATACGTGAAATGCATAGGGGTGGTGGGTGTATATAACTGGGGGGATGCCCTCGTCTTGGAGTTTGAGTTGAGACCCAGAGGATGAGTGAGGTAGTGAGGTAGATGTGCGTGTGTGTGCATGTGTGTGTGTGCATGTGTGTGTGTGCATGCGCGTGTGTGTGCATGCACATGCACATGCTAAAAATGGAAGCATGGATGGCAGATGGGTGGATGAATGGAGGATGATTGAGTTCTTCCAGGCAGAGGGAACAGGCTCTGCAAAAGCTCAGAGGCCAGAGGAAGCGTGGTGACCCTAGCTGACAAAAGACCATTGTGGAATGTGTTTAGGGTTTGAGAAGAGACTGGAGAGGTGGGTAGGTAGGTGCCAGTCTTACAGACCAGGGTGTGAGTGGTGCCCACTGGGACTGTGCAGGGTGGATGGAACATGCAGGCAGGGATAAACCCCATGCAAGGGTTTTGACTGTTCCTAGAGCAGTGGGAAGCCATAGAAGGACTTTAGCAGTTGGTGATGGGACCAATGTCCATTTATAGTGCCCCAAGGCAGTACAAACAAACAAGACCCTTTGTGTCAGGACCTGGGGAGAGTGCGTCTGCCTGGGCCCCCTGCATGCCTGCACACCCAGTGTGACGGGACGCTCACTCCTGTCCCCTCTGTTGCAGTGCGCTACTTCCTGAAGAACAAGGTCAGCCCTGATTTGTGCAACGAGGATGGACTCACAGCCCTGCACCAGGTAAGGCCGGGCTGGCAGGGGTCCCTGGCTCCCTGCTCCCCACCTGGACAGGTGCCCCATCTCCCTGCTTTTTCCTGCCCAGAAGCCTCAGGGGGGAGGAAGGGAGGGAGGGGGAGCTGCAGCTGCCCCATTTGAAAGGCCCTTGTGTGCTTCGGAGACGTGTGTGCCTGTTACAAACACGCCCACAGAGCCCCTGTGCACGCTCACGCGGTGTACACACAGCCTCTGAGGACAGGGAGCCTTTGTCCACTGCACCCTCCCTTCCTAGCAAAGGGTTTGGCAAGCACAGCAAATCTGTTTGCAGCTCGACTGTTTACGAAGCACGCTTGCTCACACCCACCATGGCATGCCCCCATCCTGCCGACAAAGGTGACTGACAGGGGTGATGCGACCTGTAAGGTGGCTTGGTCATGAGCTATCACCATGAACCATATGTTGTCACAACAAACGACCTTTCTAGGGAAGTGTGTTGGGTCCAGCCCCCTGGCTGGGGAAGGGCTGCTGGCTGTCACCTCCCGCCTGGATGCTGCCTCAGCCTCCTAACAGGTCCCCAGCGTCTAGCTGCCCTGCCGTGATTCATTCCCCACGCTCAGGCCATAGGGACGCTCAAGCCCAGCATCTACTGGCGTTACTCCAAGCGCTGTGGTGTCTTCCTGTAAGGCCCCCGAGCGGCCTGGCCCCCTGAGCTCCAGCCGTACAGCTGTTTGGTTCTTTGCACACACTCTGCTGATCCCTGCCACCCTTTCCCTCATGCGCTGGTTATCCCCAAGGGTTATGCTCTTATACACATGTCCTTTTCTCCTGGGCACCCCTTTGGCTGGTCGTTTTAGCCATTACTGTGATCGTTTGGTTTGGTCCCTGCACCCAGACTCCGAGCCGCACCAGGGTAGAGCCCAGGTCTCTTGCTCATTGGTGGACCCCAGCGCCTCCCCAGGCTGGCATGCAGTAGGTGCTCCATCTGTGCACGCCAGTATAATGTCACACGGAGCCTTCCTGTGCCGTGGCCCAGCTTTGAGCAGGTGGGAGGCCAGGCTGCCGGAGCCGGGTTGGTGAGAGTTTCTCCATCTCCCTGCGAGGGCAGGAAGAGGTGAACAGACACCAGCCGCTGCCCTGCCCGTAAGCCCCAGGGCAAGTCCCACCCTCAGCCTTCAGCCCCGTGACTTCCTGTGTGTCCTCCACGCTTCTCCTCCTGCCCCTTCAGGGGCCTCACTTTCCTCATCTGTGAAAGACGAATAACCAGTAACGCATCCCACTGGGTTGCTATGAGGATTAAATGAATTCACACAGAAACCCTGCGAACACCACTTGATACTGGATAAATAGTAGCAATCGTTACTATTAAAATCTGTCACCTGTTCGTTTTAAGGGCAACTTCACTCATGTGAAGTGTGGGCCGATTCTCACAACAGCCCTCTGAACTCTTACCCCCATTTTACAGCTCGGGGAACTGAGGCTCAGGCCCAGCACTGTGTAACAGAACTTCCTGTGACGATGGAATGTTCTGCGCGTCTGCAGTGTCTAGTGTGGTGTCCAGTGGCTGTCGAGTCCTCAAAATGTTCTGAGGAGGAAACCAGGCCAGGCATGGCCGAGGGCTAGCAAGGCGCATGGCCCTGGTAACTCCTTTTATTGATGAGGGGGCGTGTTTTTATCACTGCCGTTGCTGGGGCTGTGGTCATTGCTGTCTTTATTGTCACTGTTGCTCCAGTGCCACAAGGAGCACATGAAGCGCTTCCTGTGCCTGCCCAGCAGCGGGCATTTGCACAGGCAGCCTGCCTGGCTTGACCAGGAAACCCGGCCGTGGAGGATGTATGGAGGGGAGCGGCAGGGAGAGGTGATGACGCCTCAGCCAGGGCAGTGGGGGTGGGGCAGCAAGGAAGAGATGGGATCCACACCCTGAGATAGCTTGGACGTGGAAAGGGAGGGGGCAGAGTGGTCGTCCAGCTGCCAGGTGCCATGTCCCACCTTGGGGAATGCAGGAGGGGAGGCCTGCCCACTCCAGCATGCACCCCACCCCCTTGCACCTCTCTGCCCAGTCCCCACCTCAGCCCTTGCTCAGCCCAGGCCTCCCAGGTGCAGGCTGCTCCAGACTCTGGGTATCCCTGTCACAAGACTGCAATTCTGGGTGCAGTTCTCTCTCCCCCTTCAACCTGAGGCTCCCTCCCCCCAAACTCATGTTTTCTGAAGCCCCCAAGTGTAAGATCTCTGGCCCTCCTATCTCCTGACTACAGGGGCTGGGCTGCTTTCCTTGCTAGGCACTGGGGCTCCTCTGACTCTTCTCTGGGTGACAACCTGGGGCGCCTCGCCTTTCCTCTCCGCCTCACTCTGGCGCCTCTGGCGCCCTCTGCGGGCCGCGCCACGCCACTGCATGCTTCTCCCCACCACCCGAGGCAGCGCCCTGCCTCACTGGGTCACCGCTGTGGGGACACAGCCAACCCCAGACTGGTGAGTGCAAGAAGAGAACCTGGGCCTCTTGCACTATCTGTGCAAGCGACTGTCCTTCCCCACATGTTCTGGTGCTGAGCCCTGGTTCCACTGGGGTAGGGGTGGGGGCTGTGGTGCTGCCCCGTCCCCGTCCCCATCCCCATCCCCACACACACCAGGGGCATGGCTGCCACCAGTGCCCCTCTCCATCTGCTGGCATCCAGTTACTGCTCCCCATGCCTACTGTCACTCCTGTAGGCCAGGCCACCATCATCTCTTATCTGGGCGATGTCAGTATAGCTCCCAACCATCCCTCTTCTTCTCCAAGAAGCTGCACTTGCAATCTGTTCTCCACATGCAACCAGAGGAGGGATTTAAAATAAAGTCTGGTTGTGCTGTACCTCCAGATATAACTGCACTATGTCTCCCACTGCACTGAAGGCCAAGCCCTGGCTGGATGGGCAGCACCGAGCACTGTGCCCCGCCGACTCTCCTCCTGCAGCCTGTCTTCCTGCCCTGTCCTCTCCTCTCCCCGCCCATCGCCCTGGCTTGAGGCCTCTCTGTCCCCTTGGAATCTTTCACTCTCTGTCCCTGGAGTCAGCGGCTCCAGTGACTGTTGGAGCCCTGAGTCTATCTGGGGGGCTGCAGGCTCCCGACCTTCTCTCTCTGTGAGGCTGACCCCCGTGTGGACAGGCAGGAGCACAAACGTGGCTGCCTCCTTGCAAGGACTGTCTCAAGACTCCCCCTCCCCACCCCACACAGCCTTCACACAGAACTAGGTTCTTCAGGGGGAGGTTTGGTCACTTGGGGCTTCCCCAAGAACTGAGCTCCTGAGTCAGAAATTCCTAAGTCAGAGGTTTCAAACTTTGATTGATCTAGGGCCACACCTTGGAGGCCACTGGTAGGTAGGGGAACCCCTCTAGTTCCCAGCTTTCTCCCTCCCCAGAATCGACCGAGCAGCCCTGCCTGAATCTATTGGTTATCTAAGTTAGCGTTCTCCATCCAATTTTGTTTGAAGAAAGCCTTCTGGAATTAAAAGAAAAAGGTTTTAAGTCCTCCTTCAAAACTTTGTCTCATTTCACCAACACTTTCAAAGCTTTTTATAGCTGACTTCATAGAAATATTATCTTTATACTTTTATCCTGTATATTATTAACTTATAAGGAAACAGGCTCAGAGAAGTTAAGTGGCTTGCCCAAGGTCACACAGCATATAAATACTGGAACTGGATTCAATCTCAGGCTTCAGTGTCCTTGTGGCCTCTCGAGGGGAACTTGGTGTGTCCCCCCTGGGGCCCGGGGCCTTGCCTGGAGCTGACCCTGCCTGTGTCCCCCTCACAGTGTTGCATCGACAACTTTGAAGAGATTGTCAAGCTGCTCCTTTCCCACGGTGCCAACGTGAACGCCAAGGACAACGAGCTGTGGACACCCCTGCATGCCGCGGCCACGTGTGGCCACATCAACCTGGTGAAAATCCTCGTTCAGTAGTACGTACCCTTCTCTTCCTCAAGAAGAGCCTCCCTTCTGCCTTTGGTTTTTTTTACATTTCTCTTTTTTCATCTCTTTCTTTTTTCTCTCTCCACCCCTTTCTCCTTCTCCTCACATCCTGCCTTTATCTCTGCTTCTTTTTCTTTGTTTCCACCTCTCTCCTCCTCCTCCCTCAATTCCCCTTTTTTCTCTTCATCTCTGTGTGCCTTTATCTTTTTTATTTTTTTATTTTAAAGAGAGAGAAAGGAAAAGAGAGAGAAACATTGATGAGAGAGAACATCGATTGACCGCCTCCTGCATGCCCCCTGCTGGGGATTTGGCCCACAACCTGGGCATGTGCCCTGACCAGGAATTAAACTGGTGACCTCTTGGTGCATGGGTCGATGCTCAACTACTGAGCTACACCCACCTGGCAGGTATTTTTTTCTCTAGATCTCTGTCTCTCTTTCACTCCTAGTCTCGCTCTGTCTTTTCCACTCTGTCTCTCTTCATTATCTCTCTCTCCTTACGTTCTCTTCCCCTTCCCCAAGTTTTCTTGCAGTAAAAATACACATGATATAAAATGAATCTTCTTAACCATTTTTAAGTGTACGGTTTAGTGGTAGTAAGTACACTTACATTCTTGTGCAACCATCACCATCCATTTCTGGAACCCGTCTTCCCTAACTGAAACTCCACCCCCATGAACAACAACTCTCCATCTCCCTTCCCCTCTCCCTGGGAGCCACCATTCTACTTTCTGTCCCCATGATTCTGACTACTCTCGGTACCTCGTCCAGTGGAATTATGTCGTATTTGTCTTTCTGTGACTGGTCTTATTTCACTTAGCATAATGTCCTCAAGGTTCATTGGGTTGTAGCATATATCAGGATTTCTTTTCTTCTTAAGGCTGAATAATAATTCATTGTATATGTATATACCACATTTTGCTTATCCATTCATCTTCCCATGGACACTTTGGTGGCTTCTGTGTTTGTAGCTGTTGTGAATCATGCTGCTGTGAACATGTCTCAAGACCCTGCTTTCAGTTCTTTGGGGTCTACACCCAGAAGTGGGATGGCTGGATCGTAGGTACTTTTTTTCACAGTAGCTGTGCCATTTTACATTCCCACGAACAGTGCACATAAGTTCCAGTGTCTTCACATCCTCCCCAACACTTACTTTCTGGTTGTTGTTTGTTTTGTTTTTATCATAGCCATCCTAATGGGTGTGAGGTGGTCTCTTATTGCAGTTTTTTTTTTTATCTTCACCCAAGGACACTTTTGCATTCATCTTCAGATAGAGTGGGAGGGAGAGAGGGAGGGAGAGAGAGAAACATCGATGTGTGAGAGACACATTGACTGGTTGCCACCCACATGACCCCAACTGGGGCCAGGGACAAATTGCAACTGAGGTACGTGCCCTTAGTGGGAATGGAACCCGGGACTCTCTGGTCCACGGGCTGACGCTCTAACTGCTGAGCCAAACTGGCCAGGGCTCTTATTGTAGTTTGATTTGCATTTCCCTAATGATTAATGATTTTGAGCATCTTTTCATGTGCTTATTGGCCATTTGTATATCTTTAGAGAAACATTTATTCAAGTCCTTTGCCGATTTTTTAATTGTGTTGTTTGCTTGATGCTATTGAATTTTATTTCTCTATATATTCTGGATATTAATCCCTAATGACTTGCAAATATTTTCTCCCATTCTGTGGGTTGTCCTTTTACTCTGTTGATAGTGTCTTTGGGTGCACCAAATTTTAAAATTTTCATGGAGCCCCTTTGTCTATATTTTTCTTTCGTCGCCTGTGCCTTTAGTGTTATAGCTGAGAAATCATCACCAAATCCAATGTCATAAAGCTTTTGCCCCATGTTCCTAAGAGTTTTAGTATTTTAGGTCTTGCATTAAGATCTTCCTCCATTTTTGAGTTAATTTCTTTTATTGTGTTAGGTAAGGGTTCAACTTCATTCTTTAGCACCATATCCAGTTTTTTTCCAGTAACATTTACTGAAGAGACTTTCCTTGCCCAAGGCCTTGGGGAATGGCCTTGGCGTCCTTGACAAAAACCCTTCATCATGTATGTGAGGGCTCTCTATTCCTTCTGAGCTCTGTCTTCTATTCCTTTGGTCCGTAGGCCTATATGTCAGTGCCATGCTGTTCTGATTACTGCAGCTTTGCATTAAGTTTTGAAATCAGAAAGTGTCAATTCTCCATATTTGTTCTTCTTTATTAAGGTTGTTTTGGCTATTGGGATCTTTGAGAGTCCACGTATATTTTAGGATGTCTTTTTCTGTTTCTGCAATATATATATATATTATTTATTGGGATTTTGATGGAAATTGCATGGAATCTGTAGAGTGCTTTGGATAGTATTAACGTCTTAACAATATTAAGTCTTCACTTCATGACATTTATTTATGTCTTCTTAAATCACTTTCAGCATTGCTTTGTAGTTTTTACTGTACACGTCTTTCACTCCATTGATGAAGCTTAATTCCTAAGTACTTTGTTGTAAATGAAATTATTTTTTTAACTTTCTTTGCAGGTTATTCATTGTTAATATATAGAAATGCAACTTGTGTTTGTATTGACTTTGTATCCTGCCACTTTGCTGAATTCATTTATTAGTCCTAACTTGTTGTGTGTGAAATCTTTAGGGCTTTCAAATAATTTTACTTCTGTTCCAATTCAGATGCCTTTTATTTCTTTTGTTCCTCTTATTTATTGTTTGTGCCTGATTTATCTGGCTTGAACTTTCAGTGTTGTGTTGAAAAGAGTGGTGAAAGCAGACATCCTTGCCTTGTTTCTGATCTTAGAGGAAAAGCTTCCAGTCTCTCTCCATTAAGTTTGATGTTTGCTGGGAGTTTTTTATATATGGCTTTTATTATGTTGAGGTAGTTTTCTCTTATTCCTGGTTTGTTGAATGTTTTTTTTTTTATCATGAAAGGATGTTGAATTTCTGTGTCAATTGAAATAATCATGTGGTTTTTATCCCCTCTTATTCTGTAATGTAGTGTATCATATCAATCAATTTTTGTATATTGAACCATCCTTGAATTACAAGAATAAATCCCATTTAGTCATGGTGTATAATCCTTTTAATATTCTGTTGAATTTGGTTTGCTAGTATTTTGTTGAGAAATTTCACATGTGTTCATAGGGTTATTGATCTGTGGTTTTCTTTTCTTGTAGTGTCTTTCTCTGGCTTTGGTATCAGGATATTATTTTCTTTCTTAAAATATCTTTTTCTCTGTCTCCAAGAATGCATGAGTCTATATTCTTTTCCTCCACTCATTTTATGTGTTGTTTCCCTTTTTGTTTTTCTTGCTATCCAAAAAACAAGCATACTTCCTTGGCTCCGCCCCCCTCCCCAATCCTGTTGCTTCGGGGGCTTTGGACAGCAGTGTCTTTCCCATGAATAAGGCCACATCTCTCTCTACTGCTCTGCTGCTCTTTTATCTCCCTGAAATTCTTTCTAGTCTGCAGAAGTTCTATAATCACACACAAAAAGGCAACATTTAATTTCAAGTGCATTCAATTGAATTCATCAATAATTGGTGGGCACTTGAGCTGGATCAGGCCTTGTGCGCCCAGATGCAAAAGTTTTAAGGAAGCAGACAGGAAATCAAGTGATTTCAGTACCAGAGCCAAGATGAGTGAGACCAGTGGGTTGGAGCCCCAGGAGGCCAATGCGAGCACCTGAGTGCAGGGAGTCGGGACGAGTGGCTCAGCAGGCGACCTTATGCAGAGGTCAGGGCAGAGCAGCAGGGGCCCACTGAGTGACTCCTAGGGGGATGACGATGACGCACTGCTGCCCTGGCTCAGGGAGGAGGATTCGCTTGCCCAAGTGCACACGGGAGTTCAGAGAGGTCACAGTGGAGGCTTGCGAGGCCAAAGGACTGGCTAGTGGCCTATGCCCGCACCTCTGATGAGAACCCGGGAGTGGCTAGGTCTGACTGGAGCATGAACTGGCCACAGCCCGATCAGTGATGGTGCAAGAAGAAAGGGAGTGGTGGCTGCCCGGTACAGTGGGTCCCCAATGCTGATGTGTGCCAGAGCCAAGTGGAGATGGATTTAGAATACATAACCCGAGCCTCACCCCCAGAAACTCTGTTTCAGGAGGTCTGGATGGAGCCCAGGTAATTATTTTAGTAGTCCAGGTAATTCTGCCAAAGGACATCTCAGGACCATGCTTGGGAACTAGTGGCCCAAAAGACAGAGCCTGCCAGGGAGCCCGAGGCTCTGTCCTGTCAGCCTTTTGGGCAGGGACTTTGAGGAGGGGGAGGGGGTAGCCAAGGATGTTTCTGCATGTGGGCAAAAATCTAAATAAAACACAGAGAAGTGAAAAATGCTGGCCCGTCAGAGACCCAGATTTGAGTCTTGACCCTCCCACATCCTGGCTGTGTGACCTTGGACAAGTGACTAAACCTGTCTGAGTCTCTGTTTCCCTTTGAGAACAATAAATACCAGGCCGAGAGGACTGTTATGAGGATTAAATACGAGGATGTGTATACAGGGCTTAGATCAAGCCTGACTCTAAGCAAATGCTTAGTAAGTGGTGCTGCTGTGGTTAATGTTATTTATTATTGTCACCAGGGAGGACTCTGACATCTGTCCTCCAGTGCCTGCCTACTGGCTCAGAGCAGGCAGCTGGGGAAGGTCTGTTGGGACAGCTCTGCTAGGATTTTGGCCTCTTTGCATCTGGGTTCCCAGGATCCTGAAGTTACTGTCCTTGCTGGGGTACACTTTGGTGAGGCTGTGCGTGCTGTGTGCACAGTGGGTATTGGGTGAGAGGCCAGAGGGCAGAGGCAACAAGACCAGTCCTAGCAATACCTACCTGGCCCTCACCCCAGGCCTTTCTCTGCAGTGGGGCTGACTTGCTTGCTGTCAACTCTGATGGGAACATGCCGTATGATCTCTGTGAGGATGAACCCACCCTGGATGTCATCGAGACGTGCATGGCCTACCAGGGTAAGAGCGCAGCAGACGCCATCAAGTGAGCTCAGGGCAGTGTTGCGTTGAGCATCTGTCTCTGAAATCGATGCAGGTGAACACATTAATTAGCAAGCTACATACCTGCCTGCCTCATGCTCAGCGCTCAGGAGATGGGGTGGGCCCCCGTTATTATTATTGTCATGTGATTAACAAGTTGAGGACACATGCTGTGCAGAAGGGAGGTATTGTTCTCTGTGTCACCCACACACACATGCGGGTGGCCTCAGCTGCACTTGTCTCCTCTTCGTCAGCTGTGACAACTCGATAAACATTCACAATAAAGATATATTCCCACTTGGGAAAATAATAAAAAAGTCAGGAACATTTGCAGGTGCCTGCCAGGCACCACACTGGGCTGCCAGAGGCCGGCATAAACAAGATGTGGGCTGTTCTCAGTCACAAATGAGCTTCAGAATGGAAACAAATGTAGCAATCAGAGGGACCTGCCTGGCTCCCCGCATGCAGACTCTGAAGCTCCTCTTCAGAAAGAAGTATCAAATCCAGACCATCACTGCAGTCCAGGGTCCTGCCCCAGGCCCTGCCCTGTTTCTTCCCAGCAATAACGCCGATTTGTGTGCTCATTCCCTGGCACCCAGATTTTAACTGTTCATCTTCTGCAGATGCTCTGAACCGTTTTTGTGCCAATCTTGTGAATCTATGGACCCCTTCTCAGAATAATATTTTAAATATGGTTATGAAAATCACAGGATTATAAAGGAAACCAACTATATTAAAATAAAGCTACCAAAATATGTTTAAATGCAGCTACAAAGGTGATTAATTCCTGAAACAATCAGATAATAAGATATGAAAATACATACAGTTTCTGTTGGTGAGAATGTCACAGGCATTGCTAATTCTACTGTGGGTTTTGCCTAGTTCTGGTGGAAGGAAATGCTCTAGTTCATTGAAAGGTTAATAAAAATAAACTTTTTTTTCTTCTTTCCAGTTTACAGACCTGCCCTTAATTCTACCCAAGAATGTTTGGCTTAATGGACCTTTTTATAGAGCATGTCACTCTGTCATTACATACTGTTCGTAGCTGCCAGTAACACTTAAACATTTTAGCAAGAGGTTCAGGCTTTAATTTTTTTTCTTTATTGATTTTTAGAGATAGAGGAAGGGAGAGGGAAAGAGAGATAGAAGCATCGATGAGAGAGAACATCGACTGGCCGCCTCCTGCATGCCCCCCACTGGGGATTAGGCCCACAACCTGGGCATGTGCCTTGACTGGGAATCGAACCAGTAACCTCTTGGTGAATGGGTTGACGTTCAACCACTGAACCACATCAGCAGGGCAAGATTCAGCCTTTAAAATGTCTTTCTGGGTCCCTCCACTTCAGTTTATTCAACTGTCCATTTGAAGGTTATACAAGAGTGGGCAAAAGTAGGTTTCTAGTTGTGAGTACATGCAACAGTTTCTTCTTGTATTATATAATTATTGTATTACTTGCATACAAATAACTGTAAACCTACTTTTGCCCACCCCAGTATATTCATTAATTCAGTCATTCCCGTAACAAAAATTCATTGAGCCTTGTGCTACAAACACAACTGTGCACAAGATGAAGGAAACTAACAGACCCTGATCAGATAGGGTGGTCAGGGGAGGGCACCTGGGGTCGGGGTGGGGTGATATGTGCCGGACCTAGAGTGTAAGACAGAGCCAGCCGTTTGGTCAGCTTGAGGTGGGTACGTGGATGGTAGGGATTTCCAGGTAGAAGAACAGCATCGTAACAGCAACTGATGTCATCACAGTGCCTGTGGGGTGCCAGGCTAGAGTGGCCTTTGTTCTGTGGGCCAGCGCATGGAACATAATGATCTGTGGGCGTGTCTGTCTACCCCTTTGACTGGCAGACCCTGGGGAGCAGAAGCCCTGTCCTCCCTAGCTGCCTCCCCTCCCCTCCCTGTTGCGGCCTAAGCCTGGGGTGCTGACCAAATCCTCCCTGCCCCCCGCAGGCATCACTCAAGAGAAAATCAACGAGATGCGGGCAGCTCCGGAGCAGCAGATGATCTCGGACATCCACTGTATGATCGCCGCGGGCCAGGACCTTGACTGGATCGATGCCCAGGGTGCCACGCTGGTGAGGACACGGGCCGGGACCAAGACCAGCTAGAGCTGAAGTGGGCCAGCACCTGGTGGAGGCCACACCTCTCCAGCTGGGGCTCTGTTTCCTCCCAGCCAGGCTTCTGCTGGCTTCCTGGCTCTCACCTCTATCTCCCGCCTTGCCTGGCAGCTGGTTTCTCTTTGCCTCTTCCCCTTCTCCATCCTTTTTCCATTCCCATGGTGCACTTTGTGATCACCGAGGGCTCTCTAAGAATGGTAATCACTTCCTGAGTGTTCATCACGTGCTGAGGATTTCCTGGGAGACTGAAATGGGGCTACTAAGGTCTGCAAGGTGGCATCCATCGTCGGAGGCCTTGAACGGGGCTGGGAATGTACTGTTACTATGGCTACATAACAAACTACCCCAAAACTCAGCATCTTAAAACAGCAAGAAGTATTTATTATCTCACATTGTTTCTGTGGGTCAGGGAATTGGGAACAGTTTGACTGGGCGGCTCCAGCTTGGGGTCTTTTATGAGATGGCAGTGAAGAGGTCAGCCAGGGCTGCTGTCGTCTAAAGACTTAACTGGGGCTGCAAGACCTGCTTCCACGGTGGCTGGCAAGTCCTTGGGACTTCTCTTGAGGGCCACTTGGGTGTCCTCACAACTTGATGGCTGCCTTCTGTAGTGTGATTGATCCAAGAAAGCATATGGTAGAAACAGCAGCACCTTTTATTTATTTAACATTTGTCTATTATTATTTTTTCTTTATTGATCTTTAGAGAGAGAGGAAGGGAGAGGGAGAGAAAGAAACATTGATGAAAGGGAACATTGAGTGGCCACCTCCTGCATGCCCCTCCCTGGGGATTTGGCCCACAACCTGGGCATGTGCCCTGACCAGGAATCGCACCAGCGACCTCTTGGTGCATGATCAACGCTCAGCCACTGAGTCACACCAGCTGGGCACAATACCTTTTATGGCCTAGCCTCAGAAATCACACACTGCCCCCTCACAATATCCTATTTGTTAGAAGCTAGTCACTCAATTTGGTCCACGTGGTCCTCACTCAGGGAAGAGGAATTAAGCTCCATCCTTATTTTTTTTATCCTCACCTGAGGACATTTTTCGATATTTTGTTCAGATAGAGTGGGAGGGAGAGAGAGAGAGAAACATCAATGTGAAAGAAACACATCGAGTGGTTGCCACCCACACGACCCAACCAGGGCTGGGGACAAACTGCAACTGAGGTACGTGCTCTTAGCGGGAACCGAACCCGGGTCTCTCTGGACCGCAGGCCGACGCTCTAACCACTGAGCCAAACCGGCCAGGGCAAGCTCCATCCTTTAAAGAGAGATGCATCAAAGAATTTGTAGACAGCCCTGGCCGGTTTGGCTCAGCGGTTGGAGCATCGGCCTACGGACCAGAGAGTTCGGGTTCGGTTCCTGCTAGGGTCATGTACCAAAAAAAAAAAAAGAATTTGTAGACATAGTTTAAAACTGCCATATTGGACCCCGGGACCTCTTCCACAGGGATCAGTGTATAGTAGGGTCTCAGTAAACACTGTTGCCTTGACCACAGGAGCTCTGTGACCAACCCCAGGGGAGAAGAGCTCACCTCTCTGCCTTTTCTTCAAGGTCCATATTGCAGATGTAATCATTCTCTGCAATGTGGCTGATATTTCCACCTCATTCTGCTCCACTCTCCTGGGACTCGGGTCAGGGAGAGGGCTAGCCCATCTCCACATGTGGGACCGACCTCCCTTAGGGAATGCTCACTTCTTTCCTCTGCTTCAGCTGCATATAGCTGGAGCCAATGGATACCTGCGAGCAGCGGAGCTCCTCCTGGACCACGGAGTGCACGTGGATGTGAAGGACTGGGATGGCTGGGAGCCCCTGCATGCGGCTGCCTTCTGGGGACAGGTAGTTCTCACCCCAGCGCTGTGGGAAAGGCCAGCGCAGGATCAACCTGCTGTCCTTTGGTATAGTAGTTTGTTCAAAAGAACGCAAGACCCACGTGAGGTGTTGAATGCAGCTAGTATATGGGCTACGAGAACACCTAGGGAGTTTGCAAAAACATTTGACAAGTTGTATTCTAACAGGATGATGATTAAATTTGCCAAATTAGAAAATCCCAGGGTTTCTGCTTTGAGTGTTTCTCCATTTGTTTCCCAGATACAAAACCCTGGTGGCGGTTTTGGCAGTCCCTCCACAGACACCTGGCAGCCCTAGAGTTACAGCTGACCCCCTTTTCTTCTGTCCCTTGGTCCAGGCATACTGGGGGTGGTGTCAGTCCATTGCATCCCAGGATTCCTGGCCCCCGGGTTCAAAGCCTTCCCTGGGAATCAACGTTCTTTGGGCCAACCATTCTTTGGGTCACATCCCAAGAGGCCTTGGACGTTCTTTCTGCCTCCTAGGCTCTCTGAGCCTGGGCAGTGGGAACATGGGCTTCTCCCTGTGTTTCAGATGCAAATGGCAGAGCTGTTGGTGTCCCATGGGGCCAGCCTCAGTGCTAGGACATCCATGGATGAAATGCCAATAGGTAAGTCCAGCACAACACCTGGTACACACATAGGCTTTCATCAATTTTTTGAAGGGCAGAGGGATAAATGGATGAATATATGGTTTGATAGATGCCGGATTGGTGTGTAGAAGAATAAATGAATGAATTAATTAATTAATAGATGATAAATTAATAGATAAATAGATGGATAGATAAATATATGGATAAGTGGATGGATTATGGATGGAGTATGAAATATGGATGGATGGATGGATGAATGGATGGATGGATATGAGGATGGGTGGGTAGAGGACTAACCTATAGGTGGATGACTGGGTCACTGAAAAGGTAGATAGATGAATGAAAGAATTAGGTGGGTTGAGTATATAAGATTTTAGCATCTTGACCTGGCCAGTTTGGTTCAGCGGTTGAGCGTCGGCCATATGGACCAGAGAGTCCTGGGTTTGGTTCCCGCTAGGGGCATGTACCACACACACACACACACACACAAAATATATATATATATATTTTAGTATCTTTGTATAACTTCTTGCTTGGGCTACATGGTACCTGCTTGTTTCTTTCTATTTTTTGTTGTTAATTTTCACCCAAGGATATTTTTTCCATTGATTTTTAGAGAGTGGAAGGGAGGGAGGGAGTGGAGAGAGAGAAACATCAATGTGACAGAAACACATCGATTAGTTGCCTCCCGCATGTGCTCTGACGGGGGGCCAAGGATCAAACCTGCAACCTAGGTACGTGCCCTTGACTGGGAATCAAACCCACAACTCTCTGGTGTGTGGGCTGATGCTCTAACCACTGAGCAGCACCAAACAGGGCAGTACCTGCTTGTTTCTATTGATACTTCTTGTGTCGGGGGAGAGTTGATAAGTCCTACTAGAAAGTATCAAAGGTGCATGACTCCTTCAGTCATAGCTGGGAACCTCAGGAGTTGTGACCATGTATGGAACCTGGGTTTTCCGTTCTTATTCTTCTCGAAGGACTGGGCTGTAACCCAGGACATAAGGGTGACATTGTTTTCTCCTCTCCCTGCATGCCCCAAAGGGTGCTGGGAGTTTTCAGTCAGTGGGAGGACAGCTCCCCTGATCTGGAGGGCTCTCGGGGACCACCAGCTGCCTCCCCCAAGAGACTCCTCTGCCCTTTCAGACCTGTGTGAGGAAGAGGAGTTCAAGGTCCTGCTGCTGGAGCTGAAGCACAAGCACGATGTGATCATGAAGTCCCAGCTGAGGCACAAGTCGTCCTTGAGCCGGAGAACATCCAGCACAGGCAGCCGTGGGTGAGTCAGGGGCCGGGCAGCCAGGGGTCCCCATGCGTGCTCCTGCCCGTGGTGCCCGGATGCAGCCTCCAGCACCCCATCTGTCCCTGCAGGAAGGTGGTACGTCGAGCCAGCCTGTCGGACAGGACCAACCTGTACAGGAAGGAGTATGAGGGCGAGGCCATCCTCTGGCAGCAGCGGAGTGCGTCTGAGGATCAGCGGACCTCAGCCTACAACGGGGACATCAGGGAGACCAGGACAGACCAGGAGAATAAGGACCCGGTGAGTGGCCCAGTGGCAGCCGTAGGCGGAGGACAGGGCCCCAGCCTGGTCTGGCCTCTTCACCTGAGAGCCTTCAGAGGGAGGTTAGCTGGGGAGGGCCCTTAAACCAGCTGAATCAAGTCTGGTGGTGGTGGCTACTGTGGTTCATGAGGCCAGAGCCGGGGGCCTTGGCACTCAGCAGGTTCTCATCATCGACGGGGAGGGAGTGAGCACCGTGCCTGCTCGTGCTCTGGCAGATCTGATCCCGGGCTTCCCAGAAAAGGGTTTCAGTAGGGCGGCCACCCCGGCAGTTAAGGACACTAAAACCCCCAGGGGATGTGCTAGTGGTGTCCTAGGCTGCTGTAACAAACTCTGCCTCAGTCGTCACATGGCCGTCTTCCTCGTGTGTGTGTCTGTCTCCGTTTTCTCTTATTAGAAAGACACCAGTCATTGAATTTGGGGCCCACCCTAACCCATTACGACCCCCATCTTAATCTCATTCTATCTGCAAAGATCCTACTTTCAAATAAGGTCACATTCAGAGATACGGGGTGGACAGTGTCACTCTCAGATTTGGGGGGACACTATTCAACTGAGCGCCGAAGAACTCAGGTCCATGCCTGGCTGTGTCTGCTGAGTGGGGCGGAAGTGTGGGGCCAGAGCAGAACTGCTGGAGACCAGAGGCCCACGGGACCCGCAGTGGTCTGCCCCCTTTGGTTCCACCACCACACAGTGAGCCGCCGAAAGCATTTCTAGGGAGTACTGCTTTGGCGGGATGCAAAGTGATTAGTTGCCCAGCGTGCACACACATCTCAAGGGGACCCTGCTTCCCTGGTGAGCAGGGAGGTCACATGTGGGCCTGTCTCAGCAGCAGGACTGGTGGTGCCTATGGAAGGGAATCCCCATCAGAGTAGCTGGCTGGGATGACGACAACTGGGAGGCTTTGTCCCATCTAGTCCCCAAGCTTGGGGACAGGGAGAAAAGAGTTGTAGGCAGAAATCAAATCACATTTTAGATGCCTCCAGCTCTGCTCTATTTTTTATTTATTTAAACATTTTAATATAGTTTTATTGATTTTAGAGAGAGAAAGGGAAAGGGAGAGAGAGATGCTGCCTCCTGCATGCCCCTCACTGGGGATGGAGCTGGCAACCCAGGCATGTGCCCTGACAGGGAATCGGACCCTCAGCCAACTGAGCCACACCAGCCAGGGACATGCTTTATTTATTTTTATTTGTGATTTATGCATTTCTTGGAGATCCCTGGAATTCTAAGTCAGCACATGGAGACTGCCTTCATTCTTAGCTGCAGAATATTCCATAAAAACATGCCATTTGCCTGTCAGTGAGGCTTAGTGGTTGAGCGTCAACCCATGCAAGAGGTCACCAGTTTGATTCCTGGTCAGGGCACATGCCCACATTGTGGGCCCAATCCCCAGTGCGGGGCATGCAGGAGGTGGCCAATCGATGTTCTCTCATTGATGTTTCTCTCTCTCTCTCCCTCCCCCTTCCTCTCTCTCTCAAATTAATAAAGAAAAAAATTTTTTAAAAAACAAAACACGCGCCCTGGCCGGTTTGGCTCAGCGGTTAGAGCATCGGCCTGCGGTCCGGAGAGACCCGGGTTCGGTTCCCGCTAAGGGCATGTACCTCGGTTGCAGTTTGTCCCCGGCCCTGGTTGGTTGTGCGGGTGGCAACCACTCGATGTGTCCCTTCACGTCGATGTTTCTCTCTCTCTCTCTCTCTTCCTCTCTCTCCCTCCCACTCTATCTGTGCAAAAAATGGAAAAAATGGAAAAATGTCCTCGGGTGAGGATAAAAAACAAACAAACAAACAAACAAAAAAACAAAACACGCCATGATTTCTCACCTGTCTAATGAGGGCTTTAAGGCTTTGCTGTCCTGGGGAGTGTATCTGAAACAAAGTCCTGGAAATGAGCTTGCAAAGGATTCATTCATCTTTAGAAACAAATTTTTTCAGCTGCTGTGACCTTGACCTCCAAGGAGACTGGCAGTTTCCATGCCTTCCTATTCCCCATACCCTTGCCAGCACTGAGTAACATCACTTTAAAAACAATTGTCAATGTGATCGGCAAAATTTTTGTTGTTTTAATTTTTGTCATTAATTATTAGTAAGGTTGATTATTTTAATTTTTTCCTGTGTTTTCATGCTGTATTTTGCCCTGAGCTGTATATTAGTGTTTTTTGTCCATTTTTTCTTCTGGGTGGTGGGGCTTTTATAAATGAACTTTTAAGAGCTCTTTATTTATTTGGGAAATTAGTCCTTTTCTGTCATATATGTTGCAAATATCATTCCAGTTTTGTCATGTACCTTTTGACTTTGTTTATGGTGATTTTTGCTAGGTTTTACATTTTTGTTATTGTCACATGTATCAACCTTTTCATTTATAGTTTCTAGGCAGCTCTAGTTGCCCAGGGATTTCCGGGTCAGAGGCCCTCTGGGCAGGAGCCTCTGCTGTTCGGAGTGGCGATATGCTGGGAACACAGAGGAGGGCTTGCAGGCGACCAGAACCCCCGCTGAGGTCGACTCCTGTGACAGGAGTTTACCAGTCACGTAACTGGGGAGTCTGGGCCCAGCTGGGTCCAGGGGCTGAATGCAGTCATCAGGACGCATTCTCTCTCTCTCTCCCTCCGTCTTCCTTGGCGTCAGCCTCACTGTCAAGCAGGCCCTTAGACATAGCATCTCCCCAGCCCCTAACTTGTGTCATTGTCACCACCCAAATGCCTACACAAACAGAACTTCTCTTCCCAGTCGTTCTAGCAAAAGGCCCAGGGTTGCGTTTCACCAAACCAGTTTCAGTCAAGAACCCATCCCTGAGCCAGTTCCTGTGGTGTATGTGTGGGCTGTCCAGGCCTGGGGTCTGGGGCCAGCCCTTGGGGCAAGGATGGGGGTTGGTCAGCCCTACTAGAACACATTGACTGGTGAGTTCCCCGAAGCAAAATGGAGGTCCTGTTACCCAGGCAGGGAAACTGGATGGGGTCAGGTCCAGACAATCAGGCCCTCAGCGGAGGTGCGCATGGGGAGCGGGTTCAGATCCTCCAGCCAGCTGGTGATGTTGTCCTTTCACTCTCAGAACCCCCGGCTGGAGAAGCCCGTGCTGCTCTCTGAGTTTTCTACCAAGATCCCACGGGGTGAAATGGACATGCCTGTTGAGAACGGGCTCCGGGCTCCGGTCAGCGCCTACCAGTATGCACTGTCCAATGGGGATGTCTGGAAAGTGCACGAGGTGCCCGACTACACCATGGTCTACGGCAACCCCGCAGTGGCTGACGCCACCCCGCCCTGGAGTGGCTACAAGGAACAGAGCCCCCAGACGCTTCTGGAGCTGAAGCGACATCGGGCTGCAGCCAAGCTGCTCAGCCACCCCTTCCTGAGCACCCACCTGGGCAGCGGCATGGCCAGGACGGGCGAGAGCAGCAGTGAAGGCAAGGCCCCCTTGATCGGAGGCAGAACTTCACCCTACAGCAGCAATGGGACCTCGGTGTATTACACGGTCACCAGCGGAGATCCCCCCCTCTTGAAGTTCAAGGCCCCCATTGAGGAGATGGAAGAGAAGGTCCATGGCTGCTGCCGCATCTCCTAGTCTCCATGTGACAGAGGAGGGAGATGCTCTGGGGAGGGGGGTCCCTGGGTTCCAGGCCAGCAGTCCTGTCCAGGGAGGCTTCAGAGGGCAACTGGGGGGGAGATGAGCTCTGCTTTCCAGGGGAATGCTGACCCCACCTCTCAGCCAGCTGCCCCCGGCATCACCCCTTCCCACGGTCTGCTTCCTGCTGCATTGTCTGCCATCAGAATCAAGGCCCCTCGCGGCTTCCTGACTCACCCTGCTGTCTGATTTTGGGAGGGAGGGCTGGACTCCAGTTCTATTGTTGGTAAAGGCTTCTCTGGACCAGAACTCACATCACACACACACACACACACACACACACACACACACACACACAGTATGAATGACAATTGGGCTCATGGGAAGCAGGTGGGACAGAGAATTTGTGCTCCATTACGGAGAGGACTGAGGTTAAGACTCAAGAGTTTTGTCACCACTGCCAATGTGCTTTAGCAGGAGAGGGGGCCTGCTAAGCTGAGACCCATAGTCCTGCCCAGAGTCCTGTCTGGGTCTGGGCCACCATCCATATCTGACTGGAGCAGGAAGTCCTCTCTGTGTTCAGAGGAAGCCATGAACCCACATGAGTAGATGGAATGGACACAGGCCTGCTCCCCACAGCCATGCCCATGCCAAGGGCCAGCTGTGACCCCCCAGGGGCCAAGGTAGCAAACCAGGCTATTCCATTCCTGGAATGATCCAAATCACATTTTGTTCGTGGGTAGAAGCATCAAAAAGTGGAGGGGGGAACAGAGTCAGTATTTCCAAAAGTGCATTTGCTAAAAAGATTATCTAAGGCTGTGAAATCCAGGCGGGAGGGAACTGGGTTTGACTGCTGTCATGGAGAATGTCATGATCACTAGGTTTTACTGACTTGTGCTGGGAAAATGAACTTCAGGGAGCAGCTTCAGCTGGAAGGGCTTCTCCAAGGAGAGGGGTTAATTCATGCTGGTAATTTCTCAGCCAGCCCTCCTCAGACTGAGCCATCAGAGGGAGGGGCTGCTGGGGCCCCCCACTCCCAGAGTGAATGGTCAGGGCCCCAGGCCCTGCTTTACCTTTTCTGGAATGCTCAGTGAGACAAGTTGCCGGTTGGCCCTTGTGAGTTCCTGCCTGGCCCAGGGGCTCCCAGACGGCTCCTGCCGGAATGGTGACACCCCAGAGCTGCAGATGCAAGGAGCCCATGGCCAACACCCTGACCTGCATTCAGTAGAGCAGTGGTGGGGCTGGAGTTGGGTCTCACCCCAGCTCTACAACTTCATAGCCCCAGCCTCCCTGGGGAGGTGGACACGGGCCTGCTCCCCACAGCCTCGCCCATGCCTGGGCCAGCTGTGTGACCACCCATCAATTCTCCCGAGGGGCAGGTGCCCACCCCCTCTCCACTGCATTCTCTCACGAGCCCATGCGTTGGGCACTGTCCACTGGCTCAGCTAAAACCTATTGGTGTAACTAATGAGTAGGCTTGTTCCCTGCTCTGTGCGCCTTTTATTTGTCCTAAAACTACCTCCTTAGAGCTCTGCAGGTGCCCCCTAGATCCAGATTCTGTAATATGGGGGACAAATCTGGGTTCCCTTTAACCCTCTTCTTTCTGAGCCTATGAAAAATTCTCCCAGGGGGCACCTGGGCCAGGGGGCTGTGGCTGGAGAAGTTCCCCTTGTACCAACCACAGCCTTAGTAACGGGTCTGCTGTTTGTCAGTCCTAGCCCCCACTGTGGCCCCCACAGCCATCCATAGCCTAGAGAGGGAGCTGGCTTCGGCCTGCCTGATGCTTTACCAGGAGTAGGTGACTCTTGGATGCAGGGAGGGTCACAGCACCAGGCCACCCCCACCCCAACTCCAGGACAATTCCAGTCTAGGGTGGAGGGGCAGGTCAGGAAACTGCAGACAAGTGTGTGTGAGGCCTCCTATGTCCCTGGAGTCTAAGGTGGGCTCTCCGTCATCTCAGCCTATGGCTGGAGCAGGGCAGGGATGATCTACAACACACATACCTTTGGCTTTAAAACAGTGTTCAGATTAGACTAACACTGGAATTTCTCTTGAGCCAACTTAAGCTGCAAACTGGGGAGTACCGAGGGAAGCCACACCCCTCAGGAGAGAGCTGTGCAGGTTGGGTCTGTTTGCTCAGGGCCTGGAGACTGAAGGCGTTTCCTGTCCACTCTAAGCTCTCTGGCCATTCCCTCCTCCCCCCTTGCTTCCTTCCTCCTGGGCCCTTCCTCTCCATCCAGAAGGCTGGGAATCCCGCCGATTCCCCAACAGCAGCCAACTGAAGACTCTTGAGCACAAGCTCATCTTTTCAGTCAGGGATAAACCATTCCCTGTTGGGGCTTCAAGTACCTGGGGTACTTTTCCTGTAGGTCTCTTGGGTGCTGGAGGACACGCTGGGGCCAAGGTCATCCATTTATCCACTCGTGTAGTTTATTGAGTAGTTGTGACATACCAGGCACTATGTTAGGTTCTGGGGATAAAGAAGAAACAAGATTGAGGAGACTGCTCTTTATGGTTTTCATCTCTTGAGGGCCATGGATGTCAGCAGCAGCCCATTCAGTTCATCTGAGATAAAGTGACTGCATCCTGGTCCAGCATCCCTTTGCTCTTCTGCTCCTAGACTCCCTAGAATATGAATCTCTTTAGCCAGGAGATAGCTGTCGACCAACCCTAGATGACATTTGCCATTAAATGCAGAAGCTGGATCTTGGGTTCCAGGCAGATACCATCCCAAGCCTATTTGGAGCTCTCAGGGTTCCTAGCTGCCTTCCGGCCAGCATCTTTGAGGCACTATATAATAGCAGTTTAGGTCAGTATGCGGAAGAATAAGGAGTCTGCAGTTTGCTGCCAAATGCATCTCAGGTTTGTAAACTCATTGTCTCTTGCTCATGTCTGCTATTATGTAGACATCCTGCCCCACCAATGGATAATGGGAGGACAAAGAGCTTCTCCTTTAACACGAATCTGCCTCTCTTCCGAGCAGGTATGGATCAAAGAGCTGGGACAATGCTGGCAAGGTTGACCAGATGCCCAGCTCCTGCTGCGACTTAGGTCTGGTGGCAGTTCCTGGCAGATTGAAGGAAGTTACTTCCAAAGCAGGTGCCACATGGCTCACTGTGAGCCCTGGCCCTTGCTCCCATCCTATGCCCCAGACCATTGAAAATTGATGGCTATCACCAGATAGTGAGTTTCTGGCCAATAACTCAGGGAAGCTGAATGAACCCTAGATCCAAGTCTACTAAAGACTTCAGGATGTAACTGATGAAACTGCTCTGCACTGTTTGATCAATTTAAGTGGATGTAAACAAGGGTATGTCCCCTGTCCTATCCCACCACAGTTTGCTGGCTTTGTAGTAACATAAGACTGTTTGGGTTATTGGTGTCAGATACCTTTTGATCTTGAGCTCTCTCTTCCACCTGCTTTCCCAGAGCAGGATCCTGGGGCACTTCCCAGAAGGCGCTCCTTATAGATGCTCAGAAGGACTATATTTAACTCTTGCTATTTTAGCCCAGGGGACAGCTTCCCCTCCCCCAGGGCACATAAGAGCAAAGGGTCATGTGGTCAGTGGATAACTCCACAGAAGTGATCCCTTTTCCACAAGCTATAGCCCTGTACTTGATAGGAGTCTCCTGCTGGCCATTTGGCCAGAAACCTGCTTCCCATGGGCATGCAAGTGCCATAGCGCGGGGCCTGGCTCTGCGCACCCAGGAAAAGTCTGCAGACCCCCAGCCCTCCGCAATAATTCACCAGACCAGAAGCCACTGATGTACAGAGAACACAAGAAAAATGTATTTTATGTGAAAAAAGTTAAAACTCTGTATACTGTATCAACAGCTTTGTGTAAAAATGGCAATCAAGAGAGTCTAATATATTTAAAACTTTTTTAAAAAAAAAAAATCCTTGCAGATCTTTGATATTGTATTGAAGTAACTTTCAGGTAACTCCTCGCCATGGGGCAGTGGTGGGCCTCGTGCCCAAGACCATGGCCCCAGCACATCCCAAAGGGGCATGCCCCTGGAGTGGCTTCCAGCTGCCAAGGCCTGTGATGGAATTCGCTGTTGAGTTTTTAATTAAGATTATTAAATTCCTTTTAATAACACCTGTTAGTGTGGCTGTGGTCATTGCCATGAGCGCTCTTGAACTGTGTTGAGTTGAATTCACAAAGAGGTGACGCCTGGGATAGAAGATGGGGAATCCCCCCTGCCACCACACAGAAGACTCTCCCAGGAGGCCCCTTAAGCAGAGGGAGCTCTGAGGTCTCAGATATGGAGCGGGTGTCTCTCTAGACTGGGAGATGATGAAACCCAGTGGATTCAAGAAAAGATGAATGATTGAGAATGACCTGCACTCTGTCAGTTTCCTTTGGAATTAGCATGGAGTCCTACAATAGGTCACCCTTTCAAAGGTCTGTCTGATGACATATGTATATGTAACAAGGCTGCTCCTCTGTTCTGTTCTGGGACTGAAGTGCACTGACCTGTTTTATCCTCTTGCCCCCATCCCACACCAATCCTTTTCCTCATTTAGCTTATAGTGAGGAGGTAAAATGCTATATACTACTTCACTTTATTACAACACAGCAGCTGAGACCCTGGTTATTCTGGCTTTTCCCTCAGGCAAGAGAGGCGTTGACAAGTTATGTGGTCACACAGCCCCAGACCATGGACCTTGTCTTTGTCATTCTCAGACATTTGTTGGTATCTCAGAAGAAGATGGAAAGAGTGCTTTCTTGGACCCTTCTGGACAATGGATGCCAGAGCAGGGACACAGGAAAGGCTGCACCCTTGGGCTTGAAAAGCTTCACAAACAGGGTGGGGATGGGGAGAGGATGGGAAGAACAGTGGCAGCTTTGCAGCCTGGGGCATCCATCCATTTAAATAGTTTATTGGTTTCTAAATAATAATGGTAACCTCTTACATTTAGGAAGCACTTTACAGTTGTACATTTGGTCTCTCATTTACACACAGAAAGTGAGGCCTGAAAATTGACTCTTGGATTTAACACTGGAGCTCATGATGACCTTGATAAGAGGTTTTGGTAGAACAAAGGAGGCGTAAGCTTGATTGGACAGGGTTTAAGAGAGAATGGGAGGAGAACAAGACAGCAAGTATACACAACTCACTTGAGGTTTTATGCTATCAAAGTGAGCAGAGAAATGGGGAGGAAGAAATGTAGGATTAAGAGAGGGTTGTTTTAAGATGAAAAACATTTCAGCATGTTTGGATGCTGATAGGAATGAACTAGTAAAGAGGGGAAATGGCCCTGGCCAGTTTGGCTCAGCGGTTGGAGTGTCAGCCTGCGGTCCAGAGAGACCGGGGTTCGGTTCTCGCTAAGGGCACGTACCTCGGTTGCAGTTTGTCCCTGGCCCTGGTTGGGTCATGCGGGTGGCAACCACTCAATGTGTCCCTTTCACATCAATGTTTCTCCCCCTCTCTCTCCCTCCCACTCTATCTGAACAAAAAATGGAAAAAAATGTCCTCGGGTGAGGATTAAAAAAAAAAAAAAGAAGGGAAATGAAAAAAGAAGGGAAATGGATGACCTGGGAGAGAGGAGACAATTGCTGGAGAGATAGATATAGGTTAGTAGAGGGGCTAGCAGCTAGGGCCCAAACGGAAATGTCAGTTGATCAATAGTAACAGAAGGCCCAGTATGTAGGAAGAGATGAGGATGGGTAGTTAGATGTGGTGAGAGCAGGTGGAAGTTCTCTCTGATTGCTTCTATTTTCTCAGTGAAATAGGAAGCAAATGAAGAATAAGAAAGAGGAAAAGATAGAATGAAGGAGGGAAAAGTAGGCTAGCAGGCACTTGAGATCATAAATTTAAGGCACAACCAGCCAGCCTGGTTGCGTTTTCTTTTCCCCAGTACTGTACGGCTGCTCAGGTGCAGGTGGAAAGTAAGTGGAGAGTGGGTTGGAGTTTTGCCAGGCAAAACCCCATGAAGTGAGAGAAGAGGAAGCGACCTGAGTGGGTATTATGATGGACCGTTATTTTGGAAGGAATGAACGAATGATTAAATGCAGGAGATAAAGGCGACATGGTTGGTCACGCCAAGCTCTGAGCACCCAGGTGCAGTGCGGTCCCGGGAGCTGGCGCCAGCCTCTCCTCCACGTGCCTAGGTTTGACAGCTCCGGGCCTTGTAGGGCGGGCCGGCAGGGGGCGCGCTACGACGGCAGGGGCTGGGCTCTCGGGCTTCAGTTCGGGCTCCGCTGCCTGCGTGCGCCGCCGGACCGTGGGGCCAATCAGGCCCGTCCCCTCTTTAGCGGACTGGGAAGAGTTCGGTGCCCGCAGGACCCGAGCAGTACGTCGGGGCAGGACAGAATCACGAGAGAGGAGCAAACGGATTTTCAAAGAAACACTGAAAAACCAACCGTTTTTGTGTTGTTTTTGTCTAAAACCTTATTTTAACATTTTAATACTACTTTGTAGAAGCTATTTAAACTGGAGAAATTCGGTTTAAAAAACAAAAACAAAAAAAACCCCACCAGAATCATCAATATTAAATTCTATGAAGCAACCCCAGAACGAAAGCCAGGGCGGGACCGCAGCCAGCCGCCAATGAGGAGACGCGGGGCGGGGCCTGGCCTGGGGCAGCCAATGCACGTCAAGGGGCGGGCCGTAGCGGTATACCCTGCATCCGAACTCATGCCGTTAGGAGAGAATAGCCAATGGGAGAGCCAGGGCGGGGCGGCGCGGCCAATGGCGCGGGCCGGTTTGATTCAAAGGGCCTATAAAAGTGGCCCGCATGTCCGCATTCTCCCCGAGCCTGGTCGGGTCGGAGCGCCGCTATGGCTTTGCTGCGTGAGGGACTGGACGAGCTGCCCGCCGCCTGCCTGTCGCCGTGTGGGCCGCCCAACCCCGCCGAGCTGTACAGCGAAGCGCAGCGCCTGGCGCTGGAGGAGCTGCTGGCGGGCGGCCCCGACGCCTTCGCGGCTTTCCTGCGACGCGAGCGCCTAGGTAGCTTTCTGAACCCCGACGAGGTGCGAGCCATTCTGCGCTCGGCCGAGCGGCCCCGCGAGGAGGGCGCGGCGGCGGCGGAGGTCGAGGACTCCTTCGGCTCGTCGCACGACTGCTCGTCCGGCACGTACTTCCCTGAGCAGTCGGACCTGGAGCCGCCGCTGCTGGAGCTCGGCTGGCCGACCTTCTACCAGGGCGCCTACCGCGGCGCCACGCGCGTCGAGGCGCACTTCCAGCCCCGCGGCGCGGGCGCGGGCGCCGGCGGCCCCTATGGCTGCAAGGACGCGCTGCGCCAGCAGCTCCGCTCCGCGCGAGAGGTGAGTGGCCGAGACCGGCCCCTCGGGACGCCTCGGTCCTCGATCGGACGGGAGACTCTCTTCAAGGATGGGAAACAGGCCTCTTGGGAGCACCGGGCCGGTGGCCCCGGGGCCCCGACTCGCCCCACCCTGCGTATCACCCCTCGCATTCCTGATCTCCCAGCCTCTCCTCCTGGTAGGGGAGTGGGAGGAGTCTCCGTCGCCAAAAAATGGGAATTGTGCCGGAGTTCCAACTCCTAACATTGACATCCCCTGGAAAAGAGGACCAGAAATACTTCCAGTTTCAAATTTTAGGTAAACCAAACCAGATTGCCAGTTTTCCTGGCTGTCAGCCAACACTAGATCCCACTTGCAGGGCCTTCTTAAGAGCTACTTTACTTAAGTATCTCATTACCTAGGGAAAGTTCCTGAAAGATTGTCCCCAGAGACAACTCTGGAGCATTAGGAATCTGTTACTGCTGGGCACCTCCACGTGTCTTTTGTAGTAAAAAGCAAACACGTAAAAGGGTGGTAGTACATGCACAATGTGGAGGGAAAGTTGCTCCTGTGAGTTGGTGGGGCAGGGGGTTGCTTTTCCATAGGCTGGGCGATGCCCTAGTTAGTGGCTTCCTAAAATGCAGACCCTCTGCATTAGGCTGACTCTGCACAGCGGGTGTTGGTGCAGTTGTCTGACTCTGTAACATGGTATTGGGGTGTGGTGAGAGGTCTTGTCTTGCCAGCCAGGATGAGACTGCAGCAGGGTGCTGGGTACCTGGGGGTCAGGGAGGAAGAATGCAGCACACGAGGTAGGTAGAGCAGGTTCCGTATGGAGGTAGACACCTTAGTCCAGAGCCATGGTCAGCTGCCACCTTGCTTGCTGACCAGCAGTGCTCACCTTCCCAGCTGTCTCTGCCATGAACGTGGCAGTAAAGCCCTTGGCCATGGTAAGACTTGCTAGGGGTGATGCTTGAGCATGACTGTGGGTTATGATATCTGTACACCAAGTCTAGTTGAAAGAGCCAAGTCTAGGAACATGCCCCGTCTCCTAGTGTTCCGGAAGCTAGCAGTTCTTTGCCTGATTATGGGGTTGTATCCCATAGGCTCTATGGCATAGGGGATATAATAGGCTAGTGCCTTGCCTTTGGGAGAGTAGATGGGGGCTCCAGTTAGGCCAGTGTCAGCCCTGCAGTGCTTCGGGTATGCTGAGGGTTCTTTTGATGCAGCAGACATTTGTGGATTCAACGAGAGATTAAAAACATGGGAAAAGGCTCTATTGTGGGGTAGGTGTGCATTCCCAAAGCTTACCTCTAGGACGAGAACCTGGGCACTTGGAACTTGAGAAAAGTAATGAATGGGTCTCCCAAAAGAGAGTGATTGCCCTCACCTCATGCTCAGCTCTAATTTTTAGTGGTAGTGAAGGGGCACTGGAGCTAACAGCAGAGGAAAAACTGCCTATAAACTCTTAGGCTAGCTTTAGAAGGGACTTGAGGCTGGCGCTCGCTCAGACTCTGCTTTGTCCTGGGCATTGTGTAATGCTGACATTTCTGGGTACAACCTCCTGTCCTGTTCTGTGCCCTACTCCATCCACACACTCATACTTTTTTTTTCTTTTTCTTTTTGGTATGTGCCCCTAGCGGGAACCGAACCTAGGACTCTCTGGTCTGCAGGCCGACGCTCCAACCGCTGAGCCAAACCGGCCAGGGCCACACTCATACTTTTGAGATTCTGTATTTGGAACCTGGGTGATTTTAACTGATAACAGTGGGACAGTACCTTTAAATTCGATAAGTATTTTCAGCATTTCTACCATATGCCCAATACTTGCTTTTTCAGTGTCTACTGTGTATCAGACACTGTGCCAGGGCTGGGGCCACAGGTGGAGGGCATGATCCTTGCCTGTACTTGAGAGTTGACATTCTGCTGGTGGGAAGCCTGACGAAGTTGCTACAGGTAGTAGGGGAGCACTTTCGACGGGTCTGTTTTTGTGCTAAGCCCTTTTCCTGGATTCTCTTATTTAACACTCCCAGCCCTAGGAGGAAGCCACAATGAGGAAGAGACCAAGCACAGAAGGGTTAAGTAACTTGCTCAAGATCAGGCAGTTAGTGTGAGACAGAGCTGGGCTCAAGCCCAAGTCTGCCTGGCTTCTGAGCCCATGCCTTCAATTCCTGCTCCACGTGGCCTTCCTGCGGTGTGAGGAAGGATTGGTATGTTGGTAGCTTTCAACAGGCTGAAAAATTTTCAGTTTCTTAAGATTTGGACTTTTAATTTCCACATGACATATTCTATTAACAGAAAAATGACAATGACAATACCAAATCTGCCCTTTTCAGGAAGAAGACTGGAGGGATCAGGGTACAGGCACAAAGCAAGGTCACTTGGCAAATGCCAGTGTCTAGTCCTGGCTTTGTAGCCTGAATGAACGGTTCTGGGATGTTTCATCCTCACCCAAGACTCACGCTGCTTTTTGAGCTGTTTAGGCTTCTAGGGCATCTGGCACAGAACAGGTGCTCAGGAGATACTGTGGAGGCCCATCATATGCACCTCTGATCATTCAGCTACATGCATTTGGGTGGGATGGGGAGAGGTGGCAAGGAAGATAGTGGAATAGTTCAGGTGATCAGCCTGCCTTTCCATGCAGCAAGGACTTGTCCCACAGGAAGTGTAACTGGGCCTGTGAATCTGCCAGTTTCTCTGTTGGCTCAGTTTCTATGTGCCTTTCAAAGCATGGGCATTCTGCCATAGTGAGGCGCAGCATTTAAAAAATGCATGATTTGCCCAGCCGGTATGGCTCAGTGATTGAGCTTCAACCCATGCACCAAGGGGTCGCTGGTTCGATTCCTGATCAGGACACATGCCCAGGTTGTGGGCCAAACCCTCAGTGGGATGCGTGCAGGAGGTGGCCAATCGATGTTCTCTCTCATCTATGCTTCTATCTCTTTCTTCCTCTTTAATCTCTCTCTAAAATCAATAAAGAAAAAAAAATTTTTTTTAAAAATGGATGATTTTCCCGGCTGGTGTGGCTCAGTGGATTGAGCGTCTTCCATGGACTGAGAGGTCCCGGTTCGGTTCCCTGTCAAGGCACATGCCTGGGTTCATTGGCGGGCTCATTCCTAGTGCGAGGCATGCAGGAGGCGGCCAATTGATGTTTCTCTCTCACCCTCAATGTTTCTAGTTCTCTTTCCCTTTCCTCTCTCTCTAAAAAATTAGTAAAAACATTAAAAAAAAATAAAAAGAAAATGCATGATTTATGTACAGCATGGCTTCTGCATACAAACTGACTACTGCCTTGGTGCTCCATCATGCTTCACCAGAGCTGGAGGAGATGTGGACTGCTTTGGACTCTTGGAGAGCCCAGGTGCTTGCTTCCTAAGGAGTTTTTAGAGTAATTTTGAACTATATAGGATTTTCCCCTTGTACACCTACTCCAGAATCTGTACTGTTGTATTTTTTATAAAGTATTTTTATGGATTTTTAGAGAGAGAGGAAGGGGGAGAGAAACATCTATGAGAGAGAAACATTGATTGTCTGCCTCCTGCACGGCCCCTACTGGGGATTGAGCCTGAAGCCCGGGCAGGTGTCCTGACTGGGAATCGGAACCAGCAACCGTTTGGTGCACAGGACGACGCCCAACCAACTGAGCCACACCGGCCAGGGCCCTGTTGTATTTGTTGATGAATCATTAGGGTTTTGTGTTTTTTTGGCCTCTGTTGCCATGTGAATCAGTGTTTCCTCTGGTCTGGCCCCCACAAGTCAGTTGGGAGTGGAGACCTAGCTGGAAGTGTGGCGGCATGCCCTCCCTGGGCCCTGTGCTTCTGCTCTGGCTGCGGGGCGGACCCGCTCTCTGCATGGGAGGGAGTCCATGGGTAAAGCTCATTGCACCTGGAGGCTCCTCACTCCTCAGAGCCATCGCTCTTACCAGCTGCCTGTTCCCTGTGTGCTTTTGTTTCGAAGTCACTTTTGCTGTGACCTCACCCTTGGGCATCCTTTTGATAACCTGAGCATTAGTAGAAGCTGTCATTGTGTTGACCTAGAGTCCTGCCGGGATGAGTGGCAGCTGAGGAACCTGTCGAGAGCCCTGGTGTGCATGAGGACAGATCTGAGTTAAGGCTCTCCTGATGTTGCTCAACTCTCCTCTGAGTTACAATAGAACCTGTGCGGCATGATCAGTTTCTGTTCTGATGCTCCTGTCAACCCAGGGCAGGCTTTCTCAACTGCACCACTATTGACACTTTGGGCCAGATAGTTCTTTGTCCCAAGGGGCTATCCAGTGCATTCTAGGGTGCTAAGCAGCATTTCTTTTTTTCAGTTGTGGTAAAATATATATATAACAACTGACCACTTTTCAAAGTGTACATTAAGTACATTGACACTGCTGTGCAACCGACACCACCACCAATCTCCAGAACTTTTTCTCCTTCCCAAATAGAAACTCTTACCCTATCGAATCCCCTATTCGTCCTTCTCCCAGCCCCTGACAACCATTTCATTTCTTTACTTTTTCACCCGTCAGACAGAGAAGCTGTGGGATTCTTTTGTGATTCCTTTATGGATATAGGGTGAGTTATCTTAGGAAACATACGTAGTGGGTATGCACTGGCTTTCTAAAAATCCTGAAGCACGTGACAGAACCTCTGCACTAGGGCTTGGGGGCAAAAACATGAACACACATGTGCAGGAGGTTATTTGATGTAACACTAATCTCATAGCAAAAGACTGGAAAGCTCAAATGCCCTTCAGGACAGGGTTGGGAGTAAACCGAGCCTTCTACACAATGATGGAGTGCCCGCAGTTCTAAAAAGGAATGAGGATTAACTCTATTTTCTGGTATGAAGTGTCTAGAACTACAGTGACCAATGCGGTCGCCATTAGCCACATGTGGCAACTTAAATGTATATGAATTAAAGTGAAATACGATAAAAAAAAACCAGTTCCTCTATCACACTAGACATATTTCAAGTATTTAATGGCCACTTGTGGCTAGTGGCTGTCATGTTGGACAGAGCAGATGTGGAACATCTGTCACCTCAGAAGATTCTGTTGGACGGCACTAATCTAGAGCAATGTGTATTATATGCTACCTTTTATCTACAAAGGGATATGAACACAGGTACACACGTGTTTATATTAAATAAATGTGTTTATACATTACATACACACACATACTTCTTCTGTTTTTAAAAATATAAATAATAAACCCAAAACTAATTGAAATTACTATCTTAATGGGAAGGGAAAGAAGAGAAAGGAGGGAAGGAACAAGAGTGTAATCCAGGGTGTCTGAATGTTCCTTGTTTTGTAGATTGGATTTTGGAACGAGGCAAATGTTTTCTATAATTATAAAAATAACTCAGAATGCTAGACTTACAAGCCCTTCCCCGAACACCCCTTGATGCCTTTCCTTTGCTTTCTAAAAGCCCAGCCCACCTGTATGCTTCAGGCTGAAACAGTGCAGAGAAAATGCAGCTGTGTGATTGGTCAGTCCCTCTGCAGACCAGTGAGAAGCTGGCTGCCCTCCCCCTGCCTTCCCGCAGAGGCACTGTGCCACTCTGCAGGTGGAGGCTCTACCTGCCCTTCATTCTGACACTTGAATTGCTAATTTCATAATAATAGCATGTGCAATCTAGAGAGAACATGCACAAGCAAATTTAGGCTTTGCTGTGGAAATTTACGGTTTTCTTTTTTTTTAAACCCTGAAGATGATACCACGATAGTTATAAAGATTTTAAAAGAAATCCCAAGGAGAGAGTTTCTGGTCTACTAAAAGATGTAAGAAATTGGGAGAAAATGTATTTTTTTGCTTTTTTAGCGAGAGGAGCTTCAGAAGTGGCAAGAGCCCTAGGGAGTTGAAGGAAATTGACTTTGGGTGTCATGTGGTCAGCACGAGGAATGCAACAGACAGGCTAGGTTGACCACTGGACGGGTTGACACATCTCTGAATGTGCGCAGAACTTTGGCAGCATTCCAAGCATATTGCACACGTGTCCTTGCTTTATGACTATGGGTGGGAAGGGAGGGAAACTGAGGTGCAATAGGAAGGGGTGATTGACACAAACATCTTGCTTCATGCAGAGGAAGAACTGGAATGACTGACTGAGTGAGTGACCCCTTGAGGCCCAGCCCAGCCCATGGAGGGCCCGTGAATCAAACTTCAGAGCTGGAAGGGGCTGTGTTCGGGGACACTGAGCTCAGATAGAATGACTTGCCCAGGAATAGTGGCAGAAGGGGACTAAATATGACTAGATGCCATATGGGGACTTTATGCCAGGAACTGTCGAATGTTTACATGGATTCTCTCGCTGACTGAACCCCGAAATATTATAAGATATAGGCAGTATCATTTGCACATTATAGAAGCTCACAGAACTTAAGTAACTTGCTAGAGGGTACATGGTGCTTGAAAGTGGAAGGACCAGATCCATGTTCCAGGTCTAACTCTACAGCCTGTTCACATAGCATCTTTGTTTCCCACGATGTCCTGATTCAGTCTGTCGGGAATGAGCAGGGCCACCTGCAGAGAAAAGGTGCCTGCTGTCCTGGCAGCTCCATGTTTCCTTAGTGTTCGCCCTGAATTAGTGTGTCATTTGTGATCGTGCTCTGTGGGGGCTCGAGCCCATGTACTTGATGCAGTACTCTGCTGATCCTTTCAAGGTGTAGTTCAGCTCTCAGTCATTTGCAGACTGAACATTATTAGATCTGTTTGGAGTAATATTTAGTTCCACACTTTTCTCACGTAGCTCTGGAGTCTCACAGACCTGAGCTGAAATTCCAGCTCCTGCATTTGCTTAAGTGTGTCACTTGGGACAAGCTACCTAACCTCTCTGAGCTTTAGTTTTCTCATCTGTAAAAGGGGGTAACAATTAATGGGGTTTTGAAATCTCCAGATATCTCTTTAAAGCTTTTGTGCAAGAAGACATGTAGCAAAGACTCCGGTTCTGTGTGAAAAGTAGCATAAACAGGGTTTGTGCCCTTCCCAAAGACCAAGAATACCCGAGATTTCTACTCCATAACTACATGGACCACCGAGTCCCTTGGTATAAATCAGCAAGGGGTAGTTGGTAGGGTGGGGTAAGACTTGGGATTGACACACAGCTGTGGCTGCTCCAGAGGGGGCTGAGGAAACACAGGAACGGTATACGGTAAGGTACCAGGCAGCACTGAGTTTCAGATGAGTGTTGACACTGGAATAGACTCTCAAAAGTCACCACTTACTGAGTTTCTAGCCGTAAGAAAGTGGGCAGGCTCTGTGCAGCACAGGCTAGGACAGGGTAGTGCACACAGTGACCGTGGGCACTTGATGGCTATGGGATGCCCACCTTCCTGATGGGTCTCTCCCTTGTCCATCTCTGCGTTACTCTTCAGGGAGGGAGCAGGGACTGGTTTCTATGCCTCTGCCAAGTCCAGGTTTACTTCTGGGGCCCAGCAGCCTGCAGCAGGAACACCAATACCTAGGAGATGTGTCTGGCCTTGGAAACAGGCACTCGGCTGGCTAGTGAATGAGTCCAGTTCATTGCTTAGCTAACTTCAGAAGCTATTCCTCAGAGATTTGAGAAGCCCCAGGTCTAGTTCTGCTCTGCAGAGCTTGGTTGCATGGGGGCTGGTGGGGCTGAGGAGGGAGAGTGTAGGGCAGCAGGGCTTGGGTCTTGAAGGAAGGAAGGAAGGACTTCTACTGACTGCTTCCACATATAGGGCTGTTCTTCCTGTAGAAGTCTCAAGAGTACTGCTCTAGTAAGGGAGGAGGGGGTGTTGGGTATGGGGAAGTCGGGAAGAAACGCCTCCATCCACCCACTAAATACCCTGTGGGTGCTGGGGACCAGCAGTCAAATCCAACTGTTTTCAGTGAACAGGAAGTGTTGAGGCTTTAAAACAAAGCAGTGAAACCAATAACAAATTAAATGCTCACTACCTAACAAAGTGTTTGTTCGGTTGTTTTATGGAGTTGTGAATCTAGATTCTGTTTGGCAGGTGATGTATATTAATGGCCCTGTTCCTGGATCCCCGCCTCCAGCAGTTCTCCAGCCTTCTCTAACCTGGTCAGCTGGGCTGGCTCCCTTGGTCCCTGTTCTAGTGGCACCTTGGGTGCACATCCGTTGGCCCCATCATGCTGTGTTACCCCGGCTCAGCTCCTGTCTCCCTCATTACACTGGGTTTCTCGAGGACAGTGGTTGACCTTAGGTCCTCAATGGCCAGCACCGTGCCTGGCTTGTGGGAGGCTCACTGAATGTTTGAAGGAACAGTGGGGTATAAGAGAAGCAAGCAGGTTCTGTTCCTCTAGCTTTCTCTTGTGACCTTTACTCTCCTTAACCTGTGCATGTAGAACCCCTCTGAAGGTTTTCCTGCCACCTCAAAATCCGTTTCGAAGCTTCTCTCTCAAGTTTCTTTCTTTTTCTGTGTTTCCTGTTTGTGTAAACCTGACTCTTCCTCTGCGTTTCCCACCCTCCTTGCGCCTGCTTTCCTTCTCCAGCCCATGCAGTCCATTGCTTGGCTCTCCCACGGCCCCTTCCCTCCTCTTTAACCTCATGGCTTCCATCGTTGGAACCTCTAGCACTGATTTTTCTTCTTCCGCTGTTAGTCCTCCTAAGTGCTTGCTGAAGCTAAAAAGTATCTAAGTGCCCACTGTGTTGCGGGCATTTGGGTACATGGACCTGTGTTGGAGGAGGTGGGGCCAGATCTTCAGCCTACCTCTGCCTCTCTTCCAGCATCAGCTTCTTCTATCCGGGCAGGGTCTTCGCATTGAACTCATTACTCTTCTTACACCTCCTCCCCTCCATTGCCTGTGTGATGCTGGTTCCTTGGTTGGCATTCGAGGCCTTCTGTGATCTTGCTCATTCATCTCTCCCAGTCATGTCCTGTTGATCCCTTTCGTGCATACCCCACGTGCCAGCCGAGCTGGTACTTACCCCATTATTTCCTACCTCTTCCTCTGTCGTCACATGGCTTCCTGCCAGAATGTCCTCCCTTCACTTCTCCCCTGTCCAGATCTTGTCCTTATTTGTGATTCAGCGCAAATGCCCTCTCCTCCAGGAATCCTTCTCTGCTCTTCTTGGGTAAACAGTGAGTGCCTGTAGTGTGGCCACCATCGCAGGCAGATGCTTTACTGTCCCCACCCCCCCCATAGCGCCCCCTTATCTGATTGCCTCTAACAGTATGTATCATTTTACTTCCTTGTGTCCCGTGTTCTCTCTTCCAGATAAGTAGGGTCTAGGTCAAATTCTTTTTGTGTTTTTCTTAATCCTCACCCACGGATATTTTTCCTTTATCTTTAGACAAAGTTGGTGGGGTCGGGGAGAGAGAGACACACACATCAGTGTGAGTGAGACACATTGATTGGTTGCCTCCCACACGACCCCGACCAGGGCCAGTGACTGAACTGCAACTGAGGTACGTGCCCTTGACCAGATTGGAACCCTCAACTCTTTAGTCCGCAGGCCAATGCTCTAACCAGCCAGGGCTAGGTCAAATTCTTTATAGCCACCTTTCTGCCTAGTACAAGGATTCAGCCCACTGTAGACGTTGAAGGGGTGCTGGCTGCATAACTGAACAGCAGTTTTAAGCCTAAGCCCTTTCCAGACTCTGTCTCATTTAATCTTCACAATAGCCCTTTGACGTAGACGCTAGTATTAGCCATATCTTCCAGAGGCTCAGAGACATTAAGCAGTTTGCCCAGAGTCACACAACTAATAAACCGTAGAGCTGGGATTTGTGTGCCCAGGCTTTTCTGTCTTTTAACCACTGTTACGTACCTGAATGAATGGGATAGATAACACTCAGAATAGGACATATAAAAGCCCGTCAGAGGATACAGACTTCTGAAGATGCCACCCATTCAGAAAGAACACTTTATTTTTTAAATTACTGTGCCCAGTGGGTTTCGCTGTACCCTTTACCAAGAACAGCTCGAAGCTGGGGTTTCAATCCAGATTGGGGAGGTTACAGGGGCTGGGTGGAAGTGGGGGGGAAATGGGGACATCTGCAATAGTGTCAACAATAAAAATACAGTTAAAAAAAGAAAACAACAAAAGGATTGGAGAGGGGAGGAAAAGGAAGAGTCAGCCAGAGACATAAATTGATCTTCCCAGACTCCTTCATAGCAATGACTTCCCGAGAGTTGGTATTTCAAGGTCCCTCCGGGTAGACAAGACTCTGGGTGTTGGAGAAGGACAGCAAAATTGCCGCTCTGTCTGCACTTCTTTAACCCTCTCCCCCTGCAGTACTTAAGGGGTAACGACTGGAAGGTACTATCTTGAGTCCTCTCGGGCCAGAGATTGAATCAGTCCCCTTCAAATGCCTCTGCTTCTGTAGACGTGACACCTGTAAATACTCTCATGTTCAAAACAGAGTTAACGAGATTATAAAAGACGTTTTGACTGTTGAGGTTGGGAGGAGAGAGAAGCCCTCACAGCCGCAGACTGTAAAAGGCTCTAAGCCTTGGCTTCAGGGGGCAGTTTCTCTCGCTGACACCCCCACTTCTGACTCAGTTTACAGGGACTTGTTTTTTTTTTTTTTTGGTATGTGCCCCTAGCGGGAACTGAACCTGGGACTCTGGTCTGCAGACCAACGCTCCAACTGCTGAGCCAAACCGGCCAGGGCATGCAGGGAGTTAGCTGAGGGCCCCGGTTTGAACCTGCAAAGGGTGTGATCAGAGGCTTTGTGGCTGGAGCAGCCTCTCTTCAGCAAGGAAAGCTGGGAGCCGGTGGATGCCTCCCTGTGCTGAACTGTCTGGAAGGCTCGGACTCTGGACTAGTCAAGTGAATCAATGAGCAGGTACTTAAGGCATCTTTTGTACCTTGCACTTCATGTAACCTTTTTGCAGCTAAGAAAACGGACGTTCGAAACAGCTGTAATTTTCCCAAAGACACTTGGCTGAAGCAGCTCTTAACTGTAGTTTCATGCCAAGAGCGGCCAATGGGTCGGAGGTACGAATGGAGCCCTGTTTTAGGGGAGAAGAAAGGACCGTCAAGCTTCAGGACATAATCCTTAGGCTATATTCCCCTATTCCTGTTCTTGTGGGCTTGTACTGTGGGCAGGTAGATACTAAAGAACTAGAGACCACCTTTCACCGAGGGGAGGCTGATGCTATGGGAGACTTTGGTTGGATCCCGACTAGTGGAGGGAGTAGAGTATGGTGAAGATTTGGTAATAGTGTTAGAGGCTCTGCTTGCCCAGTATGATCATTTTCAAGTCCTGAGTTGGTGGTGGATGGGGTGAGCCTATCTCGATTGTAACGAAAACTCAGAGCTTATGAGCCAAAATCAGACAATAATCAAAATCACAGACTTAGAGAATGCTACACCCAGAAAGGGCCTCAGAGAGAATCTAAGGTTTTATTTACTTCTTTTCCAGACATAGAAAACTAATGTCAGTGTGGAAGCAACAGACCTAAGACAATAGTGTGTTAGCCACAGAGTCTAGACCGCTTGCTGGTCTGAGCCAAGGCTGTAAGACGGGAGGGGGGTGTAGTGAAAGAAGAGAAGTCGAATGGAACAGGTTCATAGGAGGGCAGGGCGGGGGATTCATTCTGTTTCTGAGAAATTTGCCAGTGTGGAGGAGAATGGCTAGGAAGCAGTGGCCCGAGTGTCTCTGGAGATGGAGAGGAGTCCACGGTGAGGGGAAAATTGGTACTGCAGAAGAAGGACGGATATCATAGGATGGGGACCCTTTCCAGCTCTGCGATGGGGTCTAGGTCGGACAGGGAGCTGTGAGGTGGCGGTGCTACGAGCTGACACTTGCTCTTCCTCTGCCTCGCCCTGGCCCTGCAGGTGATCGCCGTGGTGATGGATGTGTTCACAGACATTGACATCTTCAGAGACCTGCAGGAGATATGTCGGAAACGGGGGGTTGCCGTGTACATCCTTCTGGACCAGGCTCAGCTCTCTCAGTTTCTGGATATGTGCATGGATCTGAAAGTTCATCCTGAACAGGAAAAGGTTTGTGTTACACCATTTCTGGTTTCACCACAGTGAAAAATAGGACCTATCTCCGTGGCAGTTGGTAGTGGTATCCCCATTGCAAGAGAGGGAACCTAGGCCACGAGCAAAGTGATTCATCTGCCTGACGTCTCAGAAAAGAAACGAGTGTCAGGATTCATCCCTGGCCTCTCCCTCACGTCATGCTGCCTCCTAACAAGGAGCCTGACTCTTAAGGTCCAGAGGCTGCCTTGGGGGCTGCTGCTTTCGACTGGTGCTGGTAGGCTCCAGTTTTCATCACGGTGCCCACCATTTACGGAGCTCCTGCTCTATCCTTGGCACTATCCTAGGCTCTTGACCGAGGTTTTGCAACTTAGTCTTCACAGAAGTTCTGTCGAATAAGTGGCATTCTGTGTTTCAGAGCAGGAGGTGGGGACACAGAGCCCAGTGTCTACAACCGGATAGTAGCAGGACGGGGGTTTGACTCCCATCTGCCATCGCCGTCACATGGTGCCTCTCATGTCTCATTATTATAAAATTAGACTTTTTCTGTCCTTCGCTCTGAACATGAAAAATAATTTGAGCTTAAATATTTAAATGTAAGGTTGTACAACTTAGCTAGCTTGATCTCTTTAGTGGAACGAGGCAAGAAAAATAGTCATACTTATTATACCATTTAAAAAAAAAAATTAAGCAATAACTGAGCTTCAGAATTTAATTTATCAACTTAGTTCATTACCTGTGAGCACCTACTATGAGCCTGTTCTAGTTATTAGAAATAAAGCAGTCAGAAAAATGAACAAAGAATTTGGGTTACTGCATAGAGGGCATAAAGTTACTCCCTTCTTGTTGTCAAGCAATTTAATTTTGCAAAATTTTAGTTATTTAACTTCTCCCACAGAATTCTTGTTGGTTATTTTCCCTAATGAGGAAACCGAGGATTGGGTTTAATTAGGTAGGTTCCAACTTGTCACTAGTGGTGCTACAAAGCAAATCATGGGGGAGGTAGATTTAGAGCTTAGAGACCCAATGAAACGAACCAGCCATATGACCCGGGTATAGTGTGTGTCTATAGTCAACGGTAAAATGAAAGATGAGACCAGGTGGACCTGAGGAACATGCAAATCAGGCATGGAAAAGCACATTGTCCTGTAGCCAGATGTTCAGTCCGGACTGCTCACATAGAGCCAGGTGAAGAAATTGAAGGTGCCAGTGTTTAATTTCAGGGCACTCTTTCTGTAATTAAGGCGGTGTGTTAGCAGTAGGAAAATCACAGATTAGTTCTAGCCAACACTGGTCAAATGATTGGCTCTGATTCATCTACTCGGCAGAAATCTCGGAGCACTATCTGCTTACTCAGTTGCCCAGTGCTGGCTGGCGTCTTTATGGGTGTCCTTTATGTCTGTAGGAGTTGAAGGGAGGTCTGTACCTCTGGCCTCACCAATTTTCATCATGTCTTAACTCCTTCCTAGGGAAGCACCATCTTCCCTGGCTGCTTCTCTCGCCTGGCTGTGCCTCTGCTGGTGAACGGAGATCCTTCACCCAGTTTCCCCCAATAATTATATCTGTGTAACTTAATAGTGCAATAGCAAAAGCTGGAAATCGACATGGGTATAGTGTGTGTGTCTATAGTTCTGTGCCATTTTATCATGTGTACATATGTATAAGTACCACCACTATGAAGATACAGCGCTATTCTACACCACTGAGATCTCCCTCATGCTACACCCTTACAGTCACGCCCACTGCCCTCTGTGCCCTCCTCCTCCCATCTTTGACCCTGGCAACCACTAACTTGTTCCCCATCTCTACAATTTTGTCATTTAGAGAATGTTGTATAAATGGAATCATGTAGTATACTACCTTTAGAGATAGGCTTTTTCCCCTTGAGATCCGGTCAAATTGTTTTATATATCAATAGTTTCTTTTAATTGCTGAGTAGTGTCATAGTGTGGTTGTACCATAATTTGTTTAACCATTCACCCATTGAAAGACATTAGCATAGTTTCCAGTCTTTTACTATTATGAATAAAGACACTATGAGTATTTGTGTACAGGTTTTTATGTGAGCATAGATTTTCACTTCTTTGGATGATTTAGTCTAGCTATAGTTTTTAATCATTCATTACTTTTCTCTCTCCTGTCTAGTCCTTGCAGATCAAGAGCGTGCCTTCTAGCAAGAAGCATGCCTTATATCTCTTGTCTCAAGGCCTGGCACATAGTAGGGCCTTTCTTTTTTTGCGGAATGAATGAGTCAAACAAAAATCTTAAATGTTTAATTTGAATGTGCAAGATTTTAAAAGATATTTAGCTACCGATCTGTCCCAAAGAATATAGATTGTCTTAGTATTTTGCATACCATTGTATATACATTTATGTGTGTCATTTTACAAAGGTAATTACACATACACATGTAGTGTATAGCACCAGTGTGGTTCCATTGTACCTTTCTGATAAAGACATACTTGTAGGAAATACGACACTGCTGATTAAGCCACATGTGATATGAGTGTTTTCCGCCTCACATCCTGTATTAGAGAAGGCTCGTTCTGTGTTCTCTAGACCCATTATGGTGTGGGGGTGAGGATGGGCTGTTACTTATTGGTGATTCTGTTAAGCAAAAGAGGTAGGAGAAATATGAACTTAGCTTCTTTAAGCCTTTGTTTAGATGTTATTTATTACTAGTGTGTTTCCTTTGATAATTTAATCCCCCATGTTTTGTTTCAAAAATCATTTCTTGGATTCTGCTGTTTAGTATTACCAGAAAGTGAGTCTTCTTTTATTTTTTAATTTATTATTATTATTTTATTTTTAGAGACAGAGGAAGGGAGAGAGAAGGTGAGGGGGGGCATCAGTGAGAGAGATACATCAATCAGTTGACTCCTGTACGTGCCCCAACTGGGGATCGAATCCACAACCTAGGTATATACCCTGACTGGAATCGAACCTGCCACCTTCTGGTGTGTGGGACAATGCTCTAACCAACTGAGCCATACCAGCCAGGGCATGAGTCTTCTTTTACAGCACATGTACACATGAACTGAGGGTCTCAAAAATAAATATAAGAAATGGGCATGTGAGAAGCTAGACTAAATGAGAAGCAACATTACTTGAGTCCCAAGAATTGCCTGGCTAGTCCACCAGGTACATTGTTATGGAATGGTGACTGCGAACCACTCATCGGCCAATAAATGTGTCTGTTTAGGAATTGTAAACTAAGCCCTCTTGTCTTAATCATTTGTTCACTAGATTGTTCATTTCTTTTACCAAACTCTCCCACCAACAGCTGATGACAGTTCGGACTATTACAGGAAATATCTACTATGCTAGGTCAGGAACTAAAATTGTTGGGAAGGTTCATGAAAAGTTCACACTGATTGATGGCATTCGAGTGGCTACAGGCTCCTACAGGTAAGTTTCCCAACCGTCCATGCTTATTAATCTCAAGTTTTTAGGAGGAGTGACTATTGTAAAGGCAAAAGCTTTTTTCCCCCTGTCAACGCCAGGCGTTATGGCCAGGCATTCTGGGATGTGTGCGTCTGTGTGTAAGTAGGTTAATCAAAGCCTCTCCTGTAGGAGGTAGTTAGGGTGGAGGTCACTCCCCACACCCCAACCCTGTGGTCCACAGAACTGAAGTGCATATGTTGAGATTTGCCTGGAGACCCTATGGTGAGCAGATCCTAGATTCAAGTCTCAGCCAGCTCTGCAGAGGATGAATTGGGGGTTAACAATGGCAGGAACAGTCTTAAGTCTTGTTCTTTGGGTACTGTGAACCCCTTGTCCCTGCTCATTGGAGGTAAGGGCAGTCTCAGCCATGCACATCAGTGCAGAGGGTAGAGCTGAAGCTGTCAACTTCCACTTAAATCCTTCACCTTGCTTCAAGCCTTGTAATCTAGTGCTTTAGCCTAGAAAGTACTGATCCACATTCCTGCCCCATCTCTGAAGTCTCACTTTGGCAATGGCATCTTCAGGGAGAGCGCAGGGAAGTTGAGTACAGGGTGGAGGTAATGAGTGGTTAACACTAATCTCCAGAAGTTAAGGATGCAATTTTTTTCCTGCGGCTTCAGTGTTTGGACACCCCTGCATCAGATTGTCTGATGGAGGTGCGGTGGATGAGGTGTGCCAGTAGAGTTTAAAAATGAAAAACTCAGTTTTGAAGAAATGCACATTCCTGAGTGATGGTTATGTGTCGGCCCCGGGGAAGGCAGACATGGGAAGATTTGTGGACGATGAGGTGATATGAGGAAGAAAGTGTTGATACTTTTCTTCTCAAACAGTATCATCAGTGCTGGGAAAAAATTCACACTCTTCCTTGAGATTTCCTTCTTTCTTTCTTTATTTTAGAGAGAGAGGAAGTGAGAGGGAGAGAGATAGAAACATCGATGAGAGAGAACATTGATTGGCTGCCTCCTGCATGCCCCCCACTGGGGACTTGGCCCACAACCTGGGCATGTGCCCTGACCGGGAATCGAACTGGTAACCTCTTGGTGCATGGGTCGACGCTCAACCACTGAGCCACACCAGCCGGACAAGTCTTCCTTTCATAAGAAGTTTTTAGATAACAAGAGGGAACTGGATTTTCATCCAAAGTAGGATTGAGCTATATTAGCCAAACTTAGCTCAACTGGTTTTTGGCTATTGTAAAATAGAAAAATACAAAAACTACCTTCTACAAATGAAAAAACTTCTATTGAGGATGAGGATGATGACAGCTTTCATTTGTTTTTTTTGTTTTTGTTGTTTTTTTTTAGTCCTCACCTGATGACATTTTTTTGATATTTTGTTCAGATAGAGTGGGAGGGAGAGAGAGAGAGAGAGAAACATCGACGTGAAAGGGACACATCGAGTGGTTGCCACCCACACGACCCAACCAGGGCCGGGGACAAACTGCAACCGAGGTACATGCCCTTAGCGGGAACTGAACCTGGGTCTCTCTGGACCGCAGGCCAACGCTCTAACTGCTGAGCCAAACTGGCCAGGGCGTCAGCTTTCATTTGTTGCAGACATTTTCTAACCCTGGTATTGGATAGTTGTCTTGTTTACATGACCTCTTCGAGGGTTTTCAGAGGACTCTTCTCTATCAGTTGGGTGGCTGCAAGTTCAGAAAGCTAACTCACACTGTTGATTGACTCCCATGACGTAGACGCGTAGAAAGGTTTTCAGCTCTTCTCGACCTAGAGGCCATAAATGTATCAGGACACTGTCTCCTGGTTCTGCTTTTCTCTAGTTGGTCTTTATTCCCAGTCAGCTCTCCATTTGAAGGCAAAGAGCCAGGCTTTTTTCTGTGGCCTTTAATAGCTGTTTCCCAGAGACTGAGCCTATTTCTCTCAGCACTGGTATCAATCCTTGAGAGATGACTTGGCTCCAGGTGGGTCACATGTCCACCCTGGATAGCTTCCTCTATCCAGGATAGTCTGGCCAGCCTGGCCATATGCTCACCCCTCTTGTGACTGGAGAAGGTGAAATGAAGGCCTTCTTGGTGGGCATGGGGTCTGTCACCAGAAGGAGGGGGATGCTGGATAGGCAGGGCACGTGGTCTGATCACCACTAAATGTGCTTCAGCAACAGCGTCACCGTCAGGCTCACAGCACTGTCTCCGTGGTGAAAATGGCAGCGCTGGAGGGAGCTCAGAGCAGTGCATGGCCATTTCTTTTTTTTTTATCCTCACCCGAGGACATTTTTCCATTTTTTGTTCAGATAGAGTGGGAGGGAGAGCGAGGAAGAGAGAGAGAGAAACATCGACATGAAAGGGACACATCAAGTGGCCACCACCCGCACAACCAACCAGGGCCTGGGACAAACTGCAACCGAGGGTCGTGCCCTTAGCGGGAACCGAACCCGGGTCTCTCTGGACTGCAGGCCGATGTTCCAACCGCTGAGCCAAACCTGCCAGGGCATGCATGGCCATTTCTTAAGGACAGCCTGGTCCGGGGTCCGCCATGGCTTCTTGGTGTGAAACCACTAGCTGCTCTCTCACTTCGAAAATGAGTGTGCTGGCCAAATAGTTTACAAATCCTTTCTAGTTTTGTTGTTTTTTTTATCCTCACCTGAGGACATTGTTCCATTTTTTTGTTCAGATAGAGTGGGAGGGAGAGAGAGAAAGAGAGAGAGAGAGAGAAACATCGACGTGAAAGGGACACATCGAGTGGTTGCCACCCGCATGACCCAACCAGGGTCGAGGACAAACTGCAACTGAGGTAGGTGCCCTTAGCGGGAACTGAACCTGGATCTCTCTGGACCACAGACCGACACTCTAACCACTGAGCAAAACCATCCAGGGCTTGTTTTTTTGTTTTGTTTTTGGTACATGCCCCTAGAGGTAACTGAACCCGGACTCTCTGGTCCACAGGCTGAGGCTCCGACAGCTGAACCAAACCAGCCAGGGCCTTTCTAGTTTTTGAGAACTCTGAGGCTGAGGATGTGTAGGTTTTAGTGTTTTGGTTAAGCAGTTGGCCTTTGAGGCTGGTTGAATTCATACTACATGATAGACATGCTGTCATCTGAGTTATGACGCCTATGTTGCAGGGAATCTGGGCTTTATTACTCAGACTGACAATAAGAAAACTAAAATTGCTTATTCTTACCAGCTTCTGTTTGTTTGTTTTTAATCCTTAGTTTTACATGGACAGATGGCAAATTAAATAGCAGTAACTTGGTTATTCTGTCTGGCCAAGTGGTCGAACACTTTGATCTGGAGTTCCGAATCCTGTATGCGCAGTCAAAGCCCATCAGCTCCAAACTCCTGTCCAGCTTTCGGATCAGCGGCAAGTTTGACCATCTAGTTGACCGGAAACCACTGTCTAAGGAGCTCACGTTGGGCAATCTGCTGCTGCAGCGGCTGGCCAGGCTCTCAAGCACCCCCAAGAAGGCTGAGCTGGACTGTGGGGCACCCACCAAGGACAGGGCAAAGGCCAGGCGCCACGACTCTGAGACCTCCACCATCAGTGAGAAAGACTACTCTAACAGCCACAAGGATGGACCAGAGGGTGGAAAGGTCACTGATGCTGCCACTCAGACAGAGCCAAGAGAGGAGAAGCCCACGGTGAGCGTGAGTGACTCAGGAACACAAACCAGCACCGCTGTCACTAGTGCTGGGACCCAAACCACAGTTGCCACCAGGGCCACAAGCTCCCAAACCGTGGTTCGGTTCATGTCAGCCACCACCCAGACGGATGTGGATGAGAATGTGCTCTTTCCTCAGGGAACCCAGTCTAAAGAAGGGTCACCGGTATCCAAGATGTCTGTCTCGAGATCTTCTAGTTTGAAGTCGTACTCCTCGCTGTCTTCCCAAGGCTCTGTGGCAAGCTCCATCGGCTCCCAGACTTCCTTCAGAGCCACCAACCTCATCCTTCCTGGACATTCCAAGTACTGGGGCACCCCCCACTTTGATTCATTTAGAAACTTGAATAGAGAGCGGCATTTTCACTTTACTGCCATCAGGTCCCGGCTCCACCACATGCTGGCCATGCTGTCAAGGAGAACCGTTCTTACTGAAAACTATGTTGGCTTTAATTCTGGAAATTTTACCAGAGCACCAGTTAATCTGCTGGCTATTAGAGACATTACACTCTATCCCTCCTATCAGTGACTGCTCAGCGTTCAGAGCCTCCTGCGTTCATCCAGGCTTGCAGTAGATACCATCAGAGCATCCTGCTCTGCAAAATGTCTCCTCTCCCTAATTGTTTTTCTTTCGCCTGACTTTTATTTTTTATTTTACTTTTTGTGTTAGTCCTCACCTGAGGATATTTTCCCACTGATTTTTAGATAAGCGTGGAAGGGAGGGAGGGAGAGAGAGAAACATCGATGTGAGAGAGACACTTAGATTGTTTGCCTCCTACATGACCCTGAACAGGCTGGGGATCGAACCTGCAACCTAGGTATGTGCCCTTGACTGGGAATGGAATTTGTGACCCTTTGGGCCGCAGGCTGACGCTCTAACCACTGAGCAAAATCGGCTGGGGTTCTTTGATCTGACTTTTAGTCACCCCAATTTTCTTTGAATTCTATTATAAACTGCATATTATTTTACATGCTTTTACTTTTATTTTTGTCATGTATAAACCAGCTATTGGTTTTATGGTTTGAACACTATACGTACAGTTTCTTTGCACAATTTTAATATTGATATCTCTTAAAGAGGTGAATTCCAGTAAGAGATGAAATGTTTTGCATTTTTCTAGATTTGTATGTTCTTCTGTTTTAGAGCTTTGAATCACTAGTTTTTATGATCAAAATCTTTAGAATAAACTGTTTCATAATTGTCTCTTCTTTAGGATATCTGTGTTCTTAGGATTAACTAAATATAAACAACTTTTATTTGGTGATTGCTTGAGTATCTTTTTTTTCTTTCAGGCATCTTTAACTCTGGCAATGTGTCACAAGAAATGCAGCTAATAGCCATGCAATTTTTAATATTGTTGTGTGGAGGAAAAGTAGATGATCCAAATCATCTTGTAAAAAAGAAAATATTCACATGAAAGTTAGAAGACATACAGAAGCAAGCGTCAGGGTTGCCCCTTCCTTAGCAATATGACTATCGATGTTACTCTTCCTATAGTTTGCCAGAAATCACAGGTCTTCTCATGTGCCTCTAGCTGTCTTTTCTCAAAGAAAAAGCTTGAGCTATTTAGACAATGACCTTGGTTCTCTGCTCCTCTGCCAAAGAAGGCCTTAGTTGCATTTCTGGATTCATCCCTGATATTAACTGTAGTGGCCCCGTGGGTTTAATTTCATCAGATGGGTGTTTTGACAATGATTTAGCAATCTAATATCCGGGAGTAGGGGTGAAGAGGACACTGACAATTATCCCGGATTCCTAGTCCATTGGCAGGCCATGCAGCTGGTTTCTACACCCTGCTAATCAGGGTTGGCATGGCTGTGGAATCCTGTTTTTATTTAGTCTCATTTGCATGGACAGAAAAAAGGAAGAGAGTTAAATGATGGCTTCCTCCTCCTGTGATGGCTAGAGCAAAAGTGGTCTGTAATAGGGGAGGGGGTTGTTTGCCATATAGACTATGTACCAGACTATGAGCACACCTGCAGGTTTTGTTTTTTTTTTTAATATGTTTTTATTGATTTTTAGAGAGGATGTTGCTCCAGCCAACTGAGCCACACCAGCCAGGGCTCCTGTGTGTTATCGTTGACCCTCACAACAATGTAGGGATTGAACAGCTGTTATTCCCAATTTTCAGGTGAAAAAACCAACCCTCAGATTAAATAAGGAGCATATTCAAGGTCACATGGCTGGTAAATGGTGACACAAACATACAGGGTTTTGGATTCTAAGTTCGGTACTCTTATACTGCTGCTGCTGTTCAGGGAATATGAGGGCATTAGAAGGTGCACCTTGAGAAATGGCAGTTGATGCAATGATGAATTGAAAACACACATTTTAACCTCATGAACAAACGTGGGCACGACTGAAATTTCAACTCAGTGTGTTCTGTGGAACTATTCATAGGCATTCATAAAAAAGTGTTCAGTTTGGGAAATGATGGATCAAATACATTTAAATAGGATTCTTTACTGCAGGACTACTCAGACGTTTGAATGAAGCAATGAGCACAATGGCTTTCTTAGAGGAGGGCAGGTCTGTGGCCTGGCACAAGCTTACCCTGACCACAGAGTCCTTTTTGTGCGTACAGGACTCCAATCCATTCTCTGAAAATGTTAGTGACTAGAAATGAGAACCAGAGGTGGATGTCATCCTAAGAAAATGGCCCGATCTCCGAGTGAGCAAAGCTTTCCTGGGCTCGCCTGGAGAGGACCACTATAGGGCAGTTTCCCAAGGTGAGATCTGAGAACCAGCTGCATCAGGATTAGCGGGACCCTTGTTTCAAGTTCAACAGTTTATTGGCCCTGCCCCCAGGGGAGGGGGAAGGTGGGTGTGGAAAATTGTTCAAAAAATATTTGTTGCTATTCCTCGGGAGAGGATTCTGTTTCCTTATCTAATGTCAGATGAGGGTGTAACTTTCAGTATATATCTAAAAGATAAAAGCTTACTTTAAAAAAAAATGTAGCCCTGGCCAGTCTGGCTCAGCTGTTAGAGTGTCGGTCTGTGGACCAGAGAGTCCCGGGTTTGATTCCCGCTAAGGGCCCGTACCTCGGTTGCAGTTTGTTCCCGGCCCCAGTTGGGGTCCTGTGGGTGGCAACCAGTCAATGTGTCTCTCTCACATGGAAGTTTCTCTCTCTTTCCCCCTCTCTCCCTCCCACTCTGTCTGAAGATAAATGCAAAAATGTCCTCAGGTGAGGATAAAAAAACAAAACAAATGTAAACACACTACCATGATCACACCTAAGCAACTTTGATAAAAATGGCTCAGTATCATAAAATAATAGTATTCAAATTCAATTGTCTCATTTTTTCTCCTCCCTGATTATTCTGTTTGAATTAGAGATCCATATAATTTCAAGATCAGCACAATCAGACTACAGGGTCAATACTCTCTTGAAAGACTTAAGGAGTCAACTGAAGAGATGGCCTCCCCACCTTTATAGGTAGTTGGCCTGGGGAGTCTATTTTTTACTTATGGGACTTAAAGGTACAAGATCATGTAAATCAGTGGTTCTCAACCTTCCTAATGCTGCGACCCTTTAATACAGTTCCTCATGTTGTATGTGGGCGTATCTGCACGTGGGCGGACCCGCCTGGAGACGGATAGAGGAGCGGTGTCTTGGTTCCTAAGACCATCAGAAATATGTGTTTTCCGATGGTCTTAGGTGACCCCTGTGAAAGAGTCGTTCGACCCCCAAAGGGGTCACGACCCACAGGTTGAGAACCGCTGATGTAAATGGAAAGTTACATGAAAGACCCAAGGGTGGGGAAATACAAAATGGAGTCAGGAATGAGGCTACAGATGCGTGCCACAGTGACCAACACACTTACTTTGGGTAGGAAGCTTCTCAGTGGCTAGAACAGAAAGAGAAACCTGGTTGGACCCACTGTTCACAACATCCTTGAGGTCTAAGATGAAGGTAAATCCAGGTACAGGAAGAATAATCCTCAGTACTAAAATCAAGAAAGAGCCCTGGCTGGTTTGGCTCAGCGGTTAGAGCGTTGGCCTGCAGACCAGAGAGTCCCGGGTTCAGTTCCTGCTAAGGGCATGTACCTCGGTTGCAGTTTGTCCCTGGCTCTGGTTGGGGTTGTGTGGGTGGCAACCACTTGATGTGTCTCTCTCACATTGATGTTTCTCTTCCTCCCTCTCTCTCTCTTACTCTATCTGAAGATAAATGCAGAAATGTTCTTGGGTGAGGATAAAAAAATAAAAAATAAATAAAAGTAAGAGTTTCTCACAAATATCCTCTTATCAAAATGATAGTGAAACATTCTGATAATATGCACAATGACAGATATTCTGGGTGTGCCCAAACACTGAACTCCCCAAGGCAGTTGTCCATACCTATAAATGAGTTGGATGTACTCAGATGTACCATGTGAGCATGGAACGTGTGCCTTATTTTGAATATGTTTAGATGAGCATTATTACAGTAGGCTCAGTGGTGCCAAACACCTGGAAATACACCCCAGTTTGCCTGGCAGAGTTGCAGTTCGTGCCCATGTACACCCCTTTTCATTCTCAAGTGTCCCAGTTTAAATAATAAAATACACAGTCATCATATCTAGAAAGCTCTGGACCAACCTCAAGGAGTCCTCCCCAACTTGTCCAACTCCACAGATGTGCATGTTCCTCAGGCCAACATGATAGACTCCCCTGGAAGCTGAGTTTCCTTCCTTAGTGCATCTCTCCACACCTCTGTACCCTAATCCTTGGAGCTGAGTAAACACTTATGCTAATAACATGTGTGAACTTGATCCTTTGTGCGCAAGCCAACAAACCATTTACATATGATACAAGTTGCAGAGGGCTGCACCTTAGACTCATTGGAAAATCCCAGTATGGTACAATTCTGTAAAAGCAGTTCTACAAAGGACAACCTCTTTTCAGGCGAGGAGGTAGCTCTCTCTGATGTGGCTTGGTGAAGCAGATCCGAGGGAAGTTAGGATTTTTCTTAGGAAGCTAAGAGTTCTAGCACATGACTGCATGGATGGTATAATAGACATCTGTTATTTTTACTTCATTCATTCATTTGCCTTCTGATACTCTCACCCTCAGATTTCCCTCTGAGGAACCCAACTGTTATTCCATGTGGTTCTAGTGAAGATGACCACACCTGACTGGGGCAGAGGGCCTGACCTAGGCAGTACATCACAGTCGCTGGCCTTTGTGACCGATTCAAGGATGGCTACGTGGCCAGGTACTTTGCCAGGGATTTTAGGAAAGTGACTTGATGCTGAGAGGATGTCGTGGCTAAGCTGACATGGCCATCTAGTTATCACAAGACACCTGGGTCAGTAGAAGACAGGCTGATATGATCACAAATGCAGCTGTGTGTCAAGTCAGAACTAGTCTTGGACTTTATGAGCCATTTTTGCTTAAGCAAGAATATCCCGTTATATAAAAGCCTGAACTGGTACAAAGACAAAAACTCCTAAATCTGCCTCCTAAACATGGCCAAGACTGGAAATAGTTCAAAACAGAAAGTGTCAGTTACCATAGGTACAGAAAAACTTCTATCATGCACCCACGAAACAAGATTTTGAGGAGCATCTTTCTGGAATACCTGTTATCATTCAGAAGTTGCAAAATGTAACTCTTATGTAACAAAATGATCAAACTTTCATGGAATTGTTGGCAATGAACTAAATAAAATCTGGATACCATCTCAAGTCATGGTTTTAATTTTAGAGTTATTTTTTTAGGCCATTCTTTCTGAAAATAGTTAATTAGGAAGGATAAGATAGTCTACTGAGACCATTCCCAGCTTGTGACAGTAAAACCAAACCATCAACATCTAGGTTATTACTTAGGTGTTTTATCCAATAGACATCTGTAAGCAAAACAACCTATTCGGGACAGTTGGGCTTTGAGAACTTTCTGGGACAGATAAAGTAATTCATGTCTAGGAGAGCTCAGCTCTGATGGTTTTAATTGGTCCATGTTGTTGAGAAACACTGGCCTGGGAATTAGAAAGCCCGAGTTCTAGTTTCAGTTCTGATGCAAAATTAACTCATTAATTCTCCTTTTAACCTCCATGGGCCTCAGTTTTTGTTTTTCTATAAAACAGAGTATTTAGACTAAATTTTAAAAAATTATAAGATTTTATTTGAGCCAACATGATGACTGGGGAGCAAGATCTCAGATGCTTTCCTAGACTAGATGTTGACTAAAGTCTCCTTCAGCTTTCCTGTCTCTTTGTAAATAGAAAGACTTCTTTATATAAACCATATGAATAATTTATAAAATACAGAGATAATAAAAGTGGCATTTATTGCATTTTCCCTTGTATTCATGTATAAACTCTGTTTTCTATACTTGGGCCTTTAGTGAAATAAGACAAAAATAAATCAAGGATCAATGTTATGAAGACCTAAAAGAAAGTATAAAGCATGGGTTTCACATATATATTACTCAATAGGCACTTTCTTATTGGGCTAGGAATATGAATGTGACATGGTCCTTGTCTTCAAGAAGCTTGCAGTATAATAGTAGAGATCCACTATAGTTCAACTAAGTAAGCTTGATCACAAAAGTGAGCACAACCAGGCCTGTGCAGCTCAGTGGATTGAGTGTGGTCCCATGGACTGAGAGGTCCTGGTTTGAGTCCCAGTTGGGGCACATGCCTGGGTTCCGGGTTGCAGGCTCGATCCCCAATAGGGGACGTGCAGGAGGCAGCCGATGGATGTTTCTCTCTCACATAGATATTTATCTCTTTAAAACACCAATAAAGCCCTGGCCGGTTTGGCTCAGCGGTTAGAGCGTCGGCCTGCGGTCCGGAGAGGCCCGGGTTCGGTTCCCGCTAAGGGCATGTACCTTGGTTGCAGTTTGTCCCCGGCCCTGGTTGGTCGTGCGGGTGGCAGCCACTCGACGTGTCCCTTTCACGTTGATGTTTCTCTCTCTCTCTCTCTCTTTCCCTCCCACTCTATCTGAACAAAAAATGGAAAAACGTCCTCGGGTGAGGATAAAAAAAAAAAAAAAAAAAAAAAAAAACACCAATAAAGGCCCTGGCCAGTTTGGCTCAGCGGTTAGAGCGTCGGCCTGCGGTCCAGAGAGACCCGGGTTCGGTTCCCGCTAAGGGCACGTACTTTGGTTGCAGTTTGTCCCCGGCCCTGGTTGGTCGTGCGGGTGGCAGCCACTCGATGTGTCCCTTCACGTCAATGTTTCTCTCTCCTTCCTCTCTCTCCCTCCCACTCTATCTGTACAAAAAATGGGAAAATATCCTCGGGTGAGGATAAAAAAACAAACAAAAAACACCAATAAAAACATATTTTTTTAAAAAGTGAGCACACAGGTTCTGAGCCTATAAAAGGGGAATGTTTAATTAAGCCCTATAGTGCCCTGGCCTGTTTGGCTCAGCGGTTAGAGCGTCGGCCTGCGGTCCTGAGAGACCCGGGTTCGGTTCCCGCTAAGGGCACGTACCTCGGTTGCAGTTTGTCCCTGGCCCTGGTGGGTTGTGCGGGTGGCAGCCACTCGATGTGTTCCTTTCACATCAATGTTTCTCTCTCTCTCTCCCTCCCACTCTACCTGAACAAAGAATGGAAAAATGTTCTCGGGTGAGGATAAAAAAAAAAAAAATAATAATAATAATAATTAAGCCCTATAGTGAGTTTAGAGAAGTCTTAAAGCTGATCATTATAAGGGTATTTTAAAGGATGGAAGGAGAATTCTAGGTAGAGGGTTTATCGGTTTTGAATCCCATTTTAATTTTTATGGAAACAAAGAAGCTATTTGGAAAATGAATGTATGCATGTAAATTTAGACCACCTCCGAATTTGCTCTATTTGAGTTAAGGAGAGCTAACATTGATTGAACGCCTGCCAGGTCTTACACTGTTTTAGGTGTTTTACATGTTACCTCATTTAATACAACCTTTTTAAATATTAGATAACAGGAGCTAGGAAATGGCAAAGTTAGACATTCCAAGTCATGTCTCCTTGTTTCCAGCCCTGATCTTTCCATGACTCTCATTTCTCTCAAAGACAGATTTTCTCCACAGCTGCATAGATTCTGAAGCCTCTCACTTCCACCTGGTTGCTTACCCATTCAGTAGTTCCTCTACTTGAGTTTACCAGCTCTCATTAGCTCTTCTTGGGATTAGTGAAATCTTTCTCAAGCTTGTTGAATAAAAGAATCATCTCTGGGGCTTCTTAAAATGCAGGTTCCCAAGCCTTTGCCCCGGAGATTCTGACTCAAGAACGGGTCGGGACTAGTAGGTGTTTTTAACAAGCATTTGAACCCCATGAGCAGGCACATCGTAGTAACACTGGGTTAGTGTCCTAGCCTAACTGATTTGCCCGTTTCTAAGCCTTACTCCAAACCATTTTTTATCCTCGTTTTTCTGCATTACTCTCAAGGCCCCTGAAGACCTCCTTCCATACGTTACCCATTGTTTATTACCGATAGTAATGAACACTACTGTTCGCCGAGCATTTACTTGTTCACTATCCAGTGTCGCCTCCACCTTGAACCGAGAATTCCATGAAGGAAAGGCTGAACACTGCAGCACCTGGGCGCCCAGGACCTATTTTCTGAACCAGCAAACCCACAAGGCAGTTATTATTATCCTTCAACTTGAAAATATGGAGGAGTGTAAAAGAGAAATAGTAAAGCTGAGATATGAGATCGCCTGTGACATAATCAGTATTTAGCGGTCCCTTCCCAAAGCTTGCCCTCCCGAAGCGAGCGGCCGCCACCCGACCACAACGTGGTCCTCCGGGGGCCACTGGGACCCGCGGTCCGCCCAGCTTTAGAGAAGTGTGATCTTTTCTCCGCGGGGCGGATCACGTGGGCCTGGGGGCGGGGCCAGAGCGCTCGCTGGGTGCGAGCTGTAGGTCACGTGGTGCAAGGGGGCGGTCGCCATGGGGGGCGTGGCCGTAACACCGCGGGAACCGCCGAGCCTAGACTCCTCGCGGGCCACGCCCCCCGGCCCGGGCTCGCGCGCGACGGAGAGGTGGAGGGGTGGAGCCTTCTTCGTCACCTTTCACCCCAGCATGGCTGCGCCCGTGGGACCGGTGAAGTTCTGGCGACCGGGTAAGGCTCTTAGCGGAATGCCGGGCAGATGCGGCGGCCTGACTGGTCTTGGCCCCGCGGCCGGCGTTCTGGGGCCTGCAGACCTGCCCGCAGGCCTCACCTCGGCGGGCTGGCCATCGCCGCCTCAGTGCCGGTCGGTTCTGCGGCTCTGGCGCCCACAGTGGTCCGGAGGGATTCGGGGGTCCGCGCCCAGCCTGGGCAGACATTGTGTGTGACCTTGTTCGAGTTTCTCTCCGGGCCTCATTGACCTCACTCCTGATGCCTGTCTTGCCCAACCCGCGAGATGGGGAAACGCCAAAGCGCCCACGCGTGTCCTGTTACCGCCCTGGGGCTACTCTGGGACCGGACAGGCGGTGCTGCTCAGGATTAGGAGCTCAAGCTATGGTGTCAGACTGCCAGGGTTCGAATTTTCCGCTCTGCCCGTAGTAGCCCAGTGGCTTTGGGCAAGTCACTTAACCCTTCTGAGCCTTAGCCTCCTCACCTGTGCAGCGGGCAGAGCAGTAACATTTATTCTATTGGCTTGAATAACGACCACGACGTGTTGCCTGGCAGAGTAAACGCTCATAAAAAGGGAAGTGTCTTGTTTTGTTTTAGGGTAATTCTTGTTCACTCCGAGTGCCAACCAGAAAGTGAACTCCTTCATATTGGCTGCCACGCACTTTCCCTCTTGCAGGTTAAAACGAATCTCAGTCCCAAAATGCTTTGCTTGTTTTGTTTTAATCTTCCCCATCAGGATTTTACTGAATGTATTACGTGTGAGACCGTTCTAGATGCATTACTCCCTTTCCTTCCATCAGTTTATCGTGAAAAACAAAAGTTTCATTTTTCCACCGCTTGCACCTCTGCAGGTCTGGATGTGCAAAGTATATTGCAGCAAAAATGAAATGAGACAGAGAAGGTAATGCAAGGAAAGCTTTTAAAGGATATTTTAGAGTGGGTCCCTGAAATTCTGACCATACGTATAAGTGATGTAGATAAACCCACACAAAGGGATGTGTTAATTCTTTTATAAAATCTGTAGTTTGTCACTTAACAGTTTTATGATTCAGCATTTTAAGTCATCAGCCAGTTATTCATTCTGAGTTTTATTTGTAGCCAAAACTAAGCTCCCATTAGGTGAGGAGATACCCTCTTTTTATTCAAGCCTTTAATAATAGGTCAAAGTGTTTAGTATAATAAAGGCCTGAATGAGCTGTTGATATTATTTTAGAACATGGGATTACTCTAAGAGTTTTATTTCATTATTTAGTTTATTCATTGAGCTTATACTTATTGAACACCAAATCTTGTGATCAGGAGACAGATATAGAAGACCAGGGCTCTGCTTTGCTCTCAAGGTTTATTTTCTCTCTCCCAGTTATACTATGAAGTTGGGTACCCTTTAGAAGAGATTTTAAAACAAGGCAGAAAAGGATGTGGTAAGGAAAATGGGCTATTGAGTCAGGCAGTAGATCCATCCTTGACTACCATTTACTAGCTTGGTGACTTGGTAAAGTCATTAAAGTGCAGAAAGTCTCAGTTACCTCATCTGTAAATTGGGCATAACACTTACCCAAAGGATTGTTCTGATGATTAAACGAGAGTACATGTAGAGCTGTTAGCACTAGACACATATTAACCATTATAATCATATGGAAGTATAGAGGAGAGGGAAAGATCGAATGTGTGGATGAGAAATACTTCATAAAGATAGTGATATTTTTGAGATGGACACTGAAGCACAAGTGAGGCTTTGTTCCATGCAGAGGTGGGAGAGGAGCTCTAGCTAGGCAAAGGGTGCAATATGAACAAAGACAAAGTGGGATGGGTGCCTCAAGAATGTCTGAAAAACCAAAATACTTGATGAGTAGTGTGATAGTGTTAAGTGGTAGGGTATACAGGGTGGGGCACAAGTAGCTTTACAGTTGTTCAAATGGAAAATAATGCAATAATAAATAATAACACAAGAATATAAACTCTGCTTTGCGTACTTACCACTGTAAACTACTTTTGTTCCACCTTGTATTTTGGGGTATAGCAGGAGATGAAGCTAGAAAGATGGGGGCCTCATTGTGAGACCTCTTATGGCAAGTTAAAGAATTTGGACTTTATTGCTTTTAAGCAGGAGATGACATAATCAGGTTTATTTTAGACAGATAACTTTGGCAGTGCTGTGAAGAATGGTTAGGAGAAGAAATTAGAGTCGGGCACCCTTAAGAAAAAGTGCTACTAAAATTGAGGGGTCCGGCCGGTGTGGCTCAGTGGTTGAGCACCGACCCGTGCACCAAGAGGTCACCCATACACCATGATTCCTGGTCAGTACACATGCCCAGGTTGTGGGCCCAATTCCAAATGAAGGCATCCAGGAGGCGGTCAGTCGATGTTCTTGCTTGTCGATGTTTCTGTCTCTCCCCCTCTCACTTCCTCTCTCTCTAAAATCAATAAAGGAAAAAATATTTTAAAAAAATTGAAGAGGGATATTGAAAGCCTTAATTTTAGTCTTGGAGCAGAGAGGAGGGACCTTATTGAAGAGACATTTTAGAGGCAGATATAGGAGAAGGTAAAGTCAGTAATGACTCAAATTTCTGGGTTAGGTGACTATATAGGTAAGTGGTTCTCAAATTTTGCTGTGTGGTTGAATCACTTGGGAAGCTTTTACATATTGCTGTTCTGTCATACCCTGTGGCACTAAATCAGAAGTCTGGAGGGCTAGGAACCAAGCATCAGTATTTTTTAAAGATTCCCCAGCTGATTCCAGCATGTCTCAAAGTATGGGAACGACTAGTCTAGGTAAACTGTTGTCATTAACGGAAGTGAGAATGGATTTAGAACATAATGTACTTACTGGGCCCTAACTTTGTGCTAGTCACTTTTACTTTCATCATCTAGTATCACTCTCATTTTACAGATTAAGAAACTGAAGATCAAGGTATGAAAGTAGGGTATGGGAAATATGGTGAAGGTCATGAAGGTGGTTGAGGCTAGACATAAGGCTAGATGTTGGAATCACGAACATGTCCTGTAGTCTGGGAGTCACAAACTCAGGTAGCTGCAAGCATCTTTCAGACCGTCTAAATAAGTGAAGCTGTCAGGTGGGATAATAGGGAGTGGTGAGGACTATGGCCAACGAGTATGCCTACACTGATAGATATACACCCAAGCTTGCATATGCTATCTAAAGCAGGAAGCTGTATTTGGTTCTACCTAATGGAGCTCAGAGTTGCAAGAGTCTTTTTTTAAGCCTAATATCCAGATTTGAATAGGAACTTTTTACTTTTTAATTGAACTATTTCAAACATTTGTTTTTTGTTTATTTGTTTTTGTTAATCCTCACCCAAGAATATTTTTTCCATTGATTTTTAGAGAGAGTGGAGGGTAGAGGTGGGGAGAGAGAGGGAAAGAGAGAAATATCCATGTGAGAGAGAGACATTGATTGGTTGCCTTCTGCGCGAGCCTGACTGGGGCAGGGATCGAACCTGCAACCAAGGTACGTGCCCTTGACCAGGCAGTGAAACTGAGACCCTTCAGTGTGCAGGCTGACTCTCTAACCACTGAGCCACATGGACCAGGGCCAAACATTTTAACCAAGGCATGTTTGGGTACCTTGAGTAAATAGTTGGTGATCTTGACTAGTTTGTGATTTCTGCCTTAAGAGCTTTGCATGAGCTGCCTAAGATTTCTGTAGAAAACTACCACTAGCACAAGTGGGTCAGAAAGGCCTGGTCATTTTTCTTCATTCATTCAATAGATATTTAATGATTGCTGACCACTTGCCTGACAAAAACTTTATAGCAACAACTTTGGAGATTTTTTTACCTGACCTACAGTGAAGAATGTATTGTGCTATGATCCAGCATGTACACACACACAGTCACACTCCTACACCCCTGAAAAAAGTTGTACATAAACAGTATTGCTTTCTGGGACACACACTGATACTTTCCATTCTATTTCTCATTCCTTATTAAAAAATGCTGGTCATGATCCACTACATTAATTTCATAACTCTCTGATGGATCACCACTCAAACCGAAAAACTGAGGAGGAATGCTGGATTGGTGTGGGTGCTGTCTTCAGCCTTGGTTTATAGGTGGAAAATGAAGGCATTTGTGGTTTGCAAGAATTACAAACTGATTATTCCCATAAGCCTAGAGAATGTTCCCAAGGGAAAAACAACCACAGGCAGCCAGAATGGGCCGTGGGATGTATATAAAGGGGAAGCAGTCCTTTGGCTGAATGAAGTCTTTTGTAAGGAGGAGACATGCTCAATATTGATTGACAGCAGCTGTTCTTGTAAAAGATCCCATAACAGAATGTTATACTTAGGTGGACCAGGAGGGGTGGGGTAGTGAAGGAGACACCTGGGTGGATTAGCCTAGGTGGTGAGGGAAGAAGAGACCTTACAGGAGCAATGCTAAAATGTTCTTGATGTGCTGTAAAGGGTTAAAATGTGTTTTGAAAAGGAGAAAATTCAGAACAAACAGCTGATGAGGGAGGATAAGGTATTCTTTGCAATAGTTTTCTTGGGTAAAGGTTTCAAGAAATTACTAGGATACAGTGATAATAATGTTGTGTATAACGAGGGAAGGAAGGAAACCATTTTCTGAGCACAGGCTTTGTTCCAGGTACTATTCTATCTTTTATCTGGAAAGAAAGGCCAACATTTTGGCAAAAACAGTGCAGCAGTGTTGGGTTGCAGCCCCTTGGAGAGCTTCTTGGATGAAATCTGAAATTGGCCCCTATAACAGAGGGCAGGGAGAGACCAAAGAAAAAGGCAGGCTTTCTTCCAGATTGGTAGGTGGCAGGTTAATAAGCAAAGGAATTTACATATGAGGCTTGTCATGGACATTGGAAAATGAATAGATTGCCACACCCACTGGCCAAATCTTTAAAAAATATTATTATATAGAGATCTTAAGTGGGGTCAGTCAGTCACATACACAGGGCCTTAATTGGGTTTAGTCATGCACACAGTCCAGAGAGTCTCATCCCACATTTCTGTCTCAAGGCTGAGTCCTTGGGCAGCGTCTAGGCCAGGGAAAACAAGCGGAGTGCACCTTCCAAAGCAGAGAAATGGGTGAGGAGCTCCCAATTGCCTGGGTCCAACTCTCAGGTCAAGCTGGTAGTCTTCTTTTCTTGATGATCTTCCCTAACAAGCAGTTCCTGACTTTTGGCAATCCTGGCCCTCTGAAATGATGTTCCTAGAAATGAATGGAGAAGGGATCAGAGATCTCTGGCACTGATTCTAAACCCAGCATTTTGCATTCTGATAAACTACATTCTGGTGTATTTTTCAGGAGAGGGCGTTCATAGCCATTGATTAGATTATTGAAAGGGGATTTGGGACCCCTAAAATGTAAACCTAAATCACTGGGCTAAATATTCTTGTCATAAAGGCCCTGTACTTTCACATACCATCACAGATTCTGAGTTCAGAAGACCTTTGAGATGATAGTTTTGGGTAATTATCCCTGAGGCAATCCTTAAAAGAAAGCTGTGCAGCATGTATTTGAACTTCTAAGGACGGTTTTTATTGATTCAAAAGGTACCACGCCCCAGGGCTGAATAGCTCTAACTTTTAGAAATTATCTCCCTTATGTTGAGTTGAATTCTGAATCCCGTGTCTTTTACTTATTACTCTTACTTCTGTCCTAGGGTTACATGAACAAATCGGCAGGAAAAGTCATGGAGCCGGTCATAGAAATGCTTCTCCTAAAGCATTTTCCTTTTCAGGCTAAAAATCCATGGTACCTCGAATAGTTTTTCATGACATATGGCTTCCCTATTCTTTACCACCCTGAGCACCAGGTCGTCATTGTTCTTACCAAGAAGGTTTAATCTGCTCAGCAAAGGGGTTTCTTAGAACAGCACTTCCCACCCACCCTCTCCAATTCTGTGATTCAAGTGGAGGTTGCCATTGATTGCATCCCAGTCCGCTGGCCATGGCTGATTGGATTGGCCTGGGCATTGGGCCTAAGCTGGGAGAAAAAGAGCCTCCCCCACCCCCAAATAGCACACACCTGGGAGTTTCAGTCTCCCCTTACTGGGTCTTTAATTTTCTACTTAGCACTTACTACAAGTTCATGCACTAAGTTATGTTCTGTTGGGAGGAAGACTAGAAGAAGCAAGTAAGCTGCACGAGGGTAGGGCCTGCCTCCGCAGTGTTCATGCTGTATCTCTTGCAGTTCCATCCCTGTTGGGTGAGTGAATGAATGATTGTTGGAAGAATTGTGAGACTGAGCTCTGGCACTGTCAGCAGCCTTGATTTTAGCTCGTAAGAGACCGAGAGGAACTTGTCGAGAGGTGCAGAGATGAGAGGAGGAGAAAGCCCAGGCAGCATTTAAGTAGTCCTTAGTTCGTCATCCTTGAACCTTGCTGCCATCCTCAGTAATAGGACTCATCCTTTGCCTCAGCTACTCCCATTGCATTTCTTGTCATTTTTATTAAGTGTTGAGTAATACCAACTTAGAGGCCAGACCTGAAAACATTGTCTTCTGTAATATACATTTGTGTGTGGCCAGCTTGGAGCTCACTGGGACTGTATCTCCGTTGTTCTTGAAACTGCAGGTGAAGCTTACAGAGAACATTTTTGTATTTTCAAAGGTATTTTTCTAGATGCTTTTCTGAAGTTAAAGTTTAATATCTCTTAAAAGTTTGAGATCAAATGCATTGCTTCTGTTGTATAGCTTCGTATTTGAATTTGTAACTTTTGCACATTTTTCTGTTCACTATATCAGAATTTGAAAAAAAATTTCTGTTACAGGTACAGAGGGACCAGGTGTCAGCATCTCTGAAGAGAGACAAAGTTTAGCTGAAAACTCTGCAACGACCATTGTTTACAACCCTTATGCTGCCCTTTCTATAGAGCAGCAGAGACAGAAGCTGCCAGTGTTCAAGGTACATTGAATAAACATGTTCAGTTTGCTGACCTGAAGCCATCTGCAAGAGTGTTATACTTGGCACCGAAGTGAATGGTGGCCTCTTATCCTAACGACTCTTTAGAATGAAAGAGCTCAGAGACACCCTTATCCGAAGGGATTACCTTTTCAAAATATGTGTGTTAGTTGACCTAATACATCTTCAAAGTCCTTAAGATTTTTTTTTTAGTTCTTCTGTACTGAAAACTGGAAGAAATGGAATGATGTTCTTTTCTCTCCTCTTTGCTTTCAACTATGGACAAGTTCAAACATACAGAAAACAGAGAAAAGAGCACATTGAACTTCTATGCATCCAGCTTCCATAGATTACTAACATATGGCCAATTTTGGCTTCCTTTTTAAAGGCATATTTTCTTAAACAAGATTACTTGGGAATATGAGGTGGTTTCTGTTGAAGAGGTTAATTCCCATTGAGACAGTGTCAGCATTTCAGTGTGTTTATTACGTACCAGGTGCACATCCAGACACTTGATTTCATTTGTCTCATGAAATGAGCACATCTCTTGTCATCTCACAAAATATCAAAGTGTAAACTAGAATTCAGAATGTGCTTGTTGACAGTGAGCCATAGTTCTTCAGTATAGGTGAACCCAGTCCATGGACACACTTTCTCCCTGTTGCCAAATCCACTTGGGAAGCCAAATTGTAATCAGGAAGTAAGCTCAGAGCCAAAGGTGATTTAGACATAGTTGAAGGGTATTTTTTTCATATATCCCCTAATGAAGGGTGATGAGCTGACCCTGCTTCACTGCCTCACCTAATGTCTCTGGAATGACCTGAGTAGGTGTGACCACCAGCACGCCTGTCTTTCTGTCTGCCTTCTGGACAGTGCTGGGTGAAAGCTGCCAAGTTCTTATACTTAGGGAGTCCCACTGTCTAGATTGTTAATAATTAATTCCTCTTTTATTAATATATTCTTTTTTCAAATGGATATAAAATGGCAGCCCTCTTAATTTAGCCAAGTGTCGTTCATTAGAATTTTGCATGGCCCCAAGCGTATTTTTTCTTTTGTGATTCCTTTTATTATGAATGGGCTCATACATTTTTTTTTCATAACTTTAAGAATCATTTGAACTCTTTTTTCTGTGAACTGTTTTGTTCATGTCCTTTACCCATTTTCTATTGTCTTTATTCTGTTTCCTTGTATGAATTATTATTGCATCAAGGAAATAAGCCTTTTGGCCCTGGCCAGGTAGCTCAGTTGGTTGTGGCCCCATACATTTTAGTCACTCACACACTGACAGTCTCTGGGTTTCTTTCTCAGGTGATTAACCTCATCTACTATATGTGAATGTAAACCATTTTGACCCTCAGGAGAAGAGCTCATAGTTTCACTGTTGCTTTCTCCCCAATGAGGGGCACAGTTTGAGCTGTGAGGAGGTGTCTGGACTGTGGAGTTCAAACCCAAGCTTCATCATTTGTGTGCTGTGTGACCTTGACCTTGCTTCACCATCTGAGCTTCTGTTTTCTTATCTATAATAGAAGACTAATGTGTGCGCACCATATATTGTGATAACTTTTATGCTCAGTTAGAATTGTATCAGCTGACTCCAGCAGTACCTAAGAGTTGGAAATAACATTTTGATAGTTCTTTTAAAACTTTACTTTTCTTCTGCAAACAGCTCATTTCATAATGTTTGAATGTCTTTGTTTAGGTCTTTTGAGAAAATGTATGGTTTTTTATAATGTATGGTTCTATTTTTTCAGCTTAGGAATCATATATTATATTTGATAGAAAACTATCAGACAGTGGTGATTGTTGGAGAAACAGGATGTGGGAAAAGCACGCAGATTCCACAGGTGAGTGTGTATTTAAATGTGCCTTTATGTTAGATTTGATTGGAAGTGTCTTGTAATAACTCTTCACTATCATTTGCATTTTCACTATCTTCTCTCAGGGAGAATTCAACCCAACTAGACATTTTTTATTAAACTTATAATTTTTTTATTAGTACTGAAGTAACAGTTTTTGATTTAACATAATTCCAAAATAACTGAATAACCATACTCTGAAAGTAACAGTGGGGACTGAATTACAGAGGTGTAATGCATAGTTTTTGTCTTCAAAAAAATATAGTTGAAGAGGAGGGGTAAAATGAATATTGCTATAGTTATAAATAAAAATTGACTATTTTAAAATTACAGAGGGACACGGGAGAAGGGCCATGTTAAATTACTGAGAGATTATCAGAGAATAATAGGACTAATAATTAGTAGTAATAAGTATTATAATAAGTGCTCATAAAATGATCATTTTTTTTTTTTTTATCCTCACCCGAGGACATTTTTGCATTTTTTGTTCAGACAGAGCGGGAGGGAGAGAGAGGAAGAGAGAGAGAGAAACATCGATGTGAAGGGACACATCGAGTGGTTGCCACCCGCACGACCAACCAGGGCTGGGGACAAACTGCAACCGAGGTACGTGCCCTTAGCGGGAACCGAACCCGGGTCCCTCTGTACCGCAGGCCGACGCTCTAACCGCTGAGCCAAACCGGCCAGGGCATAAAATGATCATTTTAAACAATCTAATACTGTTAATCCGTTTTGGATTTTTAAAATGCATATAATCAAATAAATATATAAAGCAAATAAGTACATAAATAAATATAATAAAATTTTATATCCTGGCTAGTGTGGCTCAGTGTTTGAGCATCAACTCATGCACTGAGAGGTTGCCGGTTCGATTCCTGATCAGGGCACATGCCCGGGTTGTGAGCCTGATCCCCAGTGCGGAGCATGCAGGAGGCGGGTGATCGATATTCTCTCTCATGGATGTTTTTATCTCTCCCTTCCTCTCTCTAACATCAATCAAACAAACAAACACAAAAAATTTTATGTACATTATAATCTCTTGGCACATACACATATATAAAAATCTAATTATTTTTATTTATTCTAACTAAAACATTTTGTATGATTGATATTTATATTGAGCTGTGTCTGTGTGTCCTTTAAAAGTCTTTGTTCTACAGATTTAGCTCTGTTCTTTCTCCCCCCTCCCCCACCTTAGGACTATTCTGAGTGACTCATGGATAGGTTTTATTCCTTTAAGCAGTTCTAATACATGGACATTTTTATAAGACTGGGGAGTCAGAATGTTGAAATTTGCCTTGGTTCTCCTGATTATTAGCTGTGATGTGAACTTAAATTACCTAACATTTCCAAGCCTCAGAACCCTCATTTGCAAAATAATTTCCAAAATATTTGTTAGGACAAAAATCTGTTATTTCTTTTCTCAGTGAATTTAACACAATACAGAGTGCCTGGGGGGAGATTGTTTCTGGAGAAGTGGTGTCAGATGTATACACAGATGTCATTTTATTTGCAGTACCTTGCAGAGGCTGGCTGGACAGCTGAAGGAAGAGTTGTAGGAGTGACCCAGCCTCGAAGAGTGGCTGCCGTTACGGTGAGTTTCCGTTTTTCCGTTTTTTTTGTGTTGCAAAGACTCCTTCTGTCTTATATTTCAGTAAAGCCTTATTTTTTTTGTTTCCTAAAACCTACAAATGAATATGACATTACTACTTAAGAATTTAATTCTTCGGTTTAAAAAGAAGTATGGCTTGATTATTTTTATAAAATTGATCCTTTTACATTATGAATTTTTTAAGTAGTAATAACGTACAGAGGAAGTTAAAACACACAAATAAAAAACAAAACAAAACAAAACAAAAAACCCCAAAATCTCACCATACAGCAAAAACATTATAAATGTTTGTGAACATCATTCCAAGCTTCTCTTTTATGTTCACATAAAGATGAGTGGTTAGCTGGATGGATAGAAATAACTTAATAAAAATATGATTATAGTCATATATTTGCTTTTGTTGAATTTAACAGAGGAGGACATTGAAGTTAAAATATGAGTAATTATACTGGACTTTGGATAAATATTTGTTACCACAAGATAATTTATTAAATCTTGAAAACAAAGAAAACAGAAAAAGCTTTAGGATGTTACTTATTTTTGAAACTATGATAGGTAGTTTCCTGTTATAAGAGTAAATTAGCACACTTATTCTTTCCATCTTTCCCCCTCCATTTGTTATAGATGCAGTGCTATACTTTTTATTTCAAGATTTATAAATGTACATATTTTTTCTGTAATCATAACTCCCACAAGTGTTTCATTCTAGTTTGGTGTTAATGTTCATCACTAAATACTTCCATTGTTTTGCCAACCTTGAATTGCTCATTTTGCTTTATTTCTTGATTGGCTGAATTTTATATGCCTGAGAATGTTTGATTATGTTCTTTGTTGATATAAAATTATTAGTAGTATTGTTAATCCTTACCTGGGGATATTTTTCCATTGATTTTTTTTTTAAGATAGAGTGGAAGGGAGGGAGGGGTAGAGAGAGAGAGAAACATTGATGTCAGAGAGGGACATCGATCCCTTGCCTCCCACATGATCCTGACCAGGGCTGGGGATTGAACCTGCAACCCCGGTAAATGCCCTTGACCAGGAATTGAACCCAAAACCCTTTAGTTTTGGGCTTATGCTCTAACCACTGAGCCAAAGCAGCCAGGGTGATATAAAATTCTTGATTCCACTCTCTTTCCCTGGGAACAGTGCAGACATTGCTGTCTTGCCTTTGCCATGGAGGATCACTATACAGAAGTCTAAGGTCCAGCAGGGTCCACCCCCCCTACTTCCTGGCTTACTTTTTCTGCACGAATGCTTTTAAGATTATTTTTACACAAGGATATTTCTTTGTTTTGTTGTTAATTTTCACTTCAGAATATTTTTTTCCACTGGTTTTTGGAGAGAGTGGAATGGAGGGAAAAGAGACAGACAGACAGACAGACAGACATTAGTGTGAGAGATCAGTTGCCTCACAGCTGAGGCAGGGGATAGAACCTGCAGCCCAGGTATATGCCCTTGACTGGGAATCGGTGTGTGGACTAATGTTCTGACTACGGAACCATACCGGCCAGGGAGCACCAGGATATGTCTTGATTCTGATTGCTGTCTCATTTTTTTCTTAAACATGGAAAAACTTTTAATCTTCAGGTTCAAATCTTTTTATATCAGGCAGATTTTCTTCTAATTATAACTTGGCATATTTTTCTGTCCCATTTATTCTCTTTTTCTAAGAGTATCAATTAAGTGTATATTAGATCTCCTTTGTCTATTTTTAGTGTTTATCAGTATCTCTGGAATCATGTGCTCTTTTCCATGTTGTTTTGTGAGATTTCTTTTAAGTCTGTCCACAATTTTCATGATTGTTTGTAGTCAAATTTATTGTATTTTGGTTCCTTTATATTTTTTATCTAGGTCTCATAATTCTTTCTTTTTTTGTTTAATTTTTAAAATATGTTTTTATTGATTTTTTGAGAGAGAGGAAGGGAGAACGAGGGAGAGAGACAGAAACATTGATGAGAGAAAACATCAATCAGCGCTGCTTCCTGCATGCCCCACACTGGGGATCAAGCCCCCAACTGGGCATGTGCCCTGACCGGGAATTGAACCTGGTGACCTCTTGGTGCATTGCTCAACCACTGAGCCACACCAGCCGGGCGGTCTCATAATTATTTCTTTGAATATTTTTTTTCTTTATAGATAGAGAAGTGAATATTTAGAATGGGAGAAGGTATTATAATTTTAAAAAGCAGATAATGCCACAAATATTTCTTAGAAGTTGAGAAAAATAACAGTACTTTTTTTAATTAACTGCCTGACACATTTCTGTAAAATTTTTAGGCAATTTTTGGCTGCTTTTCCATGACAGTGATTTTCTATCACAGTATTTTCCTATAGAGAGAGTAGAGCAATATTTCAGTATTACTACAGCATGGTGGATTCAGGTTTGCTTTTTATTATTGACACTGTGGAAAAGTTTCTTTTAATTTCATAACTGGTATTTTTATAGCACTGCATAAATTTTAGAGATTGTTCTCAAATTTGGGGAAAGCCTTTCTAGCGTGTCTCATGTCTTCAGTCTGGCTTCTGGTCTGGATATTTGAGACCTTGTTTCTCTTTGACTCTTTTTTGACTTTGCATGTGTTCCTTAAGCTGTTTTTAGCTTAAGCTTGTGATTTTTTTTGAAAGTGGATTTCTTTGGCTGAATTCTACTTCTGGGTTTTTTTTGTTTTTTTTGAGTAATACTTCTAAAGTTTATTTTTAAACTTTTTTTTTTTTTACTTGTATTCCTTTCCTTCTTTCTTCCTTGGCTTTAATGCATTGGGTTTGTATTAGTACTTTTAATGGCTGCAGAATTGTGAGGTTGTACTGGTCTGGATAATAATGACCTCTCACCAAGTGTGTTATCCTCCTTTGCTGGAGTATGAGGATGAGTATCGGGCAGTACACTTCTTAGTGATTTAAAAGGTCTGTAATGGCTGAAGATGAAATTCTCTGGGCGCTCTGATTTGGGATTTGCTGCTTGCTCCTGATTGCCTGCCTCTCCCTCAACTCCTCTCCCTTGTGATTCTTTGCTGTCAAAATGGGTCCCCCACTGAGACATTTCCTATGTCTTCAGGGCCTGAACACACTGCCGCTTCTGTCTTCCTAATAGAAGGATTGTCCACCCTGCCCTTTAGGGTGGTAACACTTTAAGGGAGCCGGCAGCCTGCGAGGAGGCTAGGGCTTCTCTTCGGATTCATACCTCACAGTATTTGGCAGCGCTCCTTCCTAATTCATTCGGGCCCTTGGTGGTTTCCTTCGTTCATTGAAGATGGAGGTTTTCATTGATAATATGTTTTATTTCTTTTGTTGTTTTAAATCAGCTCTGAGAGAGTGCCATCTTTACCTGGATGAGACATAATTCTGTTTCCTTGAATTATTTTTGCTGTGTGCTGAGTTTTAATTATTTTGTAATGCCTTTTCCCTGAAGTTCATTTTCTAATTGTCTTCAAGTTAGACATTATTGATAAATATTTTCAAAGTCTTGTGTGTGTGTGAAAATGGAAATAACAGTTTGGAAACTACTTAACCTTTTATATCACAAGAGATGACTGAATTACTTAAAATTTTCCTATTTGTGGTTTGGAATCCCAGGGCCTAATCAGTTTGCATTTTAGCTCCAAATTTGTAGCCGTTGATAATTTACATGAAACTGCATGCTTTCCCTGTAAAGAACCAAACGTGTATAAATTAACCATGTAACGTTAATTGAGCTGTCAGGTTTGAAAGGCTAAATCTCAAAAGTACTTTGTGTGCAGATTGAAATCTGAAAACAATCTCAGAGCCTAGAACAAACAGATTGCATAAGCAGTTGCTTGATCTCTGTGAGAGGCAGTTACTATTGAGTATTATGTTCACTGGGCTCAGATGGTCTGGGTCTGCCTTCAAGGCTAGGCCCTGCCTGAGCTGTGATTCTTATTTCACTTTCCCTCTTTGTGAAAAGGAGGGTATCTTGCCCATCTCATGGGCCGTATGCATCTTTAATGAGGACAATTTCTGAAAGCTTGGGGCACAGTACTTGCAGGTAGTAGGTGCTCAGTGATTGGTTTTTCTTTTTACCTCCCTTTCCCTATATTTATTTGTTTTTGTCAAAAAGATAATATTTATCCTGTCAAATTGATGAGGCTTTTGGGAGTAGAACTTAATAGAGGTAACAATCTATTAAAAAGCCAATATATTATGACCTTTCAAATATCAAGTTGTGTGGTCATAAATCAATTTTTTAAAAAAGAGCCTGAGAGCCCTGGCTGGTTTGGCTCAGTGGTTAGAATGTTGGCCTGCGGACCAAAGAGTCACGGGTTCCATTCCAGTCAAGGGCACGTACCTTGATTGCAGTTCGTCCTCAGTCCTCAGCCCTGGTTGGGGTCCTGTGGGAGGCAGAGTCGATGAGTCACTCTCGTGTCAATGTTTCTCTCTCCCCCTCTCCTCCCTCCTTCACCCTCCCACTCTATCTGAGATAAATGGAAAAATATCCTTGGGTGAGGATTTAAAAACAAAAACGAGTTCGAGGCCCAGGCCAGGTAGCTCAGTAAGTTAGAGCATTGCTCCCAGTATGCCAGGCTTGCGGGTTCGAGCTCCGGTCAGAGTACATAGGAATCAACCAATGAATGTATAGCTAAGTGGAACAACAAATCGATGTTTCTCTCTCTCAAATCAGTAAAAAGAAATAAAAGTTTCAAAATAAATTTTTTTTTGGAGAGGGTTGGTTCATTTATACTCATTCTTATATGCCTGTTTTCCCCATCAACTCCTAGTATTTCTGTGCACACATTCTCTATTTGTGCTATTTTCTGAGATTTATTATGTAATTGTAGGGTTGAAATTGAAACAATAACAATAACAAAACTGCCCTGGTGAAATACTGGTTATCAGGAAATATAACCTGCAGAGGTAGGGCAGTGTAGGATGAATTTCTGGTTTCATAAGATGTTTTGAAAGACTGCGGTGTAGGTCAGCTGCTGGAAGATTGATTCTGTTTTGGCCTACCAGATCTGTAATTTCAAGTCGCTAGGCAGAGCCACTTCTGATCTTCATCTGCTCTTCAGTTTCTTAAACACTGGTGTTCTTGGCTTGGGGAGCTGTGTGCAGTGAGACTGGGCTCCCAAGCCTGAGGCTGCTGTGGCCCAATGGCTGTAGCAGTAAACTGCTTCAGGACACCTGTGCCTGCCCCCATTCCAAACCCAGGACTCAGGGACTTCATGGGCAAGTGGCCTCACGTTGGGTGGGTGTGCCAGGTCCCCAGGAAACCTCTATAATACTGCTTCCCTTTGGTTCTTTTCAGTTCGGTAATTGATACAATGAATGTTCCACTCTTTATTTTCTTTTAAACAAAATTATAAGCATTATTTTTCTTCCACTTTTTTATTCATTATTTCAGTTATTTTCTATTAAGTTAATAATCTTTGACTGTCCTTGGGGAGGTAGGAGATCTTGCTGTTGGAGTCTTTTTTTGTTTCTCACATTCACCTTTTATTTGTCATATATTGGTAGATGAAAAATCTACAAATAATTTATGTTCTTCATAATATATTATACGCTTTGTTTTCTAGTTTCACTGTATTATGTTAACTTGGATCCTTGGTTAATCTTCTCATCAGTTCATCTGCCTTTTTTCCTTTTTAATCTGTATTCTTGTCTTTATTTCCTCTTTTAATGGTTTTGGTAGCTGGGACACTGTTGCGCATTGTTTTAGATTATCTTGCTCTGGAAACATTATTCTTTTTGCCCCTCAAAAGAAAATGAATTTGGCCCAGTAATGAATTTGATCATTCCTGTTCCACTGCCTTCATGGTCCAGTGGAAGGTGCTTTATTTCAAGGTATGAAGACATGAAAATTTATGCCTAGTTGGTGTATGAAAGAATAAAGAAGGCTTTAGGAACAGAGTGAATCTTGTCATTTCTTCTGCTTCCTTTTTTGCTTGACCACCAGAAAATTTAGAGCTGAATTTGTAGCTCAATTTAAATAACTTTGGCATATCTTTTTTTTTTTTTTTAATCCTCACCCGAGGACATTTTTTCATATTTTGTTCAGATGGAGTGGGAGGGAGAGAGAGAGAGAAACATCAACGTGAAAGGGACACATCGAGTGGCTGTCACCCGCACAGCCCAACCAAGGCCAGGGACAAACTGCAACCGAGGTACATGCCCTTAGCTGGAACCGAACCTGGGTCTCCCCGGACCGCAGGCCGACGCTCTAACCGCTGAGCCAAACCGGCCAGGACCATATCTATGTTTTTAAATTTTTCTCACTGTCCTTGATCTTTTGAATTTCATCTGTCATTTCTTTGATCCTGATCCTGTAACATCTTTATGTGATTCTGTTTTTATTGCATATGTTCTTATAATTTGCCTCAAGTTGATTGAAGAGTGAGGTGAGATATATAAAGTTAATAAATCACAAAGGTTATCACACTTGTTCTCTAATAACCTGCCCTTTTACTTTTCATTTTCTCCTGTGTTCACGTATTGTTTAAAAATAAGTGACCTTTAGATTTTCTGTGATGTGTGCTCTGTGCAGTAATTGCTATGTCTCTATTTTCAGCATGATCTTTCTTCCCAAAGGTTGCAGGGAGAGTAGCTGATGAGAGGGGTGCAGTGCTGGGCCACGAGGTGGGCTACTGCATCCGCTTTGATGACTGCACTGACCCGCTGGCTACAAGAATTAAGGTGAGGTACTCAAGCTGCTTGTTCTGTTGTGAATAAGGGAGACGATTATTTGGGGGGAATTGAAAACATGCAGTGTGACTGCTGATGGGACACCGATACCATCGCCCTCTGGGAATTTAGTCTGCCGGGAATTTAGTCTTAGTCCTGAAGGAACCTTTTTTCTACAGATGGGGAGGTTGAGGACCTGGGAGGTTGAATTACTTGCCTCATGTTATGTGCCTGTCAGTGATAGTACCAGGACTCAAAGCTGTCCTTCCTTGTGTGTGTTTTATTGTTTTCCACCAATTCACATAGCTGTCTAAATATAGAAACTTGCCTATAAATAAGGTCTAAAAACAGGGGCAAGGTAGTATAAATTGATAAAGTAACGAATTTAGTTTTACTAGTTAGAACTTTCTAATTTTTACATGATAATGGATTTTGTATCTGTGTTCTTTGACCTACTTGCCAACATTAAAATAATTAGTATCAATAGTAATTGCATACAGTCACCTCAACAGAGTGTCTACTAGGTACCACTATGCTGGAATCAAAGACTAATCAAATAGTACTCTAAAACCATGAATGAAAATGCTCTGATGAAGTGAAAATGGGTTATTAGAATCTCAGTTAACCTCTCAATTTGGAACAGAGGAAAATTTGAAATAATCAGATGAGCTAAATGAACATTGTAGTGGTTTGTAAAAAATATGGACCTTGTTTGTCAAACTTCTGTATTTTGTTACCTTTACATTCATTTTACTAGGTAAAGGGAATATTCTTCTGTACCACTGAATATATTTAAACTGTCTAATTTTTAGATAAATTTCAGTGGATTATATAACTGAATGATTGTTTTCAAATCTTTCATGAAAAGCTTTTGTATTCCATTTGGTCATGATTTCAGGGCATTCATTTCTTAACTGGTGGACTGTCATTGGTGGCAGGCTCTCAGTTTCACTCCAGTGTGTCTGTGTGGCAGCTGGTACCAGTTCCAAGAAAAACGTGGGAATGCATCCTGCTCTTATAGACAAAAAGTAAAAACACTAACATACAGCATGTGAGGGAGGTTTTAGCCTTGTCAAAGTGCTGAACTGTTTTGGATGAGAGTAACAATATCTCATTCTTGCTGCATATTTCTAAAGCATTTTATAAACATTCATTAATCTTAAATGATAATAGGTGACATTTTTAAAATTATCTTTTTATTTTTATTTTATTATTATTATTTTTAAATCCTCACCCAAGGATGTTTCCATTGATTTTTAGATAGAGTGGAAAGAGGGGAGGGAGAGAGGAAGAGAGAGAGAGAAACATCCATGTGAGAGAGACACATCGATTGGTTGCCTCTCAAACGACCCAACAAGGGCCAGGGATCGAACCTGCAACCCAGGTTTGTGCCCTTGACCAGGAATCAAACTCACAACTCTTCAGTCCAACTCTCTAACTGCTAAGCCAAACCGGCCAGGGCTAGCTGACATTCTTGAACACTATGTACTGGGTCCTGTGCTAAACACTTTATGTGTGCTATTTCATTTAATTCCCACAATAACCCTCTGAAGTAGATACTTTTTAAAAAAAAATTTCTATTTTACAAATGAGGAATCAGGCTCAGAGAGGGTAAGTAACTTGCCCGAGGTTCACACAGCTAGTAAGAGGTAGAGCCAAGACCTGAACTCCCAGCAGTCTGACACCATAGCCTGTGTTCTTAACCACAGTCACTTCCAGCCTCCCTAAAATAAGATCAGTTGAAGTTGAAGTTAGTCACCTCAAGAGAGCTGCAAGTCCATAGTTTTAAGAACAGTTATTTCATACCGGTGCCATTCCCTTCGGCAGACACAGGTTTGTCTTTACCGCCTGTCAGCAGGACCGTTGGTGCCGGCCTGGAGGAAGTGAGGCTCAGCTGATGTTCACAGAGTAAATGCAGGTGAAATTCGGCTGAAAGAATGCAAACTCATGTTTGAAGTCTTGTTTATGAGCAGCTCCATTGCTTAATAACTGAAATGTTGGGGCATTTCCTCATTGTGCTTTGTGGGAATTGTCTTGTACACTTGCTGATAAGGAGGTTGTTCGGTTGTACTTAAACTTTTTAGGAAAAATCATTAATATACAGTGTAAATGAATTCTTTCTAAAATTTTTGTGTTTTTGTTTTATAGTTTCTGACTGATGGAATGTTGGTCAGGGAAATGATGGTTGATCCTTTGTTAACAAAATATAGGTAAATGTCTTTTTCCTATGGTAACTTTCCTAAAGTTTCAAAAGTACACAAGGAGGTTGAAAAGCAGTTGTGTTCATACTGAAGGTTCACATCTGTGTTCAGCTGCCCTAAAGCTTTGTCTTTACCTTGGCTGTTTAGACCGTTGATGTTCTGCTCAGAATTTACACACAGTCAGAAAGGGAAAATTGAAATCCCTGATATTATTTGAACAGTCTGTGGACTTGTCCTTTTTATCTTGCCTCGGTTACATCCCAGGATTGATGGGGACTGCAGAGTTGCAGCACAGAACTGGGCAGCATTTTGTTGAATGTAATACTCAGTAACTACACTTCCCTCCTCCCTTGTATGTCTTTGATTATCATTCAAGGTATTAAAATGGTCCCACCAAGCTCTAGTATTCTGGGAAAGGATATCACATTTGACTCAATTTGTTACACACGGAACACAGCTGGATCACATGCCTTTTTGTGTTATTTTCTGCAGTTTAATCTTTAAGTGGTTGACCTGTTCCAATTGTTATGTGCTCTGTGAGGTTGTATGTTATATTGTAATTTAAAATCAGATGTTAGATCCTATTGGAATCCAGTGTGGGTGGTAAAACTCTTTAAAGATAGCAATAAATACACCATGTTCTTCACCAGGATATGTTGATGTCACCATTCTTATTAGCTTAAGAGTTACCTCCTGGAGGCTTTATTTTGATGCGAGGTGATTGCATGAGGGCTAAATACCCAGACACCCCTTGGATGATCTGGATGGGGTCATGTGGGGGCTGAGGGTTGTCTGGATGTTTATAGAGATATTCCTTTTGATTCTCAGTGCCATCATGCTGGATGAAGCCCATGAGAGGACCTTGTATACAGACATTGCCATTGGCTTGCTGAAAAAGGTATGACTTTGCTGCCAGACTTCTGTTTTATGTTTTTGTTTTGTTGCCTGATTAGGAAAATAATTGTAGCAATTTGGAAAATCCAACCAAATATGAAGGAAAAAACCTTTAAATCATCATCCATAATCCTAGTCCTACCCGTTCAGAGAAAAATCACTGGTGGAATGTTGGTATGTTTTCTTTTCTTTTTTCTGTTTGTGTGTGTGTATACATGCATCTGTTTTGGCGTAGTAGGGAATGGCTTGTATATGCTAATTTGTATCTTGTGTATTTCTCTTAACATTACATCAAGATCATTACATCATAATGTCATTAGTATTCTTTGAAGATGTTATTGTTGATGGCTGTTTAATCATGTCTCTACCATAAAGTATTTGATTTTTCCCTTACTGTTAGGCACTTATATGCTTCCAGATTTGAAGTATTTTAAATAATGTCGCAGTGAGCACTGCTGTAATAAATCTGTTTCATTCCTTTTCTGTTTTTTAATTTTTTACTATAGAAAGTGTCAAACATACCCCAGAGTAAAGAGAAGGTTTAATGACCCCCACGGGCTCATCATCTGGCTTCAATAATTAAACTTGTGGACAATCTTGTTTCAACCTTACCACCATCTCTCCCAACTTCCTAATTGTTTTTCTTGTATTTTCTGATTGTTTTCTTTGGATAAATTCCCAGTTACAGGAGTCTAGAAAGAGGTGGTGGAGCAGAGAGATTAAGATAATTGATTCGGGGTCAGATGGCCCAGGTTCAAATTCTGACAGCTGAGTTTACTCATCTCTAACATAAGGATAACAGAAGGGTCTGTATGTGTGCTGGCGCACTTTTCTATATGGTAGCCACTAACCGCCTTGGATTTAAATTGGCCAAAGTAGAATAAAATAAAAAATTCAGTACCTCAGTCACACTGGCTCTATTTCAAGGGCTCTGCAGGCACATGTGCCGAGTGGCTACTGCATGGGACAGAAGCTCTCCTTCCTGAAGAGTCCTTTCGCACAGAGCTGCTCTGTATCATGATTTGTTGTGGGGCTTAAGTAGACAGCGTAAAATTCTTAGGAGGGCACCTGGCACAGGGTCACAAATAGACTATGAGGTACCTTTGTGCAAATTAGAAGAAGATGCCCCCACTAGGAGGATGTTCCCAGCTAGGTGAGGGGAGGGTGGGCTGGATTTCAGATGCCCCAGCCTCCTTAGACAGGCATCTTTGTACAGTGGATATACTATACAGCTGTACTCGGGGATCCTGGAATGGTATGGAACTTAGTATTTGTTAGCTGCTATTGTTATTTTGATTATTATCTTATTCCTTGGCCAAAGCTATAAACTTTTTGATATTTATGAGGACTTATCCTATATTACCTTCTTAGGAACAGTATAATAAGAGAGCTTATTTTACTGAATCTTTGCCAACACTAAACATTAACTTGAAAAAGTAGATCCTTGCCAATGTGATAGTTGAAAAAATAATCTCACTGTCATTATATATATTTGCTATAGTTTATTTGACCATTTCTCTTATGCCTGTTGATCATCTGTTTCTTCTGATAACTGTTAATGTCTTTTATCCATATTTCTGTCTTGGTGCTATCATTTAGTATTTGTTTGCTTTTAAAGCACTTCTTTTTTTCTTTATTGATTTTAGAGAGAGAAGAAAGGAGAGGGAGAGAGAGATAGAAACATCGATTGGCTACCTCCTGCATGCTCCTCACTGGGGATTTGGCCCACAGCCTGGGCATGTGCCCTGACTGGGAATCGAACTGGCGACCTCTTGGTGCATGGGTCGATGCTCAACCACTGAGCCACACCGGCCAGGCTAAATAAAGTACTTTTTTGTATTTTGTATATAGGGTGAGGCAAAAGTAGATTTACATTTGTGAGTATTTGAAACACAGAGTTTATTCTTATATTATTATTTATTAATTATTGTATTATTTGCCATACGAACGACTATAAACCTACCTTTGCCCCACCCTGTATACGTAGATTCTGACTATCCAGAGACAGGTGTCAGGAAAAATGGTTTTACTTTTAGTAAATTCAAATTCAGGTCTTAAAGCTCCTTTATATTTTGTATAAAATATTTTTAACTCTTTATTTTGGAAAATTTTATACATTTATACAGTTGGAAAGAATAGAACGATTAACCCCTATTTTGACCTATGATTTTAATAATTATCAACTTGTGGTCGGTCTTGTTTCATCTATAATATCCTCCTCACCCCAAAAATACACATACTAAATTATTTTAGATATCAAATTTTGTCCATAAATTTTACAGTGACTGTTTCATGATGCCTTCTTTTTTAGATTCAGAAAAAGCGAGGGGATCTTCGATTGATTGTGGCGTCAGCCACTCTGGATGCAGAGGTAAGAACATTGCCCCTCTCTCCCTTGCCCCCCAGAAACACTGAAATTGCTGGCCATGTCTGTGGGAAGTTACCTCTAGCAAGAGCTTATCTTTGGCGGAATGGCCTACCTTCTTTATGGGGCATCTGATGACCCAGATTCCATAGGATCGGAGCATACTCCTTTTTAGCCTGTGGGTGGAAATTAACCTGTAATTAATTGAGTTCATAATACCTACTTGTCTAGTTTCTCTACATACTGTGTGTCTACTCTCACAGGCACCTTCTTTTTATTACTTTTTTTTTTAGTACGAGGCTGTATTTCTTGCATTTATTTATGGCTATAGCATTTATATTTAGAATTTTTGTACAATTGAAGTTTTCCCGTACATAGAATAATTTCCGTGTTATATTTTTTATGGCTAAGTTTATATTATTCTCTCTTAGCTAATATTTTAGTTCAAATAGCAGTTCAGCTCAACAGGTAATTCTCACCATTTGTCATATGTATATATAAAATAAATAGGTGTTTACAGTTCATTATGTTCAAGGTGCCGGGACAGCCCGGGAGGGAGTTCCTAACTCCGCTGGCTTCAGGTGTCCAGAAGCTTTCCCAGAGGAGCTACATCCCAGTTGGGTTTGAACGATGCGCAGAAGTTTGTCATGTGGTCAGGGTGGGGAGGGCATCCTGAGCAGCCATGTGTGCATGGGCTGGGGTCAGTGTAAAGCGGGAGTGTTGCCTGTAGGGCCTGGCACCGGGTGATCTGCCTCGGACTTACACTCTCTCCAGTTTCTCTGCACTTTAGCCCACCGGTCCCCTTGCTGTTTCTCCGAAAAACACAAGCATGCTCTGCTCTGGGAGGGACCCTCTTTCTAGACTCTTCTTCCCTCAGATGTTCTCATGGCTCCACCCTCATTTCATTCCAGTCTTGATCAGGTATTATCCTCTTAGAGAGGCCTTTCCTGACCACTCTGTCTAGAGTAGTGCTACTGTTGCTGTCCATCTTCTTACTCTGCTGCTTTTTTCTGTTTAGCACTTATCACTACCTAACATTATGTGTATGTCCAAGTGTTTGTTTATCGTGTGTCTCCCATCATGAAAAGTAAGCTCCCTGGAGGTTGGAACTTTGTCTTCAGTAGTGTCTGGCATAACGTAGGTGCTGCAGGTTGAATGGGAGGCAATGGGAGATTAAAATGGAAAGGTTGGGGGGTGGGGGGGGCATAAACCAAAGAACTTCTATGCATATACGCATAACCAGTGGACACAGACAGTAGAGTGGTGAAGATGGGGGAGTGGGGAAGAGGGTGTTAATAGGGGAAAAAAAGGAGGAACATCTGTAATACTTGCTACAATAAAGAAAAAATAGTTTCAACATAAAAAAATAAAATAAAGTCAGGTCTTTCAAAATTAACTCCAAAGTGGTGTTCAGCTCCTCTTTCCCCATTCCCTGTCTTCTTCCCCGACCAGGTGCGTTACCTTTGCCTTTCCCGCTCCTAAGCCCCAAGGGCCCTTCTGCTTCTGCAGTTTGTTTCCTGAGCCACACAGCCCAGCTGGCTCACTTCTGTCACCTCTGTAACCTTCTAAATACATTTTCTCTTATAATTTGAAGAAACAAAACAAAACAACTCAGTTGTCATAAATCCCCTCCTTGGGAGCAACTCTAAACCTCCTTGGAGATCGGGTCATCACGACACTGAAAATCAACTCTTGTATCCCCCATCTGTTCTAAGTGCCCATTCTCCCCTCTCCTGAGCAGGCATTTGTTTCCCACAGGTGCCCTTCTCCCCTTCCCCCCACGAAGGTAGTAACAAGCCCCTTTGAGTCATATCTCTTTTATGAACTCCTATACATACATGACTAAAATCTATTTTTTCTCTTGTTAATCTCTCTATTTGAATTTAATTTGCACACCCCAAGTACTGAACTAAGATAGCAGGACACATAACTCATTAAAAAAAAAAAAAAAAAAAGGAAGGGTTGGAAGGGGTCAGATGCTGGAGGGCCTTATAAGTCAACCAAAGGAGGAAGAACTCCATTTAACACCTGGGCAGAAGCCCTGGGAGGGTGTGAATATGTGACTTGATTATATTTGGGTTCTAGAAAGATCACTTTGGTGCTGTGTGGAAGAGATAAGAGAGATGTGGAAATAGCAGTCTATAGGCCAGTTTATAATCCAGCTGAGACATGGAAAGGGCCTGGCTTCTGGCTGCTGGTGTCTCTCTGGGTTCAGGATCCAAACAGCTTGGAGAGAGAAAAAACTCAGCATAGCTGAGAGAGGTGTCTGCATGTGTGCCCAGAACGTGTGTGGACCTTCTCACAGGCTGTTGTCTCATGACGACTTCTGGGTCAAAGCTCCTTGGTTGCCCTCTTTAATGAATTCTCATGACCTTCACCCACGATACCTGTTGGAATGCTATTCTGAGGACCATACCTGACTCTCCTTTCGTTACCTCCTCCATGGATAAGTTGCACAAAACATCTATTTTATGTCTTACCTTCGTTACCTCCCCTTTTTAATAAGCATTCCCAGCAGTTTTTATTGTTTGAAAACTAACATCCAAGACTTTTCTTAGAATAACCGTTAAATAATATTTATTGCTCATAATTGCCTTTCATAGTCTTTTGGAGTGATAGATTTTTAAAATGGCTCTTTTCAGTTCTTCCTACAGTAGTTTATGTAGATGGACTTTCTGAAAGTAATTTGTTTAAGTGGGAAAGTGGAGTGAGTGTAGGAGATTTGCCATGCCCTGGGCATGCTGTGATGTGGGCATGCTGGGACCCCAGCATTGTTCTGCTGGGCCTTTAATGGGCTAGGGCCATACACCCCTCCTCTTCCTCACTCAGTGTTGCGAGGAAGGTGAAGTCTGTGTGTGAGAGAGGAGGACCTGGGGGGAGAGTCAGTTCTGTGGGAGTGAGGGTGTGGGTGGGTGAGTGGGTGCATGTGGGGCCTGGTTTATGAACTCCCATGTGAGAGAGAGTGAGGAGGAGGAATGGAGCGAGCTAAGGAGGGCGAGGGAGAAAGAGTAGGAGTGGGCGTGGGAACAGGGAAGGGTGGGGCTCAGGTAGCATTTAACTGAGAGGTCCAGGGGTGCCAGAACTCATCCTTGGTCCCCTAGCTACTGGATCTGTGGTTGACATGAATTCCAAGCCCCACTGTCTGGAGGGATAGATGATGCCACCTGCTCTGGCTTTGCTCAGGGCCCCAGGTGGCTCCGCAAGCAGGTGAAGAAAACACAGTGACAGCGGCTGGGAGGCAGAGGCAAGCAGAGTGTGATGGCTTGTCACATAGTTGCCTTGATTGATTTAGCTGCTTTGTTAGCAGCCTAATTAAGCAAGCAATTACAGAAAACATGACCAGGTATAATTACGAAGTATTTATTGACCATTGTATCACATGTTATTGTTTTTCTTTTATTTGCGTCTATGCACGTGGCAGAAAATAGGATTGCTGACAACTCCCACAGTTCTTTGTCACAAGTCCAAATACTTGGGAAGAAGCTAGTTTCCCTTTCCAGATTCCTGGATTGGGTCAGCTGGGGTCAGATACCCACATGGGACCAATCTGCGTGGGTCAAGACCTGTTAGCCTGGGGTGGACTTGTGTGGACATGGCTGCTGGAAGCCCACTCCTGTGCATTAGGGAAGACAGCCTGGCAGGTGTCCACATCATTTACGTCCATCTCATAGGCTCTCCTTCCTTCATGCCATGTTATGTTTCTTACCATGTGTCCGTGTCAGTGTGACCCCACCTCTTTTGATCCTGACTCAAATTCTCTCCTTTTCCAAGTCCATTGAACCCATTTCACTCTTCCTGTTTCTTCATTCAGCCTCAAAACGTGTAACTCTGTTTATTTGCTTTTATCCTATAATTTTGTGTGTGTATTTTATATTTCCAAGTAAAGATAAAAGACCAGGATCTTAAGGATTAAGATGTAGTGCCTTCTCAGTTAATGCTGAATTTTATTTCTTGAAAGAGTAACTTCCCATCTTTACTCTTCAATACACATATTCCTGAGCAGCTAGGGGTTAGCCGTCCACTCCAACAACATTAAGGTATCAGCTTCCTCCCTGTTCTGCTTGCCTTTTTGGTCCAAAAAGCCTGTTTGTCAAGCCCTTTCTAAAATCTTCCTCCACCGGCAGCTTCTGGAGCCCCCAGTGAGGTCTCCCCTTTCTCCTGCCTTCCTGATGGCTTCCCCCAGGCTGCTTTGCTGGCTGCCCTTCCTCCTTCAGGCCGCCCACCTCCTTTGTGCTTGATTTGAGGTGAACTTGACTGTGCTCTTGTGCTGCAGCCTGAGCTGCCAGACCACCAAAACTCAGACCTGTGTCTCCTACCAGCCTGGGACGCTCGGCTTCTCGGTGGCAGTCCCTTTCTCGTTGTCGTAATCATCCAGGCTCAGGACATCCATTGCTTGGGGACCTGATTGAGTAAGAAGTAATTCCATCCTCCCCAGCTTGCCTGGGCGTTTGCTCATGCTCCCTGATTGCCGGGTCCCATCAGTCATAACCTCCGGAATGCTTTGCTTTCACACCGCCCTGCCCGAGTTCACGCTTTCATCCCTCCTGGGAGCTGTTGCAGTGCCTCCCTTAATTAGTCTGTTATCACACCTGCCTTTCTCCAAAGTGACCACCAGAGTCAGGCATCCAGAGTACAGGTCTGATAATGTGCCCATCCTCACTGCCTTTGTCTTGCCCATCTAATAAGGTGTCTGTGCAGCATGACGTTTGGGCCCCTTTCAAGTGATAACACAGTCACTTACTGTGTACTCATTATAAGTCACACTTTATTTGAACCATACAACAGGCTTGCAGGGTAGATAGCAGTTTGTTCATTTTGTAGGCAAGAGAGCTAACTCAGAGCCGAGGCTGGCCTGCCCTACACCTTGGATTCTGTCCTCTGTCAGGGGCCCCTTTACAGTGTAGTTTGTACTCTGCTCTCATCCTGGGAATGGGTGTCTCTGCTCCTTCCTGGCCATCTCTTAAGGCTTAACCAAGGGAGAATGCCACCTCATGCTGCCTTCCCTAGGAGTCTCATCCTGGGAAGGGGTGTCTCTGCTCCTTCCTGGCCATCTCTTAAGGCTTAACCAAGGGAGAATGCCACCTCATGCTGCCTTCTCTAGGAGTCTCATCCTGGGAAGGGGTGTCTCTGCTCCTTCCTGGCCACCTCTTAAGGCTTAACCAAGGGAGAATGCCACCTCATGCTGCCTTCCCTAGGAGTCTCATCCTGGGAAGGGGTGTCTCTGCTCCTTCCTGGCCATCTCTTAAGGCTTAACCAAGGGAGAATGCCACCTCAGCCTGGCCATCTCTTAAGGCTTAACCAAGGGAGAATGCCACCTCATGCTGCCTTCCCTGAGAGCCAGTCGTTGACCTTTCATTCTCTCCAGTTGTAACTTGCAGCTCTTTTCTGGTCATTTAGTTAGTCTGCCTCGGTTTGTGTTATTGGTTCTTTGCACACCCACCCTCCTGGATTATTCACTTGGGGCATCGGGGGTGTCTCTTCTCACTTGTTTGTGGGTCCCTTCCAGTGTGCCTGTGCACTGTACGTCACAGGAAGGCTGAAGTTACTCAAAGGGGATTTTCCCTAAAGAAAGTGAAGAATGGTGCCACATGGATCTTCACAGCACAGTGTGGTTCTTTTGTTGGCACAAGGCGCATGTATGTCTGCGCTGAGTCTTCTCAAACACAACTTTGAGGTTAATGTGCAGTGTCCCAGATTTTGTAGTTAAATCCAGTTGACCTTTTTTGAAATTTATCTTTATTGTTGAAAGTATTACAGATGTCTCCCCTTTTTCCCCCCACTGACCCCCTCCTTCCTGTTCCTGCCCCCCTCCTGCCTTCCCCACACTATTGTCTGTGTCCATTGGTTATGCATTGAAGTTCTTTGGTTTATCTCTTCCTGGCCCTCCCTTCCTGGCTCTTCCCTCTGAGGTTCATCAGTCTTACAACCAATTTTTTAAATCTTCACCTGAGGATATTTTTTCTATTTATCATCAGATAGAGTGGAAGGGAGGGAGAGAGAAACATCAACATGAGAGAAACACATCGACTGGTTGTCTCCCACATGGGGGATGAACCGCAACCGAGGTGTGTGCCCCTGACTGGAATGCGAGGGCTGTTGCTCTAACCGCTGTGCCATACTGGCCGGGGCCCAATTTGTACTTCTTAATCCCTTCACCTTTTTGCCCATGCCCCACTCCCCATCCCATCTGACAACCAATAAAAAGTTCTCTGTATCTATGAGTCTGTTTCTGTTCTGCTTGTTTTGGTTTTAGATTCAGTTGTTAATAGATTGTGTTTATTGCCATTTTACTGTTCATATTTTTTTATCTTCTTCAAGAAGACCTGTCAGCATTTCACATAATACTGGTTTGGTGGTGATGAACTCCTTTAGCTTTTTTTTGTCTGGGAAACTTTATATGTGCATCGATTCTAAATGACAGCTTTGTAGGATAGAGTAATCTTGGTTTTAGATCCTTGCTTTTCATCACTCTGAATATTTCTTGCCACTCCCTTCTGGCCTGCAAAGTTTCTTTTGAGAAACCAGCTGACAGCCTTATGGGAGTTCCCTTGTTGGTAACTAACTGCTTTTCTCTTGCTGCTTTTAAGATTCTCTCTTAGTCTTTAACTTTTTGCATTTTAAGTATGACCTGTCTTGGTTCCAGTTGACTCTTTTAGAAGCACTCTTCCAAGCCCATTTATTTTGTATTTGGTGCAGTTCCTCAGTGCACCCCTGGGATGCCAGATTCCAGAACCAGGCATGGGCATGCTGAGTAAAGACACCTGGGGGAAGTGAAAAAGACTGGTCTTGTGATCATATTGTTAGGTCTCCTAGGAGGATAAAGTCTCATGCCCATCCAGGCCTCACTCATGCCCAGCCACACCGCAGGGGAACTGGAATATAGTTGGGAACAGGAAGGGTAATTAAGAATTGGATATTGACACACTCCACCAGTGGGGTGTCTATGGCCTCTTGGCTATTGGCACAACAGCTTCCCATCCAGCACTCACTCTCCAGTAGGTTTGGTCACTCAGCTCTTCTCGGGCTCAGCTTCTTTGTGTGTCTTGGGTCGCATTCCCTGAGAGGGGATCTTGAGTCGTGTCTCCCTGCCCCGTTGTTGGCCAGAACTCTCTTTCCAGGCCTCCCTGTAGACTGCCAGTCTGGGGATCAAGTGCTATTGAAGAGGATGTGGCCACCTATTTGGGAGGAACTGCCAAGAGCCAATTCTCTTAAGGGGATGCTGTGGGAGTGTCGGAGAAGTATCTAATTGGTGACCTACCCCATGCAAAGTGTCGCGTGAACTCCAGTAGGGCAGATAACATGGAGAAGACACTGTCCCTACCATGAAATAGCTAAAATCTACTGGGAAGGTTATAGTAAATACATCTCTGTAACTGTGGTACCAGAAACTCCTGCTGTTCATAGAAGTACAAGTTTCCTTTATAAATTGATAACCTTGTGTGATCAGATCTTTGCTTTCCAGATTAGAATTATATACATCATCCTGCTTTAGCCTGTATTTTACTTGAATCATACCGTTTGAACTAAACTTTGATTAAATAAAATACAGGGGATAGGATAAGATAAATAAAACCACAACTACAATTTAACTCAGATATTTCAGTGAATACAGTTTTGAAATTTAATTATTATTATTTTGATCAAACCTTAGTAAAGAGTCTGTCATTGAAATGTGATTCCTCAAAATTGCAATAATAAAAATGAGATTTTTAGTAACTGTTTTGCAATCCATAGTCTGTATTATATGTATCCAATTCCTGTTGCCCACTCTGTGCTTTGCATTATTTTTTTGTATTATGTTTTTTCCATGAGTTACTATTTTGAGCGGAATGAAGAATTTATTTTTTATTTTATTTTTAGAAATTTTGGGATTTCTTTAATCAAAATGAAACCAGTGACCCAACCCGCGATACATGTGTGATCCTTACAGTGGAAGGGCGAACATTTCCAGTGGATATATTTTATCTACAAAGGTTTGATGATACTTGCATTTTTAATGATGGTGATGGTGATTGGAAAGCTAGGCCTGTGTTGTAGAATGAGAAGCAAGTGTGTGTCTTCCCAGGGTGATGTGCCAGGCCGGTGAAGAGGGGCACAGACTCTGTGTCTTCTGTCATTGATAGGATGTTCTGGAGCCCTGCTCAGTATCACTGCTGAGTGTGGTTTAAATTCTTTTTTTTTTTTTTTTATCCTCACCCGAGGATATTTTTCCATTTTTTGTACAGATAGAGTGGGAGGGAGAGAGAGGAAGGGAGGGAGAGAGAGAAACATCGACGTGAAGGGACACATCGAGTGGCTGCCACCCGCACGACCAACCAGGGCCGGGGACAAACTGCAACCGAAGTACGTGCCCTTAGCGGGAACCGAACCGGGGTCTCTCCGGACCGCAGGCCGACGCTTTAACCGCTGAGCCAAACTGGCCAGGGCTGGTTTAAATTCTTGACACTGATATTCATGTTTCTATAAATCTGTGGTCAGTAGCTCAGTAGGAAAGAGCAAAGTGGCAACAAGGTTGTGGGAAGGATGGCTTGATAATTTTCAGAACTGGGGTTTACAAGACTGCCTTTGGTGGGGGCGGTATTGGCAATATGAATTATTTGGTTCTCGGCTCTCTACATCCTAGCAAGAAAGCCTGGTTGACATTTTTGGGAGGAGCCCCCTTGGGGAGGAAGGGAGTCATTCTAATTTCTACACCGAGTCACTGGACAGATAGTGGCTGAAAGTCCAGAGAGTTGTGGGCTTGACTTCTGAGTCCTTGTGGTTGGACAGCACATCCATCAGCTCTGTCCATCCCCCTCAGACACGCTGCCAGTGGTCAGGAAGGAAAATGGAAAGAGTGTGGGGTTTAGCACTGGAAACACCTCCCTGTTTTCACTGGCTGACATCTTTGCATGCTAATGATAGCACGTCGATTTGCATGGGTTTATTGTTTTTATTTCTTTGTGAATAAAGCAAAAAAATCATAGTTGACATGTAATTATGAAATATTATCATTTTTTAAAATTATTTTAGGTAGAATGGAAGGGAGGGAGGGGGAGAGAGAGAAACATCGATTTGAGAGAGACACGTTGCACCACCCTGACTAGAGCTGGGGATTGAACCTGCAACCTAGGTATGTGCCCTTGACTGGAATCAAACCCATGACCCTTTGGTCCGTGGGCTGATGCTCTAACCACTGAGAAAACCAGCCAGGGCAATGAATTATTTTCAGATGTTGCATTTAAAAAAAGAAAAAAATGAATACTTACTTTGTTTATTCATATACTGATTATTGCTGGACAGGCCTAAACTAACTTTTATGAGCTTCTGCTGCCAGATTTCCCTGGTAATGGGTCTGTAACTAGTGTGTGTATTCTAGTGATGACTTTATCTCATGTATCTTTTCAGTCCTGTTCCAGATTATATCAAATCAACTGTAGAAACTGTGATGAAAATTCACCAGACAGAAGGAGATGGAGACATATTAGCATTTCTTACTGGCCAGGTAATTCCATTGGACCTTTTTCTATAATGAACAGACATGTAAAGGTAGCACCAAAATTAATACAGAGGCCTGTTACTTTGCTTAGCCATTTGTTTCAGTTTTATTGTATTCTGTGGTTACTTAATTGCAAAAAAAATTATTTGGTTTGGTATCATTCATCTATTGACTACATTGTCAAAAAGTCATTGGCTCTAACCTGTTCTGTCTGCAAAGGGTCAGATGTATTTGAAATTTATTAGCTGATTCCAAAGGATATTACACACTTAATTCAATAAACTGTTCTATTTACTACAATTGAATATTGCATTTTTGTGTATGCATGTTACTGCTGCATGCTTCTTTCCCAGTGACCCTTTCCAGTTTATCCTGGGGACACTGAGTGGGCACTTCACTGGAAAGACAACTGAACAAGCCCAAGTGCTCACTCAGGGTTGCAACACTGTTCAGAATTACCCTCTAGCTAGAATCGTTTCCGCTGTTGAGCATTTTCCACAATTCAGTAGTCTTTTCTTGGAAATGGGTGTAGTGATTTTATCTGTCACAACTTGTTCATATGTATGCAGTGCTTTGTTTGTCACAATACGTAAACGTTAATTAGTCCTTTTTTTTGTTTATTAGGAGCTCTTTTATTTTCTACAGATGGTGTAGATTTCTGTAATTAACCTGACAGTTGAACATGTTCACCCCGCAGACACCATTGTTGGGGTAGCATTTGATTAAATGCCACCCCAGAGTGAAATGTGATCATACTGGAAGACATGAATCTGACCACAGTTAAAATCCTGATCCCAGCTTTCATATGAAAAAGTGACATGCTTCAACTTCAAATTAATCTTGGTTTCTTTGGTTCCTGGTTCGATGTTTTTAGGAGGAGGTAGAAACTGTCGTGTCCATGCTGATCGAGCAGGCTCGAGCACTAGGTCGGACTGGGATGAAGAGACACCTTCGGGTTCTCCCCATGTACGCAGGACTGCCTTCCTTTGAGCAAATGAAAGTGTTTGAAAGGGTGTCACGCAGTGTCCGAAAGGTGAGACTAACCCGATGACCAAGGGTGTTTGCTGACATCTAGAATCATTTTGGTGCCCCTTTGCTGAGCACTGTAAAGATTTTCTGTTTTAAGCTGAAGTGAAACTTGCTGTACAGGCAGGTTCCTTTAAGAATTTTAGGTCTGTGTTTCTGTGCAGTAGATCTGTAAGCACACAATAATGTGCTGCAAAGATTTCAGAACCTGCTCCAGAGAATGGCCACTCTGACAGTAATCATCAGAGCAGGTGATTTATCCTGGCCTCTTTCCTGCCTGCCTAATATTTCCCCGTGACACTCTTGGCTTAAAGGATCGTGTTGGTGGATTGTGATCAGTCGGGAACAGTAGATCTATTACTGCAAGTGGTTCCTAAGCCATTTGTTTGAAGCATCACTTTGCCTGTAGAGCCAAGTTTAAGTTAATTAATTCAAGGTGTGGCTTAAAAATATCTAGCATTGAAATTGGGGTGGGGAAGGGTGTGGTGGGAAGCACTGGTTTGAGAGAGCCGGCAGGTAGCCAGTCTGCTTCTCGCTCATCGTTCCCCTGGGCCTTACTCCGCTCTCCCTTCCCTGGGATGGGGAAGGCCCAGAACTGGCCTGAAGTTGGCTGCTGGTAGCTGTGTATCAGCAGGCAGTAGAGAATACAGTATTTGAGGGGTGGTCTGACGATCTGCTCCCAGTTCAGACCACTTGGAAGAGAGAGCTCAGCCTCCTGGCCACTGAGATGGAGCAGCTTGAGTCTGCCCAGTGACCTATGGCCAACCAGTCAGAAGGCCTTGGTTCTGTGCCTGAGTTACTCTGTGCTCTGGGATGAATTACTCAACTGCAAGTCCAGGTTTTCTCAGCTGTAAAACATAAATAATGACTTTTAGAAAGATGATTTTATAGCATAAAAACATATGTACTATATAAAAATGGTAGGAAGATTTTTATGAAATGATAGATGTAAAAATGCCTTAAAAACGTTCTAAGTGCTATCTGTGCACATCCCCTGCTGCTTCAGATCCTCCAGGGGCAGCTCTAGTGCACTTGGAATGAAATGCAAACAGTTCATGGTGGCCCAGAGACTGTGCATGATCTTGTACTTACTCTGGACTCTGGTGCACTGGCTCTTTCTCCTTTCTCCCGGCTGTTTCTTCTGCCTGGATCTCCATAGGGTTGGCTACTTCTTGTAACTCAGGTCTCAGCTCAAAATCCTTTTAGAGAGGCTGTTTCTGACCATCCAGTCTAAAATAGTATACCCCATTATTGTAATACATAGTAAACACCTTAAATACTATGCAACTTTACAGTCTTACTCTGTTGTATTTTCTTCATAGTATTTGTCACTCTCTGCAATTATTGTTTATGTTCATTACTTCTTCACCCACACACTCACACTTGACAGAGAAGCACAGGGTTCTTCTCTCTCTTGTTCATCAAACATCCCCAGCACCTTGCACAGTGCCTGGCACAGCACAACCTCAGAAAATAGCTAGACTGTGAGTGAATACCTGAATATACCTGCGCACGGTGGTGATTTACCTTAGTTATGCAAAAGGCAATAACTAGCATTTGTTGAATATTTAATATGGGCCCAGTACCAGGCTCTAATCACTTTATGTATATTTCCTATTTAATCCCCTCCACAACCCTGAGAGAGGGGTAAATACTATGTTAATAAGGAACCATGCTCAGGAGGTTAATTAACTTGTCCAACGTCACATGCTCTGGGATACTTCAAACCCAGGGCACCCTGACCCTAAAACTCATGCTCTTTCTAGTATACCAAACTACCTCCTGAAGATTTTGCAATGTCAGAAATATCTTTAAATCTTTTAGGATTTTGAATAGTTGATTAAAAGTGAAAAGAACCAAATAACTTTTGTTTCTACTCTTCATTCTGTGGGGAATTTAGGTGATAGTGGCTACCAATGTGGCAGAAACCTCCATTACAATCAGCGGGATTGTCTATGTGATCGACTGTGGCTTCGTGAAACTCCGAGCCTATAATCCCAGGACAGCTATCGAGTGCTTGGTGGTGGTCCCAGTGTCCCAGGCGTCAGCCAACCAGCGAGCTGGGCGTGGTGGCCGCAGCCGCTCGGGAAAATGTTATCGCCTTTATACAGGTTAGTGTGGCTTTCTTTAAGGGTGTTGATTTTCTCCGTCGTCCAGGGCATTGGAGAGTATTATGTTTACCCTCCATGGGCAGGACTTCACGTAAAATCCAGACCTCCCTCACACGTCCCTCTGTAACCTGGCACCCTCACCTTCCTCACTCTAAACATAGCACTTCTTTGCTACTGTTCCCTATTGGCCAAAGCTGGCCTTTGTGTTACCAATGTCTTGCCATCCCTGTTCTACCTAATGTTTGGGCTTAGACCTGTTTTTTGCCATGTGACCCTGTAGCTTAGGCCATGTGTCTCAGGTTCTGTCTTTTTTACTTTTCCCTTAACTTAATGTGCTGTTTTCTTGTTCTGGGATCCCTGCATCCTGTGGGGCCCCACAATGGGTTCCATCTTTACCTCTGGTCAGAGCATCTTTGCAGAGCTAAAATGGCAAGATCTATCCTGAGACTCAATGATAGAAAGCAAACAGTTGGTCAGGTCCTGTTCTGTGCTGTGCACCATGCTAGGCTCTGAAGGAGCAAAATAAATACCATCAAGACTGTTCTGGCCCTTAAGGAGCCTTCTCTGCAGCTTGAAGACAGCCTTCCCTACAGACAGTGATGTCCAAGAGCTGTCTCTCTCTCTGCACTTGACTTGTTGACATGTTGATGGTTGTCCGGACTTCATTTCCACATCATGTTTAATTCCCTCCTCAGTCCAGTATCCATCTACAGTCACTTACCAGACCTGGGGATTTTATCATTTATTTCTTCTTTCCTTTCTGGTTACCATTGCCTGTGTTCAGTCCTTGACATCGTTCTTTCTTTTAGTAAATGTTTGCAGAGCCAGGCGCGGTGCCCGGGTTTGGAGATCTAGGGCTAGGTGGTCTGTGGCCACGTGTGGTCGCTGACAGCCTGTTGATGGAGGCAGACCCACAGACAAACAGATTGGCATGTTGTGGTGTGGTAGGGTTGCCATCAAGGAATGAGCCTTGGCAGCGGAGGGCAGGGAGTTACCCTGTTGGGGAGGACTTCGCAGTCGAGTATTTGGGCCTGATCTTATTGGCAGCCCAGTAATCCCGGTGAGGGGATAGCGGTGGAGATCAGATTTCAGCACACCAGGCAGAGGGAGTGGAACGCACAGGTACGCGGGGAAGGGTGGGGGGCGGAATTCAGGGGACAGAGGGAAGGACAGAGCCCGAGATGAGATGTAGGGTCTTCCGCACTGAAGGTGCTCAGAAGGAACGATTAGAGTGGCAAGAGGAGCGCCAAGGTAGTCGAGGCATCCAGAAAGCCAGGGCAGGAGAGTTTCAAGCTACTTAAACAAATCTTTTTGAGGTGAAATTTACATAACTTAAAATTGAACTGTTCAGTGGCATTTATTACATTCACCTCTGTCTAGTTTCAAAACATTTCCCTCCCTTCAAAGTAAAACCCCTTGCTCATTAGGTAGTTTCTCTCCATTCCTCCCTGCCTCCCTCCCTGCTCCCAACACAATCTTTGTTCTGCCTCTGGATTTATCTGTTGGATATTTTACATAAATGGGATCATACAATATGTGACCTTTTGTGTCTAGCTTTTTTCATTGAGCATAATCAATATTAAATGTTTTCCAGGTTGATCTATGTTTTATCAGTACTTTATTCTTTTCTATAGCTGAATAACATTCCACCGTGTAGATACACCACAGTTACACCACATTTTGCTTATTCATTCATCAGCTGATGGTTGTTTCCCCCTTTTGGTTATTGTGAATAATTGCTCCTATGAACATGTGTACACGTACTTGTTTGAGTACGTGTTTTTAGTTCTTTTGGGTGTATACCTAGGAGTAGAATTGTGGGGTCATGTGGTAATTCTGTCTTCACTTTTTGAGGAAATTAAAGTTATTTTTAAAGAGGAAATTTCTTTGGAACATCATCTCATGCTCCAAAGAAATCAAATAGTATGCAGACTAAAGGTAGGCAGGTCTATCTGGCTTCCTTAGCAGGAGCAGTCTTAGTGGAGGTGGGGTTGGGGAGGGACCACCAACAGTAATAGGGTACATTAGGTCCAGCCTCTAGGATCTAATGCAGCCTCTAGGATCCAGCCTCTAGATCTTGGCTAACCTCTAGAAACTTCCAGAGAGCGCAGCTCTGAGCTGGTGCTACCTGCTTAAACCCTTAAGAGTTTCTCCGAAACTCCCATGACTTTTTCTCTGCTTATCTTCTCCCGCAGTCCACCTATTGCTCCCCTCTGCTGCAGCACAGCTGAACTACACTCTTCCTGGGCATGCCTTCTGTTTTCCCACACCCACCTCTCGTTCCTTTGATACCTTTCCTGGAGCTGTTTCCTCTGCCCAACGTATTCTCTATCCTTCGAGTCCTTTTTCAAATGGCACCTCCCTCATGAAGCAACCTCAGGTGTTTTCTTCCAGTGGCTAAGCTTCTTCCTTCCCTGAGTTTCCCTTTCCCTTTGGGAGGACCGCTCACTGGGACCTGGTCTCAGAGATCATCTGTCCTAGGCCCCTTCGTATCACTGAAGCTTCTCAAAGCCATTGACCTGCAGCTCCCAGTGCTTCATACACTCAAGTCCTCGGTGGAGTTTGAGTGTCACTGAACTCTTACGAAGCACTTAGCTCCTGTGAGTTCTTCTCAGAAGTGGGGCTGTCCCCTTATCTGACAGCTTTGCTTCTCCCTCGGTCAGCAGTGTACTTGGAAAATGTGGTTATCCTACCAAAAATCCATTCCCCAAGTGTTCGTAAACTCAAAGGCAGTGTCCCCTTTGGAACAAACTTCCTGCCGTTGTCTGTTACCAGGGGCTCCCAGTTAGCCCCAGGCCTCTGGCAGTTTGTGTTGGCCACTCCACAGAACAGTGGTTGCCTGTTTTCTCAGCAAAGACCTTTCGAAAGTTCTTCGGTGATAGTGCTGTTTTGGTTGCTTTTTATCTAGTTAATTGAAGCTTAATGGTCTAAGTGGAAGTTGGGCCACCCTTGTGTTAAGGAGGGTTTGCACCATGAAAATGTTCACGATATGGGAGGATTTTGTGGGTGGAGCATTCTCTGTATAATCCATAGGCGTTCTGAATGTGTACAAAATGGATCTAATCTCCTCCTCCCTCTTCGTTCCCCTAGCCTTTTGGTCTAGCTTTTATACGCTGTCCTCCCACAGTCTCTTTCCCTCCCTCCCCGTCCTCCTCCCCTCCCATCTTGGCACGTCTGCGCCTCGTGGTGCTCTCCTCTCCCTGTGGGGAGCTGCCCTCTGTTCCTGATGGGCATGCAAGTGTGCATTCTTCTGTTTGGGACAGCCACTGGGCTGCGCGGGGGACGTGCACGTTTGGCTCCTTGATTTCAGAAGTTAGCTTTGGACAGTTTTTGTTCTTTATAAGATTTTGTCATTTGTTATATTCTAGCTACTGTTTTGGGTAATTCATTTTGAATTGTTCTGGCCCTTTTGACTTACTGTCCCAAGCAGTGGTAATGGCAACTGGGCACCAATAGTGATTCAGCAATGTTTGTTGCTTTGACTTAATATTTGACTTAATATTAAAAAACATTAAAAAAAATCACACTAAAATAAAAGGACAAATTTTCATAAAGATATATTGTTTATGAAGATATAAGTTGCTAAAGTATTTTTTAAGTAGAATGGTCTTTCTTAAACATGAAATAACTTTATATCATAATATATGCATCTGATGCTGGAACCCTAGAGCCTCTAGTCAGAGAAGGAAAACCGTTCCTCTGTCGTGGTGATTGCATTTGATTGTGACATTCGATCCCAAACAGTTCTGCTTTCCTATCCTCAGAGGAAGCCTTTGACAAGCTGCCTCAGGCCACTGTTCCCGAGATGCAGCGGAGCAACTTGGCACCTGTCATCCTGCAGCTGAAAGCACTGGGGATCGACAACGTCCTCAGGTTCCACTTCATGTCGGTGAGTCTGCCTTCTGTCTGGGGCCATGGGGAGGCTGGGGTGCTCGCAGCGAATGTCAGGACATTGGTGTGGAGCATGTCCCCTTCCTTTCTTCCTTCCCTTTCCCTTCCCCTTGCCCTCCCCTCCCCCTCCCCTCCTCCTCCTCTTCCCCTACCCTTCTCCTCCCTCCCTCCCTCTCTTCCTTATGTTTTGTGCCTACTTTGCACCAGTTCCTGTGCAGGGTATAGGGGAATACAGCCAGACCAGGCAGACACAGTTCCTGTTCTTGTCTGCGGGGGAAGAGAGACAAGTAATGGGTACTGCAGTGCATGTGCCCAGTGCTGGGAGAGACAGTGGCAGGGCCCCCAGCCCAGTAATTATGCCTGTGGTGAGATGTGAAACTCATGGGATTTCACCAGGTTGGGAGGGGTGGCGAGGTCCAGGATAGTGAGCATGTCTGTAGTCTCGATGAGGGTATCACAACTGGGGAGCCCAGAGGGCTTTGGAGGAGCTGTGGGGAGGGGACTGGTGGTGATTGCATTTCTGCTTATTCCTAAGGCAGGTTTCCAGGTGAGAAATTATTGGGTCAGTTGGCCATGGTCATGTTGTAGGTCCTTGACACATGGCCGAGTTGCTTTGCACGTACAAACTCCAGCAGCGCAGGAATGCCCTACTCACTGTGCTCCCATCACGCCGTATTATTTTCTTACAGGGTTTTGCTCATTTGATTGATGGTGGGGAGGGAGGGAGGGAGGGAGGGAGGGAGGGAGGAAGGAAGGAAGGAAGGAAGGAAGGAAGGAAGGAAGGAAGGAAAGAAGGGAGGGAGGAAGGAAGGAAGGAAGGAGGGAAACATACCATCTATACCTTAGTACTTTGTTCTCAAAAAGTAATTTTTAAAAAAAGTTTATGGTCCACTTTATACTTTTGTGTTAAAGCCATATCTGTTACAATTAGTGTTTAGAATCCTTGAACTATTAAAGACATTAATCTTTGTCTACAGTATTTCTTGCAAATAGTGTTTTTAGTTATTTGTATTTTACTGTTTTTAAGCTTATTATTATGTTTCAATGTGCAGGCATTCTAAATGTTTCCACAGTAAAGTCTTTCTTTACTGAAATAATCTTTGCCTTTATAACTTTTATTATTCTTGTGCTTATGAAACACTTCCTCATCTCTAGGTCAGTTAGTTAATAAATATTCACTCATGTTTCCTTCTCGGATTTTTATAATTTGGAGACTCGCACTTTAGCTCTCTGTTCTGTCCCAGCTGTGTTGGTAAACAGTGTGGCAGGTCTGGATTCCGGGTAATAAAGTCCCCAGTGTCACATACGCTACAATAAACTAGGCAAATGAAGGACCAGAAAGGAGCACTCTCCCTCGCTGGGAAAGCAATTGTGGGTTTATTGTAAGTGCGAAGAAAATACACCCTTTGTTTATTGGTGTATAGTGCAAGAAGTTATAAAGAAAAGATGAACAGTAAATGCAAATGAAAAGCTCTGAAAAACCCCACACCGAAGATGAAGGGAAAGGAAACATACAATGGCAACAGTGATGGATTAGCATCTCGTAACTACAGAGTTTTCAGACATCATTCAGAATAAATCTGGTATCCCTGAAGAAAAAGGAAGGGAAAGGAAACAGCACAAACAGTCAATTAATGTCGAAAATGCTCGCTTTTCTAGAAGAGAGAGGGGTGCAAAAGGAATAGCTATGAAGCGCCACTTTACACTGACTAATGATCACACACAAGGCGGGATGATAACAGCCAGAGCGGACCCACTGGGGAAAGTGGTTGCGTCCTGTTTTGGTCCTCATGGAGGCCTTCCTGACATTACTTATGAGCCATAGAAACTTCTGGTGTGTATTCTCTGGGAAATGTCTCCTGAAAAAGAGAGTTCAAAAGAAGACCAAAACTGTCTTCTTATATGTCCATATATGAAATGGACATTTTTTTTTATAGCATCATTTTATATTAGATTAAAAAATATATAAATAATGAAAACCATTAACTTTGGACTGAGAAATGAGGAAAATACATACCAATTCATCTTCATGTAGTCCCTTCTGGTTATTTTCCCTTGAAATGGTGTGTTTCACAATTGAAATCACAGGGTACATATAATTTTGTATATTTTGCCCTAAAATTACACTAGCAAAGAACTGAAAACAACTCAATTGCTCAGTAGCAAGTGAATTGCTTATTTTACAGAGTATGTATGACCTTGTTGGAATGTTATTGCAGCTGTCCCAAGTAATCACTGAAGTTCCTATGGGTACACGAAACAATGACAACAGAAAACCAAACAGTGAGAGAAACGAGCTAAAATTATACATATCCAGTATTCCCAGCTATGTGAAAATAGTGTTTGCATATGATCCCAAATCAGATGATGCCACTATGCTTTGTGGGGGTTGGGGGAGAGGTATTGTTTTGTTTTGTTCATTGATGATAAATTCAAAGAGTGGAATTAACAGGGGACTGGAAATAGGGTCAAGGAGTCAAAGAGGACCTCGTTAGTTTTGTTCTGTAAGTATTCAAAACCTTCCTGTTCCTGTTGACATATCTCATGTGATCTCAGGGTACAAGCTCCCAGAGGAGTTGGGCTCGTCCACTTAGGTGCAGTGTATTTTGCCTCTTGTCAAGGCAGATGTCAGAGGCACTAGTGAGTCAGTTCCATGAGTTAGTCGGCCATGATTTGTGCAGGACCCTCTGTGCAGTGATTAGGTCTAGTCCTTACCCTCATAAGCGTGTGTGTGTGCGGTCAGCACAACTTTGAAGCACAACCTTATTCCTTGGCCGCCAGGGGGTGGCCTAGAGTGAAAAAAGTGCGACCGGAGTTCGGTTTCTGGCTTTGCCATCAACTGCCTACTTGACCGTGTTCAGCTGTCTTTTACTTACTGTTACTCACGTTCTTCATCTGTAAAATTGAACTAAATATCTTGTGATACTTAAAATACGTTATGTGAATGCATTTAGGAAAAAGGAGCCACGCAGTTTGTAAAGCACTATAATTTTATTACCTGGTTTATTCTAAATGAAATAATTTAGCAGAAAATAGTAATGGTGCTTGGCAGTTAGTAGATATTCAGTCAGGATTTATGGAAGGAAGGAGGAGGTAAGGATCTAGACAGTCAGACTGAAGGTCACAGTATCAGCTTTGCTTAACTTTAGCTCATCTAGAGTTTTCTCTTATTTTCAGGAATTCAGATTCGACCACATGTCAGTTACCCCTTATAGGCAAGGCTTGGAGCAGGGCTCTGGGTGATGCCCACATCAGTCGCCAACCAGTACTGCAGTATCATGGGGCTTCCAGTGTGGTAGAAGGTGGAGGCTACAGTAAAAATTAGGATTGTCTAGTGTGAGTTTAGGAAAAACAAGGAAGCGGTTCAAGGTAGTCCACTTCTGAAGGAGGGAAGCATGAGGAAGGGCTTCCAAGGGAAATGTTTAATCAAGCGGAGATTAAAGACTGATCAGTGCTAAGGATGCTGGGAAGGAGAGGAAGGGCGGTTCAAGGGCTCCAGCATCATGACTAGGCAAGTGGAGGTGAAGTGTGGGCATGCGGGGGGCGGGGCGTAGATTGAGCAGGAAACACATTTTTATGTCTGCCACCCGAAGGAATTAATTCAGGAGGATTTTTATGTTTTTTACAGCCCCCTCCGGCACAGTCGATGGTTCAAGCGTTGGAGTTACTCTATGCCCTGGGAGGTATGCCCGTCTCTTATTGTGTGTTCTCTGACCTGTTTACTAATGTGTGATGTTAGTTAGGTTGTATTCACTGTAGGCCCCTTATTATCTTCAGGAATGGGATTGATTCTCCCCAGAGACATAATCTTCTTAAGGATTCTTAAGCTTTATGGAAATAAGGTGGCATTAATAGTACACGAAGTCTACTCATGACAGCCAATTCATAACGCATGTCAGTACCTCAGAAGTTTTAATAACCATTACCAGAGCCACCCTCCTAAAGACATCCAGAAGATTTCCTACCAGTATTTCAGGTGTTACCTCTCCTGACCTTTTTCTCTGTCCCTCCACCCACCCTGAAGTCTGTGGCTCAGCGTCCTCTCCCTGACTCCCCTTTACTCCATTTCTGGAGTTCCCTGTGAAGAACTGGGTAGGATACCAGCCTGGGCATTCTTTGGGCAAGGAAACACCATGTCATGGAGACATCTGTATTCTCTTGTTTGAAAATGCAGTATTTCCCTTAAGATAGAGAAAATTGTTGCCTAAATTCACCCCCTCAGGAAGTACGTGTTTTTTCCGTGACTGTTGCCCCAAGTGAATATAATATCCATTTTGGTATTAAGTTTTAGTGGAGGTTTTGTCCTTTGAGATTCCTTTTTTACTTTTAACATCTTTATTGAGGTGTAACTCACTCATTTAAAATGTACAATTCAGCGGTTGTTAGTATATTCACAGGGTTGTGCAATCATCACTGCAAGTTTAGAATATTTAGAAAATTTTTATCACCCCTGAAAGAAATCTGCCCATCAGTACTCACTCCTCATTCCCTCACCCCTCACTCCTCCCCGCCCCAAGGAACCACTAATCTACTTTCTGTCTCTACAGATTTGCCTATTCTGGACATTACATATAAATGGAATCATATAATATGTGGTCTTTTATTATTGGCTTCTTTCATTCAGCTTGGCGTTTTCAAGATTCATCTATGTTGGAGCACATATTAATACTTAATTTTTTTTTTATTGCTGAATAATATTCCATTGTATGGATATACCACATGTTATTCTTATCCACTCATCAGTTGATGGACATTTGGGTTGGTTTCCTCATTTTGGCTAATATACGTAGTGTTGCTGTAAACATTCGTGTACACGTGTGTGGTGGACATTCCAACCAGCAGGTTATGGTGGTTTCCAATTTCTCACATAATAGCAGATTGCTAATACTTGTTATGATCTGTCTTTTGTATTCTAGCCATCCTAGTGGATAGGAAGTGGTATCTTGTGGTTTTGATTTGGATTTCTCTAATGACTAATGATGTTGAGCACCTTTTCATATTCTTATTGGCTACTTGTGTGTCTTTTTTGGGGAAATGTCTTTAAATCTTTTGCCCATTTTTAACTTTGGGGTACTGTCTTTTTATTATTGAGTTGGAGGAGTTCTTTATATATTGTCGGTACACATTTCTTTTCAGGTCTGTGATTTGTAAATATTTCTCCATTCTGTGGCGTGGCTTTTCACTTTTTTGATGGTATCATTTGCAGTACAAAAGTTTTAAGTAATTCAATTGATCTATTTTTTTTTTTTGTTATTTGTGGTGTCATAGCTAAGAAACCATTGCCTAACCCACAGGCATGCAGATTTTTTTCCCCTAGGTTTTCTTTGAAGAGTGTTTTCATAGTTTTAGCTCATTTAGTAGGTTTATGGTTCATTTTGAGTTAACTTTTTTTTTTTTTTTTTAATCCTCACCTGAGGATATTTTTCCATTTTTTTGTACAGATAGAGTGGGAGGGAGAGAGAGGAAGGGAGAGAGAGACAGAAACATCGATGTGAAGGGACACATCGAGTGGCTGCCACCCGCACGACCAACCAGGGCCGGGGACAAACTGCAACCGAAGTACATGCCCTTAGCGGGAACTGAACCCGGGTCTCTCCGGACCGCAGGCCGACGCTCTAACCGCTGAGCCAAACCGGCCAGGGCCATTTTGAGTTAACTTTTTGAATGGAGTGAGGTTGGAGTCCATCTTCATTCATTGTATTTATGATACTTTCCTGTGGAGGAATAGCCAGTTACTGATTTAAAGGATCTTCTGTGATTTAAAAGGCCCTTAGGTGGGCCTACATCAAGCAACTCAGAGTGAGTGTGTGCTGGGATAGGTTTATACCTCCTGTTCCCAAGCATGTAACAGGAACTTGAAAGCAAACTTTCCTGGGATAATCTGTAATGGGAATGGAGAATGTTGACTGCCTAGAAGTTTTTCATCTGGACTAATTTTCCTTCAGTCGGCATAACATTTAAAATATTTTCTATTTCTTCACTGCCCTATATTAGTGGAAAAGCTAGAGGGAAACACCCAGCTTAATTTAGTTTCAAGCTGAATTATCACCTTTATTTTTTTTATCCTCACCCGAGGACACTTTTTTTTTTTGCATTTATCTTTAGAGAGAGCGGAGGGAGAGAGGGTGGAAGAGAGAGAGAGAAACATCGACGTGAGAGAGACACATCCAGTTGTTGCCACCCACATGACCCCAACTGGGGCCGGGGACAAACTGAAACCGAGGTACATGCCCTTAGTGGGAACCGAACCTGGGCCTCTCTGGTCCACGGGCTTATGCTCTAACCGCTGAGCCAAACCGGCCGGGGCTGAATTATCACCTTTAAAGAAGCTTGTGGTTTAATGCTACATCTTGGGACTAGTCTAAACAATAGTAAAACAGTCCACATCATGGGCATTCGGTTTCTGGCTATTGGCCAGTGGTACAGAGGCAAGGAGGGATGTGGAGAATTGAAGGAGTCGGCCCGGTTCAGTCAACTGCCCGGGAGGCAAAGTTAGATAAACAGCCCCGGTGTTGGCACCAAAGAGAGACCTGGACAAGTGCTTAGATTCATAGTCACGGCCTTGTAGTTGCTCACCTTGCCAGGGAAGAACACAGGGCACAGAATGTCGTCCCGGGACATCTGCCATGAGACCTGGAAGAGGATCCAGAGGCGACGGGGGTGGGGCACAAGAGATGGCGGAGAAGCAGGAGAGTGGGGGCCTGGAAGCCGGGGAAGAGTGTTTCCAGGGAGCCGTGGTCCACAGGGTCAAGGGCTGCTGCAGACCCTCCGGAAATGCCCTTTGTGTTTCACGCGGTGTGGCAGGGCCCTTGGAAAGAGCCGTCTGGGGCGTGGGGACCAGAGTGAGGCCGCTGTGGGCAAGGAGAGAGTGGGAGCAGGAGGAGGCTGCAGGGCCGTTCCTTATAATGAGGTCCTCGAATAGGAGCCATCAGAAGTATCAGTTTTTATTTATTTAGTTTTACTTTTTTTTTTTTTTTTTAAGAAGTGTCAGTTTTTAAAATTAAATATTCAAGAGCCTAAAGGAGATCTTTTCTTGTGAGGGCACTCTCGTGTCAGGTTGAGTGTGGCAGTGTGTGATTCATCTTTTGCATATCTTTTTTCAGCATATATCATCTTTTATTCCAACAACTGTCTGTCTGTCAACACAGTGGGGCATGCCTTCTGATGGTTGTCATTCTCACGGCAGGTCTGGACAAAGACTGTCGCCTCACTGAACCACTTGGCATGAGAATAGCGGAGTTTCCTTTGAATCCCATGTTTGCAAAAATGCTGCTTGAATCAGGTGGGTGGAGACCGACAGTTCTCACTGATTTTATTGTGACTGGCAGAGGAGTTATTTTCCTGAGTTCTGTGCGCCCCGGGGAAGCGAGTACAATATATTTATAGTGAAGGCGCTATCTCCTAAAGCTGTCGGGTTTGGGGCATGTTGCTAACTTGTAATTCAGTGTCAGTCATCAGCAATTCAGTAAGCATTCCTGTTTATTTCTCATGGGCCTAGCACCAACACCTTCAGATTTTTTTTAACAGGGAAGTTATTGTGGTAGAAAATACATAACAGTATTTACCATTTTAAGCATTTGTTATGTGCATAGTTCTGTGGAGCATTAAACACATTCACATTGTTGTTGAAGTGTCGCCACTATTCATCTCCAGAACCTTTTCATCTTTCCAAAGTGAGACTGTCCCCATTAAACCCTAACTCCCCAGTCTTTCCTCCCCCAGCCCCTGCAACCACATTCTGCCCTTGTCTCTGACTGTGACTCTTTTAGGATCCTCTTATAAGTACAGTCATACAATATTTGTTTTCTTGTGGCTGACTTGTGTCTTTTGGTATAATGTCTTCAAGGTTTATCCATATTGTAGCACATGTCAAAGTGTCCCTCCTTTTTAAGGCTGAGTAATAGTCCATTGTATGCATAGGCCACGTTTTGTGTGTCCGTGCATCTGCTGGTGGACACGTAGGGAGCGTCCACCTCGTGGCTGTTCTGAGCAGTGCTGCTGTGAACAGGGGTGTGCAGATGTCTGTTCAGGCCCCTGCTTTCGCTGCTTTCGGATATATACTTGGAATGGAATTGCTGCAATCATCTGTTTGATTTTTTTTTTTTTCTTGAGCAATTACCATACTGGTTTCCATAGTGGCTACAGCATTTCGCATTCCCACCATCAATGCACAAGGGTCCCAACTTCTCTGACACCTTCAGAATCTGTGAGGATATGAGTTAAGGGATAACAGTGTATGACCTGGAGGTCTTCTCATACTTAGAAATCAGAATTACTTAGAGAGTGCATTTTTCTCACCCCAGGAAAGGAAATAATTTTTTGTCTCTCTTTTATCTATCTTTTTACATTAACTGGCAATCCACAAAGCTGTATGTCAGACTGAACATGGTGAAAGTTAGCTGTCATTGTGTTTTGGAACAACCAGATGACCTTAGGCTTACTTGAGGCAACAGGATTCTAAGTTGGGAGTTGGGGAGTCTGTCACTCATGAGGCAGGAAGCTGGGGCAGTGGGACCGGCAGAGTCCCGGGGGGCCGATCGCTGCAGATGCTGGTCCCGGGTGCCAGCAGCAGCCCCCAGAGTGCTTCCTGGGCTAGCTTGAGCCCTAGTGACAGGCAGGCCACCTCAGAGAAGGGTCCAGGAGCAGAAACAGCAGAAGGGACACAGCCCACATGTTCGCTGCCCCCTTTCCCTCTCGGGCTCCCTGCCAGGATGCTAGGCGTTCACGTGAGGGTCGGAGCGGGTGTGGGGCTGACCTCCTTCAGTGGCGGTGCGTCTGGCTCCCCGTGCTCGCAGTGCGGATCCCTCCCTGTTACCGCTGCAGATGGACGAGCAGCTCCTTTCTCGGAGTCCGTCCAGGCCTCCGTCAGCTGGGCCAGATACAGGACATTCCATTCGGCAGGGTGAAGCATCTATGAATTATAAACTTTAAAAATCAAGCCATATATGGATATATCACCGTCGTTTGCAGTATGGTACAAGGGAAAGATGGGAAAATGTTTTTCACTTCTCACTGAAATCAAACGTGCTTTTTGTTTTATAGGAAATTTTGGCTGTTCTCAGGAAATTCTCAGCATTGCAGCCATGATGCAGATCCAGAATATCTTTGTGGTCCCCTCCAACCAGAAGGCTCAGGCAGTAAGTCCAACGTTCTCTCTGATGTTCGTACCAGTGCTTTTCACTCTGGGCTTTCCTTGTTAAAGCAACTAGCAGCTGCTGGCCGCCGAGCTGCACATGCTAGCTTACATGTGAGTTTGCTGTGTGCCTGACGCTGTGCCAGATGTTTTCTCTGCATCATTCCGTTTTACCTTCACCATAAACCGCTTGGGAGATACTGTTACAATCATTTTTGGAGATGGACGCACAGGAAGGTTAGGGGACTCATTCAGGGGTGCACAGCCACGGTGGAGCTGCCTTTCACAGTCCAGAGCCCCAGGTCTTAACCATTGTCCTGCTGACTCTCCCGTAAGGGGAATTGTCCTTCAGGCTGCTCTGGGAGCAACCCAGTGTGCACATCAGGGACGTAGGAGTCCGCGCCTGGGCACAGCAGCCAAGGAGATGACAAGGCCTTGCCTGAGGCCCAGGCACCAGTGACTGAAAGAGTGAATGTTGGAAGACGGGAGGGAAGTTACATTGAAGAGCACCGCAGAGGTGAGGCACACGATGGAGGCAGGTCGGTGATGAGCTCAGGTTGCTGCTGTCGGAAGGGTCAGAAAAGGCAGCCTTGTGCACGGAGGGGCTGACTCTGGACGTGTCGTGGGAGGCGTGAACCTTCATATAGATTCTTGTCATCTTCTCCGAGAGCCGTATAACCACGGATGACGAAGTGTCCTGCCTCCGTGCCCAGGTGGCTTTGTCTCTTTCCTACATTTTCTGTTTATTTGCTTCTCCGTTAGCCTGTTTAACAGCCCTACCTCAGGACAGGCACACTCACTTTCAGGAGGAGGAAGCTGAAGTTCTGACCAGTTTGCCTCAAGACGCAACATACACCTGCCTGCCATTTCCATCCCCGTCCCTGCTTTAATGTTTTCCTCTAACTCTTGCCACCTAATATACTAAATATTTTGCTTATTTATCTTGTTTACTGTATTTCTCTCACCACCGTTTTTTTCACTATTATATCCCAACTTCCTAGAACAGTGTCTAGCCTACAGTAGGTGCTCAGTAATTTCTGTTATTGAATGCTGGAAGGAAGCAGGAAGGTGAATTATGTGGTGTTGGATGCAAGGAGAAAATTCTGCAGTTAATAGCATGTGTGTGCTTGTATCGATATTGCGTATGCTGCTCCTTGAATCCGTGGGAGCAGATGGCATTGCCCAGGATGTTACAGAAAGAAAAATCTAGGGATGGGGTCTGAGTGGTAGTCTAGGAACATAACGTGTCTACCACGCGTCAGACAGTTGGGCCCCTGCCCTCCTGGAGCTGACATTCCGTTGGGGGCTGGGAGTTGTTCTGAAAGAGATGATGCTGCCTGGATAGAGGAGGTGGAGACAAGAACACTAACATTTATCTAATAACTGTGCCAGGCACTTTATAGTGAATTATCTTAATCCCACAGCAGTCTTGGTAGGTAGGCTTAATATCCTGATTTTACAGATAAGGAAATTGAGGCCGAGAAAGATTAAGTAACTAATCTGAGGTCTTTCAGGAAATGCAGAGCTAGAATGATGCAAACCAGGTCTTTCTGGCTCTACAAGCCATGAGCCATTCATTGTATGTTGTCTCCCAGTCAGAGGCTCACAGGAGTCAACTTCTGAATGTTGTTTTTTTCTTTCCAGATTCGAGTGCACCGAAAATTTGCTGTGGAGGAAGGTGATCATCTCACTATGCTCAACGTGTATGAAGCATTTATCAAAGTAAGCAGAGCTGCCGCTTGAAAGGTCCCTCCACACACCCGTTCACTCTGGGAGCGAGGGCTCCAGTAGTTCAGTTCCTACAGGAAGGGCCCAGGGACCACTCTGCTTCCCTGTTAGATTATTGCCAGTACTCCTTGTCTGTGGGTGGCCCGTGCCTGAGAATGTGGTGCAGTTTTGCGGGAAGAACTCAGGACTCGTTTCTTCTTCCGGCCTGGAGATGTGGCCTACCAGCAGTAGGCTGCCAGCTTGGCCCTCCTTGCCCTCCCCTCACGGTCTCTCCCCACCTCGCGTGGCCAGACAACTCTGTCCACATTGGACTAGAAGTTCTGTTACATTTCCTGCAAATCACTGAGGCTAGGAGTGACTGAGAGGGTTAGTTGACCCTTCAGAGCTGTTGCTGTGAGTGTGCGGCTGCGCACAGCCCCATCCCGGCAGCAAACAAGTTGGGAGAGACGCCTTGGCGAGGGTCCGTGGGTCCTCACGCGCCCTGTCTACATTCAGCCATAGGCGGTGCTCATTTGTGTTCTTAACATTCTGTACTCCTCAGAGCAAATACAGCTTAAAGTTATCACTAAAAATTGCTAAAGAGATTCAAGACAATGAAGACAATGAAAACAGAAACCTCTCAGACAAGGGAAAGGACATAAAAGGAGGAAATTACATATTTCGGATTTTTAGTATCCTGTAAATTTATTTTTAAAAACCTTTTTTAGTGGAGGAGAAACACGTAACCTTTTGTTTTACCAGAGATCTAAAGGGAGACATTCAGTGAATGAAGTTTTCAGAAAAACCTGCTCTCTTACTGAGATGATGATGGATGACGGATTAAGTCAGCTGACATTTATTTGTATACGCAATCTGTCACCTCAGCCAGAGCTCCCTGCCGGTGGGTGTGGTACCGGCCCCACTGCGTGGCCTGTGGCTGCCTTCTGGGAAGTCCTCCATGATTCACACTTTCTCCTCTAAACACTTTCCTCCCTGGCTTGGAATATAATTTCCGAGGTACATTCCCACAGCAGTAATTAATCTAAGACATACTGTTTAGAATGTAGACAGAATCAAGGACCGTTGATTGGAAAATCATGCGTTAGGGATAAATAATAGTAATTTGGAAATTATTTCTGAATTGGCAAGTGTCGAATTGCTTGCCTGCGGTCAAATAAAGTGATAAACTCAAGCCTGCCAAGGAAGGAAAGCTGATTTACAAAGAACCGCAGGGAAGTGGTTCTGTTTGGTAGTTTGCCACTGACGTAGGAAGGTATTTAAGATTGTCATTAAGATTGACAACGCTGCTTGTCATTAAGCCCTGTTTGCCCTCTGGGCAGAGGGTGAGATCACAGAGCGGCCAGATGGCGAGCTGGCCAGCATCTCCCGGCGTCTGTTGAGAGAGGTGTCCAGAAGGACGGGCTGCCGTCCGAAGATCTGGTCCCACCGAGGCAGCGAATGCAGGGAGAGAATGACGGTCTCCCCAGCCCCGCTGCGGTCGAGAGCCCGCCTGCTTCTCTCTCTCACTGCCTCCGTCCGCACTGTTCCTTAGCACAACAAGAACTCGCAGTGGTGCCAGGAACATTTCCTGAATTACAAGGGTCTCGTCAGAGCTGCGACCGTAAGAGAACAGTTGAAAAAGCTTCTGGTCAAGTTTCAAGTGCCCAAGAAGTCGAGTGAAGGTAAGCAGCAGCTGCCACTGCTGTGACGTCCCTCTGTGTGGTCGCTTCTCCGGGTGGCTTGATGCGAGGCTGCACAGTGCTCTCTGCCTGCCGCCGCCGCCGGGCTGTGTGGAGAAGCCGCTCGTTTCATTTCTGGGTCCGAGGGCTGTTCCTAAAAACTTTCCCGAGTCCTGACACGAATCATTAACCTTCAGATCATGGCACATTATATAGTTAATTTTCCCTGTAGGCTTCGTAAGAACAATTCTTCTAAGTGCACAGTATCTGTGACTGTGACCTGTAAGTTACATTTTACTTTCAAATACAGGTATTATATAAGCCCTGTGTGTTTAACCTGGGCCGTCACCAGGGTGAGACACGCGCTGTGTGAGGCACTGTCACTGGCCTCTAGCAGTGACGGTGACTGCCGTTAGTGAGGACACACAAGTTACCCTGTGATGGGTTCTGCAGGTATTCTCCCAGTCGCCCACTCTGCGAGGTGCAGGTGATACTCCCCTTATTTCACAGCTGAGTTGTCAAGTCCTAGGGAGAAGGTATGTTCAGGACAACGGTGATAGCAGAGGAAGGCCTGTGTGGCTCAGAACCTACACCTTTGAGGAAGTGACACATTTGTCCTGCATTCAGCAGTTACTTTTTGATCACCCATGGTGTGCCAGGCACTCAGTTGTACTTAGCACCCCGGTGCTTGCCTGTAAGAGGCCAGGCAGTGTTCTGAGTGTTTCCATATGTCAACCCTTCAATGCCACAACAATCCAGGGAGAAATGAGGCCAAGAGGCAACGAGTAACTTGCTGCAGTCACACAGTGAGTGTGTAGTGGAATCAGAGCTTGAACCCAGGCAGTTTGTTTTCAGAATCTTATTTTGCCTTGCACTACGAGCAAGTGATTACAAGGTGAAGACTTGGTTCTTACTCTCAGGACAGTGCAGTTAAGAGAGAGACACAGATAGATCAACTATTGCAGTAGTAGATCACCAGCTCTCTGAGAAGTTAGGAGAGCAGACAGTTACGAGAGTCTATTACTGTAGCAATGCAGACACAGTGATTGTGGTGGGCAGGTGTGGGGGCTCGGGGAAGAAGGTGTCCAGCGGGGGCTGGCCTGGGAGGTCTCCCAATAGGCCTCGAGTGCTGGCGGACGTCCAACAGAGCCAGACAGGCTGAGGGAGAAAATGGTGGCAAAGGGCACGCTAGGCAGGGAGGACCGTGGACACGGGTGCTTGAAACGAGGAGCATAGTTGATGCTCAGAGAATATTGATGAATGAATAAGCTCATGAGAGAGGGAAGAGTTGAAAGCTGGGTGATTGGGTAAAGCTGGTGTCGTTGCTAGAAACAGGACGCCTACAAGGGCAGCTTTTCGAGAGAAGCTGATGGAGAGAAGCCGATGGAGTGCCCATCACCTGGCCGAGAGAGGGGCTCTTCTACCTCTGTGTACTTAACCTGTTTCTCCTTGTCAGCCCTGCCCAGCAGAGTTACATTAGTTCTTCCAACGAGATAAATTAAAACTAAGAAGTAAGATTTTGGCAGGTAGGGTTGAACTTTGGAGGGCTTCAACCATTGTAATATCTAAGATTTCCTCCCACCTTGCTCCCCAAGAACTGTTTTCCACCCCTTTTGTTCTACATGGAAGTTTCTCGTGGCCAGTTGGGAAGAAGGGAGTGAAACTAGGTCAGGTTGTGGTTAGAGGTAGGAATTTGAGTCATCAGTTCTGTAGTAAAAAGAAATCAGGAGTGATCACATAATTGTGCAATACAAGAAGGAGGGACCTTTTGCCAAAACATTGCTGGTAAGAATGCAGAGAAGCTGACTTTCTCGTACACTGTCCATGGCTTTGCCAATTATACCACCTTTGGGGACTTATTAACAAACTGTATTTTATTGAAACTGAAACACCATTATGAATAAGACATGCCGTTATTTTATGTTCTACTAAGAAAGGAAAAAACGCTGCCAATTATAATGATAAAATGCTGTCTTTATTTCAGCGAGTTAAAGTGTAAAAAAGAGTGAGTCATAATTGATGAAATATGGTACGTTATAAGCCGTATAAATGACACTATCTGTTTGCACAAAAATTTGGAATGTGTCCCGTGGGAATCATCTAATAAATGGGAAGTCTTTATCCTTGGAAGATGTTTACTATAGCAATACAGACACCAGTTAAAATGGGGCATTTGAAAGTTTTGAGGAATTGCACACTAGCTTATAACCACAGAAATGATACAGTGTCAGTGTCCCGGTTTGTGTCCTGTGGCAGGAACATCATTCTCACGAGATGCTGACCTAGAAAGGAGTCCCTGAGGTCACTGGCCAGCTGGTGGCGTGTTCTCTTAGGTTCATGTGCCCAGCCTTGGTCTGGGTGTCTGTGGCCCAGGAGGGTTGGGGACCCCAAGTTAAAGGAACAGTCCAGCATGTTTCCTTGGCCCCCATTGTAGGTTGCAAGGTGGCCCGAGGCAGCCTGGGGTGGGGCCTCACAGCACAGGCCTGAGCATACGGCAGGTGAGGGTCTCATCTGTCATTCTGTTGGTTGCCTTGTGTAGGTGATCCAGATCCGGTTCTGAGGTGCATCGTTTCGGGATTCTTTGCAAATGCAGCGAGGTTTCATTCTACTGGAGCTTATAGGTAACGTGATACTTTGTGAAGTCATTTATTAAAGGAGAAATCTTAAAAATGATCCAAACCACATAGAAAGCTAATGTGCAGGGAAAGGAGAGAAATTAAATTAAAGAATTTCCCCCTATTTGTATCTTGCCTCTATCCAAAGATGAGTTGAGGTTAGCTATATGACTTTAAGCAAAATCTCTTTATGGAAATGCTTCTCAAATATGCAGCCCATCCACATGTAGAATGATGACAATTTATAAGTCAGGAGGCTGGTAATATTTTCATCCTGGTAGTAAACTGCTAGGACTAGAAGGAACATTGAAGATGATCTTTCCTAGACAAGTTACTGTTGTCATTGGGTAACTCATGTTTTTTGTTTTTGTTTTTAAATCCTCACCCGAGGATATTTTTCCATTTATCTTCAGATAGAGTGGGAAGGAGAGAGAGAGAGAGAAACATCGATGTGAGAGAGAGACATCAGCTGGTTGCCTCCTGCACGACCCCGACCAGGGCTGAGGACCGAACCGCAACCAAGGTATGTGCCCTTGACCAAAATCGAACCCAAGACTCTTTGGTCCATGGGCCAGCGCTCTAACCGCTGAGTCAAACTGGCCAGGGCTGTCTCTACTATGTTCTGTCTCTCGCTCCAGGCCGAGTAGTCTAGCTTGTCAGTATCACGATCCTGTTGCCCATCGCATGAGCGACCCCAGCGCTGTTGTCCATGCTTGAGGTGGCTCTGAGAGGCCTGTGGTCCCCTCCAGTGAGCACTGTTACTTGCCCCATTCTCCTCAACAGTATTAACTGGCAGTTTCTACTAGTAGTTAAAAAAATCCTCCAGTGTCCTCAACAAAACTATGGGCTATATAAGAGGCTTCACAGTCAGTGAGTCCCTTCGAGATGTTCAGTGTCGGTCAGCTCAGACGACCTGGCGGGACAGCCGGGACCCCAGGGGGCGGGCTTTGTAGCAGTGCTGGAGATGAGCTCGGTCATGGTGCTTGAACCACTTCCCTGATGCCTGGCGTCCACAGAGACAGGGTCATGGTTTGGGCAGTGACACCCTAATCTATGAATGCTCTCCGTGATCTGCTCTTACTGATTGTTCTGTGCTCAGTACTTCTTTAAAAATTAAATTGCATCAAATCTGAGTTGGAATTTGAAATATTATCTCAGCAAAATGGATACTTCAATATTGAGCTTTCTTTTTCCCCTGTTATTATCTCCTCAGTAGTCTTTATCTTTAGTATTTAACTTTGTTTAATAGAAGTAATAATTTATATTATTTGTTCCCAAGGAAATTATTTTGAAAGAGAACCTGCAGAAGATAAACATAAACATTGGCAGAGCAATATATTTCTAAATTTTTTTCTGGATGTCCATGTGTTGCCTTTCTTTTCTTCCCTCGTGTGCATGATTATTCTTGACTTCTGGGTGGTCGTGGGGGAGGGGCCCACAAAGGGCACAAGAGAAGGTGGAGCGAATAGTTTTGTTCTATGAAGTACCATTTGCATTCATTTTTTTTTTTTTAATCCTCACCCGAGGACATTTTCCCATTTTTTTGTTCAGGTAAAGTGGGAGGGAGAGAGAGGAACAGAGAGAGAGAGAGAAACATCGATGTGAAAGGAACACATCGAGTGGCTGCCACCTGCACGACCGACCAGGGCCGGGGACAAACTGCAACCGAGGTACATGCCCTTAGCGGGAACCGAACCCGGGTCTCTCCGGACCGCAGGCCGACGCTCTAACCGCTGAGCCAAACCGGCCAGGGCTGCATTCATTTTTTAAAAAATAAACAAACACGTCCCTGGGAGAGTCTCGCTATAAGTATTTAAAAGGTGCTTCAGATAAAATTGTTGTCTTACAGGACCATCCGTGATGATCACGAGCTGCACATCCACCCCGCCTCCGTCCTCTATGCGGAGAAGCCGCCTCGCTGGTACGCGCCCTGCTGCTCCGCCTCACGGCTGTGGGCGGAAGGCCCGGCGTTCGGCCCTGGGTCCCTATTCCTGGGCAGACCCCGTACACTTGGTGGATTTGGTAACTGGATCGTCCTAGAATGTGTGCTGTCAGAGCCTCCTTAGCAGATGGTGCTAGTCCTCTACTCGCTCATCCGCTCAGCACACGCTTGGTTTTGCCCGTGGACTAGACACTAAACACTGCATCAGGCACAGTGTGTGGAGATGAATTCAGATCCCAGATGAAGTCATAGTTCTTTTTTTTTTTAAAGGTTCTTAGGAAGAAACGTCAGCTTTTTTTCTTTTTTGTTAATCTTCACCTGAGGATATTTTTCCATTGATTTTCAGATAGAATAGAAGGGAATGAGAGAGAGAGAGAGTTATGAGAGAGACATGTCAATTGGTTGCCTCTTACACAACCCCAACCAGGGTGGCGACTGAACTTGTAACTCAGGTATGTGCCGTTGACTGGGAATCGAACCCGAGACCCTTCGGTCCTCGGACTGACGCTGTAACTGCCTAGCCAAACCAGCCCGGGTGAGTCCATAGTTCTGATAGACCCAAAGAGATTCCAGTATCTGAGGAGAAGGGCTTTGATGCAGAGGTGTATGAAGGGCTGAGGTCGGCACCTCCTGTGCCACGGAGAGTCGGGGATGGCTGAGATGTTCTGGAAATCACATAGACCTTAGTCTCACTGTGAATGGACACACTCTTGTCCACCACTCAGGTCATGGGGCTCGAGTGGGCAACATCAGCGCATTTGTATAGTGGGTGCCTGGCACACAGTAGATACCTATTAAAGGTGATGGGAAAAACTCCTCAGCTCTGATACAGGAAGTTAGCTCATGTTTCTTTTCTTGTTTCAGGGTTATCTACAATGAAGTTATACAGACCTCCAAGTATTACATGAGGGATGTGACCGCTATTGAGTCTGCGTGGCTGCTGGAGCTGGCGCCGCACTTCTATCAGCAAGGCACGGTAGGAGCGAGCAGTCTGTCCCTGAAACTGCCTCTTCATATTTAAACTTTTTTTTTCCCTTTATTGCTTTTAGAGAGAGAGGAAGGGAGAGGGAGAGAGAGATAGAAACATTGATTGGCCGCCTCCTGCATGCCCCCACTGGGGATTTGGCCCACAACCTGGGCATGTGCCCTGACTATGAATCGAACCAGTGACCTCTTGGTGCATGGGTCAATGCTCAACCACTGAGCCACACCGGCCGGGCATATTTTTACATGCACGCTTCTTCCCCAGTCAGTGCTTGAAATTGTGCCCCCGTAGTGCATCGGGTAAAAGGCAGTCACCACATCCCCAGCCACCTGGGTGGAAGCACTGTGCTTGCTCAAGGGAAGTGCTTTGAACAGTGACACGTGAGATAAAGAATGTATCTTCAGCTCTTTCTTTCACCCTCTGCTCTCCATTCACTTTTTATTTTTCTGTTTAGATTCTCCTGGTGTTCGCTCATGTTCATATTTTTCTTTAAATCTTTTAACATATTATTTTAAAAGGCTTGTTTACTAATTGAACATCTCAGGCATTTTCTGGTCTATTTCATCTTCTTACAGTTTTTCCTCGTTAGGGGTCTCATTTTCCTGCTTCTCTTGTCTAATAAATTGTTGTTTATTTTGGATAATATAACTGCTATGTTGTGGAGAATCTGGATTTTGTTGCCTTTATCTTTAAAGAATATTGAGCTTTTTTCTAGTAGATGTTAATAATGGCAGATTAGTTTAATTCCACTGAGGCTTGATTTCAGTCTTTAATAGAACTGGTCTAAAGTAGCCATACCCCTATGACACGATGACCTTTTCCATGTCTCATCTGAATGCCCAGGATATTCAGTGAGGTCTTTGCACTCTGGCAGACCTCCAGACTCCCCTTGTCAGCTCACACTCCCCAGCCACTTTGTCTGCCAGCCCTGCCAGGTCTCGGCCCGCACACGTGCAGTTTGGTGTTCAGCCAAACCCGGAAGGGCAGCCCCACATTGGGTTCCGCTGCTGGTCCTTTCTCATGACTTGTGTGGGTCACGGCGGTCTCGGGCTTCCTGAGCCCTTCCGACCCGTTTCCTCTGCCCAGAAGTACTGCTCTGCGTTTAGGTCTCGCATCTTCCTGTGGGCCAGAGTTTGCAGAGCCAGGCAGAGACCTGGGATGAATATGGAGCTCACCTTGAGTGTCCCCTTTTCTGAAGGGTCCTTGCCCTGTGTATCTGTTGCCCCATGCCTGAAAACATTTGCGTCGGATATTTTGTCTGGTTTTACCATCGTTCACCACAGAAAGGAAAGCCCGAAACCTATAACTTCATCAAGGATATATCCAGACTGCAGTATTTTCAACCCAAAATTTGGATTGATTGGGGCATTTAAAAATTGGGAGGTTTCACATTAAATAGGGGTTTCGGGTTTCTCTGGAAAGAGTGCTCAGTCTGCTCACACGGGCTTGAGTTTCTGCGGGGCAGCCGCCGGCCTGGGGAGGGACTGCCCGCTGTAGTGACATTCCTTCCGCTCCTGGGGGCGTCGGCGTCGTGACCTTGGACGTGGAAGAATCTCATCCACCCCCCTCTCGCAGTGTAAAGGGAAATGGTCTTTTAAATTTTTTCTTTTTAATATTTAAATCTTATCCAAACAAAAATCATTTCAAACATGTCCTCATACGGATATTTCAGCCCCAAGTGAGATCAGCTGCAGGGACCGGTGACGTGGCAGAGCGTGGTCTCTGCTGTGTGCGGAGGACGACCTACAGTACAGAGCATCTTTCCTCAGGGCCTCCGGGGGGAGGCCAGCGGTGATCAGAATGCAAAGCAGACGTTGCGAAGAAGGGCGCGGCTGTGACTGCTTGTGAGGTGCCGGCTGAGGGAAGGAGACCCTACACTTCTGAGGCTGCTGGAGAACACGGCTCCCCCGGGGCCGAACCATGGTCCTTTTCAGTTCCAAGTTCGGTTCTTCAGGTCACACCCGCAACGTTAAAGAGCAAACAGCCCCAGAAGTTTGAAGGAAATGACAACCACAAACTTCTGCATTTGTTTCTTCTCTCCACATGCCTGCTGTTCAGCTCTTCAGCTCTACTTATGTTTAGAGGGGCCAGGGCCCTTAGAAATCACCTGGTACATCCACTGTATTGTATAGGGGAGGGCCCTGAAATTCCCCAAGAGAATTCCCCTGAATTTCCCCTTACCTAGACAGTCCAAAGGTACTGCTGTTAACTTGTGAATCCAGAAGGAATGGATTTCTCACGAGCCCTGCAGACCTGCGGTGGCTGCGCATGTATGGTGGATGCTCCTTGGCTGAACGCAGTGGAGCACCTTGTGATCGCCCAGGGCCCACAGGCCATCCAGGCTCTGTCCCTGGCACCCTTGGTGACTTTCCATTACCGTTGTTTTTCAGTGTTGCTCTCACCCTGTAAAGAGGCCTGAAATGGTCCAGAGTTGGCTTTGTTTATACTCAACATTCTTCCCAGAAACGAACACCAAAAATGGTCCCACAGGCGTGATGAGGTCATCTCCACTTCCAAAGCTAAGGCTGTGGGGTGTCTGACATTAGTTGTAGGGGTCACGTCAGGTGATGTGAGAGAATTTAGAGAAATTCAACAAGACCCGCAGCTGGGGAGAAAACCAGGGTGACCTGTTCGGAGATTTGCCTGTCAGTCCTGACTTTACTTCCCTGATTCTTAGAGATGTCTTCGGAATCGGGGGAACGCTGTCAGCCAGAGCCTCGCAAGAACCCTACTGTCCTTCGTTGGGCATAAGCAGTTAGAAAGGGGCCTCTTACAGCTCACTGGGACTCGTGTCCTGTCCGCTTAGCGGCGTGTTCGGTGGGGTGTTGTGCCTTCTTTGGCGCCCTGCATTCTTCCGGGGCCCGCAGTTCTCTGTCTCGGGCCAGGGGGGCGTGCTAGGAAGCGGGGTTTGGGCACCGCGCCTCGGGAGTGTGGCCGTCAGGGCTGGGAGTTCCTCAGGTGACGATCTCACCGTGTGGGAAGGTGACATCTCTTGGTTGTTTGTTTACAATTTTTAAGGGGATATCAGGAGCACTTTACTAAGGGGATATCAGGGGTACTTTAGCCGGTAAGCAAAGTTTTTTATTAAAAACATGTTTATGCACTGTGCCGTAAATGTACATTTTAGGATTTCTAGCTAGCACTTTGGGCTCTACCTTGGGATGTAAAGTGTTTCTCTCTCAATCTGTTATCTGCTGCCCATCATTATGTTATGCTTCTTGTGTTATTTATGCTGGTAGAAGCGACATTTCTGAAAGAAAACCTGTCCCTGGGAGGTGTCCTTATCCAGTGTCTTCCCTGCGCTCGCACAGCGTCCCACAGGGCTGGGCCCAGAGCACGGGTGCCTGCATGTGAGACGCGTGTCCCCTTGTTCCTGTTCCAGAGGGGAGGACACTTTGCCTTGACCCTTTTTAAGGAATTCAGGAATTCTTGTCTGGCCTGAGCCTGTCCCTGGGCACAGGTGTTTGGCTGCAGCAGTGCCCTGGGGGCTGGGCAGAGGGGGACCCTTCCCACTGACAGCTTCCGCTCCACCGCGTGACCAGGTCGAGCCCTGTGGGCTGGGCCTTGGGCTGCGTGGCCCACTGCAGGCCCTGTCCTCTGCTGGTCACTTGTGATTTTTTCCTTGCAAACTGTTTCCTGAGGGGCGGGCGTGGTCCTCACTGAGAAGGTGTGAACCGGGTGAAAGCTTTGATTCCGTCATTCACATCATTTATGTGGGAATTGTGTTGAAGACTGGTCTGTCTTACCAACCCCAGTTATGTTTTCTCTTCTCTTGCAGCACCTGTCCCTAAAAGCCAAAAGGGCCAAAGTCCAGGACCAGTGAGCAGAGCGAGGCCGCAGCTGCAGGGGCTGCTTGGGGCCCTGTCCCCAAGCCCTGGGCGCAGGGAGCCACGGCTCATGTGGAACTTCAGCTGCTCTGACGGGGCAGCCCGTCCTTAGCCCCTCTCCCTGCTCCCTCAGCATCTGCGTTCCCCGCTGGGACCCTGGAGGAGTGGTGCGGGGGCAGGCGTCTGCCACGCTGCACCCAGCAGAGCAGGGGTTGGTAGGCTTTGCTCTTGGTCAGTCGGCACCCCCACTGACCCAGATGCCACCCCAGCAGGCACGCCGTGGCCCGGCCTAGGGAACGAGGAGAAAAGAGCCGCTGCAGGCTAGGGCACCGTGTCGGGCATGCCGAGGGTTTGCTGGGCGGGCTTTGCTTTCTCTGGGGCCATGGCCGTGCTGACCAGTGAGGTCCCTGCCCGGGCGGGTGTCTGTATCTACGGAGGGAGTGGCCCTGGAAACACTGCGGATTTCCACCAAATTCACCGAGGGGCTTGTCTGGCGGGCACAGGGGCTCCTGAGCCAAGCAGCTTCTGGTTCCCCTTTTCCCACGTCCCTATTTATCTGTGGCCAGAGGACTTGCGAGGATTGGCGATCAACAGTTAGCAAACAGTTTCTCTATTTCACAAGTGGGCTTAGCTTTCTTCGTGTACGACACCATGTCCTGGTGCCCCCAGCTCAGCCCCAGCGGGAGGGACCCTCTGCCGCAGGAACGCACAACAGTTAGAGGCGCTCTGCTTCGTCCTCAGGAACAGCTCGCACGGCGTCTTCGCTCACCGGCCGGGTCCCGGTGAGCACGCGGGCAGCCTCCTGCAGGCCCTGGTTTCGTTGCTGCCCAGGCTCGTCACTGTGGCGCTGGCATTCAGCACGCGGCCGATCCAGGTTCGGTTCCCCTTCCTGTTCCAGTGACGTTTATTTTGAGAACACGTAGCTTGAAAGTTTATTTTTGTACTGATCTTAGTTTGTACGTGCCACTTTGGCGCCAAACACATGTCATTTTTATTTCCATTTTATAAACATGTTAATAATAGTGGTAACTTGTTAGTAATAGTAAACCTTTATACCTAAAGTAAACGTATTCCCTCCCACCCTGGTTCTCGTGGTCTGTATTTTATGACAGTCGTTTTATTCTTCTGAGTGAGGGTCTGACATTAGCTAGGAACCTGATGCTGTAGCCTGCAGCAGCTTTTGGGGTCACATAGACAAGGGCAGCCCCGTTCAGCAAGGTCACGTGACCAGAGGCTCACGGCTTCACTAGAGCAATCCATGGAACGTGGTTTCCACGAAGTCCCGAGGATTTTTGCCAGTTTCTGATCGGGATCTTCCGTGGAGAGGTCTGAAGTACTTTCTTGTCTGAGTCATAAGTTCCTGTTGGGGTGTAAGGAGGAAAGGGTGCAGGATCCACACCCTCTGGGTGAGGCCGGAGGTGTGAAAGGAGAGACCACACACGTGGTCTGGGGAGCTGGCGTCATCTGCCTGTGGGTGTCCGATCCTGAGCACGTCTGCCTGTGCTCGCCTCTCAGCGCCCCCAGGCAGGCGTCTGAGCTGTGCTGTGTCACTGCGTCCACAGTGTGCAGAGAACTCATCGCTGTAAAGTCACAGCCTTGACGTTCATCTGAAGAGCCATGCACCTGTCGGGGTGATGTCCCGGCCTGGCTGAGAAAGACGAGACCACGGCCAGCAGGGCCTGGTGGCGTAGCAACTCACAAAACTGTCCCCAGGTACTTCCACGAGAGTGAGTCCCCTCGGGCCCGGCATGGATTTTCAAAATTGTTACTGAGATTTCCACGACACTGCAGGGTCTTCTCGCCGAGGTCAGGTGCTCCGGGAGAGGTGGCGGGCGTGCGCACTGGAGAGCTCCGTGGGGGCAGCGGGCAGCGGGTCCTGCAGGCCGAGACGGGAGCTTTCGGTGCCTGTGCTTTACGTCCTGCTGGTTCCTTCCTACAGCCGGTCTCCATGGGGTTGGGCAGTGCCACCCCAAGGAGTCCCCTGGTCCAGCTGGTGCTCCCGCTGGCCAGTCAGTCAGCAAGTGGTAGGTGAGCGCCTCAGCCGTGTGCATGGCACGGGGTGGGGTGGAGCCATTTGGCAGCAAGTGGCTGGGCGGGTGGACCAGCACAGGAAGGGTGACATGGATGAGTGCAGAGGCCAAGGCAGTGGTGAGAGGCTGGGGCAGATGCTTCCCCACGACCAGACTTCCCTTGTGAATGGACAGAGGGTGCTCATGCTCTGCCCTTCTGTCCCCCTCCAGCTGTGTCTCACTTTGGCTGTGAGCTTGGAGAGGGGCACAGCCCCCAGCCCCACACCCCTGTCTGCGGTTGTCCTGGCGTCAGCAGAGCCTGTGACCAGCGCTGCTTCGCTTGGTGGCCTAGGCGCTGCCGTTCACTCATTCCCGGGCATTCTGCCCTGTTCTGGCTCCGCTTTGCGGGACCCAGTCACTGCATAGGGTGCGTGGTGGGAGGCCCAGGCGGAACGCCTCAGTCTGCATGACCGTGGGACCCTTCCTGGAGCTGCTGGACCAGACCTCTGGGAGCGGATGGGTCTGCAGCCGGCAAAGCTGCGCCCACACAACTCTAACTTGGTAGCTCAGGACATCAGGACCAGAGGGGGTGAGGAGGAGCCTCAGATCTGAGTGACCGTTGGTACATTTGTTTTTGCACAGGTGATACCCTAATGTGTACCTAGATCTCACCCCAAGCCCACTCTCTCTTCCCCCAAAGCACTGTGATCAGTGTGGTTGGAATTGGACTCCAGGCGGTCGTGGCGGTGGGCACCAGTGTCCGTCGGCCCACTGAGTGAGTTTTCTTATCCCCTCCCAAAATGAAGAATGCGTGATCATGAGAATTTCACGAAGCTCAAATTATTCTACATAAAAGATTTTCCTCGTGTGTGTGTGTGTGTGAGAAAGTGTTCTTTTAGAAAATGATGGAAGTTTTAAAAAATGTTTTCCTTGGAACAATAAAATACAATCTTACATCAGCCTCTTAATTAAAAACCAATTAAAAACCAAAGCAAACACTGGTTGATGAAATCCTTGAGACCGGGAACCACTGGGTTGTGGGCTGAGCGGACTGCGGGCCAGCTGGCAGCACCAGCACCAGCACCAGAGCCCTGGGAAAAGGCACATCAAGGGAGCTCTGGGGCAGCTGGGGAGGACCTGTTCATGAAACGTAGGATTCAGATGAGCAGGACTGGGCGCTAATACCACTTCCTGCTCCTCTAGATAAGGCCAGACATTTCCCCTCTCCAGTGACTCATCGGGACTTTCCCTGGCCTTCTGACTTGCGCTGAAACGGGATGATGGAACGCTGGGTTTCCTGTCCGCTTCATCTATGTTTTCTGTCATTGGAACCCATAATAGCCAATTAAATCGTTGCAGACACCGCTGGCCCCTGCGGGTGAGGAGCCAGTCTGCATGGCAGGTCTCCTGGTGGGGGCTTGTCCCTGAGTACTCAGTCGTTGCTTCCTCTGGCCACCTGGTGAACCATGGAGATGTAGCCTGGTGTGCGCTCGGGTGGCACTGAGCTTGTTCAAACCGCTGTCTCCTCGCCTGCCTGAGATCCCTGGTGTGGCCTCAGCCCCTACGTGTGGGACTACTGAAGGCAGTGAGCAGCAGGGGAGGTCCAGGAGGGAGGGGTGGTGGTGAGGGCCTGGGAGGTCCAGAAGGGAGGGGTGGTGGTGAGGGCCTCGGTGGTGATGCCCAGAATCCATAGCCAGGCGAAGGTCCAGCACAGGCTGCGGCCCCAGGGTCTGGGCAGCGCCTCTGAATAGGGCGGGTCAGGCTCTTCACTGGCCCCAGGCTGCTGGGGTGAAACCTGACAGGATTCAAAGGCAGTTTGGGCTCCTTCCTGCCCCTGGCTGCGAGCAGCTGGCCCAAACGGTCTGCCTTCACTTGGATTATTAATTCTCTCTCCATTCCCACTTTGTTCCCTGTTCTGAAGTACAGTTGGGTTTGCTCTTAGCTCTTATTTGTTTGGTTTTGTCTTCACTTGTGAATATTCTGTATCCCTTGATTTTTACCTCTTTAACTTTTGCATTATTGCCCCTACCCCGCGCTTTTTAAAAAAATCATCAAGTTGCTTCCCTTGTGTACTCTTTTTATTTATTTATTTATTTTTATTTATTTTTGTTACAGATGTTTCTCCTTTTCCCCCCACTGATACCCCTCCCACCTCCCCGCCCTGTCTCCAGCTTTGTTGTCCATGTCCATTGTTCATGCATGCATGCATGTAAGTTCTGTGGTTTATCTCTCCCCCCACACCCTCTTCTGGGGATTGTCAGTCTGTACCCCACTTCCATGTCTCTGGGACTACCCCATTCCTCAGACTGTTATGTTCATTGTACTCCACGAATAAGTGAGATCGTATGATATTTGTCTTTCTCTGCTTGATTTGTTTCGCTTAGGATAATACTCTCCAGGTCCCTCCATGTCATCTCAATGGATAAGAGATCTTTCTTACAGCTGCATAGTACTCCATTGTGTATATGTACCATCGCTTTTTTATCCATTCGTTTACTGATGGACATTTGGGCTGTTTCCAGATCTTAGCTATTGTAAATAGTGCTGTTACAAACATGGGGGTACATATATTCTTCTTGATTGGTGTTTCAGGATTCTTAGGGTATATTCCTAGAAGTGGGATCACTGGGTCACATGGCAGTTCAATTTTTAATTTTTTGAGGTAACACCATATTGTTTTCCATAGTGGCTGCACCAGTCTGCGTTCCCACCAGCAGTGTACTAGAGTCCCCTTTTCTCCACACCCTCACCAACACTTGTTGTTTGATGATTTGTTGATGGCGGCCATTCTGACAGGTATGAGGTGATACCTCATTGTTGTTTTAATTTGCATCTCTCTGATGATTAGTGGTGTTGAGCATTTCTTCATATATCTCTTAGCCATTTGTATGTCCTGTTTGGAGAGGTGTCTATTTAGGTCCTCTGCCCATTTTTTAATTGGGTTCTTTGTCTTCCTTTTGTTGAGCTGTATGAGCACTCTATATATATTGGAAACTAACCCCTTATCTGATGTATCATTGGCAATTATGCTCTCCCATACAGTGGGTAGTCTTTCCGTTTTTGGTGGTTCTTTTGCTGTGCAGAAGCTTTTGAGTTTGATGTAGTCCCATGTGTTCATTTTCTCCTTTGTTTCTGTTGCCTTAGGTGATGTATCAGTGAAAATCCTGCTGCATATGATGTCTGAAATTTTGTTGCCTACATTTTCTTCTAGGATTTTTATGGATTCATGAATCACATTTAAGTCTTTTATCCATTTTGAGTTTATTCTTGTGTGTGGTGTAAGTTGATGGTCTAGTTTCATTTTTTTGCATGTAGCTGTTCAATTTTCCCAACACCATTTATTAAAGAGGCTGTCTTTACTTCACTCTATGTTCTTGCCACCTTTGTCAAATAGTAATTGAGCATATTGCCTTGGGTTCATTTCTGTTCCATTGATCTACCTGCCTGTTCTTGTGCCAGTCCCAGGCTGTTTTGATTACAGTGGCTTTGTAGTATAACCTGAAATCTGGTAATGTGATTCTTTCAACTTTGTTCTTTTTTTTTCAAGATTGCTATGGCTATTAGGGGTCTTTTATGGTTCCATATGAACTTTTGAAGTTTTGTTCTAGTTCTGTGAAGTATGTTGTTGGTATTTTGATGGGGATTGCGTTGAATCTATAGGATTGAGTTGAATCTATAGATTGCTTTGGGTAGTATGGACATTTTAATGATGTTAATTCTTCCAATCCATGAACAAGGTATGTGCTTCCACCATTCTATATCTTCCTCTATTTCTTTTTTCAATGACCTGTAGTTTTCTACAAATAGGTCCTCTATTTATTTGGTTAAGTTTATTCCTAGATAACTTATTTTTTTTGCTGTGATGGTAAATGGGATTGTTTTTTAGTTCCTCTTTCTGTGAGTTCATCATTGGTGTATAAGAATGCTGTCGATTTCTTGATGTTAATTTTGTATCCTGCTACTTTGCCAAATTCATTTATTAAGTCTAGTACATTTTTGATGGAGTCTTTGGGGTTTTCTATGTATAGTATCATGTCATCTGCGAATAATGACAGTTTCACTTCCTCCTTTCCAATTTGGATCCCTTTTATTTTTTCTTCATGTCTGATTGCGGTGGCTAAGACTTCCAGTACTGTGTTAAATAAGAGTGGCGAAAGTGGGCAACCTTGTCTTGTTCCTTTTCTTAAGGGAAATGCTTTTAGTTTTTGCCCATTGAGTATGATGTTGGCTGTAGGTCTTTCATATATGGCCTTTATTATGTCGAGATATGATCTCTCTATTCCCACATTGCTGAGCATTTTTATCAGAAATGGATGCTGGATTTTGTTGAATGCTTTTTCAGCATCTATTGATATGATCATATGATTTTTATCTTTCATTTTGTTTATGTGGTGTATCACATTTATTGATTTGCGAATATTGTACCAGCCTTGCATCCCTGGATGAATCCCAGTTGGTCATGGTGAATAATTTTTTTTGATGTATTGCTGGATTCGATTTGCTAGTATTTTGTTCAGGATTTTGGCATCTATGTTCATCAAGGATATTGGCCTGTAGTTTTCTTTCTTTGTAGTGTCTTTAGCTGGTTTTGGAATTAGAATTATGTTGGCCTCATAAAATGAGTTTGGAAGTCTTCCTTCTTGAATTTTTTGAAATAGTTTGAGGAGAATGGGGATTAGTTCTTCTTTGAATATTCGGTAAAATTCCCCCATGAAGCCGTCCGGGCCTAGGCTTTTGTTGCTGGGAGAGTCTTGATTACATCTTCAATTTATTTTATTGTTACTGTTCTGTTCAAGTTTTCTATCTCTTCCTGTTCAGTTTTGGGAGACTATGTGTTTCTAGGAATTTGTCCATTTTGTTTAGATTGTCGAACTTGTTGCTGTATAATTGTTCATAATATTTGTTAACAATATTTTGTATTTCTGTGGTGTCAGTTACTTCTCCTCTTTCATTTCTGATTTTGTGTATTTGGGTTCTCTCTCTTTGTTTCTTGGTGAGTCTAGCTATCAATCTTGTTTATCTTTTCAAAGAACCAGCTCTTTGTTTCATTGATCCTTTGAATTGTTTTTTTGGTCTCCATGTCATTTATTTCTGCTCTGATCTTTACTATTTCCTTCCTTCTACTTCCTCTGGGGTTTTCTTTTTGTTTGCTTTCTAGTTCTTTAAGTTGTGAGGTTAGATAGTCTATTAGAAATTTTTCTTGTTTCTTGAGGTAGGCCTGTATTGCTATGAACTTCCCTCTCAGAACTACTTTTGCTGCATCCCATAGATTTTGTGTTGTTGTGTGTTCATTTTCACTGGTTTCCAGAAAGTTTTTAATTTCTTTCTTGATATCCATGGTAACCCATACATTGTTCAATAACATACTATTTAGCCTCCATGTGTTCAAATATCTTTGCATGTTTTTGTTGCAATTGATTTCTAGTTTCATGCCATTGTGATCTGAGAAGATGCTTGATATGATTTCAGTTTTCTTGAACTTGTAGAGACTTAGTTTGTGCCCTAACATTTGGTCTATTGTTGAGAGTGTCCCATGTGCTCTTGAGAAGAATGTGAATTCTGCAGATTTGGGGTGTAATTCTCTGTAGATATCTATTAAATCCATTTGATCTAGCGCTTCATTTAGAGTATGTGTTTCCTTGTTAATTTTTTGTCTAGATGATCTATCCAGTGATGTCAGTGGAGTGTTGTCCCCTACTATGATTGTATTGCTGTTGATTTCTTCTTTGAAGTCCTCCAGAAGATTTATAATATATGTTGGTGCTCCTATATTGGGTGCATATATGTTTACCAAGGTTATATCTTCCTGTTGGATAGATCCTTTCAATATTATGTAGTGGCCTTCTTTGTCTCTAGTTATGGTCTTCATTTTGAAATCTACTTCCGTTTGCTTGGAAGATTTTTTTCCATCCCTTCACTTTCAACCTATGTGAGTCTTTTGTTGTGAGGTGGGTCTCTTGTAAACAACATATATATGAGTCATGCTTTCTTATCCAGTTAGCTACTCTGTGTCTTTTTATCCGAGCATTCAAAGCATTCACATTTAAGGTGATAATTATGTACTTATTTATTGCCAGTTTTGTTTAGTGTGGTTATATTTTTTTTTCTATTTTTACTACTAATTACAGCAGTCATTTTAGCATATCTTGCAGTGCTGGTTTGGTGTTAATATATTCCCTTAGCCTTTTTTTTTTGTCTGTGAAGCTCTTTATTTGACCTTCTATTTTGAATGATAGCCTTGCTGGGTAGAGTAGTCTTGGATTCAGATCCTTGTTTTTCATGACCTTGATTACTCCATGCCATTCTCTTCTGGCCTGTAGTGTTTCTGTTGAGAAGTCAGCTGAGGGCCTTTTGGGGTTTCCTTTGTAGGTAACCTGTTGCTTATCTCTGGCTGCCTTTAGGATTCTCTCTTTGTCTTTAATTTTCGGTATTTTAATTACTATGTGTCTTGGTGTTGGCCTGTTTGGGTTCTTCTTACTTTGGTCTCTCTGTGCTTCTTTACTTTGAATGCCCTCTTCCTTCACCAAGTTAGGGACGTTTTCTGTCACTATTTCTGCAAATATATTTCTAACCGTGGCCCATTTTCTTCCTCTTTGGGGACTCCTACGATGCAAATGTTATTACATTTCCAGTTTTCCCACAGTTCTCTTAAGCTGTCTTCCTGTTTTTTAATTTTTTTTTTTTTTTCTTTTGGTTTTCTGGTTGTTTGATTTTGTTCTACCCTGTCTTCTAATTCACTGATCCGGTCCTCAGCTTCCTCTACTCTGCTGGCTAGTCCTTCCAATGTGTTCTTTATTTCTGCTATGTCATTCTTCATTTCCACTTGGTTGATTTTTAGTGTTTCTATATCTTTACTCATGGTGCTGATGTCCTTACTCATGCTGTTGAGCTTTTTCAAGATCATGGCTCTGAACTCTACCTCTGATAATTTGCTTAACTGCATTTCATTTATCTAATCTTCGATAGAGTTCTCTTGTTCTTTCATTTGGGATTTGTTTCTTTGTTTCACCATTTTGGCTATCTCAGTGGGTTTTGGAGCCTGCCAAATTTTCCCTGTGAGTGTTGGTGTTCTGCTGTTTGTGGCTCCCTCTACTGGGTTTTATTTTATTTTTTATTTTTTTATCCTCACCCGAGGACATTTTTTCCATTTTTTGTACAGATAGAGTGGGAGGGAGAGAGAGGAAGGGAGAGAGAGAGAGAGAAACATCGATGTGAAGGGACACATCGAGTGGCTGCCACCCGCACGACCAACCAGGGCCGGGGACAAACTGCAACCGAAGTACATGCCCTTAGCGGGAACCGAACCCGGGTCTCTGCAGACCGCAGGCCGACGCTCTAACCGCTGAGCCAAACTGGCCAGGGCTCCCTCTACTGGGTTTTGATGGGCCTGGGTGGGCCCACGTTAAACACCACTGTCAAGTCTTTTCTGGGTAGATTTGCAAGTCCAGGAAAGGTTCAGTTATCCTCTAGCTTTTTCCTGGAGGCTAGTAGTCTCAGTTACTCACTGCCTTGGAATGTAGCCCTGGTGTTCTGCATAAGAGAATTTCCAGAGGGTGGTATAGATGCTGGTTGTGAATAAGCCTCAATTTGCATTTCTTTGCTTTACCTGGGAAAGGCTGAATCTCCGAGGGGCGGGGGCTGCTGCTTTTCCCCACAGCTCTGGGAAGGAGCACACTGGCCACTGTCCTTTGTGGCCGCAACTCAGCAAAACCTCTGAATGCCCTCCAAATCCCGGTTATTTCCACAGAGTTCCAGCCCAGTCTGCCTTCCATCTGCTGTAGCCCCCAGATGAGTGGCTGTGGCTATTTTAGTGTTCTGTCCAGGCTCTCTGCACTGTGGAGCGGGCTTGGTCTTTATTCCCCAAGGGCGCTACTTACAGTTAAGACTGCTGCTATCCTTGGGCTCCCAGCCCGCCACCGTCTCGTGCTTCTGTAGATCCTACCAGTGCCCCTGGTTATATGCTCCTGTCCTGCTGCTTTTCTGTTGCTTTTTTCCGAGGATTTGTCTTTTAGTCCTGATTCCCGTTTGGTCCTGGGAGATTGTCTGTGTAGCTTCCATCCACCCCGCCTCCATTTTCACATCCTCTATGACTATCTTGTGTGCAGCTGAGTCACAGGCCTCTCTGGTGCTTCAGCACCCCGCAGATCCCGCTGGTAACTGGATCGCACAGTCCCTGCTGGGTCGCACAGGCCTCTCTGGTGCTTCAGCACCCTGCAGGTCCCGCAGGTAATGATTGCACAGTCCCTGCTGGGTTGCACAGGCCTCTCTGGTGCTTCAGCACCCTGCAGGTCCCACAGGTAACTGGATTGCACAGTCCCTGCTGGGTCGCACAGGCCTCTCTGGTGCTTCAGCACCCTGCAGGTCCCGCAGGTGATGATTGCACAGTCCCTGCTGGGTCGCACAGGCCTCTCTGGTGCCCCTGCACCCTGCAGGTCCCGCAGGTAACTGGATTGCATAGTACCTGCTGTGTTGTACAGGCCTCTCTGGTGCCCCTGCACCCTGCAGGTCTCATGGGCAGGCAGCTGAATCACACCAGTCCCTCTCGGGCTCCGGCTTCCCACCACTCTTGTGAGCTGCTGGGTCGCACAGGCTTCTCTGGTGCCCCCGCACCCCGCAGGACCCACGGGCAGCTGGATCGCACCAGTCTCTCTGGGGCTGAGGCTTCCCACTACTCTTGGGAGCTACTGGACCGCACAGGCCTCTGTCCCAGGTCCCGCCACTGGTGGCTGGGGAGTGCTCCTGCCTGGTGGGGCTCAACTCCTGCTCAGCTTCTGCTATAGTTTTGGTGGATGGGTCTCAGCTGCTGGTCTGTTGCCTGGGGATAGATGTCTGCTCCCCAGCCTCTGTTGCTGGGGGTATATCTGGACCCTGATCTGGCTGCTACTATGGGGGATGGTGCTGGGCTCTGGGCTGTCTGTGGCATCTGTGACCAGCACCTTGGGGGCTCCAATAATGTGCACTGGTCTGTGTTGACACAGAGTGTCCACTGGTTCAGTGGTGCCAGGTGTGCTGGTGGGCTTGGGTTGCTGGGCCCTGACTGCTCCCACTGCCTCCTCCCAGGGAACACCCAGATCTTCCAAAATGGTGGGACCTCCCTGCAGCGCAGGGAGAAGTGCCCTGAAGGGCCGCTCACCGCGGTAGCCGGCTGCTCCGTCCACAGCACAGGAACCTCTGCTCCGCGGCTCTGCACTGCTCGGGTCTGGTTGTCCACCTTCGCGTCCACTCACACTCTCACACACACTCGCTCACTCTCTTACACACTCGCTCACACTCGCTCACACACTTGCTCACTCTCTTACACTCACCTTCCGGGCCTTCCCGCCCCCATCTTTTTTCAGGATTTCTTGTGTACTCTTTTTAAAAAGTACTTTCACCTTAACATTTATTTTAACTTCTTGGTCTTTTTTTAACACTCTACTTTAAAAACATTTAAAAAATGTTTTTATTAATTTTTAGAGAGACAGGAAGGGAGAGGGAGAGAGGGGAGAAACATCGATAAGAGAGACACATCGATCGGCTGCCTCCTGTACATCCCCACTGGGGATCGCGTCCGCAACCCGGGCATGTGCCCTGATGGAGAATCAAACCAGTGACCCCTTGGTCCATGGGTCGACGTGCAGCTGCTGAGCTATATGGCTGGACAACACTCGACTTGTTGTTTTTAACTTTTATTTTGTACTTATGGTACCAAAATAAAAATCTCATTTAGTTTTCTTTGTTGTTGTTCTGTAAATATTTTCTCATTGTAATACATCAGTTTTAAACTCACCTGAACATTAGCCTCCCATTTCCATTTATTTCTGTAGCTCCCCTTCCCTTATGCCTTAGTGTGGCTGACTTTGTGTTCACGGTTGGCGACGGGCCTCACTGCAGGTGTGGAGCTGAGAGCACGTACTCGCAGCGGTTGAAACCAACAAAGGATGGACTGCCCAGAAGATCCAAGGAGCCCCTACAAATCAACAATAAAAGGACAACCCCAATAGCAACACGTGGGAGACGGGAATGAACACTCTACAGAAATAGATCCCGAAGTCTCCCAAGCCTGCGGAGAGACGTTCACACTCAGTCGTCAGAGCAATATAAACTGAAGCAACAAGGATCACTTTGTACTCACCAGATTAGCAAAAATTTCAAAGGTGGGTAATGCCAAGTGTTGGCAGAAATGCGGGGACCTCAGTGCACTGCCGGCGTGTCCACCCTAGAAAGCCACCTGGGACAACTTGTCAAATGAAATTGATGCATGATCCACCGTCCAGACATTTCACGTGTGGGTAGATGTTCCCGACAGACTTCCCACCTTGGCCCACAAGGAGATGTGTACAAGGATGCTCACCCCGTGTGATTGTAGGCGAGGGTAATGTCCACCACTGGGACAGTGTGCAGGGACATTTTGTGGATGACATCGTGGCGTACCACAGAGCAGTTTCCAGCCACAGACAACACCTACCGTGGACCTTAAAAATAGCTGAGTGAAAAAAGTAACACATAAGGAGATGCGACTACTGTTTACAGACACCAAAATGCATGCATGCAAGAAACAATGAAGCGTTTGCAAAAACAGGTACAAACCAAACGGTGCACATGAGAGGGGCTACCTGGAGAAGGCAGGGAAGATGGGAGTGAGGCTAGGGGATAAAAGGAAATTAGAATGAGACAAAATGGGTACTTCATGGATTTTATCTGGGCACAGCTCACCCAAATTTCCAAGACAGGGACTTGTAGGACAGATGTCATCATTGTGAGTCCTTCCTGCGGATCAGCATCCTTAAGATGGAATTTTTGTTCTCAACTCACAAGGACTGTTTTCCCTTTACTTCAGCTCATGGCACTGTGCTTCCAGAACCTTCTTGGCCTCAGCACTGGCCTGAAGCAGTATGAGGCTAAAAAGAACAGGATATGCCAAGGCCTTGGAAATCCCTTGGTAATCTTTTATCATCCAAGAAACCCCTGTACTTTAGCTGTGTTTGCTGCCCCCGTGTGGCTCCTGTTCGCGTTGTCACTGGCTGGCTGGTCATTTAGAACCCTCTTAACTAGCCGTGGTGCCTGGTTTTCCATGAATTGCCTCGTAGCTGGGAGAAATCTGGGCCACGTTAGTGAGGCAACATGCAAATTGGAAGAGGCTACCAGGGAACTTGTTAAATTTGAGTCTTACTCTAGATTTTTCGTTGCTTGGAGAAAGGGTATCATAAATCCTCCTGGCTTGGGCTGCGGACTCCGAGGAGGGCAGATTGCGGAGCAGTTGCCTGTCCCAGTGGTGAGTGGGGTCATGGAAACCCCGTGTCTAGGGAAACAGGGCAGATTTCCTGTTCCAAGATTTATAAACCGAGGTCAGCTCTCCTGGACTGACGGTGCCTGGCCCAGTTCTGAGGGGGGCCAGGTGGAGTGAGATTTTTACATGTGATTTTTGCCAATTGATTAATCCTTTGCTCCAGCGAGGATTAGGGTCCCTGCATTTCCGTAGCCTCTCCTGACTGCTCTCCTGGCGCATGCCCAGATGCGTGCCTGCTGGGTGCCAAGAACAACCCTTGCAGGCCACATGGACACCTATCAGTGACAACACGCCTGGGTGTCTCCTGAGTGGTGGGAGCGAGACCCAGATTTAGAAACTAAAAAGTAAAAACTTTTATTGAAGTATAATTTACATATGATAAATGCATTCGTTTTAATTGGATAGTTCAATGTTTTGATAAATACATATACCACAGATGAATACCAAAATCAAGTATAGAACATTTCATCCAAAAACTTTCCTCCTCATCTGGTCTAGTACCCCCGTCCCCCACCTGCCAGCCTCAGGCATCACTACTTCATTACGAAGTGGTTTTGTCTTTTCGGGAATTTCCTATCAATGGAATCATTCAGAAAATCCTCTTCTGGGTCTGGGGGAGACCCGGGCTTAAGCCCCAGTCCCACGGTTGGATAACTTTGTGACCCTTGGCAAGATGCAATTTCTGTCTCCATCTCAGTTTCCTTATCTGTAAGGTGAGCAGAAGAATTACTTGCGCCCTTCATTCATCCACGCGCGCTGGTGCTGGAGTCTCGCCGTGGGGCTCCCCGAAGCCAGGGCCTCTGCTCTTCTCGGCCTGGCCCCGTCACAGCAGGACCCCTCTGCCCCTGCCCTGCCTCCCAGGTGCCATGATGGACGCCTCACCCCTTCAAATTCTATTTAAATGAGAGATACAAAGACACCGCAGGAAAGAACCGGATGCAGTGATGATGGGCCCCCATATGGACAGAGGTAACTGGGTCTGAGTGAAGGGGACGGATCTGTCTGGGAGACGTCCACAGAGGCTCCTGGACTGGGGCCTCCCTGGCCTTGGGGACACTGGGGCTCCCCGAGGTGAGGGGTGAGTGTGAGCAGGGGGTGTACAGGGCTGCTGGACATTCCAGGCGAGTGGCGGCATCAGGGACAGACCCATGCTGGGACACACACTCCGACCCACCCAGGCACAAACCTGAGGGATGCCCCTAGACTCTGCACAGTCAGGCACAGGCTCACTGACATTTGACATTCGGATCTGAGGACTGCACACACAGTCACACCACCCCGGCATTCAAATGTGTAGGGATCGTCTTCTGTGTACCAGGCCTGGGAGGTATGGCAGTGACCATAGGGGCCAAGTCTCCGCTCCCTTGAAGCGCACTTGCTAGGAGATGATCCCATATTCAGGCTGCACCCCAGAGATAGGGAGGGTCCTGGATGTGGCCCTGAGTTCCATCCTGCCAATCTGCTCTGCTGCTGCCAATCTGCTCTGCTGCTGACATGGCAGAGTGGGGCTGTGCTGCCCTCTGCTGGCCATTAGGAGGCAGTGACTCCCTAGATCGGGTGGTCCCAAGTGGCAATGGGCTGAGGGGAGAGGTGGGTGATTTTGGTCCCTTGTTTATGACGACCTGGCAGAGCAAACGCGGAGAGGCAGGGGCAGTGTGCAGAACTCTTCTCCTGAGCCCTGATCTTGTTATATCCTGCATGCCCACTGCTTCCCTGTAAGTACCTGATTTGAAGTGAGAGCTGAACCAGGTCGCGATTAAAAAAAAACAAATGTCTCCTGCAGCTCCCCCTTCCCATGGCTCCTCCTCCTGACCCCCAGCTGCTGCACTGGTTCAGGGGATCCCTTCTCAGCCATTTAACGCCCAGTATGATGGGGGGACCCACAGCCTAAATTTGGAGGTGGAAGGAGGCCAACTCCCCGAGGCCAGGGAGCTGGAGAGGCCCGCTAATAGGCATAACGCCTGGCCAGGAGCCCAGTGGAGCCCAGCCTCAGCCTGGGGCCACGATCCACAGAAGACGGCATCTGGGAAGGGGCTCCCTCCAGGCACAAATCTTCCAGACACCGAGAGGCCCAGACAAGCCATCCCCATGTGCCCTGTCCACAGGCCACAGAATCTGGATGCAAAAAAAAGTAGTTTTTGTGCCATGAAGTTTTAAAAAAAGTTTTCCCCCCTTTATTGATTTCAGAGAGAGAGGAAGGGAGAGGGAGAGATAGAAACATCGATGAGAGAGAACATCAATTGGCCGCCTCCTGCATGCCCCCCACTGGGGATCGGGCCCACAACCTGGGCATGTGCCCTGACTGGGAATTGAACTGGCGACTTTTTGGTGCATGGGTCGTGCTCAACCACTGAGTCACACCGGGTGAGCCACACCATCTATTTACTTATTTATTTAATCCTCACCCGAGGACATTTTTCCATTTTTTGTTCAGATAGAGTGGGAGGGAAAGAGAGAAACATTGATGTGAAAGGGACACATCGAGTGGCTGCCTCCCACATGACCCAATCAGGGCTGGGGATAAACTGCAACCAAGGTACATGCCCTTAGCAGGAATTGAACCCGGGTCTCTCCGGACTGCAGGCCCACGCTCTAACTGCTGAGCCAAACCGGCCAGGGCCTACCTGGACTTTAAAAAAAGAATCCTAACCCCTGGATATTTTTCCATTTTTCTTAGAGTTAGAAGGCGAGAGAGGGAGAGAAAGGGAGAGAGAGAAACACATTGACTGGTTGCAAGACCCTGACCAGGGCCGAGGATGAACCACAACCGAGGTACATGCCCTTGGTCAGAATCGAACCCGTGACTCATTGGTCCGCAGGCCCACACTCTACCACTGAGCCAAACTGGCCAGTGTGCCATGAAGTTTTAGGGTGGATTGTTAGGCAGTCCCTGGCGCTCCAGACTAGTCTACCACATCAGACCCAGGCCATGATGGGCGAACGGGATTCTGGTCTGGAAACGGACCCACCATGGTACGGAGGATCCCTGGCCCCTTCTGGGTAACTAGCCTGGAGATTGGGGGCCTCCAGCCCTGTGATTCCTAGGGGGTTGGTGGAGCTGACCTGGTCAGCTCTGTTTGGGTCTGTGTGACCCAGGTTTATTCTAATAGAGAAAGTGTTTTATGCAACAACCACTTCACCTTAGGGGTTTGACGTGAAGTGGCGCACTGCGACTGGAATTGCAGGAAGTGCCATGCCTGTGGGGTGGAGGGAGTGGTGGGGTTGGAACTGGACTAGAGTACAGGCAGGGACACGGTTGGGGCGAGGTTACAGAGACACTGGTGGTGGGGAAAGGATGCAGCTCGAGTTGGGTCCACACCCCTGGGCTCGTCGTGGAGCAAGGACGGACACACCCTCCGTGCCCAGCTGGGCCAGGGCTGCGGGAGCCCGGGAGCCCGTGTCCCCAGCACCCCAGCGCAGACGGATGCTGCGGGACGCTCGGGCCGGTGCTGCGCGCGGCGGCCGGCAGGGGGCGCTGGCGCCCCGCGTTTGCGCCACTAAAACCAACCTGCCTTGTTCCCGGCCAGGCTGGCAGCGAGTGAGAGAGTGCTCAGAGCCCGCCAGACCCGTGACCTTGCCAATGAAGTCTCACCCTCTGCCTGCCAGGCATGCTCCCCGCGACTCTGGTCCCCGCCTGAGCTCCTCGGAATGGAAGGACCTCCCCACCATCACCTGTGACAGAGTCCTCTGCTCTGCCCACCCTGCTCAGAGCCAAACTTGACCCACCAGGTTTTTTTTTTTTAAATCTCTCCCCCCTTTATTGGTTTTAGTAAGCGAGGAAGGGAGAGGGAGAGAGAGAGAGAGAGAAACATCCATGACAGAGAACAACTGGCTGCCTCCTGCATTTCCCACACTGGGGATCGGGCCCACAACCTGGGCATGTGCCCTGACCGGGAATCGAACCAGCGACCTCTTGGTGCATGGGTCGGTGCTCAACCACTGAGCCACACCGGCTGGGCCACCCACCAGGTCTTTAAATCTTTACCAACTCCTGGAGGAAGTCATGAATCTCCCAGTTTACAGGTCAAGTTCATGATAATAACCAACAACAGAAATAAAAAAATAACAGCTGACCTTTACAAAGTTCTAGTTATTGACCTGGCTTGGGTCAATAACTAGACCTTCCAGGGTCCTTCGGGGTGGAATCTGGGCAAGCAGGGAGGGCTGTAAGGCCAGCCCTGGTGATGTAGTCACCCTCACAGTGTCCTGCTCCACCATCAGGGTCCTTGCAGACCCGAGAACCAGGTAGGAGGAGCGGGTGGGCCATAGAAAATCTGAGGGGCCAGTGGGATGTCCAGACCATCCCAGGCCACCCCGTGTCTCCACTGTAACCATCTCTCCTGGAGCCTTGAGTGGCCAGAGTGCCTGGTAGTGGTGCAGGAACAGGATTGGCACCTACCAGGGAGCATTGCCCAAAGTCACAGTGCTCAGAGCCACAGCCTGGTACCGGAGCTGAGCCTACCTGTGCCAGGGCCATGAGCATGAGACCAAGGCCTGGTCTAATGGCAACTGGCCAGTGAGCAGCTGCAGCCTGGGAGGTATCCCTGGCATGAAGAGTGTGGCATGATGAGGTCACGGGCTGGGCCTGGGGAGCCAGGCTTGGGTTCAAGTCCTGCTGTCACCACCTGTCAGCTGTGACCTTGGGCATGACACTTAAGCCCTTGCCTCAGTTTCCTCATCTTTAAAATGAAGATAATAGCTCTGTCTGGTTTGGCTCAGTGGTTAGAGTGTTGGTCTGCAGACAGAAGGGTCACAGGTTGGATTCCTGGTTAAGGGCAGGTACCTGGGTTACAGGTTCAATTTCCAGCCTTGGTCAGAGTTGTACAGGAGGCAGTCAATCAATGTGTCTCTCACCTCTCTCTCTCTCTCTCTCTCTCTCTCTCTCTCCACCCCTCCCTTCCACTCTCACTAAAAATCAATGGAAAAATAACCTCAGGTGAGGATTAAGAGAAATAAAAAAATAAAATGAAGATAATAATAGTATACATCCCTGTATCCCTCGTGTGTGTGTGATGATGCTTTGACAGCTTGTGGACTTGCAGACCCAGGGAGGGACTGTCTCTCCCAGGACTGGCTACACAACCTGCCTTGAGCACACTTTGCATATGCAAATGGACCCGTCTAAAATCCTACCCCAAACATCTCCTTTATCTACCTCATGGTCCAAGCCGATATATCACCCCAGGGCCAGGGCCAGGGACCAGACAAGGAGGACACCTCCACAGCCTGAGCTGACTAGAGTGATTCACACTGACTAGTCCTAAACCACTCGCCTTGCCGCGTCCATCCTTCCTGTGAAGCCCCAGGAGAGGCCCCTGCTAGCCCCTCACCCTTTGTCTCCCGAGGCCGGGCTTCTCCACGCGGCCTCCTCCTCTGGGGACCTGTGAGGGATAAACCCTTCCGTCAAGGCAGTTGTCTTCAGTCACACCGATTACGACAAAATCCCAGGTACGTTTTAACACAACCACATAAGATTGTTGCAGGATCAAACGACAACTTTCTGAAAGTGCTTACAACACCTGGCCCTCGCCGTCAGCGGCGTGCTCAGCACCTGGCCTAGGGGTGACTGCTAAGCAAGGAGTAGCTATTATTGTTTTATCTCCCTGGCCCCGTTTGCACCAACCGCCTCCCTGTGGGCGACTTGGGCATGCGGCAGCCAGCGCCAGGTGCCCGGCTGAGGTCGGCCAGGTGCTGCCTTCCCTTGGCGGGGGTGCTGAGCATGCCAGGCTGACGGCGAGGGCCAGGTGAGGAGGGCTGCCGGGCAGAGCAGGGAGGGCCTAGGAGGAGGCAGAAGGAACCCCACCTTTGCCATTTTGGCTGCAGGAATGAAATCCCTAATCAGGGTCTCCAGCCCACACCTACGAGAACCCCCAGCTCAAATGTTGAACTCGCCCATTGGTAATGACTCCTAATAATAATGAATAATAATAATTTACCCAGTGCTTACAGAGCGCAGGCACAGTGCTAGCCTCTTGTATCTGCAGTTCTCAAACGTTAGGTCTCAAGAACTCTCGATGCTGTTAGAAATTATTGAGGATCTAAAGCACTCTTGTTCATGGGGGTCCTATCTGTTTACCCCTAGGGGAGTTACAACTGAGAAATTGTAACAACACTTAAAATTGCAATAATAAACACATTCCATGTTCACATAGTTTATGAGACATAACTGTATTTCCCAACACAAAACATTTAGGGAGAAGGGAGCGTGGCGTTGTTTGACATTTTTGCAAATCTCTAGAATGTCAGCCTTAATAGTAAACAGCCGAGTTTTCGTATCTGCTTCTGCGCTCAGGTTTTTGAGATATCACATGTAGTTTCGGGAACACTCCCCTGAGAGTTAAAAAAAAAAAGCCAACCTTTAATTAGAAGTAAAAAGGACAAATGACATCTTAGTATTTTTATGAGCATAGTTTTGATGATTATGGATACTCCAAAAGGGTCTCAGGGACCCCTAAGATCCCTAGAAAATACCTTGGAAACTCTGTCTTATATACAGGATGGGTAGGTTCTAATATGCTCCAGCTTTGCAAATGAGGAAACTGAGGCACAAGGGGTTGAAGTGATTTGTTCAAGGTCACACAGCTGGGATTTCGAGCCAGGCCACCTGGGGGGTGGGTAGGTCACTGGGTGTCTGTGGCCCTAGCGCTCAGCCCTGAGAGACAGGGCAGGGACCAGACGCAAAGTGAGCCGGGCAGGTTGGGCCAGCGGAGAAAGGAGCTGGGTCTGAAGTGAGGGGGGCTTGGGAGGGGCCTGGGGGATCAGTTAGTCACCAAGGGGTCCTGGTGACAGGGCTGGAGATGGCAGCTGGCAGCGGATGCAGCCTCCGCGGGAAAATCAATAGGTGATCAGCGGTCCAGGGGCAGCGCTGTTCATCAGGTGCGCGGAGAGGCGGGGGCGGGTGCGGGGGGCCAGGAGGAAATATCACTGACCCCCGGCAGGATTGATCAAACAGCCAGACACCCAAGGCCAAACTCACTAATAAAGTGAGACGTTCAGCTCAGCCAGGCGGCTGCTGGCTGAAGGTCTTAAAAAAACCGCTTAGCTGGGGAGTTCTTGCTAAACTGTCTTTGTTTCTTGAGGCCAGTGGGAGGGAGGACTGGCGGGGGGAGGCTGGCTGGCTGCGGTGGGCCTGTGTCTCTTGGCTTGATGCAGGCCTGGGCCACAGAAGCCTGGAGCCCATCTGGTATGTGTATGCACATACATGCACATGCTACAGCACCACCATTCACATGTGGTGCGTGTGCACACACATGCACGTGCTACAGCACCACCATTCACGTGTGGTGTATGCACATACATGCACATGCTACAGCACCACCATTCACATGTGGTGCGTGTGCACACACATGCACGTGCTACAGCACCACCATTCACGTGTGGTGTGTGCACATACATGCACATGCTACAGCACCACCATTCACATGTGGTGTGTGTGCACATACATGCACGTGCTACAGCACCACCATTCACATGTGGTGTGTGTGCACATACATGCATGTGCTACAGCACCACCATTTGCATTTGAGGGATGAGTATGTGTGCTTGTGGGTTGAACTCTTTCTTATTCATTTTTCAGTAATTTCACCATTTCCTCTGCCTGTAGCCCCCAAGATGCAACATTCGTAATGACAGTGCTGCTTGTTGTGGGGGAGTGGAGAGAGGTGGGGATTACTTTGCAAATGAAAGGCTGGACATACAACAGAAGACTTACAGACGTGGAAAAGGAGGAGGGGACACAGAGTGAGGGCCTGTGTGGGGAGTTGCTCATGAGAGTACTGCTCACGAGGGCAGAGAGAGAAACTTGGGGATGGGGGGGAGTAGCTGCCAGAGAGAAAATGGGGCCTCCGGAGCGGTGTTGGGTGATGGCTTTGACATCGCTGACATGCTTTGAGAGGTCCAAGCAGAGGAAGAGTGGAGTGACTTCCAGCAACCTTCTAATTGTTGGGCTGTGTTTCGTGACATGTGCCACCATATTGAGACTGGGCTGCGGGCCCAACAAATATATTTGTGTTCAAGAATAACATCATTTGTGTTAAGGGGTACCTTTCCTGGAATGCCTTTGTGGATCAGAGATTGCTCCAACGCACCCTCTCCTACCATCTCTAAGGGAGAGGCACCGCTTTTATTTCCATTTTCTGGATGGGTTCATAGGAGCTCAAGGGTTTACTCTCCTGCTCAAAATGTTGGCCTGTGAGGGGCGGGCCTGGGGTTTGAGTTCAGCCTTCCGGCTCCAGAGCCCCCTGCTGCCTTGGTACTTAAACAGTCTCAGGGTTGCGGTGTGGATGCTGGGGACCAGGGGGAACACCAAGCCTGCATTTGGGGGGCATTTCCCACCATTGTACTTTGCCCTAGATTAGGAGAGCAGAGCCCAGGGGTGAGGGCCAAGGGTTTGGCTTGCAACCCATTCAGACCCTCCACCAGTAGTTACGGCCTGTCCGACCCCCAGCCCCCTCATCCCAGAGCCCATAGTGGGGTGACATCTTCTCTCTTCATTGCTGAGGGCCACATGGACGCATAGGAAGGGCATGGCAGGCCATGCCACGCTCTGGTAGCTGACTTTAACCGTGTGGAGGTCTGAAACCTAAAGCCTTTGGGGTTTTGTAACGCATACCACGGGTTCAATGAGAATGACCGGGGACCTAAACGGTGGGAGAAATGTAAAACCACATTTCCTCCAAGTGTGGTCCTCGAACCACTTGTTTCGGAATTACTCAGGGAACATGAAAATGGAGAAAACTGGGCCCCTCCCAGACTTCCTAACCCGGAGTCTCTGAGGCTGGGACCAAGGGCTCTGCACTTACAGGAATGACGTGAGTAACTGCTCTGCACATTCTGACGTGCTCCTTGGCGCTCTGCCTCCTCGCCCGGCATGCTCTCCCGCGGGTCTCTCCCTGGCTCACTCTTGCTCTCCTGCAGGTCCCCGTTCACATGTCACCTTCTGTGAGCACCTTTCCTGCCCACCTTACCTAGAACAACACTCCTTTCATTCTCTCTCCCTCTTTTTTAATCCTCACCCGAGGACATTTTTTCGTTTTTTGTTCAGATAGAGTGGGAGGGAGAGAGAGGAAGAGAGAGGGAGAGAAACATCCATGTGAAAGGGACACATCGAGTGGTTACCTCCCGCAGGACCCAACCAGGGCCGGGGACAAACTGCAACCGAGGTACACGCCCTTAGCGGGAACCGAACCCGGGTCTCTCTGGACCGCAGGCTGATGCTCTAACCGCTGAGCCAAACCAGCCAGGGCACACGCCTTTCATTCTCAACCCCCTCACGCTGCTTAATTATGTATTATTTACATCCACTGCATGGCTCCCTCGCTGAAATTGTAGGTGGAATACAGCGTACGATATATAGAACACCACGCATGATGCATGCTGTGTTATACGTATTACCTGGCAAGGTATTTATTTGCTCCCTTTGGGCTGCTCTACGGGAAGAGGACCCCCCGAGGGCCAGGCTTGCCCACCCAGTTCAATGCTGTGCCCTCAGCGGCAGCCCTGGGCCCGGAGAGGTTGATGGGGGAGGGATAACTCATGCAAAGTGCCCAGTGCTTAGCGGGTGCTCACCCCCGATCCCTAGACATAGTGACTGAAGCCCGAGCCTATGTATGCAATATGAGACAGTAAATCCAGAAGACCCGTGGTTCTGGCAGGAATTCCCGATCCCTCCACCCTGAGAACCGGTGAACTGTCCCAGGGTGATGGAGGAGAATTTTCCCCAGTTCTCTTCATGGCTTCAATCCCGCCTCAAGCAGATCATCTTCCGTTTCCTTCAGTCGCTCCCTCGCCTTCTTCCTGAAGGACTATCAGCATTAATAATCTAGGCAGTGGGAAGCAGTGCTGGGGGTTTGTCAGGTGCCGGGAACCATGCTGAGGTTGGGGCATCAGCAGCTTCCCCGATTCTCCACCTCATACCAAGTGCAAGGAGTCCTCCCTCCCCCATTCCTCCTAAGGGCTCAAATTCCACACTGCAAGTGGACGCCTCCTCAACTCTGTCTGTGGCTCTTGCTCTCAATCAGTTTGGGGGAAGGCTATGTATTTGTCAGGGAATCTGGTCTAAGGTCAATCAGCTCATTGGCTGGCCAATGACCAATCAAACTTTCCCTCTGACACTGACCGCGGGGTAAGCAGGTGGAAGATGTTTGCACTGACAGGTGGACCCCAAATGGGTTCCTAAAGTATTGGAACGCAGAGATTGGGGTGACCCTTCTACAAGCCAAGAAACCCTAAAAAGACCTGGCAGCCACCAGACCCGCCCAGGGAGGTGTGCAGCCGACACGTGGGTTTCGGACCGGCCTTCGGGAACGCGAGCGGGTACTCTTGTTTTAAACCATCGGGTTTGTGGTAATTCGTTGGGCCAGGCCTAGGAAAGGAACCCAGGGAGGTCGCAGGCTGTTCTGGAAGGAGAACAGGTGGAAGCACCGTGCCCCTGGGGGAAGTGGGACTCGCGCGGCCCCCAGCTCCACAGTGAGGCGGCCCACCGCCGGTCTGGGGTCTGGGAAGGGGCGGGCTTGCCGGGGAAGGGGCCTCCCATCGCTGACTCGCCAGGCGGGTCGAAGCCTCTGCTGTCCTTGAACTTGACAACTTGCGAGGTCTCCTCCGGCCCTGGAATCCGTGCTGACGTGGCCAGCAGAATGGGAAAGGCCAGTTTTCCACCCAGATGGCCTCTTCCAGGGCCCCTGACACGAGCCTCATTTCCTGTGTGCCCAGCGGGGCGCCACCTCTTCACCGGGCTCCGAGGGTGTGGCAGTCCATGCCAGCGTCTCTGGGTGCTGCCGAGGCGGCTGGCCCAGCACCCCAGGTTGTGCCTGTCTGTCCCCCTTCCCTGGCCTCCCTCTTCTTCAAGAAGCCTTGGAGCCCCCCTCCAGACCCTCCTTCTGCCGTCTCGAGGATTCTGTACAGAAAGGCAGAAAACAAGGTGGAAGCGAGCGTTTTAGGGAGTGTGCAAGCGGCAGCTGAGTGTAGCGGATGAAGGTGTGTTCGGGGCCCGACTGCCTGGGTTTGGACCCTGGTGCTGCCACTCACCAGCCTCTGCCTCATCTTTCTGGTCTGAAAAGTAGGATACAATGGTGTCCACCGCATAGGGTTATGAAGAGCGTGACATGAGCCAGTGGACATGTCACACGGTGCTATGTAAGAGTTAGATCTACTGTTACTTGCTGGGTGTCTGTGTGTGTAGGTGCCTGTGGAAAGTTCTAGAAATGGGTAATGATGCTACCTCAGGGGAGTAGAGGGAATTTAAAAAGAGGGATTTGGCCCTGGCCGGTTTGGCTCAACAGATGAAGTGTCAGCCTGCGTTCTAGAGACCTGGGTTCGGTTCCCGCTAAGGGCACGTACCTCGGTTGCACTTTGTCCCCGGCCCCAGTTGGGGTCATGTGGGTGGCAGACACTCAATGTGTCTGTCACATTGATGTTATTCTCTCTCTCTTCCTTCCTCTCTCCCTCCCGCTCTATCTGAAGATAAATGCAAATAAATAAATAAATAATAAATAAATAAAAGTCCTCAGGTGAGGATAAAAAATAAATAAAAATAAAAGGGAATTTTACTTTTTATTTTATATACTTTCAGATGATCAGCTTTTTAAAAACAAGAATCTAGCACATGTAACAATATTTAAAATGAAGATAGTTTTCTTGGAAATTTCAACTCTTGAGAAGCAAAAGGTAAGCTTTTGAGGAAACTGCCAAGATTTGCACCTTTGACGTAGAATACAAGACACGACGGGCTGTCATCCGTCTCCCGATCGCTGCGTCTGTGCCCGGGGTTGGCGTGGAACTGCCAGCTGCCCTGGATGCCAGGTTCCCTAAACTCCTCCTGCCGGACCAGGCTGAGGGCAGGGCCCTGGCCTGCAGCTCCCCTCGTCCCCCTGGCGGGTCTCTGCCCCTCCCAGCACCAGCCCTGGTTGCCAGGGAAACGGCCCTTTATTGAGTGAAGCCATTCCCCACCCAGCCCAGTGATTTGTCCTTGTCTAATTATTATCACTCTTTGCATTTCCCCTTTGGATGAGTGATGGGGGAGGGTCGGGGGTGGGAGGGCACCGGAGCCCAGGAGCAGTGATTTGTGGGGTTGGCAGCTCATCTTTGAGAGGAGGACATTTATCTTTCTAAAGGCAGAAAACAGCCCAGTGGAGACAAATCCAGCAGTTCCCGTGTGGATCTGTTTGTGTGTTTGTGTGTTCACACACGAGTCAGGAGTTCCCCACCCGGAAGGTGTGAGCACGTGCACTGGTGGTGTGAGAGTGTGTGCCAGTGTGTGCCCAGTGTGTGCTTCCCTCACAGGCCTCTCAGAGCTGTGACACCTGTGGGTGTGTGGGGTTGTGTGTGGCTCGTGTACAGCTCCGAAAGCTGTGTGTGCACACACCTGCCTGTGTGTGCACCCTGTACTGGCCCTCTTCAAGCCTCAGGATACTCTGTCTGGAACCCTAGTTGGGAGGGCACAGGGAGAGTTTCCTGTCTAGGCAAAGCAACCTCAGCTCAGGACCCGGAGGAGGAGAAGAAATGAATCTTTATGTCTATCAAAATGCATACACATACATATGGGTCTCTGTAGAAGTTTTATTCATAACAACCTAAGCTGTAAAAGATCCAAATGGCTATCCACAGTAGAATGGATAACTGCATCACGGTATATTCATGCATTCACTGGAATACTATGCAGCAATGAAAAGGAAGTCCTGCTACATGCTGAATCTCAGTGTTGAGCCAAACACACCAGAAACAAAATTTGTGTCAGCCTCCCAAACGGGCACTGAAATCTATGGCCAGAAAGTGGGGTGGTGACTAGAAGAGGATCTGAGGGGTGTTGGGTTCCTGCTAAGGTTCTGCCCTCCCCCTTAAAATCTGCATGCCGATTTCGTGGATGTGTTCACTTCGTAAAACTTGACACTCCCAGCTTCTGCCCTTTTCTGTATGTACTCTATCCTAGAGGAAAAAGTGTATCGAACAAAAAGACACGCTAGGGAACAGTGAAACACAGGGGTGCCTGGGCTTGCGGAGGAAGAGGAGGATGGTGACTGACGAGCTGGGGCATCAGCAGGAGCTGGGTCATGTTGGAACTGATAGAAAAGATGCTGCGGACCGTGGAGTGGCGGGAGGTCCGACACAGGTGAGTACCATGTTTTGACTTCCGTTTCAGAAAGCACCCCCGCGGGGCTGAGGAAGGATGCCAGGGGGAGAGGAGGAGCTGGGAGATGGGCGAGGAGGCTCTCAGCATGGTCCAGGGAGAGACAATAGTCTTGGGCTCAAAAGTAAGGATAGATGAGGGACATCTAGGGAGTGGCGTTGACAAAGCTTGGAGGAGTCAGAGATGGGGTGGGTGAGAAGGAAGTAAGAGGGAGGTGGAGGAGGGAGCATGAGACAGGATAACGAGCACACTTGGCACTTGATTAACACATGTCGTGGCTTTAACCCCTGTCTGGGGCTGGGAGGCTGGTTCCGAGGTGCTTATGCTCTTCCCACGGGAAACTTCCAGAAGGCAGGCAGAATCTTAGCTGCAGAGGGGCACTTTCAGGCAGAGTGACAGTGTGCCCCTGCGTGCTCGTTCTCCGGGAAGGTGGGTGCTGGGCGTCTGAGACTCTGGGAACCTCTGGAAGGCCAGCCCTTCCCTTCAAGCCCCTCCCCGTGCAAGAGCCTCTCTCAGGACAGACCCACCCCCTCCACCTTTGTTCCAGTCCTGTTCCTGGTTTTGCTCTCTGACCTCTGAACTCTGTTTGCCAGGACTTTACTGACTTGTACAGTTAAGACACCTAGAGATATGTCTGCTTCAGGAAGAGCTGGATCCAGGGGATGGACCAGCGGCGCCAGGAATCTGCTCTGCCTCATCGTTTAGACTCCCTTCCATTCTGTGTTCCTGATTCTCAGTCAGATGTCTAGCCTTAGACTTCCACCTTCGCTGTTTAGCAACCCCAGAGCTAAGAAGACTTTTTATTTTGGGGACAGTTCCATCAACCACCCAGGATCGACTCTCGTTGGTGTGACCCATCACTGGTCCAGCAGAATGTGGCATTCGCCGGGCTGGGCATATATGGGTGCTCACGCCGAGGCTCCGTCAGCCCAGCTCAAACCTCGTGGCCTGAGAATGAGAGAAGGCTGGAGCTCAGAGTCAAAATCAGGGCGCTGGCACCAGCATAAGGAGGAATGGAAACTGGGCAGCGGGACCTGCAAATATGGACCACAGACCGCACCCTGTCCCTGCCTCCTTGGCTTCCAGTATTGGAAACTCATGCGCTCACCCAGCTCCAGGTTTGGCCCTGACACCCTCCTTTCAGTGCCCGGAGTTGAAGATTTTGCTCTAACTTCATCAAATCCTCATTCTGACTACTGGGGAGCACTGTATGAGCCAGGGTTCTCCAGAGACACAAAACCTATCTATCTATCTATCTATCTATCTATCTATCTATCTATCTATCTATCTATCATCTATCTATCTATCTATTATCTATCTATCTATCTATCTATCTATCTATCTATCTATCTATCTATTATCTATCTATCTATCTATCTATCTATCTATCTATCTATCTACTATCTATTATCTATCTATCTACTATCTATCTATCTATCTATCTATCTATCTATCTATCTATCTATCTATCATCGATCTACCTACCTACCTACCTGTCTATCATCTGTTTATTTATTTTAAGAACTCGGCTGACATCATTATGGAGGCTGACAAACCCCAAGATCTGCAGGGTGGAAGTGTAGGCTGGAGACCAGGAGAACCGACGGTGTACCTCCTTCCTAAAGACCAGCAGGCTCAAGAAGCAGGAAGAGCTAATATTTCAGTTTGAGTGTGAAGGCAGGATAAAAGCTGATGTTCCAGTTCAAAGGTCACCAGGCAGGAAGAATTCTCTCTTCTTGGGTAGGGTTGGCCTTTTTTTCGTCTTAGGTCTTCAACTGATTGGGTGAGGCCCACCCACAGTGAGGAGAGCAATCTGCTTTACTTAGTCTACCAGTTCAAAGGTTAACCTCATCCAGAAAAACCCAGAATAATGTTTGACCAAATATCTGGGCGAGTCCCCCCCCCCCCCCAGTCCCATGACCCAGTCAAATTGACACACAAAATTAACCATCACAATGAGTGTGCTTGGAAAATGTTTTCCTATGCCAAAGATATATTTATATTTATTCTCTGAGGAATTATAGTGTTGTATCGTCTGCCCATTCTACTAAGTGCCAGTGATGGCCTTTAACATTTATGGACATAGCCCAGCCGGTGTGACTCAGTGGTTGAGCATCGACCCATGTACCAAAAGGTCACCAGTTTTATTCCCAATCAGGGTACATGCCCAGTAGGGGGCATGCTGGAGGCGACCAACTGAGGTTCTCTCTCATTGATGTTTCTATCTCTCTCTCCCTCTCCCTTTCTCTCTCTCTAAAGATCAATAAAGAAAAAAAAATTATGGACATTTAACCTTTTACCGTCATATATGTCAAAAGGTTTTGTCAGTTTGACTTTGACCTTTACTTGGAGGGGTATGTCTTGAAATACAGGCATGTAAACATTTTGGAAACTAAGTCTGTCCATCATTTTGCTTGGTAGTTTTGTCCAAGGTCATGGATAAAATCCTCCTCATCCAGACATCAAATCATTTTCTTTTTATATGTTCTTCTAGTCTTTTATTATTTTCTTTTTAACTTTCCACTGTTTCACCCATCTAGTTTTTATTTTTTGGACTCTAGAATGAGATGAAGATCTAAATGGACTGTTTTCCAAATAACCCAATTTACAGATAGCATTTACTGAATAATCCATCCCTTGTCTATTGATCCTTCATTTTTCACGGGCCAAGTTCTTACTCAGGACTATTTCATTCCATCGATTTGTCTGTCGAGTCTTATGCTAGTAACAGACTGGTTTTATTATTGTAGCTTTATAATGCATTTTCATACTTGATAAGGCAAGCCTTTTCCCAAATCGATTTAGCTATTCTCATTGTGTTGGGTTTTTTATTTTTTTCACCTGTGCTTTAGAATCAATTTTATCTCTCTTTACATTGGTCATCAGAGGGCTGTGACTTGGACATTTCGCAGGGGGGCTGTTTGGTGGGGGCATCATGGACTCGCACAGCTTCCCTGGGGCGCCCCTAACTTGGCTGTTCTCCCCGGCTGTGGCGGTCGGATGGTTGTGACTAGGAAAAGCCCGGGTCGACTGTGTGTTCCTTCCCCAACGGCGTTAGTGTTTCTGCTAAATAAAAGTCCATTTTTATTCTTTTTTTTTTTTCTTTTAATCCTCACCAGAGGACATTTTTCCATTTTTTGTACAGATAGAATGGGAGGGAGAGAGAGGAAGGGAGAGAGAGAGAGAAGCATCGACGTGAAGGGACACATCGAGCGGCCGCCACCCGCACGACCAACCAGGGTCGGGGACAAACTGCAACCGAAGTACGTGCCCTTAGCGGGAACCGAACCCGGGTCTCTCCGGACCGCAGGCCGACGCTCTAACCGCTGAGCCAAACTGGCCAGGGCCATTTTTATTCTTATAGAAGCTGAGCAGGGAGATGTTTTACACCCCAGTTCTCTCCCTCCATGATCTATGTCCCTTTTACAAACTTATCTCTGGGTTTTTGCTCAGTTTATAAGCTCGGGGCAATCTTTCTTCCCCCAAGCTGCCTCCCCCCGCAGTCTGGAGGAACCTTGAGGTTTCCTGCCGATGATTTAAAGGGCTATAACACTCGCGGGCTAGATTTGTTTTAGTGTCCATAAAACTCAAAAATTTCATAAAACAATTGGTGAAAATAAAATTACCAAAAAATGATATAGTGCCAGCAGACTGTATAATAGTTACGGGAGAAATGGAGACTATGATTCACGGGGGGATAAAAATGACAATGTATTTATGGCAGAACACTGACAAGAAACTAATTTGTCCCTTTTACTTTTGAGACAGGACAAGAATCCCGATTTTTCTCCTCTCGCTCTGACTCTGACGGGAGCAGAAGGTGGTAGCAAATGGTTCTCGGCTTCGGGGGCCATGGGCACACGTGTGCGTGCATGCGTGTGCGTGTGTTTGTGTGCAGCGACCGGAAGGGTTTCCCTAAGAACAGAACTGTTGTTACTTTGCCTTACCTTGACCTATGTCTTTTGGAGCCTTGAAAAAGTTTCCTAAACCTACAACATATGTGTGTGTGTGTATGTAACTTATTTTTGTGTGGCATGAGTGTGTGTGAGAGTGTGTTGTGCATGTGGACACATGTAACTGTGTGTCAGTGTGGGTTTGTACACAAGTATCGTATCAGGTCATGGTCAAAGAAGGTAGGTGGCAGAAAAATGCATATTGTCCGGCCGGTGTGGCTCACTGGTTGAGAGTCGACCCATGCACCAAGAGGTTGCTGGTTTGATTCCCGGTCAGGGCACATGCTCAGGTTGTGGGCTCGATCCCCAGTGGGGGGCATGCAGGAGGCGGCCAGTCTATGTTCTCTCTCATCGATGTCTCTCTCTCTCTCTCTCTCTCTCAAATCAATAAAGAAAAAAAAAATCAATAAAGAAAAAAAGAAAAATGCGTATTGTTTTACCAAGGCAACATGTGCTCTAAAGAAAAAAGGAACAGCCCTGGCTGGTTTGGCTCAGCGGTTAGAGCATTGGCCTGTGGTCCCCGGAGACCTGGGTTCAGTTCCCGCTGGGGGCACGTACCTCGGTTGCAGTTTGTCCCCGGCTCTGGTTGGGTTGTGCGGGTGGCAACTACTCAATGTGTCCCTTTCACGTCGATGTTTCTCTCTCTCTCTCTCTCCCTCCCACTCTGAACAAAATATCAAAAAATGTCCTCGGGTGAGGATTAAAAAAAAAGGAAAAAACATACCAGCAAAAAGAAAAGTAAAGGCAGACTTCAGCTGAGGGAAAAACCGAAATCAGATGGGTGGTTGTTGTTGTTGGTGGTGGGGTAGGCAGGATACTGACAGCTGGGGGACTCGAGGAACCTTCTGTAGTCACGGAAATGAGCTGTGTCCACTGGGTTACACAGGTATATTCATTTTCCAGAAGTCCTTGACCTATAAACCTAAACTGTATAAATTTCATTTTATGTAAGTGATACCTCAAGAAAGTTGATTTAAAAAACCCTTTCACTGGAAGACAGGAGGAGAGAGAAGGAAGTGGCTTCTCACCGGATGGACGGTGGTCAGTCTGGCTCGGGTGGAGCCCAGAGGGCCGCCCTGGGTGGGGGAATGAGCGAGGACCGACTCCATCTTCCCCAGACACGACGCCCACCGTTAAGGAAGAAGGAAGCTGTGGAGAGTAGCCTCTGGGAACGTCTTACACCCACTTCACAGATGGGGCAAGTGAGGCTCAGAAAGGTCACCTGCTCTGACTTGCGACAGGTCACACACTGAGTGAGAGGCAGCGAGAGAGTGACCCAGGCTCAGCGAAGGGCCCAGACTTGTCATCCCAACGAAGAGGGTGGGGTTAGTGCAGGTTCCCGCTGGGCTGAGTGGAGCCTTCTCAGAACAGAGAGCCTTAGAGACCGTTGGGGGAGGGGAGGGCCTATGAGGGAATCTCAGGGCTGGGCTGCCCCCTGCTCTCCAGAGTGGGCCCCCAGCAAAGCCGTCCTCAGCACGCCCAGCTGAGGAGACAATGAGGGGACTGTGGGCAGAGGTGTGGGCAGGATCGAGGGCACCAGAGACCCTCGTGAGAATGTCTTCTGCCTGATGGCCTTTGAGCTGGTAAATACGTTTCTTCCCTGCCTTTGGACTTGAACTGAAATATTCCTTCTTGAGTCTGCAGCCCGCTGGGTTTCAGACCAGAACTAGACCATCAGCTCGCCTGGGTCTCTATCCAGCTAGCCGACTGCAGATCTTGGGAATGGTCAGCCTCCTTATCACTCGGGCCAATTCCTGATAAATCTTGTTTTATATGGATCTCTATCTCCATGTGCTGTTGGTTCTGTTTCTCTGGAGAACCCTGGCTAATAGACTAGTCACCAAAGAAATACCAACTAAAGTGTCAATGATATGCGTTTTCCTCATGCTTCTCGATTTATTGAGGGTTCTCTCGGACCCTGACAATCAGCATCTCAAGCCTCTCCCAGCGTAAAGAACGTCTCTCTCTGGTCCCAACACCGTCTCGAGCCACCGCTGTCCCTTGCTCCTCTCAGAGCCCAGGTTCTTCCTCCAGATGTGCGCCTCCCTAATGTGCCATCCAGCCGGCAAGCACGTCAACCTGGCTTCCCTGCCCCCGCCCATTTGTCCCATGGGCTAGTCAGCATCTCTGTGTACAGCCACACGACTGCAGGGGGCGCCACCTGCTCGGACTTCCCTGCAAATGATGCCTCGCTGGGTGATACAGGCACCCTGCTAGAAATCCATGGACCTTGCAGCTCCCTCCTTATTATTGCTTTCAGACTCCTTGCCCTGGAGGCAGGGTGGAGGTGACGCAGGGTAGAGAGAAGAGAGAAGAGGTCCTAAGACAAGACCCTTCGCGTGGGTTTTCAACCAGCATTCCTGTCTCGCTGTTTGCAGGTAAACGGGCACCTGTCTTCAACAAGGCTGTTCTGGCTGTGTCTCAGGTAGGAAACACAGGCTCCTGAGGCTACCTTAGCATTTTTAATGACTTTTAAAAATTGATTTTGAGAAAGAGAAAAACACCTATCAGTTGCCTCGCGCATGTGCCCTGACTGGGGACCCAACCTACATTTGGGTATGTGCCCTGACTGGGAATGGAACCTGCCACCTTTTGGTGTACAGGACGACGCTCCGACCAACTGAGCCACGCTGGCCAGGGCTCACTTAGCATTTTAAAAACGGCAGATATTCAGTTAGTCCTTGCAGAACGTGAACATGTCTTCCTAATTCTCCCTAACCCTGCTCGCTGCATCAGGGCCATGGAAGGGTACAAGCCCTGCCACTTGAACTCAGGTAGCCTGGTCACAAAGATGTCATTTCTCTCCTGGACATGGGTTGTCTCCAGTTCATTCTCTACCCAGCAGCCAGGAGGGGCTTTCTAAGGCAATACTAAAATCCCATCTCTCCCCCATCTTTGCATATACGATGAGATCAGGACTCCTTCCAGGTCTTGCTCCTCGCCCGTCTCTCCCCTCATTCTGTCCTGTCTGCCCTGTGGATCACTCTGCTCCAGCCATGTTGCCTTGTTAATGTGCCCAGAACACCTGCCACGTGCCCGTGGTGGCCTCTGCCTGAGCTCCGCCTCCCGCCTCTACTGCTTGCTCTCCGGTGCTCCAGAGGCTTGGTTCCTCCTCATGGCCGGTTCGGTACCCTCCCCGTCAGAGCGGCCCCCTGGCCACCATCTACGGGGCTGCGGATGCCCTTTCTGATGCCCTTTCTATTCTTTCTTTTTGAGAGAGAGAGAGAGAGAGAGAGAGAGGTGAGAGAGACACATCAATTGGTTGCCTCCTGCACGACCCCAACCAGGGCCGGGGACTGAACCACAACTGAGGTACGTGCCCTTGACCGGAATTGAACCCGCGACTCTTTGGTCCATGGGCTGATGCTCTAACCCCGGAGCCACCCAGGCCAGGGTGCCCTTTCTATTCTTTATCCCAGTCTTTTGTTGGTTTCCCCTTCAACGCTCATCACAGCTTGCAATTTTTACAGAGTTGCTTCGGTTGTTTACTTGTGTTTGCCTGAATGTCCATCAGAAGGTAAGGGCCAGGGCCCAGGAATATCTGTCCCGTTCACTGTGACATGTCCAGCACTGAACACAGCTCTTGGGACATCGGAGGCACTCAATATCAAGTTGTTGACACACAGTGACCGAGAATAAATGAATGAGATAAAATGGTTGGAAAACGCGGTGGCTTGTGAAGAGCCCACTGCCCCGGCCTCAGCTCCCAGGAACAAGCGATCCTGGGACGGCGCTGATTCCAGGAGGGGCGTGGGGCATGAGGGTCACGGGGGGTGAACTGAAGCTGACTGGGATAGTTCGCGGCTGAAGGTCCGTGGAGAGGGGCCGCTGTACCCAGGTGTGCGCATTGACCTACTGTGGTTCTAGTGATGCTCTCGGAACACGAATGCACACCGGTATCATCTTGTTAAAATGCAGACGCTGAGGCGGTCGGTGTGATGCTGATGCCGATGGCCAGCGGCCACACTTAAAGCAGCAGGGTCCGGACCAATGGTTCTCAGATGTGGCCGCTCACTCTCTCACCCAGGGGTCTTGACAAGATGGTGCCTAGGGATCTAATGCATTGGTCTGGGGCATGGCCTGGGCATCTGGGCTTTTCCTAAACCCAGGTGATCCTCATGGGCAGCCACATTTGAGGACCTCCATTCCAGACAGTGTTTTACTTTATAAATAACCGTGACAAAATGAAAAAATAAGATTTGTCAGAATTCTTTTCAGGAAGAGCACTGCATTTTTATGGGGGGAAAACCTTCCCTGACAAGCCAGCCGGCGATGGATCCTAAGTCATGGCAGGGCCTGAACGTGGGTGGGCGCTCTGCCAGGACACAGCAGACATGGGCTTGTGGAAACAGGTGTGAAGAGGGGGAGGGAAACAGGTGTGAAGAGGGGGAGGGAAACAGTGTGAAGAGGGGGAGGGAAACAGGTGTGAAGAGGGGGAGGGAAACAGTGTGAAGAGGGGGAGGGAAACAGTGTGAAGAGGGGGAGGGAAACAGGTGTGAAGAGGGGGAGGGAAACAGGTGTGAGTGTTGTGGATCCCACAGATGTTGGAACACCGCTCACTCCTTTGGACCCTCAACTCTTCAGAAAAATGTATAAGTAGTGAAATGCTTGAAAAGCGTGGAATTCATATTAAAGGATGCCGGTGAAGGCAGCGGTTGCCCGGCTCACCTGCACACTGGGGATCTTTTAGATGTTTTGGGTGAACTCACAATCTCAGGGTGGGACACCGGCCCCGGCCCTTTCTGCAGCTCGCCAGGGGATGCCAACGTGCAGAACACCTGGTTCGGGTGATGAGCCTCCAGTGCCCACGTGGATGCCTGCAGGGTATAAAGACAGAGAGAGGCCAGAGGGAGGGATCAGCTCTGGGGCCTTCCCCGAACACAGGGAGGGGTCTAGATCCTCAGTTTGTGAAATCAGGGCTTCAAATCAAGTGCAACTGGAACTCTAAGGCGAGGAAGACCGCCACCAGCAACCGGGTGAGGCCACCACTAGGGAGGCACTTGGTTTGCGAGAACTGCTTCCGTGAGCCTCAGTTTCCTCCTCTGTAAAGTGGGAGTATCAGAAATGTTTTGAGGAACAAAGAAGAAGACTGCGTGGAGGTGCTCTCTATCCGCTGTACAGGGAGAAAGCCTCTCAAAGCTCTGAGCATGGTTTGCTATTTTACAGGGCGTGGCTATTGAGAGAAAAGCATTCTTCGAGGAGAATAATTTGTTAATCTAGGCTCTGAATTATCCACCAGTATAGGAAAGAGAGGCTCCAGCTCAAACGCCACCTTGTGGTAGAAACGTGAGTTGCAGGATTAGGAGCTGGAAGGTTTTTTTCTTCCACAGATGAATGAGTGGAAGGGCTTGATAGTATCTATCCCTGCATTTTCTCAACCTCTGCGCTATTGACATTTTGGGCCAAGTAATTCCAGTTGGGGGCGGGTATCTTTTGTTAGGTAGAATGCTTAGCAGCATCCATGGCCTCTCTCACTCGGTAGCACCCCTCCCTGCAGGCGAAACAACCGAAAAATGTCTCCAGACTGCCAAATGCCCTCCAGGGGCTGAACTGGCCCTGGATGGAAAGCACTGAGCTACAGCAAACAGCAAACAAGGACAATAATAATACCTGCTAACAGTTTTTGAGCCCTTAATACTTCCAGGCTACATGCAGGCTAAGGCAGCAGGGCCTGGGGGAAGGGAAAACCGACCTCCGCACCTCCATCCCTGATGCTGGTGGTGGTCCAGTGGCGCAGGCCCGGGATCCCGACGGGGGTGGGGGTGGGGGTGGGGGTGGGGGGGCGGGGGGGGCAGTGCGCGTGCGTGAGGGTCTGCACTTGCCCAGCGAGGGTCCCTGTGCCTGGAGGAGTGTGCAGCAAATAAAAACCCCATGACAGGCCGGGACGGGGTAGGGACCATGGGGGAAAGGACGTTTTGTATTTGCGTGCTTTCGGGGTGGCTTCCTTGCTTTTTGAACAAGGGGTTTCTCATGTTGCACTGGGCCCTTCACATTACGGAGGTAGAGATGGGTGAAGTGAGCCACAGACCCGGGGATCTCCCCATGGAGGTGGAGCGGTGACACGGTTAGAGAGCGGCTTTGAGGGCAAGAACCTGTGTAGGGTCTGGGGCAAGAGGGCAGATGGAGCCCAGGCCCCGGGCCTGTTCCCTTCTCCTTACTCCAGCTCTGCCCTGCACAGTGAGTGTGCTGTGTGCGTGCGTGGGGACACCCCAGCCCCACATCCGACCTCCGTCCACACCCCCACGGCTGCTCTTGGCCCTCCCCCAGGCCAGTGACTAGTTGGTCTTGGGGCAGTAGACCTAGGGAGAGGCCTAGGCAGAGCCTGGAAGTGAGCTTGGCACTATTTGGGCAGAGAATTGTGGGGTGCAGGTACCTGGGACGTGGTGTGGGAGGAGGGTAGGCTCTTAGAGGGCATGACTCAATGGTCCCATGGACCTCCGTGTGAAGGGGAGACTGGACAAGAGCCAGGCAGGGTCCTGGGCGGGTCCGGAGTGGAGCTGATCCCTGGGCACAGTGTGAAGGGAAGGGCAGGAGCTGTCTCTGCTCAAGGGAGGGATCCGAAGGGAGGAGCCAGGGGACCGGGTCTAGAAAGCCTGGGAGTCCCGTGGGCTCCCTCCCCCTCGGTGAGGCATCGTGGGTGCAGCCGCAGGGGTTTCTGGGACAGGCCTGGAGCATTAGGACATCTCCGCCTGCCAGCGGGTTCCACACAGCGCACCCCTTTCCTTCCCGAGGGGCTCTCCTCCTTTCTTCTTGGCAGCTCACCTTCTGAGACCAGGCACACCTTTACTTGTATTTTAAGACGGGACTTTCACATTTCAGTGGGGGAAGGCATTCCAAATGCGGGAAGGGCTTGAAGGAAGGCCCTGAAGCAGGAGACCACGTGGGCGGAAAGAGGAGGTGATGGAGAGGAGGGGGAGGGGCACAGGCCCCAGGGAGGAGGTCATCTAGGTGGGAGGAAAGTGACACTTCCTTTGGGGGGGGGGGGGCGTGTTTGAGCCAAGGAGCGACCCAGTCCGATGGGGCGACAGGCGTGGAGGCTGTGAGCAGGAACCAGGGGACAGATACCCCAACCTCTCTCTCCTCCTTCCTCCAGGTCTCCAGTGCCCCCTGTGGTCCAAATACAGCCAGAAGCCAGGGGTCAAGTGGTCACACAGGTCATGTTCTTCGGTCGCCTTGCAGGGGTGGAGGCTGGCCAGGGCCCTGGCCGTGGCTACATCAGGCTGGGGCAAGTGGTGAGACACTGAAGTAGGGTCAGGTAGGGGGACATGCCAAGTTCAGGTCTGGCCTGGAGGCTTGAGGCAGATGGAGAAGTCTGGGGAGAGCTGGATTCAACATGGGGGGTCCCTTTCCCCAGCCTTGCATACTCAGGTGGGAACAGAGCTCAAGCGAGAGGGGGCAGAGGAGCCTGTGTAAACCTGTCCTGTGGAACCGAATTTCTACTTGGCCCTGGAGGACCCCAGACAACAGCCTCTGGCTGGGGAGGGCTGGCTCCCACCTTCCCCGCCCCCTCCCTGTCAGGCCGTCCTGGGCCGGCTGTGGCTCCCTTGGCCTCAGGCTGGCCTGGCCAGCAACAGCTCTGTCTCCTGCTGTCACGGCTGCCAGGATGTGACAAGCGGCAGATGGGCCTCTGATCAATGGACCCCTTCCCTGAGCAAGGACGGTGGGGCTGGGGGCGGGCCGGGGAGCGGCCGCTAATGGATGGGCCCAGGAGCGGTGATGGATGGGCAGGAAGAAGCTGCCATTTGTCTTGGGGAAGTGAGTGACTCCGGAGAGGAGGAGAAGGGAGTGTGGCTGATGGGCAGGGAGGGTGAAGAGGGAGCTGGGAGCCCAGTGGGGATGGGGAAGTGGGGGGCAAGGTGCCCCGGGGGCAGGGCAAAGCTCTTTGTGCCCTAAGCCTGGCCAGGAGGACCCTGCTGTGCAGGTGGAAGGTTCAGAGGAACCTGCAAAAATAGAAATCAGACCCTGCCCTCACCTGGCTCTCATTCAGGGTAAGCAGATTCCTTGCATAGTTATCCTTTAACCCTTCGCAGTCTTCCTCACCTCCTCCTTTTCCTCTCTGACCTGCCTCCCTGCTCACGGCCCACTCCAGCCAACTCCCTGTTCTTCCTCAAAGGCCCCAGGACCTCTGCCCTAGCTGCACCCCCATCTGGGTGCCCTTTCTCCAGGTGCTGTCCCTCACCTCCTGCGGGTCCCATGTCAGCGCGGCCTTTCCTGGGCACTCCTCGGACGTGAGTGCCTGGCACACAGTCACCCTTGTCCTGCCTTGTTGTTGTTATTTTGTCAGTACCAGGCACCAGCTGACACGCCGTTTGTTTATTTGCTGTGGTCTGTCTGCCCGAGACTGCGGACTGGCCCGTCTGCCCGCGTCCCCAGAGCTCAGAGCTGCACTCAGGAGGGGTCCTCTCACCAGCAAGGACCAGAGGGTCAAACGGCAGCTCTGCCGCTCACTGGCTTTGTGAGTCTGGGCCACCTCCCGAGCCTCAGTGTCCTCGCCTGCGCGATGAGGATGGTCATCCCTCCTCGAGCCCCCAGGGGAAGGTGACGCAAGGCAACTGCCTTCTTGTAGGGCCGGTGCCCGTAACGCGGAGCTGTGATCACCAGGGTCTTACATGGACCCTGATCACGGACCCTGATCACGAGGCCATCCCGTCTGGGTGTTCAGCCCCGTCTCTACCCTCACCCCAGAGCCCCCGGGATGCTGGTCCTCTGCTCCCCAGCACAGCTCCTCCCAGGGTGCACCCCTCCTGCACCCAGTCTGGAAACGTCCGCTCCCGTCGGCACGGCCAAGGCACCGGGAGCCTGGCAGGCCTCTGTCTGGCCTTGGGGTGTTCAGGGCGCAAAGGGAGTCGAAAGCACCTGGACTTACGCCCTGGAAGCAGGCTCAGTGGACGGCAGTGAGGTGGGGGGCACCTGCTCCAGCTCACTTCGGGGTGTGCGTGTCTGAGGTGCGTGGACACCCTGTGACCCCTGCATTGTGACCTGCTCCATGATGTTCTCTCTCGACTGCTTTTCTTTCTCCTCTTCCTCACGCCTGTCGCCGGTCGGTGTCTCCAGGGACCGCCGTCCGCGGTAATCAGCTGGCGCTTGAATCCTGCTGCAGGCCTCCTTCTGGGGAGCCCGAACCGAGGACACTCAGACTTTTCGCCCTTACAACGAGGAGAGCAGGTTCTCACCTCCTCGGCTCATGTCACCGTCACTGTCGTGCCGACTTGCTGGGCCACAGGCGCCGGTGAAGCGCTGCCTCTGGGTGTCTGGGGGTTTCCGGACGAGACTGAGTAAAGGAGACGGTGCCCCGGGGTGGGGGCCTCGTCCAATCCGCTGAGGGCCCCAATGGAACAGAGTGGAGGAAGAAGGAATTCACCCCTTTTCCCTGCCTCCCTGTCTGAGCTGGGGCGTCTCACCTCACGTTCTCCTGCCCTTGACCTGGCTTCACATCATCGGTTTCCCGGTCCTCAGGCCTTCAGACCCAGATCGCATCAGAGTGCTGGCTGAGACCAGCCTCCGTCAGCGTGCGAGCCGGTCCCTGACACCCGGTCCCTCTCACCCGGCCCCTCACACCCGGCCCCTCACACCTCACACCTGGCCCCTCACACCCGGCCACTCACACCCGGCCCCTCACACCCTCACACCCGGCCCCTCACACCCGGCCCCTCACACCCGGCCCCTCACACCTGGCCCCTCTCACCCGGCCCCTCACACCCGGCCCCTCACACCCAGTCCCTCACACCCGGCCCCTCACACCCGACCCCTCACACCCGGCCCCTCACACCCTCACACCGAGTCCCTCACACCCTGTCCCTCTCACCTGGCCCCTCACACCTGGTCCCTCATGTTCAGTCCCTCTCACCCGGTCCCTCACACCCTCACACCGGGTCCCTCACACCCTCACACCGGGTCCCTCACACCCTCACACCAGGTCCCTCACACCCGGTCCCTCTCACCTGGCCCCTCACACCAGGTCCCTCATGTTCAGTCCCTCTCACCTGGTCCCTCACACCCTCTCACCTGGCCCCTCACACCCTCACACCGGGTCCCTCACACCCGGTCCCTCTCACCTGGCCCCTCACACCCTCACACCGGGTCCCTCACACCCGGTCCCTCACACCCTCACACCGGGTCCCTCACACCCGGTCCCTCTCACCTGGCCCCTCACACCCGGTCCCTCTCACCCGGTCCCTCAAGCCTGGTTCCCATAAACAGACACAGCCTGTGGATCTTGTGTATGTTACAGCTTAAAGCAGAAGCACTAACCACTGTTTCCAAATCAAAGGCAGCTAAGATACAGAGCAATGAGATGTCTCCTCAGCTGTCCCTTCTCCTCCTCCCAACCAGTCTATGCCATTTGTTCCTCTCTGGATGACATTTTCTCTTCTCTCACCATAAGGCCAAGTCCTCAGCACACTTGGTGGGCAAGAGCAGTGAGAGCTAGACTGTCACCTCCTTGCTTTATACCTCTGTTGATGAATCCCTCTGTTAATGAATCTGCCAATGTCAGATCCCATTAGCCCCAGTGGTTCCTACTGCATTAAAAAGGAAACCTAGAGCACTTTTCTCTTCATTTTTTTTTTGCTGTGCTATACTTAGTCCCCAGGGAAGAGCTCACGTACCCAGGTTGCACTGGTAGACTGCTGATGAAGCTTAGACTTCCAAATGGTGAGGGCTGTGACAGAGTCAGATTCTGTCATCCAGACAAGCCCACCCACGGAAGACTGTCAGCCCTGTGAGAGAGACAGTAGTCCTAACTGGATAGGATTGGTGGCCTTATAAAAACAGCAGGAGAGAGAAGTCTGTCCCCCTCTCCAAGCAGAGACACCAAGGAAAGGCCTTGTGAGGACACGGTGACATGTCTGTAAGCTCGGAGGAGAGCCATACCACAGCCCGACTGTGTGGCTTCCCTGATCCTGGGCTTCCAGCCTCCGGAACTGTGAGAAAATCCATGTCTGTTGTTCAAGCCGCCCCGTCTGCGGTGCTCAGTGATGGCAGCCTGAGCAGACCAAGACAGAAGATGCGAGGGGGGCATTCAGCCTGAGCATGAGCCGCAGACGGATGCTTTCTGGGGGAGAGAATGAGCACAGTTTGAGCGAGGGAGGTGGAAGGACTTGGGGCAGAGTGTGGAAGTGGTGAACTGAAAACCGCGGACATGGTATTGTGTAGACCCTCCCAGGAAGAACTAGTCTTGTCCCCGTACCGGGGATCTGGGCTGATCTCAAGACTTGCTTTAGCCAGTAGAACGTGATGGAGATGATGTCGGCAAATTCTCCAGTCAAGCGAAATGGTAGGAACAGCCCACGTGGCTGTTGTCAGGTGATGGCACGCCCATGTTGTGGAACACCTCACAGCAGGTAACTACGGGATGGATCTATTTCTACCAAAACGGAAATGTCTCCAAGACATTGTTGGGTTAGAAAAGCAAGTTTGCTGAATGGTCACTGGAACTAATAATTCATTTGTGTTAAGATATAAGCACACAAAACAACACCATAGATTCTCTTGTGGCTACACAGGTGTGTGTGTGTGTGTGTATGTGTGTGTAAAATCATTGGAACAAAAGAGAAAGACAGAGTGTCTGGTAGGAAACACACCAAACTGAAAACAGGAATTTAACTCTGGGGAGGGGAGGAGTAATGGGGGGAGGGGATGGAGTGAGAGGAAACTTCATTGTTTTGTTCTATATATCTCTGTATTTATTTATTTTTATTTTTTAAAAATATATTTTTTTCTTTATTAATTTTAGAGAGAGGAAGGGAGAGGGAGAGAGAGATAGAAACATCGATGAGAGAGAACATCGATTGGCCACCTCCTGCATGCCCCCCACTGGGGATCGGGCCCACAGCCTGGGCAAGTGCCCTGACCGGGAATCAAACCAGCGACCTCTTGATGCATGCGTCTCGCTCAACCACTGAGCCACCCTGGCCGGCTGTATTTGCTTTTTTTTTTAATGGTGAAATACATTCACACATTAATTGTGTAACTTAAACTAAGAAAAAAAAATGCCCACCCAGTCCAGAATCTGGCCAGAGGAAGAAATGGAGACACAGAGAGGTTGATTAATGGACCCATGACCACACAGCTGGTCAGTGGTCCTGTTTGAATTCAACCCAGTCACCCTCTGCCATTCTGAGGACGATCCACAAGAACATAGCCACACCAGGGTCGGGGAGAGTGGGGATGAGGTGGGATGGGGAGCAAAGTCTGGGCGGGGGAGGTCTGAGTCTGGAGGTAGGACCCTGCAGCACCTTCCTGCCCAGGGGCAGACGGGAGGGGCTGAGAGGAGACGACGGGAGCGCTGTTGACTATCTCTGGCCTGCGACAGTGTCTGACTGGTCCTGTGAGCTGTGCACAGGTTGCACACTGCCCGGGTCTGCGTGGCGTCCTTCATACCAGTCCAGAGAGGGGCACCTTGTAGGGTTGTGTGGTTCATGCTTTATTGATAGGAGGACCTCAGCAGTCCTGGCCACGATGCAATGGGGCAGGGACAGCCATTCTCACCCTGGAACAGGGTTCCCGGGCCCCTGCAGGGGACAGACATCAGACGAGAGACAACCCACAGCAGGCCATGGATCTCCCTGGAAGCACGAGGTGGAGGTGTGAGCCCTGTCTCCCGGGCATGCTGTCCTGGGTCTCTCCTTCACCGCAATGCCAGCTCATCGCCACCTGGGGTCCCTCCCTCTGCTGCCCAGAGGTTGAGGTCCCCGCATGCCCAACCCTGGAACTGTGGGAGCTGGAACCCAGCCCCCCTGCAGGGATGCTGACTTTCTGGGCCTTGCCTCCAACCCCGTGGGTACCTCTCCCTGCGGGTACCTCTCTCTGCAAGCTCTCCTGGCTGGCTTCTGAGTCTCCCTCCTCTTTTCCCCAGAACAGCTTGCGGGCCTTAACCTGCCTCTTTCCCAGGGACCCTTCCTGTGGCCAACTGGGGGGCTAGGGAGGCGCAGGGTAGGGCGAGGAAGGATGATGTCTGCTTTGGATCGACTCAGCCCTAAGAGCCTCTTTAAAATGCAGGGGAGTCCTCCTGCCACCCACCTGCCATGCCCAGCGGCCTCGCCCACCCATTCCCTGCCCTGTAAATCCCAGGTCCCCTCCCGCTCCCTGTCCGGGACTGATGTCAGCCCACAACGGTGATGCTTTATTACAGCTCACTTCCTGCTGTGAGTAAATAAGTTTGTCTCCTTTAAATTCCCTGGGCAATTAGGAGAATGAAAGACTGAGCTCTGGATTAGCATTTATTTGCTCCCAGCGTTTATATGAGGCCATTTTCCCACTGACAAATCGTGGGGCAAATTGTTCTCGAGAAAGTGTGTCTGCGGCAAAGGTGCGATGATTAAATGACTGGTGTAAATTTGGGGTCATAAATCCTTTCCCCGGGTTAACGGGATTTATGCACAGCGACTGCCATTCTGGGCTCAAAGAAATAATAATAAACGAGGTTGATTTTGCACCTGTTTCAGGGTAATTAATATGCACACTAAAGGGAAGGGAAGCTGTGTCTGCCTCATGGCCCGGCATTCGGACGTGTTCTGGGTCCGAGGTCTGGAGCTGCTGGGAAGGGGTTCGAGGTGGGGGGCAGTCTGGGGTCTGACCCAAAGCTCTCGCATTGCAGGTGACCGACAGAACCCCTCAAATCAGTATGCGTAGTGGGGATTGTTATAAGTGGAAGGGGCTGAGCAGGACATACAGGAAACTCAAGTGTAGAGTATTGGACAGAACTCATTGGTTGCAAGTGACAGAAACTCACGACAGCAGAGCCCCCGGGACTGAAGGGAAGACCACAGGAAGCTGGGCTCTAGGAACTGGGATGGGGCCAGGTCCACCATGCCTCGCCCTGCGTCCTCAGCGCTGGCCCTGCTGAGAAACCTTCCAGAAGGGACACCAAGTTCTCTAAGTGGAAGTTCTCTAAGTGCAACCTCATGCTTCCTCCCTAGTGTCCCCCATGCGGGGATGGAGGGGGTCATAATTATTTCTGAGGCTTCTCGTGTCGGGGGAGGTCAGCCCTCCCAGATCCCACTTCCAGCCCAGCTGGGTCAGAAGAGGTTTGAGGACATTCAGGGATGTTGCCCGTCATGCACTGACCTCCCTCGTGGCACGGCAGCTGACCATTTTGTCGCCCAGCCTGGATGCCCACAGACCTTGTCCAGCTGGAGAGCCACCGTCTTGGAACCCTGCCAGGTCCTGGTCAGAGCTCTCCCTGGCAACTCGAAGCCTAGGACTCCAGCCACTGCCTACAGTAGTGTCCCCGTCAGATCACCCCAAATCCTGTGATCTGAGGCCCCCCAGGTGGGGGCTTCCTCGGAGGGGACTTTGGACCCTGGATTTCTGGTTGCTTCTGCCTATTTAGGTCCCGTCTGGTCCCCAGCTCTCCTCCTGGTCCCCACCTCCCTGGCCTGGGCAAGTTAAGGTCTCAGGGGGCTCCTCACTGAACCCCCGCGGGGAAGCAGCTGCAGCCATCTGTCCAGACACGAATTCGATCGGGGCATTGTTTTTGGAGGCAGCGAGACTGTCGCAACTCTGAGCTTGGGCTCCGGAGCCAGACTGCCTGTCTGAATCCCGGCTCGCTGCTTCCCAGTTGTGGAAGGAGCTGGCCAAGTCCTTGCACCGCTCTGAACCTCGGTTTCCTCCTCTGACAAATGAGGATGACGGCTGTGTCCGGTTTGACCCCTCCCAGGAAGACAGAGAGGTGGGGAGACAGCAGTCTTACTGAAAGGCAGGGGAGCTGGGTGGGCTGAGCTCAGCCCTGCCTCCGCTCCTTGGGAGGTCTGCAGAGTGGCTGATCAGCCCAGGGCAGCCAGAGAAACAGTCACAGAAGACAGGGCATTGGAGATGGGGCTTCATGGGTAAATAGGAGTTCTTCGAGTGGAGCCAGAACAGAGGACATTATTCCAGGCAGAGAGAACAGTCCTGCAAAGTGGGAGGGAAGAACGAACTGTGTGTTCAGGAAACAGAGAGGAGTTAGGGTGTGGCCCTAGGTGCTGTATCGTTCTGAGGCTCAAAGCAGAAACTCAGATCTGCAGAAAATATCCACTCAGATCTTTTCTTTAAACCAATCAAATCGGACTCTAATCCCTCCCCCCGCCCCCTTCCCCCTGTACTGGCAGGAAATTCACTTTCTGTCAGTCCTGAAGCCCTGCCCTTCGGGGGTCGGACCAGATTCCAGGTGTCTCAGGCGCATCTGACGACGGGCGAGTCTTCAGACCTGCTCTCCGCGTGGCCACGGCAGCTGGTGTCCTCCTTGTGGGAGCTCACACAAATCCCTGGGACCCCATGACTTTCTCCCACCGGGGCTCCCGTCTGTGTCCACCTGGGGGTCACGGGGCCTGGGATCTTGTTCAGTACCTAACACAGCTGCCCCCTGGGCCATCATCTATGGAGGGTCAGGGCTGTGAGGATCCTCACACCTGTGCCCTTGCAGTCGGGAGGAAATTCTCTCCTCCCTCCTGGTCTAGGGTCACCTCTCCAGCTCACCCAGCTTGTTATCAGAGCCAGGGGGCAACGCACTCCGGAGCAGGCCATGCACGAGGTCGGGGTGTAGGTTCAAAAGGCATGGGGGAAAGGGGGGGAAAGAGCGCGAGAGAGAAGAGGGAACACACACACAAATCAATTTCTAAGGGAGTTACCCCACTGGGGTGTGTGCAGGAGGGGGGTATGGGAGGCTGGCGGGCGTGGTGTCCCAAGCCTGAACCTGAAGGGGTTCAAATGTCAGGCTCGTTACTGGTGAGGACTTGGCGCAGGGATGGGGATGATACGGTCAGGTGTGGAGCTCAGGGGTGGACCCAGAGAAGGTCCTGAGCGGGACAGCGTTACTGCCTGAGGGGTATTTCAGCTCCCCAGACACTTGATCCTCGGACAAAGGAAAGCCAAGTGGTCAGTAACCTTGAACCTAAACCCCAGCTCCCTCTATTTTCTCTCGGTGTCGCTCTGAGAGGACCCTGGGACAGTGGCAGGAAGAAGCCGATGGCACCCTTGCCGGTGTGTGTCTGCAGTGTGGCCGAGTTCTCACCACCTGCATGCATGAGTCTGCTGGGCTGTGTGACGAAGTCCCGAGGACTGAGTGGCTCCAGCCACAGAACTCGTCTTCTCGCTCCGGAGTCCCAGAGCAAGGTGGTGGCCGGCTTGGCTCTGTCCCCGTGTCCCTTCGCATGGTCTGCCCTCGAGGCGGGTCTCTGTCTCTTGTAAGGACACCAGTCAGGTTGGATGAGGGCCCACCCTGATGCCCTAGATTACGTCTGTAGAGACCCTGTTTCCACTGCAGCCTAGGACTTCAACCTGTGAATTTGGGGGGGGCACCCAATTCAACCCATTATACCTCCTGATAATCCCACAAAGTGTAGAAATGATGATTATTTTACAAATGAGGAATTGGAGGTTGAGCGAGGTCAAGCGATGTGCTCAGGGTGGCAGAGGGAAGGAATAGAGGGGTGGTGGAGGGGGGCCCCTGGGAGGGCAGGGGACGGGGCTCCTGGGGGCGGGGCCCTGCCTGGCCCCTTGGCAGGTTTTGGAGGCCAGACTTCCCGGAGGCTGGAAAAGGCAGGGCGGAGAGAGATTTCCCTCTGAGAGGCAGGGGGCCGGCCCTTTGTCCCGCCCTGCGCCCTGCGTCGCCCCCCCCCCCCCCCCCCCCCCCGCGTCTGCGGGGATTCCTCGAGCTAGGTAGATTTTTGCTTGGCTGAGCTGAGATCAAAAAGTAATTTTTCTTTTTGCAACAGCCAATTAGAAATTCATTTATTTTCACATTACGGACATTTGGCAAAAATTTCTTTGGCAATTTAGCTCCATTTATATAGTCTGCATAAAGGGAGCCGGCGCGAGGCTGGGAGAAGGAGGCAAGGCCCCGGGCGAAAATTAAATGCAGAATCATGTATTAGAAATGAGATGTATTTACTATTGTTTTTGAAAATTAATGGTGCATTTTTAGCTTTTATAATGTAATTTAATGATGCAATTCATCTAATAATAAAAAAAAAAGAACACATTTTAACTCAGTCACGCTGGCTTCCTGGGGCACAGCACAGCTACCTTTGCCGTGGAAATGGGTTGGGACGGAGTGCTGGGGGCCTTTCTCCTTCTCCGTAAGACAAAAAAAAAAAAAGAAAAAAAAAGTGTGTGTGTTCTCATCTGGGGTATCTCCAGAAATCCAGTAAAAAGGACAGTTTTCTTTTGCCCTGTTGGTGTTGGTGCCGTGTTATCACTGCTTCTGGAATATTTGGCGCACTGGCTGCCCCACTTGCTAAGTAAGCGTTGATGCTCAGACCCCGGTGGGTGGGAAGGAGAAATGGCCCCGGAGCTGTGTCTAGTCCATCGCCTCTGGGCTCTGAGTGGGGCTGGGCATCCATCCCGAAGGGTTGACCACACTTGGGAGTTCGGGGCCCCTGTTGACCTCCTGTCTCCAAGTCATCTCTCTCACGCTCCTGTCAAAGGACCCGCTGTCCAGTTGCTATGAGTCTCACTGCAGGTTAAGGCCATGGAAGACACTCCGGCCTCATGCAGGATGCCAGGGAAGGAAGAGAGGACGCAGGGAGGGAGCAGGGCAATGACATGTTCCTATCACGTGTCGGGCACTGTGGTGGGTATTTGGTTGCCCACCACCCATTAGATTGACAGTTCCTTGAGGGTGGGGTTTCTGCCTGTCTCGTGCATGCTCTCTCCCAGCCCACAGTCCCTGTAGACACTCCCTAGAAAATGTTTGCCCAGCAGATGGATGAGCCCTGGGCTGAAGGCATCATGGGGAGCCTCTCTTTCAACTCGCTCAGGTGCAGTGAGGTGGTGTGTCCTGTTCCCACTCTGCTTTATGGGAGAGGCCGGGAGAGGTTCCGGACTTTCTCAGCTCACCCAGCCGGTGAGCAACAGAGCAGGGACCTGGCTCAGACTGCCTCACCCCGGAGCACTCGCATAAGCCACGAATGACTAAACGGAGGAGCGAGTGAATACGTGAATGAATGAATGAAAGAATGGGTGGTCTTCCCAAGGCCAGATTCTCTGGTTCCGAGGTGAGAACTACTTTCCCCTCAGCAGAAGGATGAACGGAGGCTGTGGGGTTCAGTTGTGATCGGAGGGTGGGGTGGAAATGAGGGTTGTTAGAGTGCGGGAGGCCAAGGGTCACACAGGCACAGGTGTCCTCTGGACACGGGAGTCCCTGGGGAGGTGATGAGGAATGAGTTCCAGAGTTGTCCCAGGGGTCAAGCTGAGTGTCCAAGGCATTTTCATTCATTCGTCCCACAGTCATTTCTTGAGTGTCTACCCTGTGCGCAGAGCTCACCTGACCAGTTTCCTCACCTATGGAGGTAATCTCAGCACGTTTCTCAGTGGGGTACACTGTTGGCATCGCAGGCGGGAGAATCTGTTTCTTCCTTTGCCAGGCAAGGTGCCTCCTACTCTCCACAGTGTGGTTCTCCAGTCACCCTGAGACGCCCATCTGGTCCCAACAGCCCCTTCGAGTGAAGACAGCAGATTCATATGAAGTTACTTTATTTTATTAAAAAATGTTCTTTTTCTTGCCCTGGCCGGTTTGGCTCAGTGGTTAGAGCATCGGCCTATGGTCCGGAGAGACCCGGGTTCGGTTCCCCCTAAGGGCACGTACCTCGGTTGCAGTTTGTCCCCGGCCCTGGTTGGGTCGTGTGGGTGGTAACCACTCGATGTGTCCCTTTCACATCGATGTTTCTCTCTCTCTCTCCCTCCCACTCTATCTGAACAAAAAATGGAAAAATGTCCTCGGGTGAGGATTAAAAAAAAAAATTTTTTTCTTTATTGATTTTTAGAGAGAGAAGAAAGGAGAGGGAGAGAGATAGAAATATTGATGAGAGAGAACAATTGGCTGTCTCCTGCATTACCCCCACTGGGGATTTGGTTCACAACCTGGGCATGTGCCCTGACCGGGAATCGAACTAGTGACCTCTTGGTACATTGGTAGACGCTCAACCACTGAGCCACACCAACCAGGCACACAAAGTTACTTTAAACAGAGCCGAGCACACAGTAGGGTTTTCACTCCTTGCTTCCTTTGTCTCCTTCCCTCTCGCCTCTCCTTCCTTCTCCAGCCCCAGAGGTCGGCTCTGAAGGCCGGCTGCTGTCTGCCCCAGGATGCCAGCTCTCTCCCGCTGCCCTGCCTGAGCGCCCCCTCCCCACCAGACCGCACCTGGCTGCAGACACTTCGTCATCAGCACTGAGACCTGCAGCCTCAGCAGGAGAGGGAGAGCTTTGTCCTTGCCTCCCAGGGGCCAGCGCGGTTTTCCAGGTGCCTGTCCCTCCGCTGTAGAACCCCCATATTGGAATTTGGCCTTTTGGGGCCCCCGGGAGTAGGTGCATGGAAACTGGCCACTGCTTTTGGAAGTCTAGCATCGAACGGTCCAGGGTGGTAGCTGGGAGCTGTCTGTGGCCGCTGAGCCCTTGACCTGGGGCTGAGGTGTGCTTTCAGGACAAACCACCCGAGGTGGAAGACTCCGTGCCGGGGCCAGCAGCCGGGTGCCACACCTCTCTAGTGTCTGGGTTGAACGGGAGTGGCTCACCACCTCGTGAGAACCCACATCAGCTAGGCAGGGACACTCTTTCTCCTCTGGGCCACGTCAGTCCTCAGACTCAGACACGTCCCCACCAAATCCCCAAACTGGGATTCTGACTGCTCCCCTGGGAGCACCCGGAGCCTGCCCCTCTCCAACGAGCCAGAGGGCCACCGGGGGAACATACAAGGCCCCTCCCTCTTCTTGGGCTCCCAGGAGTTCTGCAGAAATCCTTCGTGTCCCCTGAGGCCCAGCTGGAGGGCCAGCGCTTGTGTGAAGGTTCTTATTCTAGTGTCGGGGTGGAGGCTTCATCTGCGAGGTCTCAGGGCACTTTCTGTACCTGTGGATTTCATTCCAGATCTTTTGTCCACCACGTTCTTCTGGGCTTTGGTTCCGGGCAGGCACGCTGCCTGACGCACCGTTGTCCCTCACCGACAGGGCCAGGCACCTGTCCACGCGGCCGTGTGGCTCAGAGGGAACCGAGGCTGTCATTTCCGGAGGCATCTTTGCAAAGGCATCAAATGGATTCAAATCACATCCTGGAGCTCAAGCAGGTAAGAGCAGGTAACAGAAGCTCCCACTGCTCGGGGTAGGGCTGCCACCTCTAGAGTCGCCTTGCAATGGCTCTCCTGACCTGCGTGCTCCCGGGGCTCCGTGCTGCGTGCTTTGTTAGGAGCTCACGCGCCCCTCGCAATGGCTGTTCCTCTGCTCGTAAGGCGACAGGACCCTCCCCTTGCAGGTGAGGAGCTGAGTCCCAGAGAGGTGACGGAATGCCCAGGGTCACACAGATGGCAAGAGGCAAAAGTAGTATTGGTCCCCAAACTGTGTGACCCCAGAACCCCAGTTCTCAACAAAATGGCAATTCTGCCTCTCACTGAAACACATGTACAGACACAAAGACACATAGGTGACACATATACATATATGAACATGCATGTACAAACTCAGAGACCCACTTGGATAGGTGGACAGACATACAGACACACCCACATTCACATGGCTACGCAGATATAAAGATACACCTGCACGCACGTCCATATACACCTAGGCCTGCATATATCCTTAGACACACACCTACACGTACACCTGCAACTACACAGACACACACACCAATGTACATGTGGCTATAAGATATAAAGATATATCGACACATCCCCACATATACCTGCACATACACCACGTTCATACATACCTACACACACGCCCACCTGTACACACACCTGCAGCTAGACATGAAGGCACACACACAAGGCACACATTTGCACACGGTCATGTCCACAGGTATGCAAATTCAGAAGCCCCTCCCCCCAGGCAAAGCTGACAGAGACACTTGCGCACCCCCCACTTAGCCCCAGAAACACACACACACGCGCACACACACACAGGTCTTGACACACCTGTGCGAGCACCCACCCCCAGGTGTACGGAACACCACTCCCCAGACACACACTCGCGGACACTCACTCAAGCACAATGATCCAATTTAAACTGAAAAGGGAAAACCGAGCTGAAAATTAGAGGGAAAAAAGTCCTTCAGAAAGTATAAAGCTAATAAGCTGGAAGTGGCGAGCCTGCTGCCTTCATGATATCAATAACTCAGTATTGGGTTTCCAAAAAGACATCACATAATTTTTCAATGAGAAATCCATGAGCCCGGAGATGCTGCTACGGTGTGAATTACAATGCGCGCGGCTGTCAGCGTCCCTGTCAGCACTTTCTCCGCCGCCTCCGCGCCGAAGTGCTGCGGCTGCAGCACGGTGGTTATTGTTGTTATTATTTCTTCCTTTTGGGGCCTCAAATTAAGAACCCGGGAAGCCAGCAGGTCCCCTCCTCCCTTCTCCCCTCCCCTTATTGTACCCAAATCAAGAAGTGTTCTGGCTGGATATTTTCTTGAGTGTGGCTCCTTAGCTGTCTGCCCCCCCTCCCCGTCCTGGAGCCCTACTTTCCAGGACTGGTCCTCGGGGCTTGGGAACCAGGGTCAGGGCCTGTGGGTGGGGGCCACCCGCCCCTTGCGAGCTCAGGCGTGTTTGAGGCCTGTCCTTGCGTGCGGTGGGGAGGGGAGAGCCTGTTTCTGTTCCCTATCCCCAGTCCAGCTGCCTGCGGGCATTGCTGTCTCCTGAGGTTGCCCTCGGGGCAGGACTTGTGCTCCCCGAGGAGGACAGGGTCTGTGGGAAGGGAAGTGAGGGATGATCTGGGTAGAGGGCACAGACATCCCTCCTGGGTGCTGAGCATGGCAGGAGGACTGGGTGGCTGAGAGGAAGGAGCCGAGCACACGCCTGGCAGGAGGAACAGGAGCCTTGGGGCTGGAGGCGGGTGGGCTCCGGCCTGTGGTCGCTGCATTACTCTGCTCAGCCTTTCTGTGCTTCTCCCACTGGCCACGCGAAGAGGGTGCTGCCATTCGGCACAGGGTCAATCCCTCCTTCCTCCACACTCACTCCTGGGGGACCCGGAGCACCTGGCCCGAGCATCGGGGGCTACTCCTGCCCTGGCAGCCACCTCCACCCCCGGGCCATTGCCCAGTGCATCCTTCTTCCTGGAATTGATTCCCTGCTCACCTTACATGCTTCTGTGGAACTCTGGGTGTCTGATTCAAGTGTCCCCTCTTTCCTCTGAGCTGGTGGCAGGTCCTTGAGCACCTCTTGGCCACTCCTGGTGCTGTGGTTCCTGGTCTTCAGGCCCAGGACGGGGCTCGGGGTGACCCGCGGACCTTTCCAGCTTCTCACCAGAGTTGCAGCAGGAGACGGAGGATTCAATACCTTCTTTCTCTTCCTTCCGCACTTAGATTCAGCACGTCGCGTACCAAGGGAAGATGACTTGGTCCTGCCTTCTAAGCTACTGGGGTCATAATTACATACCTGTCACGATACAGGGCTTTGCGGTGTAGTCACCTCAGCCCCGGTTTCCAGGGTGCGTGCGGGGCAGAGGTGGGGGAGAAGTATGAGAACCCTGACCTGCAGGAGGGAGAAGGGAGGGAGGCCAAGAGGCAGCTGAGCCCTGGGGAGGAGGGGCAGGAAGACGGCCTGGGGTTTCCCGGGAGTTGGGGCTCCTAGGCAGCTTGGACACCTTTCACATGGTCAGTGACGTGAACTTCACTGGTCCTGGGTCTGCCGACAGCTGTGACAATGAGTCCCAGACGGCGGCCGTGGCCCTTTCCAGTGGGGAGCTACCTGTGGTCTGTAAGCTCTTGACCTTGTGATTCCATCAGGATTTCCAGAGCCGGGAACAGGTGTTGTGAACATGCATCCCTAGGCTGACTCTGGGATAGTCATTCATTAATTCATTCGCTCATTCATTCACTCATTCATTCCTGAGCACCTTACTTTGTGCCAGGCACTGTCTTATCTCAAAAAGAAAAGACCCCCTTTCTCCTGGAGGAGCATCTAGTCTACTGGGAAGGACAGTCTATGAGAAAGAAAAGAAATAAATGTATAATTAGAAATTGACACCAGTGCCAGGAGGAAAATAAATGGGGTGCCTCTAGATAAGGGGATGGGATGCTGACTGAGACCAGTGGAAAGGGGAAGGCTTTTGGAGGAGGTGACATTTGAGCTGAGACCCGAGGGATGAGGTGACAGCCATGGGGAGAGTGTGAGTAAGAGTATCCTAAGCAGAAGGAACAGTGAGTGCAAAGGCCCTGGGGCAAGAAAGAACATCATGTGTCCTAGGAGCCAGGGGAATGCCACTGTGGTTGGAGGATCCTGGGCAGAAGGGGCCTGAAGCTTCAGAAAACATTCCAAAGGGGCTCTAGTCAGGTGGACGCGGGTGTCCAGATGAGCCTTCCTGCTCCATCTCTGAGTTCCCAGCATGGCGGCAGAGCGTTAGGATGGGGAGCTGGAGGCGAAGGCTCTTCACACATCCAAGGAATTACCAAACATCTCCCACTGAGCTGATATAATTCTGGGCCCACTCTCCATGGGCATATCCAGATAGGAAATAAAACTTAGGGCAATTCTAGATCCTGTAACAGAGAGCCCTCCTAATCTCAGTCGTTGAATAGCATAGATGTCTAATTCTCACATTGAGTCCAGCTGGGAGCTCGGCAGGTGGCTTTCCATGTGGTGACGCAGGGACCCAGGCGCCTCCCACCTAGTAGTCTGCGGCCTCTCCGGAGCTTGGCAAACCGTTGAAAGAGCGTGTAGAACTTTGCACGGGAGGTGTCGTGGGCCAGGTGTAGATGTGGACGGCACTTCCACTCACATTCCTGTGGCCAGAATTCAGCTGCTTGGCCACGCCCAGCTGCAAAGGAGACTGGGAAACATATTCTACCTGGGGCCCTCCAGGCAGAGGAAATGGGCCCTGGTGACCACAGGACCCTCTCTGCCAGATCCTCTCCCTCTGCTGTTAGTGACTAGCACCACCTGGGCAGCTGCCAGGTCCCTACCCCACTGCTGACATCAGGATCCCTGGAAACGGGGCCTGGGCATCAGGACTATTAAAAGCACTCCAGGAGATGGCAATATGCCATTGAGGCTCAAACCATCAGTGTGGAGAAAGGAGTTTGCAGGACAGTGGTCACACCTAGGCCCCTGCCCCCGATGCTCACTAATATAATAATAATAATAATAATAATAATAATAATCTACTATGTCCATACCAGATCACAGGTTAGTGTGGCCAGAGGGAAACTAAACGTTATGTAGAGAACACGGTTATATTTTGTAGTCCAGGGGAGGGGCTGACTTCCTTTCAACTGTGGGGGGCTCTGTCGCTGGGACAGCAACTTTCACAGCTCCTCAAGGTTGAGATAGGTGAGGACCTCACCTGGCAGGTCTGGGTGGGGGAGGGCCAGAGAAAAAGATGATTACACTGCTCAGCTTGGCTAGAACTTGGAGATTCTGAGGAAACGATGTGAGGTTCCACGTCAGAGTAGAAGGGAGATGTGAGCGGGGACGGGAGGGAGGAAGTGTGGGAGAGAGACTCTTAGGAACCACCATGTTCACCATTAATGTTAAAGCTGTTCCTTGTTCTTCAATTGTTTTCTTACCCAGAGCCCTTTAATAAGAATCCTATGCACACCTGCCTTATATGAATGGAAAGGAAGGAAGGAAGGAAGGAAGGAGGAAGGAAGGAAGGAAGGAAGGAAGGAAGGAAGGAAGGAAGAAGTGTGTAAGTTAGATATCTTATCTAGGTTCAGGCCGGAAAGAATGGATTCTGACTAGTTGAAGAAGCAAAGGAATTTGTTAAGGGAGTACTGGGTAAGCTGGTGATGCTTTAGCACGGGGACTGAACTCATAAGAGTCACCCTTCAACCACCAGTGGAGGTGCCTGGCCTCAGACACCCTCATGCTCCATCTCTCCAAACATCCCTTTCCTTCCATCCTTCCGAGGAACTGGACAAGAGCAGGTGGATGCGGGCAGGCGATGTCTGGCCTCTGTGCCTCCTTCTTGACAGACATCACTAATCGATCTTGGTGCAGGGTCTTGTGGAGCCATTTATGGTACCTGTTTCAGGCAGTCATTACTAGTGGATCACAGATGACACATGAAACAAAGTGTATTTCTATTTCAGGGTTAATATGACATCCTCTCCAAGACAATATGTGTGCAATTTAAATGAGATGATCATTGTCTTAATCCAAAGAGGCCAGGACTTCATGCCCGAGGGGTAATCTGGGGGCCACTGCTTCTGATCCGGCTGAGGCTTAGAGACCTCAGCATTGATTCTTGGGTGGTCCACCTAAAGCAGTCCGAGAGGACAGTTCCTGGTGGCTATCACATCCTTCTCCTGGTCTCTATTTGGGGAGGCCTGAGCTTGCCCCTCCCCCTAGTCAGTGGGCTCTGCTTTGCTGTGGCCTCTGGGTGGATTCTGACCCAAAGGCAATTTATTTGCTAGCTTCGTGCCCACCCCTTGTTTCCCATCAGCCCAAAGGCTGTGGGGGGTCAGGGGCTGCAGGCTTGGAGCTGGGATGGGACACACCGAATGCAGAGCTCATAGGCATGACTCTTCAAGTGGCTTCCAGGCAGATGACTGGTGTCCTCTCGCCTGGCTCCCCCAGCCCTCCCAGTTACTGTTCAGTCTGTTCCTAGACTCTGTTAGTTCCCACCCAGGGACTTCTTGCCCAGGGAAGAAAGAACAAGAGGTGTTCAGAATAGAGGCGGGGCCTCGTTCACACCCTGAGCCGTCCTTGGGCTGGCTGTGTGACCTTGGGCCAGTTACTTCACTTCTCTGAGCTGTCCTTGGCGAAAGGGAGAAAACAGCCTCCTGCTGGGATTTGGGGGGATTAACTGGCAAGTGTTTAGCTCAGTAAGGACCGGCTTCTCGCCCCTCTCATTCTCCAGGGTTTGGGTTGAAGTTTCAGGGTCCAGGGTGGGGTGCGGGTAGGACTTGTCTATTCTTTCCTCCCAGGCGCCCCTGGAACAAAGCTCTTCCTCCTCTCTTCAAGAAAGAGGTGACACCAACTTTGCTTTAGCATAAACAAAACCCAAATAAACCATCCGCGGAGGGACCAGCAGGCTAATAGGACGCTCTTGAAAGGGCGTGGTGTTGCGCCAGATTGCTCCAGGGCACTCTGGTTGCCATCCGCGGGCAGCGTTGCGGGAGTTTGTTCTGGGGTGATGAGAGGGGCCGCTCTGACAGGTGTCCGAGGGGGTGCCCCGCGCCTGTCGGCCAGGGCCGCTCAGTGTGCCGGAGGGGAGGCGTGGGTGTCGGGGCGGAGGGGGAAGACCCCCGCAGTCCTCACGGGGTGCCACCAGTACGGCGGCCTCAGAGCCCCTTTCCCAGCCCGGGCGCCGGCTGATCCAGGCTGATCCAGGCGCGGTTTTCGCTTCCTCCGGTTTGCTGAAAAGCGGTGTCAGCACAGGCGGGGCAGGTGTGCGCTCCCCGAGACCGCGCCTGTGCCCAGCGCGCGAGGAAAAGTGCCGACTTGGAGGGAATCGAGTCGGGCGCGCACTCGCCTCCGGAGCTGGAGTTGGTGGGAAGGGAGCTCGGGGACAGGGCCAGGTGGCTGGCTTGCAGGGCGCACGCCGGCCTCGCCAGGGCCCCTCCTCCCTGCCAAGGAAGGGGGCCCCCATGAGGTGACCGTGAGAAGTAGGGCAGCTGTACCCCTCCCTCCCTCACCCTCCGCCCTTCCTTTCCACATTCCTCCCATCTCCCCTCTTCCTTTCTTTCCTTTTCTCTCTCCCCCCATTCCCTCCCTTTACTCCCCACCCCCTTTTCCCTCTTTCTCTCTCTTTTCCTCCCCTCCCTCCTTCCTTCCCCTGGTCCTCACTCTTCTCTTCCCTTCTCTCCTTCTCCCTCTCCCCACCCTGCCCTTTCCTCCAGTCTCCACCCCACATTCAGGGACAGGCCCATAGCAGGCCCTGCTCCTCAGTGTCCCCCGCTGCACATGGTTACAGGGAGAGAGACTGGACTCTGTCCCCCAGGAGCTTTCTTCCCAGTGGGGCACCTGGTGGGTGGACAGGTGTGATCTCACCATGTGATCCGCGCCCTAATGAAGGCCTGAGCTGGTCCTCCCCCGAGCCCTGCTCTACGTGGAGGGGCGGAGAAAGCCCTTGCAGGGCAGGGGATATGGGCTGGGGTCTCAGTGTTCATTGAGCAAGAGCTAGGGGCTCTCAGGGCAGAGGGAGTGGCTCGCACACAGGCTGGGAGACGGGACAGGGCTTGGTGTACTTGAGGAAGCTGTGAGCCTCAAGGTGGCCCGAGCCAATGGTGGCTTTGGAGCTCACGCATCCATTGCCCAGCAAGCACCTCCATCCTGACACGGTTAATCGATAAACCTGTATGCGTTGAGCCCCTAACATGTGCTAGTCACCAAGCAAAGTTCAGGGAGGTCAGAGATGGTCGTGATGAAATATCTGCCTTCAGCCGGGGGCAGAGAGTGAGCGCTCATTCAAACCTGAAAATTGGACTCACATGGGCTCAAGTCCCATCTCTGCCTTGGATTGTCAGTGTGACCTCCGGCCAGTCATGTCAGCGTCTCCGAATCTCAGTTTTCTCATCTGTAAAATGGGGGAGGGCAGTAGCCATGACCCCTGAGATGTTTTGGAAACTGAATTAGCTCTTGTGTGTAAGTATCCAGCATGATGTATTCAACCCTCATGACAACTCTGGAAGAGAGATACAATAATCTTTGTGTTTTATAGCTCTGCAAATGGTTGCTCAGAGAGGTTGAGCAAGTTGTCCAAGGTCACACAGTCAGTGCAAGTGTAGAGAATGAACACATCAGTGAAATGGGGTTGCCCACACCTGGCGGGGGGGGGGTCTTCAGAGCTGGGAAGAGCCGGCTCGTTCCATCTCCACAGCGTCTCCCATCCCACCAGCCGCACTCTCCTGGACTTCCCGGACGGTGGGAGGGAAGGACCGGAAGTGGAGGGAGGAGAGGCCCTCCCTCTCTCCAGAGCCCCAGCCCAGTGTGTCTTGGGAATGCGGTGCTCCAGGAGAGACCACGTGGGTCCCGTCCTTGTAGCTGTGCCTTTTCTGTTTACGTGAGACTTTCTCTTGCCATCCTGTCTTCCAGGGGCCTTCGGTCTCTGCAGAGGAGCTTTTATCTATGGGCTCTCTCAGACTTCCCTTGCACCTTTTCTGTCCCCTTGCTCTGGCCTCTGTCTTCTGTTTGTCCTGTATGCTTTCCCTCTATTCCCATCCTTCCCAGAGGGTGACTGGTTGGACTTCTAAGGCCTAAGGAAGGGCTAAGGATCTGACCTTAGAAGAAGTCTAGAGAACACGTCCCCAGGAGGGCCCCTTTGGTCATTACATGGATTGGCCACAAGATGGCGCGCTGGGACCATCAAGCACAGGTTAATCTATCCCTCGGGCCTCCTTCCGCTGTCGACCCCTAGGGCTATTCTCTCTCTTCAAAGTTCCACTGGCACCAACCGGTCTCTACTTTATCTTATCATTGTTGTCCTCCCTCACCTCCCCCTTCCTCGTCTGTGTACCTGGGCAGCTGAGTCTTGGCTCCTCTGCTTACCCTGGGCAGACAGACTCCAGTTACTGCTGGAGTCTGTGTAGAGAGGAGGGGAGTGAAGGGAAGAGGGAAGGGGGGAGGGGGGAGGAAGGAGAGAAAGGAGAGGCTGGCGAGGGGTTCGAGGGAGGCTGCAGCTATGAGGAAGGAGTGTCTGGAGTTACTCATGGGCTCGGACCCCTCTGCAGCTGGGCTCTGGGAGGAGTCTTTGGGAGCAGGAAACAGAACCTTCATGTCCAGGGCACATCCACTGCCTGGCTTGGGGTCCCAAACACAGGTCCCACCTCCTGGAAGCTTGAGGGCCAGAGGTGACACAGCAAAGGATGCCGTCAGCTGCCAGGACATTGAGAAGGAGCCAGAAGAGGTCAGAACTCCAGCTGGAGGTGCCCTGATGGCAGACCCCGCTGCTACCAACTGTCGCCTTCCCTGGACGTGGCTTGGAGGCCAATGGACCTGTGAGGTGAGGTGGCCGGGTGTGGCCTGACCTGGGCTCAGAAAAATGAGGCTCATTTCATGGAAGAAGAAACAAAACTCAGGCAAGAGGTGACCAAGAGTGAATTTCACGCATGCTCAGAAGCAGTGAGAAGTTAGGGTTTTGATCATGACAACGATAACCATTTGCTGTGTATTTACTACACGCCGGGCACTGCTCTAAGTGCTTCACGTGGACTATTTTGTTTATGTGGGTCACCCCCTAAGGCAGGCAAAAGAAGAGGATTTCTAATGCGGAATCCACCCCGGAAAGGAGACAGATGTTGCTTAACTCAGGAAAGTCCAGGGTGCACGCAAGCCTGTTAGTAGAGCTCCATGGCCCTCGTTTTAACTCACAGGGAACACTGGGCCTGTCGAGCCGGCCTCGTTTATTTCCAACTATTTTCTTCCTAGGGGAAGGAACATTCCGCCGCTGACGTTGAATCCTGATTTAATAAGGCAATAAGCAGAGAAATGCATCTCAATTGATTATTAAGCATTTGTTTATTGGAGCTCAGTAGCTCTGACCCAAATAGCTGCTAAGCAGTCATTAAACATCAAAGAAGATGTTTCTGTTTATATATTTTGTTTATTTACCATCATGAACAAACATTATTGCATCAATTAAATGTCGATTAGGGGCCCATGATTTGAATTAGATTATATACATAGTGTCAAGTCATTTTCCTGTCTCCTTTGGAGATATAATCCATTTCTGTTTTAATATGAAAAAAATGATGCAATGTAAGTGTTAGAGGCTGGGGCGGGGGCGGGGGACGGGGGGGTGTTCTGAGCACTTCTTGAGCTGATCTTTTGTCGGTGTTTGAGTGGAACTGGGTGATCATGACATTCATCATCACTGGTTATTCCTGCAGGTGCTGTTTCTCCATTGCAAGTCTTTGCTCCTTTTTTGGGGGTGTTAATTTCTTAAAACACAAAAAAGAACAATAATTCCCCTATCAGAGTCCTTAGGTATTTATCTCCACGGCTGTACCAGTGAGGTGCAGAAATGAAGCCAAGCTCTCCAACATCAGCAGCACTGATATCAGAAATGACACCTCGGAGCCCTGGCCGGCGTGGCTCAGCCGACTGGAGACACCAGAAGGTGGCAGGTTCAATTCAGGGCACACACCCAGGTTGTGGGTTCGATCTCTCTCCCACATTGATGTTTCTTTCTCTCTCTTTCTCCCTTCCTCTTTCTAAAATCAATATAAAAAAATTTGATGCCCTGAAAAGCATATAGTGTTTTTCTCTAGATGAAATAAAATATTTTAAAATCTTTTAAAGAATAATTCAAAGGAAAATTTGGAGAAATTTATACATTTATGAGACAAATACTTTAAAAATGAGATCACATATAAATGTTGGCTTTTTAAGTCAGCGGAGAAGGGACCTGAAGGTCTTCTGGCTGGGCAGGGCCCTGTGGGGCTCACAATGGGATCTCCCCCATCCCAAGAATTTGTCCTCCTCTAGGAGTCATTGGATCCTGAAGTAGGACTCCCTTCAGGAACTGGGGACCCAGATCTTCTGGTGTGACCCCCACCCAGCCCAGGCTGAGGGAGGCCAGCCCTGGGGAGATGGGGTTCAGGCTGTCGTAGGTCAGTCCCAGGGGGTGGCATGTGGGCCAGAGGGCCGAGGGGGCAGCCAGGATCTGCCTCCAGCTCCTCCCTGTCACCCAGGGAAGGGCAGCCTGCTCATCTGCTTACTGCAGAGTGTCTCAAGTCCTTCACGTCCACTCAGAGCCCAGATGTTCTCAAACTTTTGGTTTTAGGCCATTGACCTCTTTTTACCAAATGACATCCTATGTGAACATGGCCTTATGTGAAAAGTTTAACCGTAGTTGAAGTGTTGGGGTAGGGGGTGGAGGGTGGGCCCATCTCTGCAGACACCCTCCTGTCCTGCAAACCTTGTCTCAGCCCATGGCACAGCCTATTCTTGGACGTAGAAACCTACGTCCACCTGTGGATATTCTGATTTCGTGGGGCTGGATTTGGCCCAAGACTATGCTGTTAACAAGACCTTAAGTAACCCTAATGCAGTATGCAGGGCTGGCAGCGTGGTGGTGACACCAATAAGGGGCCCGGGCATAACATTTAAGGAGACTCTCCTTTCAGGGGCTCTGAGAGCGGGGCTTCCTTAAATGTGAGCCCTGAGCCCCCCCTTCACCGGATCCCAGGCCTGGCACTGGCAGTAACCCTATGAAAACCAACACCCATCACCCTATGGGGTGTACCTACAGATAGGGGTGTTAATGGGACTTGAATGAGTGACAGCTATTCCGCCTGCCGTAGAGACCAGCGTCCTGGTTCCCCACAGGGCAGACAGCAGAGAGGTCGGGCTGGGAGGCATTATTTATAGTAATTTTCATTGCTGTTGTTCTAAATTGAATTTTCGATGCTTACAATGTACCAAGCACAGTGAGAAACAATTTATAAGCTTTCCCATATTTTACCTTCAGGCCGGCCCCGTAGTAGTAAACCCATTTTGGAAATGGGGAAACTGAGGCTTTGAAAGGTTAGAGTCTCGTCCAGGGTCACACTGCTACTTGGTGGTGGAGTTGAGCTTCACACTCATGTCTAATATTTCCCAAAGCTTGGGATCTTTATCTTTATGTCGTATGAGAACCTGGCATATGGATCCTCACCAGTGGGGAGCATGTCCCCAAATGACCTTCACTCTAATATAATAGCAATCAGTATGGACGGTAGTAAGTGAGTATATCTGCCCAACAACCATCTCCATTGCCCAATCCAGAGATCACATGACCCAGGCTGGGCCAGTCAGAATCCTCCATTCCCTTAGGCACTGTGATTGGCCCAGGAGTGGACAGGGGATCCAAGTCAAACCAATCACATGCTTTCCCCAGGATTTTTCTGTCAGGAGCTGGAGGAGAAGCTGTCTTCCTCTGGGGTCACTGTGCTGGAGGGAGGTGGGACAGCCTGAGCTCTTGGAGGGAATAAAGCCAAACAGAGATTAGAGGAGAGGGAGCCAGGCCTGGGGACCGTGTCTTGCTGGAGAGGCCCTTCTTCAACTCATGTGACATTCCCAGCTCCTTCAGAAAATTTCATTTTTTGCTTTAGGCTAGAATGAATTAATTTCCTGTCATTCGGAACCCAAAGAATCCTGATGAACTCAACATTGAAACTTAGCTCCACAGTCCCCCCCATTCTGAGCACCCCCTGAACCACCCATACCCCTGCATTTTGGTCGTCTTTGTTTCTCTTTCTCCCTTTGCTTGTAGGCCACGCTTTTTCACGGAGTGGCTAACGGATCTCTGAATACTACTTACTCCCAGGAAGTTCCCAACACCATTTATTTTTTTTTAATTGTGGAAAAAGATACACAGGATAGCATTTACCATCTTAATTTTTAAGGGCACCATTCTGTGGCATTAAGTCCATTCAAGTTGCTGTGTCTCCATCACCAGCCAGCTCCAGAACTCTGTTCGTCTTGCAAAACTGAAACTCTGTACCCATTAAACAGCGCCTCATCCCCCTCACCCCACTCCCAACCTCTGGAAACCACCATTCTGCTTCTGTCTCTACCAATCTGACTGCTGTAGGAACTAGAACCAGTGGAATCGTGTGGTATTTGCCTTTTTTGTGCCTGGCTTATTTCACTCGGAACAATGTCCTCAAAGTTCATCTATGTTGTAGCATAGGTAGAATTTTCTTCTCTATAAGGCTGAATAATATTCCGTTGTATGTGTAGACCACATTTTGCTTATTCATTCATTCTTTGATAGACTCTCAGGGCGCTGATGGACATTTTGGCTATTGCGGATAATGCTGCTACAGCACGGATGTAAGAACATCTCTTCCAGATCCTGCTCTCAGTTCTTTTGGGCACATATTCAGAAGTGGAATTGCTGAGTCATATGATAATTCGAGTCTTAATTTCCTGAGGAACCCGCGTACTGTTTTCCACAGTGGCTGTACCACTTGGCATCCCCCGCAACAGTATTTCAACTTTTCCACATCTTTGTCAACACTTGTTATTCTCTATTATTTTTGTAGTAGCCATCCTGATGGATATGAGGTGGCCTTACTGCATTTTCAGTAATGACAGTTATATCAGTTTTGCTTTTTTTTTTTTTTTATCATCCTCACCCGAGGACATTTTTCCATTTTTTGTACAGATAGAGTGGGAGGGAGAGAGAGGAACAGAGAGAGAGAAACATCGACGTGGCTGCCACCCGCACGACCAACCAGGGCCGGGGACAAACTGCAACCAAAGTACGTGCCCTTAGCGGGAACCGAACCCGGGTCTCTCCGGACCGCAGGCCGACACTCTAACCGCTGAGCCAAACTGGCCAGGGCAGTTATATCAGTTTTGCATAACTCCAAAACTTGGTTTGTTTTTTCTTTATTGATTTCAGAGAGAGGAAGGGAGAGGGAGAGAGATAGAAACATCGATGAGAGAGAACATTGATTGGCCACCTCCTGCATGCCCCCCATTGGGGATCAGGCCCACAACCTGACCAGGGAATGAACTGGTGACCTCTTGGTTCATGGTCACCGCTCAACCACTGAGCCACAGAGGCTGGGCGAGAGTGCTTGATTTATTTATTTATTTATTTTGTTCAGATAGAGTAGGAGGGAGAGAGAGGGAGAGAGAGAGAAAAATCAATGTGAAAGGGGCACATCGAGTGGCTGCCACCCACACAACTCAACCAGGGCTGAAGACAAACTGCAACTGAGGTACGTGCCCTTAGCAAGAACCGAACCCGGGTCTCTCTGGACCTCAGGCCGATGCTCTAACCGCTGAGCCAAACAGGCCAGGGCAAGAGTGCTTGATTTAAAACAACCACAATTCACTTCACTCATGATTTTCCAAGTTGGCAATATGGGCTGAGCTCAGCAGGAAGGCTCTTCTGTTCGAGGGCAGACACATTCATGGGTCTGGGGCAAACTACCGGGCTGACGGCTCCAGGATGACTTCCTCTGGGATGGCTCATTGCTGTTCATGCCGTGTCTCATCTGATAAGCTGGTACAGGCTTGCTCATGTGAAGAATACACTGGAGTACGCACTGTCTCTTGAGGCCTAGGCTTAGAAGGGACACAGCACAACCTCCTCTGAATTCCCTTGGTCAAAGCAAATCACCAGGCCCATCCACATCCAAGAGGTGGAGGAATTTGCTCTATTTCTTGGTGGGAGGACATGCAAAGTCAAATTACAAAGAGATGTGGATATGGGAAAATCACTAATGACCACTTTTCCCCTCAAATCGATCATAACAACTTTTCAACAAATTTTCCTATCAGACAGCAAAAATGTGCACTTAACATGTACTCTGATGGGCTCACCCAGTTCATAAGTTTCAGAGGATCTGGGTCAGGAACACAAGACTAGACTCTACTGGCCACCACGGAGTCAAGGCTGTTAATTCCTCATTCAATTGCCAAAGGCAGTTGACTCAAGGTGAGCCCAGTCCATGGAGCCCTGCACTGCTAATGGCAGCCCATCTGCAATTGGCGTTTTTATCACCTTTTAGAAGATGCCACTCAGACCCTCTCCTTGTAGCCCATAGTGACTTGGGAGCTTCCACAGAGTTCCAGAGCCTGCTTAAAGCAAGTAAAAACTAAACAAAATCCTGGCCGGTTTGGCTCCATGGTTAGAGCTTCGACCTGTGGACCAAAGTGTCTCTCCCGGGTTTGATTCCAGTCAAGGGCACATAGTTGGGTTGTAGGTTCAATCTCCGGCCCCAGTCATGTGGGAGGCAACCAACTGATGTGTTTCTCTCACATTGATGTTTCTCTCTCTTCCTTCCTCCCTTCCACTCTGTCTAAAAATCAATGGAAAAATATCCTCAGGGGAGGTGTAACAAACAACAACAACAAAAACTGAAAAAACAAAACAAAACAAAAAACAAAAACAAAAAACACTAAATGAAGACCAAAGGCTTCCAAGTCAGAGCTTTCCCAGTAACTGGATGAATACAGGAGTCAGATTCAAATGGTCAGAGCTGTTGCGGGGGGAGCATGGAGGAGCAGGCACCCCCAACATTCACTTTACCTGCAAATCAGTCCCGGAGGTGAGTGTCCTCCTGTCAGACAGATTTGGAGACAGAGTCCTCCTTAACTGTTTTGGTTGCCGCTACAATAATGCTGCGTAACAAAACACTCCGATCTCAAAGGCAAACAACAAGCATGTAACTTTTTCCCTCATGGGTCTGGGGTTCGGCTGGTCTTGGCTGGGCCAGGCTGGCTTCCAGGAAATGGGTTGGGTCCAGGTCTCCTCCACAGAGCTTCATCCACAGCACAGTCTTCTGATGGAGAACGGGAGGAGCACATTTGAGGCCTCTGTCGACCATGCCTGCTGCCATTCTATTGGCCACAGTGGGTCACATGGCCAAGCCCAACATCACTGAGGTAGAGACATAAACTGCTCTCAGTGGGCGGGTCCTGCAGGTTCCACGGCGAAGGGTGAGGTGGTAACATGGTGGAGTAAGGATTGGGAATGACGATAAAGTTCCCCATGTTTACCCAGAGGGGTCTTGAGGCTGGGGGATTGGGGTTAAACTGAAATTCTGTACAGGTGAGGTTTCACACTTATTCACTATTTCATACACTGTTGGGCTGGATCAGCAGGAGGCTATTTGCAGGAAAGACAGGATTCTTATGAGAGCGGGCTCCGTCCGGAATAGTACAGAGCCAGGCTAAGGAGCGTATCCAAGCAACAGCCTCGGTCCTTCAAGGGAGGGTGGGTTCTGGTGGCAGCATGAGGTCTCTGGTTCCTTCCTCTGCCTGGCCCCTTGCCCAGCACTGGCTCATGGATGGTTCCCGGGCCGAAGTCACTGTTTCCATGGACTGTGAGAACGGGGGCCTGTGCAGCTTTGCTGTGAGTTAGACGTGAAGGAGAACGGGGCGTTCAGCCCAAATCACAGTCTCTCGCTGTGGGGCTTTGAAACCCAGTCGCTCCTCTGGAGTGGCTGCGCTTGGCAGAGGGCAGGGCAGGGAAGTGCCCAGTGGCAGCAGAGACAGTGTCCCAGAGAAGCAGTGGTTCCCACTGGAAGGGGCATCGGTGCCCACCTTTCCGGAGTGGCACACTCTGAATGGGTAGACAGAGGTAAGATCAAAGACTGAGGAACAGGTGTGTGTGCCCTCCTGGGGTCTGGCCTTGAGTCAGTGCCTTCACCAGTCCTGGCTCGGAACACCGCCCCCCCCCCCCGAGGCCCGATGCCCAGGCAGCCCTCCCAGCCTCTAGGAACACGATGGGATAATTCAGTCCGACCAGGTGCTGACAGGGACCACAAACACCTTTTCAACACCGTGCCTTTGTTCACGAAGTGCCAAGGACCTTCTCTGCGCCAGGCACTACGGTTGGGACAGTTGAACAGGAAGCACTTCCTGCTCTGAGAAGCTCGTTGTCTAGAGCAGGACAAATCTGGCCCACCCTATGTTTTTGTAAATAAAGTTTTATTGGAAACAGTCATGCTCACTTGTTTACATATTGTGTTCGGCTGCTTTCACACTACAAAAAACAAAATTGAGTGGTTGTTACGGGCCGTATAGCCGGCGATGGCTAAACTATTATTATCGACTTTTTACTGAAAATATTTGCCAACTTGTTGTCTAGTGAAAAAGACAAACAGAGAGTCAATGACAATCCAGCATGACAGAGGTAACTTCATGGCTTTGGGGTGTGGTGTGCGGTCAGGGAAGGCTTCCCGGAGGAGGCAGGGTCTAATCTGAGACTGAGAGGATGAGTTTGGTAATTTCGGTCAAGGCGTGGGGGGAGATCGCTGGTGGAGGAAGGCACGAACAGAGCTGGGGTCAGAGCGAACCCGCGCTTTGGGGCGGGGTGCAGGGGGACCCAGCGTGTGGTGGGGGCCCAGAGAAGAGGTTGTATGTGTTGGGGTCTGGTCACCGCAGAGGAAGTTGGTGTTTGTCGGCAGTGGGTTGTGCTTGTGCATAGTGATATGAACGCGTTTTGCTCTTCATTCCTCTTAGGCCTGGATTTTATTGTGTACAATTTGCAGATGTGAACGTGGATGTGACGAGAAGGAGCAGGTGTTTGTGGAGGCAGGATGGATGGAAGGGTGATTCCGGTGTGTTTGCCGCATCCTGTGAGTGTTGGGAGTGGGCTCTGGTTAGAAAGTTGGGGTTACCCCCTGGCCTTGCCTCTGGGCTGCCGAGTGACCTGATTAACTGGAGATCCCTGTCATGGGCGCTTCAGCAGTGTCTCAGTCCTGTGCCCATCCTCAGCCTTCCCGGGGGGCTCAGCGCCTGGGACGGGCTCCCTGCTCTGTGGGAGCAGCTCCAGGTCTGACCTCCTTCCTCCCTCTCATCCAACTTGAGCCCCTTGCCTTCAGGCCCTACTTCTTCTGGGGTCAATATAATTTGCCAAAAGCTCTGACTCAGGACAGCCAATCTTCAACGCTTGAGGGTGAACCACAGCATCTTCACGCCCCTTCTTGCACCCAGGACAGGCTGGGTGCTACGGCATCACCAAACTTTCCACTAAGTCCAGACCCAGCCTCTGAACCCTGCTGAACACGGCCCTCCACTGATCAGCCGGCGTGCTCTCTTCCTTCCGTAACCCCGGAGAGAAGGGTTCGCTTACGCTGTACGTTCGGCACAAACCTCAGCTCCCCCAGGCAGCCAGACTCCTTTTGACCCCGAATTCAACACCATTGAACCCATGTTCCCCGAGCATCCAGCAGGTGCCAGGAGCCGGGGAATAAGCACGGTCTCTCCGCCCTGGAGCTCACATTCCGACGGGAGACGTGGATTTCAGCCACCTCTGCAGTGGCAGCCTCCCCCGCCGTCCTTCGGAGGTACTGGGTGTGCTTCATGCGAAACTGCACCCCGCCTTTCGCATCTGAGATGGGGCCATCTGGGAGTGTGGCTGTGTGGGCCGGGACTCAACCTCTTGGACTTGGGGGGGGGGACTGCAGGTGGGGAGGGGGAGAGGTCCCGGGGAATGGCAGCACCTCAAGACAAAAGATGAAGTCAGGTTTGGGTCAGGCTGGGAGCAACGACAGTGGGTCTGTCCCGAGCAGTGGGGATGGCACCAGGGTCTCTCGGGAATGCTCTAATGAGGCGTACACACTGGGGGCTCTGCCACCCGTCCATCGGGGCCCAGCGGGGCGAGAGCCGACAAGCAAAGAGCTAAAGTGCCAGGGCCTCAGCCCCCAAAGCAGGGGTACAGCAAAAAGGAAACTGAGGCAGGGAGTAGCCGGCCCGTCTCTGGTAAGGTGAACACGTGGGTACCCTGAAGATTCCACAGGCTGTAGAAAGATGCCAGCCCCAGAAAGCTTGAGGGCTGGTCTTCTGGTCTAACCCTCGCTGCCCAGCCCTGGTTCAAGGTCAGTGGGCTCTCCCTGTGTTTAGGACTCTCCAGTGGGAGACACTTGTGATTTTCTGGGTTTTCTCCCCAACCAAATGCCTGGCGATGGCAGCCGGGCCACCGATTCCCCGCCCCCCAGAGCAGGTGGTCACATCCTTCCTCACAGGAACGTCCGTGCTTAGACCTTGTCATGGCCTTTTAGGACGTGTCTCCCCACAGAGGTTCCAGAATCTACTAAGAAGATGCCATAAACAGGCAGAGGAGGGTGTGCGTGTGCGTGTGCGTGTGTGCGTGTGTCTCGGTCTCTGTGTAACACACACATACACACACACACTCACACAGTCAGATGCACTCCATCAGAACCCGTTGGCAAACTTCATTTCTTCGGGATGAAGAGGAAAGAAAATGATTATTAACATATCAATGGCACCTCCACGCTGGGAACAAGATTACTCTCAGGCACACACAGGCACCCAGACGCTGCATCTGAAACGTGTTCCGTCGGAGTCGCCCTCTCCCCCACCCTGCCTCCACTCCCTCTTCATTTTTATTTTTTATTCCTCCAAGCTTGTTTCTCTTGAAATTTCCACCTTGTGGTTGTGTACTGCTGACTTCACATTTGCTGTGGTGTGAACCCCACATCTGTGAATGGATGACAGGAAAGATTAATAGCCCTGCTCCTTCTCCTTGACTGTGGGCCCAGCTAATGAATAAATAAATAAATAAATAAACAGAGCTCCAATCCCCTAAATAGAGACCCAGAGCCGGGGAGAAAACAGCATTTTGCTGAATCCATTCTTTAAGGAAAAACCCAACCTCTAATGATCTCTGATTTACATAGTCGGCAGTTTTTCGCTAAACATTTTATGAAGACACAAAAGTTTGGGGTGGAGGGATGGCCCCTATGCTCTTGGCGGAAGGGGGCCAGGGGCCCGAGGAGCCCACAGGTCAAGGTGGGCTGGTAGAAAGCATCGGCTGGTGATAAGGACAAGGCACCTTCCTACCTAGATGGCCTCAGGCCAGGGATCGCTGAGCCACGTGATGGCCAAGAGGGCAGCAGGGTGACCCCGGGGGTCCCAGCCACGCCCACGCTTGCCAGGGGGGAGAGGGGGGAGGCCCACCAGCCGGCTCAGACAGTCTGTGCTTCTGAGCAGAGGGAGCTGCTCTCTCCCTGCTCCTCCCCTCTTGCTTCTGATTCCCGAGGCAGAGAAGCTGCGACGCCAGGAGAATGCTTCTGACGCTTGAATGTGCGCAGGTGACCTGGACATCTCGGTACAACGCAGATTCTGGTTCTGTGGCAGGTTACCAGGTACAGTGCAGGTGACCAGGTACAGTGCAGGTGACCTGGACATCTCATTGCAACGCAGATTCTGGTTCTGTGGCAGGTTACCAGGTACAGTGCAGGTTACCAGGTACAGTGCAGGTTACCAGGTACAGTGCGGGTTACCTGGACATCTTGGTACAACGCAGATTCTGGTTCTGCAGGTATCAGAGGGGGTCAGATTTATCATTTCCACCAAGCTCCCAGGCTATGTCCAGGCTGCTGGTCCAGGGACCACTCTTTGAGAAGCAAGACCCTGGAGAGGTGATACCCCCTCTGTGGGTCTTGCTGGGTCCGAGGCTGCAGGGCAGAGTCACCCCCTTTCTGCCATCCTTGGAACCTGGTGCATTTTAAATGTCCTGTTGCCTGTTGTCCAGTCACTGGATCATTAACAAGCTCTGTCTCTGGTGGGAAGATGCTGCAGCCAGGTGAGCGGCCCGGAGCCTGGGCTGCTAGGGCAGGAATGTTGGATGGGCAGTGGGCTCCTCTGTGCAGCCAGGAGTCTGGGGGCCAGAGTTTACATGCACCAGCCATCAGCATCAACATCAACATCAACATCAACATCAACATCAACATCAACATCAACCTGCCATCCCTCGTACCTGTCAGTTCACTTCGCTCTCTTTGACGATGAAGCAGAGAGGAGACCTGTCCCGCAGAAACAGAACGGGAAGCCCCCAGTGCCCGACATTCCTCCCATGTACAGGCCCTCTGGCTCGGGCAGATTTGGTCCGAGCAAACCAGCCGGCATTCCGGAGGGTGGACCAGAGTTTGCCCTCCCGGTGGAGAAGGGAGCCAACCCAGACGGCTTTCTGTTTCATCTCATCGCTCAGCCAGGACGTCCATGCCTCCTCCTGGATTCCAGCAGTGAGTCAGCCTGGGAAAACCCCAACACTGGGTTCTGAATCACCCCAGTGGGCTGACCTTCTTCCCCATCATCCTCAGATGACCCGGGCCAGCCCGTGCAGCCCTGCCCATCCCGCCCCACGGGGCTCCAGCTCAGTCTGCTCCGCCTTCACCGTCTCTGCATGTTCGTGCCACCGTTTATTTCGCAGGACCTTGATTTGCTCATCTGTACAACAGGCCACAGCACCTTCTCCTGGGAGGCAGGGTGGAATGGGGAGGAGACGACACTCTCAGGTGCCCGAGCCAGGGTCGCAGCTGTCGTGAAACCCCGGCCTGGGCAGCAGTCATGTCTTTGACCTCTGTGTGCCTCCTCCCCACCCGCCCCCACCCCTTTCCCTGGGGCCCTGCTGGGCGCCATCTGACCTGCTAACCAAGCCTCATTTCCCCAGGTGTGCTTCATGACACAAGTCCCACGACAGGCTTTGCAGAAAGGTCTACAGTAAAAAAAATAAAAGGGAAAACGGCATAACGCTCCTCTCCTGAGGAGTAGATCCCTTTGCCCTTGCTCCGGTCCCCTTACCCAGACTTGATTGACTGTGGGATGTTTCCCGTGTAACACTTCCTAACGGGGTGGGGTGGGGTGGCGGTGGTCAGGAGATGGCAGAAGCTGCACCCTCCTCCTTCAAGGCCTGAACCTCAAGGTGTAGCTGGTGGCACCAGGGGCAGGTCTGGCACCCGCGGAGGCTGTGTTGTGGGGGTTCAGGTTCCCCCCTTCCAGTCATAACCTGCACGCCTTCTTCTCCTGTTCCTGTCTCCCGGGCTTTCTGACCATGATTCCCTGGGGCTGTCCCCTTGCAGAGAAAGGTGATGACAACCTTCAGTGGCCCAGAGAAGGCCTGCCGGAGCCCCCTGCCGTGCTCAACCCCTGGGGTTAATGCAGTGACACAGCCCCGCCCAGGCCACGCCCCGAAGGCCGATGCTGTGCCCAGAATCAATATCACTGGACCAACGAAGGTGCCGGAAGGACCACACTCCCTTGAGGCTCTAGGGCAAGGATCTGCTCCTCAGTTCTTCCAGGGCTGGTGGCTGCTGCCATTCCTTGGCTTGTGGCCACGGCACGTGGACCTCTGCCTCCACGGCCACATGGCCATCTCCTCCGTGTGTGTCAAAGCTCTCGCGGCCTCCTTCCCCTGAGGACATTTGTGATTGTGTTTCGGGCCCACCAGGATAGCCAGGATAATCTCCTCGTCTCAAAATCCTTAATTCCACCTTGTCTGCAAAGTCCTATTTTGCTATGTAAAGTAACATCTGCAGGTTCCAGGGATTGGGACCTGAAATCTTTGGGGGCCATTAGCCAGCCTGCCGCAGGGGGTTGGAGGCTAAGCACCTAGCTTCTTGCCCCTGGGGTAAGATAATGCTGACGCTTATTCCGCCCTGTCTCCTGGAGCTTCCAGAGGGGACAGAGGGACTCGGCTCTGTGTCCACAGCAGCTCCCCGCTCGGTAACACCCTCTGTTGGCTTCCTTCTCTTCCCTGCCTCACCTCTGCACTCCCCTGATGGGTGGCCCCTGGGATCCCTTCCTAAATAACTCCCTGGCCTCCCATCCTCCTCTTAGGGTTTGTTTCTGGGGGACCCAAACTAAGAAACTCACCTGTCACCAACCATCCATGGCAAAGGCGAGGACTTCAATCAGTTACCTTCCCAGCCCCAAGAATCCAGGTGCGTGAGTCCCGTGGACAGGATGCTGGGCGTGGTGGGTGACGTCGGTTGGATCAGCAACCACTCTGTGGGACTTGAGACGCACAGCAGGATTGTCCCACTTCTCAAAGCAGATTTCATCCGGCCACAGGACAGCACCCCGTCTGGGTCTATCTTGACATTTCACGGCGAGTCTCGTGGATGTAAAGAGTGGTCTTGCCACAGCCGCCATCGTCTCTTTGACCCAGAGATTGACCGTCTCCGGGTGTCGGGGAAACACAGGCCCTCTTTTGCAGGGATGTCGAATCTGACAGCTGCTTGGGAGAAGAACCATCAGACAAACATAGGAAGGACATAGAGCTGAATGGGGTTCTTGGAGCTGGAAGAACCCCAACTCCACCAGCAGTTACTGCGGAGGACGGGCCCTCCATCCAGGGGAGTTTTGACAAATGTTTTGCAATGAGCTCTCTGGAAAATTTAAAAAAAGAGCCTGATTTGTAACATTTGCCAGTTTCTGTGGTGTATAATATTCCCACCACAGCCAATTTCAGGCTAGCAACTTGCCTACTGGCCTGAAACTTTCCTGAAACTTGAACACTCAGCTCCTGGGAGCCAGGATGGGCGCCCCTCCCCCACCCCACGCCCCGCATCACTCTCTCTGCCTTTTATTTTGTTTGGTTTTTCAAATTGAATTTTTAGTTTGTTTATTGAAAAAGATTTTTATTTAAATTGCAAACTTTGGGAAAAACTCCAGTAGTATAACAGACTCCGGTGTACCCTTGACCTTGAGTCGTCAAGATTAATATTTTGCCGTATTTCTCTCAATGCATACATTTAGTATAGTTGCTGTTATTACTGACCCATCTGAATGTAAGTGCCCAGCACCAGAACCCGTATCTTATGTCATCACATTGACAACACATTATCTAATCTGTAGCCTGTATTTCAATGTCACCAGCTGCCTTAACAATGTCCTTTATAACAATATACTTTTTTTTTGGTGTGATCCTAGGTCATGGGATGCATTTCTTGGCTGTGTGTCCTCCTCTTCATTACCCTGGAATTATTTTCTCGCACCTTTCTTGTCTTTCAAGACGTTGGCGTGTTTTGGAAAGTCAAGGAAAGTTTTGTAGAATGTTCTTCAATTTTTTTCCCCCCCTCATGATTAGATTCGGATTATGTATTTAGGGATATTATAGATTGAGTACTTCAAATCCACATGTTGACACTCTAACCCCCTTTGTGGTGGTATTTTGACATAGGACTTGTGGGAAGTAATTAGGGTGAGATGATGTCCCAGGGTGGGGCCCTCATGAGGAGATTAGTGCCCTTTTAAGCCGAGACACCACAGCGCCCTCTCTCTCTCTCTCCTCTCTCTCCCCCCCCCCCCCCACCTCTCCAAAACAAACACTAGCATGAAGTCAGTGCTTGTCACTCCGATGTGGTTTTGATCCGATTCCTGGCTGCACATGGTTTTCAAGCACATTTCTGTGGTGACTAACGCCACCGAGTATGTTTCCAGACACTTTCAGCCATTTGTGCTGTTTTGTGCATTGATTGTTCGGGTCCTGTGTCTGCTTCTGTCCGTGTTGTTTGTTAGGGTGCTGATTAGGCTCGGTCTCTGCACCTCAGTCCCTCCTCTCTTCTGCACGTCCCGTAGCACGGAGCTGGCCGCTACAGGTCACTGGTGAAAGTCCTTTAAGGACCCCTCACTTTATTCTGGGCAGAGTTCTCACTCCTCTGCAAGGCTCGCGTTGATCTCGCCTGGCCTCTGCCGCTCCATGGTCACCACCCCTCTGCCCCCTGCCCCCTATTCTCTCAACCTTCCAGGCCCCCTGCACCAGGCACCACTCTCGAACATGACGCACATTCATGACTCTGTGTTTTCAAATATGTCATTTCCTTTTCTTGAGATGAATAGCCTTGTGGACTAAGACATTTTTGTTCATCTGCCACGGCCCTCGTCGACGGTTCTCTGTTCCTTCCTTGGGGTCCCATTGAATCTTGTGTGTATCAACTGCACTCTGGGTGGAGGTATTCTGTGGACCCCGCATGTCAGCTGGTCCTTCACGTACTAGATTGCTCGGAGCTCCTGTTCTGTGTCTATAGTTTATCCCAGCCTCTCCCTCTGGGTCATACATTCTCAGCAACACCTCTGCCTTAGCCTCTTGCTTTCCGGATTTCAGTCTTTGATTAAACACTTAGAGACCTAATTGGAAAACTCAGTCCCTTCCTTGAGGTCCACGAAAAACCCCACTCCTTCCATGAGCATGTCACGTGTTGAACCCAAGTGAAGGTGTATTTTGGGGATGACAATGAACACTACAGGAAAACATCTTCTTTTCAAATTAACTTCAGGCCACTCCATCATCAGGGCCCCAGCCAATGTCATAGGGTGACACCCTCCACTGCCCGTGTGCCTTCCTCTCCCTTCTCAACTGTTTCCCTTTCTTACCCTCCACCCTGCCCTTTTCTCTCAAGGGTAAGAAACACTCTCTTCGTTGTCATGTGCAGGGAAGTTCAGTTATTTTTCTTTGTTGACTTCCTGCCGTGCCTTTGGGTCCTCATGGTCTATATCAAGGGGCTGGTTGAGGCCTCTTCACCGAGACGGTCTGCCCCCTGCTCCCAGAGGTGCTAGCTGCTAAGGGGTGCTCACCTCTGCTCTGTAGGATGCTTGTGTGTTACCACGAAGGCCCTAGGAACCCCTGAGAACAGGGAAGACGAATACAACCAGCTCCACTGTTGCAGGGATGATTATAAGGATAAAATGAGATGTTTTTCTTTCTTCCTCTCAGATTTGTTACTGACATTTTTCACTTCTCCTTATATTGCCTGAATTGACCACATCTGTCACTGTGTAAACCCCGCTGCCGGTGTGTCTGGTTACTTCTCTAGCTCCTGTGGCCTTGTCCGCTGACAACTGGCCCTCGAGGAAGGAGACCAGATAGGGTTTTGTACCTGCAGACTTTGGAACCCAGGTTCCAGGGAAGCCGTGTTTGTCTAACCTCTGGGACGGAGGACACTGCTGGTATGCACAGGTGGCAGGCTGGGGGGTCCCTTCTACTCATTGGCAACCTGTTCTTTGCCTCATCTTGCAAGTATGTTATCAAGTGCAAGGTCAGGCTGGGTTTCGGGTTATGTTTGGTGAGACCTAGGTAATCATTCTTGCTTCTTTTTCTACCTTACACACACACACACACACACACACACACACACACACACACTCTTCTAGGCAACAAATGGCTGTAGGCTTTGGAGGCAGACCCGTCCTTTAGTTCTAGGCCTTCCAATATGATCTGGGGTTTGGGGGCAGGTGATGGGGAAGCTGAGCTGTCACTTTGAATTGCAAAGTTTCTATCCATAATGCATAAAGGGCCCTCCGTGAGCGGCCACAGCCTCCTGTCGTCCCGCGACTCAGGGAAATTAGACGGCTTCAGAGCCCCTTATGAAAATGCAATGTATTACCGCTGCTTTTGGACTAGTGAATTATGCATTCAAGAGTGACAAATTCCAAGATGCCGCCTTTATTAGGAGCTCGGAGCTGGGTGGGGTGGACAGTGCTGTCTTCCAAGCTTGTGACGGAATGTTTAATAACTTTTCCTGACTGCGCTTCCCGGAGGTGGTATTTATAATATGGATTCTCTCTCCTTTTCATTTTATCAAAACATTGATGCTGGAGATTATTGCTCTATTTATGCATTTGGAACTTCTTCCTGGGTCAAAGGGCAGCATCATTTGAAATGACAAAGGCAACAGTTGTTTTTTTTTAACCAATCTGTCGCACGTGACCATGACCTTGCACTTCTTGGTTTTTTTAAAGACTCTTCTGTTTGGAGGAGTCAGGCCCGTTTTGAACTCTAGACCTGGAGACAACCTGTACCATTTCCTGCCATTCTTTTGGTAAGTAGGGGTACAAGAGTCATCTTCCCAGAGGGTGGGAGCAGCGGATGCTCATGGAAAACCACGAAGAGAGAGTCTGATGCCCTGCTCCTTGTTTAGACGTCAGTCCAACTCTGGCTGTCATGCCAGGATGCTCAGCTGCCCATCTGACCATCCGGGGCTGGTCCCGAGGTTCATCTTGAATAATAAGGTCTGGCCGTCGGTGTTCCTGTAGAGGGTTTCTATGCTCAATATCCCTGGGTTTGTGCTTTCCTGCTCTGCCCAGCTACCTGAGGGGCCACCCCAGGGAACAGACTGACCGGATCACTCTTCTGCTATCGAGTCTTCAATGGCTCCCCATTGCTTCATCTAAATCCCTGAGCCTGGCCCAAAATGTGCTTGGTGATCTTGACCTGCTGATCTTGTCGGCCTTCCTGTCACTCACCTTGCTCCCTGTCTTGCTCCCGCCGTCCTGTGCCATTGCAGCCTTCATGCGGCGTAACTTTGTGATGCCCCAGACACGCTGGGCTCTGACCCTTCACAGCTTCGCACGGGCTGTTCCCTCCGCCTGGACTGCCCTTCTCCACTACCTGTCTGACGAATTCTCATCCATCTTTTTTTTTTTTTAATCCTCAACCGAGGACATTTTTCCATTTTTTGTTCAGATAGAGCGGGAGGGAGAGAGAGGAAGAGAGAGAGAGAGAGAGAAACATTGATGTGAAGGGACACATCGAGTGGCTGCCACCCACACGACCAACCAGAGCCGGGGACAAACTGCAACCGAGGTACATGCCCTTAGCGGGAACCGAACCCGGGTCTCTCTGTACCGCAGGCCGACGCTCCAACCGCTGAGCCAAACCGGCCAGGGCTCATCCATCTTTTAAGACTCAGCTCTGGCTCTGCCGCCTATGGGAAGTCTTCCTTGATTTCCTGGGGAGAAGAAAGTCCCTCTCCATGCTCAGATACTCCGGGTGTCCACGCCCCCATTAGCGCAATAATTGTACCAGAGTTCAGTGAGTGGCCTTCTTTCTTTCACATTGTTTCCAGTATAACACCTTGGTTTTGTCTGTACTAAGTGAACGTGTGCTGGTGGTTTGCGTGGCATCTTGGGCTGCTTGACGTAGCACCTTGGCCAAGTTCATTCACGCGTGCAGCACGTATGTACTGAGCACCTGTTGCGGGCCGGGCTCAGCCTGAGCCTGGTCTTTCGTTTCCGTAGCCACTGGCAGTGTGGCTGTGAGCCAGAGCCTTGATCTCCCTGTGACTCAGTTTCCTCCTCTGTAGGTGAGGATATTGGCAGCACATGATTTATTAAATGGGGTGATACATGTCCAGTGTGTCAGGGACAGCCCCTATTGGACAGGGGCTGGAACACTGTGATCATATAATAAGTGTTAGCTGCAACAATAATGTTATTATATGTTAATATTATATAACGTATTTATTATACTATAAATACTATTATTGTTATTATTATTATTATTCAGGTGACTTGCTCCCCTTAAACTGCCCGGGCCGCCATCCTTGCTGGCTGCTTTGCCCTGCACTTGGCAGATGGAATGTGGATCATTTTAATTAGGTTTTATTGGGCTGTTCTATTGGTCATAATTGTGGCTATTACTCATTTTCATGGGCCTGCTGACACAGCCTGGATTTAGATGTGATGATATCTTGACAAGACAAGTCCTCATATCAAAAGGATCTCTGTCTGAGGGGTCAGAGCGGCTGCAGGAAAAGGGTCCTTCCGGGCCCCCAAATGCAGATTCTAAGAGATCCAGCCAGGAGTATTCATCAGAGAAGAAGAGATTGTGGGTCATAATGGTGCCGCCTGTGTAGATGTTGGGGTGCCCCATGGGGAGTGGGCTCATTCATCCCGCTTGGCTGCGTGCTCCAGGCTCACCTGGGTCCCTAGTGCCCTGGCCAGTGTCCAGCACAGAGCAGGCCCTGGAGAAATATTTGTGGGATGAAAGCCCACGTGGCCAGGAAGGCCATGCGCTGGGTCACCAGGTGTGAACATGTATGACCATGTGAGGGGCTGCATTGGGCCCCCACCCCCTATTCATATGTTGAAGTCCTAGCTCCTAGTATCTCAGGATGTGACCTTATTCAGAGATGGGGTCTTTGCAGAGGTAATCAAGTTAAAACTGAGGTCACCGGGCAGGCCCTAATCCACTATGACTGGTGTCCTTATAAAAAGGGGAAATTTGGGGACAGACACGCATGCGTGGAGAACGCCATGTGAAGATCCAGGCGGAGATCGGGGTGATGCATCTACGAGGAAGCCAAGGCACAGCCAGCGTCAGAGGGACCAGCCCTGGCCTCCAGAGTGTGGCTGAGGCCACCCGGGGGGTGCTTGGCTGTGGCAGTCCTGCAAAGCATGCAGACAGGTTGGAGGCAAGGGCGCTGCCCGGAGGTGCTGTGGAGGGAGGGGCTGTGCAGGGGCTCTATTTGGAGGTGGTCGGGGGCTGGGACTGGGGGGGGTTAAGGGAGGGGGAGGGGTACTCATGCTAGTTCCACGGTTGGTCCTGGGCCAGGCGGGGGTGATGGGAGCTGTAGGTCTGTGCCCCTGGCCTCCCAGCCCTCCATGGTGTGTGTGTGTGTGTGTGTGTGTGTGTGTGTGTGTGTGTGTGATGCAGGGTGTGGCAGAGCCCTGAGGGGAACCAGAGCCAGAGGATAATTGAGACATGGAGAGGAAGAGCCTCGGATCCGGCAGGACCTTCTTTCCTGGAGGAGAAAAATGAAATGGCTGGTCGGCTGTGAGTTCTTCAGCTGAGTCCCATCCCTAGTCACCGCCCAGGCTGTCGCCCGGTCCATCTGCAGCCTCTGAGACGCCCAGGATCCAAGTTGGGTGCTGGTGCGCAGGCCCTCGCGGCCAGGGAGTGGCGAGGGGACTTCAGTTAAAGAGCTAATTACCGTGACCCCATGGAGCGTCCGCAGCCTCCCAGCCGGTCTGGAGCAGGACCCCCTCTTCATCTGGGCTCTCAGAGCCGTGCTCGTGTGGGTGGGTATGTGTGTGCCCAGCAGGTGTGCGTGTGTGCACCTGGACGGTGTCCATGCACCTGCATGTGCGTATTGTGTGGATGTGTGTGCAACCCGGTGCGTGCATGTGCATATGTATGTGAGATAAAGAAAACAGGTACCTGGCACATTACCACCGTGGGGGTACATTCTTACGGTACTGATTTTTTATTGCTGTATAACATTACCACACTTTAGTGGCTCAACGCAACACATGTGTATTATCTCCCCGTGTCTGAGGTGAGAAGTTCAGGAACAGTATCTTGCATTTCTGTTTGCACATCTCTGTGTGCAGGTGGGTATCTGGAAACAGGCACCTGTGTGCAGTTGTGGTCATGTGCATGCATGAGGGTAAATACACATGTGTGTGTGTTAGTGGTGTGGATGTGTGCAAGCTCATATAATTCTTTCCCTTTACCTGTTATTATGGCTTTGGTGATTGTGTGTGTATGTGTTCCTGGTTGCTGTGCAAGTGTTTTTTGTGTGCCATGTGTGCACACATGTATGTACAAATAGGGCTCCAGCCAGGTAGCAACTGCATTGGAGCTGGGCTCGCGGAGGCTCTGCCCAAGGGGGGAGGGAGTGTGCAGACCCCAGGGCTGGGTGAAGAGGGGTGGTGTGTGGGGTGGGTGGTTGGCGGTGAGAGGCTCAGTCCTGTCCTGATGGCGCATTTACTTGTGCTTCACCAAGGGGGGAGGGGCTGTTCTAGCCAGCCTGCCAGGGACAGAGTGCGAGGTTTGGCTCGGGACAGGGGTGGCGGGCAGTTCCACAGGACAGCAGTCCCCTCAGGGCGAGCACTGTGCTCCCTGCATCGTGCTCTGGTCTCCTTGGAGGGGCAGAGCTGGGGCTGGCTCTGCAGGGTGGGGCATGTATACTTCCAAGTGTACACACGGAGGGGAACTCCAGGAAGCTCTCGTGCAACTTCAGGGAGATGGTTTCATGAGGACTTTTGGGGGTTAGAAGAAGACAATTGAAGAGGTCTCTTTCAGTTGCAAAGCAGAATTTATAAGTTTTAAATTCCAGATGAGCTCGGGGCCCCAGGCGGGCAAAGAGGACATGGCGATGTTTGCAGAGGCAGTTAGCGCGGTCCGTTTGCGCCCTGGAACTGGGCACATAAGGAGATGGGAGGGGCGGAGTGGCGAGCCCTTCAAGACCCAGGAGAGGAGATGGACAGGGCCCGGGGCTGGGCTGGGCTCTCACGGAGCGTGGATGACGGACAGAGCTTTCTGGATGGTGAGCTGGGTTGAGGGAGAAGCTGACACAGTGAAAGCATTGGTCAGCTCAGTCTGGGTCCCCTCTCACCCTTCCACTGTGCAGGTCATTTCCCAGGACCCTGCAGGATCCCATCAAGTGCCCTGGAAACGAGGGACGCGGGACCAGGAGAGAACAGACTTCACGGGTGTCGGGAGTGTGGATGGCACGGTCACAGCCCCGCGACCCGGGAGCTCCTTCCGAGCCTGAGGCAGGCGCATCTGCCGTGACTCCTGCCCTGCAGGGGGGGGGGGGGGGCTTGACCAAGATAATGTCTTGAGTTGCCCTCACCCACCAGGGAAATGTTTCAGGTCAGGCAAAGCGGTTAGAGAAACTCTGGCCTATGTTTTCTGCACTTCACGGGAACCTCCAATGAATTAATAAGTTTTAATAGAAGCAGTAGTGATAATGACAATAGTCATAGTCAGGGCCACTGGTGGTCTATACAGGACCTTTGCGAGACTTGGAAAAAGGCACCAACTCAAGGCAAACAGGTGAGCAAAATGTTCCCTTTGGGTGGCCAGCGAGAAAGAGGTGCTCTTCCCTCTGAGCCGGGCCCATGGCTGGGGAGAGGGGCCCAGGCTGGACTCCAGCTGCCCTTGACACCCTGTTAGCTAGGTGCCCCGGTGCACAGGTCACCTACATGGCTGTGTGTGACAGCGACACGTGTGTCTCATCCAACCCTCACAACACCTGTGTGACCCGGGACCCCTCAGGGAGGTTCAGGATGCCTGTGCGTCCTCCCGGGTCCCGGTTCCACCTGTGGGTCTTACTCTCCGCCCCCCCGAGGTGTTCCGTCAGCTTGGGAGCAGGTCGAGTGGGATGCTGATGGTCCGAGCCCCAGGGAGCAGCCCAGGCCACTGAGGACGGGAGTTGGTGGATCAATAACCAACTCCCTTCCCCCTCCACTGGGACAACTGTGAGGCCGTCCTACCCCATCTCCTACATGTTCCCACTGGACTGAACCCCAGTGCCCACAGGCGTCATTGGCTTATGAATGGCCACCAGGTCCACTGACTTTTCTTCCATGTCTCACTTTCCCATACCTGGCCCCTTCCCTAGGGCCACCTCTCAGACAGAACAATGGTTCTCAGATCCTGGTCTCGGATTGCTTCTGGGCGAGCTGGGCCTACGACAGGGGTCCTGTAACCATCTATCTCAAGACCATGGCCAGCCCCACCTGCCCAGGAAACAGGAGCTGAAGCTACTTTAGGACAAAGGGAATGGTCAGGGAAATCCCTGTTCCCGGAACAGCGCTGTGCACTCCGCGTGGTTTGTTTCAGTGGAGGCTTCCCAGGCAAGGCCAGCATCTGGGGCCATTTCCATGGGATCAGGGATAGCAGCCCGGGAGGGTGTGCATGTGTGTGCGTGCATGTGTGTGTGCACGCAGGTGTGTGCGCGTGCATGTGCGCACGTATGTGTGTGTGCATGTGTGCGTGTGCATGCATGTGCGTGCGCGTGCATGCCTGTGGGCACATGTGTGTGCGCACACTACACACAGTTTCTGAGCATCTGACAGGGCTCAGCCTCACCTAGTCCCATGGCCCTGTGGACCCTCAGTTTCTGAGATAGAGGCGTTCCTGGGGGCAAGACTGGGAGGCAGGGAAGAAAACCGGGTGGGTGGTGGGAGTGTAGAGGTGACGGAGGGCACAGCCAGTGTGGTGCATAGACGGCATTATGCTGGGAGCAAGCACACTGAGTCTGAAGCCCAGCTCTGCCCCTAAGGGCTGTGTGACCTTGGGGAAGTGATTGATTCTCTCTGGGCCTCGCCTGCTCCGACACTCTGGCACCTTTGGGTTCTGCATCTGTGTGGTCCCCTTGCCCTGCCAGTTAAAAGTCAGCCTCTCCTTTGGCACTCACCAAGACTTGAGAAGATGGGTTCATTTCACTGGGGTTTGGAAGTGCAAGTCCATTAGGTTCTCCAGAGAAACAGACCAATATCATATATATATGGTACTATATATATATGTACTATATATATACACACACACACATATACACATATAATACATATACAGACATATATATGTGTGTATGTATATATACACACACACATATATACATATATATGTATATGTGTGTGTGTGCGTATATATATATATGTATATATATAAAATGACGATTGGCTCACAGGACTCTGGAGGCTGAGAAGTCCTACAATCTCCTGCCTGCAAGTTGGAGGCTTCAGAGAGCCGGCGGGGGGGGGGGGGGTCTAGTCCAAACCCAAAGGTCTGAGAACCAGGAGCAAGGATGTGTGAGGCTGGAGGAGATGGACGTCTCAGCTCAGGCAGAAAGAATCCTCCTTCCTCCCTCATGTTCCGTTCAGCAGGTCAGATAATGCTCAGCCTCACTGGAGAGGGCCACCTTCTCCACTCAGTCCACTGGGTAAAGTGCTAACCTCTGCCAGACACCTTCACACACTCAGAAGTAGCGTTTTACCAGCTCTGGGGCATCCCTTGTCCAGTCCAGGAGACACATAAAGTTCACCATCATAGCAAGGGTGAGTCAAACCTGCAACACACAGCCTGTGCTCAAACCTAGGCCTTCCTCTTTCTACCCCTCTGGTCTCAATAGCCGTGAATTCCCATTCCTAACCCCAACCCCAACCCAAACCCTGACCCTGACCCCAACCCCAATCCCAACCCAAACCCCAACCCCGACCCCAACCCAAACCGTAACCACAACCTCAACCCAAACCCTGACTGCAACCGTAATGCTCACCCTAACCATGACCCCAGCCCCAACCCAACCCCAACCCTGATCCTGACCCCAGCCCCAACCCAAACCCCAACCCTGACCCTAATCCAAACCGTAACCACAACCTCAACCCAAACCCTAACTGCAACCGTAATGCTCACCCTAACCATGACCCCAGCCCCAACCCAACCCCAACCCTGATCCTGACACCAACCCAAACTCAGACCCCAACCCCGACCCCAACCCAAACCATAACCACAACCTCAACCCAAACCCTGACTGCAACCGTAATGCTCACCCTAACCATGACCCCAGCCCCAACCCTGACACCAACCCTGATCCTGACACCAACACAAACCCCAACCCCAACCCTGACCCCAATCCAAACCATAACCACAACCTCAACCCAAACCCTGACTGCAACCGTAATGCTAACTCTAACCGTGACCCCAACCCCAACCCTGACCCTGACACCAACCCTAATGCTAACCCTAACTTCAACCCTAACCCTAACCCCAACCCTAACCTGTCACAGACTCACCTAACCCCCTCTGTGGTGGAGTTTAGCAGAACAAATCTGGGCAAGGTGGCCTCTTTTTTTTTAATCCTCACCCGAGAATATTTCTTTTATTTTTTAATTTTTAGAGAGAGAGAAAGGGAGAGAAATAGAGATAGAGATAGATAGGTAGAAAGACAGATAGATAGGGGGAGACATTTATTGGTTGCCTCCCACACGCGCCCTGACTGGGGATCGAACCTGCAACCTAGCTATGTGCCCTGACGAGGAATCGCACCCACAACTTTTGGTGTACGGGACGATGCTCCAACCAGCTGAGCCACCCAGCCAGGGCGAGGGGGACCTCTTGATCAGTCTCCTTCAAAACTTGCTGGGTGTAGAAACAGCAAAACTGTCACCCTGTTACAGCCACTGGGCTTTTGAGTATCATTTCACATAGGCAGAGAGTTTGGTATCTACACAGATGAGTAAAATAAAAGAGTAAAATAAACTCTGTGGACACTGTCGGCTGTGTAGGGAGAGACATAGCTTTGCAAACTGCTCTTGAAGGGAATAGCTCTTTAAAATTACGCTCTTGATGGCCTCACAGAGTTTGGCTTACTGGGCATGGTTACTATGATTGTCCCATTAGTAGACAATCTTCACCGAAAAAAATCATGAACTGCGTTCCCTTGTTACAGCTGAGGAAATAGTCACAGAGACCTCACCTCTTTGGTCTCATAGGCGAGTCAGGATACTTTTTGTTACAAGTATTAATAAATGCAATTAGAAGTGTCTTAGACGAGGAGGGTGATGGTTAGCTTGGATATTGAGAAGTCTGCCATACAGTGGTTCCAGGGTTGGCCGACCCGGTGGCTCAGCAGCCACGCAGGCTCAGGTTCTGCAAAGGCTTCTCACTCCCGTCTACTCGCCAGCCTGCAGGGGGCTAGAAGCTCTTTGTCCTTCACACATCAGCTGTCATGCCAAGGCACTGTGATGTGCCCATTTTATGGAGGAGGAAATTGAGGCAGGGTCACCCCTCACGGTGGCATCGCCAGGATGCGCCAGGTTTTGTCCTCCTAACTAATTTCAGGACTCCTTCCCCTCCATGCTGCTCCCCCCCAGGGCAGGCATGCCTCCAGGGCAAAACTCATGCCACGGTTCTGATCCGGTTCCAGGAAGACACCTCTTCTGCCCCCACCCCTTCTGTCTCTCGCGAGTGCAGGGATGGACCACCTTGTTCCATCCGCAAGAGGGGAGGGGGAGGAGGACCAGGGGGCTGATTTGCAGTGACCTGTGAGCAAGGTCCAACTGAGCAGGTGTCTGTGCAGGACCCTGAGCCTCTGGCCCTCCACCCCCAGTGGAGGAATGTTCTGGGGAGCCCGTGGCGCGAAGGGGCAGCAGACGAAGTGTTCGGAGCAGGCAGAGCTGCTATGCTAGTTGAGGGGATACTAGCTGCTTTAACTGGTGAACCCAGTTACCACAGGGGCTCAGCACAATGAAGTGTATTTGTCACTCACAGAAAATCCCCTTGGTGGAAAGGTGGGGGAGGGGTCTTCTCTGCAAAGCCCTCTGGGGATCCAGCTTCATGGAGACTCTGCCCCTCCAGCACGTGGTTTCCAAGGTCCTCCTGGATCTCATCATCCAGAACGCATGAGGGGAAGTTTGGCATGGGCCACCCCGTGGAGTGGGGCACATCACTGCTGTCATTCCGTGGACCGGGAGGGGGCCACACAGCTCTGCGGTGAGGGTCATCGAATCATTTTTAACGCTCACACGGGGCACAGTCCGCTCCTGCGGAGCGTGAGCCGCTACTGACAATTGTCCACGTTCTTGAAGACTTCCTTGGTGATCCCTTCTCCCCTGGAGTGAGAACCACCAGAACAGAGGACAGACCACTCTTAATCAGGGCTGCAGCCCTATCAGCTGGGCTGGGGCCGGCACGCAGTAGGCTTTCAATAAACATATGCCGAGGGAATGAGTGTTCGGATGAATGAATACGAATGCACACATACTAAGGTTGATGCCTTTAAAAATTCTTCCTCAATAAATATTTCCACCTTCATGTTCCATCCTGGTGGGGTGAGGGAGGAGGGCAGGGGAGAAGCAGAGGAGGAGGAGGGGCACCTTCCTCCCAGCCCAACCGGAGCTTGAACTATAAATAGCTGCAGCTGGAATCCGACTGTAGGTTCCTCCAGCAAAGTCAGCATCCCCAGGACCTCTCGTCCTAGATGGGGACCAGGAGCGCTTCCTCATTAATCACGGCTCTTTAATTAACAGCTCTGAGCCTGGAACAAAGGTGCTTACCCGGAGAACGCCAGCGGCCCTGGACTCCGGCCGCCTGTTTTCACTTGGAGGACCCGGCGCCTTGGGGAGCAGGCCTGGCCTGGCTCTGCGCTGAGCCCGGCAGGGGTTGGGGTTTGGAGGGCGAGCAGCTGGCAGGCTGGCCGCCTGTCTCCACCTTGGACATCACCTCATAGAGCTGATTCGACTCTGAGCAAGTTGCTGGCAGCCCTGTCCTGCCAGGACCCACGAAGCGGAGGTGGCCGGTCGGTTTAGGATAGTGGTCTCAAACCTGACATGCGAGGATTACTGGATGGCTTTAAAACCGTCAACGCGGGTCCCCTGAGGGTCTGGGGTACCTGATCCGGGATGGGGCCGGGCGTGGCAGTTTTCAAAGCTTCACAGGTGACCTGAACACCAGACCGGTGCCGGGGCTGGCTGGCTGGGTGCAGGCTGGGGCTTCCCCGGAGCCTGGCTGAGGGGCTGGGAAGGCCCAGCCCTGTCCGATCAGGGGCTCTCTTCTCCACTCCGGGTGGATGCAGAGGAGTGGAACCCCCAGTTTCCTTCTCACGCTGCGCTGCTGGAGTGCTCAGAGGGGGTGGGGCCAGAGAAGCGGGAGTCAGGGCAGAGGCTGCGGGTGGGGTGGGGGGGACACAGCCTGGCCCAGGAGGCCAGGTGCTAGGGCTCCCGTGGGGACCGGAGAGCCGTGATTCTCAACCACAGGTCTCTGACACAGGCCTTTAAAACTCCTGCTCCTGCCCTGGCCGGTTTCTCAGTGGTTAGAGCATCGGCCCGTGGACCAAGGAGTCGTGGGTTCAATTCCAGGCAAGGGCACGTACCTGGGTTGTGGTTCGTCCCTGGCTCTGGTTGGTGTTGTGCGGGAGGCAACCAGTCGGTGTGTCTCTCTCATATCTATGTCTCTCTCCCTCTCCCTCTCTCTCCTACTCTGTCTGAGATAAATGGAGAAATATCCTTGGGTGAGGACTAAAAAAATAACAAAAACAAAAAGAACTCCTACTCCTTCGAGGGTGGGGAAAAGAGGGTACAACCTTTCAGCTCTCAGATGAAACACGGTGACTGTGTTATATTACTGACATTTACTGAGAGTATCAGCAGAAAAATAAATGAATAGATAAATAAATAAAAAAGGCAATTGATGTGTTAATTAACTAGATGGTGGGAATCCTTTGACACTGGATATATATATCGAATCACCACAATGCACACTTTAAATAATCTACCATTTTATTTGCCAATTATACCTCCATAAAGCTGAACAAAACTCCTGCCCCTGTGCTCAGAGGGCTCCATACAGCAGACTTGGCTCATCACAGAGTTCTGCCTGCATGGTCCTCTCTGGGAGGCGGTCTCCTCATCTGTAACATGGGCCATCGCACCTTACAGATTCCTAGAGTGTTTGGCATCTGGCAGGTACTCAGAAAATCCTTGTAGAAACCCTAGTTCAAATCAGGGATGGCAAAGAGCTTTCATCTGACATGCATGCCTTCAGTCGATTGGCAGCAGTGAAAAGGAATTTAAGGACAATGGTGCTGTGATTGATTAGTGATGTCTGTCGGGGATGCAGAAATAGAAAGTAATGGCATGAACGTCATTGATTTGCCATCCTGGTCTAGATGTAAACTTTATGAAGTTAAGGGCTGTGTTTTTCTCGTTCACTTTCGTGTCCTCAGAGTTTAGGAGAGGGTTTGGAATATATTAAGCATTCAATTGTTTGTGGAAGAAAGGCTCCCCGTTCCTTTTTTGCCTTGTTCCCTTGCCTTTTTCTAGTCTGTCCTTCACTGGGTCTTTTCTTCTCTTTATGGGGTTCAGATCCCTTGTCTCCTTTCCTACAGGGATGGTATTAAATGTACTGTTTTCTGTGGGAGGGGCTGCAGCGATGGAGTGAGTGCTGGGTCTGTGTTCAAGACCTCTGGGCACCACCACGCCCTGGCAGTGGTGCTGGGCAAGTCAGTGCCCCTCTTGAAGCCTCAGTTGTCTTTTATATCATTTTAAACTGATACTGATTTACTCACAGGTTGCCCTGGTAATTACATGACTAAATGAATCTAAGATGCCCATCGCTCAGAGTTGGTTCGTTTCTGAATTTCAAGGACAAAGTCCACCTTTTCTCCCTCCCCTTCCACATACAACTGCAATGAGGTGGAAGCAGGGATTTTCACACCCTCCTCCCCTCGACCTCACTTCTTCACTCTGAAGTTCCCATTGTGCACCTCCGAAGTCTACCCCTTTTCTGCCCAGCAGGGAACAACGGTTTCAGTTTTCAGCTTCTCCTCCCTCTCGCCATGCACGCTCTGTTCTTCTGGTTTTATTTCCCAAACCCAAAGACTACAGTTGATGCCTACCCAGTGGTTGCCTATGCCCAGGTGATGACTTCCCCCAAACTCTCAAATGGGCATTTCAGTGTTGGTGGTGATACCTGGTGGTAATCTGGGTATTTAACACTTTCCCCCAAATAGTGTTTTTCTCATTCCATTTGTTTTCCCCAATCCGCTCGAGAGTTCATGAATTGTGTACATTCCTAGACCCCATCTAAGACGGATGGAACCAGAGTCTTTTGGAGTAAAGACGGAGAATCCATGTTTCAAGCACCCAGGTGATCCTAATTCACTCTGACCTTTGACAGTCACTTAGAGATGTTCCTTAAGGTGGACCCCATTCCAACAGTTCCTTGGGAAGCCCTAGTCTTTCTCTCTATCGGCTTAAGACCTTTCAGTTGCTTTTATCCGCGGCTCTCAATCTGGACGACACGAGATCCTGGATTGGTGACACTAGTTCTGTGGGTGGGGCGCTGGTACCTCTAAAAAGTCTTCTGGGTGGTTTGAATGGGCACCACTGATGCCTGAGATTCCAGCTTCGGAGGAAGAGAGGGATCCGTGGTCCTCTCCCTCCCTCAACAGAAGCAGAGTTCTTGTTCTTCGCTGTGAATCTTAGGGCCGGGGCAGATTCTAGACCCCGGCCCGCAGTTACTGTGTGTTCAAACCCCATTTCCTCATGGACTGGGCTTTCATCTCTCTTCCTCGCCTCCGCGGAACTGGCGTAGAACCGTGGTGATTTGGCCTGCCTTCCATCACACAGTTTAGGACTCACATCTTCGTTCTTCCAGCCCGTGGCAAGACTGTGGTATTGTACCAAGATTCGGGGTGGGCACAAGACGGGGGGAGACCCTCCCAGGAAAGCCGCTCCCGCACACGCTGGTCTCCCCTGTTCCCCTTGTTCTCACGTGGCTGCCACCAAGAAGCCCTCCAGGCTCTACAAGAACATCTCTGAGGGGGACCTGGCCATTGCCGTAGGCTGCTTACTCTAGACTGGTTACTTGACGATCAAATTGGGGGCAAATTCAGTCCTGTCTCCTCGGTTCTAGAGTACATGGAACAGCTCAGACTCAGGCAATTCTCATCCTTCGGGTCTCCACTTAAACGCCACCTCCTCAGGAGTGTTTCTGACCATTGCATTTCACTTGATGTCCCCACCCCCCTGCTCCCGTGCCAAGTTGTTACCTTTATGACACTTACCATAACTGGTTTCCCTGTGCATCGCCTGTCTTGCCTACCAGACAGTAAACTCCACTAGGGCAGGGACCAAGCTTCTTATTCCTGGCAAGAAATAGATGTCACACTTGAATCCCACTGTTTGAGTTCAATAAAGGGACTCTTTACAAGGGTGTGGGCAGGTTTCAGGGAATCAGGAAGGGGGCGGCACAGCGCCCAGGACTAGCAGCATTAAGAAGCTGTTACTGACCCAATGACTCAAGGGTAGAGGAGGGGACTGCTAGTGAGGAGAGGGCCACCTGGCATGAGCTGAGGTCCTCGGTGGAACCAATTCAAAGCAACTTGGCAAATACCATGATCTCACTCTCCTCCTACCTTCTGATCTCTTATTGGCTGAGCCCAACTGGAGCTAGAGGGGAAGAGAGTCTGTTGGTGCATTTCCTTAAGGTCATCCTTGTGGGGTGCAGAGCTGGGTGGAGAAGGGAGTGCATGACGTGGGTGTGCCATTGGAAGATAACCCACATTCGCTGTTGTGTGCCCAGAGCCTGGCCCAGTGCCTGGCACATAGTAGGTGCTTACTAAATAGGCATTGAACTAGTCAAGTCACATTCTATATTGGAGAGAATAATCATGCCGCCTGGGTCTACTGGTTCAGCAACCTGTTCATCCTAATAATGTACACAGGACGCAGTCCTGGGACCCCTCTCCAAGCTGGTTGCGTTTTGCCGTGTGTACTCGATAGTTAAGTCCCTCAGAAGTGTGCAGTGTAGGTGTGGTCTGATTGGCATGGAGCACAGCCCAAGATCCACTACATTTTTTGAGGATATGTCATGATGTCTCCTTGCTGTTAAGTGAATTCCCTACATACTTGCATGAGCTGCTGAGTATGTTAATTCAATCCCAGGACACTGGTGTGCTTTGGACATTCTTACTGGTGATCATGGGATTTGATCTAAATCTAGATCAAACCTACATATAAACCTGGATCGAATGGCAAATTCCAGGCAAAACATGCTTCCATGGAAGACATCAATCACTCATGATCACTCTTTTCTGTTGCACCTCTGACTCCTTCTCAACACAGTGCCTTAGCCAGCCACTGCCAATCCGTTGGAGGTGGCATATAAAATAAAAGCTATTGCTATTTTTGTTCCAGGTGTATTGGGGACATGAATGTACTTGCTCAAGCTGGTGGTGAGGCTTCTGCCTCGGTTTCTCTGCTGGAGTCCAGCTTCTTTGGTGGAGTCAGACTTTCGGCTTTCTCTTCACAGGGTGGGTTTGATGACTAAAGCCTCCAATCTCCCTCCCTCGGCCAGTGCTTATTCATCATATCGATGATGGTGTCCAGTACTTTTGAATGTTCTAGGAGTCACAGCATAAAAAGTAAAATGGAATAGGTGAATTTTGAGAAAAACTTTTACTTAACCCAGTATACCCCAGCTTGTCATTTCAGCATGCAATCAATGTAAGATTACGGATGAGATCTTTTATACTCTCTTTTTCACATTTCGAGGTCTTTGAAAGGTGGCGTGCCTTTTACCCGAAAGCTCACGCCCCCCAGGCCCTTGGCGGCCACATGTGGCTGGTGGCCCATGTCTCAGCAAATCCCCTGTCCTTAGGGAGGTCCCCAAGCCTGGGCTCTCCTTATCAAAACAATGACCACATTTTATTGTTATCGATAGCTTAATACTTCTCTTCCCCTCTAGATGATAAGTTTCCTAAGGGCAGAGAACAAACACGGCAGTTTCGTGCATCTCTCCACCGAATTTGCCTGGCATACAGTGGGAGCTTAGTAAGTACACGTTGAATGAACAAGTTAAGAGGGCCCTCTGTTCTCCAGGGCACCCCCCACTACCTTTGGTGCTTTCGCCCCTGTCTCTGCCTTAGTTTCTCATATCCCAGCATGTCTCCCAGCCTCCCAGCCTCCCAGTCTCCCAGCCCTTGTGTGAGGACAGTGTTTAGCTGGCCTCCTCCAGAGGCACCAGACAGCCAGGATCGTTAGTAGACAGCCCAGGCAGGGGCCTAATGGGCTGGGGCAGGGCTGTGGGGCAGCCGGCACCGTGCAGGGGGCGGGCGGAGCTGCCGGAATGAAGGATGGCCCTGCCTGCCGGCCCGGGAGGCTCCACGCACATCCTTCCCACCGATCGGTGCCAGCAAATGTTCCAGGGACACCACTAAATGCCTGCTGTAAATCCCGCTTAAAGGGCCATCAAGAGCGGCTTTTGGCTGCGAGCGTCTTTGCCATTATTCTTTACTAGGTCCTTTTAACGTAACCGGGAACAGGGCAATATTTTGTTCATCTGTAGCTATCGGAAAGAGCTCGGTGGAGTTTAATGGCTGAGATCTGGGAAGAATCTGGGGCCAGCTGTGGCCAGCTCGGGGCCTTTCGGGGTGGTTCCTGTGTTGGTTTGGAGGGAAGGGCCCTGTAGCATGTGAAGATGCAGGTGGATTCCACCTCCTCCCCAGACCTGCTCCATGGAGACCCCCAGAGGCCCTGGCTCCCTGATCAACCACGGACCAAGAGCAGGAAGCTCACAGCACAGGCAATTGGGCCAGGCAGCCCCAAGTCACATGGCCTTTAAGCTTCAACAGAAACAGCTTATCCTTAGTCCCCTAGGTCCCCACAAGTCACTGCTCCTCCACCCTGGCATCCCCCATTCTCAAGCTGTCTATGCAGTATGAAAGTCCCCATCAGACTGGTCCCCAAGAAGCAGTGGCTCACGGCCCTCCCCTTGAGGGAGACACCCTTGTCCATCAAGTGTTTGCACTGGTGAACCAGCAGCCAAGAAGGCCCGCTGCCCCCCAGCAAGTGGGTCCCATGCAAACTGGGGCTTCTTGCTGCCCTCAGGCCGGACTGACGCTCAGGCGGTTGTTCAACTCAAGGAGGGCACCGCTCAGGTCACAGTCTGTATGCACAGCCCTGCCTGGATCTGTGCGGCACAGCCTGGCAACCACAGCGACAACCCTGTCCTCAGCCTCCAGCAGGTCCCTTCGTAGGCCTGACACTGAATGCGGGGCGGGGCCTGGCTATGTGTTCCCAGAATGTGTGCCGATGGGTTAGGTCCTCTTGGTCACCAGAGGCCACTGCTGTCCCTGGCGTGGGTCTGAGCCTCTCTCCCCTGTACTTGAGAATTCGAGACCGGAAGTTGGTAGCAAGAGCGTCTCATTGGACAGCAGCCACACCCATCTCTCATGTATTGTCCACGACGGCTCCCAAGCGGCAGAGTGGATCAGAAGCCACAGAGATCATAGCCCTCAGGGCCCAGACTCTTTACTCTCTGGCCTTTGAAGGGATAGTTGGCCACCCCTTCATTCTAGATGGCTTCTCCATGCTCGCCTGCTTTCCATCTTTGGAGACCCCAGGGGGCTTCTATTGCCTGCTTTGATCAAGCGAGCCCAGACATGTTTACCTCTTTTCTTACGGTCACTGACTCAGTGGGACCAGGAGTGTCCAGATGTCTTTGTTTTACACGGCAGCTGGCATCTGATTCAAGGACTTGTGACCCCAGTGCTCAGCCCTGGATATGAGAGCCAGTGTTCGAGAGCACATTCTGCAAATGTCCATTCCAGCTGCTGAGTGTCAGGAGCCAGATGCTACGGAGCAGAAGGAAATAAGACGCAGTGCCCACGGAAGGATGTCGTGAACCAGTAAGGGAGGAATTGTATGCACACAGACGACTGGAATGTGTTGTGAAAATTGTTACAGAACAGAAGTCCTGTGATAGACTCTTCAATGGAGGCCAATTAGGGAGGAGGGGGACAAATGAATTGGGCTTTGAAGTAGGAATAGAAGTTTTCTAGAGATATGAAGAAAGATGGGAGTATTCCAAGCTCATGGTCTCAGTCCTGATGTAGTCTCAGTTGTTCTGAGACTGAGTGTGGGAATGTGGAAACCATTCATAAAAGTTAGTGCCCAGATCTAATGTCTGATATTAAAACCCTGCATAAATATACAAATATATATTTCTCTGTCCAGGCACACTTGTCTTTATGTAGATGAACAATTATGTGGACAGAGGTATTTTGGGACATGCTTACATTGCCTTTGTTCATCAACACACATGCCTACCACACAATTTTGTGCACACAGCTGAACATGTACATAGACACATCTGTGGATACTCTGAGGCAGGGGTGTGCACACACAGCTGCGCCTCTGCATGTGGACACATTGTCCTTGGTCTTCTTGCCAACACTGTGCGTGATCTAAACTTCATTCACCACTATCGGTGAGAACCTGGCCACAGAGCCCAGGAATGAAGGACTTGTTGACTTACTCTCATGTTCCTGCCAGGTTCCTGTCTCCCCTTGCTCCACTTCCTTGTCTCAGTCCATGCTCCCTTCCTGGCGAGGGTACACGGTCTGTGCTGTGATCAGGGGACAAAGTCTTGGGTGGTCTATCCAGGCTGCAGCCAGACACGCACCCTCAGAGAGCTCGCTCCTGTCCAGGTGGGAACCCGGGTCGCACCATCCACTCGCCTCAGAGCCTTGCATCTGGGAACAGTTTCTGCCATTGGCTCTAGCAGCCACTTCCTGGAAGTTAGGTCACCAGCCAAGTGTTCAAGGCTCACAGATGCCAAGAAGGAGACCCCTGGGTGAGCGGGGCAGCTATCTCCCTGGTTTAGACAGAACTTTTGTTCATCTGAGAAGAGAATGTGTCTTCCGTCCTCCTTGATTGTGGCCAGAATCCCCTCCCTTCCTGCCCTTGCCTCTCCAACAGGCCTTTGATCCCGAGGGGCTCATCTGTAATGATCTACAATCAAACAGCCCACAGGAACCTCTCCATCACTGGGGGTTTCTGGCAGAAACTGAAGGGCTGAAGGAATAGGGGCGCGGTTGCCCAGGTGGCAGAGAGTCCGTCCAGGTTGGAAGGTCTGACCGGAGGCATCCTGTGCCACATCTTGGACATCACTGCTTAGAAGGACACCTAAAGGGAGGCAGAGTTCCCCCGAGACACAGGGAGGGGCTGGGATGAGGCTGCAGGGCTCTGGGATGTGGCCGTATTCAAGAACTTACGGGCTGAATTGTTAAGCCCTTGCTGCCCTATTTGATCTTTTCTCTACCAAAAAGCAGCTATATTGATTGGAATGACTCTAGATACAGTAGACACCAGTTCCTTGTATTTCTACGACGGCCCCATCGGCAGCCCCGTATCCCATTATCCGGTAGGTACTCTGATTTTCAGTTTGGGAAATCGGACCCTGCACCTTTAAATATTTCATCTCCTCCGGCCACGGAGGGAAAAGAGGGGAAGGAAGTTGGTATTTCGGTGTGAGTGTGAGTGGTTTTGTGAAGGCGTCGGGGGGCGGGCTGGATGCGGGGGCACCCCGAGATATTTTCTTTCTTGTCTGTTTTTTCCACCCTATTTCTTTTCCCTCCGTGTCAACACCAAACAAGACAGGACTAGAATTAATGGGGAAAGCAGCAATTAGCAAATTAGGTTAGCGGCGTGTTGCCGAGTGGCACGGCTGCCAGGTGCGGGGTCTCTGGCAGGATATTTATTAGGGCCTGTCAGAGAAGTGACACTTTGATAAATGGAGTTAGGTAATCAGCCCTCCACGACAGCAAGCATTGTGAGGCCTCAGCAGGCGTCGCGGCGGAAGCCAACCTTTGTTATGATTTTTAAAAACTGAGCGCACCGAAGCCACACAACAGCAGAGTCCGCCTCCCCGGAGAGCAGCCTGGAACCCAGACCCACGGCTAGGGCAGCCCCGGGTCTTGTTCCCCTCTGGATGGGCGACTGCAACACCTGCTCAAAAGCAACCGATGCGGAGAAATCTGCCTGAGTTTTGGAAATGCCCTGGAGTTGGGATGAAAAAAAACAAAAACACCACCAACCAGAAGTGGGTTTTAATGAACCAACATTTGGAGAGTTCCGTTTTCACTGGGATCATTTGCAAAGCGGCCGTTTGCTGGGGTACCAGAGTGCTGCAGTTGGGTGGGGGGTGGATGCTGGGAGCCAGGGGTGGTGACCCTGCATCCCGGGAGCCACCAAAGATGGCTTTCCAAGATTCCTGCCATAGGAATTCTGCCCCCTGGCAAGCGGATGAGACTCGGCTTTGCTCTGCAGCAGTCAGCTTCCTGGAGAGATGTGTCCATAACCAGGTGGTGGTAGTGTGCACAGCCGGTGACAGGGCCTGAGACGGGTCACTGCCTTTTCTAGAAGCTTTGCTGGACCTGGCAGATCCCACCCAGGCCTTGGCTCCATGTGAACAGGGCCGGTAGGGGAGCCACTGCCTCTGTTCCCTAGCCTTAAGCCTGCTGCCCTTAGTCTTGGGGGTGACCTAACGTCTACCAGGTCCTAGTCCTCCTTAGCTGCCCGCTGACAGCACCATCTCTCTGGTCATGTGGCAGTACTCCAAGCCTACCAGCTGGTGAAATGCCCAGCTCTCGGGGTGTCTCAGGTGTTGGCATCCTGCTCTACCTCCACTCTGCTTGGCTGGGCCCCTGACTCCTGGCCCTTACTTGGCACTGGACCCTGTCTCTGTCCCCAGCCACTGTCTTGTGTCCTGCTCTGGGTTAGACCCACCTGGATGCTGATCTAGGCTGAGTGGAGCTGCCTTGGCTCCGCCCCTTTGGGCATTGGACACTGGACTGCAGACCCCACTGCCAGGGGCCAGGGCCATGGCCAAAAGGTCAATCTCCAGCCTGCCCAGGCCCAGCTTCCTCTTTTCCCCCATCTGCTTCCTGTTGAGGTGCAGCGAGCCTCAAGCCTGAACCCCCCAGTATGACTGTCTTGTGAGTGGCTGGGTCTGGAGATGACCGCCAGCAGGTGTGTCCTGAAGGCAGACTCGGGTCCACTTCTCCCTGGAAACAGGGCCGCGAGTGAAAATGGCAGAGCGTGTGGTCCAAGGGAGGGGGTTTGGGCTGTGACTGGTTGTTCCAGGTATGGGCCACTGATGTCTCCTGCTGTGCCCCATATTAGTCCCGAGTCTTTTCTGGGGCCTGGGACTAAAGGCTGAAAATAAAACCGGTCACCTTCCCAGTCCGTCCTGGGGCTCACCACAGCCTCATATCTGCTGAGGGACACTGAGCCGCTGGTGATGGATGACTGGGCTGTCACACCAGAGGGGTAGAGAAGCCCGATGCCCTCATCACCACCTTCAGGAGTCCAGACTTGGGGTCCAGGGCAGTATGAACCATGTCCGCCTCACTGGCAAACACCTTGTTCATGTTCTGCCGCACAAAGTTCTCATTGCCATCGGCTTGGGCCGGGACCGGGAAGGGCAGACCCCCGAACAGGACACAGGCTCCAGGGGTGCTCTGTGCATGGAGGACCGAAGAGGAACCCGTTCTCATGACCCTTGTTCCGCTTTCTGCCAAAGCGACCATGCGTTTCACAGGGCGGTCAGCCGGGTTTCAAGGTCCTCTCTCTGAGCGGGAGCCTCTGTTTATGCCACACATGTCTTGGACCTCAACATGTGACCCTAGAATGGTCCTTGTTGAATTTCTTCTCTTGGATTTGACTCAACCTTCCAGTTTGTTGAGATCGTTTTGGTTCTGCCAACTCAGTTACTTCTCTGCCTTCGGAAGGAAAGTTTACCTTCCAGGTCGTCACCCAAGTAAGTTACAAAGTTATAAGAGAACATGCCAAGAGCTGAGCCTACCGTCCACCTCCAGAGACTTCTACGATCCTTGAGCAACAGCTAACAGTACTGTGAGAGTTATTTCCTAAAGGACTTTTGTGTGTGTATTTTCATTTGACCATCACAATCTCTGTGATAGACCCAGTAGGTTCTGTTTAGGGCCTTCCTGCTAGAGACAGGATAATTGAGACTAGCTAATTTGCCCAGTTACTCTGCTAAAAAGTACTAAAACTTGAACCAACCCAGGTCTTTTTTTTAGAAATAAGTCATTCTAATTTACTTTTTTAAAAAAGATTTTAAAAATTGATTTTGAGAGAGAAAGGATAGGAGAAGGACAGAGAGAGAGAGAGAGAGAGAGAGAGAGAGAGAGAGAAGGAGAAGCTGATACTTTTGTACGGCCCGTGAGTGATGTTCTAAACATCCAGATGGCCCTTGGCAGAGAAAAGGTCCCCCACTCCTGTTCTGGGCCATGCCTTTGGGCAAGCCCAGTCATTTTTCTGTTGGGCATACATCTAAGACTGGAATTATCGGGTCATAGGAGTTGTCTTTGATTTTTACCATATTCTCCCCTTCACTCACTTACATTAATGTTTCCAAGAAATAGTTAAGGGGCATGTTCTCTTGTCTTGCTTGATTTCGAGTTGCTGCATGTGGATAGACCTGGGCTCCATGTCTTCTATATTTTAATTAAAGCCAAATTCTCTTTCTACACCAGCCTTCTCCTACCTTCTCTCCCTCACCTTCCCCCAGGTTCTCTCTCCACGCAGGTCTGCGGCTGCTCACACAGCCTGGTACACACCCCCTCAGCCCGGGATGCTCTAGCCCCAGCTGTCTGCATGGATCCCTCCCCTACCTCCTTCAGTCTTAGCCATAATGTCCACACCATCCTACGAAAAGCTCTGGCCTGCCTCCTCACCAGCCTCTCTCCTTAGCTTGCCTCTGTTTTCCTCCATGAGCCCATTGCCATTGACGTTCCAGAGCTGTGTGCTGGCTGAGCCTCGAACCCCGTGCAGCTTCCATCAGCACAGGGGTTCTGTCTGTTTCATTCACGCTGGGTCTGAAGCATAAGCAGAGTCTGCCTAGGTGTCCCTTCTGTAAATATTTGTTAAGTGAATGCTTGTCTAAAACACAGATATTATCAGTCCCAAGCATGGGCACCTTGTCAAAAAGAAAATTAAAATAATCTCATCTGACATTCTCTAGGGATGGACATTAGATCTTAGTAATTGCCTCATTCTTTGTAAATTAGTTGCCAACTGACCAGTTAATAGGAAGGTCTAGAATTTTTCTTGAGAGTGAATCTGACTTTCTTTTTCTTGGAAAATCAATACATTATTTATCTTTTGACTTCTCTAATGTTCTTCCTGATTCCTCAAAGGTCCTTCATGTGACTCTGAGATGCCATCAGCGAGATTCTGCTGCCCTCCCCCGTGCCCCAACCTTGTCTGCAGTATTGCTCTGAAGTAGAGTTTTTGCATCATCATCAAGCTTTCCTGTGCACCTGCCCAGTGCAGGACACTGTCCTGAGCCTTGAGGGCACAAAGGCACAGAGGACACGTTCTCTGCTTCTCCAGTTTTCTCAGCAGTCAGTGTGGGGAGAGAGCTGCAGCTACAGTGACAGGGGCCCCGTGAAGCTGTGGGTGCTGGGAACACACGGCTGGGCGGGCAGCGCGCGAGGGGGAGGGGGAGGGGCGCTGTCTGCATGGGCATGGGGAGCTTGTGGACCTTGGCGGGAGGTTTTCTTGCTATGGATTATGCATCGACAATAGTTGTTGAGCTGGTGCTCTGTGGCGGGCACTATGCTGAACCACGGGGTCTTGTCACGATGTGGGCAGACACAGATCCTGGCCTCATGGAGCTCACAGCCTAGCGGGGGTAATAAACAAACATACACACATACATTAAAAGAATACTTTGCTTGTGCTAAGTGCTAAGAAGGAAATACACATGGTGATGAGGTTCAAGGTGGGGTGAAAGAATTATTTAAGTGGGGGCAGGGGGCAGTGAAGGCTTCTCCAGCAGCCTTCAGGGCTGGCCATGGAGAATGGCCACTGGCAGAAGCTCCAAGGTAGGAAGGGCGTGTTGTAGTACAGAGTCCTAGAGGAGACCAGTGTGTTGGGAGGGACGGGGCAGAGCAGCAACCCGGGAGATGAGCGGGGTCAGCAGGCTCAGACCATTCTGGGCCTCGTAGGTGTCGAAGGGCATTGACATTTCTGTTAAGGGTAATGAGTGCATTTTTGGGGAATAGCATGTTTTTTCCCCCCATTTTGCGAAGATCCCCATGGCTACAACACTGGCAGATTGGAGAGGAGCAAGAGGAAAGGCAGGGAGACCAGAGGGGGCTGCTGCAGTCCTCCCGAAAGAAAGGAACAACAGACCAACAACAAGCAACAATAACCCGCCCCAAGGGAAGCTCTAGAATGATTCACTGATTGTGAATCACCAACGTGTAGAGCAGTGTCTGGCATAAATATTTACTATTTTTAGATAATTACTATTACTATTGTTGAAAATAGTAGCAGCTAACATTAAAAAAATGCTTATGTTCACATCTCACTGAATTCTCATTGCAACCTTACACTTTATAGTTTAGCAAGGGGTTGGAAAACTATAGCCCATATGCCAAATTCAGCCTGTGGCTTATTTTGTAGGTTCACAAGCTAACAATGGTTTTTATGTTTTTCAAGAGGTGTAAGGAAAACAAAACAAAGAAGAATATAAGAGACTATTGGGCTCACAAGGTCCATAATATTTACCATTGGGCTCTCTCTAGACCTGTGGTAGAGAGTATTAGTCAGGATAGGTTAGGTTATGCTGCGTAACAAACAGACCACATCCTCAGTGACTTGGCCTAACAAAGGTTTATCTCTCACTGATTCAGAGTCAGCTGTGGGTCTGTGCAGCCCTCCAAGACATCTGTCTTCCAGGTGACCAGCACCCAGGCTATTGTGACCCTGTGGCTCTGATACCTTAACATGAGGCCCCTTGGCTGTTTGGCAGGGGAAGAGAGAGGCTTAGAACCCATGGGGGCCTTTCATTGCTTCAGTCAGACGTGACTCTTGCTACTTGCAAGTCTATTTCATTAACTTTGAACTTGTCACATGGCCTTCCCTAATCACGAGGGGCTAAGAATCGGAAAGGAGCCCCTGGAATGAAATAAGGAAACTGAGCTTCAGAGAGGTAAATGCCTTGCTCGAGCTTACACAGCAAGGCAAAGACAGAACAAAGACACACGGCAGGCTAGTGGCATTTCCAAAACCCGTGGTCTTACTTAGTGCATTTTCTTTCCCTTATGTGCTCCTTGCCTCGGCTGCAAACTCCATTAAACATCTCCCTACTTTGGAGTGGCTCAGACAAAATGTGCCCATGGCTGCTGGCACATCTCCCAGAGAAGTCTTCTTAGCTCTGTGCCACCCTCCCCCAGCCTCTGTCCTCCTCCTGGCTCTGGCCCCAATGAGGGTGGAAGGTGCCACGGCCTGAGTAACTCATGGCTCCATCGGCTCCCTGCAGTGATGAATGACACCCATCCATCGTGGGCCCTGCTGATGGCCCAGCTCATCCATCATGGTTCGGGGCTCCCAGGTGATGTATTAATGCCTAGAGAATGGATTGCTCAATAGCCGGTCTGCTTGGGAAGGAAACTGAGCCAAAGAGTGGATTCAATCTAATTACCTGCTCACCCTGGTCCATTGGCAGCCCCTCCTAGGCTCCCTGCAGAAATATGACTTGCAGTTCTTGAGCCACCAGGTCATTCCCAACTCATTGCTGATGAATGGCATTATTTTGAAGAAAAAAAAAATCATGGAGGAGCTATTTGTAGATTTGCTTCATGAAGAAAAGCCAGGAAGGCCAGGTGAGTCTTTGAGGATGAGTGAAGAGTGAACCAAACAATATTTGGGGCTGAGTAATAATTGAGATGGATCAGAGGTGCTGGGTCAGTGGACAAATCAGTGGTCAAGACTGAACTCTGCAGTCATGTAGGTTTGGGTTTGTGCCCTATTTCTGTCACTTACAGGCTGTGTGACCTTAAACAAAGTAGTTAACTCCTTTAGCCCTGGCCAGGTGGCTTGGTTGGTTGGAGCATTGTCCCATACACCAAAAGGTTGTGGGTTTGTTCCTGGTCAGGGCACATACCTGGGTTGCAGGTTTGATTCCCCTGTTGGGGCACTTATGGGAGGCAACAAATCAATAAACATATCCCCAGGTGAGGATAAAAAAAATTATTTGACTTCTCTAAACCTCAGTTTTATTTTCTCTACAATAAGAATAATGGCTGTGAGGATTAGATGGGTCTCTCTCCTGTCCCCATTCTCTAAGTACCAAGCATAGTAAGCCTGGTACACAGTAAGTGCTGATGATAATAATGATTATTACGTTAAAAATCTGCAAAATTGTTCTGCCTGCTCTCCGCTACTTAAGGGTTACAATATCACCAGGGAGGCAGTGGTGGATAATAATGGCCGAAAATTATTTGCTACTCTCCCACTGATTGTCGGCGTGACTAGCTTGTGACCACTTCAACCAACAGAATAAGAAAGAAGTGATGCGGAGCCAGTTCTGGGCCTGACTAGCCTCGAAGAGACCTGGTCCCTTCTGCTTCCTTTTTCTCTAAACACTTGCACTGGGGGAAAGCCATCTGCTACTCAAGAAGTTCAGTTAGCCTGGGACCGCCATGCTGTGGGGAAGCCCAAGCTAGCCACCTGGAGCAGCCATGTGGAGAGAAATGCTCGGGTGGTCCCCATCCTTCCAGCCACCCCAGCTGAGGTGCTACACATATGATTGAAGACGTCACCTTGTACACCCAGGCAAGCTTTTGGACAACTACAGTCCCAGCCACCATGTAAGTGCTACAGCATGAGGGACTCCAAGTGAGGACTGCCCCTCTGAGCCCCGTCAACCCATAACAACATGACACATTGCTGTCGTAAACTACTAAGTTTTCGGGCGGTTTGTTACGTAGCAATAGACAACTGGAATTGAAGCCAATGTGTACTATGGGTTTATTCAAACCAATATTTATTGGATGTCTACCAAATGCTGGGAACAAGCTGGGAAAATAAACTAGGGGATGTTGGTTTTGAGGTCTAGCATGATTTTCTTCAAACATTATGGTTCCAATATAATATTGTGGAAAATGATTTTACTAAGTTAATGTGCTCTGTAAGTCTCAGAGAGGAATACAGTGATTCTTTTGGATTATGAACTTGAAAATGTTTCCTTTGTACCAACTTTCAAGCCCTTAGTTAATCGTATGTCACCCATTTAAATTTTATTTTTGCCTTCAGTGTATCATAGCACAAGGTCCTATAGAACAGTGCTCCTTAAAACATCTATGGAGGAGGACCTGTATTTTTTTCTTTCTAATTTTCAATCAGTTGTCAACTGATACGTTTTAAAACTACAATAAAAACGGATTCGTGGAAAAATGAAATAAAAAGACATGCAAAACACAGGCCTGCTTTTGGCTAGATTCAATGGATATAGTGTTACTCTGTCAAATTGTTTTTAAGGTTTCTGAACATTGGCTCTCATTTCTGCCCTTACCTCTCACAGATCAGTAACCCATCTGTGGGCAGCGTTCGTCTGTGGGCCAGGCTTTGAGCCGTGATGCTACCAAATGCACCTCCTCTGTCTCCACACCTCACCAGAGGCTACTGTAGATAAAAGAAAATGCAGGGCTAGGGGAAAACTTCCCTCCTTCCCTCCCTCCCTCCCTCCCTCCCTCCCTCCCTCCCTCCCTCCCTCCCTCCCTCCCTCCCTCCCTCCCTCCCTCCTTCCCTCCTTCCTTCCTTCCTTCCTTCCTTCCTTCCTTCCTTCCTTCCTTCCTTCCTTCCTTCCTTCCTTCCTTCCTTCCTTCCTTCCTTCCTTCCTTCCTCCCTTTCGAATGAAAGACGCTTGAGTTTGTTTGCATGCTGAGAGAAAAGAGCCAGTGGTGTGGAAGAGGCTGAAGATCCTGAGAGACAGGTGGACAGATGAAATATTGCCGCAGAGAAGCCACAACAGACAGACAGAATTCCAGGGACGGGATGAGGTCGACCTCAACCAGGAGGAAGAAGAAGGTCAAAGCCAGCGAGAGAGCCATGCCCCTCTCAGGAGACCAGCAGAGCCGCCCACCTGCTTCCTCCCGACCCACGGGCTCCTGCTTTCTTCTCTCTCCCGAGCGCATTCCAAGCTGGCCCGGCTGCGCCTGCTCCTGGCCCCCTCGGCAACACTGTGTTCTCTTTTCTGACCCCAGTCCCTTTGTACCAGCTTCTCAGCTCGGAGCCACGCTTTGCTTCATACCGCTTCGCAGAGCTGGGGTTTTGTGCTTATTTGTGCTTTATTATATATTTTAAAGTATTTGTTTCCACTTCCCCACCCCTACCCCCAGAATGTGAGACGCATATAATCAGGGATTGCTTCTGTTTTTCTTTCTCACCTTATCCTTAGCGCCTAGCACAGGGCCCGACACCGAGTTAGTGCTCAATAAATATTGCCACGGGCCCCTTTGGTCCCTCTGAGCCCCAGGGGTCTTCTCTGTCACGGACACTGGTCCTAAACCCCAGCAGCAGCCCCCTTTTCTGCAAAGATTTACGATGGGGGGAGTAGCTGAGACGGAGAGCGGGCGCCACTGCTTGACTTCTAGGCAGCCTTCCGCTGCCGGGCACCAGGCCCTGCAGGGCGAGGGCAGCGGGAAAGCAGGGTGTTGGGGTTAAGGACCAGCCCAGAGGATGGAACAGGGGTGGGGCCGACATTGAGCACAGCTGCTGGGGTGCAGCCAGGCTGCAGAGGCCAAGCCCCGTCCCTGATTTCCTGGATGGTTAGAGCTGGGCTCTAATAGCAGCCTTGGCAGTGACAGTGATTGAACTCACCGCCTGCAGCCCGCGGCCTGGGTCAGGGAGTGGGCGGGGGACCAGGAGCAAGCTGTGCGCGCCGTGGTGCAGGCGCACGTGCTCTGTGGGTGTGCGTGTTGTGGGTACGGGCTGGTGTGTGTGTGTGTGGGCGTGTGCACGTGTGTGAGACAGCTGGGGCTGGACGTAAATGTGTGTGCATAGTTTGAGCCAAAGGAAGTTGTCGACAGCATGGCAGTTTCGTAGGGTTCAGCAGAATACAGGTACACATGGGTGGCGGTAAGCCAGGTTAAGGGGTCGAGTGTACACAGATGCTGCGAGTATACACAGACTCAGTATGGTGCTGTGAGTGCGAGTGGGTATGACCTATCCAGGTGACTGTATGTATGTGGGCGTGATGGTGAGGGGAGCTGGAGGAACGTGTCAGGGCTTGTCTGTTACACTTAGATACGCACACGTAACCTCTACGAGCTGAGTGAGGGGATATTTATCTCTAATACCCGAGAGGCCCAGGGATCAGCCGTGTGCTGCAGAATACACTGGATGTCTCTCCCACGGCCTCTTCCCTCAACTTGTGAACTTCAGACAAGCTCCAGGGCCCCTCCAGGCATCATCATTGACCAGGCATTGGACACTTCATGCTGCCCATGCACAGAGCCCTGATGCTTACCCTACAGGGACATCCCAACCCTTCTGGAGCGAAAACCCGAGTCCATATGCACTTCTGGGAGACGAGGAGGAAACGGGCTTTCAGAAGTTCAGTGCAGAATGGCGCAGCAGGCACGGACGTAGTGGATAGGGTACAATCTGGGGAGTCAAATCCTGGTTCTAGCCCCTCACTAGCCGCCTGGCTTGGGGAAAATCCCTTAAATTGCTTTCCACTGTAAAGTTTACCTGGCACAATGCCTGACACATTGTAAACCTGTTTGCTGTAGAGCTGGGTTTGAAGTAAGCATTTCTTATTCAAAAAGCATTTATGAATGCCTACCACGGGAGTTACTTTGCTACTCACCAGTATCTTTGGATCTCAGCCTCCTAGACACTGGGTGGGGTTGTTTTCCCATCCCCTTGGAATTCAGGAGCGGCCCTGTGACTTGTTTTGGCCAATGAGATGAGAGCCAAGTGATACGGGCCACCCCTGGGTGGGAGGTCATAGAGCTGGAGCATTAGGGGCCATGCTTTTGTTTCAGCTTCGACAAAGTGGACGGTGGAGCTGGAGTCCGCCTCGGCCGGGGTCCTTGAGTTAGGGTCACAGGAGCAGAGGCCCCAGCTGACCTATGATATACGTGTCGTGTGTCAAGAAATCACACTTTGTTGTTTTAACTCAGAGATTTTGGGGTTGTTTGTTACCAAGCTTATCCTGTCCGATATACTTAATCTATACACTGAAACCATTTGCCAGTGTTATCGTTTAGCCCACCCATGAAGTAAATATTTATCTTTATTTCTCAAATGACAGAACAGGCTTGGGGTCTTCAAGGTTTATTCCTGGTCGGTTAACAGGATAAGCGTTTGGATTTTTAAAAAGTGACCTTTGGGACCTTTGGTACAAGTGTGAGCTGGATGTACAAGAATGGTGGCTCAGTCTCAGAAACACTTTGGAGAGTGACGGAGGGGGGCTCGGAGAGAAACATCCATTGTTTGCCTCCCTTATGCACTCCCACCGGACACTGAACCCGAAACTAGGCATGTGCCCTGACTGGGAATTGAACCTGAAAACTTTGGTGTACGGGACGACACTCTAACCCACTGAGCCACCTGGCCAGGGCTCTTCATGTGTCTGAACAGGAGCAGTAAGTCTGATACTTCTGGACCTTTAGGCTGCTTGCACGCGCTTGCTGTTAAGAACACTACTGTGATGGAACACCGGGGAAGATACATCCCTGGCACTTGCCTAATTATTTCCTTAGAATAAATTCTTCAAAGTGGGATTGCTTGGTCAAGAGAAATGTACTTTTCAAGGGCTTTTGTTACATATTGCCAAATTGCTTTCCAGAACCACTGTATTAATTTGCAGTCCCAGCAGTAATGCATTGGAATGCCCTTTTCTTGATTTCCACGTCAATACTGCGTATTGTCAATCTCTTAAATCTTTGCTAATTCTAGCAGTGAAAAATCACACTTCATTGTTTCCATTTACATTTCTCTGATGCCTAGGGAGTTTGGACTTTTTTTTTTTTTTTAAAGGTGCATTGTTAGAATATCTTCTTGGAGACTCTGATTAAATCTCCAGAATGCAGAGGAGATTTCATTCATTCATTCATTCATTCATTCACTCATTCATTCGACACATATATATTTGCATCTAGTATGTGCCAGACATAGGTGTAGGTGCTGAAATCACATCAGGGAACAAGACAGACACAGTCCCTGTTCTAGAGCCCACAGAGAGCAGTGAGTGTGTTTGGCGAAGGGGTTGGTTGTGATGGAGACTTGGATCGGAACCCCGAGGACACCGGTGTCTGAGCAGAGTGAAGGAATGACAGGAAGCAATGACTCAGTTACAGTCCCAATGGATCCTGACTCAAAGGGAACAATCAGTTACACTAATCCTGTCTTTATTCAAAAGTTGGTATTTTGTTCATCACGAGTTTTTGCATTCACGATCATTTAAAAAATACTGCAGTATAGCATTACTTATCTTGATTGCTGAGTTTTCTTGGCATATCTTCAGATTTTGCACCTGAGAGTACCCCACACCTTGCTGTAATCCTGGACCTCCTGATATATTGCTACTTTTAAAAATTTTAGGGCGTCCACAGGTGAGACCCTGTAACCTCAACTCGGGGGTCTCCTGACTTATAAATAGGTGCTGTTTAGACTACACAACCAGACAGATCGAAAGCCAGTCTAAAAATTATTATTTTGAGGAATTGCTCTGTGCCGGATCCGGTGTCAGGCCCCAGGGATATAAGGCAAAAAGCACTTAGTCATGTTCTGGAGTTGAGACTCAGAGGACCAAATAAATAATATGCCTGTAATTGTTCATCAGCCGCCCCTGTTCTTAGGACAACGCAGAGCGTGGTTATGACACCTTGTTCCCATCCCGACCGCAGTCTTTGCTGGATTGATTACCACGTTCTCAAAGGTCTTGCAAGACTACGTATTAATAAGGTTGATGTAAGCATACTTGTAATAAATACAAAATATTTAAGTGCCCCTATATGCCAAACATGACACTAGACCCCTGTAATAGATCCAGCAAGAAAAACAGAACAGAAAGCACTCTAAATATTTAAAACAGAATTTAATTAGGGAGCAGATCACGCAGGTGAGGGGAAGGAGGAGAAGCTATAGGAAATGGTGAGGCGACCCTGAGTCTATGCAATAGCAGAAGGCCAGGATCAGCCGCAGGGCTGGAGAGGCAAAGGATGGAGATGGAGTTATCAGAGCCTGAGGCGAAGCTGGAACCTGCAAGGGTCTGTTCCAAAGAGCTGAAACCACAGAGGAGATTCAGCTCTTGTTGGAGAGCTTGCCTAAGATGGGAGGAAGAAGGTGATGGAAAAATACCCAGATTTTGCCCTTTACACAAACCAACTTTTCATATCCTTGTTACTGTCCTAAAGCTACGTTCTCAATTCTGTTTCAAATAGGAGGCATCAGGAACTCCAAGGAGCTGGAGATTTATTACCTACCAGGGCACATAACAAAAAATTGGTGGAATTGTATGAGAGGTCAGGCTTGCGTGGGCTTTTCCACAGTCTTCCTCTCAACATCCTCCCAGCGTCATCCAGGGCACTGTCATCCGGGGCACATGCCTCCCGGCCAGAGCCCTTGCCTCATGGTTCCCTGGCTGCTCATCTCCAATGACCTTCACTAACTCACTCTTCATCAGCCGCAAGGGCTACCATATTACACAACTTCATTGAATTCTATATGACTGGTATTTCCAGAGTTACATAATATGATGGCCCTATTGATAGCCACCCAAGCTCATGGCCATCGTCTGGACCTAGTCAATATATCTGAACTCTTGGCCTCTGGAATGGCATGTTCTAAGAGGTCCTTCTCTGTTCGTCTTCCTCTTCCTTTCTCTGACTGTCATCGACTTGCCTTTTCAGTCTTGCTGTGCCCTAGTAGTGTTTGTGTTCATAGTCTCATTGGTCCACCAGCTCTTCTGGATCTACAGTCCTCGATGTCCAGTCCCGGCCACATTGTACCACACTACTCCATGACCTCCATGCTTCACTCTCTGGCCAGTCCTACTTGACCTTTAACATTCTTTGCTGGAGGAAACCACACAACCGTGGAGGTTGGATTCATTATATGTTTAAGAGTTCCACAGCTGTTTAATGCCCCTGGAGGGTCCCCTCTGCTCAGCAGTCAGAGAACTCCCCCTTCCCCATAGTACTTACTCCCAACTCCATGATTGCCCCTGCAACCTCGCGCTCCCTTACCCGGAAAGGACCTGCTACCTACATTCAGATGACCTCAGCTGTGACTTGATGTGATGGAATATCCCAGGGCCTGTTGGAAATGCAGGAGTAAGAGGTCAGGGTAGAGCACAAAGATCTGGGGTGTCTTCAGAGAGGTGTTAATAGGGGTGTGATCCATCGAGGAGAAACACCAAAGATGCAGGTGGGGAGACGGAGACAGAAGTTGGCCCTTTTCTTTTAGTGCATGTGAAATGCTTCCCCTCCTTAAGGTTTCCAGTTTTCCAAGAATTCGGGCTCAGTGGCTTCACAAGGGTTAACGTATTCTCTCTCCATCCTGTGGCCCTGCCATTAATCACTCCAGTGGCTGCAGATACCACACGGAGCCAGGTCCTTGTGGTTCCAGCCACACAGTGGGTTCGTTGCCACCACACATTATATAGGACTAATTGTGAGCCCTTGCACCTGCTGGTTCCCCTTGTGGCTGGGACTCAGAAAGGGGTTATTAATGAGCTTGTTGCTCATTATCATAAAACAATGGGGAAGTTGGCAAAGGGCCCTGAGGTCCAGATGTGGTGTCAGAGAAGGCTGGTTGGCATTCCTGGGGACATGACTTTAGAGTCTTGTCACCTGCCTCCTTCCCTGGTTCATGCTGTGACTTCTGGTAATAAAAGAGCTATTGTCCTGAGGGACACACACACCTTGTGAGCTCATGGCCAGGGGGAGCCACCTAGATAGAGAAGTTGCTGAGTTAGGACATGGTCTCAACTGGGTATGCCAGGACCTCAGCCCCAGGGAGAGGGAACACCTAGCTGGGTCTCAGCTGACCTGAGCTTAAGGGATGTAGCTGAGAGATAGATAGAGTGGAAGCCAGTGGGAGGCCACCAACACTACCACCTTCTGCACCTTGAAGGGATCTAGGGAATGTCCTGTTTCTGATACAAGTACAGGGCTGGGATTAGGGTGAAGAAGGTGAGGTGCCCAGGGTGCAGAATTTCAGAAGGCCCCACTCTCAGGCTGTGCAAATGCAGGAGTTGCACCAAGAGTGGGCATCATCTCCTTAATGTTTGTGCACTGGGTGCCTCATCACAGGTTGTACTGGAAGAGCCAGACTCCTCCTTGATATCCTCCCTTGGGGCCTGAGCAGGTCAGTGGACATCTCTTGCTGGTCCCTGGATCCCCAGGGGCTGAACCGGAGCCTCTTCTGGAGGTCCACAATTCACTTGGGAAAGGACATGGTGCCTGCTAATAGCAGCTGAGCAGTGTCTCTGTGGAAGGAGGTAAGAGGAAACCCACAGTGTGGTGGTGGCAAGTTCAGGGTCTTGGGTTAGAACTTCTGGGTTCAGACCTCAACTTCACCATTCATCAGCAGAGTGATCATAGGCAAGATGCTGAATACCTCGGCATCGCAGTTCCTCATCAGAAGTGGCCTCCTTCTGCTCCTCGAATATATACATTTGTACCTGGATCCCAGCAGATCAATAACTAGCTTACCTATTGAGAGCCGATTGAAGGGTTGATATAATCCTTCAGGGAGGTCTTTATTCGAGGGCCTGAGAGTTCTTTCTCAGCTCTGATCCTATTGAGTATTTTTAATGAGTGATTTAGATGAAGAGGTAGATTTGCAGATAAAATAAAGGTGAAAGAGAAAAAGTGTGAAGAGGCTGAATGAAAGAATCAGTATCTCAAAAGGTCTTGGCCACCTGTGGAGAGTCAAATCCTAAAAAGTGAGTCAGCAGAAGAATTATGGAGTGTCCTATGCTGGGAGGCAGAAGCAATGGCCCATGTCCAGAGGGGGGTGTTCTGGCTTAGCAATGCAGGTCTCTAAGGTCTCGGGCTTTTAGTAGACTCTTGACTCTATATACATAAGCAGGATGAGATGTGAATGCCCCCAAACCAGTTCACCCTCAGGCAATGTCAATAGAAATATCACAAGAGCTGAGATGCAGGGCAGAGAATGAGAATTCAGTGCAAGGAGAGTGTCAGACCCAGAGGTATCCAAGTAAGCCTGTTCACTTCCTGCAAAAATCTTTAAAGAGTTTGGGAAGGACGTTTAGTTACTTATTTTATGACGTTAAGAGGCCTGAAGGAATGAGAACCACTGATTTATAGAAAACTGTAGGACTTGGAGACATCCAAGTGGCTGACTGACCAAAGATAGAATATGATGTCCTCGAAGATGGTGAGCTCCTTGTCACTAAGAGTATTTAAGCTGGGGAAGGAGCCTATAGAGATGATATAAACTTTGAGTGGGTAGATTGTAACTACCTTTGCCTGAGCCAGGGGCGTTAGGAGACCTCTTCCTAAAGCTGGGCCATGCAGGTGCAGCGTTTTAGAGGGATAAGAGCACACAGTGGGCTTTCCAGGCAGGGGTCAGCATGTGCAAAGGCCCAGTCTTGCAGCATCCTGGTGCATTCTGGGAATGGTGAGCTTTTCTGGGTGTCCGGAGGAGGGAGTTCATGGTGAGAGGTGAGACTCAGCAGATTCGGAACTGATGTTGAATCCCATGCTGAGGCATTTTGACTTTGCTCTGTCGGCATGAAGGAGACACCTGGGGCTTTAAAAATAGGACAGGGATATGATCAGCTATCTCTTTTGAAGGTTACCTCTTGGGGTTCTGAGGTTTGAGGACTGGACAAAGAGAGGCAGGGGACAAAAGACCAGCTGGACTCAAGGTGCCTGCATGGGGCTCCTTATTCTTTCGCTGTTGTTGACTGTTCCCAGATGGATGATTCCTGGAACGTTATTTCCTTCCCACCCTTTCTCCTTTTCCTTCGGGACCTCAGTGGCCTGGGGGAGGTGCTCTGCCTGCTTAGTAATCACATGTGGGGTTTTGGGGTTTTAGGTGGACAGTTTCTTGCGCGTCAGGCACTTGACACAGTCACTTCCTTCGCTCCTCACCATAGCTCTGAGGAGCAATTATGCTTCCTGAAGTGGGAAATGAAGCCCAGAGAGGTGACAGAACTTGCTTACGTCTTCACAGCTGGTCAGTTGCAGCGCCGGGATTCGAACCTGCATCCACTGACTCCCTTCAGTGCTCTTCACCGTGTGCCAGAGTCCCCGAGGTGACTCCCTGGGAGAACCACGGGTGCGGGCGGGTGGTGCCCCGAGACTGGCAGACTGCCTGGCCGACCTTTGGGAAGCACACAGAGCGCAGCAGCTCGCTGGACCCCCGTCCCGTCTCCTGTCTCGGGCCTGTCTCCTGGCACAGATTAATTGCTGCTCGTGGGATGCGATGTTTCCCTGTCCCGCACTTGTGGGAGGCCGGCGGGGGGGACAGTGCAGCCGTGCTGATCGGAGCCTGTGCTGGCACAGCTGGCAGCCTACACAGCACCCTCATCGGAAAGCGATCCATCACCCGGCAGCCGCGCTGCCATCCAGGCCCGACTGCCGCGCTGGCACCTCTGGGCCCGCTCAGGTGTGACGGGCTCCCGGCCCGGAGCTGCTGGGCCGGCCTGTGCGTCTGCCTCTTGCAGGGCCGTGGAGGGCAGGGGGAGCTTGCCTGGCTGAGCCGGTCACTCTCGGGGCGGTGGGGAAAAGCCCGGGCTGGGGTGTGGGCATGTCTTGAACACAGCCCGTTACTCACTGTCAGCTCCCTGGGGGAACAAGAGCTCCCAAGACACAACCATTCTCAGCATACCCTGGTTGGTCCCGACACTGAGGTGTCCCCACTGTCCAAGTTGAGATGAGGCTGGAGGGCCGGGCAGGGCCGGATGTGGTCCAGTGGACCGGTGTGTGAGTTTGTGTGAAAGGGGAGGTGTAGGAGGCTTGCCTACACTCACAGGGCTCTGGCCGGTCCTGCTCCCCAAGGCCAAGGTGAGACTAACGAACTCCTGCAGCCGTTCTCAACCTGTGGGTCGCGACCCCTCTGGGGGTCGAACGACCCTTTCACAGGGGTCGCCTAAGACATAACAGTAGCAAAATTACAGTTATGAAGTAGCGACAAAAATAATTTTATGGTTGGGGGTCGCCACAACATGAGGAACTGTATTAAAGGGTCGCGACATCAGGAAGGTTGAGAACCACTGGTTTAGAGTGATGGTTCTTAGACGTACCCATGTGTCAGAATCACATACAAGGCTTGTTAAAATGCAGAGTGCTGGGCCCACCCTCAGAATTTCTGATTTGTTAGGTCTAGAATGGGGTTTGAGAATTTGCATTAAAAAAAACAAAACATATATATATACACATACATATGTATATATACACACACATACACACACACACACACACACACACACACACACACACACACACCATGCTGCACATTGCATCCCCAGGACTTATCTTGTAACTGGAAGTTTATATATTTTGTCCACCTTCACCCTTTTTGTTCATCCCCAACCTCCATCTCTGGCAAACACTAAACTGTTCTCTGTATCTGTAAGTTCAGTGTTTTTTTTTAGAGGTTCCACATATAAGTAAGATCATATGGTATTTATCTTTCTCTATGTGACTTATTTCACTTAGTACAATGCCTTCAATATTCACTTATGTCATAAATGGCATGATTTCCTTCTTTTTTATGGATGAATACTATTCCATGATGTATCCCACATTTTCTTTATCTATTCATCTGTTGATAGACACAGGTTGCATCCATGTGAATAATGCTGCAATGACCATGAGGATGCAGATGGCTTTTAGAGATAGAGATATTTGCATTTCTAACAGGTGCTCAGGTGATGTCAATGCTACTGGTCTAGGGTCCACGCTTTGAGAACCAGTGGTTTAGAGAAAGGTCAATCAGTGCCTTCCTTAAGTCCCCTAGGAATTTGCAGAAATCCAAGCTCTCCTGATTTCTTTGGGCTGTTTAGTTCCTGCTTAATTTCCTGATTGCCTCCTCAGCCTGCCTGACTTGCCCTAGGACCTGAAATCAGAGACAAAGCCCAGCCCTTCCAGTGACTGACAGGAACTCTTCAAGGTGTGGCCAGTTGATCTCAGGGATGCTTGGGGCAACTAGATTATGCTTTCTACCAGGACAACATGCCTATAATTCCACTCAGATGCTTGTTGTTTTCATTGTCCTTTGGCCACAAGTCGTTTGAGAGGGTAACTTGAGATGATATACACAAATGTTCTAGCTGATAGAGGGTAATCAAGGCAGGTTTTCCCCTGTCCATCTCTGACTCATTAGCAGAGACAGGTTTGGCTAAAATTAATCCCCAGAAGTTGTGGGAGAGTCTTGGGAATAACTCAGAGCAATCTCTTCTTCTCTCAGTTCACCATCGCCTGAGAATAAAAGAGACTCTCTCTAATAGGTCCTCAACCCCACATGCCCCCAGAGGCAGGCTGTCTTCTCTGGGATTTTATTCCTTTCACCTTTCATTAATGCCAGGAGCTGGCTTTGTAGCGGGTCCCAGCTGGCTAACCTTCATGAAGACCTGTGGCTGCTCGTATCACTTGCTTTAGGCAAAGTCCTCAACTTCATCTTTTCCTTGGATCCCACCTCCTGAGGGGTTTCATCCTACTGTCCAGAGCCGCCTACTAGCTGCTGGGTGTCCTACAGTGGCAAAGGGGTCTACCAAATTTCCAGGGCTCTGACTGGAAGACAAAGGTCTCAGAGACCTCCTGGGGCTCAAACACAATGCAGAATGGGTAGATTTGGTGGAAGTCTCAGGTTGAGTCTCAGTGACCTGAGTTATCATAACCACCAGAGAACGCTCCACCATCTACTTCCCACTTGCTACCCACTGCAAAGTTGTTTCCAAGGCACAGGCACAGGCACAGGCACAGGCACAGGCACAGGCACAGGCACAGGCACAGGCACAGGGCCTGTGTTTGTCCTTTTTGAATTCCTAGGTGGAATAATTTACTTCCTTGCTTTGCCCTAGTTAATGGAACTCTGCAACTAGGGAGATAGTCCCAATTCCTTTCTGAGCAAACATAAGAAGGCACTTCAGCAGAAGGGACAGGGATATATTTTCTCCTAAACTACCTATTCCTTACATGAGACATGCAATCTTAACTCTATGTTGTATCTCATGCTTGCTTAGGGCATAAACCAGGGCTGCAACAATAGCTAACCCTCAGTCTACCCCCTACTCATTGCAATTGGCTGGAGTCCTGAGTGTCCTGAGCCTCTGATTCTGTTTCCTGGCTCTTCTAAGGTTGGGTGATGCCAAAGGCAGAGCAGCTGTAATGGAAAGGTCAGACGGTTGGTATAGACTGCTTCAGATGGAGCCTTGTCTTCAGCAAAGAGAGTGTTTTTTATTTTAACAAGGATGATTTTGTTAAAAATAATGTAATTCATATTTAAGACATGGGTGATTGAATTAATCACTTTTGTTTTCTGTAACCCTCTAAAGAGGAAACATCAATCCACAAGGCAAGGAGTAGGAGGTTACATTCTGGAGTTAATCCCCTACTATTAGGACAGGAGCTACAAGATGGGAGCTTTTGAAGGTTGACCCCAGTAAACGCCTCCGCGTGCCCCAAACTTGCCCTTCCTGCAACCTCAGGAGACAGTAGGCCCACCAGCTTTTTCTGTGAACCTGGCCAATTTCTCTTTGCACCAATGCGAAATGTCAAATGAGGGGCCCCCACCAAGGTGCCTGCTGCTTGCTGCCAGGCACTACTGATGACTTCAGCTAATTTCCGAGTCTGGAAACATTGTTGACAATGTGATTTCTGAAACGTGAAAAACGTTATCTCGTTGTGCCATCTGCGGCATGTCTGTCTGGGCTGGGGCTTCTGCGGCCACTCTGCCCCCTCACAGCAACTCACTGCTCCCTCGTCATCTCCCACAGCTAATTGCTCCAAACTGACAAGGAGTCTTTCTTCATTTAGAGATATGGGGAAACAGAACTTTCTTGCTGATGTTTCCAAGTCAAGCATGCCTTTTGGAATTGTAATTTGATCTTTTGGTTGGGGAAGGGTTGAGGGGGGGTCTGGTTTCAGCACTGGGTCAGGGACAGCTCCCGGGAAAGTATGAAGCAGAAGTAGTGGTGACTAGGATGGAAGATTCTCCTGGGATTCTGTCCAGGGGGCCAGGCATTCAATGAAATGAGCTGTCTTAGGAGGTAGTGAATTCTCTGTCACTAGAGGTATGCAAACAGAGATGATGTTTTATAACCTGCTTGGAAAGCCCTAAATGAAGCCAAGCTTTGAGGAAGTGGTTTCTTCTAGCACAGTCTCCTGGAACTTGTTCTAGTCAGGAGAAACGTGAGTGCGGTAGTCAAAGGGCTGGGTTCATGTCATAGTTATCTGTTGTTGTGTAACAAATGACCTTAGCATTTCAATGCCTTGAAACAGCAACAACAATAATAGTTTATTTTCTTGCATGGTGTTGGTCAGTCATTAATTCAGACAGCGGGGATACCTTGTCTCTACTCCATGATGTTTGAGGCCTCAGCTTGAGGTCTTAAAGACTAGGGGGCTGGAATCAGCTGAAGTTTTGACTAAAGATGAGGGTCCACTTCCAAGAGGGTTTATTCATAAGGCTTGCAAGTTGGCATTGGGTGTTGGCTAGAGGCCTTAGTTCCTTACCACATGGGCCTCTCCAGAGGGCTGTTTAACACTTCATGATGACTGATCTTTCCATAGTGAGCAATCCAAGGCAGAAACTGTAACTCGCTCTTGGAAGTCATACACTGTCACTTCTGTAGTATTCTTTTGGTCACAGAGGTCAGTTTGATTCACTGTGAAAGAGGACCACACAAGGGTGTAAATACCAAGAGGCAAGGATCCTTGGGGCTATCTTGGAGTTTGGCTATGATAGCTAGGTAATCAAAGAGCAAAGCAAAGCAGCCAGTTTCCAGTCATCGAGAATAAAGACAAGTTCTGAGATTGATCATATTTTATTAAAAATATTTCTTTATTGATTTTAGAGAGAGGGGGGGAGAGAGAGAGAGAGAGAGAGAGAGAAACATTGATGAGAGAGAACATCAATTGGCTGCCTCCTGCATGCCCCCACTGGAGATCGGGCCCACAACCTGGGCATGTGTCCTGACCAGAAATTGAACCAGCAACCTCTTGGTGCATGGTCAATGCTCAACCACTGAGCCACACTCCTGGGTGAGATTAATTATATTTTAGCAGCAGGATGTTGGCAGAGGGCATTAAATCCAGGCAAACTCCAGTTTTTATGAGACTTACTCTTCCCTCTCTGTTTACTCTTCCATGTGGTCCCCTCCATGGCCATCTGCCCTGGGCTTCCACACTTTTGTTTTCAACATTGATCTTTCCTTGGGCTTCAGATGTATATTTCCAGCTCACTCCATCTACTCTGGCCTTCCATAGACTTCTCAAATACATCATGCTCTTTCATACATCAGGGCCTCTGCACATGCTGTTCCTTCTTCTAGGAATACCATCCCTAATTTGTCATCTTCATATCATCACTGGTTGACTTATGTCCCTTGTGTTCATCACTGAGATCTCAGTGCGAATGGGATCTCAGTGTGGCAGACTGTATTTTCCCATCCCACATGCCCTTCTCACAATGTGCTATTGACACCATTCCATCAAGTGGTGAGTTTGTATCCCCTCATCTAGAACTTAGATGGATATGTTACTGCCTTGATTGATAGAATGTGGCAGAAGTGATGCTGTGTGACTTTTAAGGCTAAATCAGAAAAGGAAATCTCTCTTTCTCCCTCTCCTCACTCTCTGTTTTTCCATGGTATCTAGCCACCATTTTGTGAGGAAGCCCATGAAGACAGACCACTTGGAAAGCCAACTGTGTCCATCAAATGTGTGAGTGAATGAACCTTCAGGTGATTCCAACCCCAAGTTCTTAAGTCTTCCAGCTGAAGCACCAGAAATCATAGAGCAAAGATAAGTTGCTCCCACTGTACCCCTTTGGAATTCCTGACCTACAGAAGCCATGAGAGATAATAAATGCAACTATATTTTGGATTTATTTGTTATGCAACCACGGTAACCTAGATAGCCCCAGACTTCATTAGGTTTCCTTGTAATGTGCCATCATAGCTCTGATACTTTTTTCCAAGAGTTTGAATTTTATATTCACACGTTTAATTAATTTCATCTGCTCTTCTAGACTGTAAAATTTATGAGGGCAAGCTCTATATCCATTTTGTTCATCAACACTTTGTCAGAGCCTGATATAAAACATGTGTTCAATAAATGTGCTAAATGGATAAATTAATGAATGCTCTTTCCACCCTTAATGCTCCCACAATCACCTCAAGCTGTGCATATACAAGCTTAAGTCATCATCCTTATGTCCTGACTTGGTCCTCTTCTTGTATCTTGGCAAAGGCACCATCACCTCTTCAGGTTCTCAAATCACAAACCTGGAAATCATCTTAGCTTTTTTCTCATCTTCTTTTCCAAAAGGACTCTAGGTCTTCTCATTTACCTTTTAATACTTTCTCATCCCACCTGGTTGCTCCACTTGGGTTCAGTTTCTCATTTTTTTTCTTCCCAGCTTCACATTGGTAGACTCCTGGCCAGTTTACTTCCCTCCGACACGTCATCCAAACTGGCAGGTTGACCTTTCCACAATGCATGTCTCAGCCTGTCATTCTTCATGAAAATTGTCTGGCTCCTCATTGTCTTTACAATAAAGTCAAAAGTCCTCGGTAGTCTCCCCAAATCATTTGTGGAGACAGGTAGGATATAAATTAAACACAACAAAACTTGCTGGGTCCTACAGTTCCTCAATGATATGTTCAGAGCTTACCCTTGGTCCTTCATCCCTCACTACTCCCACCCACACCACAACATGTTGTCTAAATGCACCAAGCTCTTTTGGCTTATCCCAAATCATCTGTATTAATTCAGTTGCAAATGACAGACATCTAACATGTGCTAACTTAGCTAACAAGAGTTCATTGGCTCAAGGAATCTAAGAACTTGTTTCAAGAAGTGTGGAGGCAAGAGTCCTCAAACAGCTAGACCAAGGGCATCTCCATCTCTATCTATTCCTTCACGTCAGCTTTATTCTCTCTCACTGTGCAAGGGCGCTCTCTATCTCTGTTTAACTTTTGTTCCATAGCAACCAGTTATTATTACTATTTCTCATGGTTCTGAGGGTTAACTTGGCACAGTTGGTTCGTGCTGAGGTTCTTTCATGTGGTTGCTGTTTGATGTTGATTGACGTTGAAACCATCTTCCTTGCTCACACAGTTAACCCCTGGGCTGGGGGCTGGGGGCTGGGAAGCTGGGGCACTTATGACAATTCCTCTCTACCAGTCTGTGGTCTCTCCATGTGGTCTCTTCAGTATAGCAACCTCAGGGTAACCAGAATTCTTACATGATAGCTCAGGGCGCCAAAGGCTGCTGTCCCCAAAGAGATGGAGAGAAGGTACACAATCTTTTCTAAGAGAACCTTGAAGCCACTGCTGCCACAGTCTATGCATTATGTTAGTAAAAAAGACTCCCCTAGGCCAGCTGGTGTGGCTCAGTTGATTGAATGTTGTCTCGTGCACCAAGGGGTCACCTGTTCGATTCTCGCTCAGGGCACATACCCACATTGTGGACTCGATCCCGAGTAGGGGGCATGCAGGAGGCAGCCGATCATGTTTCTCTCTCATCGACGTTTCTGTTTCTCTCTTCCTCTCCCTTCCTATCTCTCTCTAAAATGAATAAAAACATATTAAAAAATAAGACTCCCTCAAGTCCAAGGAGATGAACTACAGAGCCACCTTTTGATGGGAGGCACATCATGTTTGAAAATTACCACATTTTGCTGCTGGGAACGTGATTTATAACAATTCTTAGGTTCATCATCTTACAATTTCATCCACATTTTGATCTCAAGTTAAAATCGCAAGGTTAGGATCCCTGGGCCCATCTTATGATAACTGAGCCAAGCCCAGGGAACTCTGACTAAGGAAATGGCATGACCTGGAAACATGCAGCTCCCTCACATGCATGTGTGTGGCAGGTCTTGGGATGGGCATGGTATCAGGCAGAAAGTCCAATGAATGATTTGTACATGGTTTCAAGATCAGCACATAGTATCTCCACACATTTGCTCATGCCATGACTTCTAACCAGAGTGCCTTTTCGTGCTCCTCTCTATCCTGATCATTCTTTTTGTCCTTTATCTCTCACCTCAGGAACCACCTCCTCCAGGAAGTCTGCTTTTCTTGACCTCCCAAGGCTGGGTGAGGTGTTTCTTCCTCTCACTTCCAAAAGACCTCAATGCTTACTGTTCTTTTAGTACTAATTACACTAGTTCATCATTTCTTCATCTTAAAATGTCTCCTCTACCAAACTTTGAGTTTCTTTAGAGCAAAATTTGCACTCCTAGCGCTCAGTTCAGAATGTAGCACTTAGTGGGTGCTTGATAATGCATGTGGAATGAGTGAATTATCTGGAGAACAGAGGAGCCTGCCCGCAAAATGAACTGCTGTGTCCCCTAGTGTGAGCAGATGGCCCAACTGCTGGGGGGCTGGGGCAAAGAAAGGCCAACTCCCCCCACACATGCTTAAGGGGTGAGCATCTCAGGCTGTTCTGGGAGTCCTTAGCTGGCTTGGCAGATGGAGGAGGGCTGAAGGTCCCAGGTCTACAAGCCCCACAGGTCTTTTGAGCTTCACTGCTGCTGAGGGGCCATAGGGGGGCAATAACAATATTTGGAGGGGAGATGGTTCAGGGTGAAAGCATCCACACCAGGTGAAGTCATTAGTCCTGGCTGGGTTTTCTGACATCTGCTTGTGTGAGGTCATGGGGTCAAAGAGCCCTGTGAGGCAGCACTGAAAGGCTTGATTGTTTGAATTAAACCAGTCAAACCAGGGATTTGGGGACCAGGCAGATAAAAGAACAACGAGAACTGCCATTTATTGAATCTTTACTGTGTGCTAAGCACTATGCTAAGCTCCATGGTTGTATGTTAACTACTTCTATGCCTATTTGGCAGAACTCCTATTATCTTAGTAGAGAGCAAAGTTCAGGGAGGTGAAGTAATTTGCCCAAAGCCTCACAGCTCGTAAAAGTAGAGCTGGGATTTGAATCTATGTATCTGACTCCAGGGCCTCAGCTTACCCACTGTATTCTGAGTAGAAAATCCCAGACGCCCAGTGGGGATGGTGAGATATGACGGCTCCAGACACAGGTTCTGAGGTTAGGTTAAGAGAATTATTTAGTAAATAAAGAGGGCTATTGAGAATCTCCCAATAGTCTCAACAGAAGCCCAAGATAGACAAAGGATTATCTCAAAGAGATTTGTTAAGTGTGCATTGTGTCTAATGGTATGTACCCCAATTAGTTTCACAGGAAAACCATAAAAAATTTAAGAGAGAAGCACTGAAAGAAACACTGTTGGTTGAAACAGAAGTAGTTCAACATGAAAAGAGGCCACTGGATGCCTAAACTTCTACAGGTAGGACACAGCCTGAGAAAGTTATGCTATTTAAATTTTTTTTTATTGGTTTTAGAGAGAGAGGAAGTGAGAGGGAGAGAGAGATAGAAACATTGATGAGAGAGAACATTGATTGCCTCCTGCATACCCCTCACTGGGGATCAGGCCCACAACCAGGGCATGTGCCCTGACTGGGAATCGAACCGGTGACCTCTTGGTACATGGGTCAATGCTCAACAACTGAACCACATCGGCTGGACAAATTATTCAATTTTAAACATGGGTTACATTTTATATTTAAGAAAGAACACTTAGATGACCAAGAGCCCAAAGGGTGAAGCCAAGAGCTATGAGAAAATTTCCCAGGCCTTGATTCCCAATCAAGGAATTGACATTGGATTTTAGAACTGTTATGGACAAGTGACTCATGTTTAACTTCTGCTTTTGTTTCTTTAGGTCATAGGTCTTCAGATTGGAAAGAACTTCAAAGAATCAGACCTGAAGAGCTTTACCTGCACCTGGATCTCATTTGCAGGAAGATGTCCTGAATTTGTAGCTGATATTATAATGGGGGTAAAACTGTTTAAGAACTTCTGGAAGAAAAGAATGCATTTTGCCTGTGGGAGGGTATCAGAAAGTAGCATATGTAGTATAAATCATTGGGAGCCGGTGGGTGGACTATGGAAGCCAGCCTACAATATGGCCCCTCATGATGCTTGCCTGTTAGTATTCATTGTGTAATCTCCCTGTGGGAATAGATTCCTTGTTTAATTCCCTCTCAAATTAAGTTGGCCTGGCCAGTAGTAAATTGATATTTCAGAAGCAACAGAGTATGACTTTTGAGATTAGGACTAAAAGATGTTAGAATTGTCATCTTGCTCTCTCTAGGATCACCTACTCTGGGGGAAGCCAGCTGTCATGTCATGACAACACTCAATCAGGTCTATGGAGAGGTTCATGAAGCAAGGACATGCCAAGCCAAAACCAGCATGAACTTTCCAGTTATATTAGTGAGCTATTTTGGAGGTGGCTCTTCCATCCCGGTCAGGTCAGCAGTCATGGCCAACATCTTGACTGCAATCTCATGAGAGATCTTGAGCCACAACCACCTAGCTAAGCTGCTTTCAAACCACTGACTGATAGAAACTATGTGAAATAATAAATGTTCATTGTTGTTGTAAGTTGAAAAGTTTTAGGGCAATTTGTGATGTAGCAATAGATGATTAATATAGGGTAGAAAGTGGCAAATGCTATGCAAAGTCCTTGAGATCTCCGACGAGAAGTAAGAGTCCCACTGGGGTTTGAAAATCTGCCTTAGAGGTAGGAACTAGAGACCGCAGGTCCTTAGGAGACCCAGTCTGTAGGAAACATGGCCCAGGATAACTTCTTAAGAGGACAGGTTAATCTACTGTAATGTAAAATGCTTTATATTGGTATCTAATTTATCTTCTTTATGGTCTCATAAGAGTCTCATTAGAGTCTAGAACAGGAAGTAGCGTACCATTTTCTTCTTTGATGTGTCTTTTAAACCTGACTTAAGTTTTGTATAATTGCATAAATTATTTGTATTTGTTCTGTGTAGAAGTTTACAGTTTGTGTTTTGTTTGCACCATAAATTCAGTAAACTGGTCCCTTAGTAATTAGTCCAAGATGTTAAACAGGAGAACTATTACAACATGAGAGTTATTTTCTCTGGAAGACAGACTCAAGCAGTCTAATTCTGCTTTTTTGCATGATGCACTCTTGAGTGAACCATTTATCTGGGTCATCCAAATCTTATATGGAGCTATCCCAGCCAATTGAACTTTTTATTCAATTATGTACATATATTTCAGTGCTAGTCCAAAAGAAAAAAAGACCCGTGGGACTTGTCTTGTTCAATATTTTTTAATTGTTTTTAGAAGATTGGTAATCATTATGGTAATCCATTTATTGAACATTGACTATGTATCAAGCTTTCTGTAGAAACCTTTTCAGAGATTATTTTTTAATCCTAGCAACAACCCAATTTTACAGAATAGGAAACCTGAGGTCCAGGTACCTAGCAAGAAGTTGAAAATATAGAATGAATTAGTAGTGTTATACACAAAGTTATAAAATTAATAAAGTGTGACAAAAATTATGAAGATTGAATATAGTCTGGAGAGAGGGTAGGATGAGAGTGGGATGTGCCACATTTAAGGAAATGGAGGAGTGGAGGATCCTAGGAAACCATTTTCGGGGAGAGAAAAGGGAAACCGGGATTGTGGAGTATCCTGGGAGACAAATGGTGCTGTGATGGTCTTTTTGATGTGCCAACTTTGCTAGGCTATAGTCCTCAGTTATTTAATCAAACACTAATCTAGGTGTTTCTGCGAACATATTTTGTAGATGTGATTAAACTCCATAATCAGTTGACTTAAAATAAGGATTATCCTAGATAATCTGGATTGGACTGATTCATTCAGGAGAAAGTCCTTAAGAGCAGAGCTGAGACTTTCCTGAAGAGAAAGAATTTGGTAGTGGGCAGCAGCTTCAATCTATGTTCCAAATTTCTAGCCTTCCCTTTCTGATAGATTGTCCTATGAATTTTAGACTTGCCTAGCCACCTCCCACAACTGTGTGAGCCAATTTTTTATAATAGATTTCTTAATATACAGCTCCTGATTCTGCTTCTCTAGTCAATGCGTGAGTGACATAGGTGTCAAGAAGAAAGTATGGTTAACAGTGTGGAATGCCATGTAGACCATATCTCAGTGATTCTCTGAGAGTATTCATTCAGTTCCTTCTTTAAATGTTGGGAATATTAGCTTCAACAAAGTTAAAAAGTTTTCTTTAGTATTATTAAAATAATATATATTGAATGTTAGCTATGGGCCAGGCACTTTACTTCACTAATTATATTTTTTACTCCCAACATTCCTAGTTTATTTTTTTCTTTGGACATTTACTGATTTTTAACTGACTGTTTTTGTCTCTTATCTCTTGCTCTTGTTTTATGGGTGTTATTCCAGCTTATATTAAATTTTTTTTTACATGTTTTTATTATTTCTATTTCCTCAGGTATGAATTCTCCCATTATTTTATTTATTGGATCTGTATCAAGATGTTGATTTTATTAATTTGATTTGTAATTTTTGACTGTCTTCACAGTTCTGATATGACTGAAATTCTTGAGTAAATGATGGAAGTTTTAAGCTCTGCAGGGCAGCGGTAAGCACAGTCACAGCTCCTGACTTCTCTTGGGAAACTGTCTCTCTTCCCTGCCATGTGTAAAGAATGTTCAGTTCCCATTTTTCTGCGGGAATTAAATGCCTCATTCTCACTAGTTGATTCTAGCTCCAGTGTCTGGCCACCTGCCAGCTTCAGCCCCGACTCAGAATTGTAGAATTTCACTCCATTCCTAGTTTAGAGAGATTTAAATATTATTTCTGAGCATGGTTACACAAATTTTTTAAATACTTTACAACATTTTATATGCCATTTATATGAGTTTGGAAAAGAAGGGTAGATCATTCTGTAACCTGGAAAGCAGTCCGTTAGTACTTCATTTGCATTATTTTATTTAATCTTCACAATAACCCTGTGAAGGTACTCTTCTTATCTTCACTTTTTAAATGAGAAAACTGAAGCTCAAATAGATCATGTGTCTTGTCTAAAGTCATTCACCTAGTAAGCAGTAGTAGATCCGGGATTCAAATCCAGTCAACATGAACCCAGAGCTTATGCCTTTAACCACTGCCATAACTACAGGACTTCTCAGAGCCTTTAATATACTGATAGGCATTGTAAATCTCCAAGAGAAGTTGTGAAGAATTCCCCAAATTCATTTCCTATTCCTGTTAAGCTTTTGAAAAAATGACTATGGCTGAAAAGACATACTTTGGGAAATGTTTTTGCTGGAACTCAGAAGTTTAAAAGTTGAGGAGAAGCCATTGAAAATGGGCTGTGTAATAGTCAGCTCTCAATCAGTAAGGCTGTGGTAACAAACAGCTCTTCAAATATCAGACAACAAAACATTATTTACCTCTTATGCTACATTTGAACAGTTGCAGTTTGGCTGCAGCTCTGCTTGGTGTGACTTTCATTTTGGGACTCACACAGAAGGAACCATTCCAATCTAAGATAGGTTATTCTCATGACAGAAGGGAAATTCAAGAGATCGGGTGAAACTTGTATCACAAATGAACTTCTGCATGGACATAGCATATGTCACATCTGCATGGACATAGCATATGTCACTTCTGCATGGACATAGCATATATCACATCTGCATGGACAGCATATATCACATCTGTATAGACATAGCATATATCACTTCTGCATGGACATAGCATATATCACATCTGTTCACTTGCCACTGGCCAAAGCATGTCTGGTGGCCAAGCTCCATGTTGATGAGATGGAAATGTGTAGTCTCTTCCTAGGTAATAAAGGAGTAAATAATCCGGACAATAATATAATCTGCCACAGAAAATGGAGCCATTAGGGCTCTAGAGCAGGCATTTTTAGTAGAAGAGGGGAGGGAAGTTGGAAGCTGTACTATAAAGGTTTTAGGTAAAGCAGGGGGGATGCGAAAGTGGGGGGACAATGGAAAGCATGTGAGCTGATGATTTTTAGGGTTTCACATGGCTTCATGGGTCAGTAACAGAGTCCATCTAGCCTAGGACATGATGATGGAGGCACCAAGTAGAATGTGGGGGTACCTGGATATCCCCTCTAATATCAGCCCCCACCCCCCTGTTGGAAATATGTTGCTGGCGCACTCATACCTATATGCCATACACATTCAGAGAGTTCTCTCCACAAATTTAAAAAAATCTATTTATATTTCTTCATTTACTTTCTCTGTCCCCTTCAGTTACTCCCTAATCAGACCCGATGATGCCCACCCTGTGAGCTGAGTGTGATGTCTTCTTTGGTATCATTCAAGAAATGGCATTTCACAGTTGTTAAGCAGGGGGGTTCATTTTTAGAATGCTGTTTGTCTGCTCCTTCTTCACAAAGGTGACTAGGATTTATTTTTACTTGGATGGAAACAGCCTTCATTGATTTCTGCCCCATAGAGAGGTGGGAGGACACTTGCATTGGCCAGAGAGGAGGTTAACCCTTCCCTTACTGCCCTGAGGCTACACCATGCTTCCCAGGTTATGATTAATGGCTGAACATTAAGCATTTGCTTTGTACACAGCAGCCAGCCTTGAGGTCAGAGAACGTGACCTCTCTGTGCTCAGTATGCAGGCTATTTTGAGGATCCCAGTTCTTGGTCAAGTTCTTCCAGGACGACTACCGGGGAAGAGAAAGACTTGCCCCAAACCAGCTCTGACTGTGGCTGGGATCTATACTTCTTTTCTTTCTCTCACCGTTTACACCCTGGTGCCCTCGAACTCTGTATTCCTGTCTTGTAAGAGATACTTCCACATTTTAAATATTTCTTACAGAGCATCCCACTCCCAGGTATCAAACTCTTTTCTACTTTCCTGTGGCTGCTGTAACAAATCGTCACGTACCGGGGTGGCTGAAAACAGCACCAATTTGCTATCTCAGAGTTCTGGAAGCCAGAAGTCTGAAACGGGCCTTATGGGACTAAAAGCAAGCTGTGGGCAGGGCAGCCTTCCCTCTGGGGCTCTGGAGGAGAAGCCATTCCTGTGTCTTTGCCAGCTCTTCGAGGCTACCCCCAGTCCTGGACTCAGAGCTCCCTTCCATCTTCAAAACATTTCTTAAGATGTCATCTCTGTGTTTTCAACTCTTCTGCCTCCTTCTCCCCCTTTTGATTCTTGTGATTACCTTGAGTCCATCTGGATAATCCAGAATAATCTTATTTCAAGGTCAGCTAGTTAGCAACTTTAATTCCACCTGCAACTTCAAGCCCCCTTGCCATGAAACCTAACATACTCATCGAACATAAACATTTTTTTTTTTGAGAGGCCATTATTCTGTCCACCATAACACTTAATCTTTTGCTTTAGTCAGATATACAAATGGAGATGATTCTGGACCTGTTTGGAATGTCCTAGGGGTCAGGGGCATAAGAGGAATATATAGTGTATAATATAAACAACTTCAAGTTATTTCTATGCTATTTTTATTCTAAAGAGTTCTTTGGCCACTGCAACAATGTGAATTTGTTTTTGGCTACATTCTCCCTCTAGTTCCCAGCCTCCTGTTAGTTTGATGGCTAATACTTCCAAGCGCTAACCCTATCTCTGACCCAGTGTGCCCTGACCATACAGAATAAGAGAAGCTTGGTGGATTAGTCAGTATTCTCCAGAGAAACATAACCAATAGAATATATATGAGGAATTGGTTCATATGATTATGGAGGCCAAAAATTCTCATGATCTGCCATCAGCAAGCTGTAGAGCCAGGAAAGCTGGAGGTATAATTCAGTCTGAGTCCAAAGGCCCAAGAATCTGGGGGCTGATGATGTAAGTAATGGTCTGACACTGAAAGACTGGGAACCAGGGGGGCTAATGTTTGAGGGCAGGAAAAAATGGATGTCTGAGTTCAAGTGGAGAGAGTAAATTCACCCTTCCTCTGCCTTTTATTCTATTCAAGCCTGCAATGGATTGGTTAATGCCCACCCACACTGTGAGGGCAATCTTCTTTATTCCGTCTATGGATACAAATACTAATCTCTGCTGGAGAAACCTTCACAGACACACCCGAAATAATGTTTTACTAGCTCTCTGGGCATCCCTTAGCCCAGTCAAGTTGACACATAAAATGAGCTCTCACACTTGGTAAGAGCTAAAGCTGGGGAGGTGGTTGGGGAAGAATCCAAAGAAGGCACATCTTGTGGGGGCGTTAGAAAACAGGGTGAGAATTTTAACATTTATTCTGCCAAATGTTATTGGTTCCCACCTCCTCCTCTCCTTCAGGGAGAACCAAACATTTCTATATTTCTAGCTCTTGGTAAAGTAAAATTTCACCACAGTTATTAAATGAATGAGTGACTGAATGAATGGATATGTTCCATGCCTGTTCCATGCATGTGAACTTGACCTTTGGTTTTCACCTTCCCACACGTGGTGCTTATTAACATGGAAGAATAAAGGGAGTTTGACAGAAGGCAAGTTATACTGCAAGCAAAGCAGTTAGAGCATATTTCACCTTCTGGAAATATGCCACGCAGGCTTCACGAGGGACAGGCCAGTTCCTGGAGAAGCATTTAGCTGTTAAAAGAACTTGACATTAAATTTAAGTTGACTGATGAAATGGTACCTGATTTGCTTACTGCCAGAGAGTCCTTGGTAGTTTGTGGAAAGGCCCAAATTTCTTATTTCACAGGGAGAGCATGGGGACTATCAGTGGGCAAATCAATGGATAAGAAAGGGTTGCTAGACATTCTAAACCCAGAAGCATGAAATGCTCTTAAATTCTATGGTGTCCCAATAGAATGTCAGCAATAAATGATAACAGTGGTCAGGAAGACTGCATAGTGACATGAAAAAATGTTTGTTATCAGATGTCAAATGGAAAACCAAGCAACATATGAAATTGTGTAAATGATTTTTTTATGTTTATGTCCAAATATGCCTAGGAAAAACATGGGAAGTGCTAACATCGAAACATTAATGATGGTTGTATTGGGATAGTGGGACTATTGTTAATTTGTTTGTTAATAAAAAAATAAGATCTGCTAAACTTCCATGAGCATTGAGCACGTGCCTGACCTTATATTTAGCAATTTGTGTGGATTATCTTATTCACCCTTCATAGTGGTAGGTGAGGTGGTAGGTGGTCAGCTGGGAATGAACTGAAGGAAACGGGTTCAACGGTTTTCTGAAAGCTACATAGGTAATGTGTTAGCAGAGGGAACGTTGTGCTGTGGTAACAAAATTCTAGTCTCAGTGATGTTACAAAGTGAAAGTTTATCTGATGTGGCTAAGATAGCTCTCCCTGATGGCTCTACTTGAAGGATGATTTAGGGACCTTGGATGTTCTTATCTTGTAACTCTGACCTCTTGAAGTTCTTACATCCAGCCATGCAGAGTTTTACACAGACGTAAGCTTACTAGACTGTTTTGCAACTGGCTTTTTTCCACACTCAATGTGTTGTAGATCTTTCCAAAAGATTAACATATAGATTGACATTATGTTTTTAATATAGCTTAGAGTTTCCACTATCTTTTAAAAAATGTTTTTATTGATTTTTTTTTTTAGAGAAAGAGATAGAAACATTGATATGAGAGAGAAACATTGATTGGCTGCCTCTTCCACACCCCCTACTGGGCATAAAGCCCACAACCCGGGCATGTGCCCTGACCAGGAATTGAACCACGACCTCTCAGTCCATGGGACCACGCTCAAGCCAATGAGCCCCACTGGCCAGGCAGAGTTTCCACTATCTTATATTTTCCTAATCATTTGTAATAAAGTCATATTTCTTCCATAGTAGCAATAATAGAACATTTAAAGTAACAGTAGACAGAATTGTCATAATAGTAACTCATCGAGGGACAATTTATCAAGTTCCAGCACTATGTAAGTATTTGTACATTATCTTATTTAATCCTCTTGGTAACTCTGGGATTGGTGTTATTACTGTACTTTACAGATGAGGAAGCCAACGCTTAGATGGATTAAGTTAACTTGACTCAATATATTATATTTAGTAAGGGGTAGAGCCAGGATTTGAATGCAGATTTAACTTCCTTCCAAGACTGCTCTTTTAACCAACAGTCCTTAATGTTACTAAGTATTTATCAAAGGCTATTCTTTATAAGACCCAGTAGAAGCCATTGATCACATTCAGTGATGAGAGTGACAAGTCCTTGTGTAAAAAGTTAAATTATGATGAATTGGTTTAACAATCACAGAGGACAGAGTTATAAGACATGCCATGGGGGAGTGACTGGCTAAGTGTTCTAGGAGTAGATGGGGTAATATTTTCTCTTTTCCCCAGAGTTCGGGGTGAGCTTTTTGAACTGGAACAGTTCATGTCAGAGACTACAAGTTTCCTTTAAGTTGCTTCAGAACAAGATTCCTTAGCTTAGCCTAGTACAGTGAGAACTAACTCAGTCTCTTCTCTCTACCTCTTTTCTTCCTATGGGATATTTAGATTCCCCATTTTTTCTGGTTCAGTGCTGGACCCTGATATTATTCCCTGGTTATAACAGTATGATACTTTCAATTTTCAAATTAAAAACAAAACAAAACAAAGCAATTTACACTAGCTTAAATGACAAAGGAAATTTATCAGCTTACGTAACTGAGTTGTTTAGACATACCGGGCTTCAGGTATGGTTGGATCAGGGTGTTGGCTATGTTTTTGTGTGAGTTATCTGGGTTGGCTAAGTTGAACTACATTTTTCAGAATTCCCTTTCCTGATTGTTTCTTATTAGGGCAGATCACCAAAGACATCATCCGGCAAATTTTAGAGGGTGGAAATGAAGTAGTCACTGTTTATGTCTTCTACTGCAGAAGCTCAGAGAGTTGAGGGAGTCACATGCACTGAGGAATGCATCAGATAACCTATTTCACCATCTCCCGATCTATTGCTGGTCCTGCAGCTGTGTCAGCGTGGCTGGGCTCAAAGGAGTTTCCAGCTTTGGTTACTTGTCCCAGAGCCACAAAACTTCCAGCCCAGGGATAAACGCTGGCCATCAATTTGGGCTTCCTCTGCCTGGTGGCGAATCTTTTCCTGGAGCCCTTAATGACCCTTTGTTTTGAACATGGGCAGACCATTCAGTCAACTCAAAGATGTTCTAATAATATTGCACCTCATTTCAGGGCTCAGGTTCTGGATTTCAATCCATACCTTCCCAGGAGAATACTTGGCCCCTGGAAAGACGGACTCACTTCTTACTAAGACATTTCTGCATTCCTAGGAGCACTGGGAGAAGTACCCTGGGTCAGGCGAGAGAGAGAAGAGGCCTTGGTAGGTATTTCCCCAGGGTGAGAGGTCTCCTCCCAGCGAATCTGCATAACCTGAAGTGGCTCCTCCCAGAGCCTAGAAGGCAGAGTGCCTTGCTGGTCTACTTGCACAGAGATGGTCGCCAGCTGCTCTTGTAAAAGAATTAAATTTCTGCCTCACCAAGCAACTCCTTGTACCTGAACTGTGTGTATCTTTATGAGATGATCTGTCATTGCTCACCTGGTGGTTCTTTGCAGTCATCTGTTTCCTGGAACACGAAAGGGTGCAGAGATTTCTTTAGGAAACGTTCAGCATTGTCACCAGGTCCCGGTGGGTTCATTTCAACACCTCTGTGCTTCTGAGGGCTTTGCTGCTGACTGTTCACATGTGCCCTTCAGGGGCTTGCCCATGGGCACAGGGGCTTTTGGCGGTGGGGTGGGGCTCTACCCTGTAGCTAGAAATGTCGGGGTGGTGGTGGTGTATGTCTCCTGACCCCTCTGTGGCCCGTAGCCAGTGACTGAGGGTGTGTGAGTACCAAAGGCCAGCTCCCGTGCCTGAAGCTGGATGCAATCTGAGGGGTCAGTTATGCCCCAGAGCTCCCTGCAGGGTCAGGCTGAGGCTGTGAGGATGTTCCTTGGTGCTCTGTGCCCCCAGCTGTTACCAGTGTTTCTCAGAGCACCTTTGAAACAAACCCCCACCCCCACTCAAATCCTTAGCTTAGATCCTGCTCCTGGGAGAGCCCAACCTCAGACAGCCTCAGTTTCCCATCTGTGCCTTGGGATAGACCATTGCTGTTAACCGTTTGCTCTGACTGCAGATCCCCTCTCTGCATGAGGTTCTGCGAGGAATCCAGGAGGCCTAAGAGACAAAAAGGAGCTGCTGACGTTGGTGTGAGGTGGAGACCCGAGGGCCCTCCACAACTTCCACCAGCCTGCTGCAGTTTGGGAGCAGACCCCACACTGCCCTGTGGACACTGTACCCCCTCCTCATCCATTTGGGGCTCCATGGATGTAGTGTGAGAGCTCTGGCCTGGACGACAATGCCCGCCAGCTCTGGCTTCGTGATCTCTTTGGCATCAAGTGCTGGCGTTAGTGAAGGTAGCTAGTTAGTATTAATAATGAAACGAGCAAAGGGAATCCGATGTTAAGCCCAGTCTAACAGGGAGCTGAATATGACACTGAGCCTGCTTTTCTAGGAAGTTGCAGCATTCATAGGCTGCGTCCTCTGCCCCGGGACCCCCGGAGGGGACAAGAAGGGTCATCACGGGTCACGAGCCGGCATTACCCAGGGACAGAACAATAAAGGGGACATCCTTCTGCTGAGGCATGCGTAGTAGGAACCAAGATGGGAGCCTAAAGGAGGGTGTCTAATCTGGAAAAAAGACTGGATTAGTTAGGGGGAAGGTCTAGTACAAGCCCACAAAGGATTGGGGAAAAGATTGGTCCCTTTGAAAGCCTGAGGTAATAGAATCAAAGCTTACTAAGGGACTCTTGTCTGGTAACGCACGTTTGTTCGCCTGTTTGTTGGCATGCCCTCTCTCCGTAGCAGCCTCGAGGGCCTAGAAACTGCATGGGCCCTGAAACTGCACGGGCCCCAAGTGCAGGCCCACTGCAGGCTCCGAGTGCGCCGGCTGCTGCACGGGCCCCAAGTGCAGGCCCACGGCAGGCTCCGAGTGCGCCGGCTGCTGCACGGGCCCCAAGTGCAGGCCCACGGCAGGCTCCGAGTGCGCCATCTGCTGCACGGGCCCCAAGTGCAGGCCCATTGCAGGCTCCGAGTGTGCCCGGCTGCTGCACGGGCCCCAAGCGCAGGCTCCAAGTGCACCCGGCAGCAGCGCAGGCTCGGAGCACAGGCCTGGGTAGGGTGCAGCCGGTGGGAGCACAGCAGGGCACAGAGACTAAACTAGCTGGATTGGGACACACTGAACTGGACTAAGCTTTGACATGGGCAGAACCAATGGCACAGAATGTCTGGACCCTGGCCCTACTTCTGGGCTTAACGACAAGCTGGACTTCTTCCACAACAGGACGAAGCCGACCCAGCTGGACGAAGATGAGACACTGGGAATCTGGGGGCAGGCATTTATTTCTATTCCAATAAATCTTTTTTCTTAAAAATATGTTTTTATTGATTTTTTTTTAGAGAGAGAGAGGAAGGGAGAGAGAGAAACATTGATGAGAGAGAGAAACATTATTGCCTGCCTCCTGCACGCCCCCTACTGGGCATTGAGCCTGCCACCCAGGCATGTGCCCTGACCAATAGTCAAACCCGGACCTCTCAGTCCCTGGGACGATGCTCAATCCACTGAGCCACACCAGCCTGGCTATTCCAATAAATCTTAACACTACAGCTCATCCTCCCATGTGTGGGTCCCTGGAAATACTTTCTTCTTACTCCATGGCAGGACCCCATTTCCACCAGAATGTGGTAGTTCAGGCTTTGGGCTGGAAGTGGCCCCATGCTCCTGGGCTCGGCAGTTCCGGTGGGTCTGCCAGTGTCCTCGCCGGGGCCTTTCTTCCGCTGGCAGAATCCTGGAAGGCAATGCTTCTGATCAACCTTACATCCCTGTGTTTGCAATGAGGCTCCCACAAACTGGGACCCCACAGAGGTCTTGATCATTGCTTTGAATCTGTACCCATGGATCTATGCCCATGGGTTTAACTCCGGGTGACTCAGAGACACCCATTCTTGGATGGGACTTCCAAAAATCCAGATTCCCAGGTGTGAATCAGCCTGGGCAGCCCAAGAACGTGTATGGGGGTGGGGTTCTGTTCAGCTTGTTTGAGCACATGCCTTGCTCAAGCAAGACACTGTGTGTGGCAGAAACTAAAGGAAAGTTGCAGAGGCCGAGTTGGTTGGGGCCTTCAGATGAGACTCATTCTTCTCCTGTGAATGATAATGACAACAATATCATCAGTCCTTTTAACACTGAGTGAAGCCCTATTATGTGCCGCGCATGGTGCTAAATACATCTCATCTTCACGACAGCCCTGTGACATAGATTCTATTCTTGTTCCCATTTTACAGATGAAGTAACAGAGGCTTAACAGTTTGTGCAAGACCATGTAACTAATGCACTGGAGTCGGGTTTCAACCCAGGCAGTGTGACTACTGACCACCCCTCTTCCAGTGAGCAGACTCTGGTGCCCCGCCAGACACACGCAGGAGATGACGCGCAGGCGTGTGTAGTGTGTGTGAGCACACGCGTGTCTGCAGGCTGGGGAGGCGGGGCAGTTGGAACAGAAGGGGGAGAGAGGAAATACGATCTCTGCTGTGTGTGCACTGGGGCTGCAGCCAGGCAGAGCGCTGGCCTGTTCTAGCTCACTTTTATGTTTTTATTTAGAGGCTGCAATACCAGAGCCCATGGCAGAAAATGTGCAGTAAAACGCGGGGAGGCCGCTGGGTAATGGCCCCTGCAAAGTGTTAATTGCCTATTGAGACTACAGACTTTGTCGATGGCGGGGATCTGAGCTATTGACAGGCCCTTATTTATTTTGGGCCCACAAAGCGGACTCCTCCTCCGAACAGGCTTCCAATCAGTCACGCTTCCCTGGGCCGTCAGGAGGGTCGGGAGATGTCTGCTCACTGCCTTAACCCTTTGCAGCGGGTGGTGTGGTCTGTGAGGCCGGCTCATCCCAACGCCCGGTCACAAGGGAACCTCCAGCCACAGTGGTCATGGAGGCAAGTCCCTGAGGAGAAGTGCTGACCCTGTGGCGGGCACCGAGCTGTGGGCTTTGGACAGGTGGGCAGCATCCACTTGGATCGAAGGGGCAGCCTTGGCTCAGCGAGGTCTAGTGAACCCTTGTTATAGCAAGTTGTACATAGCAGGTTGTTATGGGCTAAATGGTGCCCCCTACATGTTTATGTTGAAGTCTTAACCTCCAGTACCTTAGAGTGTGATTGTTTTTGGAAACAGCATCTTTAAAGAGGTGATTAGGTACTAATATCCGTGACATTCAGTGGCCTTGTGCAAATATGATATGTTGCTTAGGCCTATCTTTTGGCCTATGCAGAACGTTTCATTTGGTCTTCTGTGAAAATGGCAATTGATGTAATTTAAGTGAACTTTTTAAATGTAGAAACTTTTTACTTCCACAGTCAGTTTTGGGGACACTAGAATAAAAGGCTTTGATGCTCTGCCTCCGGTGGCCTCTCCTTCCTTTTTTTCTTGTTTTTTTGACTCAAATCATGTTGGGTTGTGCTGTTCACTCTGTTTGGAAGCAGGGGTGTCTGTATTCTGAAGCTTGAAATTTTCTCTGCTGACTGCTGTTTTCTGATCATGTTTCCTTGTGCTTTTCAGTGAATCATTCTTATTCCTGTATTATTATTAACATTTGACAGTTGTTTAAATAAAAGGAATTTTATAATGAAACAAACATTTGAGAAGACTGGCCCAGGAACCTAGGTCAGGAGGAACTAAAGTCTGGTAAATAATTTTGAGAAAGTCTGATGAGCTAAGTAAATTAGGCTGTGACAGAGGAATTTACATGATAGGTGGAACATACTCATGCTAATATATTCAGATGGTTTGCTTCCATAGATGTCACTTTAATAAAATATCAATGAAAAAAAAGTGAACAGGTGATTAGGTTAAACGGGGTCAGCAGGGGCGGTTCTAACCCAATACAAGTGTCCTTATAAGAACAACAGAACACAGACACACACGAGGGAAGACCATGTGAAGACACGGGGAGAAGACAGCACCCCTAAACCAAGGAGAGGGCCATGAGAAATCAGTTCTGCTGACACACCTTGACCCTGGGCTTCCAGTTTCAGAACTGGGAGTAAATACATTTCTGTTGCCTGAGCCACGCAATATGTGGTACTTGATGGCAGCTCTAGCAGCCTACACAAATCCAACCTCTTGGCCAAGGGCACACACTGAGAACATCCCAGTGGAAGGGATCTGAGAGAGGCAAAGCTGGACCCCATGGAGCAGTGACTGGAGAAAAAGGTGCCCACGGGCACGAGCTCGCCACTCCTTTGACACGATTCGTTTTGTCTTTTGAGGGACAGGATCACTCTGGTTACTGTGCATAGAGAATGGATGATGGGTGGTGGGTGCCAGAGTGCAGCAGCAACCTGGCTGGTTTTCTCAGTGGTTAGAGCATCGGCCCCTGGACCAAAGAATCGGCCCCTGGGTTCGATTATGCTCAAGGGCATGTATCTCAGTTGCAGTTCGGTCCCTGGCCCAGGCTGGGGTTGTGCGGGAGGAAACCAGTTGATGTGCCTCTCTCACATCGATGTTTCTCTCTCTCTCTCTCTCTCTCTCTCCCTCCCACTGTATCTGAATATACATGGAAAAATATCCTCAGGTGAGGATTTAAAAAAAAGAGTGCAGCAGAGACCAAAGAGGCCCTGCACACCAGGCGCGAGAGGAGATGGCTTCACTGAGCGTGATGGCCATGGACAAGGAAAGAGCTGAACAGCTTTGACATCACTTTTGAAGATGGGATTGACTGAACCTGCGGGTGGATTGGGAGTGGAGGGGAGAGGGTGGGAGCTGACAAGGAGGGGGCTGTGGTTTCTGGCTGGAGCAACCTGGTCTTTGCAGAAGCGATCTACTAGGAGGGAAGATAGGCAGAGGAATCCACTGAATGGCAGATGGTCACTTGCGTTAAATGGACAATCCTCTGTCTCCTGTCTAGGGCGAATTTGTTGAAAGAAGGTTCTATGAATCTATTCCTTTCCCTACACCTCATGCACACAGAAGTTTATATGCACCGGGAATTATGTAGTTGCTTTTTCTAAATCAGAGCCAGGCTGTATTTTGTCAAGTAACACCAAATTTCTCTGGTCTTCTTCACTCAAAGCCCTGTAACTAGTCCTGCCCAGCCCCCTCCATGTATGCCTTCTGCAATTCACATTTGATCATGTAACTTGTCTAGGAGTCTATGTTTTATTGTATAATATAAACATGATTATTTGAACCCCTTTGAAGTGGACAAATCAGCGGCATTAAGGACATTCATAATATTGCACGACCATCACCACAGTCTAGTTCTCAGTCTCCTTGAAAGAAAAGCTTGTGCCCATAGAGCACACCATCCTTCCCCCTTGCCCGAACCCCTCAGCTCTGGCAACCACTCGTCTGCTTTCTGTCTATAGATATACCTATTCTCAACATTTCTTATAAATTAAATGACATGTGGCCTTTTGTGTTCAGCTTTTTCACTCACATTAATGTTTTTCAGGCTCATCAACATGTATCATCCACTGATTCATGTCGTAGCATGCATCGGCACTTTATTCTTTTTTTATGGCTGAATAATACGCCATTGTATACATAGACCACATTTAGTTTATCCAGTCATTGGTTTTGGACATTTGAATGGTTTTACCTTTGGCTATTATGCATTGAGCTGCTACGAACATTTGTGTACAAATTTTAGTTTGGACATCTGTTTTCATTTCTTTTGGGTATATACCTAGGAGTGGTATTTGGTAATTGCACATTTAACTTATATATGAGGAACCTATATGAGGCATAGTGAAGGTAACTGCTAACTCTCATTTCAGAGAAGAGGAAACAGAGGCCCAGAAAGGCCTCAACTACCATCTATACATCGTCAACTTTCAATTCTTTTAACTCCCGCCCAAATGTCCTCCAGGGTCCTTGCGCTCGTGTAGTTGAGGCCTAGTGGACATTTCTACCTAGATATCTGACAGCACCTCAGATGAAGTGTGTCTGAAATTGACACACCGTCTCCTTCCATTCATCCCCACAATGGCTCTCTTTGCTATTTCTCATGCCAGTGAATGACAACGCCATCCCACCAGCAATCAGATGGCCATCACCTTTGGCCTCTCAAGGGATGGAGCCTTATTAACTGTGTGACCAAACACAAGTTATCAATCTCTCTATGCTTGCTTCCCTGTCCAGAAAGTGGGAGATAATCTCACTGGGCTGTGTGAGGATCAAGTGAGACCTCTCTCTCCCCACCCCTCTCTTTCTTTCAGGGTAGTGGACCTCGAGCACCAAGATTTATCCATGGATCCATTTTGATCAGTATCATCAATATCTCTCTCTCTATATATATCACCAAAGTGTCCGACACACACTATGAGCTCAGCACGTTATTATTAATGTGGGCACTTTTGTGTAAGATGTGTTCGCATCTCGTGGAACTGGTATTTCACAGGCTGTATCTGAGAACAAGGGCGAACCATGGCAACGCAGCAGGAGCAACACCCCACTTCTACAGCACCAGAGTGCTGAGGGGTGAAGCCCAGCCCAGGAAGTGGCACAATTAACGAGGCACCAGGGGATTTTGATACTCAGCTAAGTTTGGGAGCTATTGTATTCAGTTAATTATATGCTGTTATTAGTAAATACCATGAAAACATAGATAGGGAATTTTAATCAAACATACATTTTGCCATTTCCCTTCCCCGAATCTAATAAAAGCATCAATGAGTCTTCCAACAGGTCTCAATTTCTTCTCTCAATTTCTATTGAACTTAAACCACTTCTGCAGGGCAACCTCCCCTACCTGCTCCCTACTAGAGCTGTCTTTTATCAAGTTGTATCCTTGCAGTCAGGAGTGAGAGCATCTGGATGTTAAATAAACAATGCTTCGTTCACTTAGACATACCCCAGGCTATGCTGCTGGGCACTCTGGGACTCACCTTCCCCTGTCCTGAGGAAAGTTTGACTAGTCCTAACAGGTCTTATTGTGTCAAGTCTAGATTCAGAAAGTATTAGCGATAAAGAAAGATGTTAACTAGTGTTTCAAGGAAAAAAGTTTTCTGTGCGCAGATGAGCTTGGGGAACAGGGTTCAACAAAGTAACCTAGGTTCCTTTTCTGCAGAACTTCTCAGAGCCTAGACTATGGTAATGGGCACTGGGTATCCTAAAATGCAAATGAGCTACAACTTCAAGTAACTCGGGCTGGACAAAGAGGGAGGCCTCCCACAGGGAAGCATTTCTGGATGGCTAGTTTCTGATCCCCTGATCTGTTTTGTTAAGGGCAGAAGCAAAGCTTAGAGGATGCTTCTGGAGGCTCTATGCTGAGGGAGGGGTCGCCTTGGGGAAGTGGTAAAGGTAGTGGTGGCGGTATTGGACATTGAGCATCAAGATCTACTGATTGATCCATTTTGATTAATGGATCAATGAGTAGATCTTGGCACATCACCCATCTTGTAGAATTGTGCCTACATCCATCTTCTCCATTATGAGCCACTTGAGGGCAGGTCCCGTGTCTTATCTATCTCTTCCTACCCATCTAGTGCAGTGCTGGGCGCACAGCTTGGTTGGCCAGTGTTCTCCTGCTTTATCAAGCCACTGAGGCACTCTGTTTTGTAGGAACAGAAGAGAGAGGAAAGCAAGGAAGGACGAAAGTGTGAGTCAAGGCAACTGGTAAATTCTCAGGGGCTAGAGGGAATCAGGAGAGGACTCCAAGCCTCTGGGGTTGCACAGCCATTTCTATCCAGATCATCACCACTAGAGAGCACAGCGCACCTAGGAAGAGGGTCTGCCCAGCCCTGGCACTGGCCCAGCCGGCTCTGCTCAGCCCCCACCCCACCTCTCCTGGCAACATCCCAGTGAGCAGCAGGGACTTGGATGAGGCTCAGCTCTGCCTCAGACACTTTGCAATCTTAGGCCTAATTAAAACACCACAGACGGTTTGAACCCCGCATTAAAATTTGATGAGGAATTGATCAGCCAAGCAAACAGGAAATTTAGCCGTGAGTGAAGGTAATGTTTGCTCAGATGTGTAATGAGGCCCACAGGGGATATTTGTGGGGACCACAGTCATGTCTGGAGCTACTCCAGGCCTTCAATTTCATCTTTCCCATGTGCCTCTCCCCTCAAAACATCCCAGGATGTTCCAGAGGGAACAGAAAACTGGAAAAGTTTTGGTTTGACTTAAAAATTTTTTTTCTTTGAAAACCCAAGTAAATCTAAAATCCTCAACTGTGTACTGGAACAGTAGCACAGGAAAGAGGCAGACGTGAGTGGGATGGCCACCTGCCAGCTGGTGTCCTTAGCTGGAAAGATTCCATTTAGTAATTAGTCATTGAGCACCTACTACGTGCCAGCTCCAGGCTAGACCCTGGAGATAGGCTGGTATACAAAACGGTCATGGTCCCTGCCTCAGTGAGGCATGCAGTTGAGTAAGAGACATAATGAGCTCCAATTTCTTCTTGTGTAAAGTGGAAGTATTGGTATCTTATCATGTGAGGTTGTTGGGAGAATTAAATGAGAAAATACACACAAAACACAAGGGACAGGGTCTGCATATATTAAGTGTCAAATGAAGGTTCCTCTACACCCGTCCTCCCCATAGCCTGCATATAAAGTGTACCAATGCTTTTGATTTTTTCTCCTATTGCATTCTCTGCAGGTGACCTGACTTGATATCCACTTACTTACATGTTCACCACGTGTGTGTGTGTGTGTGTGTGTGTGTGTGAGTGTGTGTAACTGAAGCTGAGGGTAAAGCAAGTTACAAGACTGATCAGAACTTACCAGAACTGAAATTGGTTCAGAAATGCTACCAGAAAGATCAAACAGAAGGAATTCTTAGGTCATTTGAGATAAGGGGAGTCTTTGATTGAGAATGTTGCTTAAAAGATTAGGGAGAAACACTGGAAGCTTAACACTTTCTTTGGATACACCCAAGATTCCATAGGCAAGAAAAGGGAAGAACCCAGAGTGATTTTTCCTTTTCCTATTTGCAGGCTTGCATGAGGACATTTTATTCTAAGAGTGGTGATCTGCCCCCAGCTTCCCCTTCATCATTTCTGTCTTCATCCCAATGCCTCCTCTTACCCATTCGTCATCTTCATTTCTACCTCAGCTCCTACTCTCATCCATTCCCATCCCTGTCCCCAGCTCCACTCCCTGCCATTCATTCTCTTCACTGCACCATCAAGATTATCACCCTTCTCTGTATCACAAAATAGCCCCATCGTTGGTTTGGTAGAAGCAACCAGATTTGGCTGGCCTTTCTTTTCTTCATGGGTGCATAAATAAGTTGGTTGTGCTCTTTAAATTTCTAGGATATTCCCCACTTGGTAGTTCTAAGATGCATGCTCCCTTATCTCACATATTTTAATGCCTCTGAACTTATACTCCCTCAAAATGTCAAAAGTCTTTCCAGCCACAGGTAGAAAATGGGTTGTGACTGTCTTGTCATTGCCTTTGCATTCTCTTAGAATAGGTTATTGGATTTCCAAAGATGGGAGAGTTGGGGGTGACTGATTCCTCTGGCTTGGAGAATTACTACTCAGATACATAGTATTTAACTATAGCAATGGCTGATTTCCAAGTGCAGATATTCAAATTCTTTTAATATGGAATCCCATTAAGAGAAAAGCAAAAGTTTGACTTCAACCAAATACAAAATATTGACGAAACCTTGATGTTCTTCAATATGCTTCGGATGATAATGTCATTCATAAGGTCCCTAAACAGCCAGGACTGGGAGTGTAGAATTGGGGGAAGCAGCATGTCAGCCGGATGCATAACTGGTGGCCAGAAAGAGTGATTCAGCAGACCCTTTGGGCACTAAATGTGATTATTAATTATCCTTTTACTATGGATTGGCTATTTTTCATTTAATTTTATAAATCTCTACTGCTGGTCTCTTGGAAATGTATAGATTTATATATATTTGTTTTATGTCTCGTTAACCAACAAAATTCTATTAGTTTTTAAAAACTTTCTATTATTTATTTTATTTCTTCCAAATTTATGACAATAACATTTGCAAATAATACCTGTTTTGATTCCTTCTTGTCAATAGTTAAAAACTTATTTCTGTTTCTTAGCTTATTGCATTGGTTAGAACTTCCACCAGGATCAGAATATTCAGATTTTCTAATATTTATTGAATCAATTTTGGTCATTATAACACTGTAATTTTTTTAGACCATCGATATATAACTATGCAGCATTTTCTCTATTAATGAAAAAAATCTCCCTTGTATCTGCTCTCAAATCCCCCTTTTCATTCCCAAATCAATGTAATTCAAATGTTGTAGTCTCACGAGTCTTAGGGTATCATTAAGAAAAATTCTGCACATTAAAGGCTCTGGCACCTCACACCTGTCAGAATGGCCGCCATCAACAAATCATCAAACTACAAGTGTTGGCGAGGGTGTGGAGAAAAGGGGACTCTAGTACACTGCTGGTGGGAATGCAGACTGGTGCAGCCACTATGGAAAACAATATGGTGTTACCTCAAACAATTAAAAATTGAACTTCCATTTGACCCAGTGATCCCACTTCTAGGAATATACCCTAAGAAACCTGAAGCACCAATCAGAAAGAATATATGTACCCCCATGTTCGTAGCAGCACTATTTACAATAGCTAAGATCTGGAAACAGCCCAAGTGTCCATCAGTAGATGAATGGATAAAAAAGCAGTGGTACATATACACAATGGAGTACTATGCAGCTGTAAGAAAAAAAGATCTTTTATCCTTTGAGGACTACATGGAGGGACCTGGAAAGTATTATCCTAAGTGAAACAAGCCAGAGAAAGACAAGTATCATATGATCTCACTCATTTGTGGAATATAATGAACATAACAGTCTGAGGAATGGGGTAGTCCCAGAGATGTGGAAGTGGGGTACAGACTGACAATCCACTGAAGAGGAGGTGGTGGGGGAGAGATAAACCACAGAATTTATATGCATGTATGTATGAACAATGGACATGGACAACAAAGCTGGGGACAGGGCAGGGAGGGAGGAGGAAAGGAAAATCAGTGGGGGGAAAAAGAGAAACATCAGTAACAAAAATAAATAAATTAATTAATAAAAGAAAATAAAAATTAAACTGAGCAACAAATTACATTTAATAAAATGCTAAAAAAATATTTCAGAATCTTAGGCCAAACAAAACCAGATCTTTAAAAATTTCATTCCTTGTAGAATGTGCAATGTAGAATATACAATTTTCTTTGATATTTATTCTGAAAAAAAAAAAAAAAAAAAATAGGCTCTGGGTTCCCATTTGATTGGATTCCATGCATTGGTCCTCCTTATTTCTTTAAAAAGATTTTTTTTCTTTATTGATTTTTTTTTTTTTTTTTAGAGGGAATGGAAGAGAGAGGGAGAGAGAAACATCAACGAGAGAGAGAATATCGATTGTCCACCTACTACTGCATGCCCTCCACTGGGGATCAGCCCACAACCTGGGCATGTGCCCTGACTGGGAATCAAACCAGTGACCTCTTGGTGCATGGGTCAATGCTCAACCACTGAGCCACTCTGACTGGGTGTCCTCCTTATTTCTTGATGCTAAGACCAATTAGGGTAGAATCTGAAGTCCCATGGATTTTCAAATCCTACCTGCTAGGAGTAACCATGGTGAATATTTTGGAATGCAAAATGTCAGTCCTTTTCCAATGCATATACAATACGTGTAAATGCAATTGTACTTTTACACAGTTGGGATCATCTAGTGTTCTGCAAACCTGTTTTTCTCAGTATGTTCTTTAATGATTTCCTAACATTCTGCAATATGGATGAACCATATGCTATTTACTCACTTCCCTGTTGTTTTATAGTCAGGTTGATCCATTTGTTTGCCATCATAAGTAATTTTATAATGAACATTTTTGTAAATAAATATTTGTTCACATTTCCAATTATTTCCTTAGGATGAAATCCTTAAGTATGAATAATTTCAGCATCCTCGATACATATTGTCAAATTACCCTTTAGGAATTTGAACTAATTTCTACTCCACCTGCAGCATTTGGGTGCCTAACCTGCTCAACTGTCACCAATATTGAGTTTTCTTTAATCTTTGCAAATGCAATAGATTACAAATAAATTCACATTGCTGTCTTAATTTGCATTTCTTTGATTGTGAGTAGGCTGAACTTTCTACAGCTCCTTTATTTGCCATTTATAGTTCTTCTTATGTGAACTTTGTTTGTCCTTGGACTGTTTCCCCGTGTCAGCATTTATGTTATTGCTTTGAAGGGGAACCCAACCCTGGAGAAAACCTTAAGAATAATAACTCTTTGTCGCATATGTTGGAAATGTTTTTCTCGATTTGGTGTTGACTTTTTAATTTCTATAGTTTGGGTCTATCCATTATTTTTGAAATTTATTTCTTTGCATTTATTCTGAGTGAATTTATATAGATATTGACTTCAGTTTTCTCCTCCAGATGGAATTTAGGGCACGTTGGGGGGTCTGGGACAGAGTTCCTTAGCCGACTTCAATGGGAAGCAGGCCTCCTTTGTTGGGAGAGGGCACCTTCTTCAAATGAGACCACCGTTTGGGGAAGGAAGGAGATGGAACAGCCACGGGGAAAGGTTTACTACCCAGCTCATCCAGCCACCTGGCTCAGCCTGCATTCTCAGCCCTGTCCTTCTGAGCTTATGGTTTCCTCCTTCTACGTAAATCTTTGATCTATTGAAGATGTAGTTCAGAGCAAATTTGAGACGAAGCTCTAATAATATATGTGGCCAGGCACTTATCACTGGCTTTACATATAGTTTAATAAGTAACACATGTGTATAACAACATAACGTAACATAATATCATATCACAACATCACATCACATCACATCACATCACATCACATCACATCACATCACATCACATCACATCACATCACATCACATCATATGTGTTATCTCCTTTAAGCCTTGTAGCAGCCACATTAGGTAGATAGTGACATAGTTTATAGAATAAGAAACTGAGTCTTAGAGGGCCAAGGCATTTACTCCAAAACTTTGCCTTTTGGGTTGACCAGAACGCTTCTGCCTTTGCTAGTCTATTGAGTGCAGTTCCAGAAAAGATCTGGGGTGCTCCAAACCCTCACCTGCTTGATTGCAGGAAGGTCAGTCGCTTCTATGCTCCTGTTTCCTAAATGGCTTTGGGAGGTTTCTAGAAAACTTTCACATGTCCATAGATTGGTCCTGTAGCCATTCTCTCCTTTAGCAGCGAAACTGGAATGACTAAGCCACACCCTGACTTTAGAGCATCTTGTCTTGTCTCCCCGAGTGTGCCTCCAGCCATGGCATCCCCAAGCGTCGCTGTTTCATGCAGACTGTAACACCGGGTTCTTTCACCTCATGCTGTCTCACTCTTGTAAGTGAGAAGGACATTCTGCTACTGTGTGAGCCTCAGCTAGATGCTCTGGCCAGTTGCACCTGGACTTGGCAAGCTGATGGCTCTGTTAGGGCCATCTGTTCTTACTGGCGTTGGGTGAATTCCCTTTATCTGCCCAGGTAATAATGGTTCCAAGAGGTGAAAGGGACAAAGAACACTTCCTCCTCCTGATGTATGCTCATTCAATGAGTATCCAATCACAAAACTACCTAGGTGCCAAGTCTATTTTATAGTTGTGAGATTCAGAACCTTTTCAGTGGTTGTCTTCCCTCCCTCCCTCCCTCCCTCCCTCCCTCCCTCCCTCCCTCCCTCCCTCCCTCCCTCCTTCCCTCCCTCCCTCCCTTCTTCCTTCTCTCCCTCCCTCCCTCCCCCTCTCCTTCCTCTCTCTCTCTCTCTCTCTCTCACACACACACACACACACACACACACACACACACACACCCTCTTTCCCACCCAAGGTGCTCATACATTGCAAACAACAATGAAGGATTCAGATTATAAACAACAGAAATAAAATTTGGCTAATTTCAGGCAAAAGGAAACCTTCTAGAAGGCGACTCGGACCTCAGGATTATTAGAGGCGGAGGGACCTGAGCCCTGTAAATAGTTGAATCAGGAAGCCCAGCTACTGTCTTATGCCAAGACAGGTCTGGTCAAGAGTCTCTACACTCTGTAGCAATGAGTGGATACTAAACATTTCCTTCTATCTCTTCCTTCTTCTCTCAAGACTAAAGTCTTCAAAGAGGGCATCAGTCTTCTAACGTTAACCCCTAGCCTGCCCTTACTCCCGACTATACAGTGACTGGAAGAAGGAGGGTCATATTTTTTTGGCTTCCCCAGTGAGAAGTGGTCACCTCTAATCACCCTCCCAACAAGAGTGTACACACCAAGGAGAGGAAATTCTCTCAAAGGAAACTAGAAAGGGGTAATGAACACTGTCAGGTCCTGGACTGGTCGAGAGAAGAGCTAGAAACAGCCTAAGTCATCTACATGGAACCAAGCTTTCTCCAACCCTTATACCATCAAGGTTGCCCTGGCCTCCGTACTCTAGGGTCTCTCTTCCTTCTTAGCATTTGCTCTCCAATTCCCAATTTCTCCCTGCCATCTGGCTTTAACCCCTCCACCCCACTTCATTGTACATGTACATGTACCTCAAGGAGGGTCCAAATCTTGGTTCTTATTTTACCAGAGGGTAGGGTCTTAGTTCACGTCCTCCCGAGACGAGGACTTGGATGTGGGCTCTTTTATTTACCTGAAAGGTGATCCCAGAAAGCATAAGTAAGGGAGTAGGGGATGCAGGGTAGGAAAGAAAGAAAGGCCAAATAAATGGCATCTACTGAGTATAAGGTGATAGCTGTGGGCACCCAAGCTCAAGCCTGCTGGCCACCCACTGAGATACTGTGTGGTATGCTCCTTAACATCTTCCCACTGGAGAGGGGCAGGCTGACTTCCCTGCTCCTCTGGGTGGAGGTTGTCTGAGGGGGCATTTGTGCTTTCAGGAGATGAGCCATTCAAGGAGTGCTGGATGAAGTCCTGAGAGAAGAAAAGATGCAGGAACAGGCACCGTGGGTGGAGCGTACCCATGCCCCGGAAATGGCCCCATCTGCTGCTGTACGTAGGTAACCCAGGTGGGCGGAGCGGAGGGGAGGCAGGGCATCAACAGCATCTGCCAAAGAGGAGGCTCTTCATCCGCTATGCAAATGAGTGGATTCATCTCTGTGGGAAGCCGCTAAACACTGTCAGAGAAAATTGATGGGAGACCCCAGTAGGTTATCAGTCTCTCAGTTCCAACAGGCTCTGCCTACCCCACTTGTCCCTTTTTATTTCCTGGTGTCAAAATCACTTCCAGAAATCAGGATCCGAAATGGGTAGCTTAAAAAGTCTACATTCACACGTATTTCCAGAGTCACACATACTCCACGTGCTTCTCACTCAATTCCTTTTCCTTGTTTCAGGACCATCGACTGTGGTCACCCTATTTTACATTAGATCCTTGGACTTTAGTCATCGTGTAACTGGAAGTTTGCATCTTTTTACTAAACTCTCTCCATTTTCCCCACCCCCAACCCCTAAACACCACTATTCTGACCCTGTTCTTAGGTTTGATTTTTTTTTTTTTTTAAGATTCCACATATAAGTGACACGTGCAGTATTTGTCTTTCTCTGGCTCATTGCACTTATTTGTCCATGGACAAGCACTCAGGCTGTTACCACATCTTGGCCCGTGACTGGCGCTGCAGTGAACATGAGTGGCAACGATCTCTTCAGTATAACGATTGTGTTTCCTTTGGGCATATGCCCAGGAGTAAGATTGCTGGATCGTGGTAGCTTTCTCTTTAATGTTTTGAGAAGCCTCCATACTGTTTTCCATCCTCACTCTATTCTTTATTTTAATTTCTCCCAGATAAGTACATTGTCATAATGCAGCTTCCAAAAGCAATAACAATCATAACAATCAGTGCATAATACTGTCATAAATAACTGCATTGATGGAAAATTATCTTTAGCCATATACCAATGGAAGCTTACTTACTTCTGTCTGTTTATTGTTACTATTACCTTTTTCACGTGTTTCTTAGTAGCATTCAGGCTGTGGCTAATTGTTAGGATTAGTAGTTAGAAGTCTTTGGACAGAGTTGGAAGGTTTGCCTGAGCCCTGGCGATCAGTGAGCCTTGTGAATAGTGTTAAATTTTATGCTCTAGCCCAGCCGGTGTGGCTCACCAATTGAGCGTTGACCCACGCACCAAGAGGTCGCAGGTTCGATTCCTGGTCAGGGCACATGCCCAGATTGTGGGCCCGATCCCCAGTGGGGGGCATGCAGGAGGCGGCCAGTCGATGTTCTCTCTCATTGATGTTTCTATCTCTCTTTCCCTCTCCCTTCCTCTCTCTCTCAAATCAAATGAAGAAGAAATATTAAAAAAAATTTGTGCTCTATACATATGAGCTAAGGGACCTTGATAGGAACTGCACATGTTTTTGTCAGTGAGGAACTGACTTGCACTGGAAATTTTGGGTGACTGTTCTTCCACGGTTGGCATACCTGTGCCTCTCCTCTGGCCAGCCTTTGCTGAGCATCTCCCTGAGACAAGAAGCCCCTGGCCCTGGCAGGCGGTGGTAGAGCGCGTTCAGCTCCGTGGCTTTGGCTAATTGCTCAGGCGATACATGCTTTTCCACCCAGAATCCCTGCCATGAGTTTGCTCCACTCCCAGCAAAGATTTAAGAGGTCAGTGGCCTAGAGACTTCTCCAAGGCAGCTCACTTGGCAAGATGCTCTGGGGTCATGGATTCGCCTGCACTTGGTATTATCATAAATACTTAAAAGACATCTACACTTATCAAAACAAATGCACCGAACGGCGTGCCCGTTTCTGGAACTCCACGTTCCAAAGGATTAGATTTAAAAATTAACCAAATCTGTCTTTAGACACTGCCCCCAAATCCGTAATTGAATATTGATCTATGTCCTGGAGGAAATGACATAATGAACAGCCACAGTTTAATGAAACACGGTGTGGGAGTGGGGCCGGGAAACCGGCTCAGAATCCCGATCCTCTCTGTGTAAGTGTGCGCTCCGGCAAACCTGTGTGCTTGGGTTTCTGCGGCCACACTAACGAGGGAGGAGAAGAATGCCCATCGTTCAGGAGCACGGGGAAGGTGAATTGAGAGAATGTGTGAGCAAACACTTTGTAAATTCAATAATGGTATGTAGATGTTACGTGCTTTTTGTTGTTAAATATGATCTATGGCTCACTTCTGCCTGCCGCTTCCTGGCTTCTCTGTAAGGCCGGGTTGCTCCACCTCAGCACTACTGGCACCTGGAGATTGATGCCTCTTTGTGGTGGGGGGTGCCCCGGGCATTGTAGGATGCTCAGCACCCTTCTTTTAAAAAAAATAATTTTTTTTCTTCATTAATTTTAGAGAGAGAGGAAGAGAGAGGGAGAGAGAAACATCGATGGCAGAGAACATCGATTGGCCACCTCCTGCATGCCCCCCACTGGGGATCTGGCTCACAACCTGGGCATGTACCCCAGTGGGGAATTGAACCGGTGACTTCTTGATGCATGGGTCGACACTCAACCACTGAGCCACACCGGCTGGGCTCAGCACCCTTCATGGTCCCTGCACACTACATTCCAGTAGCATCATCTCAGTTAGGACAACAGAATGTTTTCTAGACATTGCCACATGGCCCAGGGGGACCAAAGAGAGGAATTGCTGACCAGTTCCTGGAACTTCTCTGGACCTGGCTTCTTTGCCAGTCGGAGCCATCTCTGTCCGTGGAAACGGCAGTCAGTCATTCTTTGCAGTTCTTGGTCCCATTCCGCGCTGCCGGGCGGGCGGATCACTCAGATCCGTCAGTCACACGCCCCGAACCTCGGTGCCTTCAAAGAGCCGGTATTTATCTTGCTCACCCTGAATGGCTACTTCATGTTGGATGTGGCTGTCTTCCGCATCGTCTACACTCCGGGGTCTGGGCTGATGGAGACGCCTCCATGGGACAACGGGACATTGTCATTCTGTGCTGGGGGAAGGGAAAGACGCGGTAAGTCGTGGCCTGGCTCCTGGAGCTTCTGTTCAGAAGTGACACAGGCTACTCCCGCCTGTATTTTACTGAGCCAAGGTAAGTCAAACAGCCACTTGATTCTAACAAGACAGGGTTATTTAATCCCCTTCTAGCGTGGGGCAGTGCATATCACGAGACAAATTCAGACTTAGGGGTGAGGGTGCACTCTTCTTTCCTGGGAAAGGCAGTGACTCTTTTGAAGAATCGTGCCATCTACCGCAGTAGGCCTCACGGTCACACGGTTCTGCAGACATTGTTATTTCTCTCCCACCTGCTCCTTGACTCTCTTCTCCCAGGTACCGGCCTGAGAGGGCTGAGTTCCCATGATTAATTTTCTGCCGCTTGGACTCGTCGTCGGGCTTCACCGAAGCTCTGTGTGGGGGTGTCGGGCACAGTGCAGCTGAAATCAAGGGCCACTTGAGTACTCCTTTGTGGCTCACATTATGGTTCGCGTGGGGACTTTGCTGAGAAAGCCTTCTACGGGTTTCAGGCACTGAGGTGGCTGAACCGATCTGCCCTCTGACGAGATCGGGCGCGTTCAGGGTGGTATGGCCGTAGACCCGATCTGCCCTCTGTGCGGAGTGTCACCACGTGCTTGGATGGAAAATCAAGCAGTCGGTTAGTCGTTTACATGGGGTGTTAGTATAATGACAGTCACCTGGCCGGGCTGATTTTGACACTGAATGATGGAGACTGTCTACTGTTTAACCATCCAGCATAACCTGCCTCCCTGGTGGCCCTGGTGGAATGCATCAGAAATCCCATCAGTCTAGGAGTGGGGCTGTGGAAATGAACCCCACAGTGAGGTGAGGTCACACTTGCATGACAACAGAGGCTTTCTAAACCTGGGGGCACCAGCCAGATCGGCCTCTTCATGACACGGTGGCGGTCGGATACTGGGACAAGCACAGGCATGTTTTCCGATTTACAAAGCACTTTCACGTCTAGTCTTTCCCGGAAGTGCTTTTCCGTCTCCGTCCACCTGAAGAACTCCTATTCATCCTTCAAGAACCCACCCAGATGTGAACTCTGTGACCCTTCCTAGACTGTCCCTCTTCAATACAGAGTTTGTTGCTCTGTCCTCTGTATTCTTACAACAACTCCCTCCTCTACTGGTCTGTGAGTTCCTGAGGCAAAGATTGCCCTGCTGGTATTTGTCCGCCAAAAACTCACCATTTTGCCTGGCATTGAGTATACACAAGGGAAAGTGGTTGGTTCACCAGACGGCCGACTTGAATTCTTCCCCTGACTCTGTAAGCCATACAAGGGAGTGGAGATTGAGGGTGATTTATTCACATGCCCCCAGTCTTACAGCTGCCAAGGGTTGCCCAGGGCACAAACCCACCTCTACCCATGACCACGTCCTTCCTCTGCATCAAGTCTAGGGGACTGGTCACCAGTGTGTGGGGTGCTGGTGGGGTGTGGAGCCATCTCAGGGCACGTGGTTTTCCTTTTGTTTTTCTAGTTTCAGCTGTTGTAAAGCCCTGTGTGATGTGACTGTGACCAAGAGCTCAGTTCTCGGCCTCAGTAAGATCTGAGTTTGAATTCCAGCTCTTCCATTTATTAGCTGTGTGGCTTCAGTGCCCAACTCTTCAGGTTATTTTTAAGGATCACATGAAATAAGGTATGTAAAAGATTTTAGCACACTGCCAGGCATATATTAAACATTAACTACTTGTTATTTCCACTTCTCAAATGGTATATCCTATTTTCTCTTGGTGTGTCAGGTCCGTCACTCATTCAACAAATCTACCATGTGCTGATGGCCCAAGGAATCCTTACAGTAACAGCGACAGCTGCACGGTTAATATCACCTTTGGGGTGCCTGGCTCATCTGAGGCGTCATTCTTTGGTCAGTATCAATAAAGCATTACTCAGTAATCACCTGCGAGTGTTATTTCCCAGAATCCTTATCACAACGTGTCAGGGAGAGCTCATTCGCCCCATTTTACAGAAGAGGAAACTGAGACGCAGGAAAAATAATTCTAGGGGATTTAGGGGAAGAATGGATTGAAGTGGGGTGTGTTCAGACACCCGGGAAGGAAGCGGGGGAGCCTGGTGGCCTGTCCTGGCCATGTGGTGTATAAGCAGAGGAAGGAAGAGGCCACCCTTGTGGGTGACACGGACTGGTGCTTTCTTGACACTATTTTAGCTGCGTCTGGAAAAGAGCACAGTACTTTCCCAAGCCCATTCTCTAGGGAAGCAGGAGTGCGTGAGGGTCAAAGGACCCGAGTCAAGAGGCTTTGGGAGCTGGTCTGCAGAGTGTGACATGGGAGGGGAGAGGACCGTTCTGAGGGACAAAGAAGTTCAGAAGCCACCGGAGGGAGTCCCATTCTGCCTCCTCAATCACAGTGAACTGAGCAGCAGTTAACAAAGCCCAGAGTGAGGGGGACGCCCCGTGCAGCCAAAGCAAGAGCAGAAAATGAAAATCCACCCAGTTGTCTACACAGGACCACCCAATACACAATACGGCGAAGACCCACACAGAGTGTCCCCTACGTGCCTTGCATCTTCCTGACCCAACTTCATGAATCGTCTCAGTAAGCCTGAGAGGCAGGAACTATTATTGTCCCCATTGCACAGCTTGGATCGTACATTCATTTGTGCATCAAACACGTTTACACTAATTCTGTGTCGAGTGTGTGCTAAGTGCTGGAGGTGCAGTGGTGAACAAGAGAGCCAGGGCCTTGGGGCTCAGAGAGGTGAAGTCCCTTGCCAAGGTCACACAGCCAGGTAAGCAGTGGGACCGGGATAGCCCGTGGGTGAATCTGAGCTCTCTCCCACCAGCTGAGGTGGGCTCCCTGGCTCCCGCCCCCTTTCTCCACTTCGGTTTCCACACGGAGACACCAGCAGAGTCGTTGGAGGCCAAGGGCAAGGCGGAGACCTGCTGAGGGTGTCTGGGCAGGCTGATGACTTCCATGAAGCTTTTCTGGTGCTGGAGGAGGTGTTTCTGGCTCGTGGCTTTGCAAATGCAACAAACAAACAAACAAACAATAAAATCCCCCCAAGACCCACTGGGTTTCCATCATTCCCACTTATTTCAAGAGAACTTATTGCACACCTGATTTTAAAAATGCCTTCTGAGTTTATGTCACCACAGATGAATGCTCAGCTGACAAACAGCCCCAAAGCTGGGTGACGCCAGAGTCTCTGGGTCCCCCGGCACGGACCAAGGGCGCGATGATAAGCAAAGCTCTTTATTACCAGGAACATCTCAGCTTGTCCTACATGGTCTCCTTTCTCCGGTGAATCAACTACACCTGGCCTTTTTATACGTCACTGTGCACAAATCACCAGGATCTTGTTAAAATGCAGATTCTAATACAATTGGTCTGGGGTGGGACCTGGGGATACTGATGCTGGGTCCATGCACCATATTTTGCAAGCAAGGATTTAGGCCAGCATTTCCATGCCTGTTTCCACAGAATCCTAGTGTTCAGCAATGCTAGATTTAAAAAAGTTAAATGAGCTTCTTCGCTGCAGGACTTCTCAGAACTTTTAATACGTTACCATGCTCATGTCTCTCTAAGACTTAGATTTGCCTAGGCAGTTTCCCAACCTTATTTTACCAGGAAACCCTCATCTTCTCCAACCCCCTCCCAAGAGTAATTCACCAGTGTTCTTTGTAACGCAGCTGCGACATCACAGCTCTGGGCTTCCTCGTTCTGGAAGCTTCGTGCCCTCTGTGCTGAGGTCTTTTCTTCTGTGCTTCCTCTTCCTCCAGCTTTTGCATGTGTTTCGTTTCTTCGCCTGGAGATAATTCATTAAAGCAACTCTCTCACTCCCTGCCTCCTTCTTCTGATACACCTTTCCACCTCCTAACACCCCGACTAAAAAACACCATCAATATTTCATAAACTCACAGTGACAAATTTATTTTAATGTGGTCCACTGAGAGCTGGAGATTGATTGGCCCCTCAGAAGCGTGACACGTTTCAAAGCAGGATATTCATGGCGTGTTTTAGTGCCTACATTAGTCAGAGAGGAGCAGAGCCCGGATTTATCATCGTTATGACTTGCTCGGTATCTATTCTCTTCTAGCCACTGGCAGCAACTCTCTGAATGCTCTCTATTGATTGGTTTTGTGTCTTTAAAATGTGCTGGCCAGGGAGGCGGGGGGCTTGGGTTGCCATCAATTGAGCTTAGCTTGCTGGAGTTTCTGCACAGGGGAGTTGTGCTTGGGTGAAGCCAACTGCTTAACCTGGAATTATTTTGGTTTTCGCTCATGGAGGGCATTGGAGAAGGAGCGTTGACCTCCTTGATCCCCAAAGGGTCTGAGTGATTGGCAAATGGGGCAGCGAGGCCTGGGGGCTGTTCAAGGTCACTTTACAAGCCTGCTCCCCTGGCAAGGAGGTCAGAACAGGTCACCCAAGGTCGAGATGTTGACGCCCAGAGTTCTGATGCTTGAAGACCTCGTGAGTTTTTCCCCCATCACTCAGGACAGGCACAGTCCAGACCCCAAATTGTCTTCAAAGTTAGGAAGCCCCCTTCTCCATCCACTCAAGGATTATAATGCAGGCAATGTTTATAGCGCATTTACAATGTGCCGAGTATAGTGGGATGTGTCTTACAGACACGTTTTCATCTCACAACAACACTGGGAGGAAGGTATCGGTATCATTTATGTTATTCTTAGTCTCGTTTATAGACAAGGAAACTGAGGCAGTTTAGAGAGATTAAGCAGCTGGCTCAAGTCCACAAAGCTGGCAAAAGGGGCAGTAAAAATGAAACTTAGATCACCTGATTTCAGGCCCTGGCTCATAGTCACCAGGCTTGGCTGCCTTTCGAGATGTAGCAAACCAGGGAACCTACCGTTATCCAGCTGATGCGCTGTATTCAGCACATTCTTGCTTACTCGTTAACGCAGAAGGCAAGGCCTCTCTTCAACAATACTCTCGGGCTAATCTGAGTTTACACACGACTTTCAGAATAAATAAGCAATTGTTCATTTAAATTATCTCGTTAATTCAGATCCTCCCCCTCCCCCCCCCCCCGGTGAATGATTAACAAACCCGTCCTGATGCCAAATCCTTCAAATCTGTATTAAACCGCGCACGGCACACTAGCCTTTAGGACACATTTCCTCGGCGGCCACCTAGGCACAGGCCCTGCCCAGGAGTTTATGGTCTAGCAAAAGAGACAGGTGTGTGCACAGCTGGTCATGCACAAAGGCAGCTTGTGACAAGTTCGCGGGACATCGTGTGATCGGAGAGCCGGGACAGAAGCGTTAATGCGCGCTGGGGACTTTCACTGGTGGCGTACCAATGCCGATGGCCTGGAAACATGAAAGAAGATTTCAAGAAGCAGAGGTGTATCTGAGGACCCTGTTCAGGGGGTGGTATGAAAACACAGTGTGTACCTCAGGGACATTGAATGTGAACGACCAGAGGCATCGAGAGAAACCCTTTGCATCCATCCCTCCGTCTTGCACGGAGAAACTTACTCACGCAGTGTCTTCTTCGTGTGGATAAAGATGCATTAAGCAAAACGGCTGCAGAACCAATCCTCGCTCCATTTGGCCTCCATTAGAAAGTCAGAGATATATATCTGTGGGCGGGAGAAAAACTCCGCCAGCAGAGTGAACTGGAGCATATTTACGAGAACGGAGTTGAGGCAGCCAGCAGTTAATCCTGGCGACGGAGACAGCCCATCGCCGCTCAGTGGGCCGGGCGGGTCCCCGCTAAGCAGTCACCTTCGCGTGGAATCATGTTACCGGGGTTTCGCCAATTCCAGGGCTTCCCTTGGAGCGAAGGCTGTCGCCTCACGTCAAGGGCAGTAGAGTCTTATATTCGGGGAACTTTTGCCTTATTTGCACGGTCTGCAATTTAGTGTCACCTTTGGCCAGGATGTAACAGAAGAACATGATTCTGAAAGGTTTGGGCTCCCAATTCCTGAGAATGTTTCCCATTCTCTCTTTTTCAGAGAAAGGAGTGGAGATCAGGGATGCCTGCCTCTCTCTGAAATTTACTACAAAAGCATAATAATAATAATAATAAAAAAATAATAAATCACAGTCATTCACAGGGAAGGGTTTCTTTGGGGTGGTGGGCAGGAGACCTGCATCATGATCACCTGGTTTATTTATAGAATGAGATGCCCAGGCCTCACCTAAAAATAATGGATTTCAGGGTGGGGCCCAGAAATCTATTTATAGAAAAAGCCACAACCAACCTACTCCGAGATCCTAAGCACGGGGATTCCGGGGAGGGTCGGGCAGGGGTGCCCTGTGCGGGACTGGCGCTCCCTGGACGTGAGCAATGCAGAGCCTGCCCACCAGCTCCTGGCAGCTCTGCACTCAGGGTCACTGTGGTGGGGGCGGGGTGTATCCAGTCCAAACGAACTGGTTCTGCCTCTCCATCCACAGGGCCTGTCCAGATCCCGGGGCCCAGAGTACAGCTGCCACTCAGGCCTCACAGCAGCCTCTTTCTTCAGAGGAAGAGCCAATCAGAGTCTTTCCCTGTCAGCAGTCAGGTAGATTTGGTCATTTTGGTAGGAATCTTGATCACTATCTACAATCTCGGTCTATTGTTGTGTAAATGAAGTGTGCTACTGTTTATCAAATACTATTGTCCCAGGGCCAGACTCATATTAGATGTTTAATAAGTGTTAGTTCTACTCTTTTTTCCATTGCCTAACGTTTCTGTTGATTGGATTTTATCGTGCACACCCTCACTGACAGGCTTGTGTCTATGAAATCTCCACGGTCACAACTGGACTCTGACCCATAATCTCCCAACGCTTCAGTTTCTAGAAAAGAAATGAGTTTTGATTTTCATGTTTTGATTATGCTAGAGTTTGAATTTTATTTTAATATAGCATTCAACACACACAGAGCTATGGGAACAAAATTCAAGTTATTCTTAAAGATGGAATTTTCCCAGCAGTGACGACTGGCCCCCAGCGGTGGGGAGCTTTGGGGTGTTTTGTAGCTGCCCAGTTGTCTCCTGATAAAGTTGACAAAAGCAAGTGCAAATATGATGTGGAAGAGAGTCTGCAGGGCCAGAAGGTCGGTGTTGAAATCATGGGCTATCACTTGTTGGCTATGTGAGCTTCAACGAGTTACTTACTCTCTGAGCCTTGGTTTTATTGTCTGTGAAATGGACTTAAGCATTTCCACCTCATGAGCTGATGGATGTAATGCAATGTGCTAACTTATACGGAGTGACTAGCACAGTGACCAGCATGTCCCCTCATTTATTAAAAAACCTGAGGGACTACAATGGGTCAAGCTGGTGTTAAACATGGGGAGTATAATAGTGAGCAAGGCCACGGGGCTGCTATACTCACAGATCTTAGAGTTCAGTGGGGGAGACTGAAAATAAAAAGTCAACCAATGTAGCTCAGAGAGTAATAAGATGAGCCAAGATAAAAGTTGGGGCTACTTTATATTGGATTATCAATAAAACTTCTGAGGTAGCATTCGATCTGACACCCACATGATGAGAATACAAGAGGAAGACAGACAGACCCAAAACAGAAAATGAGCATTTCAGATGGTATGAGCACATGTGCAAAGGCCCCGAGGCAAAGGCAATTATGACATGTTGGAGAAAATGAAAGGCTGCTGGTATGGCTGGAATAGAAGAAGGGAGAAGAAGAGTGACAAAGTGAAGCACGTAGATCAGGATATGGGTTTATATTCTATTTTTGGTGCAATTGAGAGCACACACAGAGATAAGGCTGCTTTTCCTCTTCTCTGCTATGCACTCAGCTGCTAGATTCATATTTTGTATCAGTTAGAAATGTTTTCAGCTGCAAGTAACAGGAAATATAGCTACTTTGTCTTAAATAAGCAAAGGTATAGATTTCTCAGAATATTTTTAGTAGTATAAAGATGTTGATACTGGTTCAGCAGGTCAACAATGTTATATATTTGGACTGGCCTCCCTATGATACTCTTGTCTTTCCCCTCATAGTTACAAAATAGCTGCCACAGCTCCAAGCATTATATCCTCACACCATATTTGAAGGAAGGAGGCAGGGGGCAGTATGAGAGCAGACGGTTTCTCTTCAAGTGCCTATTTTTCATAAGGTCAGGGAACTTTCCCAAGCAGATTCCCCTGTGTCACATTGGTTAGTGTGGAGTGATATCCTGGGGTCAAAGGATCGCCATCTGATACCTGAACAGAGTTAGGGTTTCAGGAAAGAAGTGTGGGGTAGGTAACCATAGCGATTACCACATTCCTCACATTCTCATCTACCTCCCTGTGTGAAGGCTTTACATTTTGATTCCAAGTAGGGTCAGCGGTTCTCGGAAGGTTTTCAGTATTCTTGGAAAGTTTAAAAAAATTTTTTTTTTTCCTTTATTGATTTTAGAGAGAGAGTAAGAGAGAGATAGAAACATTGATGAGAGAGAACATTGATTGGCTGCCTCCTGCATGTCCCCCACTGGGGATTGTGCCCACAACCTGGGCATATGCCCTGACCCGGAATCAAACGGGCGACCTCTTGGGGCATGGGTCAACGCTCAACCACTGAGCCACACCAGCTGGGCTTAGAAGCTTTGTAAGAATTTTTTTTTTTCATCTTTCTCTGACACCATCACAGGCCACTTGTCCCCTGCTGCTCTTTAGCAAATCAAAGGCTCAGGATTTAATTAAAAGCAAAACTTGACATAAGTGTTTTTAATTGTAATAGAAAAATGCTGCCTGTTTTATAAAGGTGACAGTTTGCAAACACAAGTGTGAACGCTGTCTTACCTCACTTGTCGGTGGCCCCGTCACGGAGTGGCAGGGTGGCGCAAAGACATAGATCTGCTGTGAATGACTTGTTCCAGCAGTGAAGGGTGCAACCTGAATTTATCCTGAGGAGCGCCAACTGACGTCTGTCATCGGGTGCACTTAGCTAACGAGATCCAAGGGGCAGCCTCTGGGCCACCATTCTACTCAGCCTTCAGGTTAGCCTGGAAGAGAGGTGTAGCTCCCTCTCATCCTGGAGAACCAGGCACCCATGACACGCTGCGGAAGCCAGACTGTCTTCCCCCTGGGCCTGAGTCTCGTTGTGAAGCTGTTCATTCAGTGGTCAGGACGTTTCCCAACATCCGTGTGATTAAAGGCCAATCAGCTGGCTGGGGGCTGACTTTGCACTTTTCTCCAGAGTGTTGGGCCAGTGTAGGCTCTGCCTTGGTGCACTCAGGGGAGGCCACTGGGTCTCCTAGAGGGAAGAGTGTGTCTCTCTCAATCTTGTTCTGCAGAGAGATGTCTAGAGTGGAGAAATTTAGGAAATATTTAGCTGCAGGGAACAGAAGAGGACTCAAACCAGCCCAGATAGAGGATTTTCTAGAGACATCCAAAGACTCTGGCAGAACCCACCTGCAGGAACCATAGATGGGCTTCTCGTACATCTTTTCGCTCCCATTTGATGGAGACATACTTCCTCTGCAAGGCTCCTGATTTCTGTTGCCCCATGGATTTCTTTCTCAGTTCTAAGTGCTGATTCCAACCTCAACTCTACCTGACCTTGCAGTTCAACTGCTCATTTATTTATTAACCAATGATTCACTGATTTATCAAAGAACCACACAGAAGTGTATATAATTACAAATGGACATAGGAAGGAAAGGGTAATGCATGGCCTTCTACAGCTGGCTGTATCATTTCCTGTGATGCGGTTTCCACAATCCCAGATGGAGAATATGATTGGTCCAACCTGGAACCCCTGGTCCAATCAGAGGTGGTCAAGGGGAGGTGAGCCGGGACTGCGGATGAAGCATGTTACCTACATGTGGGGAATAGGCGAGGGGGAAGTGCTTGCCATCTTTCCTGCAGAAAGCCTTTCGGGTTAGCCATCCACAGAGTTATCTCGGATTGCTCTCACCCATCTTAGGTTCAGCTGAACAGACTCCGGGGTCTGCAGCCTAGATGCTAAGTGCGATTCTGACTGAGCCTGACTCACCTGCCCATGACTTACCTGGGCAGAGAACTCTGGGTCCCAAGTGCCACATGTGGGCAGGTGTCCAGCTGCAGATGGGCCTCTGCTGCTGGCTGGATCTCTCTGCTGAAAGGAACATAGCACCTCTGTTTTTATAAGGCCTTTTCCCCCTGAAATAAGTAACAGTAATCGGCACTGAATGCAGCAATACCTGTCCAAACGTTTGAGGCCAAATTTTGAGAATAAACTTGGCAGTGTGATAAGAGCAGGTCACCATAAAGGATTCTTTAATCTGTTAATTTATGCAGCACTGATGGAGGGCGGGACATGCCTACTCAGTGCCAGGCATGGCAGGGAGTCATAGAGAAGAAGTCCAAGGTGATGGCTTTGTCACTGCCCCACAGGGTCCCCTCTTTGAAGTTAAGTAACAGTGCCACAAAGTCCCCATGTTTAGGCCCGCAGAGGCAGGGGCCAGTCCCCCTGACCTCCCAGGCTGGCTGAAGCCAGGGCTCACAGGAAGGCTGCATAGACAGGGTGCGAGCCAACACTCAGGATTCTGAGGCATCTGGGAGGCCTGGCCAGCAGTGTCCACCTCAAGCAGCCTGGGCTGGCCCCTTGCTCCACTCTGTCCACTTCTGTTCTCTGTAGCTGGGAACCAGCGGGTTTCCTTGGTCCCCGTGGCTCTTGCGATGTGCAACCAGCTAATAGACTGGGCTGTATTTCAGAAGAGTTGCTACAAGGGAAACTTAGCCTGTAAGTCAAGCACTTTAGTTCTCCAGGCGTGAAAAACAACACTCTTTATCTCTGGCCGAGCCTGGCTTTGTGAGCTGTGTCTAACGGCCACGGGAGGAAATATACCACGGCACTGTCAGAGCGGGCCTGGATCCCCGTCACCAGGGTCCCCATCCCGAGTGCTGACAGGGCTGGAGTCAGCCCTGATCTGCAATACGTTTGCCTTGAAACAGACATCTTTAAGAAAAAAAAGTCATTCAATATTAACCAAAAAAACCAAATAGAAACAGAAAGCAAAAAGAAGAAGAGGAAACAAAACCAAAAATCCCTATGGGTTTTGGGAGCATTAAATCAAACACTGCATGAAAAGAACTTCACACAGTGCTCAGTCCTTAATAAAGGCTCCACAGAATTTGCTTGTTATTCTTATTATAATTGAATGACTTTGATAGCTATCTATCTATCTATCTATCTATCTATCTATCTATCTATCTATCATCTATCATCTGTCAATCATTTATCTCCCAGGCACAGTGCCACTGTTCTTTCTAGTCCATGCCAGTCTAACGCCATATTGCTGGTGTCTGCCCTGGTTGGTTTTCTTGTCCCACACAGTAGCCAGGAACCCTCTGGGGCTGGAGCGCCCCCTCCATGCCCTCTTCCCTGCCCATATTTGGGGCATGCCCCCTAGGCAGGTACCCTGAATCTGTGCTGCTGTGGAGCAGGTTTGAATACCACCAAAGGAAAACTTGGCCCTGCTGATTCTCATTTACACCTTCAGCCTCAGTGTAAGGGGCAGCTCTTCCAGAAAACCTTCCTGAGACGCATCCTCCTTTCGCTTCAGTTCACTTTTTAAAAAACCCCTGAGTATGGACTATTGGACTTGTCAAAGAGGGCACATTTCCAATCCTCCATGCTCCTTTTCAATGGGACTTCGTCATCCTTCCCAGAAAGTGGTAGGGTCTATGTCCCCTCGTCTTGAACCTGGGTGGGCCTTTGTGATGGCGTGGACAATAGCACAGTGTGGAGGTGGTGCGGTGTAGCTTCTGAGGCTGGATCAGAAAATTCCACCAGCTTCCACCTTACTGTCTTGGGAGCTCGCTCTCAGAACCCAACCACCACACTGAGAGGGAGCCCACATTAGCTCATGGAGAGAGGCCACGTGGAGTAGTCACATGCACCGTTCCAACTTATGACTCAGCTAGGGTCCAAATGGACAGTCAGCACCAACTGCCAGTCATGTGAAGGAAATGCCTCCCTGTGAGGGGTGAGCAAAGGTTTCCTATAAAAGGCCAGATAGTAAATATTTTTGGCTTTGCAGGCCGTACAGTTTCTGTTGTAACTACTCAACTCTGCCTTTGTCATTTAAAATTAGCTGTAGACAATACATGAATGGATGGGCAGGGCTGGATTTGGCTCATGAACTGTAGTTTGCCAACCTGTGCCCTAGATGATTCTTACCCCAGCCACTGAGCCACCCTCATCCTTCTGGCCATCCGAGGGGAGCTCCTGTTGGAATTCCTGACTCACAGCATCTGTGAGCATAATAAAATGGTTGCTCGTTGCCAAGGTGTTTTGAGTTGGTTTGTACATAATGATAGTACCTGCATTTGTGCATATCTATGTTGTTTTATGATTATCTGTTTCTGTGCTTGTGTCTCATTCTAGCTTCTGAGACCTTCAAAGGTAGGCACTAAATCTTCTTCCTCTTCCTCCTTCTCTTCTTCTTCAGTAGATTTAGTATTGAGTGCCAGGTGTTATGTCATATGCTTTACATAAATTGTTGCCTTTGGTCTTCCCATTGGTTACTGCATCTCTATTTTATAGACAAACATATGAATCTTTGTGAGGTTATTCAGTTGCCCAAGGTCACTTAGAATCATGGTCTCCTTGATTCCTGGGCCTGCTGTCTAGCCTCAACGTTCATGGTATGAAATAGAGGCAAAGGAGGTTGAGGAGCATACACTAGACTGTAAGAAACTTGAGTCCACAGGCCATGCCTGTCCAGTCCCTATTTCACTCCCAGTGCTTTGCAGGTACCTGGGGCATAGTGATTGCACAGTAATTTCTGGTTAGGAGAATGAATGAATGAGTGACCAGCACACATGAGGTTTGTGTCAGACTCAGCCAGGTTATTGTTGGAGGACGCCCCCTGGTAGACCATTTCCTGTAGTGAATGAGTGTTGTGTAGATGTGGTTGGTGGTCTGTCCATACTCCCTTGGTCTACTCTAGCTTCCTGCTTCTCTTTGCAGGAGGAAATATGCCTTGTTCGAGGGAGTGGCTTGGCCTGCAAATGGGGCTGGTCAGAAGTTTGGGGGAATTAATGTCCCAGGGGCTAACCTCAACCAATGAGGCATGGGAGTTGATGGATGAATATCCCAGCTTTCCACCCTCAGTAGGACAACTCTGAACTGTGCTCACAGCAGTTGCTCAAAGGAGCCCCAGAGAAATTGAGCCCCATTAGTATTGTTCACTAACACACTATAGACTTCATATCTGTCTCACTTATCCAACTCTCACAGTAGTTTTTGAAATCATCTCCTAAATAAATAACTTATGCCCAAGCACTGGTCTTAACGTTTGCTTACAGGTAAACCTAAGATGCTTTCCTACAGGGAAGTGGAGAGAGGATAAGTGTGTATTGTCAATGGTGTAAAAATGGTACCCATCCCAGGAGACATGTGCACTGGAGAGATTTGCATCAAAAAGTCTTAGTGCAGAAGCATAATTATTGATGATATTTTTATGGATATAGGTTTCTTACCTTTGAGTATATATAGCAACTGGAATTAGGTTAGCCATGATTTGCTTGTTATTTTAATCAATAAATAAGAACCATTTATAATCAGCATATCAATTGAGTTTAAGTAATTTGTGCGTCTAAAATACTTGAGGGAGATACAGAACGGTGCTATCCTGGGTGGTTTTAATCATCTCCCTCCAATCCTGCTGCCACATAACTTTCTATCAAAGCTCTTCTTCATGGATCAGAGGTTCACTAGAGTCCAGCCCGAGCCTGGTTCTGTCGATTCTACACTGGCTGAGGAATAGGAGGGGCACATCCCAGATTATTTGGGGTTTGTTAGAGCTTCTGGACTAGCATGTGGGGAGCCCAAGTGTTGTCCTGGGGATTCTGTGGGAAAATTAATTTTGGAGAATATTTATGTATTCCTCTACCTCATCTCCAGGGGCACTGCCAATTTTGGGTCACTGTGCACTAAATTTATAGCTTATAGTTTTTTTGACCACCGGGAGATTTACTTTGAGCTACAAATTCACTGGCTGGTTCGTGGTACCACATTTCTAAGACTCTTAACCACCCCTGCTCTGCTCAATGTTCAGTGAATCTAAGAAAAATTTTAAAATTTATTTTTAGAGGGAGAAGAAGGGAGAGGAGAGAGAGAAACATCAATAAGAGAGAACATTGATTGGCCGCCTCCTGCATGCCCCCCACTGGGGATCAGACCCACAACCTGGGCATGTACCCTGACCAGTGACCTGTGACCTCTTGGTGCATGGGTTGATGCTCACCCACTGAGCCACACCAGCCAGGCCCAGTGACTTTTCATTCAGGTATTCTGGGGGTGGTGGGGGTTGGCACAAGGGACAGTTTACTTTTGTTTCACCCTTTCATGGACAGTGTGGACCTCTGGCATCTCAATGTGATGGAGAAGAGTCTTCTAACAGATTCGCAACGTTGAGTGAGCTTTGGGCTTTGTATTCTGTCCTTCACATTCCATGAGGCTGTGAAAATAGAGACTCAAACAGTTCAGGTTTGGTAAATACCCTCAAGACAAAAGCCTCTTAGGTATTCCACACACCTTTCTGGAGTCCAACTTTTTCTTATATTTTGGCCTGAAAATTTCTTTCATAGTTTTAAGAAGGTTTACAAAATATATTTGACCCATTTATTGTTAGCAGGGCATCTAGTTCTAATACTTAGTCTGCCATATTACAGAAGATGGGCTTTACCCCAAGGATTTTCTGTAGAGCCTCTCATGGCTCAGCATGGGGCAGGAGCCATCATTTGGAGAGAGTTCCTGAATGAAAAGTTTGTGGGGGGTCTCTAAAGCCGACTTCACCCATCTCAGCTTTGTATTAGTCTGCTGGTAACCTCATTTACACAAACCCAGGGAAAGATCAGCCAGTCCTATGGATCTGCAGGGACTGGAACAAGTTTGACTGTCTCACAAGAGAGTTCTGAAGTTTTGATTCAGTGAAAATATTCTGTGGATACGTAAACATGGCTGCTGGGAGCCCTGCCCTTCTCTGTCTGAGAACAGAGGTGCATTCAATTATTTCTTTAACTTCAAGTAGGGCTGGTGTTGAAAGTTCTACTCTTCCAGGAGCTGACTGAAACCTTTTTTATTCTACTTGTATATAGGAAGATTCCCATGGACAATCTAGCTACATCCAATTCATTCATCCAACCATCCATTCATTCAACCATTTATTCATCCATTCATCTAACCAATGGAGCCATGGTGGGAGCCCATTCTGAGACAAACTCAGAGAGGAAAGTGAGAGGAGACAACTCACATATATTCATGTTTCTCTTAAAGATTTCAAGGTGTCAGTATGTTCCTTCATAAACTTCTCCCTGGGCCAAGTGGTGAACCCAACATCCTGTCATTATCATAAGCACATTATTGATAAAGTATGTTTTATATAAAAAGAGAAAGACAAGATTGTGTGAGAAAAGCAGATACATGTTTAAATAATATTTAATTCTGGCCACTGCTAGTTTTATAGAATTTCAATAGGAAAAGAGGCTTAGCTTCCTTCTCATGTTTCATTGTGTTTTCCATGGGAGGAAAGGAGGTATCAGAATAATACCTTTTGGGAATGAGGCTCTGTATGAAAACAGTGACAAGGAAAACTCTAGATATCAACAGTATGGTGTAATAAAAGTTTATTTCTTATTTATGCAAAGAACAGTGAGGGAGCTCCTGCTCTGTGTCTTTCTTGGGTAGCTTTCTTCCAAGTATGACTCAGGGACTCAGGATCCTGCTATTTTGGGATGCTACCATACTCTCCATTATCAACTTGAACTAATTAGCATTTATTTATTTATAGAACACTCCACCCAGCAACACCAGAAATCACATTCTTTTCAAGTGCACATGGAACATTTACCAAGATAGACTATATCTGGGCCATCAGACTAAACTACAGTCTCAAGAAATTTAAAAGGATCCAAGTCACACATAATATTTTCTTTGATCACAGTGGAATTAAATGAGCAATTCATACTGTAAAGATTCCCCAATATATGGAAACTAAAACTACATATTTAAGTAAGACATAGGTCAAAGGGGGAAGTAAAACAGTATTTTAAACAAATTAACAATTAAAACACCACATATGAAAGTTAACAAAATAAGCCTAAAGCAGTAATTAGGGAGACATTTGTAGTACTAAATGTCTATATCAAAAAAGGAGAAACATCTCAAATTAATGACTTTAGTTTTTACTTTAAGAAATTAGGAAAAAAAGAGCAAATTTGAGCCAAAGTGAGCAGATGAAAGAAAATACTAGCGTTCAGGGTGGAAATCAATTAAATAGAAAACAACACAACAATAAAGAAAAACCAGTGAAAATGGAATAGTCTTATATCTGTTAAAGGAATTGAATTTGTAGTTTAAAACTTTTCCACAAAGAAAATTCCAGGTTTAGATGGCTTCTCTAGTGAATTTTATCAACAATTTAAGGACGAATTAATGCCAATTCTATGCAAACTCTTGCAGAAAATTAAAGAGACTTGGATCTCTGCCCCAAGATGTTTGATCTTATCCCTCCTACTCAACATTGTACTGGGGTTATGACAAGTGCAATTAGGCAAGACAGAATAAAAGGCATCTAGATTGGAAAGGAAAGAATAAACCTATCTTTATTCACAGATGACATGTTGTTTATATATAAAATTTCATGCAACATGCAAAAAAAGAAAGCTATGAGCACTAACAAGTGAGTTTAGTAAGGCGGCAGGACATAAGATCAATATATAGAAATCAGTTGTATTTGTATATATTAGCAATAAAAAATTGTAAATTGAAATTAAAAACAATAGCATCTACACTAGAATATGAACATGAAATACTTACGGAGAAGTGCAACAAAAGATGTGAAGATCTATACACTGAACTACAAAATATTGCCGAGAGAAAGAAAAGAAAATCTAAATGAATAGGTTGATTTATTTGTTCATGGGTCAGAAGGCTCTATATTGTTAAGAAGTCAATTTTTCCCAAAATGATCTATAGATTTAACAAAATTCTGATCAAAATGGACGCATTGATTCTACAATTCATGTGGCAATGCTAAGAACCCAGTATTGCCAAAATAACTTTGAAAAAGAACATTTGAGGGCTTGTACCACTGTATTTCAAGATGTGTTATAAAGCTACAGTAACCAAATTAGTAAGTCTTAATAGATAAATAGAATTAGAGCCCAAAATCAAACTCATACATATCTGGACAACTGATATTTGACAAAGGTGTAGGTGACTCAATGGAGAAATGATGGTCTTTTAAATAAGTGATGTTGGAGCATGTGGCAAACCATATGCAAAAAGTCAAAATCTTCATCCATCCCTTCGAACACATACAGACATTTTCTTAAAATGGAGCATGGATCTAAGTGTAAAACATAAAACTATAAAATTTCTAGAGGAAACAGGAGAAAATCTTTGTGAACTTGGGTTAAGCAAAGATTTCTTTGATGAGACACCAAAAATATGATCCAGAAAAGAACAAATGGATAATCTGCACTTCATTAAAATAAAAAAAAGTCTAATCTTCGAAAGACACTGTCAAGAGAATGAAAACACAAGCCACAAATGAAGAGAAATCTTCACAAAGCACATATCTGCTAAAGGATTTGTATCCCAAAACATACAAAGACCTCTCAACACTCTGTATTAAGAAAACAAACACCCAACAAAAAATAAGCAAGAGATTTGAATAGACACTTACTTCATCGAGGAAGATAAATGGGTTGCAAATGAGCACATGGAAAAATGCTCAAAATCATTAGTCATTAGGGAAATGCAAATTAAAACTGTCTGAGGACACTGTTACAGATCGATTTGAGTGTCTAAAATGAAAAAGGCTGATTACATTAAGTGTTGGAAAAGATACGAAGGAACTGAAACTCTCATGCATTGCTGGTATTAATGAAAATGGTACAATCACTTTCAAAAACAGTTTGGTAGTCTCTTCAAAATTCAAACACACACCTACCATAAGATCTAACTATTCCACACCTAGGTTTTTGACTAAGACGTGTATACAAATGCTCATAGCAGCTTTATTTGTATAGCTTCAGACTGGAAACAATCCAAATGATCCTCAGTAGGTCAATGGACAAACTGTGATATAGCCAGAAAAGAGATTCCTACTCAGCACTAAACAGGCATGAACTCTTGTACATATAACAACATGGAGAAATCTCAAGACGTTCATGCTAAGTGAAAGAAGCCAGGCAAAACAAGAGTACATACAGTGTAATTCTGTTGATATAAAACTCCAGAAAATGCAAACTAACTTAAAGTGACAGAAAGCAGATCCATGTTGCCTTGTGATGGAGGCAGGAGAGAGGTGGAAAGGGGCAGGAGGGAGGACATAAATAAACTCTCTTGATTGGGGTGATGGCGTCATGGGTGTATACACATGTCAACACTTAACAAACTGTACACTTTAAATATGAATATGTGCAATTTATTATATGTCAATTATGATCTCAGCAAAGTCATTAAAATGAGATCTCTGGCTGCTTGGTTGGGAAGAGGCTGTAGGAGCCTCCAAGAGACCTGTTAGGAGGTCACTGCAATAGTCCAGGTGAGACATGATGGCGGCTTGGACCAGGGATGGCAGGAGATGTGGTGAGCAGAGATAGGATTCCAGATGTGCTGGGTATGGGCTGCTGGAGCAAATGGAGTCAAGGCTTGCGTTGTTGTTTCCCATGATGAGGATGCCGTTGGGAGATTACATAACTTTCCCCAGTCATGTTGCCAACCAGGGGCTGTGCCAGGAATGAAGCCCAGATCAGCCAAGCTCCACAGAGGTCCTGGAGAGAGAAGGTTCTCTCCCTCTCCTCTGTCTGTGATTCCTCAGGAGCAGGAGGGACAGAGAGTGGGATCCAGGCCATGTTGAAGCACACTGGGGAAGTGATGTGGGGTGAGTGTGTGCCCATTAGGGTGTGGTGGGCGGAGGCCACAGTTTTCCCGGACCAGGCAGGGATCTGGGAGTTTCCTCTTGTTCTCAGCTTTGGGTGAATCTGGGACAGGACATTTCTGCTTCCTTGAAATAAGCAGGTCCTGTGGCCCTGATTCTTGCTGAGCTTCCTTGGATGACCAGGAAGGCAAGATGGGCCAGGGTGGGTGAGAAGGAGGGTGGAGCAGACGAACAAATCAAATTGGTGAAATGTAGAAAGTAGAGCCCCAAGGACCCTCTTTCTCCCCTCCTCAATCTCAAACCCACCAAATGCTGAGCCCTGTGAGCGACTGAGCACTTGGGGGTGTGGGTGCGGTACCAGGAGTGTCTGTGTGTGCGCGTGTGTGTAGGGTGTGTAGGCGACCAGCTCATCCTGGTTTGCCTGGGACCACCAGGCTTTAGCCCTGAAAGTCCAGTCCTGGGAAACCTTTCAGGGCTGGAAAATGTGGAAAACTGGTCACATTACCTGCCTGCACGAGTGTGTGTGTGCATGCATGTGTATGCTTGTGTGTGAGTGTACGTGAGTTCTCGGTCTGTGCAAGTGGGTGGAACTAAGTGACGGGAAACAGGATGTGCCTGGGAGTATGCCCACATGCGAGGGTGTCACTGGGACCTTGTGGGTCTCTAAATGCCCGTTTCTTTATCCCCTCCGCTGTCCCTGTCTGCCTTCCAGAGAGGATCTGAGGTGCTGTGTGATGTTTTCTCTGTAAGGAGGCAGTGTTTTCAGTGAGCCAGAGCGTGGACTTTGGGGTTTGGTGGGTCTGGGTCAAATGCTGGCTCAGCCACTACTGGCTGTGTGATCTTGGGCAAGTGACTCTGCCAAGGTCTTTGTGGGCATTTCCCTCAATGTAAATGGATGTAGGAACCCTTTATCATAAATGAGACAATGCAACTCGAGGGATTGCCACATGGTAAACAGTCAATGTAGTCATTACTATTATTCTTGTAAGTCTGGTGTATGTGGCTGAGTGCACACTATGGACTTGCATACAAGTGTGTGAATGTGTGCCTGTATGAGTGTGCATGTGTGTGCCTGTGCATGAGTGTACATTAGTGTGTACAAGGGATATGAGTGCATGTAATTCTGTGTGTGCATGTGTATCAGTGTGCATGTACATGTATGTAAGAGGGCATGTGTGTGAGTGTGTATGTGCTCATGCATGGCATGCTTTCAGGGTGTCCCCTCAGTGAGGAAGATGGGCTGGGGTTGGGGAGGCTGAGTCGGGGCGGGGGGAGGGGAGAGGAGGCTCCTGAAACCACACTCCCTTGCACGGGCCCATGGCACCTCGGCCCCCAGAAGCCCCGATTCTCTGCTGTGGCCGTTTTCAGTGATGTGCTTTGTGTAGGTTGAATTTTGTATTGTAAAACCTGCCTTATTAAAATATATATTGTGCCCTAATGAATCTTTAATGGGAAGTACTTAGAGGAATCCATAATCCCCTCAATTGAACTGTATAAAGGAGGCCCTTGGGGCAATGGACACTTCTGAAGAGGCTACATCAAGGAGGGACTACTGGGGGGCAGGGATGGAAGGTTCTCACATCCCTGGAGGTGGAGGTTCCCATAGACAGATGGTGGACATTCCCACAGAGGGAGGGAGGAGGTTCCCACAGAGGGAGGGAGAAGCTTCCCACAGAGGAGGTTCCCACAAAGGGAAGGGGGAGCTTCCCACAGAGGGAGGGAGGAGGTTCCCACAGAGGGAGGGAGGAGGTTCCCACAGAGGGAGGGAGAAGGTTTTCACAGAGGGAGGGAGGAGGTTCCCAGAGAGGGAGGGAGGAGGTTCCCACAGAGGGAGGGAGGTGGTTCCCAGAGAGGGAGGGAGGAGGTTCCCACAGAGGGTGGGAGGAGGTTCCCACAGAGGGTGGGAGGAGGTTCCCAGGGAGGGAGGGAGGAGGTTCCCAGAGAGGGAGGGAGGAGGTTCCCAGGGAGGGAGGGAGGAGCTTCCCAGAGAGGGAGGGAGGAGCTTCCCAGAGAGGGAGGGAGGAGGTTCCCAGAGAGGGAGGGAGGAGGTTCCCAGAGAGGGAGGGAGGAGGTTCCCAGAGAGGAAGGGAGGAGGTTCCCGCAGAGGGAGGGAGGAGGTTCCCAGAGAGGAAGGGAGGAGCTTCCCGCAGAGGGAGGGAGGAGGTTCCCAGAGAGGGAGGGAGGAGGTTCCCAGAGAGGGAGGGAGGAGGTTCCCGCAGAGGGAGGGAGGAGGTTCCCGCAGAGGGAGGGAGGAGGTTCCCGCAGAGGGAGGGAGGAGGTTCCCAGAGAGGAAGGGAGGAGCTCCCGCAGAGGGGGAGGAGGTTCCCAGAGAGGGAGGGAGGAGGTTCCCAGAGAGGGAGGGAGGAGCTTCCCAGAGAGGGAGGGAGGAGCTTCCCGCAGAGGGAGGGAGGAGCTTCTTGCAGAGGGAGGGAGGAGGTTCCCGCAGAGGGAGGGAGGAGGTTCCCAGAGAGGGAAGCTCACATTTTCCACAGACGATGGCTTGCGTTTCCCACAGGACCATGGGTAGTGAGTGGTTAAGAGCCATCAGGCCGTACGGTCTGGTTCCGGTGTTGCTCTTGTAAAGCGTAGAAGTTGACTTTAAAAAAAGAAAGGACCTTTTTTTTATTGGCATCTTGTCGGGCGGGCAGGATGACCCTGGGAGGTGGGTGGCACACAGTGGGACTACAGTGGCTTCCTAATCCAGCTGCAGATGGGCAGCACTTCGGGCCTGCAGGCCCTGCCTGAAGAGTCTTCCCCATCGGCCGCCCACTCTTGAGTGTCCTTGACACTCTTCTTCCCTCGGGGCATATTGATTGGGCCAAGAGACACTTGCCCAAGTTCTGCCTGTCAGTGGTCACACAAGAAGACCAATTGGATCTTCTCTTAAGAATTTACCTCTGAGATGCAGAAAGGGGACTTGGTGGTGGGATGCATTTGAGTCGAGACTCCATGTCCAGTTGGTGCTGGAATTGGTGCCTTGACAACCTAATTTATTTGAATTATTGGGTGGAAGGGTGGGTAGGCAGGAGACATACAGTGGAGGAAGCCAGTCTGAAAGGAGGGGATGAGGCAGACTGTAGAGAAAAGTGGAGCTCAAATTATAGAGACAGGAAAAGACAGAGAGAAAGAGAAGAGATAAAAATTTCCCTCCGCCTTACCTACAGCAGGTTTGAATGGATTCAAAGCCCTCCCAGGGCTGAGCTTCTGGGTCTTGGACACCCAGTCACTGCTGAGGCAGCCAAGGGACAGACATACTGACATTGGCTTCTGACCACAGCCCTGTGTTGTGTTTCCTGTGTCATAGTTGATGACAAACGTCCAGGGAGGACACTGGGAGGACGCAGAGGCAAGACGGAAATCACACTTTCCCAGCTCACCGCCTGCAGCCACACTGGCCCGTGACAGCCAGACTTGCCTTGAAATCTCTGGGTTTGTCCCTCTGTCAGGACTCCCTCCCCTGATGTCCTTGTGGCTGGCTGCTTCTGATTCTTCGGCTCTCAGCTTAGTGTCACCTCCTTGAGAAAAGTCCCTGGCCACTCTGTCTGAAGTAGCCACAGAGTAGCCACGGCACCCCATTTTCTGTATCTGAGCCCCTCGGGGGTGCTGTTTCTGTTATTTATTTGCTAGTTTTTGTCCACATTGCACTTATCAAAATTTGTACTTTTCTTAAATGATTTAATGATTCATGCTTTTCTTCTCAACAGGAAGGTCTATGAAGATAGGAAAGGCCTATATTTTCTCTGTGAAATGCTCAGAATTTGGCATAGAGATGGTGCTCAGTAAATACCTGTTGAATTCCTGCTGGAGTCCTCATTTTACCTATGAAGAAAGAGAAGCATGGAGAGATTAAGAAATTTACCAAGGTCTCTGAACAGACAGATAGTTGGGGCAGGGATCGAACCGGGGTCCGAGCCAATTTGAATCCATATGTTCTATTAACTGTCATACTATGAAATTCCCCGTGTTTGATCAGTCCTGTGTGAAGCATGCCTCTTCTCTGGCCTGCCAGCTGTGGCAGGAAAGGCTTCCTCCCACAGCCTGAGCATGTGCCTGCCCCTGCCATTCATCCTCTGACATGAGCCAAGTCTTGATGGGAAGCAAATCTGGAGTGTTGGGGGCAGGACAACTAAGTCTAAGACCCAGCCCTACACTAATTTGCTGTGGGAACTTAGGTCAGTTTCCTGTGCATGTCTCCCTGTGTGACAGTTAATTTTGTGTCCATTGGAGGATGTTTTTGGATGAGATTAACTAGATGAACTTTTGGGAAAGCAGATTGCCCTCCCTAACGTAGGTGGGCCTCATCCAATCAGGTGAAGGCTTGACCAGGACAAAAAGACTGGCTTCTGTGGTCAAGGGGGAAATCTCCAGCAGACAGTCTTTAGACTTCATCATCAGCATGACTGGCTTTCCTGGGCCCACACTGCAGATTTGGACTTGCCAGCCTGCATAACTGCGAGAAAATTTCTTATAATAAATCCACCACATGCGCGCGCGCACACACACACTCACATCAAGTCCTTGAATACCGTCATTTCATTCAGTGTCCCTTCACTATAATGTCGATGACAGACCTATCAGTGACATTAAGTGAGGACTTACTCTATACACATCCAACTGGCTGTGTTTTTCCGGAGAACCCTGGTGAATACAGCCTGCCAGCCATGCGGCTGAGGCCCCAGAGTGCCCTGTGCTGGGTTAAGACAGAGACACAATGGCAGAAGCATGGGAGGGTGTTGAGTAGTTGTTTCACCTTCATCCCCACCCTCTGTCATACCTCCCAGTTTCCTTGTGTTCACAGGACAGGTGGGGTTGACACCTGCGGGTATGGGGAGAGGGATGTAAAGGTTCCAGAGGCTGAGAGACGCAGATGATCTGGACACTGCTGGTCACGTGCACTCAGGGCTCTTCCTTTGGGAGGGGGCTGGGGGGACACGTATACTCTTGAGGGAAAGAGGTCAGGCACTTGGAGGGGTGACAGGAGTGAGGGGTGGGAAGGGTCTGCTGTAATGGGAGGAGAGGGTACTGGCTGAGTTGGCATGAAAGGTCAGTCTGACCTCCCTGTCCCTGCCACCCAAGGCCAGAGTGGATCAAGGCGGCCACTGGAGTCTGACTCCCTGCGCCCTGGCTCATCTAGGAGCACGAGGCCTAGGAGGGGCTGGGAGGCCCCCCAACAGGAGGTGTCTGGAAAGCTGTCCTGGCCGTGCCTCCCCCGAAGCAGCCCGAGCGCACGCAATTATAAGACAGTGGGCAGATGACAGAGTTAGTTAATGTAACAAGCCCTTTAAGCATTTAGCCACATTCGAGTGTTTAATCAGCTGTGTAAAGTGCAATATCTATCTTTCAATTTTATGCCATTAGGGGAGACAAGATTTTGATTAGGTACTTAATCTGTGCAAGGAAAAAACAGGCCCACAGCAAGCCCGTGATGGGGAGGGAAAGGGACATTGGGCGGGGGATTCGATAAAGGGGAAAGACAGAAATTTAACATAAAAGAGAATTAGTGCTGCTCCTTTCAATTTAGTGCCCAGGCTTTATGGCCTAATCAATTAGAGGCCTGGCCGGGGCTGCTGGGAAGCGGCTCGGCCGGGCTGGAGGCTCGGCCATATTAATTCCCTTCATTACGTGGGGGTCAGGCCGAGGGCTTTGCGGGGGCTCTGCAAAGGAGTGGGTCACTTCTCGGGCATCGGCTCAGGAAGCAGGGGGAGGAGGTCGAACAGTGCCAGGCTGAACTGGAGTCCTGGGGGCCCCGGGGAGTCTGAGATCCCAGGACGGTGGCACTGGGAGGACCCGGGGAGGGTGCGAGTCCATGAGCTGGTGTAGAGTGGTGGGCTGGCCCTCCAGCTCTGCTGCAGAAGAGGCCTGAGTTTGCGTGCTAGCTTTCCAACCTATTGGCTGTGTGACCTTGGGCATATTGCTTGGCTTCTCTGTGCTGCAATTTCCTGCAGAACCACAACTGTGGCCACCCCAAATGGTTGCCATGAGGAGAAAAGGAGAAGGTGCCTTGCCAAGGGCTTGGAATAGTATGTGGCATAGATTGGACATTCACTCAGTGTTGGTGGTTGCTACAGTTATTATTATCTTTACTTCTAATGTTGTTACATGCGTCACTGAGGGACCACTTTAACAGAGGAGCGCACTTGAACCGCCACCTTTGTTTAGTCAGTGCTCACCTTAGACACGAGGCCTTACTGGGTGCTATTTTTACTACTACCAGTCCTTTATCCAGGTTCGTGGCTGCAGATTGCGGCGGAGGAAACTGAGGCACGGTGGCAAACAGTTTGCCGACGGCCACACGGTGTAGGAGGTTCAGAATCAGCACTCGGGCTCTTCGGTCACGGGTGCTCCCGCCCTGCTGACAAGGCAGAGTTAAGTGGGACTGAGTTCGATGAGGGCTGAGTCTCTGGAGAAGGGTGGCATCTCGAAATGCACCCGGAGGGCTCTGGATCTCAAACAAATGCCTTCTAGTTACTGACAAACGGTGGAAATATGCTCAGGGAATGAGCTGGTCTCCCATAGGTTTCCTAAAAAGTAGAGAAGCTCGGGGTCCACCAGGGACACAGAATAACATGGAAATGAGCACCCTGGTGGCCTCTCTTTGTCCCCAGTGTTTCCAGAACCTTCTGGACAGGACCTCAGAATGCGGAGATCCCAGTTTGAAACCCCTGGAGATGTGGGGTCTGGTGAGATTCTAGACGTTATTGTTAAAGAAAAGCCCTTGAGGAAGAGGGACCTCTAGAGCCAGCAGATGTGTTAGACTAGGGGAGGGTCTTCTTCAGCACGTAGGTCCAGCAGGTTTACTGGTCACCTACTGGCTGACTCTTGCTTCGCAGCTGTGGGACTGTCTCCTCAGTGGCCACCCAGGGGTGATCACAGTTCCCACCTCAGGCTGGTTGTGAGCATCGCATGAGCTGACATATGTGAAGTGCCAAGAACCGTGTGTGACGCTGACTAGGCATTGGATACATATTAGCCATTATTGTCGCTGTCCATTATCTAGGCACTGGGGACTTTCTGGGCACAATCTCATGTCATCCCTGTGGCATCTGTGTGGGTTACAGCTATGGTGCCAGGTGCACAGGTGAAAAGTTTAAGTTCGGAGAGTTGAGCTGACTTGCCCAAGATCACAAAGTTGGTATGTGATAAGGACGAGAACATTTCCCTGATCTCTAGTTCCTTCTAAAAGACCTTTCTTCCCCCAGTGCTGCCTTGAGAGCAAACTGCGTGGCTAAGCGAATCTAAATTCCAGCAGGGCATTTGGGAACTAAGTTCATCCAACATATATTTGTTGAGCACTTATTATGTACCATGTACTATAAGTCTGCGAAGACAGAAATTTCATCTGTCTTCTTCCATTGAGGAATCACTTCCCATATATTTAGGTAGTGAGTGAGTGAGTGAGTGAGTGAGTGATGAACAGTGTGCAGTGCCAAGTCCTCAGTATCCTCGAGGACAGAGTGGAGGAATGTGAATGATATGATTTTCCTGTTAGGTGGAGTCATAGTTGGCCAAGTTGGAGGCAACATAGTAGAGTGGAAAGAGAAATGACAAACTCTGGGTTGGAATCCTGGACCATCTTCTTACTGGTGGGAGTCCGTCTTGTTCACTGCAGTATAATAGGCCCTCAGCAAATGTTTGTCAAGTGACTAAATAAGTGGACGGAGGAGTGACAGAGATGGCTTTGCCGACCCATTATGGACGAGACACAGACGGGCGGGTAAGTTTGTGGTGCCACCGTGATAACACCCGGACTCCAAAAGCTCTCTTCAGGGGGTAGTACAGGATTCATGTTCTGAAATAAAACTCCACAGAGAAAAATGTCAGCCTTGGCACTTAGATTATGAATACCAGCTATTCAAACATAAGCTTGGAAGAGAAAGACAACGTACTTTTGTCCTTCTTGATTCCATGGTCCTTTGGGGTAAAGGGTGGCAACGTTTTTCTGTAAAGGGCCAGATGGTAAATACAGGGTGGGGCAAAAGTAGGTCTACAGCTGTGTGTATGGAAAATAATCTGATCATTAATAAATAATAATACAAGAATAGACTGTGTTTCACATACAACTGTAAATCTACTTTTGCCACATGCTGTATTTTAGGCTTTGAGGACCCTGGAGTCCCTGTTGCAGCTACTCAACTTGATTCCTGTAGTGTGCAAGTGGCTGTAGACAATATGTAAGCAAATGAGTGTGGCCTTGTTCCGATAAAACTTTATTTATAAAAACAATCAGGCAGGGGATTTAGGCCCATGGGTGGTTTTTTGTCAATTTCTGGTTTGTAGGGTGTATCTCTTTCTGCTTGCGACTTCACACCCAAATTAATTCATGTGGAATCTTAGCAGCAGCACCCCCATTTTACAGAGGGGAAGCCTGAGTGGTGGCGAGGCAAAGAGTCTGCTATAGAGCTGGACTTGATCCGTTACCACTTATGCATCATCTATGTCTCACACAGAGCACATCCTCAACAACCTGGGGACATAGGGCCTGTTATCCTCCTACAAGTTGGGTAAACCGAGGCTCAAAGAGGTTAAGTGACTTACCTCTAGTCACCCTGCTAATGATTGAACATTTATTAATTAAGAAGATCTGTTGAGAATCCACTCTATGCAGACACTGCTGTGTCGTCAGGGGTACAGTAGACTCCTGACCCCAGTGTGCTTGTGTTATAGTTGGGGAAGGTGGACACTGAATGTGTTCAGTGAATATGCAATATAGGGTGTCAGAAGGGGATAAGGGCCTGTCAGTCAAGACAAGCTTAAAGCAACAAATCTTCATGGCTTAAAATGAGGTTCAGCCAACGATGGTCCATGGTCCAAATGCTGTCCTTTGGTCAATCAAGTTTGGTTGGATCCCAGTCACGCCTACTTGTTCATGCATTGTCTACACCAGCTTTCTTGCTGCGGTGGTGGAGTCAAGACGTTGCAACAGGAACTATCTGGCTCTCAAAGCCAGAACACACTGATGACCCCTGGCATGCAAAAACCAAGGTTCGCTTCTTGCCCCTTCAACTTATCAGTTATTCAGGGACCCAGGCCAGTGGGGCACCCAATCCTGAATGCATGCAAGGTCAAAGAGGACGCTGGAGTATTTCATCTAGATGATTAAGGCCTGGCCCAGAAGTGCCAAGTGTTATTTTGTGCTCAGAATTTGTTGGCCTCTTTCAACAGAAGGGACCCAGCGTTCCCACAGGCTGGAGCTGGAGCTGGAAGTATTTGGGGAGCTGCTCTGATGATCACAGAGGCTGCTGGAAATCGTAACCAGGATAAGTTGATGAGGAGTTTCAGGAGCTTTGCACTTTTAAATAGTGCAGCCCAGGAGGGCATGGAGGAGAGCTCAGCTGGGATTTGAGCCCAGGTCTGTCCGCCTTGAAAGAATGTTCCTCACAACCTCCACGCTCTGCAGCTGCACCTTCCAGGGCCCGTGGAAAGTGGGTGCTGGGAAGGTCATTGGACGGTCAGATGGGGGAACATGCCCCCTTGTGAACCCCTGCCGGGGTCCTGCTCGCCCCATCCCCAGCCCCCTTGCTCCAGCTGTGGGTCTCTCACAGGTCACACCACAGGGGCCATGGCCAGGCAATTTCTGCTGGTCAGTCCTGGAAGGGCTGGGCTGGGGGAGGAGGGCGAGAGGCCCTCTCCGTGAGGCTGTGACTGCGAGGCACTACATTAAGGTTATTAATAACCCTCTCAGCCTTTATTGAAAAGATGCTCTCCGCGTCTGAATTTGCCACTATGGCAACCCATTTATTAAGGCTGTAAGAGCTGGAGTTGCTTCAGACCGTATTTATTACCATGATTTGCTGAGGGAAGGCTCTGATCCCAGGGATGGGGCAACTGGGGGAGAGCGCGCCTTGCTGCTTAGTGGGAAGGTTTGGCTCACCTCGCCAGGAGGTCAGCTGGGGATACGCTCCTCTCCCCTGACTAGATTGGGACTGAAATGCAGGTGGGAGTTCGGGGCTGAACACAGCTGGCAAACCTCTGAATACAGTGATCTCCAGTGCACCTGATACCCTCCCCAGGTGCACCCCAGTGAGCAGGTGGGGCAGGCATTTTTGGTCTTAATGTGTCCACAAGACAGCGAGGCTCGAAGAAGCTGACGGAGTCCCCAAGGTCACAGAAATAGTGGCCAAGTGAGCAGTAGTGGTGACCCCGAAGTCATGGACTCATTTTTTTTTTTTTTTTTTATAAAAATCTGAGCTAGCTCTATTTAGCTCTCTCTCACCCTCTTTTTTTTTTTTAGTAATATATGACAAACTCTTCAGCTAAAAAACGACAGCCCCCAAATACCACCAGCTAATTCCATCAGCACTGCACTGAGAGATTTCTATTCTTTATTTTTATTTTTTATTTATTTTTATCCTCACCTGAGGATATTTTTCCATTTTTTGTACAGATAGAGTGGGAGGGAGGGAGAGAGAGGAAGGAAAGAGAGAGAGAAACATCAACGTGAAGGGACACATCGAGTGGCTGCCACCCTCACGACCAACCAGGGCCGGGAACAAACTGCAACCGAAGTACGTGCCCTTAGAGGGAACCGAACCCGGGTCTCTCCGGACCACAGGCCAACGCTCTAACCACTGAGCCAAACTGGCCAGGGCGAGATTTCTATTCTTTAACCCGTTTGAGGTCTCACCACATCCCCATGTTACAGACGAGGAAACCGAGTCACGGAGAGAGAGATGATCTGTCTGAAGTCACACAGCAAGTAAGTGGCAGAGCTCAGACTAGAAGCCAGTTTTGTCTGATTCTAAAGAGTGTTCTTGTCCCTGGTGCCACATCCTCTCTTTTCTTGTCATGGTCCCCTTTTCAGAGGCCAGAGGAGGGGTGGGCTTGTGCATGTGGGCACCTCTCCGGGAACTGCTCCTTTGGGTCCAGGCTTTGCCTCTCTCACATCCCTTACTTCGGGACATTTTCAATATGTGCCCTTGGCAGGTGGTTGGATTTGCATTGGTTGCTAGAGCTGCAACCGGAAATGTATTCACGTCCAGTTCTGGAGGCTAAAAGCCCAAGATCAAGGTGTCCACAGGGTTGATTTCTTCTGAAGCCCCTCACTTCTTACAAAGACATGTTGCATTGGATTATGACCTCCCCTAATGACCACATTTTACCTTAGTTACCTCTTTAAAAACCTTATCTCCAGATACGGTCACATGCTAAAGTACTGGAGGTTAGAATTTCAACTATGGGTTTTGGGAGGAACATAATAGGATTCCAGGCCAATTTCCTGGTGTCTGACGTTCTCTGGGGTCAGCCTAGAACATCCATGTGGTTTTGCGATGGAGCTGGCGCCCAGGTCATGTTGGTGTCACCTGAGAACTGCATCGCAGAGGGTGAACTGAGTTCCCAGAGCTGGACCGTCCCCTCTACTTCCAGATCCTGGGTCCTCTTGCCCTCATGGATGCTCCTTCCTCCACACCCTTCTTGCTGAGGTGCTGGGGAGTCAAGGTGAACCCAAACCATGAATCTATAGCAAAGGTAGACGCAAAACGGAACTCCTGGGGCAGGCTTCATTCTCGTGCATCTCCCCTGCGGATAACATCTTCTGTAGCTGCAGTGCAGTGATCGAACCAGGAGACTGACAATGGCCTGATGCTATTAACACTCTCTCTGTGTGTGGTTCTAAATTACTGACTTTTAAGTTTTGTAAGGTGTAAGACAAAACAGCTTAGGAAACATCCTTGCCAAGCTGGTGTGTTCTACCCCAAATGCACAAGGAACTCCTGGGTGGGAGAGAAAATTAGGGGGAAAGCATGAGCGTTAGATGTAAGGGCTTTGCCCTAGAAAGGATGGCACAGAGCACCCTTGGGGATGTTTCCCTGGGATGACTGGAGCAGCTTTCTGATCATTTTCATCCTCCATTCTTTGCCCTGGCTCTTCATCCTAGCCAGAGCTGCCGAATCTGCGTATGGTCCGTATCCAATTGTCTTCGCAGCTCTTAGTGCCCTCCCTCCAACCCCTGAGAAGTGAAGTGTAGACATCTCAGGTCAGACCTCCAGACCCTCTAGTCTGATCCCCGGCTGACCTGATCGCCCTCATCATCCTTGTATCTTCCTTCCCAGCTTGACTGCGACACTTTAGTGCCCGACCTGATTCTACTGGTGTTTGTCGTCATCAGTGTCCCACCCTCTGGAGAACTTTTCTCCAATCCTACATGTACAAACTTTACCCACCCTCGGGGCTTCAGCCCAGTCACTTCCTCCTCATAAAGCATGTCCCCCATTTTCATGTGACATCATTCAGATTGTAACTCAAATGTTCCCTCCAAAGAGGTCTTCCTACTCAAATCCACCACCTCCATCCTTACTTATTTCCTTGCTACATTTCCAGCATCTGGAATGATTCTGTTGGTGTACCTGTCTCCTGCAAGTTAAGAGAGGCCTGGACTCTGTCTGTCCTGGCCTCTGCCGTCACCCCAGCACCCGAACTGACTGTGGCACAGAGGAAGCATGATTTGCACCAGACTGGTTGACACATCAATGAAGTAGTTACTTTTGGCCAAAATAATAATAATGACCATAATACTAGAGTTTCATGGCTGGGTCGCCTCACTCTCCTCTGAATGCTACACCCTTAGTCTTGGCTTTTAGGGTAGATCACTGATGTCATGATCGTTGTTACGCTTGAGTAAGTCAATCTTCATACAGATGGAGAACCCTTGACCGGCCTCATTTTATTCATCTCCGGATCTCTTTGAGTCCCTAACTCAGGAGCTGGCACATAGAAAGCCATCACGGTGAATATTCTGAATGAGCAGGCGCTCGAATGAATGAGGAAGAGCAGCCGTCATTGCTTCTGTTGGCCTGATCCAGGCCTGCAGCAAGGAGCCAGGCGTCCTCCCCTCCCTCTCCCCCAGCTCTTCCCACTGTTCCTGGCTTCTCTGTCTACTGTCTCTGGGCTCTCAGGACAATAAGTACAAACCCATAAAGCTCTCTCCAGTGTGTCGTGCTTACCCGCTCTTATCAGGAGAGAGGAGAACTGAAAGGGCTTTCAAAAGAGCCATCTGTTAGTTTTCATAAAGACATTATCTGCTTCCCATCACCAGGCTTTTGCTGTCTCTGACATGTGTCTGCCCTCCCTCCACCGTCTGAGAGAGCGAGAGCGCACACTCCGCTCCGTCTGTGCCCGGTTGCTGGAGGTGGGCTGCAGACGGAGTATTTATCTAAAAGTGAAGAGATCTGACTTATAAGCAAGTCTGATATTAAATGTATAAATAATGCATCCTGTGGCATTATTTATAATGCAATAACATCCCTATAATGTAATAAAAGTATGCAGGTTCCCAGCGCTTTGCTTAACCCTTTGATGTCTTGCATGATGCTGTGGGTCTACCGGCTTCCTCAGCCCTTCAGGGCTTGGGAATGGGGTGCCATCTGCCATCTGATGGGGTCCTGGCTTCTGCAGAAATGAACCTCTTGATGACCACCAGCAGGAACAGCTTGACCCCGGGACTTGGAGTAGAGATTTCCAAACTTGGTGCAACTCAGAATGCAGGTTTTCTGTCTTCAATCCACTGGTTTGAATCTCAAAGTATGGAAAGAGGACATTTGTATATTTAACCAGTTCCCCTAGTAGATTCAAAGACATGTACGTAAGTTGTCTTGGGTTAGTCTTGACTTGTAGCAGGCTCGACTATTGAAAATCCCCAGCTCATCGCTCTGGGACTCACAGTCAAGTCAACCTTGTAAGGAATGTGCACTGGCCTTGTGCCTTGGTTTCAGATCTTTCTCCCCTGCCCAGCACCCATCGAATGCCAACTCTGTATCTGGACCCAGCTGACCTTCTTGGTGCCAACTGGCATCTACTTGTTGTCTGTCTTGCCGGCTCCTGTGTCTCCTCACTTATAAGATGGCAGACAATTCTGTGTAGACTTCAGGAGACCAGTGTTTGCTTGAATGCCTGGATGCCCATGCCCGGTGATCTGAAAATTCCCGGTGTCCAGCCTGCCCTGGGCTTCCAATGCTACCCAGAAATCTACCTCTTTTGGGAGCGTCTCTCTGCTGTTCTCCAAAGTGCCTGTTTCATTGGCACCTAGTATCTTCAGATCTCTAATCTCCCTTCTTTTTACAATGGAAAGACAACCTCATATACGAGGTCACTGCAAAAATAGAAGCCTGCCCACCTACATCCTCTGTCTTTCTGCTATAGTAGAGATTTACTGCCTCCAGCTTTAGGTCGATTCTTGACTTGTTCTCTGGATCTCAACCCCACTCTCTCCATCAACCATCTCTTCTTGTCTTGAATCTCCAAACTCTTTCCCTGCCAATTTTCCATCAGCGGCTAAACACATTCAGTATCATTCACCCAACCACCACCATTTGGTCCAACATTTCTATTTCTTCTGGCTGCTGCCTTATCTCTCTCGCCATCTCAACCACATTTCATACTAGTGGTGTACACATCCTGACTGTTGTCAACATAGAACAATATATATGTTGAATGTGCTCACTCACATAGTGTTAATTTATGTACTACTCACCATAGCCCTGTGGTAAATTAATACTAGGTGAGTTAATGTCTAATGAACGCATGGGGAGATTTGGTAACTTGCCCAGAGGCACACACAGGTGTGGGGTCTGATGCCAGGCAGTGTGATTTCAAAGCAAGTGTGTACACTTGCTGATACAGTTCTCTCCCCTGCAGTTACTCCTCCGCAATTTGATTACTACTTTCAGGCTAGCAATGACTTCCATATTGTTACACCCACTGGAAATTTGGGGATGTAATTTCACTTGACGGATCACCAGACAGCACTGACCTTTCCATTCATTTTTAGAATCCTCACTTTTTTTTGTTCTTGGGGCCACTCTCCTTGTTTTTCTTTGACCTCAGTGGTCACTTCTCAGTCACATTTGCAGTCTTCTTTCTCAGCCTGACCCTTACATTTTGGGGTGCTCCAGGCTTTCATTCTTTGCCCCCTTTCTACCCTGCACACTGTCACAAGCCTTCAGTTACCAAGTACATTCCAAGAACTGCCAAGTCTTGTTTCTGATCACTAGGCCAGAGGTTTATTTGCTTGCCTGATATCGCAAAATAAATATTTTTTTGACTTAATTCATTATTTTCCCGAGCCAGTTTCTCTCTTTCTCTTTCCTAACTCAGTCAACAGGCATCATGCATCCATCCAGTTGCCCCAGCTGAAATTTGCATAGTATTTTTCACTCTCTCTCTCTCACCCACTCTATCCAATCAGTCATCACATTCTCTCAATTCGACCGACTAAATTGCCCCTACTCTCAACTCCAACCAGCTTTCACAGACCCCCTGCAACTTGCTTGGTCCATGCTCTGTCACCTTCTTCTCGCATTACTGCTGTGGATTTCTACCCAGTCTCCTGACTTTAGACTTGTGCCCGCCCCTATAAGTTTTTTTTTCTTAATAAATAATTCTGAACTATTTAAAATATATAGAAAATTGTACAAAATGCTAGAACAGACACCCATTTATCTACCACCCAGGTTTAACAAACTTTTGTATTTTACCATTTGGAATAATTAGTAAAAAAATAAAATAAAATATTACAAATATAGTTAAAGAGATGGGCACCTTCTACTCCAGAGGTAATTACAACCTAATGTTGGTTATAGCCTTTCTTTCCATGTTTTTAAGATTTACATGTAAATATGTATCCACAAATGGCATAGTGTTTGGATATGTGAAATTTACATACATCATTACTACCTGTATAATTCAGAGAAATTTTAAGGAATGTCATATCTTTAAGATTTACCCACACTGATACATAGAGATCTGGTTTAACCATGTTGTATAATGCAATAGCATCATAGTGCTTTTTGTAGCAGAACAATATTCCATTGTTTTTCTTATATACCACAATTTGTTTCTCCATTCATTAGTTGAAGGACACTTGGGTTTTGTTTTTTTCCCCACTTTTTGCCTATTATGAATCATGCTACTATGAATTTTTGAGTACAAGTTTTTGTATAAATATATCAATATATTTTTAATATAATAATGGCTATATAGCTAGGAGTGGAATTGCTGGGTCATATGATAACCCTATGTTTAACTTTTGAGGAACCACTCACTACACTATTTTTAAATTGGTCGTACCATATTACATCCTCACCAGCCAAATGTATGAGGATTTCAATTGTTCACATCCTCATTAATGTTTGTTAATTTCCGTTTTTTTCTTGTTTGTAGCCATCCTAATAGGTGTGAAGTGTTATCATGGTGGTTTTGATATTTCCCTGATGACTAATGATGTTGAACATTTTTTCTTGTGCTTATTGGCTACTGTGAATCTTTGGAGAAATCTCTATTCAGATCCTATGCCCATTTTTAAGCTGAGTCTTTTTTGTCATCAAGTTGTAAGAATACTTACTATTTATCTACCGTAAATAAATATTCTCTTTCTCTTCCTTCTTTTTTTCTTCCTCCTTCAAAATCATCATGACTGTTTTTTGCTCTTGACTTATCGTTATGAATTTTAGGATCAACTTGCTAAATGGCACATTTAAAAAAAAAGTTAGCAGATTTTTCATTGAATTTAGAGACAGATTTCTTTGTGAGAGACCTGCTAGCTTCAGATTGCTGCCTCCCAATCTATGAACATGGTATAGCTGTCCATTTGTTTGAGTTTTCTGTCAAATCTTGGTAGGCTTCAGCTGTACTCCCTGTGGAGAATTCACTGCCGTTCAGTGATACATGACCTTGCAAAGCCCTCTTCCCCAGGGTTGCAGTGCTGGGTCAGTTGACTGGAATTCCCATTTTCTTCACATTTGTTCGACAGTTGCTTCCACTTCTTGTGAGCCTTTGACATCTTCATATTCAGATTTTAGCCCTTTGGGAAACTCCAAGAGCTCTCAGACCCCTGAGCGTGGAAGGTGGAGAAGTAGTGTCATCTTTCTTCCAAATGTTCCAGATTTTCAGGAAAAAGATTGGGCTGGTGTTTAGAATGTATAAATTTATGGAATGAAACTTGCCTTCAAAAAGTCTTGACGTGTCTTGAAGGGTGCTAACCTATAGACAAATAATCACATAGTTAGGTTCCAGGTAAGTAACGTATTTTGGTATTGATGAAAGAAGCTGCCTCTTAAAGGTAGACTGCTGCTTCTGTGTTGTAGGGAGCATATCTGGGAAGAGCGACAGGGGTGCGCCCTTCAGTTTTGATGATTTAAGGTAAGGAGTCAACGCCTGGCTTTGGAAGAGGTTGTGGGCAGAAGATTGTAATGGTTTCACCAAGCCCATACTTCTTAGTGTCTGTAATTAGAAAGCTATTAGGTAGAAGATGGACAAATATTCACATAGAACTATGGAGCATGAGAGAAGGAACAACATTTCTCTCCTCTCTGCCCTACTGGTCAAAGAAGTTCCCACCAAGAGGGCTTCTTTCTGTTTCATGAACTGTTTCATGTTTCAGCCTCTAGGTGGTGCACCTGAGTTCTAGCAGCTCCAGTCTGTAGAAAGAGCCTAATTGACTAATAGAACTGGGAGTTATCAAAAAATCAGTGGTCCTGGGGAGGTGAGAAGAACATCCTGTGAAAACATGAGGGGAAACTCAAACCAGTGCTTAATTATAATAGAAACCCTAATCCCACTGGGTGAAGCTGATCATGTCAGTTACAGTGATAATACGGAGGGTTGAGCAGCATACTACGAATAGTAATTAAGTTTTCATTAAACACATATTTATGAAATGTCTACACTGTGCCAGGAACAGTTCTAGGTACTGGGCATGCGTATAACAGTCCACAGAAGCAAACCCCTGCCTGCAGTCTAGTTGGGGATATAGGCAATAAACAAACAAACAAACGCTTGGGTGCAAAGCACAGAGGAAGACAAGAGGAGGAACTGGTCATCAACCAGGGGCACTAGGGCATAGTTTCCACAAGTAGAGGTTTGCAAGCTGGTCTAGGAGCCTACCATGCAGATCCAGCCAGTGGGGCAGGAATAGAAAGGAGAGGGTACGGGGGACTGAGGGAGAGTGTGTGCCCCTACCTGGGTGCCTCAGTCAGGTGGAGGATGGGCTCGGGAAGCCATCCGGGAGTCACTCCTCCTTGCTCCCAGGCCGTGGCTGGACAAGCTGTGGAGTCTGAGCCTTAGTCAGTGGCAGTGGGAGAGGCGTGGGCAGATTCACCAGCAGCATCTTAGCCGACAGCCTGGAATGGGGCGAGACTGGAGTCAGGGAGACCTTTGGGGAGGCAGTGTGGGCAGGGTCCAGGGGCCATCAGAGCAGACGTGTGGGGAGCTGAGCTAGTGCAGTGTTTGAGGAGACGGAGGACAGGAGCAGGGTGGACTGAATCTGGTGACAGATTGAACGTGGGCGTTGTGGTGGCAGACAGAGGAGTCAGCATCCCCTGGTCTGGGTGACGTTCCTATAGCCAGAGATGGCTACCCCAGCCCCCTGTGGGCGTCTTCCTGACCCCAAAGGCACTTTTATTACTTTCAAGTGGATAGAGTAACCAGAAGTGAACTAATAAAGTGCAGCAGTTCTGCTTTAATGAGCAGAAGAGTCATTTGTAATTAGCATCTACATTATTTGTATATAATGAGTGCTTCCAAAGTCCTTGTGGGGGTTGTTTGTCTTCCTAAGTATTTAAACCCCCTCCCGACCATCTTGTGTATGCTGTTTATTTATACTCTTTGTTCCTAAAAGTACACACACGTACATATGCACACATGTGCACATTCATTCACTGGCAGCCACCTGCAGACTGTCTGAGGCCAGACCAGCACATGTAAGAATGTGCGACTACCCCATTCACTCGTTCATAAGTGTAACTCCAAGCTTGCATGCACGGCACAGGCACACAAATGCACCTACGCATAAGGGTGTGCACACGCATATATACATGTACCCATTCTCTGTGCACACATGCCCAGGAAGTACAAGTACACAGAACTCACAGGGAGCCCACAGGAACAAACTTGCATCTGTCAGTCTGCCCAAGCACAAGCCTGTGCACACACATAGGTCAACCTGCACACATTTCCACACAGGTTCTCACATACATGCTGGGAAAAGTCAGGGATTCGGGTGGTCCTCTTGCCTCAAGTAAAGATGATATTCTTGCTTCATCCTTTTGGTCTTGTCCAGAGATTTGACACCTTGAGGCTTTGTTTGCTTGCTCCCAGCATCTTGCCCAAGCCCGGATCAGCTGCCACTGTTGCTGACAATGTGTCCTCCCGGTTATGCCCCTGGCTAGCCGGGCCTATGAAGACCTGGAGAACAGAGGTCCTACTTGTACCATAGCAACAGGTCCAAAGCCGGGCTTTTGCCTCCTTGGGCACAGGGCTCTGCTTGGGCAATAAGCAATGTCAAAATGCTTCTATTTACTGCCGTGGCTTTTGGGCCCCAAGCAAAACTGCACAGTATCAGGAAGATGCAAAACCAAACACATGCTGAGCACTAATTACGCACCAGGGCTTCTCATCCACACTGTCATCACGGACCATTTCTTCCAGGATTTCCAGGTTGGGGTTATGGTTTTGTTTGCAGATGTGGGAACAGAAACTCGAAAAATTGAAAGGACTTGCTTGAGCCCAGCTGAGTCACGTGGTTTAATCTCTTCTCGGCTAGCCAGCCTCTGCCCCACCGGCGCCCCCATCACAGGGTCCGTGAGCGCCATACGAGAGGATGACAGGGCGGGAGATGCATTCCCCTGGGGGCCGGAGATGAGGTGCTCCACTCACCCAAGGGCCAGAGATGGTCCTTCCTGGGGAAAACACGACTCTGCTTTTCTGACCTTGATGCCCGCTTTCGATGGGATCCCTCCCAGGCACGCAGCTGGGGACGTCTTCCTTCTCGGAGGAGCTCAGTGGATGCCATACCTCGGGATTTCCCTGGAAGCTCTGTTTCTAAAAGCAGAAAAATTGGGTTTGCAATCATTTGCACTGACGTATGCACCCCAAGTGAAAAGGAAGAGCACCAGGACTCGTGTGTGTGTGTGTGTGTGTTTGTGAAATGTCACATTCCCTAAAAGCTGCTACCTTGTGTAGTTGGTCCCCTGCCAGTCCTTGGACCTGGGCACGGGCAAAGCTGAAGAAGGCACCAGGCCACTTTTGGTTTACATTATTGGAAGCATTCGAAGAAAAAGACAAGAAAGTAGTACAAAGGCTTTGACAACCATTCTTTCATGTGAGCCTTAAAATGCCCTCTGAGGGAAGTAATGATAATAATGGTCACGTAGCAGCTGATGTTTGCTGGACAGTTACTACTGGCCAGTCCCACTGTGGCCTCAGTGCGCCAAGTGCTTGCCAGGGTCTATTCAGTTCTCACAAGGACCCTATGTAGTTCTGGCCCTAGACCGGGCTATTACGGCTTCCATTTTACTGTTGAGAAATGAAGCATCAGTGAGGTGAAGTGGCCGGAGCAACGTCCACAGGTGTGATCCCAGTCTCCTGACTCTTAAGAGTGACCTCCTTCCTGTCTCCGTGCTCTCCAGGGGGAGAGATTGCAAGGACAGATGACGTGGCGTTAGGGGGCTGGGAACTGCACACCTGATGTACCCTCCGAGTTTTCCAATCCAGTCATCTGGGTGTGTGACTTCCAGCCCGGGCTGGGAAAGGGGCCCATGCCTCCCTTGCTGGCACTGCTTTGTTTAATCGCGTTGGCCAGTTTCCGTGGTGTAAATACTTTCGCCATGATCAATGTCAAGCTATCAACCGTTAAACAACTAGGAGACAAAGGGGTAGGGGGAGAGGCATATGTAACAATTGCCTAATTAACGCTGGGTCCTTTGGCTCCAGCCCACTGTGGAGACCAAGGCCCTGGCAATTAACCTTTGGCTACTCCTGGACGCAGAGGAGGCCGGCCGTGGGAACAGAACACCAGAAGGATGTTCCGAGGCAGATTCTCCATTGCCTCAGCCTGGATGAGGCTGATGGTGTTTTACGTCTTCCTTTGCCTCCCTCAGGGAGAAAACAAAGAGTGGATCCCAGAAAGGCCAGGGCCTCTAATCTCTCAGCTAAAGCCTTTGAAAGAAGAGGAAGGTGGCTGGGTCTGCCACTGAGAGCTGGCAAGGCTGGGTCTCCCGAGGCCAGGGCCGGGCTCCACGAGCGGAGTGTGGACAGAGCTGGCCAGCTGGGGGGAAACGGCTGGCGGAAGGCCTCCCGGACCCTCCATCCTGTCTCTGTCACTCCCACATAGATTAACGAGCCCCAGGATGCCCTTGGTGTTGGCCAGCCATGCTCGGGGCCGCCCCAAAAATAGACAGGACGCCTGGTGCCTCTTGCCACTGTCCCAGCTATTGTCTTTATGAGCCTTGTGAGTTCAGGGATCACATCCTAACACTTCCTCTTCATGCTTAATCACCACTCTGATGGATGGACGCTTGCACAGACAGCCTGGGGGCTGGTGAGGGCGAAGCGAGCTCCGGGCAGCCAGGCCCTCGCCTGTGCATCGGGGATAAACTGGCACGGCCGTGTTTTTTGTCTGGAGAGTGGGATCTGGGGCAATGTGGAACCTTTGCGAGGACTCAGAGGTGCTTTTTGGCTGAGGCTGGCTGAGGGGGCACCAGGCTCAGTTGGTGCCATGGGGTGGGGGCCGTGTATGGGCTAGATTCAGCCACTAGGGGGCAGGCCCTGACAGCAGGTGGATGGGGTTAAACCCTGTCAAAGCTCAAAACGACTGGAGGAGGACTGACAGCCACACAAAGTGGGCCCTGTCCAGTGTCTGGTCAGTGGCAGAGAGACCCAAGGCCTAGGGAAGTCTGGGAAGAGAGGACAGTAGAGCTAGAAGGCCATTTGTGGGTTCCCTTTACCTTCTTAGGGGTGATGGTGGGTTGCGTCAGCGTCTGGAGAGGGATGGAGAAGAGGCTTCCCCGTGCTGCAGAAGGTGTGGGGCGGGAAGGAAACCAGGGGCCAGAAGGTCAGGCCTGAGACAGAGTCAGGAGCTGGAGGCTGCTGCCCCGGAGCACACGCTAGGTGTGGGAGCTTGTTCCTCTTGGGCCTGCCTGGCCAGCCCAGCTTCCTCCTAGCCCCGCAATGCTGAACTTAGCTTTCTTCAGCCTCTTCAGAGAAGCCCCTCCCTTCCCGCTCTTGGTGATGGCCGATTCTGGCAGTGTGCGGACCGCCTGAGCCTGCTGCCTGCCCAGGATGGAGTGCTGCCGGCGTGTGCCCTAGAGCTGAAGCTGCAGCTCAAAGCCAGAGGGGCTTGACATTGCCTGAGCCGATCGGGGAGCCCGCATGCTACTGGGAGGCTCGATCGAACCGGGGCCTGCAGCCAGCCTGCCAGCCCTCCATTCATCCATCCATCCACCATTCAGTCATCTTGCCATCATGTTCTCATTTGTCCACCCCTCCCACCTCCGTCCATCCACCCACCCATGAGTCCATTCAGCCAGGATATGTCACTGGTCTTACTCTGTGCCAGGCTCTCTTCTGGTGCCTGAAAACACAACTGTGGATGTGACAGAAAAGGTCTCTGACCTCATGGGAACTGCATCTGAAGGGCAGCATCCCAGAGACAAGCCAAGTCACTCATTACCCACCCAGATGGAAACAGATGTGTCTTCTCCTAGCCATCAAGGCAGTGCGTCCTTTCCCCCTGCCCCCACACGTACACACACATTTACAGTGTCTATGAATGTCCTTCAAGGTGCACAGTGCACTTCCTTGGATACCAACATATCTGCAAGGTCACTTTGCACACACACACACGTACTTGACTGCATGAATATCTAAATACCTGTGCATATCACGTGCATACAAATTCATCTATGTGTACATGCACATATACATGGCCACACTAGGCACTAGTACATGTTTGCACATATATGCATACATGCTCAGGGATACACAGGCACATACACACACACATTTGTGCATACACACATGCACACACACACACGTGTGTCTAATAACTCACTCAAGTACACTGGTGTATGCACATACATATACATATGCACATGGGTACAGTTTGGATCTTTATCTGTCATAAAGACACATGTGCCCACATATGCACAATTCTATGCACACAGATCACATGTACATGCACGTGTGCACACATGTGCACGGAAACAGTGGCCCTGGCTTTGACCTTTTCCCCAAAGCTCCCACACCCTACCATTTCCCCATCCTATCCGGGGGATTATCTGTATCTCTGACAAGAGAATGGGTTACTAATGCAGCCACAGAGCTGTTTTGACACTTTTGATGAATAACCTTCAATACTATTAATTGGAACAATTGCTTTTCATTTAACTAAATCACGGGAATTGCTAAACTAAATTGAAACAGAATGTAATTTTGCCACGCACTGCTTTAATATGGGCCTCTAAATGTCTTCTCCCTGAAGGATTAGTAACTTAATCACCCACCAGTGATAACTGCTCTCCACGCTCAGCCGGGAGGCTTCCTGCTCAGGGCAGCCTGGCTAGGAGCGGGCTGGGGGACGGGGGCAGCACGCCCCGTCCGGCTTCCTCTCTCCGCGTTACTCATCTCGGGGCTGCCGTGCCTTCCCTTCTCTGCTTCCAGCAGGACCCCGGAGACCATCTCCCTTGCCCCGCGGTCCTGCCCCTTCGTGGTCTGGCCTGGGGTCTGTCCACCAGGAATCTGGATATGGGGGCCTGGACTCTGTCTCTGGGCCTCTCTGAGCCTTGCTGAGCCCCTTCATCCTCAGAACCCTGACCATGAAATCCTGGGGCCTCTTAGCCTCCAAGGGCAGCCCAGAACTTTCCTAGCTTCCAGAGGTTGACATGGGCTGGAAATTTCCCCTGCATTGCCTGGGGGAGCAAGGAAGGCCCCCAGCCAGGCAGGCTGCTGGACGGTGACCAACTATCCCAGTTTGCCTGGGACAGGGGAATCTCCAGGATGGGAGCTTTTCGTGCTAAAACTGGATAGTCACTGGCAAGTGGGACAGCAGGTCACCTCTCCTGCCTCCAGCTAGAAATCACACAGCATTTATTGAGTGCTTACTGCATGCTGGGTGCTTGACAAACATTATCTCATTTCATCTTTGAAACAATTTTATGAGGATGAATTCGTTCAGAAATGAGAAGACTGACACTCAGTTTTTTAAACCTTATCTAAGACCTCACAGGTGTAAACATAACAACAAGAACAATAGCAGCCGATATTTGTAAGAGGCTGCTTTGTGATAAGCACCATGTTAAAGGCTCAACATGCCTGCCAGGGCAGCCTTGGAGACAGGTGCCATGTCTATTATCCCCATTTGACAGATGAAAAGGTTGAGGCTCCCAGAAGTAAAGGTTATTGTTGGTCAGTGCTGGAGCTGTGATTCTGGATGCTGGGGTGTCTCCCCTGCAACACCCATGGTGTTGGCTTGACTTTCAGGCCACATGGAGGAGCCCCCAAGCTCTTTCCCTCTGGGTAGTCTGAGGAGACCCAGGTGGAGGGTTTTCTGGAGGGTGAAGCCCCCAGTAGGCTGGAGTTGCTAAGCGAAGTATGGCATCCTCTAGTTATAACTCCTGCCCTTGGGTATTCAAACTAGGCATGGCTTCTCTCTGAATGAGGGTTTCCAGGGCACCCAGCCCTCCTTCTCCAGTGACGTGATACCTGGTGGGTCCTTGAGCAGATTCTGTAAGTGGTGTGGGGTCTATGTGTTCTGGAAACCGAACTTATTTCCCACCCCCGCTGAGCTTGGGCCCTACTTGGACTGTAGCAACAGCATCTTCATGGACAGGTCTCTGGGTCTGCCTTTCCCTTCTCTCCCCCACCCCCGCCGCCACCCCCAGGCAACATTTCTAAGTGTGCCTCTGAGTTGTCACTCCAAAATACATACTTGAAGAGGCAGGTGCTCTTTTTGAGAGGAAGTAATATTACTCAGACTTTGTTAAGAACTAGATGGTGCCAGACACTTTGTTTACATTCTCATTTAATCTAACAACATCCAAGGAGTTGGAATTGTCATACCCATTTCACAGATCGGAGAACTGAGGCACCAAGAGTAGAGGGACTGCCCAAGTTCATGCACTTAGTAAATGGCAGCGGGTTCAGGAATCAGGATGTTTGATCCACACACCGACTCTCTCCCTGGGCGGGGACTGCGGTCTCCAGAGAGTAGCTGTGTCCGACTTCCAACTTTCTCTGTCCTTGGGAAGGCAGCTGGGTGGGGTGGTGGAGCTGGTGGGGTCTGAAGACAAATGGTTGTGGGCCCAGAGCCTGGGGCTCCCCATCGCTCAGGCGGCCTTGGGCTCAGATCAGTTCATCTTCACGGGTGACTGTCCCCACAGAGCCCTGTTGGGATGGTTGCATATGGAGTTCAGCTCAGGTCCTGGCTCAGAGCAAAGGCTTAATAAATGGTGACTACTGTTATTATTTGTATTATTTCTGACGGTTTGGAAGGAGGTTCTCCGGAGCTCAACCCTGCAGACTGCCAAGCCCGGTCCCTGCGCCACATTGTACGCTGCCCGCGCCCTTGAGTTTCCCATTAACTTAATAAGTCTGGACATAAAGCAGCCAGTTGTTCATGGCATCCCAGAGTCGATCAACAATCTACCCTTCACTGCTTCCATTCACTGAGATCGATATGTATTGATTGGCCACCGAGGCTGCCCGGGGCCCCGAGGCCGCCCTTGAGGGTTGCATCCTCTCCCTGAGCCACGGCGAGGGCTGAGATGCAGACCTCCCAGCTGTGGCCCCTGGACCGGCAGCATCAGCGTCAGCGAATGAGTTAAAAGTACACATTCCTGTGCTCACCCCAAGCCCTGCTTAATCAGAAACTGTGGACAGGAGGCCCCGGAACTGGTATTTTAACGAGGATTCCAGATCATTCGAAGAGACATTGGTAAGAGAACAGAACACAGTTACTCTCAGAGAGGAAGCAGCTGAGCCTGGGAAAGTAGTACCCAGGGCGGGATTTCTGCGGACTGGGGTGCCCTGATACACGAACCCCTAGAGAGAAGTCTGGGCTGCTTCTGGCCACCTGTCCCCTCTGGTGACACGAACAAAGGGTCCCTTTCTCTGGGTAAACGCAGTGCTACGGTGAGGGGAAGGGGGCCTGGTTTCCACCCTCACTCACTCTCCCACGCCCTGTGTGCAGGTCAGGTGCACTGCCTGCTGAGCCTGGGAGTATTTGTGAGGTCAAGGACATACCATGCCTGTCCTCACCTGGGGGGCTGGCCAGGCAACCGGGGTGAGTGCCCTGCTGCATGGACTCTCCCCAGGCCCCAGGCCTCACCAGACCTTCAGGTGAAACAGGCTGCCCTTGGGAGAAACAGGGACGTCAACGTGCAGTTCTGAGGATGGCACCCCACGGGCGAGAGGGGACATCCCACCCTGAGCCAACGATGCAGAAAATAAAACAGGCGTTTGATAGCTTCTTGCCGTGCAGGTCTCTCTAGAGCAGTGGTTGTCAACCTTCCTAATCGCAACCCTTTAATCCAGTTCCTCGTGTTGTATGTGGGCGTATCTGCATGTGGGCGGACCTGCCTGGAGACGGATAGAGGGGCGGTGTCTCAGTTCCTAAGACCATCGGAATATGTGTTTTCCGATGGTCTTAGTTCGACCCCCAAAGAGATTGCGATCCATGGGTTGAAAATCGCTGCTCTAGAGCATCGTCTGCCAAAGACAGGTCAGCCAGACACTGATGGAGATATCAAACCACTGAGTGTGGCTGAGAGAATGCCCTTGGCCCCCGCCGGTCCTCAACCGCACCCAGACAGCTGCTTCCCTCTCTCCTCCCTCTCCCCCAGGGGACCCTCTCAGGCTACCCTCCCCAAACCACTCTCCTGGCCCAGGCTACTTGGACTCCACCACCTCTAGAGTCCCCCTCTGGGAACCCTTGCTCACCTCCTTGCCCTCCTGTTTTTAGGGGCTGAGGTCCTCTCACTTGACCCTGGAAGCCTTCCTAGGTTTTGGCTTCAGCTGAGCACTTGGAACACCATTTAAATGGTTCTTTGGGGTGTCCGGCCAGTGTGGCTCAGTGGTTGAGCATTGACCCATGCACCAAGAGGTCGGCGGTTTGATTCCCGGTCAGGACACATGCCCAGGCTGTGGGCTTGATCTCCAGTGGGGGGCATGCAGGAGGCGGCCAATCGATGTTCTCTCTCATCGATGTTTCTCTCTCTTTCTCCCTCTCATTTCCTCTCTCTGTAAAATCAATAAAGAAAAAAATTTAATTGTTCTTGGGGTTTTAATGAGGCCGTGTCCTCTTCTATATTCCTCTCTCTCAGAAGATGACTTTCTGGCGGTAGGAGCCACCTGGGTCTCCTCTTCTTTCTTCCCCTCAACTAGGAGCTTCTTATAGCAAGGTCAGATCTGTCTCCATTCCAAAATCTGCTATCATACATTTTGGAGAAAGTGGAGAAAGAAAGAGCCCTTCTAAGCCCAGCTCCGGGGCCCCTTAGATTTGCATCACTGGCACTGTCTACGGTCCAGATGTTCACAGCTGCAGCAGGTCACCCCGGGGCAGCTACTTGTCTTACAGCCCCAAAGAGTGGCCTGGGCCTTTTATTCCCTAATGCATGCAAGTGAGTGCATCCACTCTGCCACACATGTACCCACCCAGCATGGGCTGTCATGAAAACTCATAACTCTCCCTTCAGGGTCAGCGTCTAGAGGAAGTCCAAAGGGCAGCTGGACCAAGTGCCTCCATCCATGTGCCCTTGGAGACTCAAACTTGTTCCTGTTGTTTCCATACCAAGGTTGTACCAATTGTCACTTCTTCCGGTCCAAGGTCGGATACAGCCCCAGTCCCAAGCACTCTTCGGTAGAAGAGAGGACAGAAATGTGAAAAAGACAGATAGTAAACAATGAAGAAGTGAAGTTCCCAGGAGGATTTTCTCACGCAGGCTGTGGATGGGGCTCTGGTGGGTGGTCATGAGTTTAGAAATCTGTTTTCTCAGCCAGCCGATTCTGTGATTCTTGTATTTGCTTTCACAGTCCTTCATGATCTTTAACATCTGCTCCATATCTTCTACCTTTAACCTTCTCCAGAAGTGTCCTCTCTGAAGTTGCGACTTCTTTCTGGCTCCTCAAGTCAAGTAAACCAAGGTGCCTTCATCTCTGGCTTCTGTGCCTTCAGACGCCAGGAGGGCCCGCTCTCGGCCTCTCCCTCTCTTCCTCTCCCCCTTCCTGGGCTCTTCTCCTTCCTTCTCAGTGACGGAGCCTGAGCATCCTCTGTGTTTCTGGAGCTCTCTCCCATCTCTCTCCAGCACCCCAGCTGCCCCCGTCACCTCTGTGCATGGCTCCCAAATTCTGCTTCATGCCTCTGGGAAGGACCTTTTGAGAGCTCCGAGCACTGTCCTTCCATACGCCGAGCTTTCTGGGGAGATGCCCACGTGTGGTCTCCGCCAGTACATGAGACCCAGCCTGCCTCCAGCTGGACCTAATGTCTTCCTTCCACACCAACTCCTGCCTCACTTTTTCTGATAAAAAGTTTTGCCCCATCTTGAAATTTAAAATGATTGCTCTTTCTTTCTTGTTTCTATTTTCTTCTTTTCCAAAAATCTGATTGGCGAAGTACAGAATTTCCCCACAGTATTCTCTCCTCTTCTGTTTGCCCCTTCTGTGGTCTGGACCCTCACTTACACTCTTGCCCCCCAGGGGTCTTTCTTTCATTGGTAGTTTTCTACTCCTTTCATCCAACACAGGTAGCCAAATTCATCTTTCCATTGCCCAGTCAGGATCACGTATTCTTCTGCTTAGCAGGTATTCTAGCACAGATGCTAACATCTCCCTGAATTCTTCCACTGCGCATAGAGCATGGACTATGGAGTCAGTCAGATCTGGGTGAAATTCTGATTCTTCTATTAGGTGAGCACATGGGAAAGTAAATTGCTTTTAATAAATGGTTTTATGATTTATTCAAGTAAAAATAATTTTATTTTTATATCTAGCTATTGGTATATGGTCTTTCTTTCTTTCTTTCTTTCTTTCTTTCTTTCTTTCTTTCTTTCTTTCACTAAGTTCAAAACAGAACCAACTTTGACATTTTAAAATGAAATAACAACTATTCAAAAAATTAGAACACAACAACATCTATGATCTCAGTGGCCATAGCTGTATTCAGATGTCAATTCATAGCTATCAGCGCCTTCATTTCTATTTGGACAGAGACAGCCTACTGACCATCAAAACCCATTCCTTCTTTTTTCCATGTAATAGTCTATATATCTTACACTGTTTTAAATGAAAGAAAATGTTCACAAACGAATTGTCTTATAAAGGATTAATATGCCAAATATAGGAAATCCTACAACTCAATAGTAAAACAAATAAACAAACAAATGAATAAACAAAAACACCCCAAATAACCTGATTTAAAAATTGGGAAAGGACCTGAGTAGACATGTTTTTCCAAAGAAGACATACAATGGCCAACAGATAAAAGAAAAGTTGCTCAGCATTACTAATCATGTGGAAAATTTAAATTAAAACCACAATGAGATATTACCACATACCAGTTAGGATAACTATTATCAAAAAACAACAAGTGTTGGTGAGGATGTGGGGAAATTGGAACCTTATACATGGTAGGAATGTAAAATGGTACAGCTGCTATGGGAAATGATATGGCAGTTCTTCAAGAAATTAAAAATAAAACTACCATATGACCCAACAATTCTACTTTTGGATATTAATCTGAAAGAATTGAAATCAGGATCTCAAAGAGATTTACGTACTCTTAGGTTTATTGCAGCATTATTCACAATAGCCAAGATAAGGAAACAACCCAAATGTCCATCAACAGATGAATGATAAAGACAATGTGGTATATCCATATAGTGGACTATTACTCAGCTTTGAAAAAGAAGGACATTCTGACACATTGTACAAGGTGAATGAACCTCAAGGACACTATGCTATGTGAAATAAGCCTGTCACATAAGAACAAATACTGCATGATTCCACTTATAGGAGGTATTGAACATAGTCAAAAGTCATGGAAATAGAGATTGGAATAGTAATTGCCAGGGACTAGAGAGAGGACAGAATGGTGAGTTGCTGTTCAATGGGTATAAAATTTCAGTTACACAAGGTGAATAACTAATAGAGATTTGCAATTAACAATACTGTATTGTACACTTAAAATTCTGTTAAGAGGGTAGATCTCATGGTACGTGTTCTCATCAAAATAGAAAAGAAGAGAGATAAAAAAGAAAGCTTAGTCATGCTTGAGGGCTGCTGTCATTCCGGAACACATCACTTCTAGGTTTCTAGGGAAATGAATCTCATACAAAAGGTCTCTTATCTCTGGCTGTGGCGAATTCTTCCATCCACATGGCCTCGGCTGATTTGTTCTCTTGAGGAAGGTGGCCTGGCCCGGTGCCCTGGCAGCAGGACTGATCCACAGCACTTATGGGGAGGGAGGCAAGCGCAGATGGTGGGCGTTCGGCTGAGCCCCCGCTCATGCCTATAGCCCGAGCCCTGGGCTTCCTCCCCAGCCCGCCTCTGGCAGAACTGTTACATTGCTTATGGGCCCGCCTGCCCATCCTTCATGAATTTTTATTAAACAAAACTGTAAGCAGATTGATTTTGTCCTCTTTTATTGCATTTTTATTTAATTCCCTTCCATGGTGGAGGCTCCATCATGTTACCGCAGAGTAAATTACTCCGGGGCATCAGGCCAGAGCGTGGAGAAGGGCAGGAGCTGGCTTCCCAGGAGCACATTTACCGCATAAGAACCTTTATTAGCGGAGAGTCATTGATTTTTTTTTTTTTTTTCAGGTCATAGCCCCTTCACCATCCTTTAAATAAGAGAATATCACAGAGTTATAGTGGAAGAGAGACTCTGTGAGGCCAGGGTCATGGGGACCAGGTCTGACAACCACTGCACCAACCATAACCTTGACTCTGACCTACTGTGTGCTGGGTCTGGTCATGTGAAAAGCTTGGTGAACCAGTAGTTTGGATGGAGTACTGGGTGGTCAATAAGGACAGAAGGGAAGATTAATTCCGGAACAAAGCAATTTAATACCATTGAGAAAAGGAGTAGTGATGATCTTTTAGCCAAAGAACTCTGTAGACAAAATCGAGACCATGAGAATCATCCATTAACTCTTCTCCTTCTTTGGAGCTTCTGTTTTTATTCTCCAGAAAAGGACTTTGGGCTTTTATCGTTTGCAACTAGAGTGGCGCTGAAGGTTTGGGGGCAAGGTGGTAACAGGATATTCTCTTGACTGCGGGGGGATTAATGTGGCAGCAGAATGTAAAGTGAATTTGAGGAGAGTTCAGGAGCGGGGTTGGAAGGTGGAATCCAGAGCATCTGTTAAGAGGCTAATGCTACTGTCTAGGCACAAGGCCACATGCACCGAGGTGAAGTAATGAAATGGTACAAAGGACGAGGCGGAGGCAGATTAAACAAGAAGGAAGCAGTCCAAGGTGACTCAGGTGTTTCGTCAACTGCGAAAGGATGTCAAAGCAGAGAAACAGGTCTGAGCAGAGAAAACAAAGAGGTGAGCTTTGTGTATGCTCGTCTGAAAATCCAAAAAATACCCATGTACTTGTTACTGAAAAAGGAAGGCAGACGAATTGCAGAAGAATAGAAACAGGCAGGAAAAGAAGAGAAAAACTCACCGTCATGATTTGCCTTGGTCGTAGTTAATGCATTTTGATATATTTGCTTCTATTTAGATACATAAGTGACCCATGTTACTGAAGGTTCTTAAAAATAGGATTCTTTTTTAACAAATATGTTTTTATTTATTTTTTTAGAGAGAAAGGAAGAGGGAGAGAGATAGAAACATCGATGTGAGAGAAATATCGATCAGCTGCCTCTTGCACGCTGGGGATCGAGCCCCAAACTTGGGCATGTGCCTTGACCAGGAATCGAACCGGGACCTCTCAGCCCATGGAACGATGCTCAGCCCACTGAGCCACACCAGCCAGGCCAAAAATGGGATTCTTAATATCACCTTCTCACCTGGATACACCAAAATTGATTTAACTGTCCACCTATGGACTTGACCTTGATTTGTAGTTTTTCCATATTCTAAATAATGACGTGGTGAACATCTTAGTGTGCACATCTTCGTCTGCATCTCTGATAAATGTCTAAACTAAAATGACAGAGTTAAAGGTTATCATCTTTTTCAAGGCTGTTAATGCACAGTGTCAAGCGCTCACTGGACACTGATGTGTTGTACGCATGTGTTCATGTCACAGCACATTCATCAAGCAGGGATTATTTTCATTTCTTTGATCTTTGCCAATTTCCTAGTGAAAAAGCAGGATATACCACTTTTCTTAAATTATTCACTTTTTGGATTACTAATACTTTTATAGTAATTTTCGGTGTGCCTATTGATCATTTTTTATTTCTTCCTTTTTGAGAATTGTACTTTTTGTTCCTATTTCTATTGGAAGAGTTCATTTATTTTGAATTTACCGATTTATAACAAGTTTTTGTGTTTACGGCTTTGCATGTCCCACATGTTGGAGGGTTTTTTGTTTGTTTGTTTTTTCATTTCTTTCAAATTTTATATTTGACAAGCAGGAAATTTGAAGTTTTATGTAGTTATTGCTATCAATTTTCTTTTTTTTAGTGTTTCATTTCGAAAATCCTTCTCCAGTCGAGATCAAGTAAACATTTACCTATAGCTCCTGCTAATTCCTCATGGTTTTATTTCTTTTATTTATTTCTGTAGGTGAGGTATCAGACTGGGAAGATGCTGAATGCAGGTTCTGGAGCCCATGAGATGGACTTGAATTTGGATCCTGGCTCCCCAACCTACTCTCTGTGTCATCGTGAACCAGTTACTTAACTTCTTTGAAATTGATTTTTCAAAACTGAAGTGGGGCTGGTATTTCTCTCATTAATTTGTGGAAAGAATTTTAGGAGACGACGCATGTAAATCATCGGGTTCAGCACCTGGCTGGTAGCAAACATTCAAGGTCAAATGTTATGTTCGGTCTCTGTGAAGTGTGAGCAGTTTGGATCTCCATGAGGGCTGAGACCATGTCCTGTTTATCTCTATTACATGTTTCACCAAGAGCATGTCTTAAAATAGCTTCTCAGTGAACATTTGATGAATGTATGAAATGGAATTAACAGATTGTGCTTTATCAATTGGAAAGGCAAATGGATGCCTGCTTCTGAGAATCCACGTGAAGATGTTTAACTCATTTAGAAATGACCAGAATTATAATGTGTGTGTCTAGAATGCAGAAGAACATCCCCCCTCCCTCCAACAAACGAACATTGTTTTTTTCACTAGCCACAGCTCACCACGCTGAGCTGTGAGTCTGTTCAGTCACCTCTGACCCCTGACTTCTGACTCTGACCCATGCATACAGGCCATCGCTCCACTCCTTTGGGTCTGTCCTTGAGAGTTTTAAGAGCTGGTAGGGCCCTCTGAGGCCATTTGGTTGTCTAGACTTCCAGCGTTTATGTTTTAGCTGCCAAACATTTTTTCCCCCTAAAGAATGTTATCTTGGAAGGCCAGTGTTTAGAACAGACCAAATGTAAAGATGCAATGGTTGAAAGACTGGGCCAGAGGTCACACTCCTTCTGTTGGGGGGTTTTGCACATGCTGTTCTATCCTCCCCTGTCCCAATTACCTAGTTAAGTATTACTTTTCCTTTGGGTCAAACCTGAAATAACACCACCTTTAGGAAGCCTTCCCTGACCTCCCTCTGACTAGATCGGTTCCCCTGCTGTATATTCACAGCCCCATATACCTTTATTGGCTAGCACATACCTCAGTTGGAAATTTACATCTATTAATGTTAATTTTCTCCTACTAGACTTTGAGCAAATAGGGGCAAGGCCATGATGAGTCTGTTCATCATTAATTCCTAACACTAACTGCAAGGCTGGTCACACAGTAGGTGTTCACATAATGGTTGATGCCTTAAAGACACCGAATGATCCAATCCCTTTTTTTCCAGATGGAACAAATATTTCTCATGTCCACTATCGGCTAGATGCTCTTCTGGGTATCAGCATGCTCCCTGCCCTCAAGTAGTACACGTGTAGCCCGACCAGTGTGGCTCAGTGGCTGAGCATTGACCCATGCACCAAGAGGTCACTGGTTTGATTCCTGGTCAGAACACATGCCCAGGTTGTGGGCCAAATCCTCGGTGGGGGGCATGCAAAAGACCACCAATCAATGTTCTCTTTCTCTCTCTCTCTCTCTCCCCCTTCTTCTCTAAAATCAATAATGAAAACTATTTAAAAAAAAGAGTACACATGTAGTCAGGATGACAGGCAACCAAGGAAGAATCACTAATTTCACTGGTGATCAATGCATTGGACTTCCATGTAAGATTTCACTGTAAGATAAATTTCCTTTATTGAAAAATAATCAGCAAGTTTCTAGGTCAATGCATTTTGTTGGTGATAAAGCCAATGGTTGAGATGGTACTTGGAATCCTGTCTTGGTGGTTCATTTAGGCCCGCAGAGTGTCTCTGAGGCCCAACCACCTTGTTGGGATGAAGCTGAATTACCCTCTGATGTGCCCTGGATGGTGAGCCAGTCCCTCCCAAATCTGGCAGCTGGGGAACCTCTTGGGCCTGCTTTAATAAGAGAATAAGAACTCATGTTCCTTGTGAGTTCATTAGATTTAATTGATCAAAATCGGCTACCATGGGTTCCTTCTATCTATGGTTACTTCTTGGGAGGGCACTGGTCTAGAGAAAAGAGAGGCCTTTAGTGACTGCCCAGGGCACTGGAAAAAAATTCCAAACTCCTCACCACGACCCGTGAGGCCTGTGCTGATCTGGTCCCACCTCCATTTTGTTCCTTGCCCTCTCCTGTGGTAGATGTCCATTTCAAGTCCTATTGGAATGATTCCCGGTTGCAAATCAGCAAGGGACCGATGGATGCCTGGCGCGGAGGTACTGGACCATTAGGGTCTGGGACAGGGTTTAGATGGCAGCACCCTCCCCATGGATCCTGCGTCTTTTCCATCCCTTCTGGAAGTTGCTGGGCTGCCGTGGGTACCTTGGCGGGCTTTGATGCCAGCTCTGGCGGGGCTACCCTGAAATCCACTCCCATGGGAGTGCTGCTGAGGGCCCGAGAACCCGGCACTCAGCTCCAGCTCTGCTTCCTGAGCTGCAGGCTGCGGCTTTGAGGAGGCCCCTTCTGCCTCTGCTTGTTTCCCTTGATTGTTATGTAATGTTCGGCAGCGGGAGGTAAATTCCTCTCCAATTTCCAGGCCCGTTAGAGCGCAGGAGCCCCGCCATGGGGAGCCTCAGTGATTGAGCTCAGCAGCCAGGTCCCATGCTGAGTGTCATAAATCAGGCTTATTACCCGCTCCTGCGGGCAGATGCCACCACCAAAACCTGCCTGCTCTGCTCAGGAGCCCCGGCCACTTCTGCTCACTGTAAACCAGGGCTGGCATCTCCACTGGGGATTTGGGGACTCTACACAACACCTTGGCTGGGGACTATTTGGACTCTTATTCTGAAGGGGCGGGAGGCTACGCATCCCTTGCTGGTGCATCTCAGACCTGAGGTCCTGCAGCCTGGAGCTTGAGGAGCAAAATCAAAGCATGCTCACCTGCCATCTGGGTTTCCTGGTGTGGTGGCTTTCCCTGTGCTTCATGTACACGTAAGAACCTCTAGGGGACTTTTAAAAAACACACATTTTCCAGCCCTGTCCCCAGAGATCTTGGTGCAGTAGGTCCTCCTTGGAACACGGGACTTAGCATGTACAACTTGGAGGGTGATTCTGACCCCAGGGGTCCCTGGACCATTCTCTGAGAAGTGCTGCTTTAAGATCAACTGTATCCCCAAAGCAGTGCCTATAAAATGAATGCCTATAAATTGAATCCTTCTTTTCCATTTCCTTCTATCATTTTGCTGAAGATGTGTTTCCCTGGAGAGGAAGAAGTGGACTTCAAAAATCAATGGCAATCACACTGAAGAATGAAGCACATCTTTGACTAGGACATATTTAATGGGCAATAATAATGCTAATAGTTGAGGGGATCGTCCCCCAGTAGGATGTTCTGCTGATACTGAAAGTCCGGTCGGGGAATCTCGAGTCCCGTGACTCGCTGGCTCTGTCCCTATGACTGGGGTCACCAGTGCCCTGGCCAGACAGGGTCAGTTCCATTCTGTGCAGTTGTTCAGGGCAATTTTTAATAATCCCCCTCTGACTCTGCCGGGTTCCAGTTTGTGTGACAAATTGTTACCCTATTGATAGCTGTGGGCATTTTCCCTGGAGACCTTGCGTTTTCTTCCAAAGGGGTCTGCCTCGAGGGTGTCTCTGCAGGGTTTTGTCAAATTGATCCCAGTTCTGGATTTCACACTAAAGTGCCCGCTGACTTTGAGCTGGGATGAAAGGCAAATGCCCCCTCTGGCCAGGTACCTCTCCCCCTCTCCAGGATCAGGTGTTGGGGAGGAGAAGGAACTTCTCAGCTGGTGACTGGAATGAAGGTGGAGAATTTGGGGAAAGGGCAGCCTTCCTTAGGGGTGCAGTCCTCACCGTGAGTGTCTGAGCTAAGGTTGCATTTTTCTGCCAAACATGAAAACACTGGGTAACAGGGAACCTTAGCGCGAGCCAGGGCTCGATGTGAGTCCAGCCCTGCCTTCTGATGGCTGTGTGATGCAAGCAGGTTAACCATCTGAAGCCTCATTTTCCTCACCTGTGAAGTGAGAGAAAAATCTTCAACCTGGCAGAAGACTTGAGATCATGTTTGTAAAGAGTGAACACTTAATAGGGAATCAATAAATGGCGACACTTAATACAATCGTAATAAAGATGTCGATACTACAAAATAAGACTTGATATTCTAAAAATGTCTCCCACCATATTTCTGGGTAATATTTTTACCTTATTTATTTATCATTTACTTCCTCCTACAACGTCTGCCATGAAGGCTAAGCTACAAGGCTTCCCAACAAAACAAAGAGAAGATTCAATCGAGAGTAAAAATGTCCAGCCCGGCTGGTGTGGCTCAGTGGATTGAGCATCGTCCCATGGACCGAGAGGTCTCAGTTCGATTCCAGGTTGGGGCACGTGCCTGGGTTGTGGGCTTGTGAGGGAGTAGGGGGTGTGGAGGAAGCAGCCGACTCATGTTTCTCTCTCATCTATGTTTCTATCTCTCTCTAAAAAAATCAATACAAATATATATATGTATATGTGTGTGTGTGTGTGTGTGTGTGTGTATAAAATAAAGATGTCCAAAGAGCAGGCATAGAAAATCCAGGGTGTGTTAGACATAACCAGAATTTCTAGGGGAAATTTCTAGGGGAACTACAGGAACAGTGGGATTTGTTGTTCAAAGATGTTAGTGTTATGCGGGGACTGTCCAGGCCCCTTAGCAAAGTCCAAGCTTCAGCAAGGAATCCGAGGTAGGTGGCATCCTGAAGTGGGCAGATCAGAAATGGGAGAGGGAGGAATTTAGGGGGCATATATCCAGGATCACCATCTCCACCCTGGTGACTTCTGAGAGATCCTATAACATGTCCCAGTGGGGTCACACGTGTGCCAAGAGCACATCCGGACGTGAAGAGTCTGGAATCAGGACACGGCTCCTGCAGTGGGCGTGGCCAGAGGCTGTGTCTGCACCTTGGCCGTGGGCACCGATGGGAACCTTCAGAGAACCAGCTGGCACTAGCCTCGGTGGATGCCACCACAACACCCAGAGTTGAGACCAGAGGCCGGTGCCCCATCACAGTGATGTTGGTCTCCATCTGTCCGTTGGGAAGGAGCATGGCTGTGGGGTGTGTTCACCATGTTTCCAGCTGCTATAAACTTGCCACCTTAACATTTGTCCTGCATGCGTTTTCCAGACATGCCTCACTGTCCACAACCCAATGCTATGCCTAAGTCACCCTGCCTTGGCCCCCTGGTCACCCACCCACCACTCTTCCAGAAGAGTCCTTTTCCCAGGGATGCACTTTTCAAATACAGACCAACCAATCCAGAGCCCACACCCCCATCCTTTTCCTTTATGGGGCTCTCACACTCCAGGCCACTGTCTACCTGTCTTACTCAGCCCAGGGTAAGGTACCAGACAACTAGGGACAGCTCTATGCCCAGAGCCCAAGGAAATGATTCGAACTGGCCGACCTTAACCTTGCTTGCCCTGTCTCACCCTGCAGAAGGCATCACCTCTACCCGGGGGCTGCTTTGCCTGGGGTTTTGCTACCATTTGATGTGGGTTTGGGGGATCCCCAAGGAATGTCTTCACACACTGACTGACAGGTCCTGGGAGACTTCCCAGGACTCTGGACCATTGTAGTGTAATAATATCAAAGATGATGATGATACAAACGGGAACAGCCATGATGACAACTCAAATGAAGGACTTGCCGTGTGCCAAGAACAGTCTCAAGCACTTTACCTGTATGTTGTCTTGTAATCCTTACAACAATCCCACGAGGTAAAAACCGTTATTATCCTCACATCACGGACAAAGACTCTGAGACCCAGAGAGAGCAACAGGTTCTTCCAAGTTCATCTGGCTGGTAAGTATTGATGTTGGAATTCAAGGTTCGACAGCCAGGCCCAGGCCAACTCTGGGTGGTGGCGGAGGGACCATGGACCCCGCCCCCACTCCCCTAGCCAGTTTAATATCTAGTTGTAAATTCTTGGCAGGGTGAGCCGAATCAACTACGAGAGTTCGGTACTTCGAGTTCTCCTTTGAACCCATTGTAATCCTCATCTGAGAAAGTTTTCCATTGCGTCTTTTTTTGTAATCCTCATCTGAGAAAGTTTTCCATTGCGTCTTTTTAGTTGGAGTGGAAGGGCGGGGTGGGAGGGGGAGAGAGAGAAACATTGATGGGAGAGAAACACATCGCTTGGTTGCCTCCCATACAACCCAGACCGTGGCTGGGGATCAAACCTGCAACCCAGGTACGTGTTCTTGACTGGGAATCAATCGAACCCGTGACCCTTCTGTCCATGGCCCAACACTCTAACCACTGAGCCAAACTGGCCAGGGCCCATTGTAATATCTTAAATAAAGATGATAAATAAAGTTTCAATACATCTTCATATAGGAGTCATTGTTGTATCATGTTTTCCAATCCATTCTTTAATAATATGTTACGTGTCAATAAAAAAATTCAAGAATGTGCCTGGCAGGTGTAGCTCTGTGGTTGAGCGTCGACCCACGCACCAGAAGGTCGCTGGTTCGATTCCCGGTCAGGGCACATGTCGAGGTTGTGGGCCTGATCCCCAGTGGGGGGCGTGCAGGAGGTGGCCAATTCATGTTCTCTCTCATCGATGTTTCTATCTCTCTCTCTCCTTCTCCTTTCCTCTCTCTCTCCCTCTCTCTCTCTAAAACCAATAAAGACAAATAATTTAAAAAAATTCAGGAATGTAGTTTTCCAGCCCCATATCAGCCCTACTGAGTCATCACTCTAGGATTGGGGCTCCAGGAGTCTTTATTTTGACAAATTTCTTTTTTTTTTTTTATCCTTTCACAAGGACATTTTTCCATTTTTTGTTCAGATAGGGTGGGAAGGAGAGAGAGAGAGAAAGAGAGAGAGAGAGAGAGAGAGAGAGAGAGAGATCAATGTGGAAAGGACACATCGAGTGGTTGCCACCCACACGACCCAACCAGGGCCGGGGACAAACTGCAACTGAGGTACGTGCCCTTAATGGGAACCGAACCCTGGTCTTTCTGGATCGCAGGCCGACGCTCTAACCTCTGAGCCAAAACGGCCAGGGCTTGACAAGTTTCTTGGGTGATTCAGATGCCCCCGCTCATGGCCTGGTACTGGGACTCTGCATTGGACAACCGACAGGACCCTTTTGTAGCTTCGATCCTCCAGGATTTGAGAATGGACTGGAAGCCCCAAGATCATTCATCTTCTTCCTGTTGGGGTCTTCACTAACAAGGACTTCCTGGCTAGGATTTGCCAAAAAAAAGGTCAAGTCCCTGATAAGGGGTGTTTGAAAGGCTGTCTAGCTAATATTTCCCCTTCATTCTTCTCTAAAATCCAACAAAGGTGAGTCACACAGACCCAGACGTGCTGAGCCCCAGCGCAGGCCACTGCGCACAGAGCTGAAGAAGCCAACGTACTCTGGTTGCACTTTCTTATTAAGCTGCAGCTTCACTTTGCAGTGGAATTATTATTTTTTATCCTCCTTCCTTCAGTTCCTAATGCAAACAGCAATCCTTAGAAAAGCAACATTTATTAAATCAAGAGGATTACAATATCAATGGGAAGTTATCATGCAATAACCTTCTATTGATTTGTGTATTGCCAGTAATGAAATCAACTGGAATATTATTTATTAAACATATTGATTAGCAAAAAATAATTTGCAGGGATGGAAGACTGATTCTGCAGGGGATCCCACCGAGCTCTGTGTGTACATTTTGCTGGGAAAAAGCCATGGTGAGGGTCTGACTTGACATAGAACTAGCCCCAAGACACTGAGTCCTCAATAATATCCAGTGTAGGGTGGTGGGGTGGGCACACCTGCCTTGTATTGGGCCAACTCTTGGCATTTGTACAATCTACCAGGGAGGGTCCAGGACAAAGTGCCATTGTTTCTCCACTGGAAGTTTGGAGAACCAATGTTTGGGCACTATGATTCTCGGTCCTGCTTATCCTGGGGGGTGGGTGGTGGAGTGGGGAACAGAGGGGTAGCTGCAGGGTGCAGAACATTTTGATTTAGATTCTCCCCAAAGCAGACACTGAGACAAGGATCTGGGTGCATGTAGTTTATTTGGGAGGTGACCCCAGGAAGCACAGTGAGTGAGAAAGTAGAAAAGGTAGACAGGGAAGGGAGCAGATTTATCACTATGGGTTAGTGATGGGATATTGCTGTGGTCTGCTGGGGACCCTCGGAGAGGGGTGTGTGTGTGTGACAGTCCTCAGAATTGTTCACTGAAAGGCGAGGAAGCTGAGCATGTCCCACTAGCGCCAGCTCCTCACTGATTGAGGACTGATCCTTGCTATCTTAATTTTCCAACATGGCTAGCGTTTTTGGATAGTCCCACAGGCTGGCAGAGCGTGTTTCCCAGGTGCTTGGGCAGGAGACTGGCCTGTGTCTGGGGACTGCCCAACACAGTTGCAGGATCGCTGGGTGTGCCAAAGGGATGCGCTCCAGCAACCTCTCACAGACACAAAACTCAGTCCAGGGCAGGTTCTCTGCAGCTGCCTTTGACTTTTAACTCCTGCTTCCCAGGATCTCTGCAACCTGTGTTCTCCCTCTCGGAGAGAATCTGGAGTTCTCAGAGACAGATACAGGAAGAGCAGCATGACGTTGACACCGCACTGCTGCCTGCTTGCTCAATGCGTCTCCGTAGGTGAAATCATCGCTCTCCCTATTCTGTAGGCGGGGAAACAGAGAACACAAGAACAGGTGGAGCAGGAGATGAGCAGGCTGGAATTTAAGTGTTTGCTGACTCCAAAGCACCTCATTTGGTTCTGAGCAGAAGGGCTCCTAGCGTGCGATCTGGGGCTGGGGTACTGGGTCTGGGATTTCGGCTTCATTCCTGTCAGCCGTGGCCTTGACGCTTTCTGATGCTCAGTGTCTCCATTTGCAATGGGACGTCCATAGCTCCTGCCCCACGGGCAATTGTGCAGGTTAAATGACACAGTGGAACTTGGTTATTGTATAATGATTGTAGTTAAAATTAGCATAACTGTCATCATCACCATCCACCCCTGGACTTCTTGGCCTTAAAATGATGGCGACTGTGCTTTGCCTGACCTGTTGGTTCCACTTCATCCCCTGACCTTTCCGGATTCCGCTTTGTATAACAATCTGATCTGCATCAAATTGCCTCTGGCTGGATTTAGCCAATAGGAGGTACTGGTGGGAGATCGGAGGGTGGGAGGAGGGGAGAGGCCGGGCACCTCTCCTCTGTCTTGTAGTAGTGGCTGTGTGTCCTTGATGCCCCCTGTTCTTATGGAACACTTTCCATCAGACGACTGTGGTCGTGGCTCCAGAAACCCCACCTCCTCCCTCCGTCCCTGAGGGTGGTGGCAGCATCCTGCTGCTGTCGGTGTCTGGGATTCCTCAGCACCAGTCCTTCCATCACCAGGGTAGCCGATGTCCTGGAAGAAACTCCTGCTGCTTTAAAGACTTCAGTGGCTGATTTTCCTTGAACACCGTCAACACAATATGTCATTTCCGTCTCGGACACCATCTCCTGGTTCCACTGCGGAGGACTTGGTGCTAGAGGTACAACCTGCTGGGGGAAGTGGAATCCAGGTGATTCGAGAAAAGATATCTCTAACAATCATCAATCACCTGCCACACACTCTCTCTCCTCTTTACGTCTCATCTCAGGAGGGCTGTTTTCATCTTTACTGTATATAACTGCAATGGGCACTGCTGAGTCCATTTTACAGATGAGAAAATAAGATGCTCAAAAAAGGTTCTAGACCCGTGTCAGCTCCAGGTCCTTGCTAGAAGTGGTGAAGAGGGCATTCCAATGAGACCTGTCCGAATTAAAGCCACCCTACAGCCCCTGAGATCTCAGGAAGGCCTCCTTCTTCACTGTCTCTCTCTTTAGCTTGAGTACAGTAAGTGATGACTCATGAGATCGGCTGGACCAAAGTTGCTGACACCTCTCCAATTGACCCGTGGGCATGGAGGGAGCAGGGCAGTTCCTGGGAGTGTGGACAGCCTTGAAAAGTTTTTAATGCCACCCTCTGAGATTTTGGATGTTATTCTCCAGCACAGATACTCATATGTGTGGCAAATGCTCCCTGATGGACCAGGGTTTTGACACAAATGTACTCAGACACCTACAATGACCCGTGACCTAAGTGGTGAGTTATTGTACTGAGAATGGATACCTTGGGAGCAGTAGCTCACAGTGGGCTGTGGTATGGAGACAGAGACGGTCCATTTTCAGGGTTGAGAGTATGGTGGTTGTATGACATGTGCCAGATCAGCAGGTGGAATCTTTGTCCCTTCCCTTCCATATAGGCTGGGCTTGCAAAGAGTATCCTATGGAAGTGGTGTCATGTGACTTCTCAGGTTAGGTCACAAGAGATATACAGTTTCCTCCTGGCTCTCTCTTTTCTGGGACATGTGTCCTTGTAGGCTTGAACCTCCATGTAAGACGTCCAGCTACCCTGAAACTGCCATCTGGAGAGACCCCAGCTCCTTGAGTTCTCCCTGTGTAGACACCCAACACAGTGTGTGAAGCCTGGGATATTCCAACTCCACAAGAGAGGGTAGGGACTAGCCAGGGTTCAGTGCTGTGCTGACCCATATTGGAGCTTGAGGCAAAAGAAAAAAATTGGTAATGCTGAGCTTACCTTTTACTTAAAGTGTTGATATTTTGATCATCATGGAGTTTCTGCACTGATTTTGACTTTTAACAAATATTGGTGAAAATATTACTTATCTCCATGACTGAGTTTATGTGGCCCCCATTCCCTCTTTAAAACTTGGGTCCAAATTCACCTCATTCTAGACCTGGCTTGTGAGGAACCTCAAGTGACAGCTGCCTAGATGGCCCCAGTGAGCTCAGAAGAAACATGGGAGATAATAATATTGGGCCAATTTGTTTTGCAGCAGTAGCTAACAGATACAAAGAGCACTCAATTCTATGGTCAGTTTGCCTGGATTTATTTATTCACTTGTGTGTTTTGCTTAGGTTTTTAAATTTATTAAGTCAAAATTCAATCCACCAAAACAATATCACAAGCTACAAATCAACAGAAAGAGGATGAGGACAGAGTCAACTGTGATGATGAAATTGTGATGGCATATGCAAAAGTGGAGAATAACATCAAACAGCTATGTACCTCGAGTCCTGTTCTGCCCACACCTAATCATTTCCCTTTTTGTCTATGATAACAAAATAAAAGTTTAGTTTGCCTGGATTTATTATTTTATTTATTAAATATGTTTTTATTATTTTTTTAGAGAGAGCGCAGCATCGATGTGAGAAACATTGATCAGCTGCCTCCTGCACGCCCCCTAGTGGGGATTGAGCCCACAACCTGGACATGTGCCCTGACTGGGAATCGAACCAGGACCTCTCAGTCTGTGGGACAGCAGTCAATTCACTTAACCACATCAGCTGGGCTAGTTTGCATGGATTTAAATACTAGCTCTACCAGCCCTGGCTCTACTACCAGTTTGCTGGGTGTCATTAGGTGTCGCCTAATCTTGCTGAATTTCAGTTTATCATCTGTACAAGGGGCAGAAACGCCTCCTGGGATTGTTGAGAGAATGAAAGGAAGTGGTCTCTGTAAAGCACTTCGCCCACTGCCGTGCCTACAGCACGTGCTCAATAAAGTTAGTTATCATTAATTTTGCCTTTGCGTTTGCTGTAACTGTAGATAGAACTTGAAGAGAGAACCCGGGAGCATTCTGCCAGGACAGTTGCAGGGGGATAGCATCCTTCATTCGGAGGCATTGCACCACAGAAGACTGCGCTTTTGCTCCATTTCCACTCCACTGGTGCACACTGCTGCATTCTAAACCCAGACCGGGGATATCAACGGCGGAAAGTGTTAAATACAGAACTGTCTAATAGACGAGCCAGGGACACACCAAGATCTGGGTAAGCATAGGAGTCTTGAGCTGAGAACCTCTGACTTAAAATAGAGCGGAGTTTTCAGGATTAAAACAGAATTAGACAGTTGATTAGCTCTTCATCTTTTCTCTGGCTGGTGTTGCATTTTAGTTGTGAATCTGTAGCAAGTGAGTGGGTGGATCTCTGGGTTTGTCAGGCATGTGTGTGTGTGACTTGTCTGAGTGCCTGTGTGTGTGTCTGTGTGAGAGTGTGGGTGTGCCTGTGCACATATGTGTGTGTGTGTGTGAAGGTAAACCCCAAAACGTAAGGGCCGTGTGGCTCAGGTAGTCCCTGGGACAGAGTAGACCCTCACAGTTTGTTGAATGAATGATGGATAGACGAGTGTTGGTCCATGTGTGAGTGCAGATCTATGCTTCTGAAAGGATGGGGATGAATGTTGGAGCAAGTACGCCAGGGGCGGGGGTCCTACATCTGACTGCGTTTAGGTGTTTGTAAGTCTAACCTGACTATGTGGGGACAGTGGAATTTTCCTGCAGTCCCTGACACCAAGTGCGCTCTCATGGTCTTCCTTGGGGCTCTCGGGCCTGCAGAGCCCACCTCCCCAGCAGGCTGGAGCTGGAGCCCCCCACCCCCGCTCCCCGCAGTCGGACCTTTGCTTCTATGTGTGTTCCGGAGGACACAGATGGCAGGAGCAGGGGATCGGAAGCACTTGGCAATGAAGCAGCAATTCACTCTGCAATCCCTTTGGTATTCATCGCAACAATGCCCGCTCTGATGGGCTCGGCGCGCTGAATGCCGCCGTCAATGTGCAATCCGGCAGGAATTACGGCGCTGCGCGGGCCTCATCACGTCCACTTATTGTCAAGTGTTGCTGAGAATTCTCCCACTCGGGATGAGGGAACCACTTGTTTTAGCAACTGATTTCCGAAACCTCCTGTGGGTTGGGGCTTCTGCGAAGCTCCGGGTAATGTGTTATTGTTCCTGGTTTGTGTTTTGGACACTAATGTACTCTGCTGAAGTATGTAAATTGCCATAATGCGAGGAAATGAGATATAAAAATAACTCCGGGACAGCAAATGCCTGGAGCAACTCGGAGATCGGTGTAGCCTCTGCCGGTTCTTGTTCCGGGGCCAGGAGCATCTCCGGCGGGCCGTGCCGGGAGATGAGTCCTGAGATGCCCTGGATGAGCAGTTCTCCGGGCCGGGCGGACAGCTGCCCAGCCTCCTGCAGCTGCCCAGCTGGACTGCATGAAGGAAGAGAGGGGCTGGATGTCAACTGTCACCTTCTTTCAATGTCATCCATCGGCTTGGCCAACTGAACCAGGGGCCCATGATCTGTTTACCTGCCCCTTCCCCAGTTGAGGCTGTTGGCAGGAGGCTGAATCCTGCAGTCTAGCCTCCCAGGTCAGCTGGATTCAGTTGGGGTTGGCCAATAGGATGCAGTGGTGGCCACTGGAGGGCAAAAGGGAAGCAGGGGAAGGGAGACACCTCTCTGACTCAGATGGTGTCTCCAGGAGCAGGTTCCCATCATAAATCCAGGCTCCCAAGGTCCTACTTCCCAGCAGACGACCCTTGCCTATGGGAGTCTCACCCTCCTGGGACCCCAGGCATGGTGGTGGTCTTCCGCTGTTGCTTATCTCGGGCTGACTCGCTGTTCCCTGTTTGGCTTCTTAGCTCCTCCATCGCCTGCGTGACTCTGGTACGTTTATGGAAGACACTTTGGACCACCAGCTCTTCCTCCATTGCCTGTCGAGGACATGGGTAAAACGGTAATGAGGCACGAGGAAACACGTCACTTCTCTACAAGGACAGAACCGAAGAACAATTAATAATAACAATAAAAATATCTAACATTTACTAAATCACACTGAATGTTGGTCAGTGTGCTCAGCACTTATTCTCATGAAGTTATTTATACAGTAACCCTCTGAGGCAGGCATTACTCTTATTCTGGCATATACAAGAAGACGGAGGCTCACAGAAGGAAGGCTGATACACCTAACAGTGTGTGTATGTGGTCAGGATTGGAACCCTGACTTTTAGGCAACTGTATATCAGGGCCCAAGCTTCAGATCACAATACTCTTCTCCTTCTCTAATGGTACCTTCAAAGCTGTAATTGGTGGCACAGTGTTTCTCCCTGATGCTACACAGAAAGAAAGATAGAAAAAGTTCCATGGGGGAATGGCATGTTCTAGCCTCACCTTTTTTTTTTTTGAGATTTGCAGTGCATAGTGCCATATTAAAGGTTCTGACAAGTCCTGTATCAAAGAAGCACATTTATCTCAATGAACGCCAAGTTTTCTACCATGAAATTGTGTGTAACATTTTATAACATTCTGCAGAGGGGTAGGTGGTCCAGGGAACACAGTCTTTGGCAATATTGTCCTAGAGAGGGGATTCATCTTCAGTATATCATATCTATATATGATATTTTAAGATGAATCAGCTCAAAAGTCTCTTTAGGGAACAGAAGGTCTTAACATCGCAGACTGAGAAGTGGCTTAGAGATGGTCACTCGGATGCCTTGCCTAGTTCTTGCATTATTCTTGCCTATCCCACCAAGGTGGCCCTGGCTTTTACCTGGACCCAGGGGCTGAGCATCCTCCCCCCAAACCATGCAGGCTGTTGTTGGATGTCTTGGAGGCTGAAAGACATTCACCTTTTGCTAACTCTCATCCACGAGCCCCGGTCCTTTCCCCACAGGGCAGTTCTTGGCTTTGCAGGATGAATCCATTACCTCCACCTTCTGCCTTGCATTTTTCAGTTTAGGTTGTTTCAGTTCACGGGTGGATTCGCTCACCATCGAGAGTGTCCTCCCTCTTGGAGGTTGGCGCTCAGAGCCAAACCCTCCACGCTGGGGTGTTGCAGCCAGATGTGTAGATGAGAATAGAACTCCTGCCTTTGGAACTTGAGGTTTCTGTTTATATTAATTAACATTAATATTGTAAATGCTGTCTTTCAGCCACCAGATCACGGCCCAAGCCCCCAACGTGTCTATTGTATTTATTTTCAATTTTAAAGAAGCAGCTGCCAATCAGAGAGTCCCCCTGCCCCTATCCTATGCTTCTGCCCACGTGGGGAGATCTATTTCTTTTCCCTTTCTATTGGCTGATAGCCCTTGGCCCAGCCTGGTGACCACTTGCTCTGACCGCTGGGCAGCAGGACCGTGGCTGCGTGTCAGCCACAGCTCCAGGCGTGCTCCGAGGGGACCTGCTCAGGAAACGTGCTGACCAGAGAAAATGATGGATGGGGACCTAAGAATCAGAGGGCGTTTTTCCTCCTTCCTTCTTTTTCTTAAAGAGAACTAACAAGTGGTGCCTTTATGAAGGTATAATAGAATCACCATTTTCCTTACCCAAATGTTATTTTCAACATTAAAAAATAATCTCAGTGGGTTGATATTTTTTTGGAAAAGTTAACTGATTAATTTCCAGTGTAGTTTCTTGATTTTTCTTACCCCCCCCGCCCCCCCGTTAACTACTTGTAATGAAGTTTATAACCAGTTAGTCATACTACCTAATACCGAGTGCCTTCTGTGTGCCCAGTCCTGGGCTTGGTGATCCTCATCAGTCTTCTTTGATCCTCACAATGACCCTAGGATGAAGTATTTGTGTTACAGCAATTGCCCCAGCTGTTCCACCAGACAAAGTCTAAAATCTCGGTGGCTAACAGAGTAAAGTTTTACTTCCCACTCTTGCCCAGTTCCGTGGGGTTGGGTGGCTCTCCTTCATGGTGCAGTTACACTGCCTGGAACATGTGACCCCCCAAAGTCATCATGGTAGAAGGGACCAGACACTTTCATAGGAGCTACTAGAGAGTCAGGCTTGCAAGTGGCTGACATCATTTCCGCCCTTATCCCATTGACCAGAACTCAATCCATGGCCCGACCCGAGTGCCAGGGAGCCTAGAAAACGTGGAGGGCCACTGGATGTTTGGTCACTAGAACTCTGCCACATGCCATTTCTACTTTATAAACAGGAAACAGAGGTTCATAATGGAAGTAAATTGCTTCTGGTCCCACAGATGGCAGGAGGAAGAGCCAGCAATTGAAGCCAGTTCTCCGGAACTCAAACCCATGCACCACACCAGGGGTCAACAAACTAGGGCTCGTGGCCCCAATCCAGCCCACTGCCTGCTTTTGTAAATAAAGTTTTATTGGAGCACAACCATTCACACCCATTTACCTGTTGCTATGGCTGCTTTTGTTTTACAACAGAAGTGTCGAATAATCGAGACACAGAATATACAGCCCACAGGGTCTAAAATATTTTCTATCTGGCCCTTTGCAGACAAAATTTGCCAACCCTCGCCCGGTGCCATTCTGCCATGTCTGTAAATACAGGGTGAGGCAAAAGTAGGTTTATAGTCGTGAGTACGTAAAACCCAAGAGTTTATTCTTGTATTATTTATTACAGTATTATTTTCCATTCGAACAACTGTAAACCTACTTTTGCCCCACCCTGAATTAGCTCATTTGGCAGCTCGCTCACCCAGTTGGGAGGAAGCTGCGAAGTTGGAGGTTCTGGCTTTAGTCTTCATCTGGGGTTGCCCCCAAATGAATTAGACTTATTTCGGCCTTTTCCCTGCCTCGAGGTCCTTTCCTGGGACTAAGTCGTTCCCTGGACACATTGCGTTCGGTGTGGAAGCAGAGGCTGTACCAGGCCCAGGGAAACCGTGTGCCTCTGCCCTGCGAGACAGTGAGGAGCAAGTGCTCTGAGCTCCCGCGGATCCAGACGCCAGGGATCAGTCCTGCCCCGCGGCCAGCGCCTCTGCCACGTCAGCACTGTTGCGCACATTTTCAAAAGCCCATCTGTGCCCGCAAGAGTGACTTCCTGTGTCCACGGGCGGCCCTGGGGGCGGGGGGCTGGGTCTCAGCGAGCCCGTTTTGGATTATAAGCCTTTGAAGACATCTGCAGGGAGTGGGTAATTCATTCCAGAAAAACTGCTCTCTTTGCCATGCAAACCAGAGACCAGGAATGGAAATGAAATTTCTAATTACACGGGGCATTTTCAGAGCCACCTGCTGGCGCTGGGGGCTGGCGGGGTCGCTTCGATGTGGAGGTGCTGGGGAGCAGTCTGGCCTGCGCCAGGGCAGGAGCCTCCGCCTTCAAAGTCCTCTTGCAGCTGCACCCAGCTGGGTCTGCGGGAAACTGATGCAGGGAAGGTCTCTGAACTGAGCGGCAGTACCCCACCCCCCACCCCCCGCTGCTCGGAAAGTCCTGGCCAGGACTAGTCTTAGCACAGGGCTGGGGGAGCCAATGGGCCCTGAGCACTGGGAACTCAGGGCTTATCAGAAGCACCTGCTCTCACTCCTTCCTGGCAGATTCAATCACGCTGCACATTCAGACAGATTCAGGCTCAGGTCTCAGCTCCCCAGTGTCTCAGGCTGGGTTCCTAGGAGATGCTGAGAGGCAGGTCGGGATGCAAGATGTTTGTATGGAATCAACGCCTTGTGTGGCCCGAGACAGCAGGATTGGGCAGAGGAAAAAGTTGATTTGGGATGAACGTCCAACATAGGCTTGGCTAACCCAGAAGAGATCATTGCCCATCAGAGTTGTTCCGGGGAAAGTTGAAATGGCTGAGCCTTTATAACTTTGCTTTGTCCCATCATGGAACGTGAGGCGGGCTTCCCCGGGAAGGATACGACCTTGGGTGAGGTGGCTCTGTGAAGGCGAGGCAGATGAACAGAGCTGACTGCTTGATGTACCCTGCATAGTCAGTCAGTAATTCACCCGAAGGACATCTGGGTGGCACCACGTGGCATCCACCAGAGCTGCTGGTTAGCTCTCCGATCTTAGGAAAGCAATGGACCTTTCTGAGCCCCAGTTTTCATGAACAGAAATGGGGCTAACAGTGTATATGTGTGTGAAATAACTTTTAACATGTATACATGCCTCCCCACTTCATACAACAATTTTATGTAGATTTCTTTATTCTAGCTTCACACAGGGCGGTTAATTAATTATCATCATTCTTGTTTTACAGATGCGGAAACTGAGACCTAAAGGGGCTCATGACATTTTCTCTCCAATAAATGTCTTAGACATGAGGTCAAAGGGCCGATGAAGACTCTTGGCTCTGAATGACGTTGATGCTCCATAGCCCTGGGTGTCCTTTATATTTATTAATATAAAATCAAGCTTTATATTGATGCCAATTATGCAAAATTCTGGGTGAATTTAGATGAGAGGGTATGGTGCTCTGTCTACCATTAGTGTGTGGTCGGGGAAAAGAGGAGGTCGGTTTCTGGAATCCCTAGGACTTTGGGGAGCCTGATTTAAAAACCACCATGTTATACTAGTACACACAGGGTATAATTTTACTAGCTCTGGGTATAATTCCATTCTTGAGAGTTTTGATAGAATGTCTAGGGAATCATTGGTTGTGGGATTCTGTGCTTTCAAACCCACACTGTCTTTCCTGTAGAAATGTGAGGTTTACTACTTGCTGGGAGCAGCTGTCGGGGTGAATGCGGGAGCTTCTGGAACCAGAGCTCGGTTTTCTGGAGACTCTAGGTCTTCTGGGATCAGACCTTCCAGGACTGTGCTGGCCTCGTCAGACCTGGCTTCAGCCAAGAGAGGAATTAAGAAAAGGGACTCTGAGCCTGCACTCTGAGTGGCCGGGAGCTGAGGCTGATAATAATTGTAGTGGTAGCAACCGGGGTGCTTCTTGCATTTGCTCTCTCTGTGCTAAGCACCGTGCAAAACAGACATAGTATTTAATTCCCGCAACAACGAAAGGTTGTATTTTTATTTTATTTTTAATAAACTTGTAAGATGCCCAGGGCCACACAGTCGGCAAGTGGGTTAGCCAGGATTCACACCCAGGTCTTCCCAGCTCTAGTTCTCACACTCTTACTCAGTCATCCATTTTGACTCTTTAGCTTGAGTCTTCCAGGTCACCCTTACCATAGCCTTCCAGATGAGTATCTTCACTTCCGTTTGCTCAAGGTCACCTATGCAGGAAGGGGAAACACCTGAAGGGGAAACACAGGTGCTCTGATGCCAATCATGAGCTTGGGGGGATAGTGACTGAGACAGTCACCTTTATGTGGGGGCTCTGGTTTACTCCCCAAATGTTGGTGAGAATAGTGTCTTTCTAGAAGCAGAAGTAACTTCTGTTCTGCCATTTTTATTTAGGAAAACAATGTATGTATGTAAAAACATACTAGATTAAGAGAATATTTTGTTTCTCTGTTTTTATAGACTCACAGTATGGACAATCTTCTGGCAAGTTTGGGCAAGAGAAAAAGTAAAAAGGTAAACTTAACAATATCAAAAATGAAAGGGACATTTTAAACAAGAAAATAACAAGAACAATGTCATGTCAATTAATTTGAAAACATAAAATGGGATTTTTTTCCAAACATTGTGAATAACCTAGATTATCTTCAGAAGAACTAGAAAACAAGAATAAACCCATGTTTATTAAATAAATTGCATCAGTAATACAAAAATATCTTCCTACAAAAGCATTAGGTTAGAAATGTTTTAAGGACACCTTTTAGCAAACCTTCAATTAACAGTTATTTCAGAGAATACAGAAATGTAGAAAGTTCTTCAACTCATTACATGATATACATTAACCTTGATATCAAAATGGAGAAAGACAGTTAAATAGAAGAACTGTAGGTAAATCTTGTCTATGAATATAGATTAAAAAAAACTTAAATAAAATATTAACAAACAAATCCAGCAAAACAACAGCAACAATGACAAGAGCAGGGACAATAAAACCACACTAAGCCCTGGCCAGTTTGACTCAGGGGTTAGAGTGTCAGCCTGCGGTCCAGAGAGACCTGGGTTTGGTTCCCACTAAGGGCACGTACCTCAGTTGCAGTTTGCCCTGGCTCCGGTTGGGGTCATGTGGGTGGCAGCCAGTTGATGTGTCTCTCTCACATTGATGTTTCTCTCTTTCTCTCTTCCTCCTTCTCTCCCTCTCGTTCTATCTGAGATGAATGCAAAAATGTCCTTGGGTGAGGATATAAATGAATAAATAAATAAAACCACACTTAGACCAAGTGCAGTTGAACAAGGAATTCAAGGATGGCTTAACACTGGAAAACCTATTCATGTAATTTATACAGTTATCAGACTAAATAACAAAGACACAGACAATAGTTTGGTGGTTACCAGAGGGAAAGGGGGTTGGGAGGAGGTAGAAGAGGATATGGGGGGATAAATGGTGATGAAAGGACACCTGACTTGGGATTGTGACCATACAATACAATACACAGATGATATAGAATTGTACACCTGAAACCTACATAATTTTATTAACCAATGTCACACCAATAAATTTAATTAAAAAGAAAAGAGAACACAAAACCATAAGCTCATTAAGATGGATGCAGAAAAAGAATCAGAGAGGTATGTTTTCATACTTTACCCCCTCTTTTGAAAGCAACCCCAAACACAAAGAGAATAATAAATGGGAACACAAACTCTACCTTTGATGAAACCAGGAGACATCTGTAATCTTGAACCATGCAACGTTGACAAAATATGGACCGAGTTACAGTGAATAACTTAAAATGAATGGTAGAAAGCCAACTGCAGATACCCGGGGAAGGACAGACACATGAAAAGCCAGCGGGGTTACTATGTTATTTTTAGAAATGTACACATGCAGTGTGTTTTTTCCCTGATGAAAACACGTACATATGTAGTAAAGACATAACAACATGGATGAGAAGGCAGTACCCCAGATAACTGGTGAGTTTGGAGGCATATAGAGAGAAAATAGATGTGGTGGAATGGTGAGTGTCCCACTTCTACCTGGAATGTTATATTTCATAAATAACTTAGAAGTCAATATGACAAAATAGTATTTGTTAAATCTGAATGGTGGGTATGCAGTTTTGTTGTATTATTTCCTGTACTTATATACATATTTGAAATATTTCATAATTAGAAAGCCAAATTAATTAACTTTAAAATAACATGCTCTCAGAAAAAATTCAATAAGAACAGCACAAAACGGGAAAACATTTCTGAATTTCCATGAAATCACAGATAGCTTATATAGTCATATATATTATGTATACAATTTAGCCAAAACACTGTATTTTGTGATATACACTTCTCAGAAATAAGAAATTGACACATACTTACATATAACTTAGTGGGTAGGAGCTTAGGTCCTGGAATCAAATGGTTCAAAATCCATCTCTGTCACTTACTTGATTTGATTCTTTCCCGATCCTCAGTTTCCCATCTGCAAAGTAGGAGCTGTGATAACACTTATTTTTAAATAAATTCAATAATCCAATGAAGTACATAGCTTGATACATGGTAGTAAGAACTCATGTTATCATTGTTATTTCTATGCCAGATCACGCTGTCTTAAGTGTAAAGCATGGTACAGATATTTCGGAAGAAAGTGGAACTTTGACCTGTGTCTGGGCAGGAGAGTATGACAGACTAGGTTGAAGGGTCCTTAATACAGAGACATCACAGCTCTGATTGGAGCCCTAGGCGCTGGTCGTCAGTTCAATGGGTTTCAAGTGCTGAGGATCGATAAGCAAGGTGCGTGCTGGTGACCTGCCATGGGACACCCACCCATCACTCCATGAAGGATATTCCTCAGAGAAGGCTCTTATGACCCACCAGGGGAGGCTGCCTTTTCTAAAGGGTGAGAGACAGGCTGGGGATGATCAGAGTAGAGCCAAGCTCACTCACCTGTCACACCCCGGGAAGCGTTCCCAAAGGCATTATTCAGGCTGTCTATACCTGGCTCTGCTGGTGGGGAAAGCTGGTCTACCTTCCTCAAAGGGGGGCGTGCTGTAGACTGAGCGAGAGAGAGGCGGGGAAGAGGGCTGGTGTGTGTCCCATGAGGTCGCCAGTGCCTTTCCCCCTGGGAACATCTGAATCAGTGTTTACCAGAGATTTCTTCTTCTTCTGGCCTTAAGGATATCACCGTGTAGTGCTCAGAGGTAGGGGCAAATGCAATTTTGGATCCTTGGGCCATGTCTGGGATGCAGATAGCTCTTTGGCAAACTCCAGACCTGGATGTCAGGGTGGGTGAGGAAGAGATGGCATAGGTCTTAAGAGATTCAAGAACCTCAATCTAGAAAGAAGCTTGAACCCCTTATGTTCCAGGCACTATCGGCCCAGGGCATGCTAATAACACTCCACAACTTTCTAAACAAATAAAATATTAATTCATTTTCTTTAAAGCTAACCATATTTTTAACTCACAAGCTTCTTTATGCTATTTAAATTCTTCTTATGAGTATGATTTCCATATATATACCTTCTGAGGGGGCAAGAGGAGGCATTAGTAGGTCTGTTTCACTCATGGGGAATGGACATCAAAGCAAGTCCATCATTTGTCCAGGTACAGACACCTGGTGGCCAGCTTTGAGCCTTTCTTCTCTGGTGTCACTTATCTGACTGCCTCTCTTATTTAGGGCACACCTAATCATTTATGAAAAGTTTAAGTAGCCGAGTACACTAAATCCATATAGTTCCTTTTAGAAGACACCTTTATTAGAGACCCATTTACTCTTATTCCACACACAAAAAAAATATTTAAAAGACTTTGGTTTCTTATTTCCCACCAAAAGCTGAGAAGCCCAGTTATGAAAAGGAAGGCTACCAGAATCTAACTTTCGCCACAGCAGCTACAAACATCTGGTACGTGACTAGCTCCTCAGGAGGCATACACAAAGGGTCTGAGTCCAGGTGTCACTGGATCGGTTCAGTTCTCCTACACCCCCTGCTCCTTCTCAATGTTGCAAAGTGGGAAGAGTCAGGTGTGCCTGGGTTTGAATCCCAGCCCTGCCATGTCCTTGTTTATGGGCTTGAACATATTACTTATTCTTCTGGGATATCAGTTTACTTCTCTAGAAAATATAGAGAATGATATCTTGCTCAGGGAATGATGTAAGAATTCAAGATAATGGGCAGGTAGGAAGACAAGACAAACCTCCCCTCCCCCCTCACTGTTCCTTCTGTCTTCTCCAAACATTTGAAAATCTTTTATTCTCAGTACAGAATCTTGTCCCTGCTTCTCCTGTGTTCCCCATACGGCCTTCTTGGTTTGATGAGCTCTTGGAGAACTCATCCATAAACAAGAAAACTCTCTGATGAGCAGCTCAGCATTGAGAAGGGATAGGGAAAGGACTCTCCCAGGCTTCTGGAACAGTAAAGTTTGATTTTCGTCCCTGTTGGGATGAGTAGGGTACACAAAATGAAGGCAGGAATGAGATTTCACGGGGTCTCAGTGGTTTTGAAGAGGCCATGGTCACGGTCAGGTAGAGACTGAAGAAGGATGTGTGCAGGAGAAAGGAGAAGGGTGCAGTGGGCCTGGGGTGTGGGGAGAAGCTCAGATACTTGGTTTAGGTTTCTCTTGTATGGTGGGCAGTCTGAGGCTTTCTTCCCATCTCCTTAGGAAATGACTCTTCAGTGAGATATTAATTTCTCATGAATGTATCGTGAATCTGGATCTCTGGCCAGGGGCGTCTGATGAAGAGCTAAGTAAGTATGGACTCAAGGTGGGGTGGGATGGGAGCAAGGGCACCCCCTATAGGAGGCCCCCTGTGTCTGGCTTTCATCCAAGTGCATGGTCTACAGCAAGTGCTCAGTCAATAGTGTTGTTGACAGTAGCTGCAGTTACAATTTCATCCTGGCTTCTCTTTCTCGTCTACACTAAGCTCTTCAGGCGCTCAGCGGAATGTACCTGCCTCATTCACTCCTGGGTTCATACCATTGGCAGAGTAGCTGGGTTCCAGTGAATATTCATGTGTATGATTAATGAACTCGTAATCTCTGTGACCAACAGAGTTCGATTCTAGGCTCTGTTCTCTCACTCCACGTTCTTTTGTCCTCAGAAAGCCGATCCATTTGGAGGCTTTAGCTTTTGCCTTCATTTAGTGGGTTTCCAAATCTGTAAATCTAGTCCTGGCTTCTTTGAGTTCTAGCCTTACCTTTCTCATCTTAGGTTAATTCATTTGGAATTGATAACATTTGACTGCTTTGACTTACAAAAACGGCACTTTCATAAGTCGTAAGCTCATACTCTGAATTTTCACTCAGTGTTGTCTCCTTCAACACTGCACACCCACCCCGAGCTTCTAGTCACCCCTCTGCCCATTGGCTGCTGCTCTTCTTGACATTGATTCACAGGGAAAGCGTCACCCTGTCCAATAGCATCTTTACATCCATGGGATCCAGAAAGGGTAAGGGACATGTCAAAGGTCACACAGCAAAATGGTAGCAAAGGCAAAATGTAACCTCAGCCTCCTGTTTTAGTTCTAGGTCTGTCAAGTGTGGGGATCCTCCAGCTTCTCAAGTCCTAAATCCCTGACTCCCTTCCCTTTTATTTTCTGGCCATATTTAAATTTTTTTTTCTTTATTGATTTTTAGAGAGAGAGGAAGGAAGAGAGAGATGAGAGAACATCGGCTGGCCGCCTCCTGCATGCCCCCTCTGGGGAGTTGGCCCACAACCTGGGCACGTGCCCTGACCGGGAATCGAACCGGCAACCTCTTGGTGCATGGGTCTATGCTCAATCCTTAAGCCACACCGGCTGGGCTTTCTGGCCATATCTAATTAGCCATGAAGTACAGGAATGCCTTCCTTTCAAGCATCTTCTTTATTTATACAAACCCTCCCCAATCCATGGGTGCTCTGTTAGTTCAGGTCAACCTCATCTGTCACTTGAATTCTATAAAAAAAATTTCAGTGTCAAAGCTCTTTCTGGCTTTTTTTCACTGAACTCCTTCCTAAAAGCATATATGAAAAACTTTCAAAAGTCAGCCAATTGATTTATATGCTTAAGTGGTATTTGGTCCCAAAGATAAAAATACTTTTGGAAACTTGAAATGGTATTATATCATTTAGTCATAATGTTTTGTTATGTATTTTCTATGATTTTTAATTCTTTGCTTAATAATTTCAGACTTATAATAATGCAAAAATAGTGTAATAAATTTCTATACACTTTCCCTCAGAGTTCCCCAAATGTTAGCATTTTCATGTTTGTTTAATTATTTTTTTCCCTATACATTTTTGCTATTTTTTATGAACCATTTTCAGAGAAAAATGTGGATGTGATGCTCCTTAGCCTCCAAATATATTAGTTTGCATTTCCTAAAAACAAGGAAAATATCTTACATCATCACAGAAACACTATAAAAGTAAGGAAATTAGTTAGCATTTATACAGAATGATTCAGTAATATTCATATCCTACTCAAATTTTGCCAATAAATTTTCACTCTAATGTCCTTTATAGCAACAACAAAAATTCTGATCTGGGATCCAAACAAAGCTATCTCATTGCATGTTGTTTTTTTTGGTTGTTGTTCTTTAGTATCCTTTAATCTGGACTAGCTCCCCATGCTTTGTTTGCCTTTGGTTGACCTTGACATTTTTTTTTTTTTTATCCTCACCTGAGGACATTTTTACATTTACCTTCAGATAGAGCGGGAGGGAGAGAGAGGGGAAGAAAGAGAGAGACACATTGAAGTGAGAGAGACACATCGACTGCTTGCCACCCACACAACCCCAACCAGGGCTGGGGACAAACTGCAACGGAGGTACGTGCCCTTAGCGGGAACCGAACCTGGGACTCTCCGGTCCTCGGGCCGACACTCTAACCGCTGAGCCAAACTGGCCAGGGCGACCTTGACATTTCTGAGGAGAGAGCATTTATTTTGTAGAATACCCCTCAATTCATGTGTGTCCAATGTACTCTCGTGGGTCTCATTAGTTTCTTTAATTTTTAAAGAAGTTAATATTTGTAAATTGCTTAAAACACGGCCTGGCACACTGTCAGCTCTAAAAGAATATTTGTTAAATACATCCTGATCACTTCCTTCCCAGCTGAATACACACTGGCCCAATTCAGGAACAATGAGTGCTTGAAATGGAAGATGTGCCACTTTGGCAATGCCTAAATATTTCCATCTCTGCCTCAATCGCTTCACCTTTCAGAAACCTGTGCTTCTTATCATCAATATCAGCATTTACATTTTCCCCTTTCAGCACTCCGTGTAACATAATAAAAGCAAAGCGAAATACACCATTAGCTCATCACACAGATCCTGGCATATGGATGAAGATGCTAACGTTGCCAAAGCTGAAAAGTTGGACACTGGGCAGGGCCGCCTTATTCCTGATGCTCAAAAATTCAAAAGGGGTGTCTGAAAGGTGATTGCCCTCCCTGCCTCCCCACCTCGACCTGCCATCCTGACCAGGTGTTCTTACAGCCCCGAAGAGCCCCACCCCTTCTGGATCCTCTCTACCACATCTGTCTTCCTTTTCAGACCCCTGCAGCATTTCTGCTCTGTATCATTCTGTTTGGCACTACACAAGAGAAGGATTTTTTGGAAAAAATGTTTTTAAATTGATTTTTTTGTAGAGAGAAGACGGGAGAGAGAGAGATAGAAACATCGATGTGAGAGAGAAACATTGATTGGCTGCCTCCTGCCCACCCACCCACCTGCAACCTGGGCATGTGCCCTGATTGGGAATTGAACTGGGACCTCTCAGTGCGTGTGATGATGCTCAATCCACTGAGCCACTTCGGCTGGGTCATAAGAGAAGGCTTTTATTCTGAATTAGCTGTTCTCTCCCTCAAACTTCATTCCCCCAAATGGGCTGGGAACTCTTTGCAGTAGGTATAACTGGAGGTAGATTTAAAAATTTTAAATTTGAATTTTCTTGACAGTTTTAATTTCAGGATATTGTACTTTAAAGATGCAACATAAATAAAGTGTTTTTCCCCCTCATTTTATTAAGCATGTACCCCATAACAACAGCTAGTATTTATTGAATGATTACTTCCAACTACTTGCCAATTATCATACGAAGTAATTTACATGCATTATTTCATTAATTTTATTATTTTATTTCATCATCTCATTATTTTGTAATCTATACAAAACTCTATGCAGTGACTACTGGGTATTGTTAATATTCCCACTTTATGGAGGAGGAATCAGAGGCTCAGAGAGGTTAATAGACTTGACCAGGGCCACCCAACCAGTGTTAGAGTTGGAATTTGATTCTGATCAGGCTAACTTCAGAGTTTGTGCCCTCAGTGACTGTATTATTCTGTCTCCATCATTAAAAAAAGAAGAGAACATTTTTGATGAAAGCAGAAAATGGTATGTTTATTTAGAACAAACTAACATCTGTCGATTGCCTACTGGGTGCTGGGCGCTGTCAGATACTTTGATATGTATTATCTCATAATCTTCAGCACAGCCCTGGAAGGTAGGCAGGTACTATCATCTCTATTTCATGAATGAGGACATTGAAGAACAGAGAGGTCAGGTGATTTATTCAAGGCTGCACAGCTCAGAAGTGATAGAAGTTTCTTATACATCAAGCTAAGTCTGATCACACAAAGCTTCAATTCTTTTTCCTCATCTTACAGCAACGCCTCTACTCTCAAAGCACAGTGCAGTTACTCTTGCACTGACTCCCCATTGCCTCCTGGTGTTTTTCAGCTTCAGTGTCTCCTAGCAGACTCTCCCAAGACAGGCTCCTGGGAAAGCCAGGGAGCGAAGCCAGAAGTTGCCTGCTCCTGCCCTCTCCTCCATCTGCCCCTTCCGATGGAAGTTCATGGTCAGGACCGCCCGCTGGGGCTCCCTGGAGTCTTCCTGGAGAGTAATGCTTTGCTCAGAGGTGATAGAGAGCTCTGTGGCCTGCCCAGCAGAGGTATCGGAGAAAGATCCATCACCCCTGAGTGATCGGAGACCCACAGGTACCTTGCGTGGAACCTAATGACCAGTCACTCAATTACTGGCTCCGTGACATGTTTATAAGGGTGAACTTTAGAGCGCTATTAGGGAGCAGACAGATGAACTATGGCTATGCCTGCAGGGCAGAGCTCACCCAGCCCAAATGCCTCTGCGGACCCATTACCCAGTAATTAGGGGATTTTTAAGTAGGAAGCAAGGAGTTAAATTATTGCTTAGATTATTGCTTTACTTGTCACTGTGGAAAGTGCTGCTTTGGGGAAAGAAGGAAAGACGGAACGATGGAAAGAAAAACAGGAAGGGAGAGGGACCAGGAGAGAAAGGGAGGGAGTGGGGAAGAGGGGAGGCCCTGGAAAATCAAGGTTTGAGATGAGTGCTCCACTCATTTTTCCAGTTGGTGGACTGTACGGAAAGCTGCCAGGGATGAACAGTGAGACACGCAGATGGGTCCAGAGTCTGGGCCACCAGCTGTGGTTCCTCCGAGTCACTGCGCACAGCATCTGTTTGGGCAATGGTGGCTCACAGGAAGGATGCAGATAATAATCCAAGAAGAGTTATCGATTATCAATTGTGTACTAGGAGCTTTGCTAAGCATCGTCTATGTATCAGCTCATCCCATCCTCTCCTCTATGGACAAGGTGGCTACCATCGAGATCCCCACCCATCAGATGAGGACACTGGATCACCTGTTTGTGACACAGTGATGGAGCCAGGGGTTCAGGCTTTTGAGTCCCTCACCATGCAGACCTGTGAGGTCCTCATGATCCTGGATGGCGCCCGAGCCGCCTCGTCTGCAGGGCCAGACCTTGCTCTGGGCTGACCGCTTGCTCTGGACCTGCTTCTGCCTAGCTCAGCTCCCCCTCTCACTTCCTCTCCGGAGTGAAATTGGCCACTGCTATCCATTTTTAATGTGTGTGTGTGTGCATGTGCACACTCTAATTATGAAAAATATTAAGCAGAGATCAATCAGGTAGACATGATGGCATAACCGACCTCCCTGCCCCCATTGCTCAGCTTAAAAAATTATTAACTACCTACCCACCTTGTTTTTCTGTATTCTCCATACACTTCCTTCCTCCTTCTGGTATTATTTTGAAGCAAACCTTAAGAAGTATATGGTTTCATTCCTAAATGCTTCAGTATGTATCTCTGTAATTTAAAGATTATTATTACTTTTTTTAAATTCTCACCCGAGGACACTTATTTTTGCATGTATCTTCAGATAGAGCAGGAGGGAGAGAGGGAAGAAGAGAGAGAGAGAGAAACATTGATGTGAGAGAGACATATCGAGTGACTGCCACCCACAGGACCCCAACCGGGGCCGGAGACAAAGTGCAACCCAGGTACGTGCCCTTAGCGGGAACCGAACCCAGGACTCTTTGGTCCGCAGGCCGACTCTCTAACTGCTGAGCCAAACTGGTCAGGGCCAGAGATTATTTTTTAAAAAATAATCCAAATGCTCTGATCATATCCAAAAATATTAATAATAATTTTGTATTATCCAATCTTTTTATATTCCCCAAATTATATAATGAAAAATTTGTTTGAATCAGAATACAAATATGCTCTATATATTGCAAATGTTTCATAGGTCTTTTAAATCTCACTCAATCTATTTTTTTTTTCCTTTGAGAACTACTTGTTGAAAAAACTGGGTTGTTTGTCTTATAGAATTCCCTACAGTCTGCATTTTGTTGATGGCATTTTAGTGGTGTGGCAAAGCCTATGTCTTTGCCCTGGTATTTCCTGTAAATTAGTAGTTAGATCTGGAGTTTTAAACAGATTCAGGTTTAGTTTTTCTGCAAGAGGACTTCATATTTCATGGGACTACGAGCTTCTGTTAGGATGTCTGGCTGACTGCTTTCTGATGGTAGCGGCTACTGGGGATCATTGTAATCAATGACAATTTTAAACCCATCATTCATTATCTGAATCACTTTCTCTTTTCTTAATTTTTAATTTTTCTATTAATTTAATTTTGTAACAGATGTTTCTCCTTTTTCAACCACTGACACCCTCCTCCTGACCCCGACCTCCACACCGCCGCCCCCTCCCCAGCATTGTTGTCTATGTCCATGGTTATGCATACATGCATATAAGTTCTGTGGCTTATCCCTTCCCTCCCCCAGATCCTCTCTGAGGTTTCTCAGTCTGGATCCTACTTCTATGTCTCTGGGTCTATTTTGTTCATCAGCTTGTTTTGTTCATTATATTCCACAAATAAATGAGGTCATATGATATTTGTCTTTCTCTGATTGGCTTGTTTCACTTAGAATAACACTCTCCAGTTCCTCCATGTCGTCCCAAAGGATAAAAGATCTTTCTTACAGCTGCATAGTACTCCATTGTGTACATGTACCACAGCTTTTTTTATCCACTCATCTATTGATGGACACTTGGGCTGTTTCCAGATCTTAGCTATTGCAAATAGTGCTGCTATGAACATGGGGGTACATATATTCTTTCTGATTGGTGTGTTAGGCTTCTTAGGATATATTTCTAGAAGTGGAGTTACTGGGTCAAACGGCAGTCCAATTTTTAACTTTTTGAGGCACACCATATTGTTTTCCATAGTGGCTGCACCAGTCTGCATTCCCACCAGCAGTGTACTAGAGTCCCCTTTTCTCCACACTCTCGCCAACACTTGTTGTTTGATGATTTGTTGATGGCGGCCATTCTGGCAGGTTTTAATTTGCATCTCTCTGATGATTAGTGACATTGAGCATTTTTTCATGTCTCTTGGCCATTTGTATGTATGTCCTATTTGGAAAAGTGTCTCTTTAGGTCCTCTGTCCATTTTTTTAATTGGGTTCTTTGTTTTCCTTTTGTTGAGTTGTATGAGCACTCTATATATTTTGGAAATTAACCCCTTATCTGATGTATCACTGAATTACTTTTTAAAGAAAAGCTTCTCATCAACTCCTTGTCATCTATTTTATAGAAGAAAGACAAGTTACTGCTTGATTCTTTCCCTTTATTTTCTAGTTTTTAAAATAATGAGTCAGTTCTCTCGTATTCAATGTAGGACACCCCTGATCCTGTTGTTACTGTTGCTATCATTTTGCACTCAGGGATTTTAAAGTATTTGATGTGCTTCAATTCTTTGCTGTTGTTCTCTTATTGAGGCTCACATTCTTCTGTGTCTGGCCAGTGGGTGACTATTGTAAGTTGATTCCTATGTCCTTATGACATGACCACATGGTCTTCGATAGCTTCTTGCTGTCTGGTTGGCAGTATGTTCTAGACTCATCTTGCACATTTTCTCTTCCAAACCTAGGCTCAGCCCTTGTTTCTTCAAGGCCATCGGACATACGTGTTTTATAAGATGTACAGATCCTTTGGATGGTAGCACACAACACATTGACACCTGGAGAGATGAAAAGCAGAACTCTTTGGGATTTATGTCTCCAAACGAGAGAAGAAGAGAAACAAGCCATGCAGGGACCCACAGGGGATTGCACCAGAGAAGGGGTCACAGCAAGCTGGAGCTGTAGAAGCTGGCTTACCTACGTACAGCGAGCCGAATGGGTTTTGAAGACCTTCTGTAGATTGGCAAAGTTGAATCATTACATGGGTTCTGGGCTTAGGGGCTGTTACTACATCGTTGTTTGGTACCTGACCTTGGAGAGAAGGACCCGAATAAGGGAGGTGGTTGGTGTCAAGGCTTAGCAAACCACCCACGTAGAGGAACTGAACGTTTTTTAGCCAGTTTCACAACTCGGTTGGGGCAGTATTTCTGAAAAATATTATAGTGTGTCAATTGGATTCAGGGCAGGCCCTCAATCTCTGGAGAAATTCACGTTAAAGTTGGGCTAAAACCCAACTCTAAGTCTTAGACCAAATGTCAGGAATTAGAACAGGGAAACCAAATATGTGGCACTCATGCCATGACCATCCTTGCCCTTGATCTTAGCAGACTTGGTGATGGAACACTAGCTCGCCCTCACTACACCTGGACTTAATATGGAATGCTTCTCAGCTCCCACCCCTGAGAAGAAACAAGGTCGGCATGTGATTTGAAACCCACCACCCATCATTCATTAGAAGAGAGAACTAATCAAGGGACGTATGGGAATCTGGGTCTCCTGTGCTTTGAAATTTATGGGTTATCGTATAATTCCAGACCCCACCTATTAGTGGGCTAAGAGTCCCTCTTCTTATCAGCATGTCTGACTGAGGGAGGCTGAGTTAGAAAGGACTGGGCCCCAGTGCATGGAATTGCACAGAGCTAGTGAAGGCTGGGTCTAAAACTACTACAAGTACATTTGCTAATCTAAAGAAATGCACCTCTAATGGTGGAAACATGGACTAATAGACCAGAGGAGGAGGCCTTTATTGAAGCCAATGTTTTCTCCATATAGACAGGCCAAGACCCATCCACAAGACATGCTCTGGTGTGGAGTTTGGACCAGCATCTCAAGGTAGGACCAGGGTTATTTGATCTTTTTGGAAAACACAGCTGCCCAACCTCAACTTCTCCCCAGAGCTAGGCTGCATCTGTGTCGTTTCCTGAAATATTTTATTAATCATCTCATCCATATTTCTCTCCACCTCAGACTTAAAATTTTGATTTCCTCTGGTATTTATAGCAACACCTGTGGTTTCTCAAAGTGCAAAAGGCATGTTTTAGGATGAAGGTATTTTCACAGAGGCTGGCTAGATATCTGAGATTCACCAACAGGCAGTTGACTCAGGAGAAATGGAACCAAAGGGAAGCCAAACTTTCTTTTCTTGACTTTTTCTTCCTTGTAGGGAGAGGGAGATCACTGATCAATTTCAATTTACATCTCCTCTCCTTTAGTCATCCAGACTCAATCAGTAAATACTTACTGAACCTCTACCATGGGTCAGACTGAGAGAGAAAAAAACAAATATGGCCCTCACCTTCCTGGAGCTCTCTTGGGAGAGAAAGAGATTGATTATATTATCCTATAAAAACATAAAAGTTTATCACATGGGATTTGACATAGTGCGGGAAGACATTCAGAAGTGGATGATGACTGAGTCTAGAAGAAGCTGAAGGAGTTAGTGAAATGAAAAGAGTTATGTAGTAGGAAGGGAACTCCAAGCAGGGGGCACAATCTCTGCAAAAGTCAGGCAGTGGGAAGAAAGCATGAAAATTAGGAGAAAATAAGAGAGGTAGAGCGGTTGGAAAATACTGGACAAGGGGGACATAAGAGGACAGGAGTCAGAAGGGGTGCCCAAGGACCCTCAAGGCAGGACCTTGTAAGCCAATCATGTGTAGATTTACTGAGAAACTAGTAACACCTACATTTCAGGGCCTCTCAGTTGCATGAGGCCCTGCCAAGGCCCTGCTCCATGAGTGTTGTCAATCCAAATAGTACTTATGTTAACTTATTGCACAAGAAAACTTTTTCTTTTAAGAATAGTGTATTGATTTTTAGAGAGAGAGGAAGGGAGAAGAGAGAAACATTGATGTGAGAGTGCAACATTGATTGGCTATATTCCCGGGTAGGGGGCATGCAACCTGGGCATATGTCCTGACCGGGAATCAAACTGGCAACCTTTCCGTTCACAGGACGACGCCCAACCAACCCAGCCACACCGGCCAGGGCTGCGTAAGAAAACTTTTGAAGTCCCCTAAAATCTCAGACCTCACATATTAAATAAACTTGGTAGAAGATTTTTGAACTTTGTCAATAATCCTAAAATTAGGAGGCATTTCCAATAATGAATCTCTGAAGCTGAAAACAAACAACCAAAAAACAAAACAAAACAAAACACAAACAAACCAGTTTTACTCTACCAGGGCAGAGTGAAAATAATTTAGAAAGTCTAAATTCCCTTTGCTTTATCTCTGTAGAAAGAAAACATCACAAGCTCGCTGTCATCTGAAGAGGAGATCAAAGGGTCTGCAGCCACCACCAAAAAGTAGGAAGAATTATTATAGATTTGTATCAGAGTGCTAATTGATAAAACTATGTTATTTTCTAGGATTTTGTGTTATCTGTCAATGTAAAAATGTAGTTTTTTTGTGATTTATTTTCTTGTTCTAAATAAATATCCAAGTTTGTGCCTAATTTTGAATCCAGAAGTTTGCATCCTTAGCTGGTCTGCCGACTGTTACTTTTTGATCATTATTATCGACCTTCCATCCAAATACCAGGATAATTTTGAAGTGTAAATCTTTCCCGGGTCTCTCTACTTCTTAAAATCCTTCTCTGCTGTGAGTGGGTTGAATCACTCTCAGAGGTGTGGGTAGGGATCAGTCATTTGGAGGCAGAGGGGTGTGGAGGAGAGGGAGGCTGGGACACTGGGTCCCCTGGTCCACCGGGTCCCCTGGCCCACCGGGTCCCCTGGTCCACCGGGTCCGCCCCTGGTCCACTGGGTCCCCTGGTCCACCGGGTCCCCTGGTCCACCGGGTCCCTTGGTCCATCAGTGCTTATTATAGATTCTTCCGTGTGTTTGGCTTTAGGCCAGTACCAAAGATTCCGGGTGGTGTCCAGGAGAGAACACTGGACTGCGGATCTCATTTTGAAGTCTGGCTCCCTCACCATGTGGTAAGTTTCCGAACGTGTAAATCAGACTGAGAGGCTGTGTGAAGGATCCGCAGGAAGAGAGTGATTGACAGGAAGACAGCAGCAGACTGCAGTAAAATAGCAGATTTCCTCAACAGCAAGTGAAATGCAAGTGTCTGTACTGACACCCAACGGGGGACAGTCTGCAGGGTCCTCGTAGAGACACACACTCCTACGCCTACTTCCTCCATCACTGTTATTGACAGTAACACTATAGAGGAGACAACTTGTACCTGCAGGGGAGGGGCACGTGCTCCTCCGTAGTCCAGGGGACTCCCCGACCTTACAAGGTGAGAGCTTCAGAAAGATCCTTGCTGTCCTCCCAGATGCAGTCTCACCTCAGGGCCTCTGCTTCTGCTCCTCCCTCAATCGAGAACAGTCTCCCCGATTTCCACATGATGGCTTCTTCACCTCCTCAGGTCTTTGCTCAGACACCCTCAGGATGGCCTCCCAGACCACCCCATATGGAATAGAAGCCTCCCCACCCCCTGACCTGCTTCGTCTTTCTCAGTCTTTGTCCTCGGACACTTGCTTACTTCTTCAGGCCTGTCTTTCCCTGGGTAAACGAGGGGTCACTGCTGGGTCCCTAGGGTCGAGAACAGGGCCTGCCGCATGGTGGGACTGCATGAGCAGCCCTGGGATGAGTGAGAAATGGAAGATGAGTTGAGATAACTGGTTGATCCTGACTCCGTGGCAGGAGTGTTACAGAATTTCACGTAATCGTCACAACCCCGAGAGAAAGGCATTCACCCCCTTATATAGACGCGGAAGCTGTGCCACTAAGAGAGGAGTTGATTTGTGCAAAATCGAACAGCCAGTAGGTAGCTGGACCTGGCTCCTCACCCAAGTTGCCTGAATCTGTACCTTAAGCACCTCTTCAATGCTATGAGTTTCTTCTCTCTTTTGGCCAAGATATCCTGATGCGGGTATTTTCACACACTTGTATGCCCCCCAGACATGTACACAGTCACACATATGTGCACACGTTTGTACATTCATACACACACGTTCAGACACATAGACTGCATATAGTTCCAGGACGCGCCACCGCCGATGCCCAGGTGAGGACCCCTTTCCTTATCCCACGGACGAGAAGGCACCTGGCTCTTGCAGGCACGTGATCTGTGCCTGTTCTTCAGCTCCATTGGGTTACTAACTAATTACTGCTTGTGAAGTCCTCGGGAAATACCAAGCGTTTGTTCAATGCTGAATATGGTTACTAGGGAAGTTTTGATTTTAGAGAACAGCCAGGGAGCCCTGAAATAAGTAAATAACGGTTGTGCGGGGAGGCTGGCAGCCGGCGGGCACAGTGCGGTGGGTAATCCAGCTCCGCGTGGCTCCCAGAGGTGCTCCAGCTCCTGGCTGCGTCTGTCCTCGCCGGGACTTCGCACAGTTTCAGAGAAAAGGGTTCCTTACTAATTGATTACTTTTCTGAAGCCCCCTGCGTTTCATCTTTCTATATCTGTTGGCTTTCTGCGACCTCCATTCCCACACAAACCCTGTATTTACAGCAGGCGAGTCTCCTTGTCCTTCGGGGAGAGAGAGGCTCCACCTCATTGGCGGCCCCCCCTCGGGGCTGGCTTTAGGAGCATGACCTGCGCAGGCCCACAGGGCCCACGGTCCCGCCACTTTCTCCTCGTCCCTGGGTTACTGCTCTGCTCTTGCCATCATGACACTTCTAGTAATTTCTGGACGAGGCCCCACACCCTCATTTTCTTTTTGCGTGGAGCCCCAGGGATATATCCAGTCCTGACCTCCTCCAGTGAACGTTGGACGTGGATTCCTCTGGTTGCACGTGTGGGTGTCGCCTCCAAGACCTCCCCCGTCACCAGTGTCTTGTCCTTTCAGTCTTTCTCACTCGACCGGCTCCGTCCGGTCCACAGTGTGCTCGTGCAAAGGAATGGGAGAGATCCCTTCCATCAAGGTGATGAGCCTCAGCCCAACAGCGGCTTCTTTGGGTTGCCAGGGGTAGACAGCCAACCCAAGCGAATGGAGGCAAAGGAAGGCGGTGTGCTATGCTGCATAAGGAAACCGAGGAAGGGCTGAAGTGAAGCCGGCGTCAGGGGCAGCTGGCCTCATACGCCTGACCGGTTTCATCTGCACCTCCGCTCCCGTGCTCATGCTACCGTCTGCTTTCAGGCGGGGTTTTCCAGCGGATGTCACCAAGTCCCTGCAGCCGACCATCAAAGAGGAGAAGGGCCCTTGTCATTTAGTTTGAATAAACTAAAAATGAGGGAAACCAAACAGCCTTTCTGGTCTGCTCTCTACGTCTTTCTGCTCGTATCTGTCCCCAAGAACTTGGACCATTCCTGGGGGATATTGGGTACCAAACTGAGATTTAATAGCTTACCTATTCTTCGACCTAGCGATCCATTCTTCCTTCTCTTCCTGTTCCTCATCAGAGTTAATATTTACTAAGCATGTGCCCTGTGCTAGGCTCTTTACTAAGTGCTCTATCTCTACGAGGCCGGTACCAGCATTGTCTATTGTACAGGTGACAATAGTTAGGGGCAGAGGGGTTTAGTGATTTCCCCGCAATCACACTGTTCAGAAGGAATGAAAATGAGATGCCAACCCACATCAGTCTGACGTACCTGCTTTTGGGCAACGTCCCATTCTAGGAGGTAACGCCTCCCCTCGAAAAATAGACAAGATATAAAAAAAATGAATGATAGTGTTACTACTCAGAGATCCAGCTATTAGCAGTCTTATTTTCTGATGTAATATATATGTTTATAAAAAACTATATGTGTATAACATGTATAGTATATACAGGGTTATCCCAAAAAATATACACAGAGTATCTAAAATTCTATTACATTTTGAAAATAAAATGTATTTTAATAAACATTGGCTTTATAATTATTCAAAGTTGGGTATACATTTTTTGGGGACAACCTGTACTTATATAAACTATACCTATATAATATACTATATATAATATAATATATGTACATGCATATATGTATACATATGTATTTTTAATTAATGAAAACATACTCTAGATTGTGGTTTTTTTATCTGACTTTTTCCTCTCTACATAATCGATCACAGATATATATTCAAATCATCATATAATCTCCTATTTATCATTTTTATTGCTGATTATATTTCATTTGGTGGGGAAAATTCATCAGTATTTCCCCCCCCATCTATCTTCAGGTAGAGAGAGAGAGAAAAACATTGGCATGAGAGAGATACATTGACTGGTTGCCTCCCACACAATCCCAACCAGGGCCAGGGACTGAACCGAAACCCAGGTAGGTGCCCTTGACTGGAATTGAACCTACGACTCTTTGGTCCGCATGCTGACTCTCTAACCACTGAGCGAAACCGGCCAGGGCTTCATCAGTATTGTGATTGGAATAACCTTGAATTTACAGATTGCTTCGGAGATGATCTCTGTCCTTCCGACCAGAAAGCTGGGAGGAACCTGAACGTCTTTGAATTCAGGACCCAAGGCAGGCATTGCTTAGCACTGCCCACGGCACCCACTGCTCTTTCCCCGGGGGGCCAGAGCCGCGTGACAGGCTCCTCTGCATCCCCTGAGATGCGCCTGCAGTCTTCGTACTTGATGGAGGCTGGAGGACCACTGATTGTTGAAACTTTGAGTAATAAGACTGCAAGATCTGGTAGGAAGTATGTGTGTCCTGTGTGGTGGTGGGCTGGTAAATGTTTAACAACTGGCTTTTGAAAAACCAAGCCCTGATTTGTAGTGTTCAGCACATCCATGGTGTGAACACTTTCACTGTGGTCAATTCAAGCTACTAATTTAATGTCATTGAACAAGGAGTTGGGCAGAAGTAAACAGTAACAACACACCATTATACAATATCCCATCATACAGATAGAATAAATGCAAATAACCTGAAAAGCCTAGATAACGGACAACAGTAACACATAAGAAAATAAGTAGTGAGTGGTGGCTTTTAAATATTTATCTTTTATTAATATAATTTATTTAATTGGAAGTTTATATAACTTAGTGTTTAATAATGGCCATGTTTAAAAACTAGTTTGCAAAATTCCTGATAATTTAACTTAATTGTTAAATTATCTAATGGACCCCCCTGGGATGTTCCAGCCTCATGAGCCTCCAAAAGGTGCCAGCTGCATCCTGCCTGGGGGCCTTTGCACATGCTATTTCTTCTGCCTGGAACACTCTTGCTTAACATCTCATCTGGATGGTGCCATCTCATGTTTCAGGTCTCAGCAGATATCACCTTCTCTAATAACACTTCTCCATCCCTACTATCTAATAAAAAAGTCCCAATTTTAGTCCTATTTCCCTGTTCTGTGTTCTCTTCTCCTTGTCACATGTTGACACTCATGTGCTTACTTATTTAATCTTTAATTCTGTTGCGGGATTTTAAGCTCTATGTGGTAGGTCCACATCTGGATTGTATCCCCAGACCTAGTATGAAGGCTGTCACATAAGAGCCACTTAAAAAATATTTGGTGAAAAAAATTTTTTTGAATGAAGATCTGCTTTGTGAACCAGGACACAAGTTCGATACCAACATTAGCAGTGAGGACTGATGGAGAGGGACTGAGGCTGGGCATGGGTGGGAGGGACCAGCAACTCCAAGGGAGGGGGCAGGAGGACCCAGAGGCTGCGGCAGCCCGCAGGGCCCAGCCGGAGCCTGACAGGCCAGCTTGGCTCTGCCTCACCCCAGGCAGTGACTTCGAAGCCCTTCACAGGAAACGAGTCAAAGCATGTTGGTCCCTGGAGGTGTCAGTGGCCCTTGGAAAGGCAGGGTTTGATGAAGCACCTTCCGTGGCAGGCCTGGTAATTAACTGTGGTCATGCAGTGTGTCCCTGCACATCTAAATCATTGGTGATACTTTGGGGCTTATCTACTAATGAAAACTCCTTGGCGTTTCTGTAAGCATATTATGGTCAATTACAATTAATTCAGTTTGCATCGACTGCCTCTTTCCTTATGCAAAGATTGTGCAAATCGAGTGTGTGAGCCGAGGGCTCCGAGCCTGCAAAATCCATAACGGTTGGCTTCCAGGGCTGGTGAGGAGAGAACAGAACCCTGGGCTGTTTGAAATTTAAATCAGAGCAAGGCTGGTCAATAGAAGCAGGTTTGCTGCACTCAAATTAGTAGGACTGGGCATGCGAGGGGGCGGAGGGTACTTTCCTGCTGCCCAAGGTTACAGGGTCACAGACTGTCCCCTCGCCCAAGCAGTTTCTCCTTTGGGCTCCACCTCTGCATTCCTGGCTGCAGCCTTTCTGAGCCCCAAGGGACCTGATTTCCTGTCTGAAGACACAGAACCGCATGATTCATGAGGACACATTACTGCCGCTTGAGGAGAGCTGAGGTTTTCTCTTTGTCTCTTTCCCACAGCTCCAAGACCAAAGTTCAGAGAACAGCAGGTGTGAAATAAATTTTTGAAAATTCAGTTTCTGGGCCAGCAGACATGGGTCGAATATTAACCAGGTGCCAAGGACTGTGCTCCGTGCTTCGCGCGTCCTCTCTGAGTATGAAGTGCACTGCACTGGAGCCTAAGAAGTAGGGGTTCCCTTCGCCCATTTCGCAGATGAGGTTTGGAGAGGGACACTGACCTGTCCGTTATACAACTAGAAAAGGTTCAGGTCGAATCTCCCTTTTTAACAACCTTCTTCCGTGGTCACTTGGATGGCTGAATCGTATAGAAAGAGGCACTTAGGATTCGTTGGTTTTGTCATCTAATTCATCTGTAGCCAATTGCTGAAGAAGAAAGGGTTGTTATGTCTGCATCTTTTCCCACTTCCTGCAGGGGAAGCTGAGACAAAGGCCGTCCTATGAAAGTCAGGAAGGTTGGCTGGCTGGGTTTTCCTAACCAGAGAACTAACATCCTTGTGGCTTTCTAGCCAAGAGGAGTGTCGGGAACCTCCATCAGAGATGTCGCTGTCCCTGAAAGGTGACAGCCAGCTCAGACATCCGGTGAGAACCCCGGAGGCTGCCTGAACATTACTGAGTGCAATGTGGTGTGGATAGAGCTCTTGCCGATGTTACTTGTGTCTTGTCTGAATCTCCTCATTCTGACCACTCGAGTGCATGGCAGCCCAGCTTCCAATGGCCAGTCCCTTCTTTTCTTTCCTTAAAGGGTTTCTCTGGCCTGCAGGGACCTCTTGGTCCAACTGTGTGGCAGGCCAGAAGTGCCAGGGAATTAATGTTCCTCAGGACCAGGCTTCAAGAATGAGCGACGGGATTTGGGGCAGCAATGCCGTAAGATGACCCGAGGGGCGCGTTTTTCTGCTGAGTACACCCCAGTTGCCCATGTGGCAACTTGCCGGATAACACAGACTTCACGGACTGCTTTCCACTCTCCGTCTCACTTCCCCACCCTTCATGGGTATGTCCTGGGGTCACCTCCTACATGAAACAACTGCACGCATCCTCATCTCAGGGTCTGCTTCTGTGAACCGAAACGGGGAGAGTTCTTGACTTCAGGTATAAGCTCGGTACAAAAAATGTGTCATGACTTCAGCAACTGCTTATTTTTAATCACACAAGAAAGCATGAATATATTCTTATTTTTAACACATTCAGACATTACAGTTATGGTCAAAGTCTTCTTCTTGACCCGCCTCTCCAAGACCTTCCCTTCCCAGAAATGACCATTGTTGTTATTTTATTGTTTTTTCCTTCCAGACACTTACACACACACACACACACACACACACACACACACACACACACACACACCACTTTACATATTGACCTGCAATGTACTTTTTTTTTACTTCACAAGATATTTTGGAGTTTTCTTTCTCTTTTTTTAAATTCTCACCAAGGACATGTTTCCAATGATTCCAGAGAGAGAGAGAGATATCCACATTAGAGAGAAACATAGAGTGGTTGCTTCCTGTATGTGTCTCCACCAGGGATTAAACCCACAATCTGTGTCTGTGTCTTGACCAGAAATCGAACCCAAGACCTGTCAACTGAACCACACTGGCCAGGGCTGGATTTTTCCCATGTAAATAGACATGGCTCTGTTCACTTCTTTTAAATGCTGCAAAACATTACACTGAATGAATTTAGCACATTTTATTTAATTCCTCCCCTATTGGTGGACATTTAGGTTATTCCCATTTCTATGATAGCTACAACTTTGGGGCTTCCTCCTTGGAGCATGGACTGTCCCCATGAGGGTCAATTCTCTCAAATTAAAGGCTCTGTTCTGCAATTACTCTTTTGTGAATCCTGAAATAGCCACAATGCTGGTTATAAAATGAAGATATTATGAAAACCAGAAAAAATTATGGGGAATTCCAGACAGTGAAACATGACCCCTCCAGGTCCCTAGAGGACTCAAACCAGACTCTGAAGAAGTATATTGGGACAGGACAGTGGGGAGAGAAGGTTACGGCAGAGAAAGAGAAATCTTTTTTGGTCCCTGACTCTTGAGATCCCATTTGTTAATTTATCACAAGACCACAGAAAATTGATCCCTCCTGCTCCATCCAGATGTTGCTTTCTTGAGTTCTGGCCTTGCCTCCATAGCTCTTACCACATCAAGGAGGTGAGTAGCAATAAAAAAAAATCTTTTGCTTTAGTAAGATTGAAATCCTCTCTGTTGGATTTTTCTGTATTATCTCAGTCAAGAGAGTCTGGGAAGCATAAATTATTAGGTTGAACCATATGAAAGTGACATTTTTGTACGTCAAACATTTTCAGTTTCATGTGGTTCAACTGAATTTTTTAGGATCAATTCAAATTTATCTTTTAGGTGATGGAGTTGGGGGTTACGGTGTGACTGCAACCTTATGACAGACCCTGAGCCAGAGCCACCTAGATAAGCAAGTTCTTTTATTTCTCTGTGCCTCAGTTTCCTCATCTCTAACACACATATAATAATGCTAGCTCATAGGATTGCTGTAAGGAAAATCAAAATATTATATGTCAAAGACTTAAAGTCCTACTTCTCTCATAGTAAAACCTTGATAAAGTGAAACTACTGTTACCATCAGCATTATTGAGCAATAAGATGCCAATACTAAGAGGTAAAGAGACTTAACATTTACTGAATGACCGCTGTCTAACAAACACTGTACATAAGCTTCATTTAAAAAAAAATAGCACAATGCTGTGAGGCTATTAATATCCCTCTTTCTAAATGCTGAAACTGAATCTCAGAATTGTTAAGTAATTTACCAAAGATGGAAAATATTGAGAAGTGTGAGAGTCATATGAGACATGGTGAATGCATATGTTTAATTGGAATTCCAGAAGATATGAGGAAAGAAAATGGAGCAGAAGCAACATTTGAAGAGATTAATAGTCAAATGTTTTCCAAATATGATATAAGACACCATCTGTAATTGACCAAGAAGATGAACCCAGAGAAAAACCACACTTGGTTCATCACAGTAAAACTGGTGAAAATAAAAACTAAAGATAAAAAATCATATACACAACCAAAGGAAAAAAGGCATATTATTACATTCAAAGATATAATAATAATATTTAGAACAGACTTCTTGACAGAAATTATGCAAGTCAGGATGCAATGGAACAATGACTTTAAAATATTTGGGAAAATAACTGCCAACCTAGAATTCTACATCCAGAAAAAATATTCTTTAATAATTAAGGTGAAATAAATATGTTTTCACATAAATAAAACTTGAGATAATTTGTACCAGTAAACTTGTATTAAAGGAAAAATGATAAAGGATGTTCTTTAGACAGAAGGAAATTGATTCCAGATGAAAATATGAAACTTATGAAAGAATAAAGAGCCACAGAAGGGTAAATGTGAGAGCACATCTAAATTAATATTGACTGTACAAGGTATTGTAATAATGTTTTGTCATAACAACATTAAAACAAAAGGAGACAGAGATATAAATAGAGTTGAGTATAGGAGTCTCATGATATCTGGGAAGTAATGCAAGTACTAACTTCTATAAAAAGAATAATTCAAGGAGGTGTAACCTCTCGGGTAGCTTGTAAAAGAAGAGTAAAAGAATGTGTAGCTAAAAATGTAATTGAAAAAAAAATGGAATAATACAAACATAGTTTATTAATGCCAAAGAAGTCAAGGAAGAAAAAATAAATGAAAATAGGACAGATGTGAAAATTGATGGCAAATAATAAAATGTTGGATTTAAGCCAAAATCTATCAGTAATTTTATTAAATGTATAGAGCTAAATTCTGCATTGAAAAGTGCATTTTATTTTTTATAAAAGCAGAGACTGCTTATAAAGTATTTACTTTAAATATAAGGACACATAAAATTTGAAAGCAAAAGGGTATAATTACTAACCAAAAGATAGCTGAGATAATCATCCGTGTAGGAGTAGGAGACAAAGCCTATTCTAAGAAAAGAAGTACTACCAGAGAAAAAGATAAACAGTTCCTAATAATGAAAGGTCAATTCACCAAATATAACAACTCTAAATTTATCCTTATCTAATTAATATAATTTCAAAACATTTTCAGTAGATAAATTTACAACCATAATGGGTGACTTTAATATAATTTATCAGAGGTGAGAGAACACACTGAGAAAAAAAATCAGGAAGGACAAAGATCTAGTTATTACTTGACCCAATTTACATAAATTAGCCTAATTTACTTAATTAACGAAACCTAGCTGACTTAATTGAATACTAATTAAATATTAACAGAATACTTTCTAACATCACACATGGACTATTAAGTAAAATTGATTATGTTTTGAGACAGAAATCAAGTTTTAGCACATGTAAAGCATTACAGAGATTTAGCACATGTCCTCTGACCAGAGTGAAATTGAGCAAAAGTAACAACAATAAAAAAATTAGAAATGCTCAAATATTTCAAAATAAAACAACTGATTTCTAAATAATCTATACGTCAAGGAATAAATTATAGTAAAACTTAGATATTACTTTGGAATGATAATAAAAGTAAGACAAAAAAACATTAAGTTGTGGTAGCAGAGCATTTATAGTCCTATATATGAGAAAAGAAGAAAAGCTAGACATTCATGATTCTAGCATTTATCTCAATAAATTAGAAAAAGAATGATTAAACCTAAAGAATATGCAATAAAGAAAATAATTAAAAACAAATTAAACTAGAAAACAAATATACAATAGAGAAAAAATTTTAAAGTTGATTTTCTGAAAGACAAACAAAATAAGCAAATCTCCAGCAAGATGAATCAGACAATAATTAGAGAAGCTATAAATTGCAATTTTATAGTAGAAAAGGAATATTGATATACAGCATACAGATCTATAGAATATAACTTCATGCTAATAAATTTATTTATTTATTATTATTTCTTAAATGTGTTTTTATTGATTTTTTTAGTGAGAGAGAGAAAGATAGAAACATCCATGTGAGAGAGAAACATTGATTGGATGCCTCCTACATGCCCCTTACTGGGGCATGTACCCTGACAGGGAATTGAACAGGGACCTTCCAGTCCATGGTAGGATGCTCAGTCCACTGAGCCACACCTTATGGGCAATGTGATAATACATTTAAAAAGTAGAGGGATTAAGAAAATTCCAAGAAAATCACAATTTATCAAATTGACCTTATAAGAAAGGGACTATCTGAAGTCACATGCTGTTAAAGATATTTAAACTGTCAACTTATAATCTTCCAACACACACAAACACACACACACACAATCTTCAAGCATTGATTAATTTACCATGAAAATGTAAAAACATTTATAGAAGAAATAATACCAATATTATACAAACACTTCCAAAAAACAGAAATAGAAAAGAAATGATAATATGAGGTTAGTAAACTCTGACAAGAACATTATACAAAAGGGAGACTTTGGGGCAATTTTTCTATACAGGTTGAAAAATTCTAAACAGAATATGAGCAGATCACACCAAGTAATGTCTAAAAAGAATAATACACCTAGACAAAGTTGTATTTATTTCAGGAATTCAAGGTTGGTTTGATATTTTTATTTATTTATTTATTTTATCCTCACCCGAGGACATTTTTCCATTTTTTGTTCAGGTAGAGTGGGAGGGAGAGAGAGGAACAGAGAGAGAGAAACATCGATGTGAAAGGAACACATCGAGCGGCTGCCACCCGCACAACCGACCAGGGCCGGGGACAAACTGCAACCCAGGTACGCGCCCTTAGCGGGAACCGAACCTGGGTCTCTCAGGACCGCAGGCCGACGCTCTAACCGCTGAACCAAACCGGCCAGGGCGGTTTGATATTTTTAAAAAGTCATATTCTTTATCATATTAGTGGCGTAAAAGAAAAAAAACAGTAAGCATCTCAAGATACAGTAAAAGCCTCTGAAACATTCAACTCCTAATCATTATAAAACCTCTTAGCATCCTTATGTTCATAACAGAGCTATTTATAATAGCTAAGATCTGGAAACAGCCCAAGTGCCCATTAGTAGATGAATGGATTAAAAAGCTGTGGTACATTTACAGAATGGAATACTATGCTGCTGTAAAAAAAAAAAAAGTCTTGCCTGGCCAGTGTGGTTCAGTGGTTGAGCGTCGATCCATGCACCATGAGGTCGCTGGTTCGATTCCTGGTCAGGGCACATGCCCAGGTTGTGGGCCTGATCCCCAGTGGGGTGCATGCACGAGGCGGCCAATTGATGTTCTCTCTCATCGATGTTTCTATCTCTCTCTTTAAAAATCAATAAAGGATAAAAAAAAAGAAAGATCTCTTACTGTTTGAGATGACATGGAGGAACTTGGAGAGTATTATACGCTAAGCAAAATACTCCAGTCAGAGAAAGACAAGTATCACATGATGTCAATTATATGCGGAATCTAATGAACAAAATAAATTGATGAACAATATAGATCCAGAGACATGGAAACAGGTAACAGACTGACAAACCTCAGAGGGAAGGGGATGGGGGTGGGAAGAGAGAAATCAAAGAACTTATATGCATATATGCATAACCAATGAACATAGACAATAGTGTGGTAAAGGCAGGGTGGGGGTGGTGTCCGAGTGAGGAAGAGGAGGTCAATGGGGGATTAAAGGGGGGACATATGTAATACTTTCAACAATAAAGATAAATTTAAAAAATTCTTTACAATGTAAGAATAAAAAGGGAATTTATAAAATCTGATAAACAATGCCTACAAAAAAATCCAACAGCAAACATTACATAATACTTAATAGAAATATATTGAAAGTTTTCTCCCTTAATTTTGTAATGAGCTGCGGATGGCCACTCTTCCATTAGGTGAAAGAGCTAAAAGGCATAAAGACTGAGTAGAAAGAAATACAACTATCATTATTTACCGATGACGTGAATGTCTATGGAGAAAATTCAAAACAATGTACAGATATACTACAATAATTAATAAGTGAATTTTGCATGACCATTGAGTTAAAAGTCAATATTAAAAATCAATTATATTTCTGCTACTATGAACAAACAAATAGAAAATAAAAGAAATAAAGTGCTATAGTTTACAATGATATCAAAACACTCAAATACCTGGGAATGAATAAAATGCTGTATAAGATCTGTGCACAGAAAATTAAGATATTGTTGAAAAAAATTTTTTAAGCAAATAAACTGAGGGGTATAACATGTTCATACACTGGAAAACTCAATTCTTTTCAAAGTATCTGGGTTTAATTCAGTCCCATTAAAAACACCAAGTTTTGTATGCATGTCTACAGAATGCGTGTGTATGTATACATGAGCATGCATGCAGAGATGACCAACTGATTCTATTATATATTTGAAATATAGAAGCTCCAAAATTGCCAAGATAATTTTGCAAAGGAGCAAGGTTGGAAGACTTACACTCTTGATATCAAGATTTATTTTAAAGCTACAGTAACTAAGACAGTGTTGTATTGGCACAAGACAAAATAGGTATGGAACAAATAGATATCTAGAAATAGATCCAAACACATATGTCCACTTGATTGATGACAGTTGTGACACTGCGTTGTGGTGAAGAAAGGATATTCCTTCAATAAGTCATACTGGGCCCACTGGAGATTTATATGAAAAAAAAAAATGGATCTGGAGTTGTATCACACATAAAACACAAAAATCAATTCCAGATGCGTGATAGTTCTAAATGTAAAAGATAAAAACAATAAAACTTTGTAAAGATGAACTTGAGAATATTTTCATGACCTTAGGGCAAGCCAACGCTTCTTAAGGAAGACTTGACCCATAATAAAAAAGATTATTAAATTGACCTTCATTAAAATTAAGAACTTGTGTTTATCAAAATGGACCATCAAGAGTGTGAAAATGCAAGCCACAGGGTGGAGGGTATTTAAAATACACGTATTCTGCAAGGACTCTTAGCCAGAGTGTACAAAGCACTTCTACAAATCAGTGAGAGAAAAACCAGACAACCCAACAGGTGATCACTATTAAACCTGAATAAGGTTTTTACGGGATAGGATATCTAAGTAGATAATAAGCATATTAAAAAATGTTTCACCTTATTATTCATTAATAAAATGCACTTTTGAATCACTGTACGATATCTACAGACTCCCACTAGAATGGCTAAAATAAGAAAGACAGATAATCCCAAGTGTTGATAAAGATGTGCAGTGTTCGAAGGTCTCCCGCTCCCGCTGTGTACAATGCATTTCTCAGCTACAGTGCTGAGTGAGAGAACGCAGACAGAAGGACATACTGAGTGCTTTCTTTCACGTACAGTATTAACACAGGTAAAACTAATTGTCGGTGGAAGATGCCAACATGGTTGTTCATTATTACTGAAGCTATATTCTGTTTCCTGATCTGCACAGTGGTTACATGGGTTTATGAAAAGTTATTATATCTGTACGCATTTCTGTATGCAGGTTATGCTGCATTAAATGCTTATTTAAAATAAAGCTATCTCAAAGTCAAGATCTTCAGACAGTTAAAAAGCTGAGATCTGCCTTGGCCAATCAGCCCTCGGACCAAATTGTGGCAGGTTCGATTCCCATAAGGGCATGTTGCTCGGTTGTGGTTTGGTCCCCAGCTCTGGTTGGGGTCATGTGGGAGACAACCAATTGGTGTGTCTCTCTCACATCAATATTTCTCTTTCCCCTCCCCCCCACTCTAGCTGAAGATAAATGGAAAAATATCCTCAGGTGAGGAATGAAAAAATAATAAAAAAGGCTGAGATCTTTTGCCTGGTAAATATAGCCCAGGGGTCATTCAACAATGTGTCTGGGGAGGGGCAGCTCTTATTCCCAGACCAGTTGCCAACACTTTTCCCATTATAATAAATCCCATCTGACTCATAAAACATCCTTGGAAATATGACAAGTCCTGACTGCCTGGCTCTCCCAAGGCAACAGCGCTGTCTGGGACTGTGACCGGGAAACAAGGAGGCGGGAGGTGGAGAACTCTGCCTGTCCATCTAGCCCGGTGTTTCCACTACTCGACTATGCAAGACAATCACCCGGAGGGTGTGTTACAACACCAGCTTCTGGACCCCACTCCCAGAGTTTCTGATTCAGCAGGTGTTCGGGACTGAATGCTTGGGTCCCTCCAACATTCATATGTAGGAAGCCTAACTATCAACGTGGTACTATTCGGAGGTGGGGCCTTTAGGAGGTAATTATGTCACAAAAATGGAACCTTCAGGGATGGGATTAATGCCTCTATAATTAGAGTCAAGAGCAATTTCTCTCCCTCTCTCTCGGTTCCCCACTACGTGAGGTCACCAAGACGGCTACTTGCAGCCCCGCACGAGAGCTCTCACCAGACCAGGTCCGTGGATGCCTTGATCTTGGACTTCAAGTCTCCGGAACTGTAAGAAATACATTTCTGTTACTTAAGCCAGTCTACAGTATTCTGGAATAGCAGCCTGAACTGACTAAGATAGTAGATATGGGGCGGTCCCCTCACCACTATTTTGCGTGTGTGATGCCGATACTAACGCTGCTGGTCTAGACACCACACTGTGAGAACAACTGACTTCCTATGGGCGTGAACTTCCAAGGGGTAGCAGGTGCTTCTGGTGGTGGACACTGGCCTGCAGCGCACAGATATCCAGCCATGAAGCCTACATTTCATTCTTCAGATGTTTTCCAAAAGGACTCTCCTTGGCCCAGTGCTGGATTTCATGATTTAATTGCATGCGTTTTTATAAGGGAGTTCCGTTACAGTACGCCAATGCCTTGTTCTTACACAGGGTAAGTCAAAATGGGCAGAGGAGCCTTGCTTAGGGGAAGTGCCCCCTCCCCCACGATCTCATTAGGAATTTGGCGTTTGAATAGTTCAGCTTGTAAACCCAGGGCCATCTGGGTATGTGACATAGCCTTGGTCTCTGGTGATGACTGGCACCTGTAGTGAAATGATTGTGACCTAATTTCTATTTCTGTTAAAAAAAAAGACTGACTTTACACTTGGCATCAGCACCAGGCTTGGGGACAGGGGTGCAGCGGAAATGTCCAGGGGACAAAGAGGCAGTGGGTACAGCTGCCTGCTCCCTGTTCACTGTGCGGCACATCATGTGTCTCAAAAAGACCAGCTGAGTCTGTTACATTTTCCGTCCCCAAATGACTCCTGCTTTGCACATGTATTCCAAAGGCTTAGCGCTGTTGCAGAGCATTGCCCCAACCACAGCGCTTCCCAGCCTGCAGCTGCAGGGCTTTATAGTCAAAAGGACCCGGGACTTTCCAGGTGTGAGATGTCATATCTGCAGCAGCACTTATCTCCCCTCTCTTGGGACTGATTTGCCATGAGCCATCCCCAGCTAACAAGACAGGCCATAGTGACCTCATCTATTCGGCTTGGTCACTGCCATTACCTTGAGCATCCTAGGTCTGTTTATCTTGGACTGTATTGTCAGCTAAAGAATTGCTTTTGCCCTGTTCCCACTTCCACCCACAGTCACCAACAGGTCCCCTTTCCCGTAGACCTGCCTCTGTTGGTTCTCATTAGCTAGGATCATCCACCTTGGAGGTTAGGAGTAGAACTCGTGGTGCCCTGCCCATCCTCAGCCTTTCGTTGTGCTCTTACTGACTTCAGTCTGCTGGTATCTGCATCTCTGCATCCAAGGGCTGCCCCTAGAACCCTGCAAAGTTGCTCTGCCTTTTAGCACAGCAGACTAGATGTTCCGGAGGGACCCCACTCAAGGACTGTCAGGTCTCGGTATACAAAGGACTCAGGTTTGTCCTAGGGTGAAATAATTTACACTGTTTCCCAGAATTTCCCCCTGGTAGTTGTCTTACAACACATTTACAGTTTCCTTCCAAGCAATTGTGTGTCCCACAACTAAATGTATTGCGTGCCAACTGTCTTCCAGGCACTGTGTTAGACTCATGATGTAAATGATGAGAGATGCAAACATGGTTCTTGTAGTCTAGTGGGAGGACAGACAATAAATAATCACACAAAATAAACATAATTCCAGAATTGCTCGAAGTGCAATCAGGACCGAAACAAGGTGTATGATGGAGTAACTAAGTGTCTACTGAGGAGGTGACATTGAACCCGAAGCCGGAAGGATGAGAAAGGTCAGCGTGTGGTGAGCTGGGGGAACAGAGTGTGCAAAGGCGTTGGGGAGGAGAGAACCTGGGACTGGAAGGAGAGCCGACAGGAGAAGAGGGGAGAGCGGGAGTCAATTCCGTTGGAAAGGCAGGTAGGGACCAGGGGTCATTCATGGGCTTGCAGAGTGCCCAGGTGTGTGGGCACATGTGTGTATGTGCACGGGTGTTTGCATGCATGTGAGCACCTGTGTGTCTATGTCTCTTGTGTTTGCGTTCACCTGATGGTGTGATAATGAAGGGACGTGATTGACCTCTCCTGTGGATTCATGTGGGTGACTGTGCCTCTGTGTGTGTGTTTGTATGTTGAAGAGGGCCTTTGTTTTCATGCTTTCAGATACAGTTTTTGTAGTCATGTATTTTTACCAAGGTGATGTCTGGGTAGGTGGGTCTAATTATTTACAAGTGTATTTGTGAAAATAGACAGATGAATGTGTCTTTGTGCAAGGAAGCTTGAGCACCGGTGTGTGTATTGGTGTGTGATTATACTTGTGTGGTGTTACTGTCTATGTGAATTCCTCACTGCCTGTGTATGCTTTATGGGTGTGCGATCGTGTGGGTGTCTGTCTGTGTCTTTACGTGAAGCTCTGGAAGTCGTCTTGCCCTCATCCAGACCACAAGATCTTGGAATTTTTATAGCCTACATTTGTTAGCAAGATGCAAACTTTCTCTGCAGTTACAGTTATGGCTGGCTTTATTTTATATTTTCCATAGTACCGGCCTTTTAAAATCGGAATTCTAAATACTTTATGTGAATATGTGTGTGTGAGTTTATGTCTCTTGGTTTTAGTAAGCCAGCTTCAGCCAGGACAAAATCAGTGCTATGTCTTTATGAAGTTAATATCTTAGTTTAGACATGAGCCTCAGACCTGCAGTGGAGTGGTTACCGTAGGCAGATTTTTTTTCTCAGTTCATTTCCAAGTTGTAAGATGATCCAGCAGCTTGAGTGTCGATGAATCCAGCACAGTGGGGCCGACGGATGTTCTCACAGACTGATGTTGTCAGGGAATGGAGACAGTACCTCCCAGAGAAAGAAAGGCAGCAGCCGAAGTCTGTGCTGTTACTTCCTCAGGGAGCAAAGGGGCCCAGTCCTCTGAGTGGACGCTCCTTCAGCTCCCTGATCCTGGAAACACATCGGAAAGGATTCCTGCCTCATCATGGAACATGCTCTGGCATGCCTGTTCTCCATGCAGCTTCTCATGTTTGGTGCCCGGTTTGCTCTTCCAACTAGAATTGGAGAGGGTGACGAGGCTTTATAAAGATCTCCATTCTAGTCTACACTACACATTCTTACTCATGATTATTCATTCAGCTGCTCCTTCAACACACCTGGAGGAGGCTGATTGTATTGGTGGCCCCAGTCAATGGCCTCCCTGCCAGTGTCCTTCTGCACTCCTACTTTGCAGCCCCTCCCCCTCGGTCTCTGGGCTCAGCCATGGGACTTGCTTTGGACAATCGATGTCAGCAAACTTGATATAAGCAGAAGTGTGAAAAAGCACTTGGGAGTTTTTACTTCCCCTGTAATGTTCTGTGATCGCCTGAGGAATAAATCCTGAAGCCAATAGGAAATAACATTGAATGTAAATTGTAGTTAAAAAATAAAAATGAACCCGGGTGGTGTGGCTCCGTGGTTGAGCGTCGACCCACGCACCAAGAGGTTTCCAGTTCGATTCCTGGTCAGGGCACATGCCCAGGTTGTGGGTATGCAGGAGGCGGCCAATCGATGTTCTCTCTCATGGATGTCTCTATCTCTGTCTCCTTCTCCCTTCCTCTCTCTCTGAGATCAATAAAGAAAAAAATAAAAAAATAAATAAAAATGAAAAACACAAATAAAATAACACTGAAAGATCCTTAACCTCACTGGTAATCAGAGAAATGTAAATTAAGAAAACAGTGAACTACCATGTCACATTTAACAGACTGGGAAGAATCTATTAATCTTACATCTATATAAACCACTTTGGAAAACAATTTGGTCAACGGGTGATCTGCAAGAGTTTTCAAAACATGCAGTACCTGACTATTTAGTCAGGGGGATGGATATCTTTTCCCTTAGATTGTCAAATAAAAAAAAAAAAATGACAATAGTCAACACAACAATAACTGTCCAGTGTGAATGAATAAAAAATATACCTATTTTTTGGTCAGCTCTCAGAATTTTAGTAATTAGTATCTGTGTGCCATGAGATGAAAATTTGGAAATCGCCCTGGCTGGTTTCGCTCAGCGGTTGGAGCCTCGGCCTGAGGACCAGAGAGTCCTGGGTTCGGTTCCCACTAGGGGCATGTACCAAAAGAGAAAAAAAGAAAAAGTTGGAAATCGCTGTCCTGGGTGATTCTGGTGTTGCATGGCAAACCCCTGTTCAGTGGGAGTAAGAAGATATGAACCAGAATGTTCACTGCAGCAGTTTGTACTAGTGAATGGAAAAACTGTGATTTATTTATAAAATGAATGCTTAAAGCAATTAAAATGAATGGTCTAGGAAAAAATAAAAAGGCCCACACTAGGCTGCTAGAGGATTTGAAGCCACATGGAGCAGAGATGCGTGGCCCAGCCGAGGCCGTCTTGGACTAACCTTTCTTCAGCAAACCTGCAGGCTGAGGACAGACACATGGAGTGGGCCCATTTAAGATCAACCCAGCCCAACCCAGAGGAGCAGAGCCACCAGCCAACCCACAGACGCGTGAGAAGTAATACATGGTGGTTGTTTTAAGCCACTCAGTTTAGAGATGGTTTATTACACAGCGATAGGTAATGGATACAACCCCCAATTGCAGGGTACTTATTGCCATTGGAGGGAGTCCATTCATCGTGTGTCAACCCCCTATCACTTCTGACTCTGCCCTGTGCTGTCAGTGGAATAAGCATTTCTTCTTCCGCATGACCTTTAAGTATTTGATGATAACAGTCACAACCAGATGACTACAGAACCTCAAGCCTAGCTTCCCCACGTCCTCTTTTATCCACCTCTAACCCACTTGCTAGATAGCAAAAATGATTCTCTTTAAACAACTTTAATTATTTATACCTTGTTAAAAACCTTCCATAATTTTCCATTACACTTAGATTAAAATCTAAACGCCTTTCCACTGCCCTTCACCATTCAGTACCTGTTCACCTCTCAACCTCATCACGATCATCTGTTGCCTTTACTCACCATGCTCTTGTCACGTCAGTTTTCTTTAAGTTTTTTTTTTATGCTCCAAAAATCCCTTTACTTTTAAAAATTAATTAATTAATTTTTTAATTAATTAATTTTTGTTACAGATGTTTCTCCTTTTCCCCCCACTGATTCCCCCTCCCCCTCCCTCCCTGCCCTGTCCCCAGCTTTGTTGTCCATGTCCATTGTTCATGCATACATGCATATAAGTTCTGTGGTTTATCTCTCCCCCACCACCCCCTCTTCTGGGGATTGTCAGTCTGTACCCCACTTCCACGTCTCTGGGACTACCCTATTCCTCAGACTGTTATGTTCATTATATTCCACAAATTAGTGAGATCATATGATACTTGTCTTTCTCTGTTTGGCTTGTTTCACTTAGGATGCTAATTTCTAGGTCCCTCCATGTTGTCTCAAAGGATAAGAGATCTTTCTTTCTTACAGCTGCATAGTACTCCATTGTGTATATGTACCACTGCTTTGTTATCCATTCGTCTACTGATGGACACTTGGGCTGTTTCCAGATCTTAGCTATTATAAACAGTGCTGCTACAAACATGGGGGTACATATATTTTTTCTGATTGGTGTTTCAGGCTTCTTAGGGTATATTCCTAGAAGTGGGATCACTGGGTCAAATGGAAGTTCAATTTTTAATTTTTTGAGGTAATGCCATATTGTTTTCCATAGTGGCTGCACCAGTCTGCATTCCCACCAGCAGTGTACTAGAGTCCCCTTTTCTCCACACCCTCGCCAACACTTGTTTGATGATTTGTTGATGGCGGCCATTCCGCCAGGTGTGAGGTGATACCTCATTGTTGTTTTAATTTGCATCTCTCTGATGATTAGTGATGATGAGCATTTCTTCATATGTCTCTCAGCCATTTGTATGTCCTATTTGGAGAGGTGTCTATTTAGTTCCTCTGCCCATTTTTTAATTGGGTTCTTTGTCTTCCTTTTGTTGAGTTGTATGAGCACTCTCTATATATATTGGAAATTAACCCCTTATCTGATACATCATTGGCAATGATGTTCTCCCATACAGTGGGTAGTCTTTCCGTTTTGATGATTGTATCTTTCGCTGTGCGAAAGCTTTTGAGTTTGATGTAGTCCCATGTGCTCATTTTCTCTTTTATTTCTATTGCCATAGGTGATGTATCAGTGAAAATTCTGCTGTGTATGATGTCTGAAGTTTTGTTGCCTACAGTTTCTTCTAGGATTTTTATGGATTCATGAGTCACATTTAAGTCTTTTATCCATTTTGAGTTTATTCTTGTGTAGGGTGTAAGTTGATGGTCTAGTTTCATTTTTCTGCATGTAGCTGTCCAATTTTCCCAACACCATTTATTAAAGAGACTGTCCTTACTCCACTGTGTGCTCTTGCCACCTTTGTCAAATATTAATTGAGCATATTGCCTTGGGTCCATTTCTGGGTTCTCTGTTTTGTTCCACTGGTCTATATGCCTGTTCTTGTGCCAGTACCAGGCTGTTTTGATTATGGTGGCTTTGTGGTATAACCTGAAATCTGGTAATGTGATCCCTCCAACTTTGTTTTTCTTTTTCAAGATTGCTGTGACTATTCGAGGTCTTTTTTGGTTCCATATGAACTTTTGAAGTACTTGTTCTAATTCTGTGAAGTATGCCGTTGGTATTTTGATGGGAATTGCATTGAATCTATAGATTGCTTTGGGTAATATGGACATTTTAATGATGTTAATTCTTCCAATCCATGAACAGGGTATGTGCTTCCACTTTTTTATATCTTCCTCTATTTTTTTTCCCAATGACCTGTAGTTTTCTGTGAATAGGTCCTTTATTTCTTTGGTTAAGTTTATTCCTAGGTATCTTAATTTTTTGCCACAATGGTAAATGGGATTGTTTTCTCAGTTTTGCTTTCTGTGAGTTCATCATTGGTGTATGAGAATACTGTCGATTTGTTGACGTCAATTTTGTATCCTGCTACCTTTCCAAATTCATTTATTAAGTCTAGTACATTTTTGATGGAATCTTTGGGGTTTTCTACGTATAGTATCATGTCATCTGCAAATAATGAGAGTTTCACTTTTTCCTTTCCAATTTGGATCCCTTTTATTTTTTCTTCCTGTCTGATTGCTGTGGCTAAGACTTCCAGTACTATGTTAAATAGGAGTGGTGAAAGTGGGCATCCTTGCCTTGTTCCTGTTCTTAAGGAAAATGCTTTTAGTTTTTGCCCATTGAGTATGATGTTGGCTGTAGGTCTTTCATATATGGCCTTTATTTAGTTGAGATATGATCCCTCTATTCCCACATTGCTGAGCGTTTTTATCAGAAATAGATGCTGGATTTTGTCGAAGGCTTTTCGGCATCTATTGATATGCTCATGTGGTTTTTATTCTTCATTTTATTTATGTGGTGTATCACGTTTATTGATTTGCAAATATTGTACCAGTCTTGCATCCCTGGGATGAATCCCTCTTGGTCATGGTGGATAATTTTTTTGGTGTATCGCTGGATCCAATTTGCTAGTATTTTATTCAGGATTTTGGCGTCTATGTTCATCAGGGATATTGGCCTGTAGTTTTCTTTCTTTGCAGTGTCTTTTTCTGGTTTTGGAATTAGAATTATGCTGGCTTCATAAAACCAGTTTGGAAGTCTTCCTTCTTCTTGAATTTTTTGAAATAGTTTGAGGAGAATGGGTGTTAGTTCTACTTTGAATGTTCGGTAAAACTCCCCCGTGAAGCCATCCGGGCCTGGGATTTTGTTTGCTGGGAGAGTCTTGATTATATCTTCAATTTCTTCTGTTGTTATTGGTTTGTTCAAGTTTTCTATCTCTTCCTGGTCCAGTTTTGGGAGACTATGTGTTTCTAGAAATTTGTACATTTAGCTTAGATTGTCGAATTTGTTGCCATGTAATTGTTCATAGCAGTTGTTAACGATCTTTTGTATATCTGTGGTGTCAGTTGCTACTTCTCCTCTTTCATTTCTGATTTTGTGTATTTGGGTTCTCTCTCTTTGTTTCTTGGTGAGTCTAGCTAAGGGTCCATCAATCTTGTTTATCTTTTTGAAAAACCAGCTCTTTGTTTCATCGATCCTTTGAATTGTTTTTTATTTTTTTATTTTTGGTCTCTATGTTATTTATTTCTGCTGTGATCTTCGCTATTTCCTTCCTTTTACTTGCTCTGGGGTTTTCTTTTTGTTTGTTTTCTAGTTCTTTAAGTTGTGAGGTTAGATAGTCTATTGGAGATTTTTCTTGTTTTTTTTTTGAGGTAGGCCTGTAGTACTATGAACTTCCCTCTCAGAACTGCTTTCACTGCATCCCATAGATTTTGTGTTGTTGTGTCTTTATTTTCATTGGTTTCCAGGAAGTTTTTAATTTCTTCCTTGATCTCTTCGGTGACCCATTCATTGTTTAATAACATGCTATTTAGCTTCCATGTGTTCAAATGTCTTTGTATGTTCTTCTTGCAATTGATTTCTAGTTTCATGCTATTGTGATCTGAGAAGATGCTTGATATGATTTCAGTCTTCTTGAACTTGTAGAGACTTAGTTTGTGCCCTAACATGTGGTCAGTCTTTGAGAATGTCCCATGTGCACTTGAGAAGAATGTGTATTCTGTAGTTTTGGGGTGTAATTCTCTATAGATATCTATTAAATCCATTTGGTCTAGTGCTTCATTTAGAGTCTCTGTTTCCTTGCTAATTTTTTGTCTAGAGGATCTATCCAGTTGTTGGGGTCAAGCGAGGGCCCTTTAAGAATAAGTTGGCTGTACGTGCAGAACTTGTTTTCCTGCTTGCAGTTTATTGCCTGAAGGTCCTTGAAGTATCGCCTTGAGGAGCATTCCTGAGATAAGGCCCCTGGTTAGTGTTAAAGCAGTAAAAGCCTTTGATAATTGAGAATTGTTTTCTCTGCTCATGCACCCTTTTCCTCCCTCCCTGCCTGACTTTTCCCACAAGTATATAATCTGTTACCTATCTGCAATAAAGTTGAGACTTGATCAGACTCCTGTCTTGTCTCCATTTCTCGTGTCTCTTGCCCCTCCTCATCCTCACTCCCCCTCTAGAGTCCTCGTTGCTCGACCTGCGGGACGGGTCATCCAGTGATGTCAGCGGGGTGTTGAAGTCCCCTGCTATGATTGTATTGCTATCGATTTCTCCTTTGAAGTCCTGCAGAAGATTTTTTATATATGCTGGTGCTCCTGTATTGGGTGCATATATGTTTATCAAGGTTTTATCTTCCTGTTGGATAGATCCTTTCAATATTATTTAGTGGCCGTCTTTGTCTCTAGTTATGGTCTTCATTTTGAAATCTATTTTATCAGATATGAGTATTGCTACCCCAGCTTTTTTTTCCTTTCCATTTGCTTGGAAGATTTTTTTCCATCCCTTCACTTTCAACCTATGTGAGTCTTTTGTTGTGAGGTGGGTCTCTTGTAATCAACATATATATGAGTCATGCTTTCTTATCCAGTCAGCTACTCTGTGTCTTTTTATGGGAGCATTCAAGTCATTTACATTTAAGGTGATTATTGATATGTACTTATTTATTGCCAGTTTTGTTTAGTGTGGTTCTATTTTTCTTTCCATTTCTCCTGCTAATTACAATAGTCCTTTTAGCATATCTTGCAGTGCTGGTTTGGTGCTAATGTATTCCCTTAGCCTATTTTTTGGTCTGGGAAGCTCTTTATTTGACTTTTTATTTTGAATGATACCCTTACCGGGTAGAGTAGTCTTGGATTCAGATCCTTGTTTTTCATGACTTTGAATACTTCATGCCATTCCCTTCTGGTCTGTAGTGTTTCTTGTGAGAAGTTAGCTGAGAGCCTTATGGGGTTTCCTTTGTAGGTAACCTGTTGCTTATCTCTTGCTGCTTTTAGGATTCTCTCTTTGTCTTTAATTTTTGGCAGTTTGATTACTATGTGTCTTGGTGTGGGTCTGTTTGGGTTCTTCTTACTTCGGGCTCTCTGTGCTTCTTGAACTTGAATGCCTTCTTCCTTCACCAAATTAGGGAAGTTTTCTGTCACTATTTCTTTGAATATATTCTCTAACTCTTGCTCATTTTCTTCTTCTTCGGGGACTCCTACGATGCGAATATTATTACATTTCCAGTTGTCCCACAGTTTTCTTAAGCTGTCTTCGTGTTTTTTAATCATATTTTCCTTTTGGTTTTCTGATTGAATGACTTTTTCTACTCTGTCTTCTAATTCACTGATCCGGTCCTCAGCTTCCTCTACTCTGCTTTTTAGACCTTCCAATGTGTTTTTCATTTCTGATATGTCATTCTTTATTTCTTCTTGGTGGTTTTTAATTTCCAACTGATTGATTTTCAACATTTCTATGTCTTTACTCATGGTGCTCATGTCCTTACACATGCTGTTGAGCTTCCTCAAGATCATGGCTCTGAATTCTAGTTCTGTTAACTTGCTTAACTGCACCTCATTTATCTCCTCTTCAGTAGAGGTCTCCTGTTCTTTCATTTGGCTTTTTTTTCTGTTTTTTCACCATTTTTGCTATCACAGTGGGCTTTGGAGTCTGCCAAATTTTCCCTGTGGGTGTTGGTGTTCTGCTGTTTGTGGCTCCCTCTCCTGGGTTTGGATGAGGCAGGGAGGACCCGCTTTAAACACCACTGTCAAATCTTAACTTTCTTGGTTTGAGTTGCTAGCCCAGGGAATGGTAGTTATCCTCTAGCTTTTTTGCCTGGAGGCTATTAGTAGAGGTCACCTGAAGAACCTTGGTTTCTGAGTTGACTGAAAAACTCCCTCAGGTGCTCATTGTAAGAGGATTTCCCAAGGGTAGGGCAGATGCTGGTTGTTAATGGGCCTCAATTAGCATTTCAATGGCAACTGGGTGGGGTTGAATCTCCGAGGGAGGGGCCGCCACCTCTCCCCAGGGCCCTGGGAAGGAGCAAGATGACCGCAGTCTTCCATGGCTGCACTCAGCAAAAGCTCTGAGCACCCTCCAAATCCCTAGTATCCCCACAGAGTTCCGTCCAGTCTGCCTTCCCTCTGCCGGAGCGCAAGGTGAGTGGCTGCTGCCAATTTAGCCTCTGTCCGGGCTCTGCGTCATGGGGCCGCCAGGGACTTTTACCCGAGGGCGCTGCTCCCAGCTAAGGGTAGCCGAGGCTGCGGCACCAGCCGAGGGTGTAGCTCCCAGCCGAGGTCACAGGACCCAGCCGAGGGCGTAGCACCCAGCCGAGGTGGCTGCAGCTTCCAGCCGAGGCCGCTGGACCCAGCCGAGGTGGCAATAGCTTCCAGTCGAGTCCGCTGGTCCCAGCCTAGGCTGCTGCGGACCATGGGCTCCCGGCCCCCTCTCATGTCCTCGCAAGCCTACCAGGATTGAGTCAGTGTCCCTGGTTATGTGGTCCTCCAAGCTGCCTTTCGGTTGCCCCTTCCTGACGATTTGTCTTTATTTTCGTTGTAATTCCAGTTTGGTCCTGGGAGATGGTCTGTGTAGCTCCATTCATTCCGCTGCCATTTTTTCCTCTCTCTCTAAGTTTCTTGACAGTGCTAAGCTTTTTCTTACTTGATGGTTCTCCAGAGAAACAGAACCGATAGGATATACATTAGAAATTGACTTACGCAATTATGGAGGCCAAGAAGCCCCACAGTCTACCGTCTACAAGCTGGAGAGTCAGGGAAGCCAGTGGTGCACTTTAGTCCAAGTCTGAAGGCCTGAGAACCAGGGGCACCAATATCTGAGGGCAGAGGATGGATGCTGCAGTTTAAGTAGAGAACAAATCCATTCTTTTTGTTCTATTCAGGACCTGGATTGGATGATGCCCATCTGCATTGGTGAGGATGATCTTCTTTACTTAGTTTACTGATTCAAATTCTGATCTCTTATGGAAACACCCAGACACACCTAGAAATAATGTTTTACCAGCTATCTGGGCATCCCTTAACTTAGTTAAGTTGACACATAAAATTCATCGTCACGGTGGGCTTTTCCCATCCTCATCCTCCTGCCTAGGAATCAGTGTGTGCTGACATTCCTAAATCTTCTCTTCTCTGGGCCAAATGTCATGGGTGTCCGCCATTATTTCCTTGGTTGGCATGGATTTAAGGTTTCCTATTCTGGTTGCCCGCTCTAGTGTCTCGCTTCACTTTTAGAGTAATGCCAAGACTTGGTCTAACTTCTCGGGCAGGATCCCAGCAGGAAGGTTATCTTGTGCTTTCTGGAAGATTTCTACTCAGACTCAAGGGGTAGTGCTCACCAGGAAGGAAGGACCAAGCCTGTTTTCTTATGAGGGATGGGTGGGATGATAAATGCTTATACCACAGACTCTGGCTCCTACCAGGTAAATGATGAAGGCCTTATAACCTCCTGGTGTATACGAGGTTAATGTGTTACCAGGTCTACAGGGCAGCAGGAAGCGTGACCAAGGGCATGTCGGTGGTTGCTCTTGCGTTGGGCCCCAGAGATCAGCCCCGATCTGGAGATGGTGGGGGAGACTATTGTATGCTCATCGGAAGAGCCAAAGCTGTTCTCAGCTCCACATGAACCTTTCCCTTCAGCCTTATCCCAAAGTTTGTTTATCTTCAGATCACAGGTAAAGCCCCAAAGTCTAGTAATCGACAAATAAAAGTCCAGTAATAGTAATTTGGAATTACGGAGCATGTCCTCTGAAACAAGCTGTTTTCTGGCATTAAGAATGCTTTACCTAATTAAATCCTCAAGACAACCCATTTTTGGTAGAACTAGACTAAACCAGTTGTTTCCCAAGCAGCTGCACACCAGAATCACTTAGAGCAGTTTGTTGAAAACTAGATAAAAACAAAGCAAGAAAGGATTGCCTGGCTGTAGGCAATATTGGCTAAATCAGAGCCTCTTGGGGTCGGGCCCCATAATCTGTGTTTTAAAACTAGCTCCCTGTTTGTCCCTTCAGCAATGAATTTAGCAGCTGTGGGCTGAAAATCGGAAACTCATGAATTATATCAGCATTTCCCATAGTGTGGTTCACAAGGTGATTATTATTGGTAGCACACAGAAAACTTACGTTAAAAATTTTTTAAATTAAAATTTAGCAATTGCATATTTGTTTTAGTGTGCATTAGAGAAAGATAACATATTGAATCTGAATTTTTATGGATATTGTTGAAGAAAGGCTAAAAGGGGTATGTACTATTTTTTTAAAAGTGAGAAAATTAAGAAGTGAAACAAGTATACTGATAAGGTTACCAGGCGACGGTAACCAGTGAATGGCTGGAGGTGAGGTCCTGACTCAGTGATTCTTTGATGCTGTGCTGGTCTGCATGTGACTAGGTAAAGGTGTAGCTCTGTGCTGTGTGTATATAAACACGTTACTAGTAATTTTCGAATTTTTAGTAGTGGATCTTTTTTTCTCCAATGAAATCTCTCAGCTCTGAACTCCCCAATTTTATCCCAAGGTTCCCCTAGCTTCAGCTCCTGAACACCAACCTAGGGCAAATCCCAGTTCTTGGACAAAGAAATGGGGGCAAGGGCCAGGAAGCATGGATGCAACTCCGCCATACAAAGTGCCTTGACCGTCAATCCACGTTCTCTGGCCCCAAGCACAGGCTTGCATTTTGGATGTTAAAAAGCAAATGAAAATGAGTTTATGGAGAGACAGGAATTGGGGTTGGAGTGGGGGTAAAGTGAGCCCAGAAGTGACTCCTCTCTTTCCAGCAGTAACTCATCCCAACTTTCTTGCCTCTTAGTCATGAATGTCCAGCTTCACCTTGATCAGCTGTGTGTGGCTTCATCTCTGTGTGGCTTCATGTGCAAGTGGAGATGATCATGACAGCTGGCTCATAAGTTTGCTGTGGCTATAAATGAGTTACGTTGTGATGGTCTCAGCCCAGGGCCTGGTGGATGAAAAGTGTTTGCTAAGTGCTGGCTATTATCATCTCAAAAGTCATTTTAGCATCCAAGATAAATGCACATTAATTGTAAATAGAGTTTAAAACGTAGAATATGATTGTCTATTTGGTGCATTACTATGTTTCATTTTTGGGAACATAAAAAATATGTAAGATGTTCAGTGGGTTTAATAATGTTCTTACTTTCCTTAACCTTTTTTTTTTTTCCACACAGGCATTAAGTTCTTCTACTCTGAATTCTCTGCTCACGGAGGGTTTAGGGAAGCCAATCCTAGCGTGCGGGGAAAGCTTCCTATGAAATGTGTCACATTTACGGAGCACTTTGTACTTCTCCCACAGAGCTCGCTCACTACTTTATCTCAACTTGGAGCAAAAGAACATTCCTGTGAATATTCAAACCTGATCGTTCCTATTTTACAGACAATTAAACTGAATACACGTGTGACCATATCCTTTGGAAACAAAGTGAACTCACTCTGGATCAAGCACATAGAGAAAACTGAGACATGTGAACACTTTGCCTTAATTCCCCGTATCTTTCCAGTTATGTTCCTTGTCTCCTTTTGCTGCTGCAAACTTGGCTTTGCCAGGGCAGCCCTGACCTGGATCTGTCCGTGACTTTGCACAGAGGGATGACCTTAATGGATTGGCAGAATCTACTTGCTGTACCCCGAAGGCCATCCAGCAAATGCAAGTGCAGTGAATGGAAAATGCACTTCAGGTGCCGATCAAAACCGTCCCAGCAAGACAAACAACTGTAGTGACAGGGCCGTTGGCTGTCCCAATGCATGCTGAAAGTCTCCTTGAATTAAAAGCAGAGTGTTTGATGATTTCATGTCTTTCCATCTGAAAATGTAATCTTCCAGGGGGTGGAGAAAGTGATCTGGGTCACTGACTCGCTCGACCACATTCTCACCAACAAAAAGGCACCGTTTGGCTGAGTGGAAGTGATGGGAACCTGGAGCGAGGCGACGGAGTGAGGGGTTAAAATCTGGGCACAGTCAGACGACAGAAAGGCGGAGCTCAGACAATGGAGAGAAAAAAGTCAGTTCCAATCTGTGGGGTGAGGCTTCAAAAAAGCAGGGTGCCAATGGCTGGAAAATCTCTCCCAAGTGCAGTCCTGCCTGTGCAAATTTTTCCAGCGATGGAGATCATGGATACGTAACCCGAGAAACCAGTGCGGTTAGCCGGAGAGCTCGCTGGTGAACCCCAGAGAGATGGAAAGAACTCAGGATGGAGAACAAAATAGAAAAGGTGGAGGGACTCACGGAGGATGGAGCTCACCAGGAGTCGAGGGTTAAACGATGACGAGAAAAAATAACAGTCATCTTGTAAAAGAGGGTCTTTAGAAGATCATCTAAAATGTTCTAAACGTCATCTTTAGAGGAAGCAGTAGATCGATGAAGAGATAAACTGGTTTTCTGGTACTGAAGGGGGAACCGGAAAGAGAGAAATTAAGTGTGAAAATGTGGAAGGGACACGGATGAGGGGGTGATGGCACAAACCTCAATGCAGGAGAAGGACCTGGAAGAGGGGACCTCACCTGTCTTCATGATCTCACCTCTCCTGTTTTCTCAGCTTCCGAAGGGAATGATATCCTTGAACCTAATGAGCTTGGAGAAAATTCATGGAAAAAGGTAAGAGTGGTGGAGTTCTGAAGGGAGACAAATGTCACCCCAAATTTCAACAGAGCAGTGTGGCTTCCATGGGCTTCTAGGTGATGCGTTAACTGTTGATCCAAAAAGATTTTGAACCAGATTATTAAAGGAGTTGGTTTGTGACCCCACAGAAGAGGAAAGAATGATGAGCTTGTGTTCACCCAGGAGTTAGGTCTGGTCAGTTGCAATCCCTCCTGTCACACCATCGTCCACGGCTAGACTAAGGAGGGGGGTTTGTTGCTGGAATCTGGGAGATCAGCTGGACACATGACAAAAGTCACAAAACCTCTTTAGACAACATGGATAAACATGGATTAGAAGACAAATAATAATGGCAACAATAATAATCACGGTTAACATATTTTGTTTAGTATATGGTAGACACTGTCAATTCTTACTAGTTTGGTATTCTTTTGCATTAGTCAGGGTTTTCCAGAGAAACAGAACCAATAGTATATACGTGTGTGTGTGTGTGTGTGTGTGTGTGTGTATAAATAAATGCCACCAGTTATAGGAATTGGCTCACATGGTTAAGGGGGCTAAGAAGTCTCGGAAGATTCTACAAGCTGAAGAACTAGGGAAGCTGGTGGTGTAATTCGGTCTGAGTCTGAAGGCCTACGAATCTGGGGGCTGAGGGTGTAAATCCCAGTCTGAGTCCAAAAACCTGAGAAAAGGCAGGAGGAGATGGATGTCTCAGTTCAACAGAGAGAGCAAATTAGGACTTTCTCCTCCTCTTTTTGTTCTGTTCAAGCCCTCAGTGGATTGGATGATGTTCATCCACTTGGGTGAGGTCTTTGCTCAGTCTACTGATTCAAATGAATTACTCTTCTAGAAGCACTTCAGAGACACACTCAGAAATAGTGTTTTACCAGCTATCCGGGCATCCCTTAGCCAAGTCAAATTGACGCACAAAATTAAGCACCTCATTCTTGAACTTTATCAAACATAAAATAGGCCGATGTCAGCTGGGAGAGGAGTCTCCAGTGGTGAGTCCCAGCACTGTGTCCTTGACCTTAATCCGATCAGCACCTTGAGTCCTCCATTAAATAATTTCTTCCATAAATGACACAAAGCTGCAAGGTAGGGAGAACAAATACCCTGGATGATGGTCGGAAATGGACAAGAAACTTGACAGGCAGGGATAGTGGACTGAATTTAATAGGATATAGAGTACCAAGAATAAACATTCAGCTAAAAAAAAAATCCTCCGGTTCCCCTGTAGAATAGGGGTGGTGTGGTTAAGCAGTTACTCAAATAAAAAGAGTTGTGATTTCAGAAGATGGCACAGTTTGAATCAAAAAAGAGGGATCCCCCTGGCAAAAATTGTTATTTAGTTATCAGGTCATATTAATAGAAATACAGCATCTATAATGTGGGAGGTGACAGTCTTCTGCCTACACCCCTTACCTCTAGAGTACCTTGTTTGTGTTTTAGTGACATTGCAAATAGGGGTAGGGGTAACACTTATTAATATCACTTTTCTGGTTTTCATGAATGGTTTTTTAAATCTCATTTAAAATCATCTCTAAATTCCTTTCTGTGACATTTCTTCATCTCTCCCCTCCTCACCCTGCATCTACTCCCTCATGTCTTACTACTGTCTCCCTCAATCATTAACTTCTGTTACTCATCCTCAAACAAGCTAAGCATGTTTTTATCTTAAGGTTTGTCAATAACTATTTCCCCTGCCTAAACACACTTTCCCCAGAAATGTCCTTGGTCAGATTCTGCACTTAATTCAGGTCTCAGCTTAATGTGAACTTCTCAAAAAAGAAAAAAGTCTTCCAGGACCACGTTATTTAATGAAGGACTCTGTCATCTGTCCCTCTTCATGCTGTTTCATTTTCTTTTCTTTTTTTTGATCCTCACTTGAGGACATTTTTGCATTCATCTTTCAGATAGAGCAGGAGAAAGACAGGGAGAAAGAGAGAGAGAGAAACATCAACATGAGAGAGACACATGGACTGGTTGCCACCCACAGGACCCCAACTGGGGCCAGGGACAAACTGCAATGGAGGTACATACCCTTAGTGGGAACCAATCCCGAGTCTTTCTGGTCTGCGGGCCGACGCTCTACCTGCTAAGCCAAACTGGCCAGGGCCATGCTGTTTCATTTTCCACCAAAACACAGAGCTATCTGCTGTTATTCTACAGTTATGCATTTTTACTGCCTGGCTCTCTCACTAGAACACATGCTGTGGGAGGTTTGGGACATAACCATCTTGATCACTCCTAACACAGTGTCTATGGTAGTGAAGTCTCATAGTAGGTGCTCAACAAAAAGGCTCTTGAATAATGAATGAATAAGGAAACGAACGAGGGAGTGAATGTTCTACCTCCTGTAGAACTCTTGTAGAACTTTATTTTTTCATGGTCTAAAATGGAAAGGCACCCAGATGAAGAGTACCGAGGATTTTTTCTCCACCATCAAAATCCACACGATTTGCTATTATTATTATTATGTTTAATCCTCACCCAAGGATATGTTTTTATTGATTTAGAGAGAGAGAGAGGTGAGAGAAACATCAATTGGTTGCCTCCCATACATGTCCCTACCTAGTTGTGTGCCCCACCAGGGAATCGAACCCCGAAACCCTTTGGTGTATGGGACAATGCTCCAACTGAGCCACCTGGCCAGGGTGATTTTCTATTATTTACTTTGTGTGTGTGTGTAAAGGAAGAGGAGAATGCTCTCCCAGTCTCCTTTCTTTGAAGTCTTTTTCCAACTAATCCAGAAGGTACGTGGTTCCATGCTACAGAGACACACTGGGAGCGAAGCCTTGGGAGGGATTCCTACATGTTCAGGAATCCATGTATCTATCTCTTTCTTCCTCCCGTCCCTCATGATTTCATTCTTGATCAATGATGATAACGTGGTGGCAGGCTGGACTCCCCACCTCAGGCTCCCACACATACACCTGTGGCTCACAGCTGTCTACCACGGGCCACATGGGACCGCGGCCTCCCACCCCTGCCGTCACCCCAGCTCAGGACCCCAGCCTCCCCAGTGTGCCATCCTGCTCTGAGCTCAAACCTGTGGGCGAGAGGAACCACTCTAGATTTTAAAAAGAGAAGTGATTCCGAAAGATGACATTAGGAAGGACATTGGATTAAAAGACGCGGCGGGAAGACAGCTTCATCTCAATCTCAAATCCTGCTTCTTTCTCTTCGCAGATGTGTAGCCGAGGAGAAGTCCCTTAGCCTTCCTGGCCCTCGGTTTCCTCATCTTTAAAAATGGGGGAGTGATCACCCCGATCTCACACAAGTATCACCTGAATTCATGACATCACACACAAGACGGTGAATGCAGGGCCTGGCATGGATGAAGGGTGCAGCTGTGATGTCCCAGCCCCTCCCTTTTGTAACACTTGCTATTTTATTCAGGGTGAGCAATGAGAATCGGGCCTCACTGTGGTTCAGACAAGAGCTAAGTGGCTTTAGTGAAGGTAATGTTCCAATAAGACAGAACTAATTCTTTTCTCAGAGTCTATGATCTTTGCTTCTTCTTTTTTTTTTTTTTTTTTTGGTCAAGAGAGGACGTGGTCAGGGCCTGGAATCCTGTTGTTCATTTCACACTGGAAAGGTTTGCAGGGAGGACTTGGAAGAAGGCCAAGGGAGCAGCGCAGACACAGGAGAAGCTGGGTCCTCCGAGCCCGGCCATTCCACTGCCGCAGACTCCAGCCGAGCCCTGTTCTTGGCCTGGCCCACCTGCCCGTCTATAATTAAAGTCGTGTCTCCAGTTAGACAGATTATAGGAAAGAGAAGAAGAATGTCAGCAAGTCATAATTTCCACAATCAAAGCTCCTTTCTCTCCCATCATTTCCCCCTCCCTCCTTTGGGTTTGGCAGGCGGTTTCCTAAAAAGTAGGCCACGGTGTCCTTTCGTACAGTTCATTGCAAGTGGGCAAAGAGGGCCCCTCGGGCTGCCAAGGCCGTGATTCTGGCTTTTGCAGGCAGAGACAGGGAGCCCTTCCTGGAGGTGCCCCTCCGGCTGGGAGGCAAACACTGGTCGTGGAGGACGTTCTGTGTTTTTGTTTTTGTTTCTTCTTCTTTCTAAATGAAGGGTTGTCATAAATAAGGAATCATTTGCAAATGTTGGCATCGCCAGCCCAACCTTAATTTTAATTTTGCAGTGCATGTGTGCTGATGCATGATGGGTGTAGGAAATTGTTACAGATGTCAAGTTGGAAAGAGCCTTCCTTGTGGGGTCTTGGGACTGGAAAGTTGCTCCGGAACTGTCAGCCTCAGCCCTTTTGTTGCGGACTGTGCGGAAGGAGAACTCAGAGAGGGGTAGGTGAAGACCACCTGCTCTAGGCTGACTCCGTTGTTAGCACCAGAGCCGGCCCCGCTTACCCGCGGGGGTTGCTTCAACACCCCCGTGGATGCCCGAAACCGCGGATAGCACCGAACCCTATACATACTGTGTTTCTTCCTATACATACATACCGACGATAGAGTTTAATTTATTCATCAGGCACCGTACGTCATACACTATAACTCGTAATAAAATAGGACAATCAGAGCAGTATACTGTAATAAAAGTAAGGCGAGTGGCTTTGGGGCCATTGTGAAGTGAAACAGCGCTGTGGGACACAAGCACCGCACTCCCTGGACAGAGGGACGATTCGGGTCCCAGGCAGGGTGGAGCAGGACGGAGTGAGATTTCGTCATGCTGCTGAGCACACGGCACCCGCTAAACCTTTCGAGTTGCTTATTTCTGAAAGTTTCCATTTAATGTTTTCAGACTGCGATTGGTAGTGCGTGAGTGAAACCGCAGATAAGGGGAGCTGACTGCATCTTCATAAGAATGTTTCGGACCTGACAGGGCACTGTGTCCACGCAGCCTGCTTCCTTGACAGAGGCCACCACAGTCCAGAGAGGCTGCCTGCAGGACCCTGAGCAGTGGGGCAGAGGAGTGACAAAGTCAGTCACCACGGGGGGAGGGGTGTGCCTGAGCCAACACGTCACTGGTCAGTTGTTACACTGTTCTGGCCAGGACAGTATACATGCGTGCTCTGTGCTTCTGACATCACTGGGAAAAGACTGAGGCATGAAGGTTATAAAGCAAGTTGTTTTGTTTTGTTGGTTAATCCTCACCCGAGGATAATTTTTCCATTGATTTTTAGAGAGAGTGAAAAGGAGGGAGGGAGGGGGAGAGAGAGAGAAATATTTATGTGAGAGAGACACAAGTATTGGTTGCCTCCCGCATGATCCCAACTGGGCTGGGGATTGAACCTGCAACCCAGGTACGTGCTCTTGACTGGGAATGGAACCTGTGACCCTTTGGTCCGTGGGCAGATGCTCTAACCGTTGAGCCAAACTGGCCAGGGCATAAAGCAAGTTTTGAGAGACATTTGGACACTGAGTAGAAGTTGTTTCCTTTGCTAAATGATGAACTTAGCCCAAGAATTGTATGTCGGCTTTTGTCCTGTGTTCACGCCAACTGATTAGTAGGGGATCATTTAGGAATGCCTGCTTCGGGTACGGGAAAGGGCAGAAAGGCTCACGGGCACTGTGCGTGCCATCCCATAGGAGGGAGTCCCAAAGTGCTCGCTGGCGTGCTTCCTGCCACCTGGGGGTCCCTGCTTCCACCATGGCTGGCCTTCTTACTGCTGTCCGCTTGCCACCCTCCCCCTCCTCCTCCCCTTTCTCCTCCTCTCCTTCCTCCTCCTCTTCCTTTTCATCCTCTTCTTCCTCCTCCTCTATTTTTTCTTGCTCTTTCTCTCCCTTTCTCTTCTAGAAGTTTAACTCACTTTGTGCCAAACACCCACTAGGTCCTTTTACACCTATCATCTTATTTAATCCTCCAGCAACCTTTATAATTACAATTTCATCTCCAGAGATTAGGGAGCAGACACTCAGAGGGAGCTGTCAAGGTGAAACAGTGTCAGAGCCAGGAAGGAGACGCAGGGTCTCTGCAGCCAGAGCACCGGCTCACCTTCCTGGAGACGGTGGCCCGCTGTCCTCTCCCTGCCCCGGGCTGCTGCCTCGGCTGCCCCGCAGCTGGCCGCAATGTTTTCCTTCTTGAGTCATGAAAGGCTGAGCTGGTTAATGAGAACTGTGGGAGTGGAGGTTTATTATTTATTTTTCTAATTAAAAATGTTCCCTTCTTGCATTTTCTTTGCTTCTATTTGGACAGTCCTGTGAAAGGTGCAGTTTGGACTAAATTAGCCGTCTGGTGGAAGCATCCAAGAAGAATATTCTGGAATGGCATCTGAGCATCTGACAATTCCCTGGTCAGCACAGCTGGATCATGACGTTAACCAGGACTGCCAGAGCTCAGATTCCCGAAGTCTCATCCCGAGGGGAAAGCTGGGAGGTGGCTGGGGAGAGCTGGCATTTCAGCTGATCTCTTCCAGGCCCTGCTGGTGGGGTAGAGAAACTGCCCTTACATAAGCTTCCTCTGTGTCCGGGTAGATTTTGGGCCGGGAGTGGGCAGGCTCAGGGCTCTGCCAGTTGGGAAGGAGATGTGCAAATTGGCCGAGCTCAGTTTCGTTGAGACCTCATGGCAAAAGTGGTCCTATCACGCCAGACTCTGCGCTGGCCTGGGGCCCTGGCCCCTCCCGCCTGACAGCGTGCGTCCCAGCTGTGTCGAGGGAGCTAAGTGACTGCATAATTTTGTTTCAAGGCCTCAGAGAACACATTGTGTCCTTCTTTCCAGCACTCTGATTTGTTGGGGGCACCAGCCAGCACCTGACCCACGTGCCAGGGTGTACATACCTGCACGTTCCCATGGCTACTTTCTCCGTTGGCAAGACAGCAAAGACCTTCGCCAGAGGCAAGAGTGAACTGGGAAGGTGCCACAGAGCAGGGGGCGGGGACAATGTTGAGTAACTTATCAAGACATGCATGTCAGAGCCTGGTTGTTTATTTGCTTGTTTGTATGTTTGATAAGTTTGTTTTGATTTTAAACCACAAATCAATGATTCTTTTGCCTGTGCTCTAGCTCTAAGAACGAAGCCTAACAGAGAAGAAAACCATTTCAAGGCTGGTCTGTCTCAGTGATTCTTAGTCTTAAACGCATAGGGGAATTACTCAGGGAGCTTTAAAGAATATTGATGCCTGGGTTCCATCCCTAGAGATTCTGATTTAAGTCTCTAGGTCGAACCTTGTGCATCATGAGATTTAAAAGCTCCACGGGTGATTCGAAAGTTTGGCTAAGTTTGAAAACTGCTGGTCTTGGATGTAGGTGGGAAATGAGTCCCCCAGTCCATTGTTCTCATTTGTCATCAGAACAATCACCTCACTGGGTAACGTTTATGTGCCAGAGACTGTGCGAGGTGTTTTGCCTTCATCATCTCATCAAATTCTTAAACAATGGGTATCTGAGTCACTTGGGCTTGTTGAAACGGGGGCGTCTGGCCCTCACCCCCAGAGCTCTGATCCAGTAGGTCGTGATAGGCAGCCTCTAAAATGGTCCTCCCTCCCACGGTCTGTGTAATTCCTTCGCCTACAATGTGAGCTGGTCTTATTGACTTGCACCTACAGAAAGAGCCTATGGTCAAGAAAATGGAATGTCACTTCTGAAATAGAGTTATGAAAAGAATGTGTCTTCCACCACTCTCTCTGCGGCGTCACTTATCCTGGGGGAAGATGCTCCAATTTGTGTGACGCAGCCCTGTGGTGCGGGCCATCTGGCAAAGATGTCTAGATTTCTGACACCAGAGACTGAAAGAATACGTGTTTGATGCGCTTAGCTGTGAAGCTATAGGGTAGTTTGTTATGCAGCAATGATAAGGAGTATCATCGGGCTGAGGTGGGGCCTGAAAATTTGCGTTTCCAACACAGTCCTAGGGGATGGTGACGAAGCCAGTCCGGGCATCACGCTTTGAGAACCACCACCTTACATCAGTACTAAGACGATACTATTACTTACCTGCTGTACAGATTTAAAAAAACGACGTTAGAAGCTTTAAGTAGCTTGCTCAAGGTCACAGCAGGAGCGGCAGTGGTGGGACTCGAACACAGAAAATCTGCCCTCCACCCACATCACAGCTACTCTGCCATGCTGCTTTCTTTTCTCACGGTGGAGTCTACTGCCTTCCGTGTTGCATCGTGTTGATTGAATTGTGCCCAACGGTGATGGTTGCCAATAAAAAACTTTGATTTGGGTCTTTATTGAGGATTACAGTTGAAATGGCTCTCCTCTAGATCATAAATGTTTCCCGAAATTAGAATTAGTGCTGGAATAACCCCAAGGACTAGTTTACCTTTTGATACAGAGTTTCTTAAACCGTAGCACGCCTCAGAATCACTTGGAAGGCGTGTTGAAATACAGATTGATGAGACCCATCCTCAGAGCTTCTGACCTAGCAGGTCTGGGGTAGAGCTTGAACATTTGCATTTCTAACAGGTTTCCAGTCAATGGATCCAGGGACCACCAGGGACCACACTTAGAGTTCCACTGTTTAAATCAAAGGGCCAAGATGCTTACTGCGTGAAAGACATCCTCTTTAGGTTAAAATTCTGAGTTGTTTAGTGCAGAGAGGAGCAGGCAAGTGTGGGGCCCTGTGCTCCCCTGGGCATATTTCCACCCCATGTGCCTTTCTGCTATGGGCAGGACCTATGGTTGGAGAAACCATGCTGCTGGGTTCTTTCTGCACGTCCCATGCATTCCAGGGTGAGCTCGGATTCCATTCTAATGATCGAGGGCAGAGTGTGGTCACGGGCAGCCAACAACGTTGCTTCGAGGGAGGTACTGCCGTTTGGGTTAGGTCTTGAGAAACTGAAATGGGAACTCTGACAGGCAACTGCTCGGGCATGCCTATCCACATTATCTGTTGCTACAAACAGAGTGAGGGTGGGTCTCAGCCTGGCCAGGTGGAGGGAATGAATGGATTAAGCTGAGCCAAGATCAGCCGAGCCAAAGTACGGAAGGACTGTTTCACATTTTGGATGCCAAACAGTGTTTCCTTTGCCAATGGGGCTTGTGTTTTTCTTTCTTTTTTTCTTCATCTCTGATCATCCCCTTCAGTCAACCTGAAGCTCTGGGGCCAATTATAGCCTGGCCAGGATGGAGCCCAGGGTGTTGGCATGTGGCGGCTGAGCCTTGGGTATATGGAATGTACAACTGGCTCAGGCCATGGGGTGGGCAGATATCACCTCCTTTTGTGCCAGCCATGAACTACAGCTGGTAGACCAACCTGGGGATGCCGACAGACATTATGTCCTTTTATATCAACACATCCAGGGGACCATTGTGGACAGTAAGCTCTATTTTTGAACTATCAGAAATATACAACTGGCCTTCTGGGCTATGAAACAGACCCGAGTCATAGGGTTTGCGAGGCAATGTTGTGGTAGAACGAATTATTTACTTGCAGTTTTTCATCTCCTTGTCATCCTTCCCTATAGACAAAATATTCTTTCTATCCCGTTGACTTTGGGTCTATGCTGTGACTTTGCCCAGTGATCTGTTTGCTGTAGAGTTAAAACTTTTAGAGTGCTGAAAGTTTCCGCCATCCCTCTCACCCTGTGCCCTCCACCATGAGACCAGCACATGGAGACCTGATGGAGATGATCCTCCAGCCTTGTCTTGTGATGGGCACACCTGCAACTCCCCACAGCTCAGAGCAGCCTCAGAGCACAGCTCCTGTGTCAAGTGGGTGAAAAGTAAGCCTTGGTGCTGTAAGCTAAGATCTGAAGGTTGTTTACCGCACAGCAGAACCTGGAAGAAGCTGTCAAACTCAGAGGCAGAGCCAGATCCTAGTCCAGAGAGTTCCCTGACGTCAAGTCCAGGGCTGAGCTTACTTTGTTTCATTGATGCAGAAACCCTCACTGGAGTGGGCACTTTGAAATGTGACCTAACTATAAAAAAACAAAACTGTAAAGTCTTCAAGGGAAAATATAAAGTCACATCTGGATGAGCTAGCAGTAGGACAAGTTTTCATAAATAAAATATGATTGATAAATTAAAATAAAATAAAAGCTTTTATATAGCCAAGACACAGAAGCAAAAAGAAAAAGAAAGCCTCAGAAAGGGAGAAAGTATTTGCGATATAAAGGATGTGCCCATTATATATGTAGGGAGGATTTTATATATAATAAGATCAGAATATATAATGATATAGTGAGTTCCTACAGACCAGTAAGAAGAAGACAAAGCAGGAGAAAAAAAGGGCAAGGCTACCGTGAGAAATTCAGGGAGAGATCACAAGAATAGCCACTATCTCGGATAATTCGAGGAATGTGAGCTAAGCCACAACGAGACATCATTTAACAACCATCAGTCTGGCAACATTGAAAACCTTTGACAATACTAAGTGTTGGTGAAAATTCTCCGTGACACTGCTAAGAATTGCGGTGAAACTCACCTCGATCTTGAGGACGTAGCATGGAATGGAGAAGGCAGGCACGAAGAGGATGCTGCCTGTTCTGGGTACAGCAGGGTCTGAGAAGGGATCTCCATTCACTAAGACCCTGGGAGTCAAGGAAGACCTCACAGAGGAAGTGACATGAAAGGGAAAAGAGGCCCAGTGCATGTGGCTCAGTGGTTGAACATCGACCCATACACCAGAGGTCCCTGGTTCAATTCCCGGTCAGGGCACATGCCCAGGTTGTGGGCCAAATTCCCATTGGGGGGCATGCAGGAGGTGGCCAATTGATGTTCTCTCTCATCGATGTTTCTATCTCTCTGTCCTTCCTTCCTCTCTCTCTAAAAATAAACAAAAAAAACAAAGCTTTGAAAAAAGAAAGGGAAAATAGTATTCCAGACACAGGGAAACCTGGGAAAAATGAAAATGGAAAAGATAAGGGAACACAGTATAGAATTAAAAGAGAAATACAAATACGGTATGCTATTACTTCTCTGTGGAATCCAAAAAAGCTGAACTCATAGAAGCAGGGACTGGAACAGTGGGCCAGGGTGTGGGTCATGGGGAGAAGCTGGTCAAAGAGCACACACTTTCAGTTATCAGATGAATAAGTTCTGGGAATCTAATGCACACCACTGTGACGTACACCACAGTGACTGTCGTTAATGCTACTATAGTGTATACTTTAAAGTTATGAAGAAAGTAGATCTTAAATGTCTTCACCACAAAGAAGAAATGGAAATGGTGGGACGTCATGGAGGTGTTGGCTAACAGGATGGTGATTACCACTGCAGTATGTAAGTATATCAAATCAACACCTTGTACACCATAAACCTACACAGTGTTGTATGTCAACTACAACTCAGTAAAACTGGGAAAAGAAAAGAAAAATGGACCACAGAGGGAGTGAATGTACATTATAAACTCCAAACAATTGGTTCCACAGTGTGGAGAAAGGAGTCATGTAGAGGACAGGCTGGCAAAACTCTTCCGTAACATGGGCGGGGTAAACAGACAGAGATACACATCATCACGGAGACCGTCTCCGACTGCGGAGGAAATCTGACATTCATGTACGTGCGAGAGCTGAAAGGAGAGCAGGATGAGTACAAGAGAAATGAGAATAAAAAATGTAGTAGAAGAAAATTTCAGGAGAGGAAGCAATTTTGGAAAAGGTGTAACTGGCAAATACCACAAGACAAAAAAAAGGTGAAACAAAAGCCAAAAAACCAGCTAAAACCTAGATATCTGCTGCTTTAAAATTTTTTCAAGGGCTTTTTTTCCTAATTAGTGAATTTAGTCTCAGTTTTCTAATTATAAAATTAATATGTATTTATTTTTGAAAATTATGGAAATACACAATAAAAACCAAATTACCTGGCACTAGTAATATATAGCTACCAAGAGCTACCATTATTATTATTTATGTTCTTTCATTGCTTCTCTGTGCTATTTATTTATACAAAACAGAGAATATATTGTATGCATGAATATATACAGGCATACATGTATGTGTATACACAGGTGTACATATATATGTGTGTATACATAAATGTGTATACATGAAAGCATGTGTGCATATGGATATAAATATATATTTGAATAAACAGTTTATTTTTTAAACTTTAACTTTTAGATGTATATAGAAAGACTAATGGAACAACATAGAAAACATAGGCATATGAAATCTTAACTTTTTTTTATATTTTCAAGTTTCATTATGCTCCTTGTATTGTGATAATGTTCAAATTCTTCTGAATTTGCAGTTTTGATTTCTTATCCAGCCTAATTATTACTTTGGAGAGGTTCTCCTATGTTTTCTCCTGCAAGTCTTTACATTCGCCTTTCATATTTAGGTCACATTTCCAAGTGGCTGTTTTCTTGGTTCCCATTCTAGACACAGATCTCTGATTTCTCTGCTGTAGTTTTCATCAAGGCCTAATTATGTAGTCATATTTTTGCCAATGGCTTAGGACCCCGGAAAAGAAAGATTTTTGTTGTTGATGTTTGCTGCTGTTTTTTTTTTTTTCCCCAACTACAGCGTCTTGACTAACACTTGATATTGTCAGACTTCTAAAAGTTGTATGAATCTGATGGTGGGGGCACAAGGTCTCCCTATGGTTTATTTCATGTTTCTCTGCGAGCTTGAGAAATTGATCATTGCTCCTCCGCCTCTTGGCCATTCCTGCTTTGTCTTCCATGAATTTCTGATGATAGCCTTTGCCCTTTTCCAATTGGTGTGCCTTTTTAAAAACCTTGATTTATAGGCATTTATAATATGTTCTGGATTTGACTTATTCCTATAAGATGAGTCAGAAGTTCCTTCGGCATGTCTGCAGATTCTCTTTCCTTTCTGCTGGTGTTTTTTGTCAAACCAAAGTTTTAAATTTTAATTTAGCAAGTTTGTCAATCTTTCATGTTTTGCATTTTTTATCTTTTGCTTAAAAAAAAAACTTCCCCTCTGTTAAGTAATACAAATATTTTCATATATATATATGATGTTACAATTAGGTTTTTAATTCATAAAAAAATTTGCACTTGTATATGGTATCAGGTAAAAATTCTATTTATTCTTTTTTTAAAATTTAGATGACCAATGGCTACAACATCATTCAATACATCATTCTTATCTAATTATTCGATGCCACCATATATTGGTAGACCTTTCTTGGAGTTCTTTACTTGGTTCTGTGAGTCAATTGATTTCTACCTATATCACTGACACACTATTTCAGTGTCTGTGGCTTCATCATAATTCAGATAAAGGGTAGGGAAAATCACCCATCTTTAGTCTTAAAAAGTATCTTGGCTATTTTTGGTTCTTTGCTCATGTATATGAATTTAAAAAATGTATATGTTTTTATTGATTTTTAGAGAGAGAGGAAGAGAGAGAGAAACATGGATTGGCTGCCTCCTGCACGCCCCTCACTGGGGATCAAGCCACAACCCGGGCATGTGCCATGAACGCGAATCGAACCAGGGACCTCTTGGTCCACAGCACGATGTTCAACCACTGAGCCACACTGGCTGGGCATCATCCATGTGAATGTTAGCATCAGTTTAGTAATTACCATGGAAAGCTCTGCTGTGATTTTTATTGGAAACATGGACTTATTTATATATTAATTTAAAAGTTAGTATATCCTTTATAATACTGGGTTCTTTTATCCAATGACAAGATGTATTGATCTCTGTATTTAAATTCTTTTTATGTTCTTAAATAAAAGTTTATAATTTTCTCCATAAATTTTTTGCCTGTTTGCATTTCCTTTGCTACGTTTATTCTTAGCTATCCTGTAACTTTTGTTGCTCTTAAGAATGAGACGTCTGAGTTCATTATAATTTCCAATTATTTTTATAGGAGTGATATTAATTTCACTATACCATTCTGCATCTAGCAATAATGCTGTTTTTAAATAGTTCTAATACTTTTTTTCTATATTGTCCTGTAAATTCCATGTTGTCTTTGTGACTAGCAGAAATGTTTCTTTCTAATCTCTTCTTGCTTTTTCTTACTTGTCTGCATTGACTGGGACCTACTGTATAATGCTGAGTAGGTACAATGATCACAGCATTCCTTTGCCTTTGTCCTGACTTTAAAGAGAATGCTGCTAAACTCTCCCTATTCCATACGCTGTGTGCTGGGCCTTTTATCTATAGATGCTGTATCAGTAACTTCTCATTCCCCTCCCCCACCCCGAGTTCGCTAAGACCGTTTTTCTTTTTTTAAATTAAATTTTATCAAATGCTTTTGGGGAATCTTTTGAGATGCTTATATAGGTTTTCTTCCTTAATATGTTAATGAGGTGAATTTCATGAATAGATTTTTCCAATGTTTAATCATGCTGGCATTGCTGGCATAAGTCCAATTTGATCACCATTATTTATATATGTTATGTTATTGCATTCAGCTTGCTAATGTTTTAATTATGAGGCCACTGTACAACCCGTGTCTGTCTCTTTAAATTCTAGAAGTTAAATTCTAAGTTAGTCTTTTTCAAATTTGCTTCTTTTGTTTTTCCTCTTCCTCTTTTCTTTCATTACCATCTTCTTTACTCATTTGTGATATATTTTACTTAATCATCTCTTGTGGATAACAAGCTCATACTTCCTGATTTTTCTATTTGTTGTGCCTCATGGCTTCTCATAGTTGTGGACCGTTTTTCCGCTGTTTTGTGATTTTCAGTTCTGAGCTCATCTTCAACAGTGATGGGTTGTTCTGCAGATTCCATGGGGTCTGTGTTGTTGAAGCTTCCTTGCTGAGCCTTCGTAGTGATATCTGGAGTTATTCACATCCCTTCAGAGTTTGAACAGTTCTTTGAGGATCTTGGCTTTCTGTACATGGCTAATTCCACCCTCTGCCTTGTACAGCCTTGAACTGTGTATTCCCACCTTCCTGTGGACCATGAAACCCTGGGCTCCTGGAGCCTCTTATCTGAACCGCTCACCTCCTAGACATTCTAGCACCAGCTCACGTGTTTTCCTTCCTTAGCTCAGAATCTTGGGATTTATTTTTCTTCCAGGACTTCTATGTATTAAAAAAATATATTACAATTTATCTAGGATTTCTATCAGTTTGTAATAGGAAGAGATACCTTTTCATCACCCCGAGTCTCTCATTTTCCCAGAAGTTCAAAATCTTTTCCTTTTATTTTAAACTGCTGTAATCATCTTGTTTATCTTTGCAATTTTTCATGATCTCAAATTATCTTCATGGCTGATGCCAGTAGTCTCATAAATTCAATGTCCTTTCAAGTCTTCTATGAATAAGAATAGTAGTTTTTTGCCTTGCCTTTTAGTTATTTAATCCGATTCATCTTTGATTTTTTTTTTTTTAATCGAAGTGTCTTTTCTTAGAGTCAGGGTCTTTTCATTCTTTATAAAAGCTATTAGACTAGCTCTTCTCCAAATGGTGGCCACAGGCTACCAGCACTAGAATCACCTCGATTCTCTCTTAAAATTGAAAATTCCTTGGCCTTCCTCTCATTCAACTTAATCAAAATCTTGGGGACAGGATCCTAGAAGCTACATTTTACACAAAGATTCTCTACAATTGGAGACTTGCTATTAAAGAAGAAAACCAATGCATATTTAGCATTAGCTCCTAGTTAAACAGATACGATAAAAGTGTTCTCATATATGTCCCCTCGATTTCTTCAAAGGACTTTAGGCTGAAAATTAGATGAGGAATGTCTGAGTGTGCTCCCGCTTCTCACGCCTGTCTCTGACGCCCTGGAACCTCAGGAGACGGAGGAAGGAGCTAGAGCTAGAAACGTCAGAGGAGCTGCTGGTGCCACAAATGAGGGACATACGACGTCTTCTCCACGTTGACAAAGTGTCCAGAATTGACTAGCTCAATGGGCTACTCTCTGGCCTTACCTGTCAGTAGATGCTCTATATCTGATGGCTGATGGGACCAGGAGACGTGGGGACCAGCAAGTGTGGTGGTGGAAGCAAAATATTGTTAGTCCCTAGTGGTGAGAGGACCCGGATGGGATGCCTCACTGTCTTTGGCTTGCCTTATCCAGCCCTCCGTCTAGGGGTGGATTTCTGCTCCTTTCATAGAGGAACTTGGGGCTGCTTTTTTTTTTTTTTGTCTCCCCTTCATCTAGGATATTCCTGGGGCTGGGCAGACTTTGGTCCATATTTATGATCTTATGGGCATTCCAGTGGATCTTATGGGCATTCTGTGAAGGCAGCGGCTTTATCAGATGCCCTTATATAGGTTAATGCATTTCTGGAATTATTTTTTTGGTTTTATACTAGGAGTGTGAGAAGAAATGGAGGATGTTTGGTGTGAAGTTGCGTGATTTTTGCATCTGAGTCAGATAATTATGAAGGTTGCTCTTATTTCACCATGGTTATGGCTTCTCAAGTCTTAACAAATCTACAAGTATGTAGCTCCTCCAACTCTTAGCAAAGCATCACTCAATGTATTTAGCAACTTAAACTTTTCATGGAAGCATTCAGTTAGGAAGTGTGTACTTACTTTCGAGGGAAAACCCTAAGCGATACTATTATAAGATCAAATAAAAATGTTCACGTTGTTTCTAAAATAACAAAACGATCTTTATCTTGAAATAGAGGATATTAGAGTTAAAAGAGACGGCAGAAAATTTCATCCACAGAGGGGTCACAAAACGAAATATTGCCGCTGTTTTAATCTCTCAGCGTTTTCTGTATTTGTACTGCTTCGTTTCTCGTGGCATCAACATTTCTGGGCCTTTCGCTGCTGGTTGTCGAAAAGCCATTTGGCTTTTCAGCTCAGATCACAAACCCCAACCTCTTACTTCCTTCAGGCTGCAACATGAGCACCGCGGACGCGGCCAACTTCAAGCCGGAGAGCAAATGTTTTTTTTCTTTCATCCCTTTTGACGCCGTCCCAAGTAACACCACTGGAAGAGGGGAAATGTCAAACCGAGGTGAACGCCCGGCTCAGGTCTGATCTTCCAGCCACACTCCGGGTCCGAGTGAGGAAACTTGGAATGGAGCAGTGATAACTCAGCCATTTCTAAAAGAGGAAAATGATAACAACCATAGGAGGGCCAGCCATAGAAAACAGCCCGGTTGGTGGATGTCAAGCCAGTCAATCTGCTTCTGCTTAGGGGGTGTCTTGGGTCTGGTTCAAAGGAAGGCCTGCTCCGTACCATGTGTGCCTGGGAACGTGAAAGTGGATGGAAACTGGAGACTGTTCGGTCCTCCGTGTTTACTTTGCAAGAGCACAGCCTCAGAGAAACGGGGCAAGAGCCAGGGGTCCGCAGGAGAGCGTCTCACAGACCTGCCTTGGCCGCGGGTCCCTGGCGGAGCCTGGGCAACCCCTCTTTCTGGTTCACTTGCTTGACCAGAGCGGTTCCTGAGACCACCCAAGGCTCCTCCGGTTTGCTCCCCTCCTTGCCATTCCCTGCTGTCTGGACATTCTGACGAGGGTGTTTGCGAGGGCTTGAGACAGGGGTGGTCGTGCCCACTTTAGAAGAGAATTGGGCTCCATCTGGTAAGGCTGAAAGTTGACAGGCTTATAAATCCTGAATTAAAGCCCAGGCCTGACTGATGCTAAATAGCGTGACTTGGCTGAATCTCTGACTCTTCTCGGCCCTTACTTTCCTATCTGATGTGTTAAAACCCATGGCATTCATTCATTCATTCATTCATTCATTCATTCATTCATTCTTTTATTCTTTCAACTAATAATCATTGTGCACTAACTCTGTGCCAGAAACTCTTCTGGGTGCAATGGAGACAGCGATGAACATGCCTCTTTTCATAGAATTTACCAGTTGGTGGAGGACTCAGACAATAAACAAAGAAAATGTTGTGTCAGTATTTCAGAGACCGGTAAGAGCTAGGAGGGGGTGGCGAGAGTGGGGGCAGCAAAGAATGATGGGGGAGGGGTAGAACTTTTAGCTGGGATGTTCAGGGGAGGCCTCACTGGGCCAGTGACATTTGAGCAAGGAGGTGGGGACTGAGCCCTGTGAATAATTAGAGTAAAGCATTGTAGGCAGAGTGAATAGGCGTGAACTCGGAAGCAGGAGCAAGTCTGGCAGACACGGGCAAGGAAAAGCAAGGAGGTGATAAGGCTGAAGTAGACTGAATGTCAGGGAGAGAAGGAGATGAAGTCATAGAGGTCATGCAAACTGGGGGTCGTCAGATGGTAGAGATCTGCAGGCCTTTCTAAGGGATGATGCATATCAAACACCTTTTGATGGTTGAAGGGATGGCCAAATGTATGTGCTATGATGCAAACAAAACAGCACCTGTTCTGGGATTTTGGTTCTGAAAACAGTGAGCATTGTAGATGTTAGTCTCATCTGCAGTTCTGAAATCCTGGCCCATGTAGACTTGTAGTTCTCAAATGGGATGCCATGGATTGGGGTGCAACCTATTTCTCGGTGGGCATGTTGTCAAATTCTCGATCAACACGTTACTTACATGTTTGCAGCAATAAGTTGATGGCTATTATGGTGTGCATGGACGCTTTAAAAAACATGTTTTTATAGGTTTTTTTTTTTTAGAGAGAGAGAGGAACATCAATCGGCTGCCTTCTGCACGCCTCCTACTAGGGATCCAGCCTGCAACCCGGGCATGTGCCCCAAAGGGGAATTGAACTGGGACCTCTTAGTCCATGGGAGGACACTCAATCCACTGAGTCATACTGGCCGGGTTGTCCATGGACTTTTTTTTTTTTTATCCTCACTCGAGGACATTTTTTCATTCTTTGTTCAGGTAGAGTGGGAGGGAGAGAGAGGGAGAGAGAGAGAGAAACATCGACGTGAAAGGGACACATTGAGTGGCTGCCACCCACACAACCAAACAGGGCTGGGGACAAACTGCAACCGAGGCACGTGCCCCCAGCGGGAACCAAACCCGGGTCTCTCAGGATAGCAGGCCAATACTCTAACCTCTGAGCCAAACTGGCCAGGGCTGTCCATGACTTTTTAAGTTGAATGGGGGTGATGATGGGGTGCAATGTCTCATGATTAAGAGCTAAGATTAAGAAGTACAAATTGATGCTACAGAATAGTCACGGGGATGTCAGTATTGCATAAGGAATATAGTAAATAATATTCTAATAACTATGTATGATGCCAGATGGGTGCTAGATTTATTGGGGTGATCACTTCATAAGTTATATGAATGTCTAATCACTCTGCTGTACACCTGACACTAATATAATAGTGCACATGAACTATAATTGAAAAATAAATAGGGCTTGGAGTCGGAGCTTAATGGCAACAAGGAAGGGCCCCTTCTCTTGAAGTGCACGAGAACATCGCCTGGGGGAGGAGGCCAGCGTGCTCCAGCGACACCACAGTGACGGAGGGAGAGCAAGCGCACAACCCAGCAGCGGTCGGCTTCTACAGACGCTGCAAGACGGTCTAGTAACACAGTAGTGCTGTGCCCTTGTCATGGCTGACTTGTTCAAATCTGCTAGGTGAGGATTTTAATTCTGCTAAGCATGCTGCTAACATTTCAAAGAGTCAAAAGTGAGCTGCAAAAACGTACCAAAAAAAAAAAAAAAAAAAGAGAAAGCTGGATGCTCTGCTTTAGAACCCAGAGAATCACATGACCGTATCTGCTCGGCAGCTGCTGGGTGGACCGCTTCGGGCCAGCGAGGCAGTTTAGACACGTAAGCTGATTAGTTGGATTTGATCATTGCGTTGTACGAATTATTTCCCGTTTACATTAGCTGGGCACTTGTTTTACAAAATCTCTTACCTTTCATTATCCCATTTTATCCTCTTAAAACTCATGTGGAGGAGGGGGATGGGGATTATTATCTTCATATTATGAGGGAGAAAAACACAAAAAGAGATCGTGAGACTTGCCCAAGGCCACACTGCTGCTTAGAGGTAGCAGAGATGAGGCAATCATCCACAAACCCCTTCCTTTCCATTCTAAACAGATTTCTAAGTGAGGACAATGTAATAGAGAGAGACGGTTGGGCCAAACCAATATTTGCTGTTGTGCAGAAAAATAGCGTTTTTATAAGTAGACACTTTCCACTGTAACCAATTATTAGCTCCACACCGATGCCGAAGACATAAAGCAGCTCCGAAAAACAGTCTTTAGTGCAACTGAACCACCAAATGTGTAGCCAGGTTTCACAATGATCAGTGTCCTGGGATTTCCTGCTCCCCAGTGTGACAGTGAGCTGAACTGTGCAGGCTGGTCAAGTAGCAAACGGTGGGCTGAGAGTTGGGGCCAATATGGATTCATGATCCGGGGTTCTCCTAATTATCGTTGAGAAATTCATCTTTTCTGCCTGGTCGCTTAATTCTCCCAACTAGATTGACCTCTCAGGGGCCCATGCCCATCACTGTTTTTAGAAACTTGTGCCACCACTCACTGCCCATTCCCTAGTGAACCACTGTCCAGTGTTCCAGGGTGATGGAAATACCCTCTCTCTGCACCATCCAGTATGGTAGCCACCAGCCACGTGCAGCTCTTGAGTAGCTGAAATGTGGCTGGTGCAACCGAGGGACTGATTTTTAAGTTTTATTTCATTTTAACTAATTTAGATCTAAGTAGTCATGTGTGGTTAGTGATTATCACACGAGCAGTGCAACTCCAGGAATGCTATGACCTTTTAGATTGCATTCTTTTTCTTAACGCATATGTACATAATATAATATTTATTATTTAATTTATTTTTGTTACAGGTGTTTCTCCTTTTCCCCCCTTGACACCTCCCCTCCCCATGCAGCATTGTTGTTTGTGTCCATTGGTTGTGCATATATGCATACAAGTTCTTTGGTTTATCTCTTCTCTCCTCCCTGCCCCCTGCAGTTTGTCAATCTGTACCCTACTTCTATGTCTCTGGGTCTATTTTGTTCATTCTAGTCCACAAATAAGTGAGATCACGTGATACTTGTCTTTCTCTGACTGGCTTATTTCACTTAGTATAATACCTCCAGGTCCCTCCGTGCTGTGGATCTCACTCTTCTAGTTGCCAGTGGTATTGGCAGCTGAGAGTCCCCAGTGGACTCCTCCTCTGGAAATTCTCTCAGATAAAGGAAGCCTCCTGGCTTTGGCTCACATTGCTTTATGGGTCAGCTTACACTCAATGACTGGTCAGTGCAGGGGATAGGTGTCTGGGCCTCTTCCCCCAATTTGGGACGGCTCTAAAGGGCTCGCTGAGCTCCAGGACCCTGTAGGGAACTGGCTGAGGCCTCTGCTGCAACTGTATCACCGTTGTTTCTCTCCTGCCCACTCTTCCTACCAGCATCCTTCTCATCTGTTCATCCCAAGAGCATCCCTCAAAAGCCACCTGCACGTGACTGTCCATCTCAGAGTCAGCTTCTTGGGGGCCTGATCTACGATGCATCCTCAGTTCTGCACACCTCAGAAATAGCCTGTTAAAAAAAAGAGAAGCGAATCCATTGCGGTTTTGTAATAGCTTACATTTTATGTCACGCTGGACATGGCAATACAAGGGAGAATCAACTCCTCTGAATACGGATTTACGCCTGCAAGTCAATGGCAGGAAACACTTGATGGATAACACTGCAGTCTGAAGTTTGTCAGTCTCTCTTCCTCCCACCCCTGCTAGGTCCTTTTTTCATTCAACAAACGTTACTTGTGTGTCTGTCACCTGTTGGGGTAGACAGTCCAGCACCCCAAATGCCATGTTTCAGGTACAACGGGACATGAAAATGCATAAATAGGGGGGAGAGTTTGTTTAGTGCCGGGGTCAGCAAGCTATGGTCTGTGGGCTGTTTCAGGCTGGTGTCTGTTTTTGTAACTCATGAGTTAAAAATATTCTATTGCTGAAAATTTATGAAAACATTAGTATTTCATGACACATGAAAATTATGTGAAATCAAAACTGCCGTGTCCAGAAATAAATTATTATTGCAACACAGACCCATTGGTTTAAAAATTACATATGACTACTTTTGCACTAGTGGCAGAGTTGAACAGTAGCAGCAAAGACTATCTGTGGCCTATAAGCCTAAAATACTTGGTCCTTCACAGGAATCAATCCTTTATTGGATTCCTGCAATCAAGGAGGTCTTCCTGTAAAGAGCTGCCTTTGAACTGGCTTTTACAGCATGCAAAGGAGTTTGCCAGACTGAAAAGGGCCAATGCAAGGTCAACCCATCAGGAGAAATAGCATGGCTTGGAGGCAGGAGGCAGGAGGCAGGAGGCAGGAAAGGGAACCCTGTGTTATGAATAACAAGGATCTCAGTGGGTTCGGGGCATCGCTGGGAGTGGTGAGTCAGCTTACTGATGTCAGCAGGAACCAAGTATGAAAGTCTTGGTTTTTATGCTGAGGAATTTGTTCCTATTCCCTAGAGCATGAGATGGCATTCGAGGGTTTAGGCAGAAGGGTAACCTGGTCTGTTTTGAGTTTTAAGGAGATCTCTCCGGTAGCCCAGTGGGTGAAGTCCTGGCGGTGGTGTGACCAGCACAGAGAATGCGTCAACAGTGTGGGGCCACGAGGCAGCTATGCTGGGAATTCCAGTTCCTGTGCGAGCCCAAGGCCCCAGCCTGAGGAGCTTATAGGAAGGTGGTTGGGACAGACCCGTGGGGGTGAAGCCAGGACGTGGGGCGGGAAGAGGCTACGCCGGGAGAGAGTGAATCAGAGGTGGGGATTCTGTGTGTGGACAGGAAGCTGGACAGCTGCGGCCAAAGCAGAGGAGGGACACAGCTCGGAGACGGCTGCAGGGCTCTGGAGACACGCTGGGCTTTGGAGGTGGTATGTCATGTGTGAGGACCGAGCGGAAGCGACCGGACGGAGGAGGGCCCATGGAAATCTCGAACAATGGGGCCTTGGGAAGCCAGGAGCTGGGGTGCAGGGCGGGCCCAGGCTGGCCGCTCACGGGAATGAATGGGGATCGTAGTAACAACAACAGGGCAGGTCGGAGGATTTCCTCGGAGTCTGGCAAGGGGAGGGCGGGGCTGGTCCCGGCTCACCTTCCCCACAGGGCGGTGAGTAGTGAGAACCCAGCTTTGTCCGGTAGAAGCGGAGGCCGGCTGCTGCCCGAGGGAGAGGAAAGTGGAGGCTGGGGTGGGATGTTTTCCGCACACAGGAACCAAGGCAAATAGAGGAAATGAGCCCTTGAACGCTCTGCGAGCTCAAACAAAGGCACACCCCACGGCGGTGGCCGTCCAGAGCCCCTTCCAGCTGGCCGGGAGTCCCCGAGAGGGTCCCGCGCCTCTAGGCCGTGCACCCGAGAATGACCTGGGGTTTGAATGAGGCCTTTGTCCTGAGAGCTCAGGGGCTCCTTTAGCTCCCTGACCAAATGTGCACCCCCACTTTGGGAGACAGGCGTGGGGAAAGTGCTTATCATTTTCACCACAAGGATGTGGACACACAGGGCAGTTCCATCAGAATCTCCATGAGGCCAGAAGTGCATTTCAAGTCATCGAAAGCACCAGGGGAGACTTTTGGGAGGTCGTTGAAGTGATGGCTCCGGGGGGGTGGGGGACAGAAGTCCAGCATGCAGGGAGTCGTGAACAGGAGTTTGTGTGGAGGATGTCACGGGGGTCTGTGCCCTCCGTAAGCTCCCTACACTGAGGTGATAATAGTCTCATTAAGTAGTAGTGAATGACATCGTCTCATTTAATCCTCCCCAGCAACAACTGTCCTCAGTCAAAACAAGTATTAGCCCCATTGTACAGATGGAGAAACTGATACCGAGAGGAGGCAACACCACTCGAGTAAAGAAGTCGGAAGGCCCGATTCAAGCTGGAGTGAGGGAGCCCAGGAGACCCTGCTCTCGTTTGTTTCCAGGGAGCTCAGGGGGTTGAGAGAGCATCTTCCAGGTGATGTCTCCGTGGGGCGGCACCAGAATGCGCTTCCTCTGCCCTTTGGACTCTCCTCTTTATCCTTCCTGTTTGCTCCTCCCCAGAGTGGTCTTCCTGGACCTCCTAGGCCAGATGATGTCTCAGCACCCTCTTTGTTTCTTTCAAGGCACTAATTACAATTGTGCTTTTTCGTGGCCATTTCCACCCCCTTCGTTTTTGGTGCCTTGTCCCGTGGAAGGTCAGTGCTGTGCGTGGTTGTGTACCGTCTGTGCCGCGCGCCGGCACACCCACACCGGTGAGGTGCTTGATGCCTGATAGGAGTGATGAACATTTTGTGGAGTTACAGCTCCTCTCAGCTTTGCAGAAGCGGGGCCTGCTCGGAAGACTGGGGCTCTTCCGCAGGCAGCGTGGATAGGTCCCTTTGGTATGCTGGTTTCAAGGTCACTGTGGTCAAAGCGTCACAGCTGGATTTGTGAAGTGGAGAAGAAGAGGTCCCACTTTTCTCTAATTTTCTGTATTTCAATATGGAGAAGCATGGCTGGGGCTAGGGGTGGGGACAGGTGTAAGAGAAAGGAACCGCCAATACAGCGGGGGTGGGGGGACAAATGCTAGCTGCGTCCATCTCTTTGACGAGCGTGGACTTTATAGACTTGGTCTCATCGCTCCTCCCAGCCCTGCTCCGAGGTAAGGGTTCCCACTGGCGGTTCCGTTTTGCAGGTGATGGAATAAGCTCAGAGAGGGTAAACCGTACAGCCAATGCCATGCAGGCGAGATTCTAACTCAGGTGTGTCAAGCTCCATGGCTTTTCCCTAGTGATGGTCACTGCAGACGCTTGAGCCAGACAGCCTGGGTTCATGTCCCTGCTCCACCACTTGCTAGCTGTGAGATTTTTAGAAAAATTGCTTAACTTTTCTGTGCTTTGTTTTCTCATCTAAAAACTTAGTATAATACTAATGTCTGCCTTATAAGGTTGTTTGAAGACTAACCAGGTCAATGCCGTTCAGCTAAAAACCCAGAGTGGTACCTGGCACCATTATATATTATTTTATTGTCATCATCATCATCATCATCATCATCGTCATTAATTTAGTGGGCCTCCTTCTTCCTGTGCTGAGGTTGTGCAGAGGCTGTGAGTGGCTAGGAAGGAGAACCACCCAGAAAGAGCTGAGTGAAGATTACAGCTTAGAGGTGCCCCGAAGGAGCAAGAAATAGTCGATCTCTGGTTCTTCTGGCCATTAGTCAATCTCCTGCACAGCTTCTTCCAAAGGCTAAGAGGTTTCATTTCAGGTTTCCTGAGTTTCTACACAGTGCTTGTGACCTTTCTCTCCTTTCATCTTTGACTTCTGGTGGGAGAGGCGAGTCATGAGGTGAAGACTTTGCGAGGAAATGACCACATCACAACAGCACTGTTGGAGGAGCACATCCGAGAGTCTCAGGGATGCCCTGTGGGACGGGAAGGGCCGGGCTGGCACTACGCCTTCTGCACAAGCACAGGAGTCTCAGGTTGATCCTTTAGCAGAACCCAGGGTCTTTCCAGGAGTGTTGGAGAAGAGAGAGGGAGTTGTGTGGGAGAGGGGACTCCTACACACCCCTCTGAAAGGTGTCTTGAAAAAATAATACTTTATATCAACTATAGGCACCATAGGCATTCATAACGAGTGCCACAGGATTGATGTTTTTTCAGTGAATGGATTTGACCTGTAGGTTTTCCACTTGGGGCATAACTAAGATTCCATGGTTACTTGGAGGTTGAGACACATTCTTTTGGCTTTACCCCAAACAAGAGGATAGTGTTAAGAGTCTTGAGAACCCATGCATCCATCTGTGCAAGTTCTCTGTTCTGGATGCCCAGGTCTCTTCATGTTGACCCCCACTGGGGCGGGAGCATCCCCACTAGAAACGCAGACAGATCTGGATTCCCACGAGGCTGCAAGCACCATGACCAAAGGAGTGGACTACAGAATTGGCCGAAGAGTGATGATGTGGAAGTATAATTATCTTCCAGCTTTCTCGCTGGCCTTGGACTCTTCACTCCCCCAAGCTCAGGACGCCCTAAACCCATCTTCTCTGGAGAACCCACATGGGCAAGTGATGCAAGAACCCTGGTCTCCCTGCAAGGCTGTTGGACCTCTTCTGGAATTTTGAAAAGCTCAGAACCTGAGTTCTGTTGTAATCCATCAATACAGGACAAAATTGTGTGGTTGGTTTACGAAGAAGAAGTAATCCTACATGAAAACATGTATCTACTGGGATTTTGGAGAGATTTACTCTGGGCAATGGAAAACACGTCTGTCCACAGGTGGCCTTACCCAGGCAAGTTCTGCAGAGAACAGAATAGATGTGTTAAAGGATGTGGTTCTGAGTTTGACAGCCCTGAGCCCGGGCCCTGGTCTCTCTATGCAGTACCCCCTCTCCCTGACTTCCACACTCTCCCCTACTAGGGTCAAAGGAACTGAAAACTCAGGAGAATAAGTGAAATTCTGATATTCTATATTGGCAGACATGGCTAATTTGATGAAGTTCAAAAAGGTTGTTAAGTTCACACAAGAAACAGATTCTTTAAAATGTAGTAACCAACCTGCTAGGAACAGCTTTGGAAGGAGTTTATGCTCAGTTAAGAGAAATAAGAGATTCTCAGTCCTAACTTGGAGTCTGAGCTGAAAGATAATTACTTCCCATGGCCTCTTGTTTTTTTTTATTTTTACACCGTAAGTACATTGATGGTTTAATTTGATAGTGAATCTTTATATTGCTGACTTCAGAAAGGAAGGAAATGGACATTTATTGAATGGATACTATGTGCCCGTCACTTTCTCATCTAATAAATACAGATAGCTAAGCATTGACTTTCCTGGGACCCAGCACCGCACTGTGTACTTTATAGTCGATCCAACTATAATGCAACAAATGATAGATGCATCCCTAAAAATCATCGTCCTATGCAAAACCATGCAATAAAAAACATAAGGTTTATGGGGAAAATGAGATTAGGGGCATAGCACTTAAAAACTTCATCAGTGACAGGTTTTAAAAAAAAAAGAACGTAATAAAAACGGTAGCAGAGTTTTTGCATGTTCAAAGGTGAAGACATACATAAATACTGTCATAAATACGGGACCTCACCTTTACAGAGACCCGAGGATTGCTTGTGAAATGGGCTTACGGCTGCTGCTTGTGAGAAACTATGAAGGATGAAATCAGCTGGCAAGTTGTGATATGAGGTGTGGGTGGGTGTGACTCAGAACACACCCAGTGAACTGAGGGAGCAGGTAGATGTTGGAGGTGGGTATGTGTGTGCGTATTTTGTGTGTTCCTACACAGCTCAGTTAGTGGAGCGCAGTTTTCTATATTCACCTAGGTGATTTTTGTGGATGAAATTGAACATTGGTAAACACAGAATTCGTGTTATGCTCAAATGGTTCCACCATGTATCAATCACACTGGACCAAGTTCTGTCTTCAAAATAAACATTTGAGCAACCCTGACTGTGTTCGGATCATCTCATTCAATGTCCAGAACCACATAATTGGCCAACTTCTTTTTTAAATTTTTATTTATTTATTTATTTATTTATTTTAATCCTCACCCAAGGATATTTTTCCATTGATTTTTTTTTTTTAGGTATATGTGAGAGAGACACATTCATTGGTTGCCTCCTGCATGGCCCTGACTGGGGCCAGGGATAGAACCTGCAACTGAGGTACATGCCCTTGACTGGGAATCGAGCCCATGACTCTTTGGTCTGCAGGCTGACACTCTAACTGCTGAGCCAAACCAGCCAGGGTCTGGCCAACTTCTTTAATATCCTTTTCACCGATAGATTTTTGAGTCACAAGTTACTTATACAAACTAAAGTTTTCCAGGATCACAGACAGTAAGTGGCAAAGTTTGCATCTCATATCATTTTTGAACCTCAGATATACTTCATGGCACAGTATCCTACTGGTCCATGCAAGGACAATGATCATTTTATTATTCCCCTTTATCTCCAATTTCTATTCTCCAGGCAACATTTCTAATGTATTTGTGATATAACCACTACAATAACCTTTTTCAGGTTTTCTGATGCAGGGACTCCGCTCTGACAGAGGGTAAGTTTAAGGTCATGACTGTATTAGATGGTTGTGTTACTTTCCTAGGGTTGCCACAAAATTATCACCAAATTGGTGGTTTAAACCAACGTATATTTATCCTCTCACAGTTCTGGAGGCCAGAAGTCAGAAATCAAGGTGTCAGCAGGGCCATGCTTCTGAGAATCCTTCCTTGCCCTTCCCTGACTTCTGGTGGCCCCAGGCATTCCTTGGCTTGTGGCAGCATCATCCCAGTCTCCCCCTCTGTCTTTGAAGGACCTTATTCCCTGGGTCTCTGAATCTCACATCTCCCTCCCCTTTCTCTTATAAAGACACCAGTCATTGGATTTAGGGTATACCCTAAATCCAAAATAATTTCATTTTGAGATACTGAATTATATATGCAAAGACCTTATTTCCAAATGAGATAAATTTATTGGTATAGGGGGTGGGAGAAAGCTTAGGACTCGGCTGTATTGGGTGGGGGGGGGGCACACTATTCAATCTAGTTCAGTAGTACAATAGGTATTATACTTTGATTCTTGGAAAAAGAAGTACATACAGTGTTCTTTCTGCTAGTCCAAAGAGTGCCATAAGTTTTTGAACTGTTAGAAAGTATACTCCATCCCCAAAGATACAGGAAGCTTTTATTTATTTATTTATTTTTATTTTTAAAAATTAATTAATTTATTTTTGTTACAGATGTTTCTTCTTTTTCCTCCAGTGATTCCCCCCATCCCCTCCCTCCCCGCCCTGTCCCCAGCTTTGTTGTCCATACAGGAAGCTTTTAAAACACTGAAGCTTGCCGATGTGGCTTAGTGGTTGAGCATAGACCCATGCACCAAGAGGTCGTCAGTTTGATTCCTGGTCAGGGCACATGCCCATGTTGTGGGCCAAATCCCCAGTGAGGGGCATGCAGGACGTGGCCAATTGATGTTCTCTCTCATCAATGTTTCTGTCTCTCTCTCCCTTCCTCTCTCTCTCTTTAATATCAACAAAGAAAAAAAAAGTATTTAAAAATAAAAAATAAAAGAATAAAACACTGAAACTTGTCATTTCTATCCTTGACAGACCTAGTTTTGCCTTCTTCTGCCACATTGTCTCCTACTTTGAGGATTGCTATAGAGAAGACCATTGTCCTTTGAAATATCTATAGAGAGGACCATTATCCTTGGGGATATCTATAAAGAGAAGCATTATTCTTGGACAATATCTATAGAAAGGACCATTATTCTTGGACAATATCTATAGAAAGAACTATTATCATTGGGGATATCTATGGAGAGGATCATCATTCTTGGGGGATATCTATAAAGAGGACCATTATCTTTGGGAGATATCTATAGAGGGGACCATTATTCTTGGGCAATATCTATAGAGAGGACCATTTTCCTTGGGGATATCTATAGGGAGGACCATTATTCTTGGGCGATATTTATAGAGAGGACCATTTTCCTTGGGGATATCTATAGAGAGGACCATTATCCTTGGGAGATATCTATAGAGGGGACCATTAATCTTGGGGGTATCTATAGAGAGAACCATTTTCCTTGGGGATATCTATGGAGAGGACCATTATCCTTGGGGATATCTATAAAGAGGACCATTATCCTTGGGGATATCTATAGAGAGGACCATTATCCTTGGGGGTATCTACAGAGAGGACCATTTTCTTTGAGGATATCTATAGAAAGAATCATTATCCTTTGAGGATATCTATAGAGAGGATCATCATTCTTGGGAGATATCTATAAAGAGGACCAGTACAGTATCTGAGACCAACAGGCTCTGAGACAGTTTGTATGCTAGGAAGAGTTTTTTGTTGTAGGTAGGCACAGCTGAGAACTGTACATGGAATCTAAGCCTTTCTGAAGCAAGCCTTCTCCCTAGACTCATAGACAAAACTTAGAACCTGTCAGGCCACCAAATTACCCAGGTCTTTGATTCTCAAACTTAAATGTCTGGAAGAATGCCCTGGGAAGCTCGCTAAGGCACAGCTCTCTAGACTTCACCCTCAGGGCTGCTCATTTGGTACGTCTGGGCTAGGGCTTGAGGTGTTACGTTTTAACAACCTTCCAAGTGGTGCTGCTGCTGCCGGTTAGGGGTGGGGGGCAGAGTGTGCAGTAGCGGTGATTTAGGTAGACGGTACAAGGAGCCAGGTGGGTCGGTCTTTGCATGTACCGCAGTCAATGATGGGACAAAGAAAGGCAGTGGAAAGTATTTAAAAAGAATTCTCACTTGGATTCCTATTTCTCGAGGAACATTAAAGAGATGGAATACATAGCCTGAAACGACAATTCTTGAAGACTTTCAGTATTTTCCCAATTCTCTGAACCCTGGTGGAAGAGCTGGGACTTTTGTTCAGGTCCTGCCGTCCTCCCCAGAGAGCTCTGGCCTGCCCTCTTCTTCTGCCTCTTTTCCTCGCCCCCTTTTCCTCTGACTCTGATTTCCAAAGTCCTAGGATCTCGGCTGTTCAGGAGCAAATCCTCCTAGAGTGGTGGTTAAGGGCGAAGCTGGGAAGGCAGGTAACACTCTCAAGCTGATAAATCTCGTCTCTCTGAAACCTATTAATATTTCACATCTAAAGGGAAACTTCCTTGATCCAAAGTGACCTGCAACCACTCAAGAGAATGTTTCTTTTTTAAATAATTTAACTTTCTACGGTGAAAAGCCAGGGCAGAAGTATCCCGAATAGCTCCATTAGCATAGTTTTTCTGACAACGGCACTGAAATTGGACATGTTGTTTCTTCTAAAACTCCACTTGAGACAAACTTGTTGGTTATATAATCTGAATCTCTTTCTCCAGGCTTACATTGGTTGTGACCAGAAAGAGGTATATGAATATAATGTTATATGTGATATTATACCATTGCAGATGGCTTCTAAAGCATTTTATTTATTTAAATTTTTTTTCCTTTATTGATTTTAGAGAGAGAGAGTAAGGGAGAGAGAAAGAGAGATAGAAACATCGATGAGAGAGAACAGAGATTGGCTGCTTCCTGCATGCCCCCCACTGGGGATCAGGCCCACAACCTGGCATGTGCCCTGACTGGGAATTGAACTGGCGACCTCCTGGTGCATGGGTCAGTGCTCAACCACTGAGTCACACCGGCCAGACTTCTAAAGCATTTTATTTATTTATTTATTTTTATTTTTATTTTTTTACCCTCAACCAAGGACATTTTTGCATTCATCTTCAAATAGAACGGGAGGGAGAGAGGGAGAAAGAGAGAGAGAAAAACATCGACATGAGAGAGACACATCGAGTGGCTGCCACCCACACGACCCCAACCAGGGCTGGGGAAAAACTGCAACCGAGATACATGCCCTTAGCAGGGACCGAACCCTGGTCTCTCTGGACTACGGACCGACGCTCTAACCGCTTAGCCAAATTGGCCAGGGCATAAAGCATTTTAAAGGTATCTTTTAAGTGGGTCCTGGGGTTAAGAGGCTGGGACGGTATTAGCAGAGTCTGGGATGAGAAGATTGAATAAAGAGGCAATAGCAGAGGCAGCCACCAGCTCGGAGGGGCAGCCTCAAGGGGGTGCCCAGCGTGGCCTCCACCTTCCCCCGCCACACCTGGAATCCCCAGCCATGAGTAGCTCCCCAATCTAGCTGCAAGTACTCAGCAGGCCATAGGAGGAGCAAGCACAGTTCTTACTTACTGAGCGTCACAGCCTGGTCCAGCTCACAGCTGCCATGACCATGTTTGCCAACTGCCCCATCCAGGCCAGGTCCCATTCATGATGAGCTGGTTGCCCCAGCAGCCTCTTTTCTAGATGGCATATAGTCTATAGAATATACACATATAATATATGTGTCCTATGCATAAGGCATGTGTACTGTATCCATGTATTCTCTAGAATATACATATGTATTCATATACAAGTGGGAAGTAGGTGCAGTTCAGCTGCTTTTATATGTATGGATATATTCCATAATCTCGCTATACAATATATATAATCTGTTTAGCATATACGTGTGTGTATACTTGCTAAAGCAAACTAAAACCCACACAGCTCCCTCTGCACCGGCGTCTCCCTGCCCACGGTCTCTGGCCACGCACAGGGCAGGCAGAGGTACCTGGCAGTTCCTCCAGGAGCTCTATCAACGGTGATGGGCAAGAGTGGGCGGAAAAATGCCCCCGCTTCTCCGCTCAGTGGGACAGCTCTAAGGCAATTTGAACCTGCTTTTTCAGTGGGTCCCCAGTGGGGCTGAGCCCTGGTGCCCACTGGCTTATTATTACACCCTTTATTGGTTGTTCTTCTCCTCCCCTCCCTCCTTTGCTGCCTGGATCCCCAAATAACCAGCGCCCCCTCCATCCTCAGGGTTGACTCTTCGGGGAGTTCAACCAAGACCATGCATCACAGACAACCCCACACATATCTTCCAAACTTTGCAACACTCATCCAGGTCCTTCCTTTCTTCATCATGCCCTCTAGGGAGATGCTTTTCTTTCTTTATCTAGATCTGTCCTTCGCAGCTGCATGAATGTGATCAGTTTTACCTACACCTCTGTTCAGTGTTCTTGCGATAAATTAATTAAAGCATAATTTTTATACTCATTTCTTATTTTCCGTTATTTACAACTTTCAGGAGACTTTGAGCCCCAGAACATTTTTAATCACTCTGTGGGAAACCTTGCGTTTTTTTTCCTTCTAAATTTTTATTTGGCTCAAGACTCTGCCTGTCCCATATGGTGAATGCATACAAGCCCCACTGGTGGAAAATGATTCTTTTTATTTGACTTGTTTTTCTGAAAATTTATTGTCAGAACATTTCTTTGGAGTATGTGCAATTCCTCTGAGGTGTATATTAAGGGGGGGGGGAGCTCAGCTGTTTAGAGATACCCTACCTGTGGCTCATCCTGGGCAGGAATATTCTCTTATCTGGTTTAATGTTTATAGTTAATGCTAAACAAATGCTAATTAATAATAACCTAGTAGAGAATGGATTTAGGGCAAACAAATGCAATGCCTAATCACATCCTAGATTTGTCAAGTAACATTCATCATGTTTATTTTAGTCTTAAAATCAAGCCAATATTTCAAGTCAGTTCTGTAGAGAGGAGGAGGTTAGATTTGGGTCTGCTTTTTCCAGAATGTTCCATCCTGTAGATGCTTGTCGTTCCTGGGCTGAGGCAGAGGGAGCCGTGTGTGATGGGGACGCAAAGGATGTGGTAAAGAGTTGCTCTAAAAAGATAGGGTTCTTTCCTCCCCGGAGAGGATGCTCACCAGGATTTAGTGCCCCATCCAGGAAATTGTGTCATTCCAAGAGAAGATAAAGGTTTTATTTAATTAATAGGACAGAGGAAACTACAGACTCCCTAGTTTATAACCTGGACTGGGGCCAAGACCTGGGTCAATAAAAAGCAGACATGGCTCTCACACCTTCTTCCCCTTCGTAACTTTTCATTCCTCCCTGACTTCCATCTCCCCTAGGAGCCGGTGAGACCTGGTCACCTCGTCCTGCACCCACGTTCCCTCCTGATGTTCTTCCTGGTTGCGGACCTGCCCGCTTACGGCCATTGTCCCCGAGCAAATGGGGTCGATGCATACAAAGGAATATATTTCAGACATAAAGAGAAGGAAGTGCTGCCATCTGTGATGAGAGAGATGAACCTGGAGGATGTGACGCTAGTGAAAGACGCCCTCCAGCAGGGCAGACACCGCACGTGTCCACTGATAGGACATATGAGCCAGGCAAACCCAGAGAAACAGAGAGCAGAGCGGTGTTTGCCTGGGGCTGGGGTGGGGAAGGAAGAACGGGGAGTTGCCACCCACCAGGTATAAAGTTTCGGTTGCGCAGGTGGAGTAGGTTTTAGAGACGCGTACAACCCTGCGCCTGTAGTTAATCCTACTGCGCTGTACACGTCAAGATTGTCGTGAGGGTAGATGTCATGTTTAATGTTCTTACCACATGAATGAAATAAAAAAAAGACAAATCTCACCACGCTCTTTGGTGAGCTTTTAATTTGCTTCTCTGGAAAAAGGGATCAAGCCAACTTAGTGTCATCGTGAGAACTAAATGTGATAATGAGCATTGGGGGTCTGGCATGTCATTGACAGGGAATGAATATCAGGGTCATGCCCATCAGAGGGTGTCTGTGGCACAGTGATGAGCGTGGGCTCAGAAGCCAGATGACTGTCTGCCTCTCAGTTCAGCCTTTGCCACTTGCTGGCTGTGTGAGTTATTTAATCTCTCTGTACCTCAGTTTCTCCGTCAAGTAATTGGGGGCATTAATGGTGTCTAATATGTAGGGCTATTGTGAGAATTAAATGAGGCAGTGCAGGTAAAGTCCTCAATAAATATTAGCATTATTATTATTATTCTTACTGGGTTTCTAAGGCAATAAATCATCCCTCTTATTTACCTCCTAACTTTCTTCTATTATTCTATGATTCTCTCTTTCCAGGTGGGAAAATGGGTCTTCATTGCTACACTTACCAAGGAAAATGCTGATTGCCCAAAATAGCTATTGAGCAGTAATTTTCAAAATACATCGTAAACCCAAGCTATACATGAAAAGCTCTTAAAGTAGGTCATTGCCACGGGGCTGCTTAGAGAGGGTGCCGCTGGGGTGATTTATGTCTGGGGGGATTATTAATTAAACAAAAGAGAGTCTGTGTTTTTGAAAAATGCTTCTGTCACTAAAGAACCACACATGGAGAGACATAAAGGAATAGCTGTGATTAAAGAGCATATCTCTATCTCTCTGTATATAGTCAAAAGATTATGCATTAAACAGAGCCCCTTTTCTGTACTTAATGCTGTAGATGGTCTCATAGATCTCTGTTTTGCGTTTGGAAGACTTTGGCAAACTTACTGCAAAGAAGGTGATTTGTTCATCTGAAATCGCTGTGTCAACAAGGGACCAGCTCTTATATCTAAGAAAGAGCCAATAGAGGACACGCGTCTGTGTGTGTCATATGTGTATGCTAGGTCCTGATGTTCCTTTCTTTCTTTCTTAAATATGTTTTTATTGATTTTTTTTAGAGAGAGAAGAGGGGAGAGAGAGATAGAAACATTGATGTAAGAGAGAAACATCGACTGGCTGCCTCCTGTACGCCTCTACTGGGGACTGAGCCTGAAACCAGGGCATGTGCCCTGACCAGGAATAGAACCGGGACCTCTCAGTCCATGGGACGAGGCTCAGTCCACTGAGCCACACCGGCCAGGCAAATATCCTTCTTAATCTTGTCCTCGAGTCAAGTTGAAAATACCTTTATTGATTTTTTTCTCATTATAAAATAAGACATAATTTTAGGAGTTCCTTATATATTTTGGAGATTAACCCCGTATCAGATATATGGTTTGTAAATATTTCTTCCCATTCTGTTGATTGCCTTTTCACTCCACTGATTGTTTCCTTTGCTGTGCAGAGTTTGGGTTTGATAGAGTTCCACTGGTTTGCTTTTGTGGCTTGTGCGAAGATAAGGACTTGAATAGACGCTTCTTCAAAGGAGACGTGCACATGGTCGACAGGTACATGAAAAATGCTCAGTGCTGCTAATCATCAGGGAAATGCAAATCTAAGCCACAGTAAGATATCACCTCGCACACAGCAGGATGGCTATTATCCAAAAGACAAAAGACAGGTGTTGGTGAGGATGTGGAGGAACTGAAACATTTGCACACGGTTCGTGAGAATGCAAAACGGTGCAGCTGCTATGAGAACACTATGGAAGGCCTGAAATATTAAAAACAAAACTACCATCCGATCCAGCAATCCCACTTCTGGTTTTTATCCTAAAGAATTGAAATCAGGATCTCAAAGAGACATTAACACTCCTATCTTCATTGCAGCACTATTCATTGTAGCCAAGATGAAGGAACAACTTAATGTTCATCAGCAGATGAATGGATAAAGAAAATGTGGTGTATACATACAATGAAATACTATTCAATCTTAAAAAAGAAGAAAATTCTGCAGTATGTGATCACATGGATATATCTTAAGAACATTATGGTAAGTGAAATAAGCCAGTCACAGAAGAAAAAAATACTGCATGATTCCACTTATACGAAGCATCTAAAATAATCAAATTTGTAAAATCAAAGAATGGATTCATGGTTGCCAGGGGCTGGAGGGAAGGGAAATGGGGTGTTAGCAATCCAAAGACAAAGTTTCAGTTATGCCAGACAAATAAGCTCTGGAGATCTACTGTCCAATATTGTACCAATAGTCAACAATAATGGACACTTTGTTGAGGGTAGATTTCATGGTAAGTATTCTTAACATAATGAAATAAAAATTTTAAGTACTTAACAAAATAAGAAATAGTTGTAGAAGTTTAAATGATATAGATAAGTAAACAAGAACATCTAACAGCAATAAGTACTATTAATATTTTGGGATATAACCTTCCAGATGTTTCCTGTGCATGTGCATACCTACACTCACACATACAGTTTTGTAACCTGCCTTTATCACTTCATGATACATTATTATTACATCCTCAAGTCAATGTATATTGCTCTATTGCATTTGGCTTAAAAGCTGCATAATATTTTTTTGAATGCAATAAATTATTTGCCAGTTATATAAATAAACCTCTAGGTTTCCCCCCGGCCCCACCAATTTTGCTGTTATAAACAACCCTCGTATGAACTTCCATGTATGGACAACTTTGCACAATTGCCTGAACATTTCCTTAGACTGAGATCCCGAAAGGTTAATGGATAGAGATAGATGTCTAAACGCTTAGTTTGGATTCCTATTGGTAAATCGTCCTTCAGAAAGGTCCTGTGAGGTCATATTTCCACAGTAGTTTAAGAATGCATGCCCATTTCCCCACATCCTCAACCACAGTGGATAATTTTGATCTTTTTATTCCTTGACAATTCCATGGGCACAAAAAGGTATGTTGATGTTTTAATTTGCACTTCTTTGCCTGAGGCTGAGCATCTTTTTCCTCTGTGTATTGCCTTTGTATATGTCTTTTGTGAACTCTGTTCATACTCTTTTCCATGTTTTCTATTAGAATGTTCATTTTAAAATGGATTTCTATGATCTCTCTACTGATTAATACTATTAACAACTTTCTGTCATGCATGTTGTAACTATTTCCCTAAGTTTTATTTAATATTTGATTACAGTGACTTTGTCCATGTGAAGTTTTAATTTTTATGAACAAATTTGTTCATCTTTAAGATTTTTGGTGTTGATGCCAAGCTAACAGTGGCCATCCCCACCCCACCATGATAAATGTACAGGACTTCAGTACTTTCCATATGGGACACTTACAAAGCTCACTGGGAAAATCAGAGAGTGAGATGTCTAGAACAGAGGCACGTGGTTGGATACTGGTTGAAGACTTTTATATCTCATGTCAATATTCACATTTGTCAAAACATTCACCATGGAATGAACTTTGAGCAACCAAGTAGACTTAGCCAATTGATATTCACCAGCCTTCATTACTGGCCATCCCAGAACGGATACACATATGGATGAGGGGTCATAGTGGCAGAGATGGAGGCTCTAAATGGGATAACTATAAGCATCCCTGCTTACTGAGGCTTACTTAGTTCCTGCATGTCTGAATGTCCAATCTGTCAGCACCAGAGATGAACACTGAGCCCGTATTATAGCACCCCTCTTCATGGAGTTCAATGGGCCAGTGGGTGCAAGAATGTTCCCCTGACCATGTGATCTACTGATCATATCATATACCACACTATCCAGTATCAGTAACCATATTGAGACTCTTCCATGCCAGAAGGGACAAGGGTTTGTCCTCACAGGAAGAGATACTTATTCTGTGTATGGAATTGCCTTTCTTGCCCAGAAAGCTTCAGCCAGTACTCTTATCTTGGACATTAGAGAGTATCTAATCCACAGGGATAACATTATCTTTCCTATGAAACTGAGGCTTAGAAAAGTTTCATAACTCGCTCAAGGTTGCACATCCACAATGTTGAGAACTGCAACTTAAAGCCAAATCTTGGGTCTCCGAAGCCCGTTCTTGCTCTAATCCAGCAAGGCCAGTATATATTCCTGCAGAAGACACATTGACTCAGGTCTAGGGGATTAAATTTGGTCACTAGACAACGAAAACTGAACTCCACGACTCTCATAAATGCTCCCTATGAGACATGAGACTATCTTGGGAAAAGCCTCCATGATTATTTCATTCTAAGCAAAACAGAATCATAAACAAACTTCTCTTTTTACTACATCGCATATCAAGATCTTCAAGTGTAGTATTGGTGGCTTTTTCTTCAACTGTCCCAGAGATGGTTGGATGACATGAAAAAAATCTATACTAGAGTCAGACTCAGTTCAGCTCCCAAGCTTCTTATCTTTCTTTTCAGGACCAATCCTCATGTGAAAAAAGGACCAAGGTGACGTGTGCAAGGGGGTCCATCACTAAATCTCACCTGTCCTTTTTCCTAACCTCTGATGCCCATGTCTTAGAAACAGTCTTCTGTACTGGGCTTTCTTTCTGAGTCCTGTTGGGTCATCTGCCTTGAGTTCTTTCATCTCATAAGAGACTTATATTAGATAGGACTCCTGTAGTGACAGAAACCCAATGTAAACCACGATGGCCCAGGGCCAGTAGGATGAGTGTAGCCAGGACTCCATTTTTAAAATCTCTGTTCTTTTATCCTATCAGCTCTATCTCTTCAGATTGGCTTCATCCATTTGTCTGGAATCGCTATTGGTAGTCCTCATGCCTCCCAACTTAGATCTTCATTATTCCCAGTTTCAGTTGAAAAATCTCAAGGATACTGTTGTTGGGTAGGCTTGGGTTAGGTGCCCTTTGGACCAATGAAAATGGCCATGAAGGTGGAGGACTATATTAGGCAGCTCTCTTACAGTCAATGGTTGGAGTGTGGGGAGCAGACGTTCCCGAAAGGAAGAAAGATGTTTTTGGTATCCCAGAGGAAGCAGTGCTGAGCAGACAAAACAGTGAAACCCACCATGGTAGCCCGGTGACTGAGATGAGTAAGCGAAATCAACAATACTATAAGCACCTAGTAAATAATTACATAATTTTTTTCAAGGAAACAGTTTTTTTAACACAGTAAAAGATGACTCTGCTCACCTTTATACTTTCCAGGATGATTAATTAGCATGGCGCCTTAAACGAAAGAACAAAACAGGAAAAAGAAAACAGCAGGTGATAGATTTCTTTACTGGCATAATGACATTTTTTTTTTTTCTTGCCATCAACTCCTTACTGGGCATCTTCAGGTATTTTTTGGTTACACTTACCTCCCCTTGCTCTGTTGGGAAAAAGCAAATAGGATTTTTCACGTGTTCCATTAGCCTGTAGGTCTTTGAGCTGCTTATGCACTGCATCATGGGTAAAATTTAGGTTAAAGATAATTGTAAATATGGTATTGATATTAACTGATGTTTTCCCAACATTGCAATAATGCTTGTTTTGTTTGTTGGAGAGTTTATTACTTTTTGATCAATAGAATGTGAGATTTGTGGGGGAAATTAGCATAGTGAATAACAATTAGGCAAAAAATCAATGGCATTCAGACAAATATGGGACTTGGAAAAGTCCCATAGGCACATCAACCTTCACACACACACACACACGCACACACACACACTTTTAAAACTGTAATGCATCTCATTTTTAATTCTAAAGCATCGGGTGGGGGTGGGGGGTTATGTGTTACTCCTTTGAACAGAAAGGGAACAAGTCCAGGGAAGCAGTCTGTGAATTTTCAGGAAACTCAAGATCTTTGCATTCTGAAAAACCAGAAACATCAATATCTACTAATTCTATTTACACTCACTTTATTTTTTGCTTAATTAAGAGTCACTGAATGCTTCCTTTTCACTAGCTGTCTGGTGGTGCTGGGCACTTGAGGTAAGAGCTGAAGCAAAGAGAACTGTAATCTCATAGTCTCACTTCTGTTCTTACTCCAGCTTTAGTCCTTGCGTGGCCAGAGCAAAGCATTTACGGTCTATGTCATTGAACCATAGCTGAGAAATGAGAAGAGACATCCACAGTCGAATGGTCCAATTTACTCTTAAGCACGGGACAGAAATCCCTGAAACTACAGTGGGTCCTTATTCTCTTGCTTGAACATGTCTAGTGACAGGGAAGGCATGACCTTCCAATGCAGTCAACTGTAACGTGGCACAGCCCTGACGATTAGAACACGCTTCCTTGCACGTCCTCTTACTGGTCCTGGTTGTGCGTCTGGAGTCAGAAGGAACAAGAGAGGAAGGAAGCTGCGATTCCTCTGTTGCCTTGTAAGGTTATGGGCCATTTCATAGCCTTCCTTCTTTAGGACAGATGTCAAGACCAAATATTATCTGAGTTTTTGAACATCAGCATGTGCCAGATACGGGGTAAGCTCTTCACAAGCACCGTTCACTCACTTTCACAACAAAGGGTAATTGCTATCATTAACCCCAGATCAGGTGAATTGGGAAACAGAGAGCTGATGGGTTCAATTACTATGTCCTAGAGTGTGTTAGAGCCAGAATTCAAACCCAGAAAAGTCTGAGCTCAGAGCCTGTTGTTTCAAATACTACCATCTATGAGCTTGTTGTCCTCAGCACAGGAAGTAAAGATACATGTAAAAAACTCAAAATGATTCACCTGGCCGATGTGGCTCAGTGCTTGAGCATCGACCCATGCACCAAGAGGTCACCGGTTCGATTCCCAGTCAGGGCACATGCCCAGGTTGTGGGCCAGATCCCCTGTCAGGGACACGCAGGAGGCGACCAGTCAATGTTCTCTCTCATTGATGTTTCTCTCTCTCTCTCCCTCTCCCTTCCTTTCTCTCTAATATCAATAAAGTAAAAATTTTTTTTAAAAACACAAAACAAAACAACTCAAACATGACTCAATATATGAATTTAGGTGAGAGCATTTGGTGTTCCTCTGGCTGTTGGATATCATGTAGACACCTTTGAAGTAAGTCACACAGAAGCATTTCCCAATTCCCTTCCTCCCTGCTTGGTAGAAAAAAGAAACCGCAGGAGTTTGGAGAATGGGAAGAAGAATTCCCATTTATTTAAGAGATTAATTTTTCTCTGGAGCTCAGAGAGATTCATGCCAAGATTGACAGCTCTCTGTGCCTTGTATGTTGTCAGAGAGAAGCTCCACATCGCTGTGGATGTCATCTACCCGACGTATGACTCTTGGTGAAAGATGGAACCCTATCTGCAAAGGAGGACGTTCTGATCCAGTGGCCACAGCCAAGTATCCATCCTTCCTGAGTGCAGGGCATGTTCAAGCTTCCTCAAGGAACACATGTTGACTGAGAAATCCTTGAAGGTGAGGCCATGTTTTCTTCTTGTCTCCTGAGCCTCCAGCAAATATAATTCAGAGAAGTTCATAAGTATATATTTGGTGGGTTAAATACAATGCTCGACATACAATACAGTTCTTAGTTCTGCATTTGGTAGTGCGTCTAAGAAGTCACTCTTGAAAACATGCTTAGGTATATTTACAGTACTGCTTAGTCTCCCCGTGGGCTCTGCCGTCTGTATATCATCGTATTTGAGGATTCCAGGGGTTCATTGCCATGTCTGAGGATCCTCACTATATATCATCCTATCTGATAATTCCTTATGGAATATCTCTGTAGCTGAAAATTTCCTTCCCCTGCATGCCTGTTCAGAAATCAATGTTTAGAATAATGGTCTTGCTTGGCTAGGAATTGGGCTGGTTAATAACCATTGCCAGGGAAATCAATCAAATCTATGATATCTTATTACTTACACTAATTTAATCACAGAGAACAGATCACTGTTCCAGTTCAAAGGGCAAAGAGAATGTGTATGTGTGTGTGTGGGGGGGGGAGAAAGGCAGAGATGTGGGGGTGTACCTTAAGCAAAGATGGTAGTGAACCCTGGAGGGAATGACCTATTACTATAAATCTCTACGCTGCATTATTATAGGCAGTATTCAGCTGAACTTTAATTTATACCTGAAAGCTAGCCACTTTTATTCCGATTTCATTCTGAGAATATTTTGTGTTTTGAGTAATCTTTGCGATCAGAGAAGGCAATTGCTAATGCCCTAATCATACAAAGTAACTGAGTGTAATCTTTACTGAACCGGCTTACATGTGATTCCTGCAGCCCACCCAGCTGGCTGAGTCCTTGGTAAATGGTGAGACTGTGGATGGACAAGACGGAGCATGTGGACATGGGGAATCGAGGTCAGTTCAGTCTCTCCACGTGCATCTCCTAGTCGGCCTCAGCCTCCTACACGCCCTTCCATCTCTGAGCCGGGGAGCAGCAGCGGATGCTTTGATCTCAAGTTTCCCAGCCTCCATGAAGCCTTTTCTGAGGCCCCAAATGGGTTAGAGCTCTTCCCTCTTCTAAATTCCTCACACTTTTTTTGTGCCCCTGGAGCTGACATGGACTATCTGGCCCACCCTTGTCTGCTTCTACTGGGCAACACCAGTCTTCTGTTCCATATGGGCTCTGCTGAGGATTTTAATCAAGCATCATGCTCCTTTGCCCCAGGCTGACACTAAAGGACCCCCCCCCCCCCACTGCCCAGACAGAGAAATTGGTCCAGAATAACCTGTTTCTCAAGCAGGGTGAGAAGATTCATCCTTTGGTGATCATGTGGGGTATGGGGAAGGAGACAGTCCTGAGACTGTAAATGGCCCAAAATGGCCAAGACCATGAAGCTGTAGTTCTCATCCTAGCTCCCTCCTCCTCCCCCCACCTCCTCCTTCTCCTTCCTTCTTTTCCTCTCCCTCTCCCTCCTCTTCCCCTTCCTCTTTTCTCTTTCCTCCTTCTCTTCTCCTTCTCCTTTTTCTTCAACTCTGCCTTAGTCCTTTGCTTTTGTTTCATAAGGTTTTCTATTCTCTGATCACTGACTCTAAAGCACAGATGACAAATTTTATCTCAGGTTCCAAGCTCGATTGGCTGTGGCTGCTGAAGTGCTGTGTTAAGAACCCAAGATGTGCCTGGGGTCAACAAGGAAAGAGATCTGTGCTCAACTAGTTAAGTCTGCTGTAAACGGGACAGGATCTGCTATAAACAAGCCAGGAGTTTGCGGTCCTTTATCAAGTGACACATCTTATTTCTTCTCAGTGTTTGCTCTGGGTCTTGAACTTAGGCAGCAGCGTATTTCTATCACGTGTCACGTCGATCACCAGGAAAGCCACTGTGGCCACCGCATGAACCAGACCAGCTAAAGTTTTGCCCTTCAGATTTTGACATTAATTCTTTGGATCCTCAAAGGCTCAAGTCGGTTAGCAGAATAAATTATGTTAAAGAGTATAAATTCAAGCGGGGCAGAAACATAAAGGATGGGAGGGAAGAGCAGCTAAAGCCATTCTGAGCAAAGAGAGGAGGATGCAGAATAGGCTGGGAGGCCCTGGGTGGTATGTTCAGAGCAACACATGAAACAAATCCACTTGAATTAGCTTTTCGATTTAATTTTCATTTGATGGGCTGGGTGGCATCGTGGTCCATTGGGGATGTATAAGTGCACATGGAATCATGGACCACATATGCCTTCTTTGCTGTTGCCTCTCCTATGCTTTGTACATAGTATGTGCTCAATAATGTTGTGTTGGACAAAGGAATGCTTGTGTTGAGTTGTGTTGAATAACTGTGTTGAATGAGGGAATGAGCAAATTAGCAAATTCATGCACAAACTCTCCAGCTCATACACGAAGTCAAAACTGTAGAATATTGTTTGAATTGAAGAAGTAGCATCTAGAAAACACATTCAGTTTTTGAGAGAGACTCAGGAGCTGGAATTGACAGGATTGTTGGGGAATGTGCTGCTGGGAGGACGACAGGAGAGAGGAGAAGAAGCCTCCCAGATGTATGACTGAAACCACTGGGTGGGTGGTGGTGGCATTTGCCAACATGTTCTTCTGAAACACCTGCGTGGATCCTGGCAAAAGTACTTCTCATCCTCTATTTGTATTGGCTTGTTATGTATCTGTCTTCCTCCCAGCCAAGGAAGTGCATTGGCAGAGGCATTGTGCCTATCTTGTTAATCATTGCACCCCCAGAGCATACCAAAGTGCCAGCACATAGTGGGCCTGAAAAATCACTGAGTGCGAGCATGAACTGGTAACACGTCCATTGATGGTGACAACCATGTAGTGAGTGTCTCGGATGACAGTGCACTTCACTGTGGCTAGAGAACATATTATTCAAGGCAACGTCCAGCCATTTATAATGGGGAGCAGGACACAAACCTTGTTTCACACAGCTCAGAATTGCTCTCTGGTGTATCACAGTCCTGCCGATCTTATCCTGGTATTAACATACACATTTTGCAAGAGCTTCTATTACTGAAAGTCTATATGGAGTTTATGAGGCTTAACCCATAGCTGGCTCCTGTTCGCAGTCAAAGGCCAATGAATGGTCAATAAAAGCTATAAACAGTTTTCCATTATTCCTGATGGATCCCTTTGTAAGATGACAGAGTGTAACAATGATCAATGGTGGAACGGCCATTCCTGAAGGCCTTTGTGCCAGATACACTATACTGATAAAAAGGAGGGTAGCATGAAATTTTGTTGGTACACTGGGAAGTTCTCCTTAAAAACAGAGCAGACTATACCTGAAACCTTCCAGTAGAAAGTGCCACATAGTCGGGGCTCAACAATTGTGTGGCTGTGGTGATCATATCAAAAGAATTGGTTTGTGGGGAGCATGTTAGTCAGGACTGGAGCCAAGACATCAGAAAAGTTTTTGTGGAGAAATTCTCTACCTGGTGTCTTACTGAATTTTAAGCTTTGAAATCAGATGAGCTAAATGAGGTTGAGAAAGAGCTGTGACCTAGAAGAGGACCTTATCACCTTTATCTTAGATGATTTCTCAGTAGCATTGAAACACATAAATACTGTTCTTTTGGAAAAGATCATCCCAGATGATTCCATAACCCTTGTTACAGGTTGAATCATGTCCTCTCCAAAATTATATGTTGAAGTCCTAACCTCTAGTACCTCAGAATGTTACCTTATTTGGAAATGGGGTTACTGCAGGTATATGATGTGAGATATAAGATGTCAGATGAGGTCCCCATGAACCAATATGATTCATGTCCTTATAAAAAGGGGAAATTTGGCTCTGGCCAGTTTTGCTCAGTGGTTAGAGCATCAGCCCGCGGACCAGAGACTCTGGGGTTCAGTTCCTGCTAAGGGCATGCACATTGATTGCAGTTTGTCCCTGGCCCCAACTGAGGCCGTGTGGGTGGCAACCAGTCGATGTGTCTCTCTGACATCGACATTTCTCTCTCTTTCTTCCCCCTCTCTCCCTCCTACTCTATCTGAAGATAAGTGCAAAAATGTCCTTGGGTGAGGATTAAAAAAAACGGGGGGGGGGGGTGATTTTGGAGACAGGCCCATACAAAATGTCATGCTAAGATGAAGGCAAAGATTGGGGTGATGTGTCTACAAGTCAAGGCATGCCAAAGATGGCCAACCAGCCACCAGATGCCGGGGGAAAGTCACAGAATGGATATTTTCCTCTCAGACTTCAGAAGGAACTACCGACAGACACCCTGATTTCGGACTTCTGGCTTTTGGACCTGTGAGAATCTAGTTCTGTCGTATAAGCCACCAGTCTGTGTACGTGATTGTGGCAGCCTTAGCAAACGACTAGAACACACAGTCCCTTTTCCTTCCTCCCGCCGCCCTGCCTGCTCCTCAGACTGCCCCACTCTCCTCTGTTCTGTGTTAGGGTTTCTTAGAGCTTCGTTCTAGATCTTCTCACTCAACAACACTCCCCGAGTGACTCCCCCTTTCTATGCCGTACCCCCCTGGTTCTCAAGGCTCTGTCTTTATTCCAAATATTTTCCTGTGCTTCAGGCATGCGTGCGTGTTGACTTCTCTTTTTCTCCCCTGACAATAGAGGTTGCCACTTTCTCTTCAATATTTTCTGGGGCTAAAGTACTAATTGCAATCACTCATCCCTTGAGCTAGAGGACGCCTGTTCCAGTTGGACTAGCATCTACGTTAGCTAAGAGGTTTTCATCTCGAGGGTCCCTTGGCAGACTGTTAAGGTCTCACCCAGCATGCTTTCTTGTTGCTGAGATTGTCCCTTTGTAGGTTGTCCTTTCCCCTATTTCTTCAGTGTGGAGCAGACCTGGTGGTCAGGTGGTCAGGCTCTGCTGAAGATGTGACACTTGGCTCTATGATCCCCAAACCTGGAAAGTCCCACTTTTTCAGTGTGAGGTGAGTTCTATCATTTCTGTAGGAATGAGAGGCTGCCATTCAACCTGGTCTCGAGCCTATATTAAGTTATCGGTCAGTCTGAATGTATAAAGCAATTATTCCTTCAATTTCCAAGTTAGAAGACGGTGGTGAGGTGAGGCATTGGCTGGGGTTTCACCATCAGGGAAAGTTTGGTAACAGTTTCGGTCATTAAAACAATGATTGGTATAACCTAGTGGCCTGGTTGGACTAAAGTTAAGAATACCAAAGAATAAACAATTAATGGAAATAATCAATTTTTATACTTCTTTTAAAAAATAGTGGTAGCCCAGCCAGTGTGGCTTAGGGGATTGAGCTTTGTCCTATGCACCAAGAGGTTGCTGGTTCGATTCCTGGTCAGGACACATGCCCGGGTTTCAGGCTTGATTCCCAGTACGGGGAGTGCAGGGTGTTCCTCTCTCACTGATGTTTCTCTCTCTCTCCCTCTCTCTCTAAAACCAATAAAAACATATTTTAAAAAAATGTGGTAAAATACATATAACAAAATTTACCATCTTAACCATTTTTAAGTGTACAGTTTAGTGGCATCAAATAACATTCACGCTGTAGTGCGACCATCACCATCATCCATGTCTAGAATTTTCTCATGTTCCCCAACTGAACCTAACTCCTCTTTCCCCTCTTTTCCCAGCGCCTGGTAAACACCATTCTCCTTTCTGTCTATGACTTTGACTGCGCTAGGAACCTCACGTAAGTGGAATCATGCAGTATTTGTCCTTTGGTGACTTAGCATAATGCCCTTGAAGTTCATGCATGTGGCAACATGCGGCACAATTTCCTTTTCTCCTTTAGGCTGGATAACATTCCATTGTGTGTATACAGCACACCGTGTTTACCCATTCACTGGTCAATGAACACATGGGTTGCTCTCACCTTTTGGCTATTGTGAATGATACTGCTGTGAACATGGATATACAGATATCTTGTCGAGTCCCTGATGCCAATGCATCTGGATATATATCCAGAAAAGGAATTGCTGGCTCGTACAGTAATTGTAGGGTTAATTTCTTGAGGGACCTCTATACTGTTTTCCACAGCAGTTTCAACACTTCACATCCCCACCAACAGTGAACAGAGGTTCCAGTTTCTCCACATCCTTGCCAACACTGTTTTCTGTTTTGTTTTATATTTATTTATTTTTTCATTTATTTGTTTTATGGTAGCCATCCTAATGGATGTGAGAGGGGGCACTATTTTTTCTTTTCTGAAGCATGTTCCAACATTTCCTTAGACTTAGAACCAGTTCGATTCCCTTTGTTACAAAGACCGTGCCTTGGCTATCCCAGCAGAAGCTAGGGCTTTGCGTGAGCGGCTTGTGTGTTGAGAACTTGAAGTAGGCTCAGTGTCCTACAGCAAATGTCCCTTGACATTCACTCTCAGTGAGTCCAAAACAGAACTCACGTGTCACTCAGAAACCTGCTCCTCGTCCCGCAGCTTCTCCACACTGGTGAACCTCTTGGCCACTCATGGCTGCTCCATCCCGAAAGCTGGAGACTTCTTTTTGTTTCCCTCGGCCCCAGATACACACTCATGACCAAATCCTGCCACCTGGCCTTTCTTCATCTGGTCCCCACCTACCTGTCTGATTTAACTCCATGTCCTCCTGCGCAGGAAAAAAGCAGTGGAAACATTTTTTCTCCTTACTGAATGACGAAGACAGCACTTCAACCCTATTGATTACACAGCTGCTCGGCACTCCCTGGCCTGGTCTGAGACTGGGAGAGTCAAAGCGCATTTACCCGGAAGCTGCATCCCGATGGACGGGGGATGGAAGAGCTGCCCGGATCCAGGAGGGCACCCAGCAACATCTGATGTACCAACTGGCGAATTCATTCTTGTGTTGAAAATGTTCCCAAGGCACCAAGGTTTGCATAAAACAGTTTTAATGCTCATAGGAAACAAGGAAACACCGGCCCATTAATAGAAGAGCGATGTGATCTTTGCAGGTGTAGTAAAAGCCACAGGTCACCCTACAGCATCACTAAGCTCAGTGCATAGTGGTTCTCAGTCCAAGGGGCACAGCAGAATCAGTGGGAATCTTGGCAAATACCAGTGTGGGTGATCCTTCCCGGAACGTGGTCTCCGTGGGTGCAGCTGGGAGTGAGGAGTTAAAAAAAAAAAAAGCTTCTTAAAAACTTTACTTTTACTTACAAAAATGCAATAGAAAAATCACTAATTTAGTCCCATAGAGAAATTGTTAAATTCTTCACATACTCTTGTATGGAGGTAACCTGTTTGACCCGAAAGCTCATTAGATGGTGACTTTCCTTAAACTGGATCTGGAACATCTTTGGAATTAGATATTGTTAGCTAAATAATAGGTAGCTTGACTTTGGGATAGCTAATTTCATTTTTGTTTATGCCCTGGGAAGGGAAAAGACATACAAAACATTATCTTATCCCTTGTCTAGACACTGGTTACAATCATCGCCTAGAATATCCAAACTCCGAGGAAGGCAGATTAGCGACGGCGAGGAATACGGCCTCTACATATCTACAATTCCTCGGGAAAGTTTACCCAGGCGGACACAGCAGGAGGCTGCCATTTGGTGGGGGGATGAAGAGGAAAAATTAAGTATAGGGATTTAGGCTTCAGAAAGCAACCAGAAGGGCAGCCTCCAAAGCGCCTACCTCTTCTGAATCAACAGGGCACATGGTGGATACGAGGAAATGGCCTGTGATGCTGGGTGGGAGCCTCCTGTTGCATTCTGACCCAGCGGTCAACTCTTCAGATGGACATTGTCCATGAAAACTATCTGGGACGTCAGCAGCCCTGACTCGGTGCTGTGGCCAGCCATAAAAAGGCAGCCCTGCAGGGCTTGGCTGTGGGACGAGGGGGAGTCACGCCTCTGTATCTGGGTGCAAAAGCTGATCAATGCAGCACAACGAGGGGCTTTACTTGCTAAAGAGGAAACTAAAGTGTTCCTAGCGCCCTGGCTTGTTTGGCTCAGCAGTTAGAGCATCGGCCCGCGGACCAGAGAGTCCCAGGTTCGGTTCCCGCTAAGGGCAGGACCTCAGTTGCAGTTTGTCCCCGGCCCTATTTGGGTCATGTGGGTGGCAACTGGTCGATGTGTCTCTCTCACATCCATGTTTCTCTCTCTCTCTTCCTCCCTTTTTCCTCCAGCTCTATCTGAAGATAAATGCAAAAATGTCCTCGGGTGAGGATAAAAATAATTAATTAATTAATTAAGTAATTAAATAATTAAATAAATAAAATAAAAGTTTTCTAGCCATTTAGTGACCTCAAATTAAAAAAAAAAAAGTCTCCTAGATCTGAGAATATATATATATATATATATATATATATATATATATATATATATATATATTTGCCACTGTTTTCAGATTTAATACTACTATGAATGGGCCTGTTAAAATCTAGACTTGTTTTATTATTCTAAGTAATCACCTGACGCAGGGCCAAGCACGTGTTGCTCAGCAAAGGCAAGCGTTATCCTTCCGTGAAAGTATATGCCTGTGTATCTGTGAGCATGTGTATCTGGCTGGTGGTGTGTCTTTTCCAGGCCAATCTGAACGGGTTAGTTTATTCTTTGTATTTGACTAATGAGTCTACTGGGACTTGGTAGGAGTTGCCAGAGAGCTATTAAATACTGTGCAAATTGAGCCTTTACCCAGAATGCTTCTGTGCAGGGCAGGTGAGTGAAGGCAGACGCTTGCTGCTAAGGAGAAGCACCAGGCCCATGATGACAGCTCCCTGCAGGATGAGAGACTGGAGGGATGTCGCTGTCCCTTCTCCCTCCCATTGTTCTTGAGACCTCAGCTCTGGAGCCAGGTCCTCCATTCTTCTGTCCCCTTTCCTTCATGCTGTGTCACTCTGTATAGGTGGATGAGGTGACAGAGGGAGATCCATGAAACATGCACGAGATCAGAAAGGTGGGGACCATAGAGTGTCCAGAGTGGTGTCCACTAGTGGCTTGATGGCCTGTGTGTATTTGTATGGAGGCCAGAGAGCCATCCAAAATGTCCCCTAAAGGAGCAGAGTGCCTGAGCTCAAATCTGTCCTGCTGCATTTTGACTGTAATCTTTATCATCAGTTTCCTGATCTGTATAATGGGGTGATGGTAATAATATGCATAGGGCTATTTTGAAAGTGAAAGGAAATATTACTTGAAAGTGCTTAGAATAGTTTCAGGCAGATATATAAGTTAATAATTATCATAGACTTTTAGGATATTTGTTGGGAAATTCAATACTTATGTCTTCCTAAAATGAATGGCCATTCATTCATTCATTCTGCACACAAATATTTGCTGAGTATTACTAGGTGACAGGTCTCATGCCACACTGGCCAGGGATATATTATTTTACTTTATTATTTATGTCGTCGTCGTCGTCATCATCATCATCATTATCATCATCTAATCATTGTCATCATCGTTATCATCACTATCATCGCAATGGAAAACACCACCAGGCCAGTGGTTCTCAAAGTCCAGTCCCACTCACAAATGAATTACAAATGGCCTCTCTTTCAAGGAGCTGGGAGGGCTGGTCTGCTGTTTATGTCCCAAGAATAGACAGTAAAAAAGGTAAAGCAAAAGTGCTTATCAGGAAGGACTGAGTCATGGGGGCCGGAGCTTCTCTGGGGTCTGGAGTTAGGGCAATTGCAGCACCAGGACGAAGCCCGAGCTGGGAGGGGAGACTGGAAATCACGACTCCAGGCCTTTCTATTTCCTTCATTTTCAGTGTAAGGCTGATAAAATCATCCCCTAAAAACATTCCACTGGGCCCTGGCCAATTTGGCTCAGCAGTTAGAGCATCGGTCCGAGGACCAAAGAGTTGCGGGTTTGATTCCAGGCGAGGGCACGTACCTCAGTTGCGGTCATCCCCGTCCCTGGTTGGGGTCGTGTGGGAGGCAACCGGTCCATGTGTCTCTCTCACATCGATGTTTCTCTCTCTCTCTTCCTCCCACTCTGTCTGAAGATAAGTGGAAGAATATCCTTGGTTGAGGATTAAAAAAACCAAACATTCCGTGGAACTCGCTTTCTATCTCACAGACCTTGCGGGCAGGAACTTGCCCATCTCTCACGCAGCAAGAAACCAGCTTCTTCAGGCTCCTCGGAAGCTCAGCGGTTGAGTACGGCTGGTCACGGATGGAAAGAAACATTTTTGCTGAGGTCTCATGGGGCTGGGAAAGGGTCCTGAACAGCAAGTGGCTTCCTAGGGACAGGAGAGCCGTGTTCTCAGTCTGCTTGAGAGTATAATTAATTACAGAATCTCTGCTTGGAAAACTGGGCTGACTCTTGGAGGTAATTTAATTTAATTTTATCATTTTGGAAAGGAAATCCCTTAAAACCGGAGAGAACCGAGTTCTCCTTATTGTATGCCCAGTTCTGTTTCTCTCTCAGCAAAAATCTCTTCTCTCCACTGATAACCCATAGGGATTCTGCCTGATCCATTTACATATGATTCATATGCTAAGAATTTTTTTTGTAACCAAATGTAAAGTCTAACACATTGGAATTAAAACAGAAGATGTCACCAATTGTTACCAGAGTAGGACGAGGGGGTGGAGTGGGGCTGGGGAGGGGAGACTGACTAAAATGCCTTATCAAGCTATGCAAAGCAGATTTATATTTTACTTTTTTTTTTTTTTAAGATTTTTAAATTGAGTTTTAGAGAGAGGGAGAGAGAAACATTGATGCCAGAGTAACATCTACCAGCTGCCTCCTGCACGCCCCCTACTGGGGGTGGAGCCTGCAACATGGGATGACACCCAACCAACTGAGCCACACTGGCCAGGGATATATTCTTTTACTTTATTATTTATGTTGTCGTCGTCGTCGTCGTCATCATCATCATCATCATCTAATCACCGTCATCATCACTATCATCGCACTGGAAAAGACCACCAGGCCAGTGGTTCTCAAAGTCCAGTCCCAGATCAGCACTATTAGCACCACCTGGGGACTTGTTTTGAAATGCAAAATCTCGGAGCCCATCTTCAACCTGATAAATCAGAAACCCCGGGCATCAGACCTCGGAATCTGAGCTTTGACAGTGCCCCAGGTGATTCAGAGGAATACCGAAGTCTGAGAACCACTGTGCTGGTGCCGAGGACTTCTAACGCATCACCTCAGTTTTCTTCCTAATAACCCTCTGCGGTGAGTACCATTATCATCCCCGCTTTGAGAACCCTGAAGCACAGGTTAGGTAACTCGCACAGCTGTGAGGGGGTGTGCACAACCCAGGCCTGCATTGGTTCGGTTGCACCTACCACGTTTTCAATGAGGTCAATGTCTGTGTCTGCTTATCCTAATAAATTATCTGAACTACAGAAGAAAAAGCATAACAAACCCTTTACCAACCACCTCCCACCTATGTATCAAAGTTGCAATTTATTTTTACTCAGCTGCATCCCTTTTAGTCCGTACTGGGTGTGTGGGGCTTGAGGTGGGGGCATGCCCTCAAATCCTGCCTCGTCTTCCCTTGAAGTAAAGCCAGGGGTGCTTGCTGGCGGTGTCTGCGGCCAGCGAGGTCTGTGGCGGAGAGAAAAGCAGTAGGCAGAGGAGCATGAGGCTGGGACCAGCTGTAAAATACTTGCTGAGTAGGGAAAGAAGGGATGGAGAAGAGAGGCCAAAAGAAAAAATAAGTGAGCAAGCAGGGACCGCTCTTCTGTGAGACAAAGACAATGATGGCGATTTCAGTGATGAGCAAACGCAAGCTCTTCGGGAGGTCACGTGACACAGGTGATCCCACTCACTGGGTGACGGAGCTCCTGGGATTTGACTTTGGTGATTGTGACTCTAAGTCCAGTGCTTATTCCACTGTAGTGCAACCAGAACAAATGTATGTGAAAACCAGCAATATTAGACTACTACGGAGCACCGCGGGCAGGGAGGGTTCCTATCTTGGGGTTCACAGTAACCTTCAGGGGAGTAATAGGCCTACTGAAAATGAATGCAGAATTATGGTGTGGTGTGTGTGTGTGTGTGTGTGTGTGTGTGTGCAAGTATGTGTTTATGTGATATGTGTGCACAGACATATGTACATATGTATATATATACAAATAAGAATCTGTATTTGTCAGGATTCTCCAGAAAAATAGAACCAATAGAAAATCTATCTATCTATCTATCTATCTATCTATCTATCTATCTATCTATCTATCTATCATCTACCTGTCTATCTATCTATCTATCTATCTATCTATCATCTATCTATCTATCTATCTATCTATCTATCTATCTATCTATCTATCATCTACCTGTCTATCTATCTATCTATTATCTATCTGTCTATCTATTATTATAAGGAATTGGCCCACATTATTATGAGACCGAGGAGCCCCCTGGTCTGTCAAATGCAAGCTGGAAACCCAGAAAAGTCAATATTGTCAGCTGCTGCCCCGTGCAGAAGACCATATATATATATGAGAAAGAGACGGAGAGAGAGATTGAGAGGTGGTGATTTCCATTGTGGCTCCGTGGCAAACTGCCTTTCCAAAAAAAGGCGACCTCCCACCCCCACCCCCATACATACTCTTCCCCTGAGAGATGGGATCTGTGTCCCCTCCTCCCTGAATCTAGGCCGCAGTTTGTGACAATTCCAACCAGCAGATAATGGTGCACATGGTATCTTGGGATGTCCAAGACTGGGTCGTAAAGAGGACACAGCTCTGGTCCCCTGGGAACCCAGTCTCGACACTGAGTACTGGAGGGACCAAGGAGAGGAGCTGAGGTCACCCAGGTGACATCCAGCGTCAACCCCAGCCTGCAGCCTTGACATCTGAGGCCTCCATGACTTGAAGCGGAACAGGCTGTCCTTGCTGTGGCCTGTTCAAATCCTGACCCACAGAATCCAAGAGCACAGTAGGTGGTTGTTTCATGTCTGCCTCCTACCACGAAACACTGCCAGACTATGGGGCTGCTTAGGGATCCCTGGAGCCATTCATTCCCAAATCCCTGGTGCATTCGGCACTGAGGGGTTTCACAGGTTCAGATCACAAATAAAAAGTGAACAGTTTGTGTGGCCAGGTTTCTTCGAGATAAATCTATTAACTCTGTAGAACTGCACTTTCCTCCCTTTCTTTAAAAACATGTTTAACTAAAATTTATGTCCTCCTACTTTCTGGATCTAAAAAAGGCCTTCCTTTTATGCAATAGTGAGAGTAGCTTGTTTTGTTGTTTCTGCTGCTGTTGTCTTTTGTGTTGTTAAAAGTCCTTACTAGGCAAAATAAAAAGTTAGTCGCTAAACGCTAGTTTCCTGATCCTTTCAAAAAAATTTTTTTTTTTGGTACTTGAAATGAAAGTCTGGGAACCACTGACCCACACAATATAGTCCCAGCCACTTAGCATGTCATTAGTAGCTTGATGCTGTATTAGTTAAATCTTATTCTAATTGTATGATAATCAGGCCTACCCACAATGTGACTCCATACCATGCCCATCAGGTAAGTTATGAAATTCTGAGAGAATGAGCACTATGTCTTTGGGAAAAAATGTTTTGAGACACGAAGTTTTGATTTGAGTTAATCATTTATATTGACTTTATTGGGGTAACATTAGTTAATAAAATTATATAGGTTTCAGGTGTACAATTCTACATCATCTATATATTGTATTGTGTGTTCACCACCCCAAGTCAAGTCTCCTTCCATCACCATTTATCTCCTTGGACTGCCCCCACCCCCCTTCCCTCTGGTAATCACCATATTATTGTCTGTGTCCATGAGTTTTTCTTTCTTTTTTTTTTCTTTGCCTAATCCCTTCACCTTTTACTTCCAGCCCCAGCTGCCCCAACCCCCCTGGACAGCAGTCAGTCTGTTCTCTGTATCCATGAGTCTGTCTCCACTTTGTTAGTTTATTTTGTTCATTAGATTCCACATATAAGTGTAATCATATGGTATTTATCTTTCTCTGGCTGGCTCATGTCACTTAGCACAATACTATCCAGGTCCATCCATGATGGCAGAAAAGGTAATATTTCCTTCTTTTTTATGGCTTAGTAGTATTCCGTTGTGTAAATATATCACAGATTTTTTTTTATCTACTCATCTCCTGCAGGGCACTTAGGCAGCTTTCAAATCTTGGCTATCGTGCATAATGTTGCAATGAGCATGGGACTTGGGTTAATTTTTAAAACAGCCGAATTTGAAGTTAGGTATTGCTAGTTCATAAACAATTAACGCAAACCATATGTCCATTCAGCTATACAGGGACCTACACATGGAGTCATTCCCGCACCAACATGGATGTGACACACCACGTCGAAGAGAAGACGCACACACCGGAGACACACAAGGCAGCTAGAAGCGTGCAGAACTCGACCAAGTGGTCCAGAGAGGCCCCTACGCGGAGCTGTGCTTCCTGGTTCCCATCTACCTGTGTGGTCATCCTTCCGTCTGCATATCCACATTCGAGAGCTCTTTCCCCCAAGTCTTTGAAATAAACCTGTGGCCTGATACTTGAGAAAGGGGCAAGAGGGTCCCTGCTTACATAACTCATCCATGCCCTTCACGTCCTCAACTTGGATTTGTCCATAAATAGCTGCCCTTCCCCAGGACCAAGACAAGACTGTCAGCTCAGGCCCTCTGGTGGAGGAAGCTCTGAAATGTTTTCCTGGACTTGCGGCCACCTGGACTTGCTTCAGTTAATCAGTTGCCTGCCACCTCCCCGGGATAATAGTTCATTTCAGCTTGGTTGACCTCTGTCTCTTCCAGTTGCCTGGTGTCTGGTGATTCAAAGAGTAATAAATAAACATCGGATTCATAATCACAGCATGCATGATTAGGAACACTTTCTGAACATTTCCATTCAATTTGCATGTAGGACTGGCTAACCCAAGGAGCAGGCGTGTTAATCTTCACACAATACGGATTGATTACTGTCTTCTCTAATTTCTCTTCCTTCAGATGACAAGCCCCAGCAGCCTGGAATTTGTCAATTTAGGATAGCACCCAAGGAGCACAACTAACGGACTGCAGGAAGAAAAAAAAAACAAACTTGGAACAAATGCATTACTTCCGCGTGGAGCAAGAACATGAAATTATACCCCAAGGAAAGGCGCAGCTTATAACCTACTGCGCTTCTGAGATATCCCGGTGCCGCTATTAAATTTATTAATGAGAGTTGGGAGGTCTTAGCGGTGATGCTGGCCCATCACTTCCATCCAGCCCCATTGTTTAACAGGATCAGTGGACATTTACCAGCACAGATGATTAATTGGAGAGAGGCTTTATCGGTGTAAGGGTTGGGACTGGAGAGGCAGGTGGAGATGTTTTCCCTTGACCTCATAATCCTTCATCTGTCTTCCTTGTGGTAAGATTTTATTACTCAGAGTGCACAAGGTTCCACTGTGTACCCTTGAGCATGTCTGAAAAGCTGGGGATGTCTTGTGATCGCTGTGGAAGACCTTAGGAATTCCATCCAGGTGTGCAGACTTCTCTGCTCTGCCCCACGCTTGACAATGGAACTACAAAAGAGGCAAGCCTTAGAGGTGTTTATTACAAGTTACTTTCCTCTTTCATGGGCAAAAAATGAGGCTCGACAGCCTTCCAATACCTTAGCAACTGGCATACTTTTTTCTTTGGTTACGTGTCCCTAAAGGGAACTGAACCCAGGACTCTCTGGTCCGCAGGCCGATGCTCCAACCGCTGAGCCAAACCGGCCAGGGCTGCAACTGGCCTGCTTTATGACGGCCACAGCAGCTGCTCAGGAATGCGTATTCAGTGAATGGGCTTTTGGACTGTTTGGTTGTTGATGGGTTCCCTGCTGTTGGTTGAGTAAAAGGGTAGAGGATATTTTAGTGCGAGAGGAGGTGCCTGGAGAGTCTGTGTAATTGTTTTCCCCTCACTGCTGCTTCCTGTCGCATTGCACTGGTGACCTTTCATCTGGTCCATGACAACAGAGTCTCGGCTCTTCTGCCCATGCATTGGAGTTCTCAACCCTCCTCACCTCCTTGGGGCCACATCACAGGGCAACATAACATCACTTTACTGCCAGCATTGACCAAGGAGTGTGAGCCTGTGGTCCCAGGCCACAGTTGCTTTCCCAGCCTCTGGAGAGAAGTAATATTTAAAAAGGATTGCTTGTTTGGAGGGTCTGAAACCCATCTCTTCCCCCAGATCTTCTAAAACATTTCCTTGGAATAAACTAGGCCAATGGAAAGCCGGGCACCTGGACAGGCTGCCGGGTCCCTGGAGATCTGCTTCCAATAAATGGCCTTTGGAGGTTCTGATAAAAACCAGATCTATGAAGCTTACAGTTATATCCATTTTAATGATGCTGTAAAACGGTGTTTATGATAGCATACATTGTCTTCTTTATGAAGACTCCTGGGAGAAGCTCGCGTCTGGTCCCACTGCCGTGAAGGTAATTAGCGAAGGGTAGGGCCTTTGCCTTTATGAGACACATAAACTTTCATATGTGTTTAGTGTGGCGAAGCTTTTATCACTCATTTTATTTGTATGTATTTAAATTTGTATTTGTTTGCACACGTGTGTGTGCGTGCACGCGCTTTTGTGTGTTTGTGTGCTTACTTCAGTAAATTCCTAAAGCAATTCAAAGACAGGATTCTCATGGAAGAAGAATGCCGATCCATCCTTCAGGACTGATCTTAAACACATGGCCTTTGAGCAGTCTTCCCGAACGGCTCCGAGGGAGTTAGGAACTCCTGCCTCTGGTCCCCAGATCACTTAGTTCTTTAGACCCATCCACTGCATGGGGTTGGGATTTGGGTGTCCACGGTTGTCACCCTCACTCACCCGGGAGCTTATCACAAAGACAAGGCTGTCTTTGTAGCCCCCAGAACAGCGCGTGACTAGGGACCTTGTCACTCAGAAATGTTACTTCAGCCTCCCGCTGTCCCTCTGGCCGATGGATTCTCCACTGTGCTTTGTCTGTGAGCAACTGTATAAGAGGTTGCTGGGGGAGGCGTGGGCATTTGGACAGAGAGGGGTTCATCGGTTATTGAGGACTTGCCATTCTATTTCCCGGAGTGAAGAAATATCTTGGAGAAGGAGAGAGGGAGGGAGGGAGGGAGAGGGAGAAGGAGGGAGGAAGAGGGAGCGGGGAGAGAGAAATATTCATCGAGACATACCTTGGTTACTGAATGGGAAAAGACTTGTAAGTTGGATCTGACCCACAACATTACAATGTGTCTGTGTTGTAGAACAAGGTGCTCTTTTGTATCTTTTCTTAATAAACCTGTGACCCGGTCATTCTCATTTTCGGATTTTGGAGCAGGTCTATGGGAGATAAAAACGATGCCTTGGAGGTTCGCTTTCTAAAACACAGCTGTTTCAGATCCCCCCACCCCCTGATTTGCTTTTAATTCCATCCTTTCTTCAACCACTTCCTTTTTCCTTTCTAAGAGTACAAAGTTCAGACACGTTCTGTGGTTGAGTTTTGGTGACTTTAGCAGAATGTCAGCAGAAAGCTGAGAAGTTTCCCCCTTCAGGCTGGTAAGGGGGGGGGTGCCCATGGTCTCCAGCCCGCCCTCTGGAGCTGTGATGCCCCGCTGTGGAGTGGATCCTTAGCGTCCCGGAATGTGGAAGGTCACCCAGCTTTCAACAGCATCACTGCGTGACCATGGACAGAAATGGGCAGCACAGCCTTGGCTCACGCCAGGGCCTCCCCTGTCCGCGGTGGGCCGCTTTGACTGACGAGCCCCTGGGGTAGGACAAACTGCGGAGGGGACAATGGAGACCCCCAAAAGGAAAGTCCTAGATGTCTTGCCAACATATTAAAGGGAACTCAAGACTTTAATTTGAGTTGACAACATTTATAATAGGTATGATTTCTGAGCTTCTAAAAACGGGACAGATCATTCTGGTTGCTCTTTTTTTTTTTTTTGAAACCTGGGAAATTGTGACAGGCTGAATGTTTGTGTCCCCCATAGATTCATGTTGAAGCTCTAAGCCCCATAGTTGGCTGCATTTGGAGATGCAGTCTTTACAGAGGTAATTAAGGTTAAATGAGGTCAGAAGGGTGGAACCTTAATCTGATGGGATTTGCATCTTTATAAGAAGCAGCAGGAGAGAGGTTGCTCTGTGCAGAGAAGACTGGCTGTGTGAGCACACAGGTGGTGGCGACCTGCCAGCCAAGAGATGCAGCCTCAGAGTGAAACCGACCTGGCCAGCACCTTGATCTTCGACTTCCCAGCCTTCAGAACTGTGAGAAATAACCTTCTGTTGTTTAAGCCCCCGAGGCTCTGGCATTTTGCTCTGGCAGCTGGAGCAGACTAATATAGCAATCTCAGTGAATCTGCTGCTTTTACAGGGCAGCCAAGTATGTGCAGGCTTGGTTGTTAGAGAGACCGGGGTTCAAGTCCTGACTCTGCCGTTTGTTTGCCGTGAAATTCAGCTGAATTTCCTTGTCTTGAGCTGTGTTCTGTCATATGTGAAACGGAGAGTCTCCCTTGATCTTCGGTGTGAAGGTTAAATGAGATAATAGATAAAATGCGAATCTAAGTGTGGGACAGGCGTAACGAATTGTCTAACAGAGACCATTTATCAAGTTTCTGCTTGACCACAGCAGTGCCGCCAGACGTGGCCACCTCTCTGACCCTCGTCCCCACCCCAGAACTGGGGGCAGGAGGGTTGGGGGTGGGAACCTGCTTCTGATTTCTTTCTCTTCATACACTGGAGCCAAAAGGGTTTAGACACATTTCCCCTGAGTAATTGCCCTAGTACCTTAGGACAGCAAGCCGTGTGGTCTTGCTGAGTTAGTTGGAAGAGGAATTTTATCTTTTAAGGTCGCTGAAGGGAAGAGATGACACCTTCGAGCAAGATAAGAGAAGTTTGAAGATAGGTTCACAAAGTTCCTAAGGTGCTGCAGGAAATAACAAGGCAGAGTGAAGAGTCCTGGGCTAGGAAATGTGGGGATCTGATGCCACCTCCAGTCTTCCTGGACAAGGGGGGGGGTAGTCACCAGAAGTGGCCAGGATAGTCACATGGAGGGAAGTGTGGCAGAGCCCTGCCTCCTGATGGAGGAACACAGCCTGTTCAGGGTGCCTTGCAGAGGGGGAGCTGGGGTTACAGACACCCAGCTTCTTTCTCCTCCTATCTTCCACTTCCCTGGGGTCCTCCAATTGGCTGAACCCAAGCAGAAGCCAAGGCCAAGGAAATGGTTGATGGATCCCATATAAGTTAGTCCCCAAGTGTACCTAGCAGAGTGGAGAAGATGGAGAGTGAATCTGGGAGGGTATAGAAGGTGATTCAGGACAGAGATCTCAACTTCTCCACACAGAGAGAAACTCTATATTGGACTTGTCCAGGTTTGGTTCTTGAGCTATTAAAATAATGTAGGACATCCTCTCTCTTTCCCAAACTTAGTTAGCAAGTTTCATGTCTGTTCTGGAGTGATACATTTTTACCTTAGAGCAGAAGGCTGCAAAGACACATGATGTAAGAGAGGAATGAAAATGAACAGGCTTAATATTTGAAAAATACTGTCTCCGGTCCATGGACCTGTCCTGCTGGCTCATCCCTGGCTGAGGGTCCTTCCATCATTCTGTGCTGGTCCACTGCCTGTTCATGCCTCATAGTCACTGGAAGTCAACGCTGATTTCTTTGGATACCTCTCCTCTCCCTTTTTCATTGAACTTCTCAGTTTGAGCTCACATGAAGTTATAAGAAATACTACCGGGAGGTCCCATGTACTTTTTACTCAGTTTCCTCAGTGACAACATATTGCAAAACTATAGTGCAATAGCACAACCAGGACATTGACATAGATATAACCCACTGATCTCATTCAGATTTCTTTAGCTTTACTTGCACTCCTGTATGAATGTGTGTGTGTGTGTGCGCACGCGCGCCTGTGAATGGATTAGTTCCATACGATTTGATCACGTGGATGTATTTAGTTGTATATAATTTTGTCACATGCTTAGGTTTGTGGATCTAACCCCCAGTCAAATTGTAGATAGTTCAATCAGCACAATGTTCTTGTTGCTCTTCTGTGTAATCATCTCTATTTCCTTCTTGCTTCTAGCCCATCCCAACGTCCATCCTTAATTCCTAGCAACCACCAATCTGTCCTCCACTTCTAGAATTTTATCATTTCAAGAATTGTATGTGGGATGCTTGCAATTGCATTTAGGGTTCATCCAGATAATTCTGCATAATCTCCCATCTCAATATTCTTAACTCAATCTCATCTGCAAAGTCTTTGCCAGCTAACCCTCACTGGTTCCAGGGATTAGGATACGAACGCCTTGCAGGGGGATCATTGTTCAGCTTATCACAGGTGCTATTATTATTATTAACAGACTATATCAGGTTAACCCCAGTAATGGGCCTCAGAGCACCCTGTTCTGTTCTATTAATTCATACTTCTAACCACAACTGTATTAAATCATTATCTTCTTGGTTATTTATTTAATATTTCTCATTGCTAAACTAAATTTCTGAAAACAGAAAAATATTCATCGGCCTGTCGTGTTTACTACTGTGTCTTCATCACCAGCCTTACCCCAATCCAACATAAATTCTGGCACGTAATAGATGCTCAATGAATATTTATTGTATTAGAAATAGATGCCCACTTTAAAGATGAGGAAAGACATTAAGATTGTAAGCTTAAGTTCACACAACTAGTACCAAAAAAAAAATGTTATATGAATGTAACCATTAGGATTTTTTTTTTTTTTTTTTAGCTCAGCATGAGTCTCTGGAAATTCATACAAATTTTTTCATGTATCAATAGTTCGCTCCTTTTCACTCCTGAGCTCCAGGCCGTGATGTGAATGCTCCACGTGTTCTGACCATTCACCCATCAAAGATCACCTGGCCTGTTTCCAGATTTTTGCTGTTATGAAAAACTGTAAAAATTAGTCTTGTACAAGTTTTTGTGTGAACATAAATTTTTATTTCTTTGGAATAAGTGCTCAAGAGTGCAATCACTGGGACATATCAATTCATGTTTAGTCTTATGAGAAACTGCCAAACTTTTTGCCAGAGAGAATGTACCATTTGACATTCACGCCACCAAAGCATGATGGGTCCAATTTCCCCACAACCTTGCCAGCATCTGGTTTTGTAACAATTAAAAATTTTTTTTTTACCTGTTCTGATAGGTGTGTGGTAATATCACATTGTAGTTTTAATTTTTATTTTCATCACAGTGAATGAAGCTGAACATCTTTTTTTTAATCCTCACCTAAAGATATTTTTCCATTGATTTTCACATAGAGTGGGAGGGAGGGAAAGAGATAGAGAGAGAAAGAGAGACATCAATGTGAGATAGAGATACTGATTGGTTGCCTCCTGCACGATCCCAACCAGACCCGGGGATTGAACCAACCGCAACCAAGGTCCATGCCCTTGACCAGAATTGAACTCAAGACTCTCTGGTCACTCCAACAGCTGAACCGGCCAGGACTGAACATCTTTTAATGTGCTTCTTTGTCACCTTTATATCCTTTTCAGTGACATATCTGTTGTGTCTTTTCCCTGTTTTCTTAATTGATTGTGGTTTTTTTTCTCTTTTGAGAGCACTTTACATAGTCCAGATGTTAACTCTTTGTCAGATGTGTGGTAGTTAAATGTTTCCTCTCAGTCTGTAACTTGTCTTTTCATCCTTGTAATAGATGGTTCACAGAACATGGTCTTTCATTTTGATGAGGTCTGGTTTATGGTTTTCTTTTTGTTTGTTTTGTTTTGTTTTTGCCCTTTTATGGGTCATGTGTTTGACGTTGAAACTGCTGCTGACCTGCCACTTGGCTGACTTAAACCACTGTCCAGTTCCTGTGCTATGTTTTTGTGAATAAAACTTTATTGAAACTCAACCACGCCCTTCTGTTCATATCTTGTGTACGGCTGCTTTCCTGTTTCAACAGCAGAGTTGAGTATTTGTGACCGAGACCACCTGGTCTGCAAAGCCTAAAACAAAGTGGCTCTTTAAGAAAAAGTTGGCCAGGGCGTGGAGACATCCAAGGTGCCCTGCAATAGAGGACCGGATAAAGAAGGTGCGTTGCACAGACGCAGTGGGATACTACTCAGCCGGAAGGAAAGATGGAACACTGCCATTTGTGACAACGTGGATGGATCTTGAGAATATTAGGCTAAGTGAAATAGGTCGAGCAGAAGAAGCTTCAAGCCATATGATTTCACTCATATGTGGGATATAAAACTGAAATTTGTGGACAAAAACCCCAGTGTGGTGGTTGCCAGAGGGAAGGGGGTGGGGAGGGTCGGGGGTTATGGTGGCCTAATATATGCTGATGGAAGATGATTTGACTTTGGGTGGTGGGCACACAGTGCACTGTACAGATTTTGTAACATAGAAATCCATAACTGAAACCTATATGATCCCATTAACCAATGTCACCCCAATAAAGGTAATAAAAAAACTCAAAAAGAGTTTGCCAACCTCTGTTTTAGTTCCTATTACTTATTTTAAAATTCTAAAAACTAGTTTGTAGACAACAGAAAATTGAAACATACTTAAGTTATAATTTTAATGAAAAATAATATAAATTTAGCCTGGCCGCTGTGGCTTGGTGGTTGAGTGCCGACCTATGCACCAAGAGGTCGCTGGTTTGATTCCTGGTCAGAGCATATGCCTGGGTTGTGGGCTCAATCCCCATTAGGGGGCTCACAGAAGGCTGCTGATCGATGTTTCTCTCTCACATCGATGTTTCTCTTTCTCTCCTTCTCCCTTCCTCTCTCTCTAAAAATCAATAAAAACATTTACAAAAATAATGTAGATTTATACCCATATGTTACAGTTAAAACTAGGTTAACTTACTACTACCTAAGAGAAGAACTTGAAAGGAAGAGAAAATAAAACCACTATGATTGTTAGATTTGGGAACTTCTAAGAGATTGTCCTTCCCCAAATTTCTGGTATTAAAAAAAAAATCATTGTGTAATAATAATTATGATCTAAAAATTGTGTCACCTCTTGAAGATTTCAGAAATTGAAGTCCTCTCTGGATATGGTTGTGTCTCTAGGGAAAAAATCGACAGGCGATTAAGAAGTCTCCTGCCTGGACAGCCGTTCTGGAAGCTCAGATGCTCGTGGATCGGAGGGTAAAATGAAGTTCTTTCTCCCTTCGCCTTCCAGCCGCTTCAGGCAGAGCCAACGCATTTCTGGCTGCAGAGTAAGCTTGGACCTATTTGATATGCGAAATGAGTATCTAATAGTAGGCTTTTAAATAGAGCCATGCTTAGCTGTCAAACGTGGGTTTACATCAGCACATTGATTAGTTGCTGAAGACATGCAAAGCTTATATTTCTGATGAGATTGGAACTATGAGACTATAGTTAATAGTTTTATTACTGTTGTGGACACCGTAAGTTTCCTGCACACGTGCATGCACACTCACACACACACACAACCACTAGGAAGGCCAAACGAAATTTATGTGGGCTGAATATACCCCTCAGGCTGAAAGATTTGAAGCTTTGTCCCAGAAAATGCTTTGGGGTAAAACTTTTAATGTCACTACCTAGCAGACAGATGATGCCTTTGAATTAGATGCAGCACTTTGGCCACTGAATCTATTCAACACCCTGCAAGCCATTGGTGGGACATCACACTGACTCCATGTAGGTTGGGACATCTTTTTGTCTGTTGGTATCATGTGAGGTGTAGCTACAGGACAGTAACCACCGAGCGTGAGTTCACAGCCGGTGGCATTGGGAGGGACCTGGGCAGCCACTCCGGGGCAGTGGCCTGGGTGTGCCTCTTCTCTAACATCCTGGAGAGATGGCTGGCATTGGGCGCATCCAATACAGGTGAAGTCCCTGCCTCGGAAGGTGGTTCAGTTCCCCACACAGCACTTCTCTCATCTGAGAGGTTTCCATTTATTCAACAAATCCGATCTCCCTGTTAAGCATTCTTATTGACCCTTTGAAATTCTATGAAAGCATCTAATTCTACTGCTGGATGGTGCTAATTATTTCAACAAAGCTACCAAAAGATCCTAAGTCTCAAGAACTCCCTGCAAAGCAGCAATAGTCCCTTCATGGTTTCAAGAGGCTTCATTCACCCCAAGTGGATCCTGGGTGAAATGTGATAAAGTAATTCACATGTACTTCTGTATTAAGACAGCAAACAAGCAGACAAACAAAAACCTCTTGGTTGATCAGGAAAATAATTCCTTAACCTGATAAATAGTGTCTTCTGAAAAATGACAGCAAACCTCAGTTTGTTTGTTTGTTTTTTATCCTCACCGGAAGACATTTTTCCATTTTTGTTCATATAGAGTGGGAGGGAAACAGAGGAAGAGAGAGAGAGAGAGAGAGAGAGAGAGAGAGACAGAGAGACAGAGACAGAGAGACAGAGAGAGAGAGACAGAGAGAGAGAGAGAAAGAGAGAGAGAAACACTAACGTGAGAGGGCCACATCGAGTGGCTGCCTCCTGCATGACCCCAACAGGCTGGGGACGAATCACAACCGAGGAATGTCACCTGGACCGGAATCAAACCCACGACTCATTGGTCCGCAGGCTGACGCTCTAACTGCTGAGCCAAACCAGCCAGGGCAAGCCTCAGTTTTAATGTGATTAATGTAGAAGTTTTTTCTTCAGGGTTATGAGAAAGACATGGGTGCCTGTTCTCATCGCTCTAACGCTATTGGACACTTCAACCAGCGCAATAAAACAACGTAAAGAAATAAAATATATGACAATTTCAAAGGAAGAAATAAAAAGGTTGTTCTTTTTAAACAATATAATTGCTCACATAGAAGCTCTGAGATCAACTACTTATTATTTTACTACTTTTAGGAGAGATCAGTAATGTTGCTGTATATAAAACTCAATGTATAAAAATTAAAAAAATGTCCATCTATACCATCTCCAAGTACAAAACGTAATCTAAAAAGTATATTATTTTTAACTGCAAGTGGATTAGGAATACAACGTGCACTACCACAGAGAAAAATTGTAACGTTTTCCTGAAGGTCCTGAAAAGGAAAGAGAATCTAAGAGAGACGTGTCTACATTTGCGGAGAGTAAGAACCAGCGTGTAAAGACGTCAGTTCCAGACAATGCCAACCTGTGGGGAAAGCACAGCCTCAGAAGCCTAAGAATTGGGTGATGCCTCAGGCCAGCCACGCACAGCACCATGGGTTCAAAACATCAGCAGATGGGACGTCACGTGATTCTGTGCTGGGGCGACAAGATGGCCAGAGTTGGGTGGATGAAGGGGGTAGGGTTAGCATATAAAACATAGTTCTATTTCCAGTAGGAAAATGAAGGAACTAAAAAAAAAAAAAAAAAAAAAAAAGCTCAATCATTTGGGCTGTGTAAATAGGATGGAGCGAAAAATAAAGGCTACTACTCTGTGGCCCTATTGTATACAGCGAGAGTCCTAATAGGAAACAGATGTCATATTCAGAGGGGATAGTCTGGGGAGAGTTTAAAGAACTATTTATAGGAATGTGAGCAAGGTAAAGGAAAACCAACAGCGAAGGCGAGGTAGCTAGGGAATACCAGTGGCTGGAAAGAATTGTACCGCGAGGCTGAAGGAGCAGGGAGGGGAGCTGCTGGTGGAGATTAAACAGGGCGTGGCCGCCTTGGAAGGTCAACAGATGGGAGTGGTGGTTTTTGGTGGAGGAGCAGTCACGGCTCCACCATGGCCAGTGGACAGGGATCTGGGGGAACAGATATCACAATCTCACCTTCTTCTCACCTTCCAGTCACCTCCTGGTGCCTCCTATTGACCAACTCACCCTGGACGCCAGAGATCCCAGTGGTGTGGTCCATAGCGGTCAGCATCCAGAGCACAGAGGGAGGCGGAGAAGGGCGACTAATGGGTTTGGAGAGGCAGAGGGAGACTGGCGAGCTCACAGTCGTAGCTCTCCGCCAAGCGTTATGGTAGCAAGTCAAACTTCAGGTGCCGTTCATCGGTGAGAATCAACATTGAGGAATGGAGGACTTCTCTGGTTTAACCCGATCAGGACCAGAACAACGCCTTCTGCACAAGGGTCTCAGTGTCTGTCGCTGAACTGGACTGGGGAAAGCAGGATCCGATCTAAGAATAAGCCCTGTGATGAACAGATGTGAGGACCTGACTATTTGCTTTGTTAACAGAGCTGCGCACTCTGAGCAACTGAGCCCGGTCTTTGGAAAACTCATTTTGCTACCAGCGTACCCAGGTAACTCCAATTAGGAGTCACTGAATCGGACGTTCTCCTTCCTACTGCTGCATCCACCACGGGGTGTAACGGAGCTTTCTGCAGGAACTATCTTCCTTTGGAGATCAGCTCCATCATTAAACAAATATTTATTGAGGGCCTGCTGTGTGCCAGACACTATGCGGGCAGGGTGGGGACACAGCAATAAATAAGCCAGTCCTCGCCCTTGAGACCTGCCTGCTCCGTAAGAGATTAAAAAAAAAAGGTCATGAGAAGTTACAACACAAGGCTATAGTTATCATCGACTCCCCCATCTCTGCTTTTTCCAAGTTGCTTCTCAATGGATGATGCGGTGGTTGTCCCTTATTAGAGAGACGATGATGCTGTGTTTCAGGGAACCAGAAGCAAGAGGGGGTTTAAATAACAGTCCGTGGGCCTTTAGCAGGAGACCTCTTCCTAACTACCTCGTGCTTCTGCTGAGGGGAGGGCGGGAGTCAGATGTGGGCTTACTTCCTAGCGTCCCGTTCGCACAACCAGGGTTTGCAGATGTAGAAAGTGGAATTGTCAGCTTGAAGACACGTGGCTCATGGCACTGAACTCTTGCAGTTCCAGACTCATGCAGTGGCCTTGGTCACAGGCTGCGATTTTACCTTCGGCTCTAACCTCCTAGCAACAGAATCCGCCCGCTCAGAGAGAAAGGAAATGCAAAGGGGAGCAGGGAGTGTTTCGGGGGGAGGGCGCCTTTGCAGTGAGCTCTGTTCTACCTTAATCTTGTTTGTGCCCTGAGCTACTTCTGTTTGCCCCAGAGCTCTCCAGCTCTTCCAGCTGTGGTCACGGCCTGAAGACTCCGGCGGAAAAAGTCCCAGCTGGCTACAGGCTCATCCCAACCTGAGGAGGAGATACCTAGATGCCCCAGCACCTAGCAGGTTGGGTCCGGCATTAGTTGTTGGTGGTGTCACCCTAAACCTAAGCGCCGGTGTGTCTGGGTTGAGGCTGTGCGCCTTCCGAAACCTCCGAATTCCAACCTGCCCGTGAGCCTTCTCTGTTGGTCCAGTCCAGGATCCCCTGAAAGTGGTCCCCAGCACAGCCTGGAGTGGAATTTAGATAAAAAGGGGGTTCCGTGGTCAGAACAGTTCAGGACATACTGCCCACCCTCTCCCCTTCTGAGGATGCTAATCTGTATATTTAAGGCTCTGAGAAGTCTTGTAATTACCAAGGAGAAGGTAAAAGAAGGCCCACCGCAATTAAACTCACCATCGACAAGTTTCTTTGCTCATGTACTCGCCTCCCTGCAGGGAAAATCACACATGCTGGGTTGCAAGGCACGCAGCAAGCGCTCGATAGATACTGGCTGCTGTTGGCTACTGAAGATCTGCTGTGAACTCTGAAGTCAGGAGAAGGGTCTGGAAACTACCTTCGTGTCTCTGCCTCTCCCAGTCGGTGTCCACATCCACGAGCTTTTGTGACATCCGCCCAGTAGCAGCTGTTCAGTGAAAACCCCGAAAGTGCCTGCAGGGGCAGGGTGTTGCAGCCGGGCACCGCAGGCATGAAGCAAGCTTGAGGTAACGCCTTGAGGGGTGGTTTCCATGGACATCACCCAGACCCCAGATGCCAGGGGCCCACACAGGCATCAGCATCTGCTTTTCCTCCTTCAGGCCCAAAGTGGGTCTGGGGCTTCCCATCGGGGCTCTGCCGTTACTAGATTGTGTGACCTTAGGGCAGTTCCTGAACGTTGGGGTTCTGTTTCCTTGGCTGTAAAAATGAGGGGCTGGCATTGGCTGACCCCAGGGGGCCTTCCAGTTCTGCTGCCCCGTGCATTTGGCAAGCAGAAAACTGTCTCCTCTCCACGCCTTGTCTTGCAAATAAGAGAGGACGCCCCCTCCCCCAAAACGGGGTGGTCCATAGCATGGGGGGATTCAGGACCCTTAAGCAGGAGTTCCAGCTCCTGCCCGCACTCACCGTGCCTTGCTGCATTCCAGAGCCGAAGTCTGCTGATCGTCAAACATCTGGAAGCAGCACACAGGCACCACGGAGGATCCAGCGGCGCTGGCCGCGGCGAGGCAGAGCCCACAGCGGTTGCTATAAAGTGAAGAATCCAGGGGCTGCCAGGAAAAGTGTAAGAGCAAGGTCTGGTTTGAATCTTGGCACCCGCCGCTTAACCTCACTCGATCTCAGTTTCTCCATCTCCTTAACTCCTAGCTCCCCGGGTCACCCTGAGGACGAAACAAGAAGCAGAGCTGCGGAGGCGGACAGCCCGGGGGGTAGCCCTGCTCTGCAACCCACTCACCGTGACCTTGAGGACGTTCTTGGCTCACCCTGTGCGTGTTTCCCCTCCCGGGGATTTGTGAGGATCAAGGGGATGATGCAAAGTGCCTCCTTCATGGTAAGCATCCCGTCAGCGTTAGCGATACTGGCAAACCTAGCTCAGTAGTCGGTGAGCAATATATTATTGCTAGTGTTGGTTGTAGCAAACTCAGTGAGTGTTGGTTCTCTCCATCCATCTTCATTCCGTTCTGTACTTTTCCAGCTTCACAGGTTATTGGACGGCTTCTCGCTTATAGACATAAGGGTTGAACAGATGCAAGGGGGATTTTGACATAAACAGAGCGCACCAAAAATATAACCTGATTTTTTCTTTTTAAATCCTCACCCGAGGATATTTTTCCATTTATCTTCAGATAGAGTGGGAGGGAGAGAGGGGGAGAGAGAGAGAGAGAGAGAGAGAGAGTGAGACGTCGATGTGAGAGGGACACATCGACTGGTTGCCTCCCATATGACCCTGACGAGGGCTGGGGATGAACCACAACCGAGGCACTTGCCCTTGACCAGAATCGAACCTGCGACTCATTGGTCCGCAGGCCGACGCTCTAACCGTGGAGCCAAGATTTCTTGAGTCATTTAAGTTTCCTTTACAAACACTCCTATTTAACTTGGTATTTATTTGCCTTGTGTTTTAGTCCCAGGAAGGGCCACAGGAGGTCAAGGAGCTTCCTCCTGTGCGTCTGTCTGAGCCCAGGGCAGAGGGCCAAGCCTCCTGGGAGCCAGGACGGGGCCTCCAGACCCGCAGAGGAGAGGGGGGCGCTGCTTGTTCGTCTGCCCCCGCAGGCGTGCGCCGCCCATGTCTCCCAGCAGACCTGCAAGTGACTAGGGACACGGTGTGTGGAATAAAAGCGGTGAGCGAGCAGCTGCTGTTTCTAATGGCAGCGTGGGCAGTGGGGGTGGGCCAGCCCCAGCAGAGTGACGGCTGCGGTACCCAACACTGTCAGTGCAGACACTGAAGGCTTCCTTCCCTGTCCCTGCCCACATTTGTGCACCTTGTCATCGCAGGGTGACAAGCCCAAACACAAGAGGCCTTCTATTCTTATGCTAATGCTCCATGGTGACAGCTTCAGCAGGTGTGACAGCCACCCACTCCAGGAGGCCTCCACCCCCACTCAGGGTTTCCCACCTCAGACCTCAGTGCTGGGCCTGATTCAGGATGGAGCCAGTGGGGGGACGACACCCATTCCCCAGCCATGAAGGTCTCTTGCCCACAAGTAGCTGACCCTCTGCTGCCTGGACCTTGACTTGTTTCTACTCACAGCGTCACTTGTCACTGTCCTTCTCTCTGTCCCTCCTCTTTGCTATCTAACCACACCAGCCTCAACAATCTTCTTTACATTCCTAATGCCACCTACACCTTCCTTGTTTCTGGCCTTTCTCTTGCTGTTCCTTCTGCCCAGAGAGCTTTGATCCTTGCCCCTTTTCCTTAGTTAATTCATTCTTGTCCTTCGGGACCCTGGTTAACATCCCCTCCTCCCCTGACCACAGTGTCCCATGTTGTTGACCCTACTTTCTTTTCTCCACATCACTGTTTATTTCCTAGATAATATCGATCTCAGTCTTCAGTGACCTTGCCTGTTAAGGTATTCGCTTGCTTACTTGTCTCCTTTACTGGAATATAAACTCATACAGGCAGGGACCTTACCTGTCTCGTTCAGAGCTTCATCCCCAGGGCCTAGCCCCAATCTGGGGCACAGTAGCTACTCGACAAACACAAGTTGAGTGAATAAATGAAGATGTGTACAAATTCAAATGCTCCCATAAGTGACCGGGGCTCGCCAAGCAATACATTTTAAATGGGAGCCATGACCTCAAGGGCACATACTGTCTTAAAAAGCGCCCTAGTGATGCTACTGCTCTCCTGAGAGAGCAGGTGCACTTCCGTGCCATTGGCTGTTCCCAGCCTTCTGCGGCCCTGGCCCTCCTGATCCTTGGCCCCTGTTCTCTGCCAACTCGGGGGACACTAGTTAAATGTTTAACATTTGCCTTCCCCGCCCCACCCCCAAGCTACTCCAGCCCAAGGGCAATGGGTAAAAATCATTTTAAAATCTTGTTTTCTTATTCAAAACTTAGAATCTATCTTTATCTTTGAAGTCTGGGAATTTCGCAAGGTCCCCTGAGTGTGTGTCTTTTTTCATTAGTTCTGCCTGGTGAACTCATTCAGTGTGGAGACTAGATCAGCAAGTGCTCAAATTCACTGTTTTCTTTTGTTATTTCGTTATTATTTTTCTCCCATCCCGGCTGGGGATTGAACTCACAACCTGGATATAGGCCCTGACTTGGAATCGAACCTGCCACCTTTTAGTGTGTGGGGCAACTCTCCAACCGACTGAGCCACAGCAACCAGGCCTAAAATTTTAACTCTTATGTAGTTATGCTTGCACTGATCCATGAGATGTTTCATCTAATTGGTCTTCTGAATGTTAATTCAGATCTCAGGAATGACCCTTCACTTTTTCAAGTCTTCTATACAAATTTTAAATTCTGTAACCATTTTCTCTCAGAAAGCCTTTCTCTTACTCCAATCACATCTCTTTGAAAATGAACATTTCTTTCTTACTAAAGTTTTTTAAAAATTTTTATTCTGCTTATTCCAATGTTTCTGCCTCATAAGAACCACCTCTTCCAAGCTGATTCTTCAGCTTGGTCCCCTCTCTCAAACTACGAGACTCAGTTCTAACTTTAATTTCTCAGTTTTAATTTTTTTTTTTTTTATCCTCACCCGAGGACATTTTTCCATTTTTTGTACAGATAGAGTGGGAGGGAGAGAGAGGAAGAGAGAGAGAGAGAGAGAAACATCGATGCGAAAGGGACACATCGAGTGGCTGCCACCCGCACGACCATCCAGGGCCGGGGACAAACTGCAACTGAGGTACATGCCCTTAGCGGGAACCGAACCCAGGTCTCTCTGGACTGCAGGCAGACGCTCTAACCGCTGAGCCAAACCGGCCAGGGCTCAGTTTTAATTTTTAATTTGGTAACTGTCAATAGATACAACCCCCCTAAGTAGTGGAGCTTCAATACTTTTGGAAGATGTAAACCATCCTGAAACACAAAAGCTTAACAGATATCTGTTCATGTATTCATTTACTCAAGCCATATTGGGTACCTGTGTACCAGCTGCTATTTATTGTGGATTATAGGGAACAGAAGGGGATAAAAAAAACCATTGTTTTGATGCATATTCTAGCGGCAGAGGCAGATAATCAAATGTTAACAATTAAAAATAGAATATAATTGCAGGTGGTGATCAGTACAGCAAAGGAAACAAAGCTGAGAAGGAGGACGAATACCTGAGGTTGCAATGTTAGATGTGGGAGTCAGGGAAGCCTCCTTGGGGAGGGCCCCTTAGATCAGGGACCTGAATGAGTCTCATTCTTTGTGCCATTTCTCCCAGGAGGGCCAGAGCCTCAATGTGCCCACAGACTCAAGGCGACTCATTAGGACACAGTAGGGGGTGCCAGTGGGTGTGCAGAAAAGCAAGACCCTTGTCTGCCATAAAAGATATGACTCCTTTAAATAGATTCATCTTATGCTCGGTTCAAAATGTTTATTGCAATTATAATAAGAAAAGCCATTTATTGAATATTTAATATCCAATATTTACCAGGTGCCAGGAACTATGTAAATTCTATTGCATGTTTTTGTCATTGAACTCGTACAATAGCACAACGAGCTGCGTGCCATCACATCCGCACTTCCCAAATGAGGAGTCTGAAGTCTGGAAACACAAAGCCCATCATAGGTGTGCTTAGTTAGTAGTGGATCCAAGATTCAAATCCTGGTTCTCCTCTTTTCAAAATTCATGCTCTTGATGATGAGGCAATTTTGCTAGGCCTGGGGATATGAAAATAGGTGCTCATTTCCACTTGTAGAAACTCACTGTACTCTGGTGATAATAGATAAAAAAAAATTCTTATACCATATGATGAATATGGTATAAGGGGAGACCCATTAGGTCATTTAATTTAATTGGCAGGAAAGTACATAAAGAAGGCCTATAGAAAGAGGTGATTCTGAACTTGAACCCAAAATATGTAGTCGTAACCAAGGGGAGAAGGAGACAAGGGTATTCCTGACAAAGAAATGAACATAAAGATGCTCAGGTATGGATATTGTGGAGCACCCAGAGAACTCTGGGGTATTCCTGACAAAGAAATGAACATAAAGATGCTCAGGTATGGATATTGTGGAGCACCCAGAGAACTCTGGGAAGTTCAGAGTTGCTGGAGCATAAACTAAGGCAACCATCAGGGAGAGGTTGTACAGCTTGAAGATGGGTGACCTTGGAGAGGGTTGTGCACTATGTTAAGTAGCTTAGAATTTGTTTTGTAAAAAAAAAAAATAGAAGCAATTGAAAGCTTTCAAGAAAATATCAAGATAAGACTTATTTTAGGTAAAATGCTCTGATGATCATTTTGAGGATGGTGCTGATGGAGAAGGACAGGATTGGGGTCAGAAGGACCAGTTAGGAAACAACTGTTGTGGTCCAGGGAAGAGATGGTCCAGGTGGTCTCCTCTAAGGTAATGGTGATAAGGATGGAGAAGAGGAGGAAGCTTGAGAGATGGTGAGGAAAACCATCAGAGTGCGATGGCTGATTGGAAGTTGAGATGAAGAGAGAGGGGAAATCAGTGTGAGCCTCAGAGCTGAATATTGGTTCCATTGGCTGATTCGGAGAACCAAGGGGAACAGCAGGAGAAAGAGGAGGGGCAGAATGTGGTGCAACGGGACCTTTGTTGTGCATCTGAGACACCAGTTGGCATGTGCCAGGCTCCTGCAGCTCACCACACAGGTCTGTGCTGGAGAAAGGCATCTGGGATTCTCAGCAACTCACTGACTGTTACAACAATAAGAATGGGTGAGATCATCCAGGGAGCAGCTGTTAGAACAGTGGTGGGAAAACAAAATAGAATAGGGAGGGCTAGCATTGAAAACCACTCGAGCTAAATAGCTACTGTTTTATGGAACAAGTAAGAGAAATTGTAGCTAATGAGATCTTGGTTGGTGGGGCTGGGCAGAAGGTGGCGTGAGACAGGTTGTTAGGAAAAAACAACAAGAGTGGGAACCAGTGGGTGGAGTGAACAAAGTCATGGGTCCAGGAAAGATCTATGGAGACGAGAAGACCAGGATGCGGGCAGGGCGAGGAGGGATGAGTTGCTGATCCTTGTAGCAGTCTTTACATTCGAAAGAAGACTCCTCTCCATTCAAATCATGTCCGACCAAGTATCCAATAAGACGAGGTTGGGGTCTCTAATGCCATGCTCCAGTAGGCTTTGCTTCTGCTCTTATCTGAAGGTCATCCATACCAGTCCCTGTGCCACAATCCAGGTCACGGTGTTAAAGATCTCCTGGGAAACCTGGGAAAGGAGTGAAGTCAACTTTGTAACTCCGCTGGTTTGTGGTTTTCAGGGTATCTGCATGGAAAGATACAGACCAGTCTAAACTTAGTTGCCTTTTTCCTTCCACTGGAAATTTCATCGAGGTATCTGAAAGCACAGTATTCCATGGAGATGGTCTTTTCTTCTTCTTCTTCTTTTGGTGTTATAATTGGAATCAAGTAATTCTTTGTTACTCAGTAAACTTTTAGTGGCAAAAATAGCATTAATATGACAAGCTAGACAGGAGTTTTACTGAAAGATCAGTGACAAGGACTCGCTCCAGAAAGACAAATAATCTTTATTTCACATGGCAACCTAAGGACAGATGGAGACAACGCTCAACCTGGAAGTCCGCCTCAATCAATCAATCAATCAATCCGCAACTATTTATTGATCTCCTATTTTGGCTAAGAATACAGACCTTGGCACCAGATGCCTGAATTCAAACCCCAATTTTCCCATGCACCAGTGACTTATTCTTGGGAGATTTTTGAAACCTTTCTGACCATCAATCTCTTCCTCTAAATAATGAAGGAAATGTTTGTATGTAACCTGATGGGTTATTGTCGGGACCATTAAGGTCTCAATAAGTGTTGGCTACTACTCTTCTTATTGTTTTTGATAGTAATGTGGCGGTTGGTAGTGTTGCCAGGACTATTGTCACTTCTGGGTACCCCAGGTTAGTGCACAGGCTTATTTTCCAGAAATGGGCAAAAGGTGAGTTTCAAAGAAATGCCCAAGGTGGTGCCCTCGCCTGTGAAGCTTATCCCGGGTCCTGGGTCCTTAATGTTTATAGTTTTCTGACCCCTCAGAGGAACACATCAGTCTTAGCCTGTGAGGACCCCATGGGGAGAAAGGGGATGGAGAGAACAACTGAGCACAAGAAATGGGGTGCAGAGGAAGGCAGGAGGGAGGGGGGGAGAGAGAGAGCGAGAGAGAGAGAGAGAGAGCGCCATGAAAAGGGAAGAGCTTTATTGTGGAAAAAGGAGACACCACAGGTTTTGCCTCTGTTATTGTCAAGATTCCTTCATCCATTTAATAAATATGTGTAGAATGCCTATTGTATGATATGCCAGACATTCTTTTTGATGCTGGGGTGATACCAGAATGACTAAGAAAATGAAGTCCCTACCTTCATGAATTTTATATTTTGTGGGGGAAGGAACGGGAACAACAGTAACATCATCAAATGCAGTTTCACACGATAGTACATGCCCTGAAAAGAACAAAAGGGGATGGGTTGCTAGAGGCGGGCTTAGGGAGGGTCAGAGGACCTCCTGCAGGTGATGAGGTCAGGAAGGACATTTTCAGTCTCTGAAGATGGGTCCAACTTGTTTAGGGGACAGTGCTTATCCAGTATTGAGGTTTCATCGCACGTGATGGCTCTCACCGGCCTGCGTCCTCTCTCCACCTCTTCACAAGCTCTTCTCCTGCCCAGAGGGGGCCCACTGCCGTTTCTGTGGTTGAAACTGGGAGGGAGACTTGGGTACGCAGAGCCCAGCTGATTTTCTCTCCTCTTGAGGGCAGAGTGAGGGCCTGCAGAGAACGTGGATTCCAGTGCGTCTTCATGCTCTAGGTTGTTCAAGGACAGACCTCTCATTCTCTCTAATCCTGGTTCGGCGCTGGGAGGCGCTCACGCCTTCACATACCCACCTTCACCTCCTCCGGCCGTGATTCCGAGCGTGGGGGCCACAGACCTGTGGCACCAACGTCACCTGGGCTCTTGTTAGAAATGCAAATTCTCAGGCCCCACCAGACCACCTGAATCAGAGGCTCTGGGGGTGGGGTCCGGCGAGCTGTGCCTTAGCAGTTGCTCCAGGTGATTCTGATGAGGGCTCAAGTCTGAAACCGCTGCCCAGATAGTTTCATTCTCCGCAACATGCTGTGCTGGTTTTGAAAAGCTTTGCGTTCCCATCTGCTTGAAGTCAGCAGCAACAGAGAGCCAGAACTTGAAAGCTTTTGCGGTTCTGTTCTCTCTCTCAGGGTTCTTCAACCTCAGTCCGAATGACATTTGGGGCTGGTTAATTCTCTGCTGCGGAGAGTGATCTCGGGCGTTGTAAGATGTTAAGTAGCATCCTTGGCCTTTGTTCCCTAACTGCCAGTAACACTCCCTTCTACCCGAGTAGTGACAATTAAAGTGTCTCCAGATATTACCAAATATCCTCTTGGATCCAAAATCGTCCCTGGCTGAGGGCCCCTGGTCCATCTGTAGCAGCTGAGAGTATATAGCTTGTTGACTCTTCTCAGCGACCACAAAATGAATGTTCTTCCTTAAAGAAAGAACAACACCCACCTCAAAAATTGTTGGGAGGATTAAATGTAAACATCTAAAAACCCTTAGGACAGTATGTGTCTTATCAAAATTGTTCTATGAATGAGGTATAATAATGATTATTTCAGTTATTTTTGTAGCTGAATAATACATACACCAGGAAGGTCTATATGAGAGTCAGAAATAATATTGTTACTTTGTTATTAGTCTCCTCATCATGAAATGTCTAGACAGAAGTTAGTTTAGTATTGCCCTCTTGACCTTGCGAAAGGCCTGAAATGGCCATTATTTTATTGGTGGCACTCCTAGATATTTCCTCTTAGGGGAAAGGACCATAAAGACCTTCCTTCTTATTGGTTTGCCTGACCGTGGATTCTGCCACGTAGAAAAAAAACACGTGCCCGGCCAGTGTGGCTCAGTGGTTGAGCGTTGACCCATGTACCAAGAGGTTGCTGGTTCGATTCTCGGTCGGGGCACATGCCCAGGTTGTGGGCCCGATCCCCAGTGGGGGGCGCGCAGGAGGCAGCCGATCAGTGTTCTCTCTCATTGATGTTTCCATCTCTCTCTTTCCCTTCCTCTCTCTCTAAACAATAAAGAAAAAAAAAAAACACGTTATGAAACCACTCACCTATCCTCCCCACTCCCACCGAGGCACACTTAAACACAGCCTCTGCGCCCTCCAAACCTTGCCACTTGCTCAACACAACCTTCCTCCAAAAAGAAAAGCAGGTTCTTGCCTCGCCACCCGCCCACCCCATGAACATTGCGATCCACGTGTGAATATAGCGACTCTGTTACAATAAGTTCCTCGCGGTGTGCCAGGGTGGACAGCTGCTGCCCATGTCCTTAACTCTGCAGCGGCAAACATCTGAACAGAGAGGGGGAAAGTCCGTAAACCACCCAGACGTGTTGCTTCGGCTTTGCCACGCATTAGAAGTTGTGCAACATCTGGATGACAATCTAGTATTTTGACTTTCTGTTGGGCTGCCTGGGTATTGGGTAGATACAGGCTTTATCTTAACGTGGTCATAATTTACGAGTTCAGAATTTCTAATTCAATTCAAATCCTTTGGAGCCTGAATCCACTCACCCTTGGCAAAACGTGAGTATGTGTTTTTAGAGCAGTAAGACTTGGAAAGTTTATTAAAAAAGTCTCAAAAGGCATTTGGACATCAAATAACTCTCAAAACCCAATGTTTTTGTGATTTAAATGAATCAGAAACATATGGATTAAATTTCCTTTAAATTGCTCGCAAGATTAAAAATCAAGAGAGAAAGAGCTCAGGGCCAGTGCTTTGGGCTTTTCAGGACCAAGTACGGATGAGGCTGAGCCGGAGACGTGAATAGCACCCACGCGCACTCACGCTCCTCCAATCGGCGGGGAGACCCGAATTTTATGCACAGAGCATTTGTTCTCACTCTAGGAGGCAACCGCACAGACCACCAAACACAATCGTAATAACAAACAACAATTACCACGTCTGCTAATTTGCAATTAGCCAAAAACACACAGCATACTTCAAAGTCAGACTAAAGATGTCTCTTTTTAAAGTTCCCCTGCAGAATCTGAAAGTGATTAAAAGCGAAATTACGTCTGAAAAAGGAGCTGTTTCAAGCATTATTTAACTGTGGGCAGAGATGGGGCTTCTCACAGCCAAGCCATCTCAAGCAGCAGCCCAGCTCTGGGCTTGTCATCCTTGGGCCCCATATCAATCTAAATTCAGCTCTAGGGCTCTCAACCAAACCAGGGCAAAACCAACCTGGGAGATACAGCTTGGAGGAGTTTAGTTCTCTCTGGGAAGGGGGAGGGGTTTCTGCTACTCCTTTAGCTCTCTGCTCTTGTCAACCAAAGAGCAGGATTAGTTTGATCTTATTGGTGACCCAAATACATCGTAAAATATACAACATATGTTTTAATCTGATTGCCTCTTTTATATCAGTTTATTTTTTTGGCTCACATTCTTTGACCTCCCATTTGTGCTTCTTTAGATTAAAACAATAGCCCTCTCTCTTCCTAAGTTCCCCGTTCTTGACTTTGACCAGCCCCTGGAGGCAGAGGTCTTTGAAGGAAGAGGCACAAAGTCAGACCTTGCTTGATTTTTCTTAATTGTTTCTCCTACAGACATTTCCCACACCACCATCCCTCTACCTTCTACTTCCCCTCTCTCCCAGTTTTCATTTTATGGCTTATATTTAAGAATTTTAGCCTGGCCAGTGTGGCTCAGTGGTTGTGCATCGACCCATGCACCAAGAGGTTGCCGGTTCAATTCCCGGTCAGGGGACATGCCCAAGTTGTGGGCCAAATCCCCAGTTGCAGGGCATGCAGGAGGTGGCCAATCGATGCTCTCTCTCATAGATGTTTCTATCTCTCTCCCCCTCTCCTTTCCTTTCTCTCTAAAATCAATAAAGAAAAAGAAAAAGAATTTTATTACAGTTAAGGGTTGTATTTATTATCCTTATCAAGTTTCCCATCAGATCTCTCAAATACATTTCAGAAAGCCTTTTATTTATTCAACAAATATTTATTAAGCTCACACTATGTGCCAGGTACATATTTACCGAAGATACATCTGTGAACAAGACGATTCACAGTAGATGAGTAAATAAATGGGTAAATAAGATAATTTGAGAAAATGACATGGGTTATTGAGAATATAAAAATATGTCGATGTGATGAGAATATTAGTGAGTGTCTGGGTGTGATGGGATAGATAGATAGACAGACAGGTAGATAGATAGATAGATAGATAGATAGATAGACAGATAGATAGACAGACAGGTAGGTAGAGAGAGAGAGAGAGAGAGAGAGAGATAGATAGATGGATAGATAGATAGATGGATAGGTAGATGGATAGATAAATAGACAGGTAGATAGATAGATAGATAGATAGATAGATAGATAGATAGATAGACAGGTAGATAGATGGATAGACAGGTAGATAGATAGATAGATAGATAGATAGATAGACAGATAGATAGACAGACAGACAGACAGACAGACAGATAGATAGATAGATAGACAGACAGATAGATAGATAGATAGACAGACAGGTAGATAGACAGGTAGATAGATAGATAGACAGATAGATAGATAGATAGATAGATAGATAGATAGATAGATAGATAGATAGACAGATAGATAGATAGACAGACAGACAGGTAGATAGATAGACAGGTAGATAGACAAATAGATAAATAGATAGATGGATAGATAGATGGATGGATGGATGGATAGATAGACAGACAGACAGACAGACAGACAGACAGACAGACAGATAGATAGATAGATAGATAGACAGGTAGATAGATAGATAGACAGACAGATAGATAGATAGATAGATAGATAGATAGATAGACAGACAGACAGACAGACAGACAGACAGACAGACAGACAGATAGATAGATAGATAGATAGATAGATAGATAGACAGATAGATAGATAGACAGACAGACAGGTAGATAGATAGATAGACAGGTAGATAGACAAATAGATAAATAGATAGATGGATAGATAGATGGATGGATGGATGGATAGATAGACAGACAGACAGACAGACAGACAGACAGACAGACAGATAGATAGATAGATAGACAGGTAGATAGATAGATAGACAGGTAGATAGACAAATAGATAAATAGATAGATGGATAGATAGATGGATGGATAGATGGATGGATAGATAGATAGATAGACAGACAGACAGACAGACAGACAGACAGACAGACAGATAGATAGATAGATAGATAGATACTGGGAGGAAAATTAGACCAGCACAGCCAGGGAGAGACTTTGTGAGTCGGTGTATTGAACCTGAGCCCTGCGTGGGGAGAAGCAGTGAGCTTTACGGAAGCTGAGAAGAGTGCTCCTGGCAGAGGGACCAGCAAGAGCCAAGACCTCGAAGCAGGATCCGAGCTGGTCCATTGAAGAAGCAGAATGAGGACTGTGGGACCCGAGTTCACGGTGTGAGTGAGAGACAGGACCACGTGAGATTAGGAAGGCAAGCAAGTGCCAGATCCTGTTGGCTCTTGTAAACCACAGTGCAGTTTTGCATTTTACTGTGAGGTGAGATGTTTCCAGTCGAGGCAAGCAGGATGTGTTTGCATATAAAATATTATTTGGGCTGAGTTTTGCAGATGGACTGTGGGGAGAAAGTGTTTATAACAAAGGAGATCTGGGGTTCAATTTATGCTCGGTCCTCTGTCCTTCCACTTTGCTGAGACATTTTGGACTTCTCTAATTCACTTCAGTCTCCACCCACAGGTGAGAAATTGAGCCTGTTGGCCAGCTTCTATCTTTTGCCACAACACGGGCGTAAGTGCTTTCAAAATCCTTCCCCCGCTGCTGGGCATAAGGATAATGGTATTTTACTGGCTTCTTCATGATTGTTGGGACTTTGTGATATATAGTCTTGCCGTAAAATGTATTAGCAGTTCATGGTTTACTCCAGATACAATAAAACAACCTTAAAAATCTCATCAGATTGCAGTCCGATCCTCTGAAATGGGTATAGCAATAGACTTTGTAGGACTGTTGTAGGCATTGCAGTCGAAGCGGGGAAGGAGAGTGTGCAGATGTCCTGCAAGGCATGAAGACCTCCTGGCACTTTGTGACGGAGTCCTCCCTACGGAACGGCTACTATTTTCACCTCCAACAGATTAAAGTACTGTTCGAAGTAACCTAATCAAGATAGGGATACACAAGAGGGAGACTGTAGTACATGAGCCAACATCGTTTGTGATCAGTGCTGCAATAATATTCAACGCTAGTGAATAGAATTCTGTGTTACAAGTGTAACATCCTAGGACCAATATGGTTTACTAAGAATTCAGGGGCGGCGTCAGCATTAGAACTGCTGTAAGTAAAGCATGTTCACCTCCCAGAATCCTTTCCTAACAGCCTTCCACTTCAGCTGCCTGTAGACATCTCGCCCCGAGAACAGTACTTCAGTCCATTGTAATCATTTCCTGAAAGGAGCAAGAACTACTTTGGATTAGAGATTGTAAACTAACATGAAGAGGATAAAAATATTCACATGGCCACTTGAAATCATTTTGCAATTTCCACCTGCTTTGGATGCTGGGATGTTAGTATGTATAGTTCCTATTTTCCTATATATACTTAAAACATAATCTGACAATTTCATCTATTACTTTTCCAAAGAAACAATGATCTGCTTCAGGGCTGGAGGGAAAGGGAGTTGTGTTGGTCACTCCACTGAGGACATTTTCTAGAGGAATGCTGAAGCTTAATTTTGACTTTATATGATGGTTGTGGAATTAGTCGTATTAGGAGACGCTATGCTGTGATAACAAATTGATTTTAAAGTGAATGAAGATGTACTTCCCATTCAGATTCCAAGTCTAAGAGAGATCTACCCATCACTCAGACCTCCAGGCTGACAGCGTCCAGTGTCTGGACAGACTGGCCTCTGACGTCATCACAGAGGGTATGAGAATACAGAATGCTTTTAAGGACCAGGCCTGAAAGTGGCTTATATTAGCTCTCAAACTTTGTTACATCTTAGGATCATTAGGGGAACTTTAGAAAATGTTAATGTCCCAAACTGATTAAATCAGTATGTTTTAAAGGTCTTTAGGTGATGCCAATATGAGCTGAATTGTAGACTCAGTGGCTTATATCACTTCTGATCACTCTCCATTGGCCAGAGCAAGTCACATGTCCCTGATCTAACACTAAGGGACCCTGGGAAATGTAGTCTTCCTGTGTACCCAGGAAGGGGCTTGAAAGAAGAGTTGCCAAAACTTTATCAATGTGTCTGATGTCTTCATTGATTTTCATGTTAATTACAGAATGTCCCACTTCCGCTAGCAACACACAAGTGTGATCCCACTCTAATAATATCTTAAAATCCTGGTCTGAGACAGTAGTGGTGGGTTGGGGAGAAGTGGATTGTTGTGGGATTTCAGAAATACTTGCTTTTCATTGCAGTCCCATTCACAACGGAAGCAGGACCCCCACTGAAGGATTCTAATCTTTATTCTAAGAATATTGGGCAGCAAATGAAGAATTTTAGCAAAGGTGCTAATCAAATTATTTTAATTGGAATCAGCTATGAGGCGAAGCAAATGTAGATGGGAGCAAGCCAAGTAGGTGGTCTCTGAGGTCATCCAGGATGAGAGGGTGTGGCCTGGATGAAAGTGATACGGGTAGAGGTGTATTTGAGAGAAGTTTAAGAGATGGAAGCAATGGGAATATAGATCCTAACCACCAATTCAGCAGTGGGAACGAGAGGCCTTCATCAGTACTCATGTTTCTTGCACAGACAACCAAGTGTCTCCTGGTGGAGAGGTGGGGGCAGACCCGAGATCCAAGTGTGAATGACAATGGAGTGAAGTAACAGAGAAAATGCACATAGATGCCAGTTTTAAGAAGTATGTCTCAGAATGAGGAGGGGAGGGTAGAACTGGGGGTATTGACTTGTCCAGCTATTAATGCTACAATTTTTGCTTCCAACCTGATGATTGATCTTTTTTTGTATATAGCTCCTTGGGCTACCACTCAGATGGGAGAAGGTGGATGTCCGTATTAGGGCACCATGCTCTCTCTCTACTTGACTCATGGTCTGGCCGGTGCACCTGTCTATCTGCATGCCTGCTTGACTTCAAGTCCACATCAGGCCAAACATGTCAAAGAATAAACACTCTAGTTGAAGAATAGGCTGTTCAGTATACTCAATAGAAGACCGATTAAGAACCACACTATGTTCTTGACTTGGTTGGCTTAGCCCTGGCTAAAATGTAGTGGCTCAGGAAAAATGCCCTTGTAAGACCTTGCTTTCCTTTCTGGTCAAAGAGTATGTGGTCATATGTGACTCAAACTTTGGAATGGAAATTTGGAAATATCGACCCAGGGAGTGGCCTACTTCTTTATTTGAAATTCCCCTCTCTTCCCTTCATACACACCCTGTACCCCACACTAGGCCAAAAAACATCCAGTCTTTCCTCTCGGTGCTTAAGAAATAAGGAGATATATGATAGGTGTCCCATAATTATTTTTTGATAAGTGAATGACTGGCTCATGACCTGAACCAGAAATAATCTTTGAACTTTCCCCTCCCCGCTTTTCCCAGGGGTTCTCTGAGTCATGCAAGGATGTCCTCACACTGGTTCAATCTACTCTGGAAATCCCAAAGGAAAAAATTTCTCTAAACTAATAGTTTTTAAAATTTAGATATAATTCACATACCATAAAATTCAACCTTGAAAGTGTACAATTCCATGCCTTTATGATATTCACAAAGTTACGCGACCATCTGATTCCAGAAATGTTCATCATCCTGTGAAGAACCCTCAAACCCATTATCAGTCACTCCTGATTCCTACCTCCCCTGGGTGGCAACCACTAATCTATTTTCTGTCTATGGATTGGCCTCTTCTGAACACTTTATGTACATAATCACCTGTGTCTGCCTTCATTCACTTAGCCTAAAGATTTCAAAGTTCACCTGTGGGGCACCCTTTATCAGTACTTCATTTCTTTTTATGGCTGAATAATATACCATTGTATGGATATACCACATTTTGTGTACCCATTCATCGGTTGGTGGACCTTGTTTCCACATTTTGGCCATTATGAATCATGCTGCACCATTTTAACAGGTTTTGGGGGTGTTAGAGAGAATGAACAGGTGCCCCTCGGTTTGCAGAAGGCTCATGGGACAGCCAGGGTGACCAAACAGTGAGTCAACTTTTCCTTTTGATTTCCTTCACAAACTGACAGATGTTTTGCTTCTAAGTAGAAGGGCCCATTAAAGCAGCAAAATCTCACGTAGAATAGAGTGAACTTTTCTTTTTAATCAACTCATAGCTAGAGGAAAACTAGAACAAATCCTATGAGACTGCAGCTTGTTTGGTGGACAGCTGCAATAAAAATCTCGGGATCCGGGTTTCCCTCCGCAGAGACAGGTGGGGAGGAGTCTGCGCAGCCCTGGTGGGAGAAGTGTTCTTCTTTCGAGCAGGATACAGGAAGAGGGAAAAGGAAATCGCTGATTGCACCAGTGATTGAAGTGACATCCCGATGCCTTCATTCCACCCAGTTTCCAGTCTCTAACAACTCCTGAACACAAGTCATTCTGATGATACAAAAAGGTGCTCATTCAGACTTGATGACTTTTTGGATGGATCTCTCTTGGACCCAAATGATTAGCATTAAGGTCTTCCCAACCCTGAACACATGTTTCCCTATGTCAACCCACGTTTGCATCTCCTCTGTCCCCCTCCCTCCTCTGCCAAATATGGAATGGTGTGTTCCCTTGGTTAGTGTAGCGTTCCGTGAGATTTGAGTTCAGTCATTGCGTCTCCTCTCTCCCTGAGGCTGCAGCCTCCATGCCGATCGAGGAGGCAAGCCCTCATGGTCACGTACAGAGACTGGTGGTGGACATCAGGTTGGTATAAAGTTCCTGGGCACGCACCACGTTTGCACGTTCCATACTAGAGGGTGCAAAATTGCACAAGCAAACCGAGCTCCCCACAACTGGCTAATTGCAGAGGCAATCATCGCCCCGGCTCCTTCCAAATGAGCAGGGAGCAGCTAATTGTGCTTACAATTGGCTGATTGAGCTCACAGTCAGTAAATTGCTGCTGCAACTGTGTGTGCATACAATTTTGCACCTGGGAGTAATCGCCGGCGATAGGGTCTGACACACTTCGAAAGCACATAAAACACCATAACATCCGAGAAATCCAACACCATCCAGCCTGCGTGGGGAATCTGAGCTGGGTGGGGGAGGCATCCTTCTTAAACTGGGGTTGGGGCATCTCAGACCCTGAAGCAACACCCCAGGGTACGTGTTGCAACTTACAGTTCTGGTTGTACCACATCATCTGTCTCTCGCTTCACACTCTGAGCTCTCTGCCAAGCCAGCGAAACATGCCAGTGGCCGGAGGGGTAGGAGAGCGTGGTGTTTGGAACCTGAGCTCTGAACTCAGGATACCTTGGTTCGAACTTGACCTCTTCTGCTTCCCTGCTGGGTTACTTGGCAAGCTTCAATTTGTGTCAAGTGGTGACGATGATGAAAGTATCCCTGTCACACCCAGCTGGTGTGGCTCAGTGGTTGAGCATCAACCCTAGCACCAAGAGGTCGCCGGTTCGATTCCTGGTCAGGGCACATGCCCAGGTTGTGGGCCCGATCCCCAGTGCAGGGCGTGCAGGAAGTGGCCAATCAATGTTCTCTCTCATCAATGATTCTATCGCTCTCTCACTCTCTCTTCCTCTCTCTCTAATATCAATAAAGGAAAAAAAAATGAAAAAAAAGGTACCCCTGTCACAAGGTTGCTGGGCAGATTATATGAGAAAACGATGAGCACATAATATTTACTCAATTAACATTTTCTTTTTTAACTCATAGTGCCAGTCAAAATTTGGACATGACTTAAGGCCCCACAGAGTACCTCGCACTCTGATTTTGAAGACAATGTTAATACGTTGGCGTCAGTATCAAAGAGATTTGGTTTTTAGAGATGTTTGTTTTTCTCCTTATCTGCTACGTGGCTATGGCCACGTTGCTTGATTTCTCTAAACCATACCTCACCAACCTGCAGAGTGGGGATGAAAACGTTATCTACCTCCAGGTCGGCAGGTAGCGCGACCTCATCGGGCCACTGTGAGGACTGAAGAAGACTCGAACGCTAGCTCTTGCTGTTGGTACTATTACTGTCCTTATTAAGGGCAGGATGGCACAGGGCCTGGCATCCTCGGGGCTTCGAGCTTATACTCATGCCCCCAGTACATCAGGCTCCTCCCTACGGCCTCGACAGGGTGCATCCTTTTCGGTAGGAAGGAGGTGTGTGAGCTACACAACAAATTGTCTCGCTTGGGACCCTCCGAAATCTCTAAGAGGAGAGAAGTTTTGAGTCTAGGGAGACATGAGGCCCTGATCCCGTGTTTGCCTTGCCCTGGCTCATTTTTTGGTCCCCAAGAGAGATGGTTTTATAGGGTTCTTACTCTCAGCAAGAAAAAAAGAGATAAGGACAAGCTTTGGCAGGATCCGGAAATTAATCCAGGGGAGGCAGACACTGTGTCTCTGAATGTAATTGAATCTCCCTGGTGTCTGGTGGGGGCGGGGGAGGGAGCACAGACCTTCTGACTTTAAGTCTGTGGGGTGGGGGTGGAGATGGAGGGAAGGTATGGGAGGGGGGGCATTGCTGCTCCAGGCTAAGCAGGCAGCCCCTTTAGTACTTCTTTCACCCCTTGGACCCAACCTTCCCGTTCCTCTTTAGGACAGCCGCCGCTCATCTTGTCCCTTTGGGTGTCTCTGCCCCCGAGACAGCTACAATGTCGGGTACACACTCCCTTTGTCTTGCTGTCCAAGAATATAACCCGTAGGACTCCTCGCGGTAGAATGGGCTTTACTGCCGATCTCCGCAGGGATGCAGACAGCAGCGGAGGGCCAAGCTTCCAGAAGCCCAGACTTCTCATGGCCTTGCTCTGTTTCAGCTCTCACACCTGGTGTACGAGTTCGCTCAGGCTGCATAACAAAGCACCGGGGGCTGCCGGCTTAAACATGCTTCTCACTGCTCTGAAGGCTGCGATGCCAAGGTCACGGTGTCATCGGCGTGGTCTCTCCCGCGGCCTCTCTCCCTGGCCCGCAGGTGGCCACCTTCTCTCTGCATCCTCACGTGGTTTGTCCTCTGTGCGATGCAGTGTGGGGTCCCTCAGTGTGTCCACATTTTCTCTTCTCAGCAGGACACTGGTCAGCTTGGATCAGGACCCACCCTAAAGACTTCATTTTTACTTAATCGCCCCTTTCACTCTTATCTCCAAATATGGTTATATTCTGAGGTTTGGGGGGCTAGGGCTTCAACTTATGAATTTTGGGAGGTATACAGTTCGGCTCGCTGCACATGGGATTCTCAGAATCCCCAGGAAATGTTCTGTCCTTAGGGATGACACCCGCTGGACCCAGGTCCCAGCTCAGCCACGGGTTAGTTTCGTGACCTCTGTAGGCAACACACACAACTGAACGTCACCACCAGGGTGACCCCATGACTTACTTTGCCCAGGACTTTCCTGTCTATTTCTATTGTCCTCATGTAATTCTAGAGCACATCTTTCACTCTTTTTTTTTTTTTTATCCTCACCCGAGGACATTTTTCCATTTTTTGTTCAGACAGAGTGGGAGGGAGAAAGAGAGAGAGAGAGAGAAACATCAATGTGAAGGGACATATCGAGTGGCTGCCACCCACACGACCAACCAGGGCCGGGGACAAACTGCAACCGAGGTACGTGCCCTTAGCGGGAACCGAACCCGGGTCTCTCTGGACCGCAGGCTGATGCTCCAACCGCTGAGCCAAACCGGCCAGGGCTGCATCTTTCACTCTTAAGTATCCTGGTTTAGATGATGAATTACACGGTCACTCATTACTTTCAGACCTGAATCGTGAGATGATCAGGGATTTCAGGGGATGCTGGACAGGTACCCATCACACCACCTGGTACTTTGCTTGTGCCTTCCTATCGCCAACCCAATTCCCTTGGTCGGGCATGCTCATTTTTTCATGAGAAAACCTTTGCCCAGGGTGCCGCTGGAAGAGGATGCCGGGGTTGACCAGCAAGCCTGGGCCGGTGTTCGTCCAGGCTCACCTGTGCCACATGTGACTGGCGCCTCAAGGGCCTCCAGATTGGGTGAGAGCCACGTGAATGGGCCTCTGCACCCTCGAAAATTGTTCAGCTCCCCGCCAGCTGCTGGCAGTGCACCTGAGTGAATTAAGTGGCCTTGGCTGGAAGCAACCGAAACAGTGACTTGATGAAGTGGAAGGAAGTGGGGAAAGAACCTCATCATAGGGGAGTTCACGGACTCAAAGGAAAAATTAAGCCACCAAGCCTAAGAAAAGGAACAAACCATAGTGGTTCCTGTGATCGTTGGTTTAGGGATGAATGGGCTGTTAGTTATTTATTTTATGAGATATTAAAAACTTTTATATATATATATATATATATATATATATATATATATCAAAATAATAAGTCAAGCATTCATCTCCCCCCACCCAGATGTAACAAGTTATTCATTTTGCTACATTTGCTTCTGGTAGAGTTTTTGCTTCTTTTTTTTTCTTTTATTCTGTTTGGCTGAATAAATGAAACCAAAACAACGTGGTATCTCGGGCTCCCCTCCACTGTTTGAGGTGAACAGCACGGAGTCTGTGCATCCCTCCAGGGTTCCTGATCGAGGGGCCTCGTAACCAGTGCGAGGGACAGTCACTGCGTCCGCTCTGGCGTCTGTGTAGCTTATCTCCCTGGAGACGCGTTCCTGGGGGAGGGTCTGATGAGCATGATTAGTGTCACTTACCTACTCTCAGGGCTACATTGGGACTTTCAGGGACCTGAGGCAATGTTGCCTTCGTGGGTCCTGTTCTCCATTAAAAAAAGTATGGGGTACATCTGCAATGCTTGTCAATGATAAAAAATGTATTTAAAAAACATTGAAGATTATATGTTATTGTGTTGGTGTAAAGACGAATATAATAGAGGCTGATTTATATGCATTTCTATTCTTCTGATTTTCACAGAAATCAAACGTTTTCCCTGGGCTCCTAAAAGGGTGGTGGGCACTGGGCACCGTGCCTGTTGTGGTTAACGGAGACTTTGGCCATGCTCATTTTCAAGGTCATTCGGGCAAAGACAAGGCTCGTGATTGGGACTCCCAGTAGAATCGCATGAAGGGCTGCTTCCTGACACGGTGCTGATGCACAGACACAATCAGGAGACTTCCACAGTGGCTCCTTCAGGCTTGCCCGTGGCTGGAGCCCCAGATCCAGGCGCAGGCACAGGCTGTCCTGCTATGTCAAGGACCCAAACCTTTCTTAGAGAGTCCTCTATGTCCATCCCCTGAGCAGACTCCAGCTCCGGTCAAGCTCCCGGAGGGGCGCATCCTCCCACCTGTGACTCCCAAGCATCTTTGGTCCCTGTAGTTGCTCTAAGAACTTGTCCCGGGAACTCCTGCTAAGAAGCCCCTTCTCCCCTTCACCTTGTAGGTTTCTTCATTTGTTCATTTATTTATTTTTTCTTCATTGATTTGAGAGAGAGAGGAAGGGAGAGAGAAACAGATATAGAAACATCGAGAAGAGAGAACATCGATTGGCTGCTTCCTGCATGCCCCTCACTGGGGATTTGGCCCACAACCTGGGCATGTGCCCGGAGTGGGAATCGAACCAGCCACCTCTTGGTGCAGGGGTCGATATTCAACCACTGAGCCACACCAACCGGGCTTCCCTTGTTCATTTAAGAAACAAGGGCTGCTGCTGTGTGCTCCTTTCCCGGCACACTGTTAGGTCTGTTGGAGCCCAGAGGTGAAGAAGGCCGTGCCTGGGCCCTGCAGGAGAGCACAGTCTCCCGCAGAAACAGACCACTGGTGGACGTACCCGTGACGCCCTGTAGGGAGGACCCAGGACAGCCAGAGGCCATTCTCAGTCTCAGTCACAGAGGAGTTCTCCACCCTCCTGCTCCTTCCGGCCACCCCTCCCTGACTCGGGTGTGGGAGGCCATTTGCTAGGACCCAGCCTCTATCCCTGGACTTCTTATTCATCAAGCAATAAAGCGTATCTTGTCAATTCTATGATGCACATATTTTAAAAGCCATTTAACATATCTGAAAACGGGTTATGATGGATGGCCTCTTACAGGCACTGTTGGCCAGGTGACAGTTGTGACATACTTGTCATTGCCTTCACATGAGTGAACTCGGCCTGCAAACTTTGTGTTGCTATTTTCTGATAAGACCAAGAGAGTGTCTGCAAGTGACTTGCAGAATGGAGGTCTGCAACCTGGAAGAATACCTCCGAGACTGTGGCTCTTAACCGGTAATACTGCATATAATTTTTTATGTGTGCCGAGAGCGGTAAAATAAATCTAAAAGAGCTTTTTAATAATTGGAAAATAAAATTTCTAAGGCATAAGGAAATACTGTGTCATGATTTAAGTGGTAGCATTTTTTTCCTCTCTCTGTATAGTGCATAAAATAATGATGTCTTTAATCAATGCTGACTTAAACTTGGTGAAAGAAGTCATATCTACAAATGTCACAAGGGCTCCGTGGGGACCACTGTGTTTTCAGCACAGCGCGTAGTGCCCGGTCTGCAGCAGACGCTCAGTAGAGTGCTGACTGTCTGACGTTATCATTTAAATATTATTCAAAATAACATGTACACAAGAATGAAGGGAGGACTAACAACACACCTGTGATAGACCTAGAACACTTTGCAGGGCAGGTAACTTTCTCTGTGAAGGGCCATGTAGCGAATATTTGAGGTTTGGTAGACCCTACAGTCTTTGTCTCAACTACTCAGCTCTGCTGCTTTCACGTGAAAGGAGCCACAGGCGATGTGCAGGCGCAGGGGTGTGGCTACAATACAACTTTATTTACAAAAGCATTGCCCGGCCGGTGTGGCTCAGGGGTTGAGCATCGACCCATGCACCAAGAGGTTGCAGGTTCAATTCCCGGTCAGGGCACATGCCCAGGTTGTGGGCCAAATCCCCATGGGGGACATGCAAGAGGAGGCCAATTAATGTTTTTCTTTCTCTCCCTCTCCCTTCATTTCTTTCTAGCAGGCAGTAGGCAGGACTTCAACCGTGGGCCTTAGTTTGCCAACTGCTCAAAGCAGCGGTTTGCAAACTCGCTGAGGTTCAGGTTCCTGAGCCCACCTCCAGATGGCCCCAACAGAGATGATGAGCTGCTTTTTGAGAAACACTTCTATAATATCTTGAAGAATGAGTTCCTCTTGAAGGTACCTGTAACTCTTCTAGAAACTGTCCCTAGAGCATGGGCAAGAGGCTGAACAAGCAGAGGTCAGAATGTCTTGATATTTTACCCTGGCATGCATAATTTCTGTTGATTTCCATGGCGTCTGGGGCAGCCACGTAGTACTATAAGTTAAGTTAAATGGGAGAGCTAGGCAGTCTTTTCAAGAGAACAGCTGTCTCGTCACCCACCTAGGTTAAAGGACAAATGATCCCAAATTGAAATTATACCCCTGTAGTTTTATGGTGAAGAGGAGACTCTTTTCTGTAATAGGCAAAGGTCCTGGTGGCCATGACGGGCACAGGCTGGGCTTGTGCCCAGAGAAGAAACCACTGTGGGCCAAGCCTTGTCTCCTGATGCCAGAGTCTGATGTGGCTGCCACATGGGCATAACTGTGCAGACCCACAAGAGGCAAACACCGAATTCAGAGAAACCGGCTAGGCATCTCTTCAACGAGCCTATTCGAATGGCCCTCTCCAAGGAGGAACTTCTTTTGCAGAGAATGGAACCTTCTTAGATTTGTTTATTTGTTGAAGAGACAAGTAAATGGTTTTGAAATATCTGTGTGAGATTTTAATCTGGTTAATTGTCTTTAAATACATCTTGCCTGGGGACATAAGCCTCTTCAATACTACATATAGTCAGGAAAACGCAGGGAAGGAGAAGTCATTGGATAATATAATAATGATAACATTTATTTGCTGGGCACAGGCTGAGAACTTCCCTGCATTGATTTATTTAGCCTTAGAACAACTGTCGAGGTAGGTCCTGTAACTGCGTCCTCTGTGCAGGGGACCAGAGGCTCTGAAAGCTGAGGCAGCTCTGCAGGGTCACTGGCTGGTAAGCATCAGATGCATGATTTCTGACTCTTGATCCTGAAACACTTCTACTTGGCAAAACATGTTACTAGGACAGCACAGCAAGAGTGGACACGCCACAGGTCTTCACGGGAGACAGATAGGATTCATCCCTGACTGAGGTTGAGCGTATGCCCAGCTCACCCTGAAGGACATAGCCAGTAGGATGCGGGTGACCAAAGTCTGACTTCTGTTCGCAGGGAAGGAGGAGGAACGCTTAGTGGGCAGGTGACTGACAAGGTGGCTAAAGGTGGGAAACTCTGTGACATCCACTTGTTCAAATTAAAATCTCAGGCATCATGTTTATTGAAATGGAAAACAAACCAAAAAACCTGGATACGATGTGGTGTGAGATCATAGAACAACTGGAACTCTTTTTTTTAAAATTGATTTTAGACGGAGAGGAAAGGAGAGGGAGAGAGAGATGGAAACATCAATGAGAGAGAACATCGATTGGCTGCCTCCTGCACGCCCCCCACTGGGGATTAGGCCCACAACCTGGGCATGTGTCCTGATGAGGAACAGAACCAGTGACCTCTTGGTGCATGGGTCGATGCTCATCCACTGAGTCACACTTGCGGGCTCAACTGGAACTCTTGTACATTGCTGATGGGAATGCAAAATTGGTACAGCCACTCTGGTGAATAGTTTAGCTGTGTCTTAGACAGTTACACACTTAGCATGACACCTAGGAATCCCACTACTTTGTATTTATCCAAGAGTAATAAAAATATATGTTAGCACAGAAACCTGTATATGAATGTTTAAATCAGCTTTATTAATTGCCCTGCCAAATTGGAAAGAACCCAAATATCCTTCAACTGGTACATGGACAGACACACTATGGCACTTCTACACAGCGGAATACTATTCAGCAATGAAAAAGAGCAAACATCTGTATACACAATGGCACAGATGCATCTCAAAAGCATTTTGATAAGTAGAAAGAGCCAGACTCAAAAGGTGAAGCATTGTGGGATTTTAGAAAAGTCAAAATGACAGGAACAGAAAAGAGATTGGTGGTGGTCCACGGCGGGGGGCAGATTGTCTCCAAAGGGACATGAGGGAATTTGGGGGAGGGGTGGGTAAAGGAGCTATTCTGCTTCTTGATTGTGGCGGTGATTACACAAATATACCTTTGTCAAATTTCATAGAATTGTACACAAAAAGGCACATTTTGCTGTATATAAAATATATGTTAATGAACTTGACAAACTTGGCAGCAACTTGCATCCCAGGTGAAGATCCATCCCCTGGGCTGTAATCTGAAGGAGATGTCCAGCTGAGAAAATTGGACCGCTGCACAGCGAGAAAACCCTGTGCCCCTCACGGGGCTGGTGGAGGCCTCGTCCAGGTTGGGTCACGAAAGCAAAGGGCTGGGTCTGCTGATGGGTGATGTGAGAAAGTCCAGCTGAAACAGATGTTCTGACCCGTAGGAGGTACAGGCAATGCCGTAAGATAAGGGACAGGGCTGTATCAGCGACTCATGGGAAGGGGTGAGCTAAATGACCTCTCCTTGTTGGGCCAATATGTCTCTAAGCCAACTAAGCGTGACCGTTTCTAACCAGGAACATGCCTGTGGATAACGAACTCTGCACCCCATTACGTAAATACTCTCAATTTTCTCTTCCCTGTAACCGACAAGGCCCTCTTTTCTTTCTTCCATGTATAGGGAGAGGGACTTCAGAGGCTGACAGTGATGTTAGTGGGATTTGATGTCTCAATCTCCATTACACAAGCCCCTGACTTCTGTCCCCACGACTGCGGGGACCTCAAGCAAAGCCTCGCCCTCAGTTTCCCCCGGTGCATAATAAGGAGAGGGTCTTCACTTATTTATGATGGACTCTGCCACTTGAATGAGGGATGCTCCAACATAAGTGTTATTACAAGGTCCAATTTACTGCCCAGAAAGAAGCAATCCTGATAGAAATCTTTCATTTAATTAAAATTGATTTTAAAATTGCCTGATCAATAGTGAGTTAAAAATTCATCCTGACTCGGTGGGAGGGGAGAGGCCTCCCAGCAGTCCTGAGTGGAGTGGTTTTGGCTCAAGGGTCGGGCTGGGCCTGGCAGGCCCTGCTTGGCTGGCTGGAGCCCTGTGGCTTCCCCTGTGGTCCAGGTGGCCAACCCCTCCCTGAAAGAGAGACGACATGTAGAATAATCAACTCTTACTTTTTACATTTTAAGTAAGACACTCTTCAAATTGCAGCTGGCCATGCTGGTCAAGCTTGAGCCATTTAATTTACTAAAAACCTATAAAAACATCTACTTTTTTTTTTTTTTCTGACACATTTCCATGAAAGCTACCTCCTACAGGTTCTGAGGGCCCTTCCCCAGGTCCAGTGGCTCCAGCCCGAGAAACGAGCTGTGTCCCACCTCCCGGTTCCTTCGCTCCCACAAGCCGTCATGTCCTGAACTCTGTGAGCTCAGCTCGGCACCTTTGCCCTTTACCATCCCCATGGCTCCTGTCCTGGGTCAGGCTCGCTCCCTTCACCTCTCGCCTGGAACATTTTAATAGCTGTCCTGCTGGTCTCCCCAGCTCCGGTGACCTGGCTGTCGAATCCATTCTCCGTGCTCTGACTAGAGAGATGTCCCATGCATAGGTCATCTTGGGTCACCGCTGCTCAAAAATCTTTGATGACTCCCATTTTAATACAGAATCAAGTCCACATGCCCCAGTGGACATCCTAAGACATCCATGATGAGGCCCCTTCCCAGCAAGTAATGTCCACTACATGTGGCCCAGCGGAGTGCCCACTCTCCTCCCTCCTTCCACGCGTCCACACTCAGCACTCCAAAGAGACACGGTCCTCTTCGGGTCTCCGTGGCTATGCTCACCCTGGACCCCTTGACAGCAACACGCGTTCCTTCTCTCGGGAGATACTCACTTGGACAATGCGTTGTGTCCCGTCCTGTGGGAGGCGAAGACGGGAGTTGGGGGGAAGCCTGACAGATGAGGTCCCTGCTCTCCTGCAGGTGACATTTCCGTGGGGGAGATGAGCTGCTGAAACCAAGGCAACAGATAAAGAAATGAGAAATACCGATGGTGGTACGCGCTCTGGAGTGAGTCCGTGGCGCCCTGTGGTGAAGGTAACGCAGGCTGGCGGAAATCCAAGACGAAGTCAGGGACGGTCTTTTAGAGCCAAAGCCACTTAAATTGAGACCTGCAGGTGGAGGAAGTGGTGGGTCTAAGAGGTCCGAGAGAAGCGGGCAGAGGGGACGGCCATTCTAAGAAGCGTAAGCAGGAGAAACATCACTGCACACTAGAAAAGCCAGAGCTTTTTATTTATCTGTTTTCAAGTCAGGAGATGAAGATGGGATGTCAAGTGCCAGGTCACGTGTGACCACATAGGTCAAGGAAGGGGTTTGAATGTGTATTAGTTTCCCGGGGCTGCTATAACAAAGTGCCCCGGCCGGCATGGCTTCAAACAACAGAAATGGATGGTCTGAGGGTTCTGGAGGGCAGGAGCCTGCAAGCCAGGTGTGTGCAGGGCGGTACCCTCACTGAAGACTCTGGTGTTTATTTTGGCGCTAACTCCAATGTCTGCCTTTGTCTCCATGTGGCTCCTTCCTTCCTGGCTGTGTCTGTGCCCATTTTTCCCTTTTCTTTTAAAGACACTGGTCACATTAGATGAAGACCCACCCTAATGACCTCATCTTAACTTGGTTAAATCTAAAAGGAACCTGTTTTTAAACTTCCTACCCCATTCACAGGGACCAGGAGTTTGGAGTTAAACTTATCTTTTTGGGGAGACACAATTCAACGCAGCGCACTAAGTGATAAGGGGAAGCTTTTACAATATTTAAGAAGGGAGCAGGTCACTGTGCCAGATAGGGGGGCATCTGCTGTCATTGAGCCATCAGGGCAGAGAAGGTTTCAACAAATAATCATGCGCGTGTTCATAAATGAGAGGCAGAGGAGTCTATTGAAAACATAGAGAGGAAAGAACAATAAATGGGGATAAAAAATGGTACAATTAGCCCTGGCTGGTTTGGCTCAGCGGTTAGAGCATCGGCCTGCGGACCAGAGAGTCCCTGGTTCGGTTTCTGCTAAGGGTGCGTACCTCGGTTGCAGTTTGTCCCTGGACCCAGTTGGGGTCATGTGAGTGGCAGCCACTCGATGTGTCTCTCTCACATCGATGTTTCGCTCTCTCTCTTCCTTCCTCTCTCCCTCCTGCTCTATCTAAAGATAAAAACAAAAACAAACAAAAAACATGTCCTCAGGTGAGGATAAAAAAAAGTGGTACAATTTATATTCCCTCATGAGGTGTACTGTTATAACCATTTTTATCCAAAATACAGAGAATTTTGATGCACGAAACTATTAATTACACTATTATTCATCTTATCAAGAAGCTGGAGCCCTGGCTGGTTTGGCTCAGCGGTTAGAGCGTCGGCCTGCGGTCCGGGTTCGGTTCCCGCTAAGGGCACGTACTTCGGTTGCAGTTTGTCCCTGGCCCTGGTTGGTCGTGCGGGTGGCAGCCACTCGATGTGTCCCTTCACGTCGATGTTTCTCTCTCTCTCTCCCTTCCTCTCTCTCCCTCCCACTCTATCTGTACAAAAAATGGAAAAATACCCTCAGGTGAGGATAAAAAAAAAAAAAAAAGAAGCTGGAAATAACCAAAGTGCCCAACTTTGGGGAATTGTTAAATAAATTATGGGAAATTCTTGTGGCATATAATAGAGTCACTTAAAATGATGTTTGCTGCGTTTAGAATGTGATGGGGAAAATATACAGTACATGTGTGAATAGATACAGGTCATGAGGTTGTTGATACAGTGTGATCTCACAGATATCTGGGAAGATGGTAAGGTCAGAGCCTAGGCCATTTCTGAGTGGTAGTAGAAATTATGGATAATTATTTTTCTTATTGTTTCTTATTTCCTACATTCTCTAGCAAGCCAAAGTAAATGATAAATAAAACCTCATAAAGTAGTCACATATTTGTTTAATACCTGCCATAATGTCATGGCCCTTTATGTGGCACTACAGGACAGAGAAAAATCATAAGGCATGTTCAGGACTCACCTAGATGGATCCTATAACTTATCTAAAACACCAAAACTGAACACAGAGTAGCAATTCATTAAGAGTTCAAATAATAACAACTTGCTTTAAATGAGCACCTACTACATGCCAGATATGTTGTCAGTACTTTATCTATGCAATCACCTTGTGTGATCGGGATTAATATTACCCCCACTTCACAGGTGTCATCATTGAGGCTGACAGAATTAAGTACCTTAGCTAAGGTCACACTGCCAACCTAGAGGTAAACTGGGATTCCAACCCATGCTTGTTTGGCATCAAAACTTGGACAATTTTCTAGGGAGGACAACAGTTGAAGCAAGCCTTACAGGAGGGTAGATGTGTAGGAGTTACCGCAGGGAGTAGAATATGCAAAGAACATAAGCAGGTGTTTTCTGGACACTTATTGGGGTCTACTCGGAGTTAGGTACAAAGAGAGATGTGTGCCACCATCCCTGCCCACCGGGTCCACTCATCCCGTGAATGTGTGCTGAGTTTCTGCCACATGCCACACACCGTGAGCAAGGAGCCATGGACCCTGCATGAAACCTGCAGGCCAGTGAGCTACTGACACTAAATACTAAACAAAGAAATCTGTGATTGGAAGGAATATTCTATTTGGGAACAGTGAAGTGGTCATGAAAGTGTCAACACATTTGTCAAATGAAGAACAGCAGAGAGACTGGAAACCGACTCTGGAGCCCATTCTAAAGGCTGACTTTCAACTCAGCTGACGACATCTGAGTTCCATTCCAATCCTGTCTCCAGAGAGATCGGGTCAGAATTGAGTTGAATTGCGGGAGACCCTATGGTTGGCCCAAGAATTGCTTGTTGGTGTGGAGTTTCCCCCCAGCTCCACACACCATGGAAACTGGTACAAAAACCTATGTAACCTGGCATTTAGAAAGTGCTCAGCGGTGCTGGACACTGTCATCGCTTTAGGGGCAAGAGAGCGAAAGGAAGATGAGCTAGAAGATGGGAGAAATTCACATTACAAATGTCTCTTTGCTTTCCTCTCTGCTGGTATGAACATGAACTCCTTTCGGTTGGTCTTTGGTTCCTATTGGAATACTGAGTGGTGGATCCCAACCAATGCTCTAAAGGGTGGTGCCCACTGAGAAGAATTAGTGTTGTTGTTATTACGTTTGTAAACTTTTATCCTGTTCATATCATCTCTGCCGTGTCTTTGCAAACAAAGGCACATAAATATCCATAAATTCATAATAATTGCTGTAGCCAGAATATCATTCTGGGTCCTGGCCTCCTGACTTGGGTACAGAGATAATGGGGACTACAGAGTTTGAGGCACTGGCTGCCTTTGAGGGGGCCCTATGCTCTTGTGTATCCTGGTTCAGCCTGGCGAGTAAGTCTGACATAACAGGCATTCAACAAACACTGTCTATACGGTTTGATCACAACTAGATAAAACAAATAAACCAAAATCGCTTGCATAGAAAGACGATTGGACGGACATATAGCAACGTTATTATCTATAGTTCATTGTGACTAAGAATTGCTTTCTAAGCACCCTTCTAATTTCCCCCCTAAAATCTTCTAAGATAAATCTGTATTATATTGATCATATCAATACATCCCTTTATGTATGAAACAAATATTCACTAGTTGAAATAAAGTGGCATCGTCTCCCACAGCCCCGAGGAAAACGCGGTGTTTCCTGAGAGGAGGGGGTAAGAGAGGTGGAGATTGATGACTTTTTGTGTCAGATTTATGCGTTTACCCTTTTGAAAGTGTCATGGTTGACCTCTCTGACCTGCATCCTGGTGCCCTGTACACCTGTCACCAGCGGAGGGACTTTGGGGCCAAACGACAGAGGTTGCCAGGAAGGTTAATAAAATCCTACATATGAGAATGTTTTTGGATGACAAACCCCACACATGTGTTTGGGGTTTGGGGATCCTTGCCATGCCCTCTTTCCTGCTCTCCCTAAAGAAGGTGGGCTGCTCACGGGCATTCTTTCTGCCCTCGTGCCTTCTTCAGAGTTCCCCACCAGGACGCAGGGGGCATCTGGCCCCGAGAGAGCAGCTGGAGAGATGCCGCACTGGGTGGTTGCCAGGCTGAGAGCAAAGCAGCTGAGCTGACTCAGCCTCTGATAAGACCTCTCTTATCCGCCGATCTGCTGATCCTACAGGGACAGCGTCCTGAATCCAGGACTCTGCAGCCAGGGGGCAATGCCAGGCGGTGCCCCCAAACTTCAGCCTCCCCTCCACCCACACCACCTAATTTATCATGGTGGGAAAGCAGTTTGTGTTTATTTAGATAAAAATATTGCCATAATAGAATTACTAATTACGTCCCACAACTTTTTCCTTAAACAAAACCTTCCGTGGTCAGGGCTGGAAAGCATTAGTGCGGGAGGGGCGAGGGGGCGCGGGGGGCGCGGGGAGGCGTGTTTTCCTTCCTCCCTGATTGATGACGGCGTGATCATCTTGGCCCGCTCACAAGTCGCTCTTTCGTGGATAACTGAAGCCTGCTTTGCCAGCTCTAATTTGAAGCAAATTTTGCTCTAACCGACCTCCTCCTCCGCATTAACGTTCATTAAAAGTCGTCCCAGCGCAGACGCTGGCCTCCAGGGCCCGGCCCCGCCCCCAGGGCCAAGTCCAGGTTACTGCGAGGTGTGGGGGTGGGGCTTGGGGGGTGGGGTGGGGGGTGGGGGCCCCTGTCTCCTCTTGGCTTCCAGGAAGCAGGCATCAAACAGGACTGGAGGAGTCCCTGGCTCCCTAATGAAGTCCGAAGACCGGACAGGCTTGGGAGTGGGTGGTTGCTCAGCGGTCTAAGGACTCACAGGCTGAAGTCTTTGGGCAACGTGAGGCCGAGAGACTGATTCCACGAGAGGCAGGACCCACTGCTAATCATGGCGAGCTTTGCCCTCATCTCCTGCCGCCTCTTCCCTTAACTCTCTCCACCGCAAGGGCGAGCCTTGCCATCTTTCTCTACTCCGTTTAGCCGGTTGTCTGAGGGTGCGCTCCCCCAGGAACCGACCCTGAGACAAGACTGTGAGTGCAGGTGGCTGGCTTGGGAAGGGTCTCAGGAAGCGTGGCTGGGGGGTGGGCAGTTAGAAGGGAAGGGAAGGAAGTCAGTGCAGAATGAGTCCATTGACGGACAGGTGAGTCGTGGGCACAGGAGCTCACTTGCACTAGAAGTCTCTGAGAAGCTGTGTGGCCGAGGCCCCAGAGCGCCCTGGACTGAGGACTCGGGGGTGTGTAGCCGCTAAGGCTGCCCATCGCTGGCTGAGGGCTGCTCCTGAGGTTCTCGTTACTTGGCACCGTCATGCCGGCCTGCACAGAAGGACGCTGCGTGGCAGGAAGAGGGGTACACGGACCAGTTAGTCCTCGTTCCCCCCACCGAGCACGATGACAGACCGAAAGTACACAGCAGGCAGAAGGATGTGCCTGGAGCACCTCGGGACTTGCCAGTGATATGGCGATGAATTCCTTCGGATTTCCCTGGGGCCTCATGTACCCAGACGTGGCCCGGGCAGGCCGGCAGCCTGGAAACACCCACTCTCCCTGGTGGAAGGGAAGGGAAGAGGCAGCCTGTCCAGAATGAAGCTTTCAGACAATAACTCTTCTGCTTCAGTGAAGCACCATAGAAAAGGCTGTGACCACGCACTCGGCCAGCCTAGCAGAGGCTGAGGGGCACCCAGACGTCCAGACCTGGGAGCTGGAATGAGGTGCCCCGAGACCTCCTTGGAGCGATGGCAGAGGAGCCCGAGAGAGAGCTGGTACCGTCACCCCTGGCAGTGGTCTGGGCACCAGGCCCTCGCTGCGATCTCAGCGCAGACCACGGAGAGGGTCAGGACGCCACCCCGGCCCAGCCTCAGTCAGGGGCTCCAGAGCTCCTACTTATACCGGCCGAAGTCAAAAGCCAAAAAAAGTCCCCGGAAGATACGGCTTACTGATTTTTTTAATTAAAATTTTTATTGAGGCGATTGTAGATTTAATAGTTATAAACATAATACAGAGAGAGATCCTTTGTCAAGTTGTCCAGTGTCCCCCAATGGCAACATTTGCACAACCACAGTATATACTGTCACAGCCAGGATCTGGATATTGATACAATGTGTCCATCTCATTCAGATTTCCCCTGTTTTACTAGCACCTGTTTGTGTACACGTGCACGTGCGTGTGCACACATGGACATTGTATCCAATTTATCACCTGTGCAGGTCCATGGGTCTATTATTACAATGAAAATACTAAACATTTCCAACACCACGAGGATCCCTCTTGTCCTTTTTATTTATTTAACCCTCATCCAAGGTTATTTTTCCATTGATTTAAATTTTTTTTTTTTAGAGTGGGAAGGAGAAAGAGAGAGGGAGTGGGAGAGAGAGAGAGGGGAGAGAGAGAGAGAGAGGCATCGATTGGTTGCCTCCTGTACTACTAAGTTGGGGTCTGGGATGGAACCCAAAACCGAGGTAGTGCCCTTGACAGGGAATTGAACCTGAGACCCTCTGGTCTATGGGCTGACACTAAACACTGAGCCAAACCAGCCAGGGCTCCTCTTGACTTTTTATAACCACTTCTCTCCTATGCCCCCCAACTCTGTCCCTCCCATCCCTAGCCCCTGGCAACCACTAATCTGCATTTCACTGATAAAATGTTATCATTTCAAAAAGCTAAATAAATGGAATCATATTGAGTAACCTTTGGGGATTGGCTATTTTCACTCAGCATATTTCTCTGGAATTGTTGGATGTATCAACAGTTTATTTCTTTTTTATTGCTGAGTAGTATTCCATGGCATACATGCATGACATTTAACTATTGACTGTTGAAGGGCATTTAGATTGATTCTAGTTTTCAGCTATTACGAATATGGCTGCCGTGAACCTTCAAGATGAGCTTTTAGCACAAACACAGGTTTTCAGGGAAGGGACATGACACAGGAGAGGATGCTTGGTAAAATTGCTTCGCCCTAGATCTAGCTACGCCTGAGGCCATCTCTACCCTCATAAACTTCTGGGTTGCTGGGGGTTTATGTCATGTATTTGACATTACTGAATAGGACTGAGACATCAGGTATTAGTAGTGGGTCATTTTATATGACTTAAAAGACTTCCTGCCAGCTCTCCGATCTAGAGAGAATTTACTTGTAAGGAAGAAAAGAGCACTTCAAAAGCAGATGACAAGACCGGCCATGCACATGATGAGCTGGGCACCTGTAAAGTGCAAGTCACAATTTCTTCAGAAAAATGAAAGACTCGCTGACTGTTAAGGAAGCCAGCTTATTTCTCATGAGAAAAAGCTCATGACCATGGGAGCTCTGTTGGCTGGAAAACACCTTCAAACTCAAAAAAAGGGAATGTTCTCTGGGGGGAGAACTTACTGAGGAAGATTAAAAGATTTTGAAAAGTATTCTTAGGATTTGGATGTTGCAAACGGGGCATTTGGCAGAAGCCCACTAGGGTCACCGGGGCAACCTCCGGATGAGCAAATCCCCCAGGAAAGAGGAGCAACGGGCTGTGATGGACCCGGTGTGGGAGAGAGCCCCAGAAGGTTAACAGAGTATGAGAGAGGGTGTCCTGGTGCTTTTTTAAAAATTTATTTTTATTTTTTATCCTCACCTGAGGACACTTTTGCATTCATCTTCAGATAGAGTAAGAGGGAGAGAGGGAGGAAGAGAGAGAGAGAAATATCAATGTGAGAGAGACACATCGACTGGCTGCCACCCACACGAACCTAACCCGGGCTGGGGACAAACTGCAACCGAGGTACGTGCCCTTAGGAGGAACCAAACCCGGGACCCTCTGGACCGCAGGCCGATGCTCTAACTGCTGAGCCAAACCGGCCAGGGCTATCCTGGTCCTTTTGAGTCATCCCCCCCAGCAGAACAGAGGGCCGCTGGCCCGGGCTGTGGTCTTCTAGCTCGGTGTCCTCGTCAGATGGTAGGCATTCCAGGGGACCCAGGGGTGCAGCTCCTGAGAGGAGAACTCTCTGCTCCTCACCCCGTTCCAGGTGACGAGGAATCTGCCTAGGGCTCGTCCCCACAGGAAAGACCTCTGCACACGACACTGTCCACACAGCCGGAAAGCAGAAACGAGTCACCTCCGAGATGACCCCTCTTTCCAATGAGCAGACTTCCGAAGATTCAGAAGCGCAGCGAGTTGTCTTCTCTCTCATCTAAAATAATTTTGATTTTTTTCCTTTAGTTTTATTTCTATTAAATAATGATTTAATGGCTCCAGTGGAAACCTGGTAGAATTATAATTCTAAGGTAATGCCCTCAAACTGTGGGTTATTTAAATAGGACTCTTATAAATGAGTTGCTTTCACTTTATTCTTTTTGTAGGTATTTTTTTTTAACTACAGTAGCTTTGTTATTAAGAAATCCTGGCCGGTGTGGCTCACTGGTTGAGCAGGACCCATGAGGTTGATTCTGGTCAGGGCACATGCCCAGGTTGTGGGCCAAATCCCCAGTGGGGTGCATGCGGGACACGGCCAGTCGATGGTCTCTCTCATCGATGTTTCTCTCTCTCTCTCCCTTCCTCTCTCTCTCTCTCTAAGAATCAATAAAGAAAAATAAAATTTTAAAAAAGAAGTTTAAATAAATATCTAGAAATAGAGGAAAAGTATGTCTTTCTTCTATTACAAAATTTTTTTCTCTCTCTTGGTTTTATTACTATTATTTGTGTAATTATACAATGTGTGGAGATTTGATGGAATCATCACGTTCAGAGTAATCTTTTATAAGTACAGTGTCGGGCAAAGTAGGTTTACAATTGTTGCTGTGGAAAACGATACAATAATTAATAAATCGTAACACAAGAACAAACCTTGTTTCACTTACTCACACCTGTGAACCTACTTCTGCCCCACTCTGTGTGTGTTACATACATGTGAATCTGGGATTGGAAGGGTCTCGGGGCCAAGCTCGCGAGAGCTCCCCTCCCCGTGGCGTCTCCGTCCTCAGACACCTCCCAGCCACATCCAGTGACGCTGGAAGAGACGACAGTGGGCAGGTTAGAACTCCTCCTTCAGGGCAAAGCCCCAGGCGGTACAAGGTCACCACCGAGGCGCAGCCTGTCACTATTTGACCTTGGGAACTCGACCTCCCTGGGACTCAGTTTCCCGTTCCTGCTGCCCCTGGTGGAGCTGCCATGGGACGTAAACAAGTCACGGGCATCCAGCTGTTCCTCAGTCCCCAACCTGCTGCAGGAGGCAGAGCCGGGGCCCACGAGCAGTCGGGAGGCGCCCGCTGCCCCCCGTCTGCCTGCCTCCCGCCCAGCATCGGCACCCCCTCCTCACCACCGTCATCGCTGCCGCCCTCGTCCCCGCCGCTCCCTGTCTGCGAGGACTTCCTTCTTTCCTCGTGTTCACCAGCCCTGAGCAATGGCAGCCGCATCTCTGGGTGTGACTGACGTCTGTCCTGTCTACTCCTGGGACGGATCTGCTGTGGTCTCGTCACCCAACCTCTCGAGGCCAGGGCTATGGATCCTGAACAGCAACAGTACCTGGTGCCACGGTGCCCCCCAAATCCAACTGCTTCGAGGTGCCTTTGTCCAGACTGCCACCGTCTCCCCTGGAAGCCTACCACAGCCCGGTGCTCCGGGTCCCTGCCTGGCTCACCTTCATACCAGGGACGTCAACCTCTGGGGTACACCCTGCTGCCCAAAGCCCTCTGAACTCCTAAGTCACACTGAGACTCAAGCAGGTCTCAGTAAGGTCCACGAGGGTGTCATACCCTGGTCTTGGCTTGTTTCTGCCTGTCCCTCCAATCTAGTGGCTCACGGTCCTTCTGTCCCGGTGACAGTCAAGTCCATGCCTGCCTCGGAGCCTTTGAATACTTCCTCAGCCTAGAATGCTGCCCACCAGGTTTGTGTGCTTGCCTCCATCTTTTTAAAACATATTTTATTTTTAGAGAGAGCGAGAGAGAGCTCTACTGTTCCAATTACTTATTCATTCACTGGTTGCTTCTTTAAAAATTTTTAAAAATATGTGTGTGTTAATTTTTAGAGAGAGAGGAAAGGAGAGAGAGAGAAAAAGAAACATCAATGTGAGAGAGAAATATTGATCAGTTGCCTTCTGTAGGCACCCTAAGTGGGCATCAAACTGGCAACCTGGGTATGTGCCCTGACCAGGAATCGAACCGACAACCTTTTGGTGCACGGGACAATGCTCAGCCAGCTGAGGCACACCAGCCAGGGCACACTGGTTGATCCTTATATGTGCCCTGACTGGAGATTGAACCTGCAACCTTGGTGTATGGAGACAGCATGGGCTGTCTGGCTCCTTCTTAGCATTTAGATATCAACTCAGGTTCTAAGTGGACTTTCCTGACCACCCCAACTAAGTGACCGGACCCTGGCCTTCCTCCCTGTTCCTGGCCCTATGTACAGCTTCCTACTGTTCATACTCTTCGAAATCATTTTATATCCACATTTTTCTCATTTATATTACCCCCCCCCCCTTATATGGTAACCCTCTAGACTGGGATTGTTTCTCTTAGACAAAAGGCAACATTCCTGCTGTGTTCCGAGATCATGTCAGTGGACTTAATAGAAATGCTGTACATCGTCTGCACTTTTCTCTGAAATGGAAGAGAGAGTTTGTCATATTCACCACGGACCCTTCCCTCTGGTCTAGCTCATGATGGTCACTCACCATGGATTTGGGCATGGAGGAATAAATATGGATGAATCCAGGGGGAAGAGCTGCTGAGGCCCCGGAGCAGATTCCACGCACCTGTGGGGTCCCCCTGGGAGCCCCACCTGCCATTTCCTGAAACTGGCGGCTCTGTCCTGGAGACTGCCCCGCCCCTAGCACGTGTGGGTTTCAGGCCCTTCCTGTCGGGACTCGCCATCTCCATGAGTCTGAAGTCTCCCAGAACGTGAACCCCGAGAAAGCCCAAGGCTGTGGGAATGGTGGAAGGAGAGGCTAAGAAAGGGAACACGGTAGGGTGACCACTGGTCTCCTCTACCACAGGGCTGAGCATCTAAAGGCTGGGTGCTTTTGTGTTGAAGGGAAAGCCACAGGACCTCAGGGACCCAGGTCATTGCATTGGCTCAGAGAGTCCCTAGAGAGCGGGCAGGACCACACATGTGCTGACAAGCAGCTCTCCTATGGGTGTAGTCACTGTCACTCGGGGGACACAACTCTCAGAGCAGAGAATGCCACGTCAAGTCCACGGCACCTTCCAATTATGCCGTCGAATGCCCGAGGGCCCTCCTCTAAGACAGGCATTGCGTTCAGAGCTGAGGAAGCGGAGGTTCTAACAAGCTGGGGATCACACCAAGGTAGGGGGTGACTGACCGCTCAGACGCTGAGCCAGAGCGCCCGGTGCTAATCGCACGTTGGACACTTCCTGGCTTGGTAACTTTGGACTCTCATCTGCGAACCAGATGGAGGTTATTGTGCGAGTTGAATACAGGGAATCTATGTAAAGCACTGGGCACCGAAAAGCCCTCCGCAGACGTTGCCGTTTTTATTATCACACTGGATCTGAGACCTCTGTCCCTTAATCCGTTCACTTTCCACTCTGAAAAATAGTTTTGTCTGTGCTTAACCCGTGTTTGGTTTTCTGACGGCTTCTAAATTTGCTCTTGACTTTGGCTTTGGGGCCAGCTTCTGGGAGAACCGTAACGGACAGTCCGTCTCCTCCGCTCACCCAATGGGAGCGCCTGCTTCCCTGACGGACGAGGCCTGGGGTGAGATCATTTTGGAACTGGTTCATTGCAGCGGCAACAGTTAAATTGCCGTTCCCAGCAAGGCTGGCTATTCCCAGGGAAACCTGATTCAATTCCACAAACACTCCTCCTCCTCATTAAGACACCTACCACTGAAACATCTGGTCAATTAAATTTAAAACATTAGTCAAACCAGTTGTTGGCATTATATGGTCTGACATCTGGACAAATAAAAATGTGATCGAATGTTTTAATGTCATGTGGTCTCCGTTTCACAGCCGATCCCCAAGTAGAAGTTACGTACCTTCGCTTTCTGTGCCAAGTTGCGTGGGCTGGGTTTGCTACATCAATCCACTTTTAGAAAATGGACTGAAGTCTGATGTTATATACACAGTGATGATATCTTTTGACTTTTCCATAATAGTCCTGATTTAAAAAAAAAAAAATTTTATTCTTGCCTGGCTGGTGTGGCTCAGTGGTTGAGCATCGACCCATGCACCAAGAGGTCGCCGGTTCGATTCCTGATCAGGGCACATGCCCAGGTTGTGGGGGGCATGCAGGAGGCGGCCAGTTGATGTCCTCTCTCATCAATGTTTCTATCTCTCCTTCTCTCTTCCTCTCTAAAATCAATAAAGAAAAAATCTTTTAAAAAAAAGCTCCATTCTTTTGCTGGCCCATGGACACGCCCCATTTTGTGTTGCTGTTGTTGTTAGGCAGCATGGTCCAGATCAGAATGCAGAAAGCCCACGCGGCAACGTTAGATGTGATTCCGTTTACTCCGCAATATTCAGTGACACATTTAACAGATTTCCCCTCAGGTTTCCCGTCAGTGAAATGGAAGAGTCGCTTTTGCATTTTAATGCCGCAAAGGGAGGGCCCTCCGTGGAGCTCGGAGATGCTTATGCGTATGTGAGCACACAGTCCACACACACGCTCTTCTGATGAATTCTTGTGTGCCAGCCCCTGATGCAGGTGAGTAGTCACAGCACCTGTCCTGGCAGTGGACGCACAGAGACATGGGCAGATGTGTGAGATGCCCAGAAGGTGGACAGTGCCCACGCATGCGGGGTGGGGGCAGGGTAGGCAGATCTGGAGTATTCCCCCTACTAGTAAGGGCAGGGTCTGAAGGGGCCTCTTGGTCAACTTCTCACTTTCCAATAGGGCTGTCTGCCGTCTATCGCCATCTCCTCTGTTCCTCACCCCGGGAGCCCACAGGAGCACCTTTAAATCGCTCTTGACCGGTCTTGCTTTCTTGACCCATCAGAGGCCTCGATCTTGGCACAAGAAATCTCTGGCACAAGGTCACGGGATGCTTCAGAGAAAAAATCTCCCCAAAACACAAAAACAAAAAACAAAAACAAAAGCCCCGTCTGGACATCTGTTTGGACGCGGCAGCCAAGAGCAGGGCCCGCGCTGCCAGCAGGGCCGTGTGGCCGCGTGCGGCCGGCGGAGCGTGTGTGGGCCAGGCTAATGATCCGGCGTCCTGCGGAGGCCCGCTCTGCCAGCCTGCTCATTAGGATCTGCTCCAAGCGGCGGGGCTGGGGCGCTCGGGCCTCTTCTCCTGCCTCCTCTCCCTCCTCGTCTTCCTCCCACACAGCAATTTAGCCCTGCGAGCATTTTTCATCGTGGGCCATTTCAAACAAAGGGGGTGGGGGACGGAGGTGCTGGGCAAGAGAAGAGCAGCCCAAGCCAATGGCGCTGCTGACGGAAGGAGTCCAGCCACCCTCCGTGGGAGGGGACAGACCTTGTTTACCACCTCATCTGTCAGAAGCAAGTGGAAGGGCCTGCTCAGGGTGGGGCCCGGAGCTCCAGCCACTGCCGGGACACTCACCCTGGGCTGGTTCTCACTCGCTCCGTCCCTGTGGGGCAATAGTAGGAGATGACCCCCAGGGCTGACCCTGGTTAGTCAACCAGACATGGCAAGCAGCCACTGATGGAGCAGGGTGGGTGGTGTCGCTCCGGCCTGCCAGGGAAGAGGATGCTCCTCGGACAGCCTAGAGCCACTCATGGAGTTTGGAATGTCTTGGGTTTCCCCTGAGCACATGATTCTGGTGTAGGCTCTTCAGTGGGTGGCACAGGCTTTCAAAAATAGAGTATGGGGTGGGGGGGTCACTTGGAGGAGCTTCCAAAAGGTGATAGATGAGAGTAGCTCTGGGGCACAGCTCAGAAGCCTTGAACCAAGACTGGGAGCTGACTTTGGGCAGGGATTGTGTTTGTCTTGCCTTGCGGATGACAGTGCTCAGGACAGAGACCAGCACAGCACACAGTAGGTGCTCAATACATGAGTTAATCGATGGAATGAGCCTCATCGCCATGGCCACCTCCTAGCGAGAATTAAATAACACAGTGGCCAGCGAGTGCTCAGCCTCCAGCTTGCACACGTCACTGCGGCCACGACAGCCACGACAGCCACGTCACGCGGGGAGCAGAGCCTGCAGCTGCCTCCTGTCAGGCTCTGGAAGTATTTCAGGACTTGCAGGCCACGCGGTCTCCATCGCAATCACTGAACTCAACTGTTCTGGAGTGAAAGTGGCTGAAGACAACAGAGAAAATGATGGATGTTGCCGTGTTTATTTATTTCATTAAGAAAGTTATGAAACTTCATTTATAACAACAGACTGTGGACTGGATTTGGCCTGCAGACCCCAGTTTGCTGACTCCTGCTCTAGACAATGAAAAAGTTAAGAAACCTGCTATCCATGGAGAGAGTGAAGATACACATATGCCTAGATTCAAGGGGAGCTCATGTATGCCCATCAATCGCTGCTTCTGCCCAGGTGAGCCAGGCAATTTCAAATGCCACTAACATCCCCTCATCTAGGAGACTGATGACACGAAGGATGAGCATCTCCCGGTCTCCTCCCTATGGCTCTGAGTTTCTGCCAGGATCAGACTCTGCACATACCTAGTCTCGACTCATCCACGTGGGCTCTGTGAGTGAGCATCCTCCTCCATGTGTACGACAGCAGCAGGTAGAGTAATTAGAAGCCTGTATTGGCCCTTGAAGTTCCCTGACTTGTATGTTCATATCCTTGCAGGTGTTTGAGGGGCCCGCTCACTCTAGTGAAAACTGGAAGTTGGGAGACTCGAAATAGATTAGACTCATGTGTTTTTCCTCAACAAACCTTGCCTCCTGTCTACTAGGTGCCAGGCATGGTGCTCAATGGCGCAATTAAGTATATGGATAAGCTCTCATGTCAGACTTGGACGAGTTCTTGGTCTAGTTGGGGAGAGAGGCATCAAAGGGGAATCGATGGCAGCGCTATGAACAAATGAGGTGGTAGGTGCTGCTAGTGTGCACAGGGGTGGGTGTGGTTCTCTGGGCTCAGGTTCAGACAGTTTCCAAGGAGGTGACATCTGGTCTCCATGAGGGAGGACCATTGCATTCACACGCACACCGCCTTTAGAATTTTTATTTTCTCTGCATGAAGGACACTCTCTGGGGAAACGTTGAGTTTTCCTTGGTTCTCCCACTAGGGCTTTTTGAAGGTAAAGGAGAAAATGCCAGAGAAATACCCTTTCTCTCAGTCCACGGTGTTGGTGTGGCTCTGGGCAGGCCTTGGGGCAAAGAAGATGAGAGGGTAAAACACTGTGGGTAGAAAGAGACCCTCCTTGTGCCTCATGCCTTTTATGTGGATTTGTAAGTCAATTATTCCATGGTGGGAAAGACATTCTGATACCCAACAAAATACGCAACGAGCTTTATGCTGCAAACTTAAAGGTAGGTACTTGCGTCATGATGGAGAATACGAATTTGTGGTAGAAGGTTTATAGTGAAAGAGTTTACCCTTTTACAACCAAGGATAAGCCGACTATTTCCCACTGTTTTGTCATTTACTTCCTTTGGCTTTCCCTTTAGGTCATTTTAACCTCATCATTAATGACATTTGTTTGAAACCTAAACATGGCCTTGTCGCTCCTTGGCTTCAAGCCATCAGTGGGGGCCTTTGTCTACAAGATAAATTCCCACCAAGGCCCTTTGTGGTCTCCCTGTCCTGCAGCTCCAGCCGTACTAAACTCATAATAATAGGCACCGTGCAATGACTGTCCACCATCGGTCTCATTCCTCTCAACCATTTGCTCATGTGAGCTATTGGTCTCCACCATAGCCCGAGGAAGCTCAGTTAGCTCTGTTTTGTAAAGGAGACAGCTAAGATTCAGGAAGATGGACTAACTCACCCAAGGTCAAGCTAGTCACAGAATTCAATCGAAGATTTGACTGAATTCAACTTCTCCATGCCTCTTCTCTAACATTCTCCTGCCAGAAAGAACATTGTTCATCCTATTTTCTTTTCCTTTATTGATTTTAGAAAGAGAGAGAGGGAGGGAGAGGGAGAGAGAGAAAGAGCTAGAAACATCAATGAGAGAGAACATCGACTGGCTGCTTCCTCAGTGTCGCTCACTGGGGATCGGGCCCACAACTTGGGCATGTGCCCTGACTGGGAATTGAACCGGTGACCTCTTGGTGCATGGGTCGACGCTCAACCACTGAGCCTCACGGGTCGGGCGTATTTTTTTTCTCCTAAAAATTGAAGTCCTTTTAAGATTTAGTTCAAACACTGTCTTAACTCTGAAGTCATTCTTGATTCTCTCCTACCTTCCTTGTTGAGCTGCAGTCCAATTTTTAAAATTTATTTATTTATTTTATCCTCACCCGAGGACATTTTTGCATTTATCTTCAGACAGAGTGGGAGGGAGAGAGGGAAGAAGAGAGAGAGAGAAACATCAACGTGAGAGAGACACATGGACTGGTTGCCACCCACATGACCCCAACCAGGGCAGGGGACAAACTGCAACCGAGGTACGTACCCTTAGCGGGAACCGAACCCAGGTCTCTCTGGTCCACAGGCCGTAGCTCTAACTGCCAAACCGGCCAGGGCTACAATTTTGTTTTGTAACCATCACAGCATTGGTACCATTATGTCATTTCTATTTCTTTGCCTCTCTGGACTGTGAGCATCCTGAAGATTTTGTCAATATATAATCCATCTTTATATCCTTGGGCCTACTGTGGAGATGGCACATTGAATATGGATCTGATAAATACATGACAAGAGCAGAATATTTTGGGATGTAGGTATTTGGATCAGGCCTTTCAAATGAAGAAATAACAGCCTCTGAAAACCATCCGCAAATGGAGTCTGGCTGCTGAATGTAGAATGAAGGCACATCCCTGTCTTGTTATGTAGTCTGAGTGGTGGCTGGACCGATACACTGGTTGCGGCTGGTTGCGCCGGCCAGCCCCTCAGAACTCTCTGAAGTCCATCCTAAATGTTTAAATGAAGTAAAGTGGTTGGCTTTATAAGTAATAGAAGTCAATTGTGTTTGCAGCATCTAATGCAGGGATGGCATTAGATGGTGGAGCTGGGGCCAGCGCCAGGAACTGCTGAGTGAGCAGGAGGCCTGATTTCCAGCCTCCCTCTGCATCCATTTGTGACCATCCAGGGCTGGCTTGCACGCAGTCGCCCTCCCGACGAGACTCGCACCAGACAGCCTTTGCCCTCAGCACAGACATAGCCTGATTCAGGAGTTCACTTATGCAGACTTTTAAAATCACCCGCACATCTACACACACTCACCCACATTCTTTCTAAATCCATTTGAAAAAAGGCTTCATTGAAACTGAAATATTTAGATGGACGGGGCACCTGAACTCCCCTGCAAAATGCACTTGCAGTGGAGAGACAGAGGACGCGGGTGTTCTGCCTTGATCTTGTGAAATAGGAGATATTGATAAGAGCTTGCTTTCTGGCTTCGAGATAGGGCATGAGGGCCGAAGAAGACAATGATTGAAATTACACTCCCACGTGTTCTGCCTTTCACAGGGAGCCCTTATTTCCTCCCAGCAGGAGGCTAGGCAGTGCTCTCGGTTAGGCGAATATTAGCGAAGACATGAAAAATAAAGATTAACTTGATCGTTTCACGTCCTTGTTCTAAGCCTTTAAGGCATTATATACTATACCCATCGTGATCATCCCAACCGATTGGTGCTTTTGTTATTACCATTTCACAGATGAAGAAACTGAGGCTCAGAGGGACGCACAGTTTGCTCAAGCTCATGGTGAGTGAGAAGTCCAGCCTGGAATTGGGTGCCTATACCTCTGCTCCCAGAGCCTGTGTTCCTAAATGCGATGATTTACAGAGCAGACAATCTGACTCAAGTCTATTTGAATGAGATTCTGAGGAACCTCCTGGGAATGAACTCACTCCGGAGAAATAGGGTATCAGGTTCATTAAGCTTTGTCCCCTAAGATCCTTAGGAGTTCCGAATGGGGGCGCTATTTGAGAGTACCTCCTGGTGTTAGTGTCTTAGAATCTGAGGCACAGAGGACCCAAGGAAAGTTACGGTGGGGCTCCCCTGAAAGAAGCCGACGATAAAAAAAGACCTTTGTTCCCACTCGTAAGCTCTGGGACCCAGGGTATCGGAGTAGGATCTCATGGCTGGGGGTAGTTGGAAGGACTCTGGGGAATACCCTGTGCCTGGCAGAAGTGACTGTCCTGCAGGAAGAAGCACTGTGGCTCAGTGGGACAGGAAAGACAATGTGGGGGTGAAAGACAGAGCCAGAGAGGAGGGATACATTTGCGGATATCAGGAGCTGATGGTGTCCTTTAATTAGCACATAGGAGATACTTCCTAATGGGCTCCTCAAAATGCTTTGGGAGGAGCTCTTCTTCCCGGGAGCTGTTGATTTTCTAATTTCAGCTTCCAAAGGTTCCTAACAGGTTTTCCCAGCCAGCTGTCTTATTTCACATCCTCACGGATTCTCTCCCCCTTGCTCCCAGGCCCCAGCAGTGTTCCGTGGCTGTGCTCAGTGAGAGGTGGGGTCAGTTTTTCATCTCTTTCATCTGGGTGTGGCTTGCCTTGGCCAATGAGAGGTTAGTGAACACGATTCAGGAGGAAACTTGAAAGACTCAGAAGAACTTACACTCAGGCCCCTCATCTAAAAATTACCTACCTGTAATAGAGGTGTAAGGACTGAAGATAACACAAAGAAAGTGTTAGCACAAGGAGCATCGGCATTTACTCTCCTGTGTTTGGAAAGCGAACACCACCAGGCACGAGCCTCAGCCAAGTTGCTGAAGGAGGAGGGGCCACATAAAGGAAAACTGAGGCTATCGAGCCAACGGCCTGGTTGAGATGGGGCCAGACATATGTAAGAGGTCATCTTAAATCAGCCAGCTCTTGACCTCTCCCTAGTCTGACCCTAGACCAGGAATCTAGCCCAACCACAGATTTATGAGATAAATAAAATGATTGTTTTAAGCCAGTGAGTTGTAGAATGGTTTGTTACACAGCACAAGTTAACAAATACATACCTTACAACAACTCTGCAAAATCAAGGAGGGCAAGTGTCATAAATTCATTACTCAGATGAAGGAATTAAGTACCTCAGAAGATTCAGTGACTTTCCCAAGATGCCAGAGCCAGTTAATTACAGGATAACAACTGGAACTCACAGCAGTTGACACGCAGTCTTCTGAATCCGCGCAATTGCATCGCATGACTTATTCCAACTAATTTCTAGACGACAGTTGTAAAACAAAAGTATTTATTATTCCTTACAATTTCAGGATTGTACAGGTTTAGGGTTGTAAATAATTAAAAATCAGATTCCACAGACAGCCCTTCCCAGCTGCCCCCGCCCCCTCTCCTGCCATCGCTACCACACATTCATCTCTCAAACCCGGTCATTCTCCAGGGTCGTTCCGCATGAATTCCTTGCAAACAGAGCAGGGTAGCCCAGACGTCAACTAGTGCCCAGAGCCATTGTTCTCCCTAGCCTGGTCTCCAAATTTCTGCAGAGAGAAAAGTGGGCTCTCCTTGGAGACAAACCAATGTAACTACACTGCTACCATTGCCATCTTCATAACTGGGGTGACTGTAGGATTTATTTTTCAAATGGGACATCTTTTCTAGAATAAAAAGGATGCTACTGATAATTATGCCAGGAATTTCCAAGAGAGCTGAGCTGCGTGGTTAATTTATTACTAACTCATAGAGAGAGCGCACTTTGCAGTCTGCAAAACCTTTTTAGATAATTTACTTCATTTTACAAGAAAATCCTACAGCGTAGTTCATCTTAACATCCCCGTTTTACAAAAGGAACTTTGATCTTCAGAGAAGTGCAGTGACTTCTGTAAGGTTCTTGATACTAAGTAGACATTCAATACATGTTTGTTGAATTGGGTGGATAGTTCAGTGGGTGGATGGATGGGTGACTAGATGGATAAATAAATGCAATAGGAGAATAAATGCAAGGAAGGGGAGCAGAAAGCCTAATCACAGCTAGATGGATGGTTATCAGACTAGGTTCCCCAGAGCACCAATGTTCTCTATAATGTGAGTAGACGTTCTGGAACCGTTCAAGGCCAACGTTTTACCCTCAGCTCTCTAATCAATACAATTAGGATAAACCTTCATGTAATAGGGGAGTAAGGGGAGGAACAAATACTTTCATATCATATAATAGAAGTGTGAGGACAAAAGATACTGCAAGTGTGTTCAGCACAGCGAGTGACGCTCAGAGTAAGAAGAAAAATAATAACAAACACGTCCTGGTTATTTATGATGCTCCAGGCATCATGCAAACGCAGTGCATAGATTAATCTCCTTGGTCTCCCCAGTGTCCCTCTAAGCCAGGAACCATTTTTTATCTCCATTTCATAGATGAAGAAATTGAGGCTTACTGAGGGAGAATAATTTCTTACTCAAGGTCACTCAACCACCAAATGAAAAAGCGACCTGGAGTCTCCACAGTAATGCTGCCTTGTCTCCTGCCCAGAGAATGGCAACCATCATTCATTTATCACTGTCCTTTTTCTCTTCCCCTTTACTGACTTTAGAGAGAGAGGAAGTGAGAGGGAGAGAGAGAGAGAAGCAACGATGAGAGAGAACATCGATTGGCTTCCTCCTGCATGCCCCCCACTGGGGATCAGGCCCACAACCTGGGCATGTGTCCTGACTGGGAATCGAACCGGCGACCTCTTGGTGCATGGGTCAACTGTCAACCACTGAGCCACACTGGCTGGACTGTGCTTTTTACAGTACGGAAACACTCCTTACTGTATCTGCTGCATTTTTAAAATTTGAGTGAGTCTCAACTTTTTTCAGCCAGGTGATCCTTAACCAAATCCAAACAAAGCCCTATTTGCAAGGCCCACCATGTAAAACAAAGTCAACCCAGCACCACTCTGATTGCACCAGTCCAGGGCCCTGGAGCCCTCCCTACCTGTGGCATGAAACCACGTGAAACCTTTTGCCCTCTGTTGAGCACAGCTGGGAAATATTGGTCTACAACACACTTGAGTGGATTTGCTGCCTGGCACATCTAATCGTACTGTCCCTGGGGACCCCAGCATGTTGGTTCCTTACAGGATCTGAATATATGTTTAAGCTCCAATGACAAGGTCCCAGAGGGTCATGGAAGGTGGGACCGAATGAAATGGAGCGAGCATCTTTCTGAATCTTCGCAGGTAAGATCCAGGCACTATCCTAGGTTACAGTGAGGTTCCTGGGGACCTGAAAAAAGATTTCCAAGAAAACTCATTCTTCCAAAGCCAAGACTTCTAAAGATAGTGCTGGCTCGATGGCAATGAGGAATGACCTCCTTTTCCCTCCTCTGCCCCCCCTACTCCAATTAAGTCTTTTTCCTTTCTCTCCACCTGTACCTGGGGTTCTCTCCAGGCTACAGGCAAATGTGTACATTAATCACACATGGATCAGCCGGTGCACTGGGATGGTGGGAAGCGGCTGATTTATGAACCAGCCAAAAGTGTGGGGAGGCTGGGAGTGGGCAAGGCGGGCCCAGCTCGGGGAGCATATGGGGACTCTTTCTCTAGGACCAGACCCATATGCTTCGCTGCAGGGCCATATGCTGTGCGGGCTGGTCGCCTCCTTTGCCTGTGTGAAGGCTGCCTGTCTGCTGCAATGTGCAGGGGGCTGGATCCACCACGTGCCCTCCTGGCATTTGAACACACCCTTTGCAACAGTGTGAGACCTTTGGGGTGAGGGCTTGGAGCTCCTCTTGCAGCGTGTATGCCCTTGTCGAGGTGGGTTATTGTCATTTGCTTACCAAGGGACGTTCTACCAGAGACAAGTGAGACCCGATTCTTTTTTCTATTTATTAGAAGAGGAAATTGAGACACAGTACCAGAACCACCGACATTATTACTACTACTCATAACAATAACATCTATTGCATGCACATCAGGTACTGTGCTCTGTTCTAATCATTTTGCATAGGTATTAACCAAAGAAATAGAAACAGATTTGCCCTGGATAATAGATTAAGTGTTAGAGCTAGGAGTTGATCTCAGACCTGTGTTTGCTGTAACTCCCTTTGAACTAGTCATTCATTCATTCATTCATTCACTCACTCATTCACTTAATGAGTATTGAACATGTACTACATGTCGGTAAGAGGTGCTCAAAACACAATAATTAAACTGCCTATTATAAGACATGGTACTGTTTCTCATGGAAGACACATTTTAGTAGGGTAAGAAAAACAATATCAAACATTCTAAAAGTAGTTAAGAAAATGTATAGTTACAAAATGCAGTCAGTCACCCAGACGGACGAGCAGCAGCGCACCTAGGACAGCGAAGGTAGTCAGAAAAGGCCGAAGCCTTTAGGACTGAGAGTTAACGTAGGGCAAAGGAGCTCCCGCCAAGAGGGCAACTGTGTGCCACAGCCCAGGGAGGGAATGAGCCTACCACGTTCAAGGTGCAAGTCCAGGAGGGCTAGAGCCCACGAGGGGTGGCAGAGAGTGGAAAAAGGAGGGTTGGAGAGGAAGCTTTGGGACTGATCATGATGGGCTGGGGCGCATGCTGACTTGTGTACTGGGAAGTCATTTCAGGCTCTTAACCAACTTAGCAACGATCACTAATTGCTAATATTGGTGTGTAATAGCTTAGCCTGCTCATTAATGGTTAATATGTGACCCTCACATATGGCACCACTCAGCATCCCTGGTGCCCGCCCGCCCCCCGGATTTTCGCTGGCGAGGAAGCCAGCTCCAGGAACAGTTATTTGAACAGGGAGGTGGGCTTAGCTGTTCTCTGTGTGCTTCCTGGAACCCTGGGCTGGAGCCATGGCGACGTTCACGGGACGTGGGTACGCCTTTACACTTTAAAACCACTGCAGGTCCTCTAAACCATGTTTGCTTTTTAATAAGCTCTGAAATGATACCATTACTCCACCCCATTTAGTTTTACTATACTATTTCAGCATATTTTTTTTTTCCTTTGCACATTGTATTTTCTTTGAAGGTATCAGTGGCTTTGGAATCTTTTATTACTTTCTTTTATCATTTTAGACTTTAGAAGCTTTCCATTCCAGCAGGCCTGACCTCAGGGATAAACCCTAGTGGTTTGCAAAAATTAGATTTTATTTAACAAACATTTATATGGAGATTTATGTGCTTTACAGGAATTAGCTCCTTTCATCCTATACCAAGCCTGCAAGAGGGATAGTGTAATCATTCCCATTTTACAGAGGAGGACCTTAAAGCAGAGAGAGATGAAGGAGTATAGCCCAAGGTCACCCAGCCCTGGCAGTCTGTCCCCAGCATCAGTGCTATTAGCCACGTCACCCTGAGGGAAATTTCCTCGCGCGTGGCAGCAAACTGCAGAGCCCTGAGGCTGGTCCTTTGCTTGCCCACCAGTGAGAGTGTGACATGGGCCCCGTCTTCTCTCATCCCTCATTCCTAAGGAGCCTCTTGTCAGGTGAGGGCTTTGGGGTTCGAACCAGCATTGGGAGGAAAGGACCGAGGGAGAGGGTGGAGCTGGGGGCACTCGGCCAGGGATGCAGGACGCTGCTTGGAGAGCTAGACTGCTGTTCAACATGTGAGGGCTAAGGGTGTACGAGAATAAACGGGAACTTTTAAGGAGCACGGCTGAAAATGATGTAGCCTTTTGATGAGACGTTTGAGAAGGCACCTGGGCTTGCTGGTGAGTGTACCGCACCCCGGTGGGGGTCGGCGCCAGACTGAGCCCCTCGATCAGCCTTAGAGTCCCTGCAGCCGCCAGGCAGCTAGACTGTGGCTCCATTTCCGCTCTTTCTCTCCTGTTGCTTTTCTCCTGCTCGCCCTTCCTCCTTCACTCTGCCCTGCCTTTCCTCCGTCCTGCCTTCCTTTCTTTTCAAGACCGCTTTATATTTTTAACCTTGTATTTTACTGACACGGAGCATGCATTTTGTTGGCTCGATGCTATTTGCGTGTTAAGAGAAAAAGGTTCTGTCGTGCTGCTGATCTGGCGGGGGGAATTTAAAGAGAACTTCTGGAATCCCATGCTGATGAGCGCTTATCCCCCGAACAGCCCCCGCCTAACACAGGGGTCACAAAAGGGGCAGCAGTAAGGAACGGGGAGCTGCAACTGGCTTGTACCAGCTGACCAGAGCCTGGTGTTTGTTTGTCAGGAAGTTTGCAAACTGGTCTGTGTCACATTAGTAGCATGAAAACGGCCAGGGTGGGAATGTTTACACCATAGAAATTGGCAAATGCTACAAATCGGGGCACATCTTCCCCATTCCTCTCTGAGAGAGCCAATTATTAAACACTTAACAGCACATCACAGCAGTGCCTGAGGCCTTTGTCTGCCACCTGCCACTGGCAGTCCATGGCGGGCTGGGTGAGCAGCAGGGCGCCCGGGTGCCCAGGTGCCCCCCGGATCTGGATTGCTGGGAGGTGCTTCCTGCACTCTGCACCCTGACCCGCATCCCATTTATGACGGCTTTTCCTTTCCTCTGCACTAGATAGGAGTGTGTCATCCTTCTGCATCTGGAAATGCAAATTTCATGAGATAAATAAAACAATATTTGCAATTGTTTTATTTACTGAAATAAAACAATATTTCCTTTTAGAATACTTGAATATTTTGGAGCTATTGTCTCAGTATTTGCTGAGAGGGAAAGAAAGTCAGCCTGATTCTTGGAGTATATGTGAACTGCTGACACGCACATTGGATAGGCAGATTGAACACCCTCTGTTTCTTCCCCTCCCCTCCCCTCCCCTCCCCTCCCCTTCCCTCCCCTCCCCTCCCTCCCCCTCCCTCCTGTCCCCTCCCACCCCCTCCTCGTCCTTCTCCTCCTCCTCCTTCTTCTTTAAGATTCCACATTTAAGTGAAGTCATGTGGTATTTGCCTTTCTCTGACTTATTTCACTTAGGTCTATCTATGTTGTCCCAAATGGCAAGATTTTATTTATTTTTATGGCTGGGTGTCATTCCATCGCACACATGTACCACCCCTTCTGTATCCATGCATCTACCAACAGATGCCTGAGTCGCTTCCATACCTTGACTCCTGTAAACAACGCCACAGTGCACACAGGGGTGCATGTGTATTTCTCAATTGGTGTTTTTCTTTTCTTTGGATAGTTGCAATGTTTATAACTCCAAAATTCATTCAAAATAAAAAGGTGGGGAAAAAAAGAACATCCCCCCTGCTAGGGCATGAGCCTCCCCCTGTGGTGAAGATAATCGGGTGGTTTTGAATTAGACTTTTATGTGTGGCTGTAAATGGATATATGTGAACTCAGCTAAGTACCTCTCCTATTCATTCAACAGACATCAGGTCTATAATGTGAGCTAATAGCCCAGCAGGGAAGACCAGCATGTAGACAATTAATGACAATAAGATCAGCCTGTGACTGTGTAAACCTGTGACTCTGTATTACACGCTTATTGTACGAATGGGGTCCGGGTGCAGTAGGGGAGGTTGGGTTTATGTTAAACCGATCTCTGAATCTCAGCTCCGGGGTCCCCTGTAACTTCAAGCACATATGTCAATTTTGGCTTTGTCCTCTGTAACACGGGGAAAACAACACATCTTTCAGAGAATAAATACGAGTTTGATAGGCAAGGATGTGGGAAGAAGTCATTGCCTAAAGGGGACAGCTTATTAAGAAAAGCCATGAAGAAATACAGTTGGGTAAAAACATTATAATTGGGCACATAGGATATTCGATTTTGTTTTTCTTTTAAGAAAAAGTGAATCGACACCCTCTGACTCTTTTTTTTTTTTCCCCCGAGGACATTTTCCCATTTTTTAATTCAGGTAGAGTGGGAGGGAGAGAGAGGAACAGAGAGAGAGAGAGAAACATCGACGTGAAAGGAACACTCGGGGACAAACTGCAACCGAGGTACGCGCCCTTAGCAGGAACCGAACCCGGGTCTCTCCGGACCGCAGGTCGACGCTCTAACCGCTGAGCCAAACCGGCCAGGGCAACACCCTCTGACTCTTAAGCCTACATGCTAGCCCTGGCCGGTTTGGCTCAGCGGTTAGACCGTTCGACTTCAGTCCGGAGAGACCTGGGTTCGGTTCCCGCTAAGGGCACGTAACTTGGTTGCAGTTTGTCCCCGGCCTGGTCGGTCAGGCGGGTGGCAGCCACTCGATGTGTCCCTTTCACATCGATGTTTCCCTCTCTCTCTGTTCCTTTCTCTCCCTCCCACTCTGTCTGTACAAAAAATGGAAAAATGTCCTCGGATGAGGATTAAAGAAAAAAAGCCTACATGCTAGGAGGAGCCAGAGTCTAACTCCTATCACTGCAACAGGGTCGGACTTACTCTCACTCAGGCCTCCGTCCTTTGTGCAAAGGGGAGGGAGCCGCCTCCACCCTCTGTTTTCTGCTCGTTCCCATTCCAGGCCCAAGGGCGAGGCAATGCCAAGAGAACACTAGATCCGGCCTTCTCTGTGGCCAAGGGCAGTGCGCCCAGAGGCAGGGCTGAGCCTGCTCGCTGAGCAACCCTGGCTTGGCCCGGATGCGCCCTTGTGCAGAGAGTGCAGTGACGGAAGGTCACTGATCTGTGGCCCTGAGTGGGAGACCAGGCGGAAACTGGATTATTTGGGGAACTTTCCCCAAGTTTAGGGACTGGGCTCTAGAATCTCTAGGGGCTGGAGGGATGGGCCTCTGTGTTTCCTGGGAGAAAAAAAGACTTCCCGGGAGGTTCAGACACATTCTTACTGACCCCACATTCCAACGCCCTTCCCCATCCCCGGAGCCCACCGGACTGCATGTTCTGCAGGGAAACCCCACGCTGTAGCATTTGGGGCCATCATGCTGAAAGAAGCAAAGCTTAACATCCTTCTTTAGATACTTTATTCATTGTTCTTAACACAATCCATTTCCCACATATAATATTTCACCCTGGAAAGAATAAGCAGAGGAGACACTCAGAACAGGTTTTATTTCCCCTGAAAACGGCTCTATTTCTGGTGGAGTTCTCTCATCCTTTAATTTTGAAGTTTTTTAACTGAACTGTGCCACGACGTTATAATGACAATAACAAAAGCCCCCAATAAAGCTGCCTTCATTTGTCATGTTTACGCCAGACCCTGTCCACATGCAGACATAATTTTTATAGTCCTACTCCCCAAGTCCATATAAACCGGTATTTTGCTCTGTTCACGTAATATGTCATAAATAAACGGCGAGTTTCCTTGTCATATCACTCATCGACATTTTATTGGCTGTATTCTATTCCATCAAGCTGATAACATTTTATTTAATTAACCATCTCCTTGTTGTTGAGTGTTCATGCTATTTACACTTGTTTTTAATAATACAATAAACGGACACAGAAATACGTATCTTCCTATGCAGCGTTTTTACACTTTTGTTTCTGTTTTTAAATGATTGTGTTCCTTGAATAAAATTCTCCAATTTTGCAAAATGATCTAAAAATGTCTCTGGGTCTAGGTGTGCCGTCTTCGGCGCCTTGATTGGGCATTTGTCTGTTGGCTGAGAGCCCGTGGTAAGAGGTGTTGCTGACTAACTGACTGAACCAGGAGGAAGACCAAAGGGGAACCGGTGCATTCTGGACCCGGCGCATTCTGGACCTGGCATATAAACATGCACTCCAAGGTCCCCGCAGCAGGGCAGAGGTGTGGCACTCCTCACCCATTTCTGTTTAATGGAGGGGACAAGCTAGAGTGTGGCTTTGGGGAAATCAAGGGAAGCCAGGAGGTCCACTCATGACGAAGCAGCAGGAGCGAGCGCCTGGATCTGGGAGCTCACAGTTGAAACTCTCCAGAGCATCAGAAGCACAGCTTCCGGAAGATCATGGCACCTCTGCAGCATTACAAAAGCGATCGGGGAGGCAATGCACCCCAGGAGGGCCTTCCAGTCTTGAAAGGGGGCCAGTGGGCCCAAGGCACTTCCAGGCTGGCAGACGGGGTGGCACCTGTCCTGGGGGTCGGGCGGGAACAGGTGAAGACTGCAGCCATGGAGTGACCCTCGGGCTGAGCCGGCGTCTCTGCCCATCCTGTGCTGAGCTCCGGGCTAGCTGGTGGGTTAGGAAGGAGCCCGTCACCTGCTGCGGGCCTGTGAGAATGTGAGTGCCCGTGGCTGACGGTTAGGAGGCCGGGACTGGTCTGTCGCTGTGCCCGCCTCGCGTGTCTCTTACCTTCAGCATTTTCTCCCTGCCCTCGCTCCTAACGTGCTCATGTCTCTCTAACCCTACAAGATGTTTTTAAACACGATGGCTCTTCTTTTTTCTTGACTTTATCCTCAACGTGTCAACATGTAGATTCTTGTTTTCAAGTTGTGTTCCTAGAGATACTGTGCAAAAGTAAACAATTAAAATGCCATTTGGCAGAGAGACAGCGGATTGGATAGTAGATACCGCGGGCCAAGTCTGTTGGTTTCTTGTATCAGAGATCTCAGACTATCTTGGTCTCCAACCTAGTCTCTCCCAGGTCCTAGGTGTCTCCCACGCTGTTTCCTTCCCCCTCTCTGATCTGCTAGCAGCTTCTCTATGAAGCAGAAGCAGGACATGGCTCTGTGAGTGGAAGTCTCAGTGGACCAGAACACATGCTATTTACTAAGGGCTGGTCCCCCACCGTCTCAAGCAGTGTTTACGTATTTTCAAATTGTTCTCTGAATCCATAGGGCATATTTCCTTCTGATCTTTAAAATTTAGGAAATGTAGCTGAATAAAACATTTTTTAAAAGAGTGGTTTCTTCATGGCTATGTATAAAGAACACTTTTTCAGAAAAGTTATCTAATTGAACAAATTCACAAATTGTGTTTCGAGAGCCGATTTCATTTAAAAATGTTTATTTTGAAAAAAAATTTGCAAAAAATGAGCAGAGTTCCCACATGCCCTTCCTTCAGTTTCTCCTAATATTAACATGTTTCATAACCATAGCATACTTATCTGTGAATGGAAAGGGGCCCCATGCCAACCCACAAGCTCAGGGAGGCCTGTGTAGCGTCCTTGCAAACTCAAAGACCCTAAGTAACCACAGAGGAGGGTCTGAAATGAAAACTTTTAACTCAGAGCAGGTTATCACAGGTAGTCATGTCCTAGGCCAGCATCTTTCTTGACAAAGTTCAATATTCACCTTAATTGAGTTTATTGTCTTTTTGCATCTAAGAAAATATACCTTTGGATTGTGGGGTAACTTCCTTTTTTCCAGACCCCTCAGAGCACAATCTATGCACCAGGGTAGAGACCACAAATCCCCTCATTGTTATGATTATCATGTTAATTGTTGACTGTTAACTATCTGGTACCCATTGCGTAAAAGAAGGATGTGTCTATCATTTTCCTTTTCCAATCCCAGAGGTTCTCCCCTACAGCCTGCTTTGCTTTCTCCCTCCTCCCTAATCTGTCACCACTGGATTTCATGTAACTCACTTTTGTCTTCTCTTTGGATTGTAATGTATAAAATAAGGTGCAAAATTGCCATTTTCGGGAGCATTTTCTCAGTCTGTTGAGATTTTTCTCCCTGGCAATTGTCGACAGTTTTGGCTCAAATAAACTCACAAAATTTCTCACAGGTTTGAATGTTTCTTACATTGACATATCAAAACCAGGAAATTAACATTGAGATAACAGTATCAGCTGAACTAAACATTTTGCTTGAATTTCAGTGGTTTTGCCTCCAATGTCCTTTCTCTGTTCCAGGATCTAATCCAGGCTCCTATATGGCATCTAGTTGTCATGCCTCCTTAGTCTCTCAATCCGTGACCACCCCTTAGTCTTTCCTTGCCTGTGGTGACCGAGACATGAGTATTGATCAAGTACTTTGCAGAATGCTCCTCAATTTGAATTCATCTCATTTCCCCCCTTGTGATCAGTTTGAAGTTAGACTTTTGGGGTGCGAATATCACAGAAATAACACTTTGTCCTTTTTTGTATCAGGGTACCTGATGCTGATAAGTCTTGTCACTGGTGATGTTGACCTTGATTACTTGGTTAAAACCATGATTGCCAAGTTTCTTCATTGTAAACTTACTATTTTTCTCGTCACAGTTAATACACATCTTGATAGGGAAAATAGGAACTCAGTTTCATTTTGTTTTCTATTAAGTGCGATCAAAATCTTGTCTTTTCTTCTTTTCCTTGTCTTCTGAATCTTATCTATGTTCAGTTGATGGATCGATAGCCTTAAGACAACCAGAATATTCAGTTATTACTCGGGACGTTTGATAAGTCAGGACACAGGCCATGAATGACATGCAAAAATTAGGGGCAAAGTCCTCTAACAATATACTTTGGGAACATCCTGGAAGAAATCTTGAAATGAAGAAGAAAAAACTTTGTTTCTACAGCAGCTCTTAACCAATCTGAGAGTTAATTTCCTTGAGAATAAAACAGAGAATAATGTTCTTCCTAGGGATATGGAGACAGTTAACATAAGACACTGCCTAGACATTTCTCAGCACAAAATCCGTCCCATTGCATGTCCATTCTCCTCATTATTTTAGGAAAGCCGGTGCCCAGATTCCAGACCCCACTCCCGACTGCGGCGTGGGACGCGTTGCCTCTGGGGCCTCTGTCCGGTCACAGGACTGGAACGTAAACCACCCGGAGGAAACCGTTGTCTGCCTCCTGCCTCCGCAACAGGCAGCCCTAATTCAAACTCGTTTTAAATTCACGCTGGTGAAAAATGGGTTTGCATCCTACTGTGAATTTAAATACTTACAGCCCAGGAATAAACGGATCGCATGGCTCATTTATCTCACAGCCATTAATTAATGGTGGTTAATTGTAGTTATGAGCTGTTGAATTCTAGGCTCTTGTACCCATACATTTTCTTTAATGTATGCAGGGAACCGTGGAGGCAGCAGGAGGGACTGAGGAAGACGTCCCAGGGGGCAGAGGCTCACAGCGCTGCCTGGACCCCTTGTCTTTTCAGAGACCTTGGACCGCAAGGACCTCCCCAGCTGGCCCAGGCCCCAGGGCTGGGGTCCCCTAAGAAACTGCTTCTAGGCCACACCCCGCAATGTTTCTCCTCTGCCGTCTTCCCGGAGGGACATGCGTAGCCCAACCCTCTTTGTATTTTCTATGCGTGAGAAGTAAATACATTTGTACCAAAGAGTGAAGACTTAACACTCTGGCAGCTTGCAGGAGAGATTGTGATGTCACGTAGAATCAGGTCTTTGGCTAAAATAAAAATTATGCTTTTGAGTATTTCTCTTGGACTGTCTGTTCAGGAGGCTCCAGAGACTGCGGGGAGCAGCTTGGAGCCGATGAATCCGGATATTTCTGAAGACAGAAGCCCTCCTGGCCACCTTAGACTCTTTCAGGTGACACTTTGGGAGACATCTGTGGCCTCACAGCTTAGTAGTGAGCAGTGGGTGTGGGGATGTGATAGGCAGACTTCTAAGAGGTAAGATTCCTGCCTCCCCTCCCTGTGTGTAGGCTGTGGAAACACCCTCCCCATGAGTGTGGTGGGCCTGGCCTAATCAGGTGAGTCCTTTTAGAAAGAGGTGTGGAGTTCAGAGACAGAGTCAGAGAGATCTGAAGGTGCAGCGAATGATCTCGCTGTTGACCTTGAAGGAACAAATGGCCAAATCGTGAAGAAAGCCATGTGTCAAGGATCTGTGAGTGACTTATAGGACCTGAAGTGGACCCAGGTTGGCAGCAAGCCAGGAGAGGGGGACCTCCCTATTACAATTGAGAGGAAGTGGACACCCTCAGGAAGCTTGACATTGAACTCTCCCTGGTTGAACCTCCAAATAAGGGTGCAGCTGGCCGGCACTTTGATGTCCAGCCTGTGAGCCCCTGAACACGACTTGGCCAAAGTGCGCCAGGCTCTTGACCCATGGACACTATGAGCTAATAAATGTGTGTTTTTCTAAGCCACCAACTTTGTGGTGATTTGTTACACAGCAATAGATAATGAATTCATGGAATTTACACCATTCCCTAGTCTTATCTGGATTATTATCATTGCCTTTATCCTTTTCTTCTACAGTCTTTCTTCCTCCACAGCGTGTGCTGATGGATTCCATCTTCTTGAAAACCTTGACTTATGTTTATCCCTCGCTCTACAATGATCAGTGGCTTTGCAATGCCCGTGTTAATCTGACCACGGTCCCAGAGTGCCCGGTGAGCCCGTTTTCATGGTGAGTCTGCTCACTTACCCTGCCTTCCAGGCCAGAGGCATTGCTCATTGCTGCCTCCCAGAATTTCCACTCGCATCGTGCCTCTGCCCAGGCTGCTTCTGAGCGGAGGTCAGTGATTCCCAAGGCCATGTGCCCGTGTTCTCATTCAAGTTTCGGCATCCCTGGGCTGCCCTACACATCATTCTTCCTCAGACTCTCCCAGCACCACGCATTGTGCCTCCAAAAGTCAATATTCTTAGCCTGGCTGGTGTGGCTCAGTGGTTGCGCATTGACCCACGCACCAAGAGGTCCCCGGTTCAAGGTCAGGGCAAATGCCCAGGTTGTGGGCTTGATCCCCAATGGGGGCATGCAGGAGGCGGCCAGTTGATGTTCTCTCTCATCGATGCTTCTATCTCTCTCTCCTCTTCCTCTCTCTCTCCCTGAAATCAATATAGAAAAAAAGAAAGGTCAAGATTCTTAGTCTGTGAGCGCCTCTGCAGGAAGCTCTGTGAGTGAATGAATGTCCGATGGACTGTGCTCTGCTCTCAAGATGACCGCGGTTGCTGTTATCTTAACACCCGCAGTCAGCTTTTTGAGAAGCTCAAAATTTCGATTCCTCCTACATGTAAAAACTTGTTTCTGCCTCAGAAACTTTGCAGTTTCAATTCCTGTGGCAGAGGAAGCTCTTGCCTGAGATTCGCACATGACTGGTGCCTTCTCATTACTTAGAGATCAGCCTAAATACGGCGCCCCCAGGAGGCCTTCTCTGGGGACTCCCCTGAAGGCCCTTCTCTTTCTCCCCCATCCCTCCATCCCGTTGTCCTGTTTGATGGACTTCAAAGCATTTGCCACCACCTGTAATTGTCTCACTTCTTGACGTGAGGCTTGTTCATTTCCTGTCTCCTCTTGAAGGTCAGGAACTTTCTTGTCAAGCTCATTGTTTTATTCACAGCATCCGGCATGCTGTGAGTTCTCATCCAACAATTATTGAGTGAATGGATCCCCAAGTTCGTCCCCCAACAAACATTCTCGGGGGCCTCACCTGAGCTGGGCAAGGTTTTCGGTGCCCTTGTCTGTCCGAGCTGCGTTTGCCAGTCTTCATCCCTGATCCATAATCTGATCGCTCCGACCCTCAAAGACACACATTTGTTGAAAGATAATATAGTACAATGAACAATGCGATAAAGATATTCACAGAGTAATTATTTGTTGTATATTTCGTGTAGTTAGCACCCACTGGACATTGTAGTAGGCACTGTAGTCAGGGCCTAGTGCCTGAATGATCAGGTGCTGAAAATGACTGCCCGTGTTCTGATCCCACCCTGCCTACGTCTTCCTGGTGGGTGGGCCTCTCCCAGCTCAGACTGAGTGAGCACCCAGCTCCCTGGAGGAGGAACAGCATCTTGCTCCCATGTGAGACTAATTGTTTCTAGATGGAGCTTGTCCCTGGGACAGCAGCCCAGCCGGTGTTCCCTGAATTAGCATACTCACTGAAGGATTGAAGACGGTGATTAGGCCCGACAGCCTCGGTTTCGGTGGGACAGTCGCAGCCCCACGGAGCAGCACGGGATGGCGAGGAGATTTATTTGTGTGGAATGGAGACATATGGCCAGAATCATCCGCTCCCTTTGCTCTGTAATTAAAACATCTGGAGGCACCAAAGGGCTGGGAAATGAGAAGAAAGTGGTGAATATAGATTTCTGCCCCGCTCTGAGTAATCCAGTTGTGGGGCTGTGACGTCAGAGGGCACTGACCACCCGGCCTGGGCTGGTGCAGAAATCGCCACCGACGCAAAGGCTGCTTGGCTTGTCAACATGACTTTGGGGGCTCTTGTCTGGGTGATCCATTTTATTTCGTTTGTATCTGTAAGTGCACACGGTGAGGTTTTTTTGTTTGTTTTTTCCTGATGATGTGTTTTACCAAAAAAAAAAGAGGCTCAATGACAGGGAAAATGCAGAGCTCCGTTTGGGGGCTGGTACGCGTTATGGTGTGTTTTTGGTCATCTGATCAGTTTTCTTTGGTTAGTGAAAGTTGTTTTTTCTTGAAATGGAAGGGGGCCTTGGTTTTCCTCAATTCCTCTTAGGCAGGACATCCTTCATCTGACAACATCTACACCTCAAATGGATCTGGTCAGCCTAGGTTCAGGCCCCTCAGGAAATATGTCGCGCTCAGAGGGACTGCCCCTGAGGATGTCCTCCGTACTTACAAGAGATGAAGGCGTGACAGTTTAGGGAGAAGACCATTCTTAGGAAAACCAAATTAACTGGAACTAGAGACTAGTTCTTCCTCTGGGGATTTCTTTATTTCCTCATCCACTTCGCTACTCTCTGCTCATTCATCACTCCTTCCTTTCACCCATCCAAGCGAAGAGCCTTTACTGAGCACCTTCTAGGCCCAGGTTCTGCAAGTGGTGCTGGAGCAACAGGAGTAAGGACCTTCCGATAGTCCACCTGGTCGTGGACAAGACGTTCGTGGATGCAAAACAATTCACCCGGGCGCTGGATGAGTCGCCGTGTAGCCCGTGCTTTCTGAGCACACAGAGGACATCGCTTCTGACTCCTCGATCCTGACCCCTACATCAAATACCACGCAGTCCCCGCGTCTCTGTTTTGCATTTCACCATGGGCAGCCCAGTGTGAAAAGCAAAGAGGCAAAAGCATTAGACAAAAGCAAAGAGGCCACATTTATGGAGCACTTGCTGCTCGCCTAGCACTTCACATACTTGATTTTTTTAAATCTCCAGAGCAACCCTTTGAGGTGGGTATTACTCTGTCCATTGTACAGGCCAGGGAACCAACTACTGAGTGAGAAGGTGGCCACGTTGGTATTTGGACAAATCAAATGCATGTGTGTTTTTCCGAGTAACTGCATGGCGTTGAAGTCATGAGCTGTAGCTTCCTAATCTCTTCGTCTTCTTTATCTGTTCATCATTGCTCAGCACAGGACCCCGCACACGCTTACACCTGCAAAGTGGAGTTGATATCATGAGGGTCACCTGTAAGTGGGAATTGACTGCTGTATGGAGTTTCCCCACCGTAGCCTCTTATCATCGGTATATTATTTATCCCACGGACAGTGTGAGGTCATCTGGTTCCAGGCAGGGGAGCAGACAGGCATTGAAAATCCCACAGCGATCACGACAGGGTCCCTGTCTCTGTCCTGCTTAAAATGAGCTCTACTTGTAAAATGCCTTAGGGGAGCCAGCTCTAAGCTGGAGGCATTTTCTTTTTTCTTATTTTAATCCTCACCTGAGGACATTTTTGCATTTACTGTATCTTCAGATAGAGTGGGAGGGAGAGAGGGAGGAAGAGAGAGAGAGAAACATCCATGTGAGAGAGACACATCGAGTGGCTGCCACCCACACGACCCCAACCGGGGCCAGGGACAAACTGCAACTGAGGTACGTGCCCTTAGTGGGAAACGAACCCGGGACTCTCCGGTCCGTGGGCTGACGCTCTAACCGCCGAGCCAAACTGGCCAGGGCTGGAGGCATTTTCTATCGGTCCTAAGAAGCTCTGTCTGTCTCCTTCAAAATCATTGCTCCCCAAGCCAGCTACGTTTCCAACACACTAAGAGAGACCCTACCTATTCATATGACAGGGGTTCACGTCCAGGAATCTCGGGGATAGTCTGAGAAAGGACCTGCCCAAATGAAACCAAATGCTGTACAATCAATGCTGAGCCGAAATTCGTTCCCAAGATTCAATTAAGACCAATCCGGTTCCTGACCGAAGAATCTGACATCCATCCAGGCATGAATATTTATGCCTGATAGGCTCTCTCCTTAACAGCAAAACAATCTGCAGTAACAACATTAGATATACGAATACATTCCTGCTGAAGACTCCATTATCAGTACTAATAATAACTTAACAGTTTCAGCATGTGTCGCGATGAGATGTATACAAATGGGGGACTCGTCTGTCAGAAGCACTTGGAAGTTGCCCGGCGGGTCTGTCACACGCCTTGGTTGCAGCCGGTGAGACCTCATTTCACATCCAGCGGGGCCATGTACTCATTTGCTGGTATGATGCTCCGTGCTCATGTATCACCCTTCGCTCAAAGATCACAAATCAGCTTGGCAGACTCTGCCAGTGCCTCTGTGAAGCCCAAACATCTGGATGAGAAGTGAAAAATCTCATCTTTCAGCAAGTCAGCCAGCCAGACATTTTTCACCATCTATTTGTTTAGTGCCTACTGTCCTAGACCGATGTGGCGTCTACACGCTGTCAAACACGGAGATGAAAGACGGACTCCTTTTCATAATTCATCTAGGAATTTGGGTATCGAGAAAACACAATGCTTCTCCCAACATCTGCAACCTCTACGGTTAGCTCACAGGTTTCGGTTTGCTTGTGGGCGCGTTTGCTTGGAGTCGGGGAAGCTCTCGCCGCAAGCTGGGCTGTTTGGTTTCTGACCCCAACCTCCGGGGTTTCTGCAGGCTAATGAGGGTCGCGCATCGTTTTTCTTTTTTTTAAATAATTTATTTTTTATCCTCACCCGAGGACATTTTTCCATTTTTTTGTTCAGGTAGAGTGGGAGGGAGAGAGAGGAACAGAGAGAGAGAGAAACATCGATGTGAAAGGAACACATCGAGTGGCTGCCACCCGCACAACCGACCAGGGCCGGGGACAAACTGCAACCGAGGCACGCGCCCCCAGCGGGAACCGAACCCGGGTCTCTCCAGACCGCAGGCCAACGCTCCAACCGCTGAGCCAAACTGGCCAGGGTGCGCATCGTTTTTCTCTGTTATAAAGATTATTTTCCAGCCTAGAAGGGTTAAATCTAATTCGGGATGTATGGATAAATAACACCGTGAGTGTGAATAGCTTACCACAGTACCCACAGTCCTACTGCTTACCAGCAGGATATAATGACAAATGGTATGTCAGCCGTGGGAATGAGGAAAAGGTGGCATTTCTACGTCAGAATTATCCAATGCCATGTCCGATATAATTCAGAGGAGAATAGATTGAAGGATGAACCTACCTGAGCAGTTGTTTCCCACACATAAAGCAAGCGTTTGCCTAAGCAGGACCTCCGAAAGAAACGGGTAGAAAGACATTATCAACCGACATGAAGTGATTGGGAGGAAAGACTGAATTTTTTGGAAGGCACATCTGGGCCCCACCATCACTCTGGGTGGTCATGCCGGGCACCATAACTTAACTCTGGGCAAGGAGGCTGGACAAAGACCAGTGTTTCTGTCGGTGCTAATTCCCAGCTGTGTGACTGTGCCTGCCAAGGGCGGTGGGCATGAAATAATGAGCTTCTGCCATTTCCAAATAAAGGACTTAATGGTGGAGCGATGAAACCAGTCTAATGTGGACCCCATCGCTTCTTGCACCAGGCTACTGGATTTCTGAACTGGCTATATTACAAAACAATAAATCTACACTGTTCTCTATTGGAAAGAGCCAGGTAGCAATCTAGACCATCCGCACAACCCCGTGTTGGCTCCCGTTCTGGTTCTCAGGATAAGCAAAGAGAAAATTCTTCAATTGCTCGAGAGGATAGAGTGTGTCAAAAGGAGGGGATTTATTCGACAGAGCAAACATCTCCGTGTTAAGTAGTCATTATAACAAAAGTTCAGAAAAGTTAGAAGTTGCATCTACAGCAATATTTCGGAGGCTATGACACCTGAAAATCATGAGAAAGCGGGGGACAATCTAAGACCCATAAAGAAAGGATGCAGATGAAACATATGATTGCTGAATTTAAAGCTACAGTTGAGTCACGATGTAGCCCATTGAATACCCAGAGCATCGTCCAATAGACGATTCTGCGGGGGGGAGGGTGGTGGAGGTGGGGGTGGGGGTGGGGGTGGGGGGGTGATGCTCTACAGGGTCAGCAAACATTCTATGTCTAGGGCCAGATAGTAAGTGTGTTTGTCTTTGAGGACCTTATACGGTCCCTTGCATATTTTTCATTTGTTTTACACACCTATAAAATATTTTAAAAGCATTATTAGTCCATGGGATGTACAGAAGTTGTCCGTGGATATCACCTCACTAGAAAGGAAAATAATGAGTGTTGGTGGGGATGTGGAAAAATTGGAACTCTATGCACTGCAGTTAGGGATGTAAAATGATGCTCAGAAAGCTGACACTCGGAAGGAAAACTTCTCACATAAGTAATCTGGTAGAGAAGACTCAGCATCAACAGACAAAAAGAAACACGAATGGGAGACTGTGGTATGAAAGAAATTGTGGCATTGAAGAAAACAACCAAAGATGTATAAATAATTCTTGTTACTGTGGTTATAATATCATATACCTGCAAAAACAAAGAAATCACTTCTGTTAGCAATCTAAACATCTCAGATGCATCCATTAAAGTTGGATTTAAATGAGAAGAAAAGAAAGTGAACTTGGCCCTGGCCCGGTTTGGCTCAGTGGTTGGAGCGTCGGCCTGCGGACCAGAGAGTCTCGGGTTTGGTTTCCACTAGGGGCACGTACAAAAAGAAAAAAATTTAAAAAAAAAGAAAGAAAAAAATGAACTTGTCCAGACTGTCTCAAATGTCATGTGGACTTATTTAGGTCACTAGACACTCTCTCCAGTGCAGTTTGGTGATATGCTCCCGATAGTGGCTTCCCCCACACAGCAACCTTTCGTACGAACCAGGATGGTTTTGGAGGCAACCTCATCAGGAGGCATGAGTGGAGGTGGCAGCTTTCTCCCTGAATTTGGGGATGTTTATTCTAGAATGTCTCCTGCTGAGCTTTCCTCGTGATTTCCTGGCTTCTGGGGAGAGTTGCCACTCTCTCCTAAATGGAAGCGTTCTGATTTTATAAGATACCTCAAAGCAATGATATGGCTTTTGTCATTTCTCATGTCTAGCACAATAGATCGGTTTAATTCTAGAATTGTATCTGTTTCCATATGTCTTCAGGGGAGAGTTAAAAGCGTTATACGACATTATATTAGTTTCCCTTATTAATGGGTGACCCCATTCAATTGATTTTTAAAAGCCCCAGGGTCATGCAAATAGAAAGGAGACCAAACTTGGTCTAATCCAAAGACTAAAGGAAGAGACATTTTAACTGCTGCAGATTTGTCATTGTGTAAGCTGAACATCTGCTACCACTCGGGACTTTCGCTGATCTCGTTTGTCAGCCTCCCCAACATAAACAGAAAGAAAACATTTTAAAAAATGAGGGTAGATGTATCAATTATTACAATAAATGCAAATGGTTTAAATCCTTTTATTAAAGGGAAATTGAGTTAAAGAATAACCAACTTACTGCAACTCACAAGAGGTATATCTAAATGTTCACTGATGGATATTAAAACTCAAAGTATTAGAAAAGATGTTCTAGGCATACGAAAACAGATAAGAAACAAGAGCAGAGAATTACTATCACCCGAAGTATAATTTAAAGCATAATATAGTAAATAAGACACAGGGTGGTTAATGTTGATAAAATGTATTATCCTAAATGATGCTATAATAGTCTTGATTCACTATAGTTCATATATATTATTATCTAATGTATAAAAATGTTCACAAATAAACTAAGAAATTTTAAATAGAATTACATGGGAGATAAAATAAAACATTATTTCATAGTCTATGAAAACAAAAATTGATATATGGAATTTTGTATTAAAATTTATGAGGCTGAATCTATGAATATTTAGCATTAGGTTTCACACCAAGGAAAACATTTCTTTCTAATGTTTATAGAAATTTACTAAAATTTAACATATTCTTGGCCATAAAAAAAACTTCTAAATTTTCTACTAATTATTCTAATGAGTATAAATTAAACAGCTCACATTCTCTAACTAGAGAATAATAAATTCTAGAAATTGAAAGAATAGGTTTAAATAAATACCACTTGGAAATGGTGAGAAAAGAAAAATCTTTTTCCTCAATGAATCAGATAAATAGCAACAACAAACATTATTAACTATTTAGAAAATAATGAACGTAGTGCATATCACATCTCAAGGGAAATGGTCAAACTGTAGTAGGTAACAAAATATAGCATTGGTGTTCAGTAATAAAGAATAAAGCAAAGAATTTCACCTGAGAAGTTATTTAAAGATTAGCAAAATCAGCATAAAAGTAGTGGAAGTAAAGAAATGAAAAAAAAAAATTCTGAAAAAAAACAATTCCAAGAAACAATAAAAACTTTTAGATTGTGTCCAAGCCTGATCAAAACCAGTCAGAGACAACTTACATGTATGTATGCATGACCAATGAACATAGATAACAAAGCTGGGGCTGGGGCCCGGGAGAAGGGGAGGAGGGTGTCAATGGGGGCAAAATGAGAAACATCTGTAACAAAAACAAATTAATAAATAAAAAATTAAAATAAAAAAAACAGAAAAAAATGTAAAATCACGATTGAGATTTATATGGTAATGCAGCTACCTATAGAAGTTAAAAGTGAGAACACTCTACATTTTTATGAATACATTTTAAAATGCTAATGAAAATAACAATTGGTATAGGGGAGATGAAGAGCAATATTGACTGAAGAATAATTAAATGGGAAGGACACATAGCTATAGCAAGATAAAAAATGCTTTCAAAGCATTTCTACTAAATAAGGCTCTTGGCCTAGAATGTATCATGAGTGAGGCCTTTCAACCTCATTCCACAGTGTTGCAATTATTTTGTCTCCTGAAATGTGAATTTTTTGAAACATGACACTTGAGCTATATGTTTTACATGCCTACTGGTTGACATCGAGTAAGCTCTCAGTAAATAGTTGTTGAATGAATGAATCAATCAAGAGAGACCCACCATGATACACACCGATTTAAAAATGTTGTTGGACAACCATGGTCAGTCTTGGCACCAATGACATTGCCTTTTCTTGCATCTTCCTCTTCTGGGGAATGAGTTCTTTCCATCTGGGGCAGACCTCCGAGCCCCAGCCTCTCTGATCCTTTCTCCTGTGCTTCTCAGTCTCAGAGATCTCTTTGGTAATTGACCTCATAAAGAACGACAATAAATTCGTGAGGTCATTTCTGGGACAGCCACTTCACTGGGCAATTTTTAAGTTATTATATTTGCTCTTTGCCATTGCAGGCCAAAGATTTCACAGGTAGGAGCAGAAAGGAGATGCTGAGTCGTGAAATATTGCTCATTTCACTAATATTTGAGATCCATGAAAGGATTGGAAAAGGGAGTAACAGAACTGGAGAAAGATGATCTGGTGGAATATGGAGTTTCAACTGGTGGAAGCAAATGCCACGGTTCAGGTAAGAGACCATAACCAGTTGAATATGGTTAGTGGCAATAAGACAATAGATAAGAGATACCTGAAGGAGGAGGGCCTAGATCCAGGCGCTGCCTTCTTGGAGGAGGTAGTTGATTCTCTGGTCTTGATCAGCAGAGACATTTTAAAAGTGCTGACCACAGAGTCACAGCGACCTGGGCATGGACCCTGCGGTCTTCCATTTGCTTCCTTGCTGTGTGACCTTAGGCAAGTTAGAAATGTCTTTGAATCTCAAGATCCTCATCTGTAAAAATAAAGAGAATAATTATCCTTGCTTCTTAATAACATTGTGAGGATTAAATGGCAACACAGCTACAGTTTTTACGTAAACTACTGCTATCACAATTTCAATTGTCATTAGTGGAAGAACCAAAGAGAAGTTGATGACAACCACAGGGACGGACGGTCAGAACTCGAGAGGATGCTCGATGCTTTCCTCTCTGAGACAAGAGTGATGGGAAGTGGGAGAATAGAATGCAGAGCATAGTAGAGAAAGAATAAGTGGATGGGGAAGTATCTTTTGCATGTTCTGCCTGGAGATGCTGTCAATAAGTACTCCAGGTACCCCTCCTGACCACCGGTTTAGAATCCTCCAGACTCCTGCCTTTCACTTTCCTCTTCTCTTACTTTTTGGAAGTCCAATGCCCAAATTTTCAGAATGTTTCTCATTCTGCCCCCAAGGCTATTTATCTACCTCTCCCGCCCCCATCCAGATTCTTCCCTCAGTTCTTATGGAATCCTGCAGCCCCATTCATCTGGTTTTATTTGTTCATTTCCCCAAAATGTAGCCCGAAGATGTTTAGTCACGATGTTCCAGAAATCTATAAAAAGAGACATCACACTCTCCTCCTAGGCTCAATCGCTTGTGGCTTATTTTATTCAAACAGCTGCCAGAGCCACTGACCCCAGAAGCAGTGAATCTTAGGAGAAGGGAAAGGAAAGGAAAGCTAGGAACTTAAACTCAAGATTTTATTACTGCCCACTACGTACCAGGTACCCTGCTGCAGCATATGGAGGTGAGATGACGTAATCGCGCGACCTGCTCTCAGCGAGCTTGCGTTCTACTGGGAGAAACAGACGACAACCTAGCAAACAGGTTAATACATAAAGTAACTTCAAGTCGGGAAGCATGTAAAAGGCTGAGAGACTGAAAGAGATCAGGGCTGCAATCTGCTCTCCGTACACTAGGTGGTGATTGCAAGAGCTGGGCCAGCTGCAAATATTGACTCTTCAGCTCTTCAGACAAGGCAAGAATTGGGAAGCACTAGACTGATAACCTCTAGCATTAAAATAATAATAATATAATAATAATAATAATAATAATAATAATAATAATTAACCTTTTATATTTGAATATGTTTAGATTTACAGAAAAGTAGCGGAAACAAAGGGCAGGGAGTTCCTGGGTGCCCTGGACCCCACATTTTACATAACCATAGCACTTTGGTCAAAACAAGGGAACGACCATTGGTGCATTACTACTAACTAAACTGCTCACTTGATTTGGATTTCACCTGATTTTCACCTAGTGTCCATTTTTCCCTTCCAAGATCCAGTTAGGGATACCACATTGCGTTTAGTGTAGCGTCTTTTGGATCCTTAAGGAGTCATGCCTTCGTGGATTGATTTAGCACACAGACATAAAAGCAGACACAGAGGGCAGAGTTTATCCGGCACAGGTAGTCCGCATACACACATGCACAGAAGATCCAAGAGATTCTCAGGAAGCTGGGGAGCCGTCGCTCTCCCAGCCACTGACGTCAACCAGGTCTTGGCATTTTTCAACTCCTCTCCCATGGGCACCTGGGACAGATCCCGCATTCCCACAGAAACCTCTCTCCAAATTAAATTCTTTTAGCAAAACCAGACCTGGACTGCACCATTTATAAATTACCTATGAGGGCCTGTAAACATCAGATTGCTTTTTAAAAATTTAATTGCCTCTTTAAATTTTTAATTCGGAGACAGGGCTGGGGTTGGTGGTGGGGGTCACACGGGAGGTATTCCGGCTGACTCCAGAACTGTTTCCCGTCCATCAAGTGGACAGCCCGCCCAGAAAGATTAACCCAGATTCCCCCAAAGAAATCTGTGTCAAATTGATGCTGAGTTGGTCTGGCATCTGAGGAGAATCCTGCCACGACAGGATTAATCCTCTCAGTGCCCCGGGGCTGAGGGAGGGGGGCTTTCAAAGGGTTCCTTATGCAGAGCTGGGTGGAAGGGCAGGTCCTCGGTGCATCAGCAGTGGCCCAGGTTGAGTTGGAATGAGCAACGAGGAGGTGCTATTATTCAGTGGGCATTTCCCACCTGAATACTAGCACAGAATTTGTCCCTGACGTTTGATCACACCGGATGCTTGCTGCGAATTTGCCAGAGAGGGGGCTCCTGCTGACTGGCTGCCCACCTGGCAATGCACAGCTCAGACACCCACCTGCCACCTGGGGAGTCATTCAGGTTCCAGGGTCTGGCCCACAAGGAGACTTTCATTTAATGCTGATGAACCTCTCTCCCTCCTGGGCTTCTGAGACTAGATCGAGCTCCGGAGGGCGTTCTCATTCCAACGAGTGATCGCCTCTCCCAACTCTTGCCGAACCACTAAGATCTTCCTCTGGTTCTCTTTTTGTTTTTGAGCCATGAAGATATTTATACTTCTTAATCCCATTTCTTTTTATATTCTGTATTATTTTGCATTCAACCCAGGTGTCCAGCCTAGTGGTTAGACAATCATGCCTTACCAAGCGGTCCCCCTGATATTTCCTGTCCCCGCCTGGCACCGTACTTAGTGTTTACAATATTATTGACTATATCTCCTAGGCTGTCCTTTCCATCTCGTGACTGTTTTGTAACTACCAGTTTGTCCTTCTTAGTCCCTCCACCTTGTCTTATTCAGTCCCCAACCCCCGTCCCCCTCTGGCAACTCTCAGTGTGTTCTCTGTCTCTTCGCATCTTAAGGCCTCCTTCTGGGTCTGCACTGTGAAGAGACTCCTCCCCACTGCGCGGACTAGCTTATCTCCCTAGGGCTTCTCTAGAAGCAAAATTAAGGATACTAACTGCTTGTTACTGAACTGAGGCATGGGAAGAGGGAGATTTGAGACAGAGAAGATGACCTAGAACCCAGAACTCTGGTTTTGGGCCATCAGACCAAAGTTCTCACATCACTCCTTTTTACATGGAGCTTGGTCTGGAAGGTCAGGGCGAGGGTCCCAGAGCTGAGCCGGAGAAAGCAGCTCTGAGACTGAGTCCGGCTCAGCTCTGGGACTGAGTTCTGAAGGGCGGGGCAAGGCGGTCCTGGCCCCACCCCGCACTGAGCCTCATGGTTTGTGCATTCAGACTCACGGTTGGTGCAGAACTCCAATGCCTCCAGCTACGTTCTTCCCCATTTGTCCGTCATCGCAGGGGATGAGGTCTCTGCCCGTTGCTGCCACACAAAGGGTGGATGGTGAAGTTAGTTCTGAGCTGAAGAAAAATCGGCATCTTCAGCTGCCATTGCAATTGTGATCGGCATTTCAGGAATTTACTATGACAAAACAACTAGGGATTACCCATGAAGAGCAGCATCCAGGGTTGCTCTGGGATTCAGCGTGGGTTCCCACGGGCCATATCTGGGTCCTGGATAGGTTTTGTTTGGCCACACAGTGTGAACATGAATAACTTTAGATGGCAACATACTCCCCCTTATGCCACACTCTCCACCTCTCCTTATTGTCTTAGGCCCGATCTCCTTCATCTCTTTGCCTCACATGCAACGGGTTACATAGTGACCCCCCAAAAGATATGTCCAAATCCTCATCCCTGGAATTTATGCATGTAATCTGATTTGGAAATGGATCTTTGCAGATTTGCAGGTATAGTTAGGTTAAGGATGTTAAGATAAGATCATCCTGGGTCCAGCCAGTGTGGCCCAGTGGTTGAGTGTCTACCCATGCACCAAGAAGTTGCTGGTTTGATTCCCAGTCAGGACACATGCCCAGGTTGTGGGCCTGGTCCCCAGTGGGGGACATGCAGGAGGTGGCCAATTGATGTCCTCTCTCATCGATGTTTCTGTCTCTCTCTCCTTCTCATTTCCTCTCTCTCTCTCAAATCAATAAAGGAAAAAATATTTTTCTAAGATCATCCTGGATTTAGGGTAGGCTCAAACTCCAATGGTAGGTATTCTTGGGAGAAAAAGGCACAGAGAGATTTGAGACAAGGACATGAACGGAGAAGGAGGCCTAATGAGGATGGAGACAGATTGGAGTGGTGCCGCCACAGCTAAGCAAGGCCCGGGGCCACCAGAAGCTGGAAGGGAGAAGGAAGGATTTTCCGCTAGAGCCTTTGGACGGAGCATGGCCCTGCTGACATGTTGGTGTGGATTCCTGGTCTCCAGATTGTTAGAGAATAAATCACTGTTGCTTGAAATCACTAAGTTTGTGTTAAGTAGATGGCAGCCACAGGAGACTAATACGCCCTTGTCGTCATAACGTATTGCTAGGTTTTGTTTGTTTTTCAGTCTCTCTGTGCTTGTAGATGTGTATTTGTGTACACGTGTCTCTGTGTGTAGGATTTATGTGAGTTTGTGTTTAAGGGCCTTTGAGTCTCACTCAACTGCTGGACATTCTTCTCCCATATCCACATCCTTCTTCTCTGGCTGCCTGTTTGCTGTGGCCTTTTCTAAATCTTCCTGGTGTCTGCAATTTTTGTCCATCTAGGACCTCTTCTCCCTTCTTCTGGTGACAGAAGCCACCACGCTGATAATAGGGGACACATCGAATCCCTCTAGTCAGTTCAAAGGGAACATGTGATGTGTCATCCCAGTCATCCCCTGGGAATTTCTAACCAGAATTGAAAAGAGGAAACTTTTCCTCTCTAGTGATGGAACTGTTGGTTTGTGAGGGCTGAGATGCTCCCCATCAGACGAAGGAGGCTACTGTGCAGGGGGTGAAGCCGGAGGCGACGGGACGAGAGAGGCAGCCATGAGCCACAGGGAAAGGTCATGTTCTGTTGCTCTATCAGGTCAAACCAGGTTTCTCCAGTTACATGTAACTGCAAACTCCTTGAACAATACACACCTCCTCTTCGCTTTCATCCCCAAATATCTGGGCATTCCAGGTTTCCTTCCAAGGCCTGTGTTTTTCTCAACTGGAGAAATTGAGAGGGTAACTCCGATCTCACCTCTGAGCTTCAGGTACACACGCATCTGCCTACTGGAGGCCCTGTCCTTACTGAACAGGAGCAAAGCTGAACCGGCCTCCTCCCTGCTCCATTTTCTCTGGTTGCCTGTCATGGCACCATAAGCTACATCTTTGTTCCAGCTAGTTATTTTTAATTCTTCCTTTTCCACCTCTTCATCCACATCCAGTCACGTCCACTTGCCTAATATACTTCAAATGATCTTTCGAGACTCAACTCAAACTTCATCTACCTCCAGAACTTTCCCCGGGACACTTATTTCACTCTTCCTTTGGGTGTAAGTGCTCCTCTTCTGGGCCTCCATTGAGTATACATGTTTCTACCTCAAATGCATGTCATTGGTTTTCTAAGGGGACTCCCTTTATGATCTAAGAAAGACTAGCAGAAATCTCTATTTCTGAGAATTCATGAAGGCATCATATTCTCCACCTCTTGCTTGGAGTCATTAATTGATTCAACCACAAAGATATTTGGAATGCCCACCACATGTTGCATGCTCTCTGGGGACTGTGGATGCAGGGGTGAGCAAAACCAAACCTGGTTTTCATCCTCCTGTGGTTTAGTCTCTAGAGCAGGTGAGGTAGACCACCCAGAGATACGCCATGCAGATTCCTCCAAGGACGGAGAAAAGAGCGGTCAGCAAAGAACCTCCAGCTCAGATCTGCCTCAGCTGCAGAGAGCTGCCTCGGCCAAGGTCATGCCCTTCCTAGGGCACCTGCCCCCAGATCCAGCACAGTTTGTTCTGGGGCCCTCTGCAGAGTTGGCAGAGGCTTTATGGGGCTGGCATCACAATTTAACTTCTTCCTCTGTCCAATTTTGATTCCTTCCCACCCTTCCACAGGTGTTAATTAATAGTCCCTAATGGAAATCTTACACCCAAAACTCCGTCATAGCATCTACTTCCAGAGAACCCAAATTAAACAAGGGGTCAGAGAGCAAAGCAATGAATGTCTCAAGAAATGTGAAACTGTTCTTGTAGTAAGTGCTTCAAAGGAAAGTTCACTGGGTTCTTGTTGCCAGACCTGCACTTGGAAATTGTTTCTCTGTCTTCCACCTGGATGTTGGCCTAAGCACTGGACTCAACTCTGTTCCTTTATTCACATACACCCTATATATCTAGATATAGACAGAGCCACACATGTTCACTGAAACTCACTATGACAACTTTGACAAGTTTTTGCAGCAGGTAAAAGCTCCTCCTCCCCCTCCTCCTCCTCCTCCTTTTCTTCTTCTTCTTAATATTTGGCAAAATGGAAAAAATGGGAAAGACATTTAAATGGGTAAAATGGGAAATTAGATATCCCAGCTCTTTAAAAAGTCCTCCTACTATTTTTTTTCCCACCTGGCTCAGCCTCCAACCATACCACAGGCATCTTTTGATTCTGTCGAGTCAACACCGTGCATTATTATGCTGAGCAGAATCATTTTCTTGCTTTCATTTTTCTTTCTCAGCCCTTTAAAACTGCATTTCCTCTTTTGGTTACACAGATGTATTTCTTTGAAGAAAACTCATTGAACTGTAGACTGAAGATCTGTACATTTTTCTGCATGTAAATTATAAGACCTCCATTAAAAAGGAACTGTCCCTTCAGGCCTATAAGAATAAGAAGCAATTTTGCTGTCTACGGTGATCCACACCACCCTTTGTTATACAGCGGTCTAGCAAGGGTGTTGAGGTTAGTCTTTGTTAGTCAGCATCTAATTACACTCTTGGCAAAGGTGGAATTCACCTCCCTCACTTGGATCTGACTGGTTCGGGGGTAAGGTTGGCTGGCTCTTCTGGTAATATCTGTTTCCCACAGAGCATCTTTTGCTAGACTGTGAGCTCTTTGAGTGTAGGAGTTATGCTACGTATCTATACTTGTGTTTACGTCATCTACACCTTTCATCAGCCCTGAACTAGACAAGGTGGTCAGGGGATACCAAGGACCAAAATAGGTAAGTTAATAAATGTATGAAGGACTGAGTCCTAGAAACAGGTGTAGGCCACAGGACCATAAATAGAGACAGAGTCAGGGGTTTCTACAGCCATGATCAGGGCCTTGGATGCCATTAGGATCCAGGGCGTGGGTCATGGCATGAGACTTCCTGAGAAACCCTCAGAGTTTGATCCATATCACTTGGCCTTCTGTTTCCCTATCAGTACTGTTTCTGCCTCCAGCCCAAAGATTCACCCTCATCTTCAGAGCTCTTCTCTAACTTCATAATCTCTAAGCAGATCAACACTCCAAACCATGCAGACAATTGCTTATTCACTCCTTAGTAAACATTTCGGAAGCTGAAACATGCTAAGAACGTTTGTGATGTTGGGTCTTTGCTCCCATTGTATCCTTTATGCAAAATGCCCTTATCCTGAATGTTGCCTACAAATGGGCATTTCAAAGAATGTGAGAGTAGACATTCTGTAGAGGGAGGAGGGATATTCTCCTCACATTCTTTTTTTTTTATCCTCACCAGAGGACATTTTTTTGGTTTATTTTTGTTCAGATAGAGTGGGAGGGAGGGAGAGAGAGAGAGAGAGAGAGAGAAACATCGTTGCCACCCACACGACCCAACCAGGGCCTGGGACAAACTGCAACCGAGGTACGTGCCCTTAGAGGGAACGAGGTACGTGCCCTTAGAGGGAACCGAACCTGGGTCTCTCCAGACCGCAGGCCGATGCTCTAACTGCTCAGCCAAACCGGCCAGGGCTCTCCTCACATTCTTAATAACACTTCTTGATTTCTGTGCACTGAGGACATTTTGAGACTTTAGGTCTATGGTGTCTTGTCAGTGCCAGGAGTGGTGACGGTAGGACATGCAGGTATCTGGGGAAACTGCAGAAGTGCCCCGCAGAGTGCCCGGCAGTAGGCAGTAGTGTCTGATGGGAGCGATCTTAGTTTAGCCAGCACTAGCTCTTGGAATGGATGAACCATCTGATCTTGGTGATGTGAGATAATAGGCATTCATCTCCCACCTAAGAAAATGGTCATTTCTAACCTGAGAGAGGCCTTCCATGTTGGCCAAGTACCGAGAGCCAGGCTCCTTCCATCTTGGGGCTCAGAGTCATCTGCATCCTGCCAGTGGGTGAGCTGTGGCCAGGATCATGTGAGATGTCACCTCGCTCACATTCTGTTAGCTGGACCTCGGTCACGTGCCTGCACTTGCCTGAAAGGCAAGCTTGGGGTAGTCCAGATCTTTGCCCAGAGAGAAGAAAAAACAAATCGGGTGACCCATCAGCTGGCAGTTTCTGCCACAGGAGAAAGTGTTGCCAAAAGTAGAAAACTTAACTTGGGGCAGAGATAACAACAATAGAGACAGAACAGGAAAGGTTAAAGAGTTGAAGCCCTGGACATGCCTGGCAAATGTCACATATGACTCCCAGAAGTCCTCGTGGGAGGTTTTGAAGGACCCTAGCAGTCCATCACATAGGAGCAGGGTCCATAACAGCACTTACAATGGACAAATGGACCCTCATCATTCCCTAAATGTCATGGATTAGGTTATCCACAACAAATGGTAAGACAGCTTGGTGTGTGGGATATTGATAAGGAACCAATATCCATAGAAGGGAAGAGAGCAGGATTGGGCAAAGGAAGGTTTGAACTGTAATGTACCCACAAAGCCTGAGCCGATTCCACAGGTACTTTTGGAGCATATGTAACCCACCAGTGTTGTCCCACGTGGGCTGAAATTATACCTCCTGTCATCATTCACTGGCTGTGAGCTGCCCCAGGAAGAATGTGCTCTTGTTGGGGGCACTTCTGCAGCTGAGACAAACCCTAAAGTATCCCAGTGTTTGGGACAATGATTCCTACCTCGCAGGGGAATCTGGGAGCTCATCTTCCTGTCCCCTCACTATAATTTTAGTCTACGGCTCTACTGTAACAAAACATATCTCCTCCGTGTTCCCGTGGACTGACCCTTAGGTATTTATATACTATCAACTTGCCCATGCCATTTCATTCACAAACACTCATGGGGGCCATTGACATACAGGAGTTGGGTTGGAACATGTGCAGGTATCTTACCTGGCCCTCATGGAAGGTGTTCGACTCCCTCACGTGCTGTTAACTATCATCGCGTGGGAAGGGGACTGTGGTGTTTCAGGTTTGGACAAGTCCAACTGGGCATGTGGTCAGAGTCCCTCTCCCTCTGAACCCAGTGATATGCCCCTTCGATGGGGCTAAAGCACCACGAGGACCTTGACCTTGTAAATTAAGCTGACACAAAGCTCATTAAATATGAGTTCCCTCTCCCCCTGCCTTTATTTATCATTTATATGTTGAACCTCTCAGCTGGCAAAGGATAAAATCGTTGATAGCAAATGAATTAGATATCAATTAATTTCTAAAGCAAACCTAATGGGCATTTAAGAAGAGAATTTAATGTCTCATTTACTCTCTATAGCTATCTTGTTAAATGCCAATTAAGTATCTAAATATTTCCTACAAGCTTAATGAATTATAATAAGTAATAAGTGATTACCACTTTTTCCTAAGATCTTGGCTCTCTCGACTTCTGGTGCAACGATAGGAGATTTTTTTCTTGTCCTATTTATGATACATAATAGAGAGACCCAAACCTTCTTAACGAGCATCAGTTACCTTACTTAGCAAAAAAGAACAAAATCTGTAGTCAATTCTAAAAATAAAAAATAATATTAAAACGCACACAGCTCTAGAGAACATGTGAGGGAGAAGGATTTTTACTTGAAAATTAAGCAAGCACTAATTAAAATGTTACCTATAAAAAATGCCTAACGTTTTGTTCCTGGTACCTTACCACGTCCCATCGCCTTCCCTGTGAATCATTTCTAAACATCAAGGCGGAATGTGGGGTAACAGACACAAAACATGAGTTGATGGGGTCTGGCCTGGGGTCTTGCCCTTCAGGGTTTTCTCTGCCACTCTGGGGGGACAGGGCAGAGCTCAGGTTTGCTCAGCCAGACTTGGCTCTGGGACACTGTCTGGCAGTGCCCTGTGGGGCTGGGCCTGCCTAGCAGCATATAGATACCCAGCAGGCAGAGTTTGTGGCTGCCATTCCACTGGTCCTTGGTAGGAGGTGTAGAGAGCACAGAAGCAGTCTGTGGAAGTGGAGGTTCAGGGGACAGTAAGAAGAGGCGACGGGCCCTGATCTGAGTGGAATGGAGCATCTGAGCTGCCATCTTTGGCACATCATATATTGTCATTCAGATCAGGCCCAAATGCAAGGGGCACTCACTGGACCCAAGGTGGCTATCCCTGGACCCAAGGTCAAGGGTGTGGAATTTGGGATCAAACAGTCCTGAGTCTGAGGTCCAATTTGTCACATACTTGTTATGCGAGTGTAGGCAAGCCACAGTCTCTGAGTCTCAGTTTCTTTATTTGTAAAACAAGGATAATAAAGAAGGGGTTTCTTAGAAAGAGCAAGAAAGAGAATTTATTTAAAGCATGCAATACAGCCCTGGCCAGTTTGGCTCAGCAGTTAGAGTGTTGGCCCGTGGACCAGAGAGTCCCAGGTTTGGTTCCCTCTAAGGGCACGTACCTTGGTTGCAGCTTGTCCCCAGCCCCGGTTGGGATTGTGTGGGTGGCAACAACTCGATGTGTCTCCCTCTCTCTCCCTCTCTCTGTATCTGAAGATAAAAAAAAAATACAAAAGTATCCTCAGGTGAGAATAAAAAAAATTAAAAATAAAGCATGCAATACAATGCTTGTCAAATGGCACACATTCAGTAAGTGCCATTATTACTAGGGTAAACGATAACCATCATTACACTATACGTGGTGACAAAGTTGCTTTATTTCTGTTTCCGAGAATGTGGGGACTCATGGAAGTTCGTGCAATCCCAATTGTCCTGAAGCTTGTGCAGGTCCCATGAAGAGGGCCCGTGTCCCTTTCCTGGGGAGAACATCCACTTCGTGACCCTGGGAGAGTAAAAGCCCCTCTGTTTTCCCAGGAAATGCAGGGAACAGGTAGTAACCACTGCATGACAATCGTCACTTCTCCAACAACCGGGTCAGGAAATACCTAGCTCTAAATACACACCACAAGGCAGAGGAGGTCCCCCTCAATGGGGCTCGGGGTGCAAGGACAGCCCCGCTCCTCACTGAGGTCCCCAACCCCGCTGCACACCATCCCTGCTGCTCACACACAGTCTGAGACATTCCGATGACAAACGTGGGGCAACCATTCAAGTCACGTTTTTGAAAAATATTTTTATTACAGGAAAATGCTCATGATGTAGCATTAAGAAAGGAAAACATAAAAATAAAACAAGCCCCAGGAAGTAAATCAGAGGCAGCAGAGACAGTAACCAGTGCAGAGCCTGGAGTTCCAACGAGGCTTAGGGCTCGTCCAGCAAAATACCAAAGACGGAAAAAAGACACCACAACCGGTGCTCCAGATGCACTGACTTGACAGGCGTGTGGGTCTTCCTGACGGTTTCTTTGCAGCACAAAAGAAAGTGTCCCACTGCTCATCACACGGGAAAAAAATCCCTAAAATCCTCACTTTTAAAAAAATATATTTTTCTTTATTGATTTTAAAGAGAGAGGAAGAGAGAGGGAGAGAGAGATAGAAACATCGATGATAGAGAACATCCATTGGCCGCCTCCTGCACGCCCCCCACTGGGGATTTGGCCCACAACCTGGGCATGTGCCCTGACCGGGAATCGAACTGGCGACCCCTTGGTGCATGGGTCGATGCTCAACCACTGAGCCACACCGGCCAGGCCTAAAATCTTCCCTAATGATCACTTAGGGAGTCTGATAGCCTCCAGTCACCGGCAAGATGGCACATGACCGTAGTAACTAACAACGACAGCAACAGTAAAACAATGGTTAGCATTCATTCCGTTCCTAAGTCGAACGATGTTCTGTGTAATTCACATGTGCTTGCTTCGTTCCTCCTTCTCGTCTCTCTCTTTTTGCCCCTAAAATGTCCTGACTCGTATTAGCTTCTCTGTCCATGCCACCATTGCCCTCTGGCTGACCTCTCCTGCCCTGCCTCCAGTTCATCCTTTTCCTTCTTTTAGTTATCTTCATGTCTAGCCGTGATGGTTAATTTATTACCCTGACTGGACCACAAGGTGCCCAGATTAAATATTATCTCTGGGTGTGGCTGGGAGGGTGGTTCCGGGTGAGATTAGTGTATGAATCAGTGGGCTCAGTAACACGAAGATGGCTCTCTCCATTGTGGGTGAGCTTATCCAATCCGAGGACCCTAAATAGACCAAAAAGGTGGAGAAGAGAGGCATTCGTCCGTATTGCTTCCTGCTTGCCTGCTTGAGTTGAGACATCTCCTGCCGTGTTCTTCAGCCCTTAGACTGGGATTAAAACCACTCTCTCCCCGGCTCTTGGACACTGACTGAGCCATAACACTGACTTTCCCAGGCCACCAGCTTACAGAGGTAAATCCAGCCCTTCTCAGCCTCCATACTCATGTGAGCCAAATCCTCAGGATGAATCCGTGTGTGTGTGTGAGTGTGTGTGTGTGTGTGCATGTGCGTGTGCATGTGTGTGTGTGTTCTGTTTCTCTGAAGAATCTCTACAGAAAATGCACACCTGAGCCACAGAGCCCGAGTTGGCATCCGGCCTCTGAGCTTGCCTAGCTGTGCAATTTTGGGCGAGTTTCTTCATTTCTCCATGACTTAGGGCCACACCTGTACGATGGGAGTGACCATGGTAACACAGCCTCGTGAGGCTGGTCTTAGTCCGTGTGGTCTGCTACAACAAAATGCCGCAACGGGCTGGCTCATAAATAATGCAAAATTGTTTCTCACAATTCTGGAGGCTACCAGCTCAAGATCAAGGTGCTGGCAGGTTCGGTGTCTGATGGGGACGCACTTCCTGGTTCTAGAAGCTCCTTCTTGCTGTGACCTCACATCGTGCAGTGGGCTAGGGAGCTCTGTGGGGTCTCCTCTTGTAAGGACACTAATCCCATTCGAGGATTATTCACCCTCGAGACCTAAGCCCCTCCCAAAGGCCCTACCCATAATGCCATCCACTTAGGGGTAGGATTCCAACATATACATTCTGGGATAAGACAACATTCAGACCATGCCAGGGTTACTTTACAGAGTAAATAAATGAGTGTGTATGAATTACATAGAACATTGTTTGGTTTAAGAAGTGAATACAATGTTAACCATCATCATCATTGTTGTTGCTGTTATTATGGCTGTTAGTTATTGTTGTCATGGATGAGTTGACCTTCTCCCAGCTTCTTCAAACTTCCTTTCTAGCCACAAAATGGCTGCTTCTCCTCTTACAAAGAAGGGGAGAGAGGATTTGCAAGTTATCCTTATTTAGTATCTATTTAAATACGCTCCTATTAGGAAGAAAAAAATGTCTGGAAGGAAATGCATGTGTAGTAAGCAGAATAATGGCCCCCCCAAATGTCCACATCTTAGTCCCTGGAACCTGGGACTACGCTACCTTACATGGCCAAAGGGACATTACAGGTGTGATTAAGTTAAGGATCTTGAGATGGGAGATTATCCTAGATTATCCAGGTGGCCCAGTGCTATCACAGGGTCCTTCTAAGTGAAAGAAAAAGGTAGGACTGTCAGAGTCAGAGAGGACAGGGTGACGGGGAAGGAAGGAAAAGTTGGGGTAAGGCCATGAGCTAAGGCACGTGGGCAGCCTTTTGAAGCTGGAAAAGGCAAGGTACAAATTCTCCCCCGGAGACTCGAGAAGGAATGCTACCTTCCCTATCTCTTAATTTTAGCCCTTGGAAGCTCACTTTCAGACTTCTGAGCTCTGGAATGATAATAAATTAACGTGAAGTAAGTTGTTACAGCAGAATTGGAAATTGATACGGCATCAAAGCTGTAGCTGAAAAGGTTCTGTCTACATCATGGATTTATGGGAGGTTTGAATTTTTCTTCTTCTCCAAATTGTCTCTGTTTTCCAAAGAAAGAAGGAACATGTGAGTTTAAGGAAGAATCGATCAATTGCAGATGCTTACCACATGCCAGTTCTGTTCTGATGCTGCTGTAGAAAGCAACCAGCCTTGTGGATTGGAGTCGCCACTAACGTGTGGTCATTCCCCGTCCCTGAGCTCCCGTGTTCCTAGCTCTATTGCTGCTCACCAACCTTCCCTGTCTGCTCAAGTAACTGTGCACCAATGCTTCTCAAACATGACTGTGCCTCTAAAACGTGGGGATCTTGTTTAAATGCAATTTTCTCAACATCGTTAGTCATCGGGAAAATGCAAGCGAAAGCCCTGAGGAGATAATACCACACCCCAGTGGAATAACTACAATTAAAGAGACAATAATCCCAAGTGTTATTGAGGTTGTGGTTCAACCTGAACTCCCATAGACTGCCAGTGGGAATGGAGAATGACAAACCCACTTTGAAAAACCAGCATTTTCTTTAAAAAGTTAAACATACACAAAGCATAAAATTGAGCCATTCTACCCCCAGATACTTTTCCTAAAGAAATGAAAGTGCAGCCCTGGCCAGTCTGGCTCAGTGGTTGGAGCATCGGCCCACAGATCAATGAGTCATGGGTTTGATTCTGGTTCAGGGCACGTGCCTCGGTTGAGGTTCATCCCCAGCCCTGGTCTGGTCATGTGAGAGGCAACCAGTCGATGTCTCTCTCTCACATTGATGTTTCTCCCTCTCTCTCTCACTCTATCTGAAGATAAATGGAAGAATGTGCTCGGACGAGGATTCCAAAAGAGAAAAAGAAATGAAAGTGTATGTCCTCACAAAGACTTAAACAGGAAATTTCAGAGAAGCTTTATTCATAGTCATCAAAATCTGGAAGCCACCTAAGTGGCCCTCAACTCAGCAACAAAAAGAAATGGATGTGGACACACTGAACATGGGGGGCTCTCCAAAGCAGTACTCTGAATTAAAGGAGCCAGGTCCAGCGGAGAACAGACTACGATTCCATTGATACGAAATGTAGACTAATCGATAGTGCCCCAAAAGACTACCGGTTACCTAGGAGAACAGCAGAGCGATGGATTGAGAACAACAAGAGATGGATTGTCAAAGGGCACACGGTATCTTTTGGGGTTTTGGAACTCCTGGTATTCTGATTGTCATGGTGGTCTCATGGGTGTAGGTGACTACCACAATTCATCCAAGTAGCACTTTCAGTAGATGTGGTTTAACAAGCTCCCCGTTGCTGCAAACCTGCGGTCCCAGGACTGCATGTGCAAGAAGAAGTCTCTACAATATTCTCCCTTTTGCTCAGGTGGTGTGGCTCAGTGGTTGAGCATCGACTCATGGAGCCAGGGGTGGCCAAGGGGTGTGCAGGAGGCAGTCAATCGATGTTCTCTCTCGTCGGTGTTTCTCTCTCTCTCTCCCCCCCCTTCCTCTTTCTCTAAAATCAATAAAGAAAATTTTTTTAATAAAACTAAAAACCTAAAATATCCCCCCTTTACCTCCTCCACTTGCAGCAGACAGATTTGTTTCCTTTTTTGCTAAGAAAGGTCTTCAGTAAGGAACTCCCTCCAATCTCTGTCTCCTGACACCCACATGCTGTAAACGACTGGAATATGGGCAACAATGTGGTGTGTGAAAGCAAATCCTTCAGAAGTCCCACCCACTCACCTTTTTGTTATGACACTGCCTTCAGCTTTAAATGGAAGAACACGTGACTAGCAACAACCGCATAGGGGTCATTCTAAACCTTTGCACAGATGTTTTAAAATAGATTTAAAAAAATATATATTTTTTATTGCATACCCTCCACTTGGGATCAGGCCCACAACCTGGGTATGTGCCCCAACCAGGAATCGAACCGGCAACCTCTTGGTGCATGGGACGACGCTCAACCACTAAGCCATACCAGCTGGGCAATTGAACAGATTTCTCACCTTTGCCTAAAACATCAAAATGTGGAGTGAGGGGGCATTGATACAATATAATTAATACTCTGACCCACAGGGATTAGAAATAATTCAAGACCAAACCAAGGCTGTTGACCACTATGTGCTCTTGCTTAGTGATGGTCATCTGTGTTTCTGCACAGGACGCGAGGTGTCCGTGCATAAAAGACTACCTTGGCATCAACACAAATCCCTCACACACGGGGTGGGGCAAAGGTGGCTTTGCAGTTGTGAGTAGGAAACACAGAATCTATTTTTGTACTATTATTTATTAATTTTCATCTTATTTTCCTCACAGACAACGGGAGACCTTTGCCCACCCTAACGTCGAAGAGAAAGGCTTCGCTGAGAAGCAGCTTCTGGGTGGCCATCAAGACCATCTCCTTAGCAGCAGGACTACCTTTTCTCGCATTCCAGTTGTACTAGGTGGCAATCCAAACCCATAGCTCCACAAAGGTGTAAGTGAAGACAGTTCAGGAACCTCAGAATAAGGTTGAAATTATGGGTGCTGTACTGATGAATTCCAAATTCCTTGTGTACTGGCCCAAACGAAACCAACAAAGACTAGAAAAAGGATTGGATGTAGCTATCCTATTTTATAGATTTTATAAACTTGTATCCTGTTATCCAGTTTCTCTTTAAATATTGATAAAACGCACAGAGAAGGGAGTGGTGATCATGTACCTGTCCCTTTAGCTGTTTGTTCTTCTGTGGTGTCATTTCATAAATTCATGAAAACACGGAGAATTTAAGAATCATAACCTTTCTTCAGTACAATCAAGTTTTTAAAAATGTATCTTTATTGTTGAAAGTTTTACAGATGTTCCCCCTCCCCCCCTTCATTGACCCCCTGCACCCCACGTTCCCACACACTATTGTCTGTGTTCATGAATTATGCTTATTTGCATACGAGTTCTTTAGTTAATCTCATTCCACCAGCACCCTGTCCCCGAGATTCATCAGCCTGTTCCATGCTTCTGTGTCTCTGAAAGTTTATTTTGTTCATTAGATCCCACTACGAGTGATATCGTGTAGCCTTTGAGACAGCACGGACGGACTGGCGAGTACTCTGCTAAGAGTATAAGCCAGTCGGAGAAAGACAAGTGTCACGATCAAGTCTTATACTTATTATCCAGTGTTTAGACCATAGTAGCTACCCAGTAAACGTTTGACTTCTTTTTTTTTTTTTTATCCTCATCGGAGGACATTTTTCCATTTTTTACTCAGATAGACCAGGAAGGAGAGAGAGGAAGAGAGAGAAACATCTATGTGAAAGGGACACATCGAGTGGCCGCCACCCACACGACCCAACCAGGGCCGGGGACAAACTGCAGCCAAGGTACATGCCCTTAGCAGGAACCGAACCCGGTCTCTGTGGACCGCAGGCTGATGCTCTAACCGCTGAGCCAAACCGGCCAGGGCACGTTTGACTTCTTAAAAGTAGTTTGGCTTTCAAAGTTTTCCAAAGCAACCTTGGACAGGTTTGGACAGGAAGAGGGCGAAGCATCAGTAGTTCGGAAGTGGGATGACTCAAGCAACCTTTCTGTGTGCGACAGACACGAGTCTGTCTTCCCGTCTTCAGAAAAGAGTAAAGCCAGCATCACCTGGATAAATGGTTTCCTAAGTGTCCTCTCTTCTCAGCTCCTCATGACTTTATAAAACAAGCAACAACAAAACTCCTCTAAAGCTAAACGAACGTCGAATAACCCAGGGTTTGAACCTGTCGCATGACGTTGCTTTAAATTTTAATGCGAACTCGGGAATAGATTTTTGAACAGCAAGGTAACGCAAAGGCCATGAAATATTGATTCTGTACATTTTCTTATGCATTTTTATTCTCCAATTTAGTAAATTTTTCATCTTGCCTGCACTTAGAGGTTGCCTAGGAAGTCGTTACTACAGATTGTATTAGTGTTGTAAATAAATAATCGTCGCCCAAGCTGTTTGTATGACGGGAGGCGGGCAGTCCCCTGCCTCTGAGCACTGACTTCCCCCAGCCCAGCCACGAAGGACGAAAGGGATGATCACACTTTTCCTTACAGCACAGTAGCAGACACTTTCTAGAGGAAAGAGGGTTTTAAATGAAGCAATGATGGGAAAATCTAAAGTTTCAGCAGAAACAAAACCACCGTTCTGACAACTGCCCACTTTGATCAGGGAGAAGGTGGGATTGGTTTTTGTTTGTTTTTAAATCAAAACGTGGATAGAAGGTCATAGCACACGTGCTTCTTTATAGACCCTAAGATAGTCAAGGGGGGAACATTTCCTATCCCTGCTTTAGAGAAAATAAAAGTGCAAGAATTTCACTCCCAGCCCCAGTCCTGGTCTAAGCACGGAGTCACATTTTATTAATCATGTAAAAAGCCACCCCGTCAGGTATTTATCACTGTCTTCATTTCTGCAGCTTGAGTTTCCATCCTAGAATATGCATCTCCACCTCTGTGTCCCACATGATAGAAGGTGAGGGCTGAAAGAAAGATAGAAACCACTCCTGACAGCACGTGGCCTGTCCCTCGGTAAATAACACGTGAGAGCAACCGGCGTGGTTCTGCTGCTTGGAGAATCACCACGATTCTTTTACAGATGTTCTGCGTTCATTATCTCTTCTCTGTTAAGTCAGATGGGCTGTTTCTCCAGGTTTCTGGTCACACTGGCCAGAGGTGCATCATGGACTATTCCATGGGTCCTAATTTTCTAATTCTGTATTTCTAGAACACAACAGCAAAGGATGTAGGATAAGAGCAGGGTGTCGATTTAGCCTTAAAATAGAGCAACACATGTCTCCTCTTCATTTGATCAGCAATATGGTCAGCCTATGGGTGAGCAGTAGGTCCCTCGTTCTTATTTTTTCTCCATATTTTATACTTATTATAATTCTATATGCTTGCTTATTATAGAAAAAAACTTAAACCATAAACCAATAAAAATGTGCTCAACCTTCTACCTCTGACATCTTCACCTGGTTAAAACAACACAAAGCAGGAGGAGAATAAAGATCTTAAATAATGTGCTAAGTTTTGACTTTGGCATACATTTTAATAGTCTTTAAATTTATTTGTTTTTAAATCCTTTTGACGTTATTCTTAGTTTCTCTGTTTACTTTTAATTTTTTTTTCTTCATCCTCACCTGAGGTTATTTTTCCTTTTCTCTTTAGATAGAGTGGGAGGGAGGGAGAGAGAGAGAGAAACATCGATGTGAGAGAAACACATCCACTGCTTGCCTCCCGCACAAGCCCAACCAGGGCTGGGGGCTGAACCACAACCAAAATATGTGCCTTTGACCAGAATTGAACCTGCGACTCTTTGGTCTGCAGGCTGATGCTCTAACTGCTTAGCCACACTGGCTAGAAAAACTTTTAACTTTTTAAATACTTGATTCACATGCTTTATAAACTTATGGTGAAAGAAAAATTTTTTTAATTGCATATATAGGGTCCAAGTGAGATTCTTCCCTAACTTTGGTAGTTTTTGTGTTTGCTTAATAAATCTGCATGTTGGGGGAGCAGTCCTATGTATGTTCATCGGACCACACTGGATGCTGTATCGGGCCATATAGCTTGCTCAGGTGCTCACCTGTAAATACTGTCACCTTACAACAGATACGGTACAAGAACAGGTCCAGCAAGATGTAGCAAGTCGATCCAAGCCTCACACCTTTGGATTAGACATCAGTGTGAGCACAGACATCTATCTCTTCTTAAACTCTTCACTCCACCCCTAGCTAAATCCCCACTGGGACAAAATCATGAAGGGAAAGAGTGGGCAGAGAGAGCTGAAAACAAGGGGCCGATGCAATAAGACCATGGGAGACTGGGAATGCCTCAGTAGACATAGTACAGAAGGCATAAGACTTGGGAAGACATTAAGGGTTCAACTTACAGTCCTTCCCAAGGAAAGAGCATATCATCAAGAATAAAACACAGGGCTCGGGTGGGGTCTGTGCACTTCCCCGGGGGAGTAAGGACTGGGTGCATGGGTAGACCGCGGGGCAGGTGGTGGGTGACCTTATAATTTGGGCTTCACTTGAACTTCAAGCATCAGCATTGTGACAGCAGCACCTTGATAGTCCAGGATTCGTGTGGTGGCTCCACGAAGAAGAAAGATATGAAAATGGTAAGGACTTGTGCACTGTGGAAAAAAAACCCGAGGATGCCATGGGGGAAATCATTAAGTTTTCCTAATTAGGAGCAGGAAGTGTTGAACGTGGGAGATGCTCTCAAGGTTGGTGACACTGGGAAAGATCAGAGGCTCTGGAAGCAGGGGCACAGGGACGAGACCTGGGATTCAAGTAGCTGCCACATCAAAGAAAACCCTCTGAGGGTTATAGAGCCATTTCCTCCGAGGGTCAGGCAACAGCACCAGGAAAGCGTGTGGGCAGAGCCAAAGCTGACCCTGGAGCGGAGGCCGTGCCAAATCACAGGCAGCAGAGCACACGGAGGCGAGAACCGCGGCTTCTCCAGCATGGGAAGAGTTGCTGCAGAGATAAATATTTTTGTGAACACTACTCATAGCTCAGGCTTCCTCTTGACCCCCCTCCAGCTGCTCAGTAACAATGCGAGGGTTATAAATGGACAGCGAAGAAGCCCTCCAGTTTGAGATCTGAGACGCCAAGAACAACCGAAGGGAACCAGAAGGGGAAGCAAGCACAGTTTGCTCAAAATGTTTATGGAAAAACACCCGCCCTGCTTCCACATCGCATCACTTGAAGATGAATAACCGAAGCCGCGGCGGCTCTGTGGAGCGTTGGGGCTGATAAAATATTGAGAAAAGGCATGCCACATGCAAAGGACAACACAGAGGCAGGGTCAAGAATGTCTTCTGGTGTCTTCCTGGCTGTGGGAGAAACTGGGGCCTCTGTAGAACCAGAGATGAAAAGTGGAATAATAAGCTTTAAGAGAAAAGAGAGAGGGGCAAAACGTAGGCAGTTTAGGGAACTAAATTATGAAAGAGACAGGGGTGTAAGGACAGAATTCAGCATCTTTTTTAGGAACCCGAAAACGAAGAGCCAACACTGCAAAGGTCAACTAAGTGACGGGGACCTGGATCAACCAGAGCCCCCGGACTAGAGGAAAAGGGGCCAGAAGAAGGAAGGTGACGAGAAAGAAGACGGTAGGAATGGAAGACAAGAATGACGATAGAACAGAGGTACTTCATTTCTGAAAAAGAAAAGGAAGCAGAAATCAGAAACATTATAGAAGAAACTTTCCTGAGACAAGAAACAATGATTTCATGCCTTGGAAAAGCTACACCATGTTAAAGAGCATTAGTGAAATACCTAGAGATATCTTAGTAAATTTGTTTTAATCTGAAGGAAAAGGAAAAGATGTGTCAAACATAGTAAGAGGAGGGAGTTGCTAAATAGAAAAGATGAGAAATTCAGCATTGTTTTCTACCACCAGAAATGTTAGGGAAGGAAATGGAGCAACCTTCAATCTGTTCTTCTCAAAGTGACCAGATTGATTTTTTAAAAATACGTTTTAATTGATATTTCAGAGAGAAAGGGAGGAAGAGAAAGATAGAAACATCGATGTGAGAGAGATACATAGATCGAACCCACAACCTGGGCATGTTCCCTGATTGGGAATTGAACCAGGACCTCCCAGGACAATGCTCAAACCAGGACAATGCTCAATCCACTGAGCCACACCAGCCAGGCATTATCTTCCAATGTGTATCAGATCATATTACTTCTCTTCTTGCCCATTGGTGCTAAAACAAACAAAAGCATCACCATGCCCATAAAGATCTGTCACTGACTACCTGTCCAGGTATATTTCAAGTGAGTGTTCTTTGGTCTCCAGACACCCTGGCTTTCTTTTCCTTCTGAGATGCGCCAAGCTCTTCTCACCTTCATATTCATGGCTATTATTCACCCTGACCAGACAGCGCTGCCCTCCACGATTCCCCTTCTACTCATTTTTCAGATTTTGCGTACAAGCCACCACCTTGGAGTTGCCTTGCCTTGGCATTTAGTTTAAATTCAGTCAACCCAAAGTGTTCCACTTTTTATGACCACGCTTTTTTTCCCCCTAAAGTCCACACAACATAAAATTATTTTAAAGTAAACAATTCAGTGATATTTCATACATTCACACCTCTATTTATGTCTAAAACATTTCCATCCCCCCCTCAAAAAAAGAAACGCTGTACCCAGTAAGCAGTTCCTGTCCATTGCTCCCTCAGCCTAGATGACCCTGGCAGCCACTAATCTGTGCTCTGTCTCTATAAATTTACTTATTCTGGATATTTCATCTAAATAGAATCATAATATGTGACATTTTATGACTGGTTTCTTTCACTTAGCGAGTCTTTGAGGTTCATTCATGTAGCATGTATTAGAACTTAACTTCTTTTTAAGGCTGAATGATACCTCATTGTATGTACATACCATAATCTACCATTCATCCACTGATGGACTTGTGGGTTGTTTCGATTCTTTGTTACTATACATAGTGCTACTATGAACATTCCCATATAAGTATCTGTTGGAGTCTTTAATGGACTGATCGTGTACCTCCAAATTCATATGCTGACGCCTTCACTCCCAATGTGATGATATTAGGAGATGGGACATTTGGGAGGTAAGGAGGTTTACAGGTCATGAGAGGGGGGCTGCCACTATGGGACAAGACCCCAGGCTTCCTCTGCCTGTCGTGTGAGGACAGGAGGAGAAGACAGCCGCTTGCAAGCCAGGAAGTGAGTGCTCACCAGAACTCAGCCATGCTACCACCCTGATCTCAGAATCCCAGCCTCCAGGACTGAGAGAGATCAGTTTCTGTCTTTGAAGCCACCCAATCTACGGTGTTTTGTCATGGCAGCCAAGTGGACCAAGCCAGAGTCTCTGCTGTCATTTCTGGGGCATCATGCTTTTTAAATGTGTTGCACATATCCCTGTCCCTTGTGCCACGCTTGTTTGCATGATTCTTTGTTCAGTGTAGCTTGTCCACACTAGACACTGAGCTCGCCAGGTGCAAGAGGCATTTGTTTAAGTGCCACTGTGGCACCGAGCATGGTGCCAACCCACAGGAGGGACTTGATCAATGTGTGTGAATGAACAAGTGAATGAGAAAAAAAGTTACCCAGCTTGATGACCCAGCTAACAGGACTTGAGAGTCAAATTATGAGGTATCTGGAAAGAAGAAAGGCAAGAGCCTCAAACTGATGTTGTCCACAGCTAAGACTGAGTCTTACTGAGAAGTCTGGGTAGAAGACTCCAAAGGCACCGCAGCTTATAAGGCACAGTGCATTCAGCATGTCCAAGCTTTTTTTTTTTTTTCTGGATCTTTTCAGAGAGCCAGGCCAGGTCATCTGAATGACACTCAGGGTTGACCATGCTGGTTTTTAAGATTCTGGGGCTAAAGTTGAGTTTGGTTTCCATTTGTTCTTTTGCTGGCTGCTCCACCAACTTCCTATGTATCAGCACTCTCAGTGTCCAATACCTGGTTGCTCTGCGAGCTGGGTGGGCTGAGGCAGGTAGCAGCTGGGACGTGTTTACCCTCTACTCATTGTCTCCGATGCTATGCTTCTAGGCCCACTTTTGTGTCTGTTTACTTCTCTCTGTGAGTATGTGTGTGTGTGTCTCTCTGATAGCTTCCCTATTGTAGCCTGACTTTATTTATTTTTGCTTTCTACCTATATTTCCTCCCCTTCTTCTTCTTCTTCTTCTTCTTCTTCTTCTTCTTCTTCTTCTTCTTCTTCTTCTTCTTCTTCTTCTTCTTCTCCTCCTCCTCCTCCTCCTCCTCCTCCTCCTCCTCCTTTTCTTTCCTCTCTCTCTCCTTCTCTCTCTTTCCCCTTCTGTCTCTCTCCTAAGGGAGAAAACCAGGTACTTCATGACCACGTGAATATATTGCTCTATCTCTTCAGGGCTGCTGTTGTCCCTTCAATAAGCCCCTTCCTGTCTCCAAGTGGCTGCTTCTATCTCCTTTACAATCGGGGAGACCGGAACTGGCTGCGATGAATGTGAGGAAGTCTTTATAATGAACAGGATCTCTCTGCTGTGCACACAAACACTTCAACTACACGTGGAGCCAAGCAGACCAGTCTGATAAGAATGTAATTAAATGTGAGGGAGTGAATAGAAGGGGGTGGGTGGGCAGGTTAAGTGATAGAGCAGAGAGGTGCTGGAAGACACCAGATTAACACAGGGGCAGAGTGTGTGTTTAACTGGACTCCACAGTTATTCGCTGACAATGTCTAGGAGCCAGGCACTGAGCTAGGGGACCGAGAACCACTGTGACACTGCCATGGTCCCGCATGAATGTCATGTAATAACATAGTGCCTGGAGCAATAGAGATGCAGACAGTGGATGTCGAAGCCGCGAGGAGGAGACCAGAGGGAAGATGTTAGAGGTGAGGTGGTGTCTGAGCAGAGCCTTGAAGGAAGAACGTGACTCAGTAGAAAGAGGAGATGAAGAAGGCAGGGTGTTCTGGTCTCTAGGGGCAGACTGAGCCAGAGCTCAGATCAGGAAAGTCGAGGTGCTCAAGGGGGGCAAGAGAATGTCCTGATTTTGACACACTGGGCAGGTGTGTCGGCAGGGCAGGGGGCAGAGGCTGTGATGTCAGGAGCACAGGTTGGAGAACCCGAGGACACTGGGGGTCTCTGCAGCACTGTCCCATAGAACCTTCTGTATGTGAAGGTAGACATGTGTCTGAGATGATAGCTACGCGTGGCTCATGACCAACCAATCTCTTAAAATGTGGCTAGTGTGATCGAGGAGTCACATTTCTATTTTTATGAGTTTTACTTAATTAAAATATAAGTTTAAATGGTTCTTATAGCTGGTGGCCACTGTATGGGCACAGCTCTGAGAAGTCTTGGCCAGCATCCCTGGAGAGAAGCCCTGACCATGTTTTCTGAAGACCAGTCTGGAAACTGTGATGAGGGGAGTGGAGGGCCTGGTCCTTCAGGGAGAAAAATGCGATGATGTAAGGGAAGCAGGTGAGGACAGGGACCAGGGCGAGAACCGGGGACTCGGTGGGATTCAGCGCCTTGGTGGGGGGATGTCGCATTGGGAGATGCAGGGCCACTGCAGCTGAAGTCCAGTGCTGAGCTGAAGCTGTGTCCACATGCCAGGGGTGACCTCCGGGCCCAGGCCCGGACTGTGGATGTGGTGGTGAGACTGAGAAGGTCTCTGATGGTGACTGGGCTGAGTTTAGAAGTATCCGAATCCCGTCTTTGACCAGTCGCCCCTTCCCTGGGTCCCGAGACCCAGGGACCCCAGGGCCTCTCCACCTCCTCTGCCTAAAGGCACATTTCATCCTCTGAAACTGGGCTCCATTTAAAACAAAGGAAATTCAATCAAATTCAAGCAGTTTATCTTTGGAACTTGACAAAGTCCATCTGAAGATACTCATGGAGAAATGAAGGTCCAGACGTGGCCAAGATGACTGTGAAAAGGAAGAGTGGAACCTTGTCTTCCATTTACTATGATTTATTTAAAAAATGTGGTCACTAAGGCATTTGGTGCAGAGATAGACAAGTCAATCGAAGGAACAATAGACAGTACAGGAAACAAAACAAAAACAGAAACAAAACAACCAACACACACAAGAACCTGCTGAAAGACAGAGATGACAAAACAAATGCGTGAGGGGAGATGTTCTACCCAATAAATGTCGTGGAGGGAAGGCTATTGTTACAGCGAGAAAGAACATTTCATCCTGACTTCAGACTGTATACAAACATCTAATCTCAAAGTAATAAATACCCAAATAATGGAACTTTTAGAAGAAAATTTATGAGACTGTATTTGTGGTCTTGGAGTAGAGAGGTTGTTGGGTTTTTTTAAAACAGTAAACAAAAAACACAGACATCAAGGGTAAGACTGCTACATTGGACTAAACGTAATAAAGTCAAATATGACAACAGACATTTGTATGAATAACTGACAAAAGGATGTTATTTGGAATACCTGATGCACTCCTATAAATCAATAATGGGAGGCCAAAGAGTCCACTGGAAAAAATGGGCCACGGCTACCAATAGAGGCAGTACAGCCCATGAAAATCAAACAGCCGATACTTAGACAAAAAGGGCTCAACCACATCAATAAGTCATAGACATGCAAGTTAAAACGAGACACCGCTGCCCCACCCATTATGTGAGGCCGATTTTTGCTGAGTACGCGAAGAAAGAGATACTCTCAAGTGTGACCAGAGTGAATGCAAATTGGTGCGACTTGTTTGGACATCAATTTGGCAATAGCAAGTACAGTTGAGGACAAGCACGCTTTATGACCTTGCACGTCAGTTGCTAGGTATTTACCTCCCGTGATCTTTCACGCATGTGCACAGACACTCATGGAATTGCTACTCGTGGAGAAGGGAAATTGGAGACACCAACTGTAATGATCACATGCATCAGTGACATCATATCAGTGCATCAATACATATCAATGCATCAATACAACCAGTAGGGAATAAATGAATAAAGTGTAATCAAGAAGAGACATTGCGTATCAAGTTATCAAGAGATGGGGTCACTGCCCGACAAGAGCACACCTAAGCCTTCGTGGTTCTTCCTTTTCTTTCTTGCTCCCGCACAGGGGAGACCATCACCGGCCTCATCTACAAAACCCTGCTGGCATTACCTCGTGGCAAATGAAGGCATTGAGCTCATTCACAAACGGGCCATAAATTCCACATACGGCTCTAAAATCAGAATCCAAAAATAGTCAAAACGTTGGCAGCCTCACCGAGGAGCAGGGCTTCCCGCAGGGGCTGCTTCTGAGAATACAACTTCATTTGGCCAGATTTGCACTGATGTGTTTGTTAACAACACGGCCTCCTCGACTCGACATGTTGAGGATTTCCCAGGGCTTGGAGAGATGTCTGCACACACTGGCTTCCAGAGATAAATTCCCAGTCACATCGCCAGGGCCTGGCATCGAATTGAAAGACAAGGGAAGCTAATGAAAACCTTGCCAGTGGACCCAACAGAACCAGACACTTCAAGTGGAATCAATATAGTATAAGCTCCGCGAGATCCAAGACCTTTCACCTATTTTTTTTTTCACTGAGTTCCGGACCCGAATTTCTGGCACATAGGATGTGATTAGTAAATATTCGTGGAATGAATGAACTGAATTCGGTTCATCCAACCCTCCTTGAACCGCTATTCTGTGCTGAGTTGGAAGCTGGATTTACAGTTACTCCCAGCTTGGGAGAGGAAATTCAAAATCAAATACCCATAATGGAATGTATTATGATGACAATGTATAAAATGGCTGGGGGGGAGGGACCAGTGCACAGTTACTGGAGCTGGTAGAGGAAGCTGCAGAAAGGTGATAACATGTCGGAGCTTTGAAGGGTGCAGACAGGAGAAGAGGGAGTGGAGGTCATTCCAGGTGGAGAGGGGAGTCAGGATGGCAGGAGAAGGCCTGGAGGTGTGGAGGTCATTCCAGGTGCATTTAGGGACCCCCTGGTGGAGTGAAAGACGCAGCTTCCAAAAGTAGCTGCAAAAGAGACTCTCCCCCAACAACCAGCAGAGCCAGTGATTGTTTATGGGTCTAATCACTGTGCCGTATAGCTGACACTAATATAGTATTGCACATCAACTGCAATTAACAATGTAGAAAACACCAAAAAAAATACCACCTGCTAAATCCCAGGTACCATGTTTAGTGCTAGAGATACACAAGCAAATGACACAGATGTGCCCTTGGCCACTAGAACAATCTACAGTGAGAGAAGATGAGCAAAGGTTCTAGCTCATCGCTCGTTGTGTTCCCAAAGCCTACAATGCACTTGGCACAGAGCAAATTCTCAGTAAGTACCGGGTGAACAAATGGAAGAACGATTCAGAGCAGTTTGCTAAATCGAGATAATAAACAAAAGTAAAGGGCAGGCAGGCTGAGGCTGTATGTTTATGCAGAATAAGGAAGCGGTGAAAGATTCAGAGAGTGTGGGCTTGGAAGTTAACTGACCCAGGTTCAAACCCTGGCCCCACTAAGTGCGGAGGATCCGAGATGAAATTATTGAAATCCCTGAGCCTCAGTTTCCTCATCTGTAATACCTAGGCGCTAAGGTCAGCACGGCCGGTCATATAGGCAAAGGCCTACCTAACCCATATTTAGGGCCACACACTCTATAAGGTCATTTCAGTGTTGGGGAGCATCTTTGGAGTTAGACAGACCCAGGTCGAAGCAATATTCCACTACCGTCCAGGTAGGCAACATTGGGAAAGCTAGTTAGTATTTTTGCAGCTCAGTCTCCTCATCTGTGAAATGGGGATAATAACTATATCTACCTCATAGGGTATGGAGGGGGGATTAGACATGTAAAATCAGTGTCCAGTATTACCAAGATCTCTTAATAAATGGAGTTTAAGTTATAGTCGATTCTAGATGGCCTGATACTTGATATCTTGGCAGCTAAACTGTAATAGTTAACAGCAATGCAAACCTGTGCAAGTGTTGAGTTAGTTATGCACGGCTCTGAATCAAATCAGCAATACTTAGTCGCTTAGAGCAATACACTTCTATTACCTTACCGCTTCTGTGGGTCCCGAGTCTAAGCAGGGCTTAACTGGGTCCCCTACAAGGCTGCAGTCAGGGTGTCTGTCAGGGCTGGGGTCTCATGGAAGGCTCATCTGGGAAGGATTGACTTGGGTAGTTGTTGGAAGAATTCGGTTTCTTGCTGGCTGTTGGCTGGAGGCTGCCTTCAGCGTCTTGTCACGTGGTATTCACAAGCTTTACCAAGTTCAATGACAACTTTCCTTCCTGGGTGGGGACATAACCAGGAAGCAAGGATGCTTTCACTACTAAAGGGAAAAAATAGATAATGACCCAAAATACAATATATAACTGAAAGGAAACAAGAGAAAACTATAATTAAGGTAACGAAAGTTACCTGCCCTGGGTTTCCAGAGGGCGAAAGGAAACCCTCACTGTGAGGACAGGCTCGGCTGGGGAGGGGACAGCGCTCTGAGCCAGAGCTGCGGGTTTGGCTGTGGATCCTGCTCTGAACTTGACTTAATAGTATTTGAGGACATAATGACTTGTCACCTGAACTTGTTAGAGGTCTTTAAGGACAAGTAGCATCTAAGCATTTTGGCAAAATCAGCCTTGTCTTGAAATCGACATGTACCTAGGGGTGACAGGGACTCTATCTTCCCTCCCGGTGCCTGAGACTTGAGGGGAGCATGGCTTTGTGCGTGGATGGATTTAGGAGGCAGCCAGACCCACATAACCCCAAAGAGGAGCAGGTGCTGCTCAAACACCATCTCTGTCCGCTCCGAGTGATCCCACAGCCCGGACAGTGACAGGCAGGCCAGACCAGTTTCTCACACCACTCACGTGCTCCACAGGGCCTTGGGAACCGGTTTCCACGGGAGGAGTGACATCCGTGCTTGGGTGGAAGAAGTTGACTGCAATCAATGGGAATTGATTTAGAGCGCGGGGGCCACTGTGTTAAAATCTACTACTTCTTGATAGAGCTTCATGAATATTAACAAGGTTAAGATCAATAATGAGCTGATTTTCAGATGCAAACCTGACTTCTGCACGTGTAGACGAGAAGAAGGGAATGCTGTTCGTTTCTGCACCGCTCCCCCCGACACTGACAGGGACTAAAATCCCAAACCCCAGATGCGGTCCGCCAGGTGCAGGTCTCGGCAGGCGATTTCACAGATGAGTTGGTTGGCCATCCTTTCTCCCTGTGGTTTGATCTGAGGATGTTCGGTGTTTGAGCAATGGAAGCAAAAGTATGTGCTTATGGGCTTATCGGTCACTGAGTCACCAGTCTTGTTTCCATCAGTCTCCCCTCCCCATGCCCGCTCTCGGCAGTCTTCACATCTCACTTTGACTTTTGCCACGGCTTCGTAATGGGTGTCCCTGCTTGCAGTGATGTCCCCTCCTAATCCCGCGAAACACCACAAAAATTATTTATCTGAAGCTCTGATTCAAGCAAATTTCTCCTCTGCTCAAAAATCTGTCGGATCTCCCCCACGGCCTTCGGGAGGAGTCCCAGTTCCTTAGGACAATAGTCCAGACAGGTCAGTGGTTCGGTCCAGACTGCGTTGAGACCCACAGCAAGGGCACACCTTTCGGCTGGGACCTGAAAGACGGGACTGAGCTAGCCCCGAAAATTCATGGAGGAAGAACATTCTAGGCAGACATGAAGATGTAAAGGCTCCGAGGTATAAAAGATCATGGTGTGTTCAGAGAACAGTGTGTGTGTGTGTGTGTGTGTGTGTGGTGGCGGCGGGGGTGGGGGGGCGGTAATAATCTAATCAACCTGTTAGGAATCACCCTTTCCTATTTGGGTCTGACCGGGACATGCACCCAGGACATGTTAGGAAGATTCTAGGCATTTTGTGGGCTGTATTAATGAGTGTGAATATTGTGAGGCACGTCACACACTAGGACGAGATATTTTTGTCGCACAACCAGGTTCTCCCAGGATAGAGGGAATTGGGGCAGAAGCCGGACCCCACCTCAGCTCCCCGGGACTAAAAGCAGAAGTCCCTCGAACCCGGGGCGGACACACTCAGACTTTGTTCTCACACCAGCCGTAGGACGTGACAGGAGGGCGCGTTGGCTTCCGCTGGCCAGTCCCGAGGCGGGGACCAGTGTCCCGTCCGGATTCTGCGGAGTCGCCCTCTGCGGTGCCTTTGAGTGAGGTCAAACGCTTCTCGGAACACCACTTACCGGGAATCCTCCTGCCCTGGGCACAGACCAGGTCACGTTCACTTAGCTGCCTCCATTATCGGCTGACCCTTTATCTTCCACGGAGATTTATTGGGGCCTCAGACAGGCGCCGTGGCCTGGGCCCTGGTACTGGGAGACACACCGAGCTCGGCTCTGCCACTCGGAGCTCTCTCTGCGGTCGCCTCTGGGTCTCCCACAGCCGAGGATGCCGCAGGCTGTGCCGCTGTCCCGCTGTGCAGATGCTGAACCCGGGGCCTCGTCGTCGGGGTGGCACCGCGGTCTCACGGCGGGGGACAGAGTGGTGAGGCTGCTTCCTCCGCCTGCTTCTCCCCCTGGTCTTTTCTTCGTGTCTGCTGCAGGGTCTCAGCATCGGAGAAGGTCAAATTGATGTCAACGTGAATTCGTACCCTCCAACTCAGACTAGGCCTTCACTCCCCTGGCAGGGAACAGGGCTCAGCCCACAACCCCATCCTTCCCAGGGACAACTGGAAACCTTTTCCACTTCCCCCAAGCCTTCCTGTGGCAGGTGACCTCAGCTCTGACTGGCAGCATTTCGATTGGGTAACACACTCCAGGCCCGCCGCCCCTGCCCCGCCTCCCACAGCATCACACTCCTGCACTCGCCCAGGAGGATCCCGGTCTGCGGCTGCTCCCCGCCGGCCCTTCTCCTCCTCGCCGGCTGCTCCCCGCCGGCCCTTCTCCTCCTCGCCGCTGCTCCCCGCCGGCCCTTCTCCTCCTCGCCGCTGCTCCACCACGGGGCTTCTGGCCTGGCTCGTTTCTTTGTTCCCACCGAGGTTGCTTTTCTTTCCCATCTCTAGCCCCCCCTTCTTCTCCATTCTCTTCTCTTACAACTTAACCGAACACCAGCCTCAGCTGGACACGCCTGCACGTCACCCACGGGCTCCTACACTTCTCCCTCTCCTCGATCCTCAAAACTGTCTGTCTGTCTGTCTATCCATCCACTCCCCCCACCCCATCCGTCCGAGTTCAAGCCAGTCACAGGCCAATTTATCACACTCTCACCAACCTTTTCTAGGACGTGGTATATACAATCGTCATTATTCTTTTAAATTTAGCCTAATCACACAGTTAATATATTTTCTGCTTAAAATATTGCAGTGATACAAAGCAGAAGTCACCGCCTAACTCACTTGCCTCCCCATAGGTGACCACTTACCAATTTTTATGCATACGTCCACACAAGGGGGTACAGGCGTGAGGTTTACTTACACAGCATAATGTACATCCTGCCCTGTGACAGTGCCATGCTGGAGCCGACTGGCACCAGCTCGAGAGAGCCAACTGAGTGCATCTCTTCCCACGGCCACGTTCAGTGCCATCACGTTAGTAGCTTGAAACTGGCCGTGGTGGGAGTATTTACACCACAGGAAGCAGCAAATGCTGCAAATCTGGGCTCCCTCCAGCCCAGAGAGTCAGCTGTTAAATATATATTGCTGATTATAGATCTCTTTTTGCATCCGTTTAAACACATGTATTTGTCTTAATTGTTACAAAATTTCTAACATCACGGACAAGTCCAGCTTACTCAGCCATTCCCTGAGTGAAGGGTGCTCATGTTCTATCTGTGTTTTCACTTGCACACACAACCCTTCACTGAACCTCGTGGGCTGTTTTCAGTTTTGTGAATATTTTTCTCCGAGAGTTACTTAGCAGTGCTACTCTGAGGCTGAAGCAAATACTGGCTTCCTATTATAATGGCCAAGGCTAAACTGTCCTTCAAAAACACCAACTAATTTACACCCTTATTTATAGCACATAGTCAGTACCATCATGACACCTTTGTGATACAGTCAGTCGTTTTCCTAATTGTACCTGGCTGGCCTTCAAACGGACAACTTCCCCAAGCAGATAAAAGGAATACGGCTACTGTGTTGAAGTATTATTATTAGTAGTAAAAATTTAGTGATAATGGTAATGACATTGATGATAATGATCAAACAGGTTTAAAAGAAGCCATGGTTAATCATGCTTCCACATATGACTGCCAGATGTCCAAGAAATATATATATTCCAAGTGTACATCTTCTTATTGTAGGATATGAGACTCCTAAACGTCATTGAAAGAATTAATGGAGGGTTTGGTCTGGTCCCGGTATTCTGACTGATTAAAACTATTCTCTTATGGATTCTAATTTTTGGATCCAAAAAAAATGTTAACTATAAGTTTTTGTGCAGGACATTTCATTTAATCACAGCGAGCCCAAATCCCAGCCTTCCCTGTAATGGTTTTCAAGTACCCTTTCCAGCACTCAAGATGAAGTGCTCAGGAATAATTCAGGGGCTGCATCTAACGCCGTCGCTTACAGAGCTCCGGCAGAAAACGGGCGTTCTGCAGTTTGTGTTTAGTGGCTGTATCGATCGGGTCTGCAGAATTTCTTTCCTCCACAGCTAAATCAGTAAAATTCACACTGAACTGGCATTGTGCGCCGGTGTGTTGAAGAAGAGTTGAATTTGGAGGCATGAAACGATATATTGTCAATGTTACTGATCCTTGCTCGTCACTATTAAGGGGAGTCTATAAAATTCTTGCCTGCGTGTGGAAAATCACTATTGCCCAGCATCAGAGATGAGATAACCCCGTTGAAAACAAGACACTCCTTGTAGCCCACGGTAGGTCTCTCTTAATAGCCTTCGGTGTGGGTGGTCTTTCCAAAGGGCGAGCTGGGGTGTTTCACGTCAGGAGGAACACAGAATCTTTCTTCTGGGATCAGTCGTATGCTGATCCCTACCTTTTCAGAATCAGAAGTTACAAACCTAAAATGTTCTTTACATCACAAAAGCTCAACTTTATTGGGTTGCTATGGTGTGCCATGGTGTGTGCTCGGTGCTTTCTGATTGTTTTCTAATTTAATCTCCACCATGATGTTGTGGAGTAGTTATTATTATTACTCCCGTTTTACAGAGGATACAACTGGAGTTTAGTTGAGCAATAAAGTCACAGAGGTAGAAAATGATGGAGCTCAGAGACAAAGCCAGGGCGGCGTACTTAGAGACCCTGCTCTCTCCTAAGGTGGAGCCCTCTAATCTATTCATTTTTTAAAAATTCCAATCTCTGAAGTGCAGCCCATGAGTGATTCTGAATGGGAGCCACAGGTGAGAGAGGGGGTGAGCAGGAAGGCCCCAAGCCCTGCGACGTGTCTCTTCTTGGTGTTTTAGGTAGGAGGCCCTGCGAGGCCGGTTCACTCCTCATTCCTTCCGAGACGCAAGCAATAACTCCCTCCCTGCTCATTTCTGCCTTTTCACCTTGTAGGCAAAAAGAAAATTTAAAATGGAAAGAAAAAAAAAATGAGAGAGAAAACACATGCCTTTCTCATAAGCATGAAAAAAAAATTAGTAGGTGGGGAACAAAGAAAAGGCGGGGTTCCAGGGGCCTGCCGGCTTGAAAGGGGTCCTGGTAAGTGAGCTGCGGAAACAAAGGCTGAAGCCGCCCCGGGTTCGGTGTTTATCTCCAGCGGAGCAGCACTGTTCAGACTAATCAAAGTTTGCCTGGGTTCAAACTGCCACACCAGCACATTCTGCACTCCAATCCCAACACTGTCTGCAAGTGAAAAACATCTGCATCGAAAGCAAGACAATTAACAAGAAGACAGGCGAGATGCTAATGCTGTGGGTCTATTTTTGGTGCCCAGCGAACGGAGGAGCAGAAGCAGGGCAGGAGAGTGTGCCTTCCTCCTTATTTCTTCTTCTTCTTCTTCTTCTTCTTCTTCTTCTTCTTCTTCTTCTTCTTCTTCTTCTTCTTCTTCTTCTTCTTCTTCTTCTTCTTCTTCTTCCTCTTCCTCTTCCTCTTCCTCTTCCTCTCTTTCTCCTGCTCCTCCTCCTCCTTCCCCTCTTCCTCTTCCTCCTCCTTCTTCTTCCTCTTCTTTGACTCCTTCTTCCTCTTCTTTTTTACGCTATGGTCAAATATACCCAACATAAAATTGACCATTTTGGCCATTTTCTAAGAATACACTTCAGTGGCATTAAGTCCATTCACAGTGTTGTGCAACCATGACCACCATCCATCTCCAGAACTTTCTCATCTCCCCAAACCAAAACTCCCCATTCATTCCTCTCCTAACCCCCTGGCAAACACTATTCTACTTTCTGTTTCTAGGAATTTGACTGCATTAGGGGCTTCACGAAAGTGGAATTCTTCAATAATCGTCCTTTGTGACCTGCTAATTTCCCTTAGCATTATGCTCTCAATGTCCACGTTGTAACATTAAATTTTTCTTCCTTTTCATGGCTGAATAATATTCCACTGTATGTATATACTGCGTTTTGCTTATAGATTCATCTGTTGACGGACACTGGGGTTGCTTCCACATCTCCGTTACTGTGAAGGATGCTGCTATGAACATGGGTGTACAAACATTTATTTGGGTCCCTGATTTCCATTATTTTGGGTAGATATATATCCAGAAATGGAATTATTGGATCATGTGGTAACTCTACTTTTAATTTTTTGTGACACTGCCACATCAGGGTGTGCATCTATTAATCTTTCTTGAGTCTAACCCTGATGGCTCAGATCCCCGAGGAAATACGGGAGACATACCTGGGAGAGCACTGCCAGGCACTGCCACTTCGAAGGGTCTTCTGGGGGAGGTGAGAGTCTCTTATCACCCACGTCATGGAGAAGATGTCTCTAAGAAAAGAACATGACTGTCCTACGAGGTCAGAGATTGAATGGCAATTAAGTTCATAGAAAGGGAGCTTTTCTGGATGCCCGATAATGTTGAAGAAGTTAAACAAGTAGGGAAAAAAACTGTGGCAAAGACAAAAATAGTAGCGTTCATCTCAGTGAGAGGCATCTCTTTACTTTCAGGAAACTCAAGGATGATGCCTTGGTGGAAGGGGTGTGTTTATTTCAGTTAGCTTTCCTGAGCAAAGCCTGGATGGGTGAGGATCATTTTTCATATTTCCACAAGTCACCTGGTGAATAAAGAGGAGAAGAGGTAAGAAGAATTGAGAGAGGAAAGAAAACCCAAGAAGAGACCAGTTGGTCAAAGTCTCAGGAGAGAAAGCCTACCATTGAGAAGTTCCCTGTGTCTGGGGTAGCCAAGGAATGTCTGGTCAGTCACAGCTGACATTCAACTTAGTGATCTGTGCTACCAAGTCATCCCCTTGTTGTTCCTATAAACCTTTGCTGAATGTCTGCTACCCCAAAGAATGTCATTTCGGTAATACTATAAGGGTAAGAAGGAAGAAAAGGGTCAGTATTGGGCTTAGGTTGGGTTTCCCCTCAAGGAGAGGCTAGGACAAGAATTTGAGTGGAGCAGTTTACCTGGGCGTTGGGAAGCCAGTAGCGGAGGGGGGATAAGTGAGATAAGAAAGAGGAGGAAGCTGGTTCAGGTGAGTTACTGAGCAGGTCAGCTCTGCACACCATTGGGGCAGCACCCCGCCAGTGCCCTCTGGGAGACTGTAGAACAAGACTCAGAATTGTCCTTGGGGCAATGAACTGAGAGCAAGAATTACTCTAAGTGTGAATCTCTTAGCTTTTCAGAATGAGGGCAATTACGGATGCTCTGATGGAGGGCGGGGGAGACTTTGTGTGATTTCAGAAAGGGTTAATGTTGCTGGAACCGAAAGGTGAGCAGGTAGATGGCCAGGTTGCCTAGCAGACCCACCTGGCAGACAGTCACGGGGCTGAGCTTTGCTGCTGCGCTGTCTGAGCCACTTCCTGCTTCTGGTCCTCCAACAGGGGAGGGAGTAATGGACACTGGACAGAGGGACATGGCGATAAGAATTTGATTCAACTCTTCCCCCAGGAAGTGTTTTCAACACTAGAGGATTCGTGCTATTGACATATTTCAGATTTCTAGTTATCAGATTAATATGCCATTCATTATTCAGTGTAGTTTTCTGTCTTTCTGTCTGCTCTGGGAATAATGATATAATAATGGTTTTAAACACTTCAAAATAAATCACAACTTCCCGCCTTTAAGTATGCTTGCTAGCCCTTCCCCTGTGACTACATTTTATATAATAGTAATTATGGCCTGCATGGAGTTTTGTATTGTGCCTTCATCAATTATATTTTATCATTTATATTTCATTTTAATTTTCTTCACAGTCCTCATAAATCACATTTTTAACAGCAACAAAGCATTCCACCCAATGGCTGGACCATAATATATCTAACGAGTCCTCGTCTTTAGACATGGGAGATGATTCCAGGTTGGGTTCCACGGCAACCAAGCTCTGTGAGGGGGATTAACAGGCAGAAAATTGATTCAAGTATCGGGGTGGGGGTAACACCTGTAAAAGGCCAGGGCAGTGCAGGGTCCCCAGAGGGAGGCGTTGAGCCGCCGTGCCTTTGCCATGAAGGGCTCAGCCAACCCCAGGAAGAGTTCGAGGCTGGGATGGTCTGGCAGAATCGTCTCGGGTTGGGGCATGAAGGCAGGGCCGTTATATACCACCTTTTCGATTGGTCATTGAGTATGGGCTGCAACCTCAGGCAAGGCGGTTTTCGTCAGACAAGGAACTTCCCAGGAAATCTAGATAACTGGGGCCACCTTCCAGGTCCCTGCAGAGTCCCCTGGGTAGGGCCCCACAGAGTAGCTAGGGGGTGTTTTCCAGTGCTTCTAATTCAGAGCATAGCAAGAAACACTTTTCGACATAATTCTTCCCCACTCTCCTTTCTGGAGAATCTGGGACATTAGCAGAAGCTGGAGCTTTGGAATGACAGAGAACTTTGCCTCCAAAACATTTTCTGACTCTAACAGAGTTGCGCAAGCCCTCTCTTATTTATTTAACTTCTAAAATGGTGACACCAGCTCTAGCCAATCAGAAATGTAGGGGAAGGAAGGTTACATCATGGGCCTGAGCATTTTTAATATTACAACATACAGATTGTCAGGTTTAGTCCTTAAATATTCCAATTGTCCAAGTATTACATGGCGCCTAGGGACCTGCGTTATGAACCAGTGTATCATCTATTTCATTTTTATTCTATTTATGTCAGAAAGAAAATTTGACAGATGCTGCTTTAGAATATAAAACTTCTTAATGAATCCAGAAGTCTTTGTTATTTTATTTATTTATTTTTTGCTACTGTCTCAGAAGGGAAACAATTTGCATCCTGTTTCCTTTATTTTTTTTCCAAAACTTCCACCTTCATCAAGTTCATACCCTAATTTTAGCACACTCTTTTGTTATCTTGTCACTTAAAACTCTTCTAGCAATAATATAATCTGAGTTAGAAATGTATTTTCATACGAAGTCTTATGTTTCTGGGACATCCTGCCGGACATTGACTGAGACCCCACCATGTGTAGGTCATGGTGTTAGGTATTTTCTAATGTAACATATCATTTCATTCCCGAAGCAACCCCTGAGGTTGGTTTTACCATCCCCATGTTCCCACAGCAAGACATAGAATGTCCCAGAGGTTGAATAAAATACCCAGAGCCTTGATGAGCTATTAATTACTCCAAGGTGTTAGGTTTGGCAGTAGCTCTTAAAAGTTGTATCCAAAGCCAGACTCTCAGACATTCCTTTCAAACTCATAGGTATCTGTAACTGAAGACTTTTTCGGTTGTAAGTCACAGAAAACACAGTCCAAACTGGCTGAAGCATAAAGGGAATTTATTGGCTCATATAACGAAAAACTCCATGAGTAATCAGCCTTCAGATGTGGTTTGATACAGGGGTCAAATGATGTCACCAAGGTTTTTTTTTTTTTTTTCCTCTCCACTTGAATAAATGTGTTTTCTGTTTTGTTTCCAGTCCTTGGTAGCCTTGTCCCTGGAGAAGTGGCTTCTAACAGCCCCTTCTAGTGGAAAGGAGTCTACGTGGTCATAGCCACATGGTCTGGAGAAGTTACCAGAGCAAAGAAACTTAGGACGTACACCTACTCTTACCTGCAGCCTAAAAAGTAGATACTTTGGGTTTTATGCTCCACTCCCTGCTCACCCCAAACCTTTAGGAGTAAAGAGGTGAAGAGGTAGATCTTTAAACTAAAATTAGAATAGTTGCCCAAATAATGGAGGCTGGAGACTGAGGACCCGAGAGGTAAATTTCTAGAGCTACATTATCAACTCCAGCACTTCCCTTTAGTGTTGAACCTTGTGAAATACCCCCCACAGCCTGCCCGGTGGACTCAAGAACTGTTCCAAACACTGCGTACATTAACTCCATCCTCTGAATAACCCTCGGAGCTAGGTGCTCCTATCATCTCCACGTCAGAGATGAAGAAGCGGAGCCATTGAAAACGTAAGCGACCTGTCAGAGCCGGTGTTGAAAGTGGGATCACAGCTCAGACAGACTGGGTTCTGAATCCCTTCCCGTTCCCACCACGTTCTGGCTTTCAAAGTTCTATGTCGTCATAGTGCAGTGCCAATCCAATGCCATAGGCTGCCCATGATCTCCTTCTGAACTAACCCTAGATTACATCCAGCCTCAAGTCTTCTCCTGCAGCTCATCTAACCCAGACATCTTCCCCCAAATCGCCCACGTGCTCTCTCCTCCACATCACACGTATAGACTTCAGCCACATGTCTGGCTCTGCTCTGGATGCTTGGGAGTGGAGATGGCACTACACCGGTCCTATCCCTGCTTACACAAGGAACATCTACACAGGTAAACAAGTGATTAAAAAAAACAAAAAACAAAAAAAACGAAACACCAAACACCTTCATAAGTCACCGGGAATGGAAGGCATCAAATGAATCAACACACGTTGTACTTGAACTTTGAGTATTCTTTTCTCAGTGTTATTTATGTTCCTTTACATCCTCAGAGTTTATACTTCCTGGTAGCTTATACATCCTGGTTCTTAACCTCAAGATTCTGATGGGGGCCCTCTTGTGCATTCTTGGACTGTATGGAATTTAAAGCATGTTGGTTTTTCCAGCGATTCCCCAGTGTACTAGGGACTCTCAACAACGTAGAGCTCAGGGCTTTGCCTAGTTATGAAAGTGAGAATGTATGTTGTTCATGACTATCAGGTGTAATCTTGCAGTAATGACAGCGCTCTCTGGTGCTGATCCTGGAAGCAGAGACGCTCATGACACAGAGAAGACCTCCCTTCAGAGTCGGGAGGTCAGCATCACAGCTCTCTGTATCTCTGGAGGGAGGGGGGGTCTCAAAAACCTCTCGCCTTTCCTACATCTCAGACATCCCCTTTGCAGAGTGAAGATACTGAAATAGATCAGTGGGAAGGGATATTACACACTGGGCCAAGATGAAAGAGCAAAGACACACTGGAGATCATTTTTGAGGTTCTTAGAGAAGTCAGGTTCTGATCAGGGCATGGAATGTTATTAGGGAGTTATGCTGGCCATGTGCTCGAAAGACATCAGGAGAGGAGCCAACGCTAAGAGCCGGGAGCCAGGAGTTCAAAATGGGCTCAAGTGTCCATGTCATAGGACTGATCAGGGAAGAGAGAATGGTGGTGAGCCCAGTCATGGCATCAACATGTAGCCAGGAGCCATGAGCGTCTTCTTGATGCTGCATCTCAAGGTCATTTCCTCCAAGTCCTGTCCAAAGTCTGCGTCCTTCATGAGGCAGACTCTGCCTGCTTCACAGCTTTGCCACAGGCAGTCGGTCTAATTGCATGGAAATTCTTGTCCACATTAGGATGACAGAGAAGTTCTTTCAGATGTGGCAAATGTTAGACACCCTTGCCGCTCTCCTACTCCGTGTCTGCGGAAAACATCACGAATCAATTACTGCTTCTTTCCCACTGGACTTGGACATAGCTGCAGAGTGTTCAGCACAGCCTTCCAAGCAGCCAGTACCAATCCATTAAAGATGGCACTTGAGATGAAACTGGTTTCCCAAACTAGCTTTTGGGTTGTTTAATCCATAGTCCTTCTTAGATTGAAACCTGAAGTTTCCTTCTATGGTAGATGACAATGTGGTTTGAGGCTTGATTCTCAGACCAAGTGCGAAATCCTGTGAGCTGCAAAGACAGAGACAGAGATGAAAGTATCAGTCACATGTTTATAGAAGAGTTTGGTAATAGCACTTGTTTAAGACTGTTGCTTTAGGTCAGACTGTGAGCAGAGGGAGCCCATCAGACATGGTCCAGGAGTCCCCCACTCAGGTCTGTCTGGGCTTTGTATAAATGAATGACCACATGTCTCCTAAACTGTCTGGTGTATCATTTCAGCTTCTTGGCTTTCATTCAGATTGGATCTTAGGTGCAGAAAGGATCTTGCCTACCCAACCCTTTTTATCATCCAAGTATCATTATAATCCACCAGTTTATTAAGAATTAATAGATGATGAGCAGGTCCTGTTTCCAGCCCTCTTCAGCCATGTTTTAATAATGGGGGTGGGGGGCGTTCCAGGGAAAGGATCACAGTTGAGTGAACACACCATCTCCACATTTATATTTAATCAGCTGCTAAGAGGTCCTTGGGCAGTATCTCAGGGTTGGCAGGGGAAATCTACAAGAAATCATGGGGTCTTGACTCTTAAAGAACGGTCTTATTGTTGGCAATACAACACTAACGATAAGTTCAAGAAAAGAAGATCGAGCAAATAAGACATTTGCTTGATGTTTCAGTCGAGATCTTGCCTGGGTTGAAAGTAGCACGAACTGCAAACTCTGGTGTGAGATTTAATCTCTTATTGCACCTTCTTTGGAATAACGTGGAAGATGTGGGCCTCGGCAGAGAAGCCTGGGTTGTCACTGTGGCTGCACTTTATGAAGAGTCAGCTCTTGATTACCCTCATTAGGGAGACAGCGTGGAAAGAGATTTAGGTTTGAAACTCAATTCCATCACTTACAATATATACACTAGGGAAGAACCACGATCTTCTATATGAGCCACAGACCAACGTATTGAAACAAAAATGTAGGAGATGATGTGTTTTGCTAACAAGAACCCAAAGAGGACAATTCAGTTGTACTTTGGAATCAACTGAACACATATGAACCTGGGGATGAGATTTTATCAGGGCTTGTATAGCTTGATTATCTCCACCATGGGACAATGGACTCTTGATCTTCTACCTAAGGGAAGGCTAAGCAACATAAACAAATTGGTCTTGTACTTATTGTAACCCTCCCGTGACCACAGATGCACTCATGTGCTGGCCAACTTAGCCAACTCTCTTTTCCATATAATAATGATAATGTCGTGTCATTGAGTTCAAAGCATTCCTAGAAATCTAGGACTACTGCTAGATAAGAAAGAAAGTGCTTCATTACCAACATAAAATCTTTTTTAAAAAATACATTTTGTATTGATTTTAGAGAGAGAGAAAAGGAGAGAAAGAGACATTGATTAGCTGCCTCCTGCATGCCCCCTACTGGAGATTGAGCCAGAGACCCAGGAATGTGTCCTGACTAGGAATCAAACTGGTGACCCTTTGGTTCAGAGAAAGATGCTCAATCAACTGAGCCACATTGACCAGGGCCAAAATAAAATCATTTTGAAGGAGTGTTAAAGGGACCAAGTGGGTAGAAACAGGATTCTAAGCCTGGACATTGGTCATCTCTGGAGCTGGGACCATACATGGGCCTTGGGGTCAGAAAGCCAGCTACTCTTTCTAGATGAGGTCTTTTTCTTTTCAGGTTCACTACTAAGAAGTACGGGGAAATATTATGTGCCCAGCTCTTTTTTTTCCCTCAGCCTTGCTTTTTTGGACGTAATTTCCCCTTTATTATTATTATATTTTTATCGCAAACTAATGGTTCAAGTTTATTAGACTCATGATTTTACTTTATGCTTTTATTCATTAATCCATTCACTTGTTCATTCATTCATAGGTGATAGTCGTTAAAAAAAACTGGAGTCTGACCTACGAAGTAGGTGTGAGTACCAGTTTTGACATATTGCAATTGCACGAGTGAGAAAAGTTACTCGCTATCTCTGTCTTCGCCTGTAAACTGGGACAGCAATAGAGGTTGGCTCCAGAACCCTGTGAGGGCTCAGTGAGATGCCACAGTAGAGTTGCTAACACAGCACCTGGCACAGAGCAAGCCCTCCAACATGGGAATGGCAAGCAGGACCCTTGCTGCCTCCCTGGCGGAGTTCAGGGCTGAAATTAACTTGAGTATTGTTTTCTCCTCTCGTGCCACTTGGGCTACTGGTTCTTTATAGCCTATATTTCCAAACGGGGAGGAATCTCTGGGTCCATAGGGACATGTCCGTGAGCATTCCCAGGTCATCTGCCTTGGCCCCCAGAGAGCAGCTCCGTAGACCAGCACATGCCCGACAGCCTTCCGGCTCAGGGACCCTCACTGCTCCCCCTCCCGAGCCGAACCTCGCTTCCATCGCCAGTTCAGCTGTTCGGTGTTAATCAGCCATCCAGTCTCGGGCGATTCTCGTGAGACCAGCAATGAATGTGGCTTCAGTGGAAAATGCTGTTTGTGCATGTGGAGTCAATGAAGAAGTCATTAATACAGTTCTGGGAAGAGAGCCGCTGCAACCTGCTGGGGAAGCCACAGCCACATACAGACCCTGGTTGGTTGCCTGTCCCACAAGCTCAGGGCTTGGAAGCACTTAAAAGTCATCAGGTTCAACCCACAGCTGATGTCTGGGTCCCTCTGTCCTGCGGCCATCCAACCCAGGCTCCAGTGACTTCAATAGAAGAAAGTCAGTCATCCGTCCTAACTCCTGAGATGGCTTTTTCCATCTCTGGACAAACCTATTCGTGATATTTGTTTGTTTGTTTCAAATGCGGCCTTAAATGTGCTTTTTCAGAATATCCACTCACCGGTGCTGATTCAGATCCTCGTGACTATAGGATACAAGTAAAACCTCTCCTCTTTACAGATTCAAAGAAGATTCAAAGTTGTGGGTCCAGGGAGCTCTCTCTACTTGCAGGTTGAGCATTCCAGTTCTCCAAGTATTGCTCAGACCACTTGACTACCTGCCCTTTGCCATCTCAGACTCATGTCTCAGCTCCACCTTGGACTAGCTGTGTGATGTTAGATAAGCTACCTGAACCCTCCCAAACCTCATTTTCCTCCGGAGGGAAATGCATACTTGTACATTTATTTAAAATCGCGTATAGCTTAGAGAGATGTACAGTTTAAATAAGGTAAATTATAAGGTGCTCGACACAATGTGTGGTATATAACAGGCATTTGATACATTTAATGATGATCATTGTTGCTGTTTTATCATCCAAAGGCGCATACCCTAGGTTTGCTTTGACTAACTCAGAGGTGATTAAAACTTATCAGGGCTTATAGACAACCTAATGATCTAGGCCCTGCCTCCCTTTCTACTCTCACCTGTAAATGGTTCTTTCCTTTGTCAGTCACATTCCATCCAATGGCCTTCTTCCATTTCTATGCATATGCTAAACTCTTTCCTGCTGTGGGGTCTCATTCATGCTGTGTTCTCTCTGGGGCATCTCCCCCTTCTCCCCCGACACACACACTTTCCCTCATAGCCTCTTTCTCAACTTCATGTCTCACTTGTCCAGACGTCACTTCTCCAAAGGAGGGTTTCCTTGACCACCCATTGACACAAGCTCCCCAATAAGTCTCTCACCCCACACTTTCCCTTTGTTCTTCACAACATTCACCAAAATATCAATTATATATTTACATATGTGTTTACTTTGATTAAGGTTTGTCTTTACTGCTAGACTGTCAGCAACACGAACACGAGAAAATGATCTTTTAAATTTTAAGACACTTTTTCCCAACATTTCTAATAAAAAATTTTAGTTGAAAACAATTGTAGAGCCAACCTCCATATGCATATCCTTTAAATCATATAATTAGCATTTGGCTATATTATCTTTATCACATATTTATTCATCTATCCATGCTTTCATCCATTCATGCATCCATCCATCTATCATCCATCCATCCATCCATCCATCCATCCATCATCCATCCACCAATCTATCCATCTATCCATCCATCATCTATCCACCTATCATCCATTAATCCATCCACCAATCCATCCATCCATCATCCACCCATCCATCCATCCATCCATCCATCCATCCATCATCCATCCATCCATCCATCTATCATCCATCCATTCATCCACCAATCCATCCATCCATCCATCCATCCATCCATCCATCCATCCATCCATCATCTATCCATCCATCTATCCATCCATCATCCATCCATCATCCATCCATCCATCCACCAATCCATCCATCCATCCATCCATCCATCCATCCATCCGTCATCCATCCACCTATCATCCATCCATCCACCAATCCATCCATCCATCATCCATCCACCCATCCATCCATCCATCCACCCACCCACCTATCCAGGACCGCAGGCCGACGCTCTAACCGCTGAACCAAACCGGCCAGGGCCATCCTGTTTCTTGATATATTTCCATCTGAGTTGAAGACATCAGTACACACCATCCCTAAGCACGTTAGCATGCATGTACTATTAACCAGAGTTCAATATTAGGTTATGATCCTTCTTTTTTCTTGAGGTAAAATGCACATATAGCGAAATGCACAAGTATAAAGTGTATCACTGGTGAGTTTTAAAAATGCATATACCTGTCTAATGCAAACCTCTTTCAAGATATAAAACATTCCTGTCACCCCAAAAGTTTATGCCCTTTCTCAGTGAACCCTATCCACTCACCCCTGAGGCAACTACAGTTCTGATCTTTGACAAGATTAGTTTTCTTTTTTCTAGAACTTCATATAAATTGGAATTGTATACCATGTCTTTTTTTGGTAAGATTTACTTCACTCAACAAAATGTTTCTGAGATCATACCAAGTTGTAATATAAATCAAGAGTTATTTCTTTTTCTTTTTTTTTTTTTTGCTAAGTAGTGCTTCACTGTATAGATATACCACAGTTTATCTGTTCTTCTGTTGATGGACACCCGAGCTATTTTATATTTTTAGCTGTTATGAATGATGAGGTTCTGGACATTCTATTATATTCATTTATCTGGTTCTTTGGTTATTATGCGTAAAGAGACCATGAGTATTCTATCACGCTTGATCACATTAATGTATCTTAGGAAAATCTCTAAGGGTAAAATTGCTGGATCATAGAGTAAGTATAGGTTTACTTGCATAAAACATTGCTGGACCTTTTCCCAAAGTAACTGTAAGAAGAGGCTGTTTTGTTTTCTACCATCAACCAACCAGTAAATAAATTTGGCACAAAGTAAATGCATACTAAATATTTGTTAAATTAATGAATAGAGGAAATAAATATAAGTATAGTGAATATTCCAATTCTTCCCTACCATTTACCGGTGAAGTGTGACCCTCCATGAGTCAGTTAAGTTCTCTGAGCTTTCAATTTCATTTCATTTCATTTTTATTTTTTGGTACATGCCCTTAGTGGGAACTGAACCCGGGACTCTCTGGTCCGCAGGCCGATGCTCCAACCGCTGAGCTGAACCGACCAGGGCTCACTTTCATTTTATATGGGAATAATAAAATGTGTCTTAGCTGTTGATGAAAGGGCCAAGGATATGGGCTGGGGTGGGGTCAGAGGTGAGCGGCACCTTTCATTTGATAGGATTGTGCCCTTCCTTGCGCCTCCTCCCCCCAGGCAGTCAGGGAACTCAGCGAAGCTCAGGCAGGGGAGGGGCCAGGGAAATCGAAGGAGCAAGAAGCATTTGTCCCTCCCTCCCAAGACAGATCACTGTTTCTGTCTAAAGTTGGCATCTATCTACTTGACTTCTCCAACATCTTCTCCTCTTCAGATTTAATGTCTAGGTTTGTCTGATTTCTAAACTGGGTTATTTGAATGTCAAACTTCTGACAGCACTTTAATAGAGGCGTCTGTTAACCGGTGCTAAATTAGAGCCCAGTGTCTCTGGAAGTCCATGTGACATCCCCAGGAATACCAAATGCCTTCACCAGGTGCAGAACTGACTGGACGAATACCAAACGCAGGGCCCCGCTCAGGGACCCGAACTTGGCTCCTGGGAGTTGCCAACACACATTTGCATTCCCTCAGAGGTGCCACTGGGCCCTGCTTGCGGTTTGTTTCCAGGTAATGAGATGTGGCCATTGTGACTTTGGCTGAAACACGTAGACGGCATCCTAATCACCAGATTCAGGGATGGAGCGACGAGGACGCTGGGGCCCATCACCCAGGCAGGCGTGAGCACGAGGACACCCCCTTAGTATGCAAGGTGGCTTCCAAACACTTCATAAAAGGCGATAACTTTCTTTGGCCAGTGAATATATTATTTATAAGTGATTCCGGGGCCTCCTCTCCCTCCTGCGCCACCTGTCCTCTGCCCCTTGTCTTCACAGTACGTTGTAGCACTTGTTCGATGATGAAGCCCCTCACGATAAATTATTTATAAAGCAATTTACAAGTACATTATTTTTAGCAATAAGATAAGACCTGGAAGAAAGTGTTTTACTGATACACACACACACACACACGCACACACACATGCACCGTGGCTTATGAGTAACAAGGTAGCAGAACAGCAATAAGTAGCAGGGCTGGGCACGAGGTGAAGGGTGTGATAAGCCACAGAGTTGGGCCCTTATACACGAACCATAAGAAGTGTACGAAGCACGTTTGCATGATAATTAAGAGAAAGCCCACTGAAAAGAATCTTTTTTCTTGATTTTTGGTACCCAGCTGCTCCAGTCTCTCACACATGTGATTCTAAGCAGAGACGTTTTCCCGCCCATGTCTGACTTCTCTTGAGTGTGCCCGCTGATCCAGGCCCGGTGCTGAGTTCCCCATAGATGACCTCGGTTTATCTTCACCCTCTCTAGGAGGCACGTGTCATCCTTGCCCCCATGACGTGGATGAAGAAACGAAGGCTGTCTCCAGGCCTTCAGTATTCCATCTTTGAACTCCAGTTAAAGCCACTCATTTCAATATTCCCTGAACCACTGGTACCCAGCGGGGGTTGGCTAAGCTCCTGTCCGTGTCGGGTTTTGTTCCGAGGTTGGGACGCGTAGATGGACGATGCATCTCCCGCAGTGCCATTGATAGGAACAGAATGCAAGCTGCCGAGACGCGGTGGCATTTTCTAGAAGGCAAAGAATGAGGTGAAATTAATTTTGGTGATATTTTTTAAAATTTATTTTTAGAGAGAGAGGAAGGGAGAGGGAGAGAGAGAGATAGAAACATCGATGAGAGAGAACATCAATTGGCAGCCTCTTGCATGCCCCCTACTGGGGGTTTGGCCCACAACCTGGGCATGTGCCCTGACCAGGAATTGAACCAGCGACCTCTTGATACATGGGTCGATGCTCAACCACGAGCTACACGGGCTGGGCAATTTTGGTGACATTTTATTGAACCCAGTATATCCTAAATATTTTTATATCAACATGTACTCAAAAAAAGAATTTAGACAGTCTGAATTCTGTTTGTACTGTCCTCTAAACCCAGTGTGTGTTCTGTATTTCTGAGGCATCTCAGCTCCGATCAGCCGCATTTCCAGTGCCCAGTGTCATAGCTACAAGGGGCCACTGGGCTGGATGGCAGGCCTGGAGGACAAGGAAGGAGGCTAAGGCAGGGGGTGGAACTGCCACCAGAGTGGGGCGCTTGTCCTCAGCGAGGTCAGCATGGGAGGAAGGAGGAATTCAGGAGGCTGGGGGGAGGCAGTTGGAAAGCTGACCCCGTGAGATCAGCAGCCCCTGGCCTCAGTCCTTCCCCTGAGACACCTGAGTTCTCTGCTCAGCACTGTCCCTCCCGTTCTTTACTCTTTTCTTTAAATTGATTTGCTTTTTAAACTTAAATTTATTTAGCTATGGAAATATCTGATACTCCCATTAATGGAAAGGCAGAATTGATTGTTAGAAATAAATTAAGCATAAAATAAATTAAAAGCAAACAAAACAAAGTTATTAAATTTTAGCCATTTATTTTTGCCTGTGCAAAGCTTTGGGATCAGCTTAATCTTTTTTTTTTCTTTTAAAGGAGAGGGGTGCAGGGAAATAAACAGAGGGAAATTATGCTTTGGGCCAGGATGGAGTGTGAAAGACTGTATATTTGCTTCTTGCAAAAATATATACAGTGATGGTTTCCAAACCTGGACAAGAGGCAGCAGAGGACAGCGATCCCTGAGAGATGGTGAGAAATGAGGTGAGTTCTGACTGACCCAGCGTCCTGCCTAGGGAGTCATTTGTCGTCCGGTGAGCACCACTCCAGTCTCACCTAACAAATCTTAGAAGCGAGGCCCCAAAGGACCAACCTGTTCCCAAGTCATTTAACTTCATGCTAGAACAAAGCTAAAGAATACTAACAAGAATATAAAAATCACCAGGCTGCAGTGCAGGGACGGGAAGCCCGGGCAGAGTCTGGTAGCAGATGTGCCAGCGCCGAGTCCGGGGAGATAAAGGCAGCAGAATTCCCAGGACCAAGTCCTGGAGAGGGAACCCCAGTCTCTGCAGAGGGCTCCCCTCAAGCATTCCTCTGAGTAGTGATCAGTACTTTCATGTGAAGAAGGGATCAGACATAAAAGTACTCTGCTCACACTGGGAGGGCTGAGACAGCCAGGCTGGGAAAATCTCATGATTCATGGAGCATGGGGTCAGGTCCCTGACAAGGTCCTGCCTCAGTGGTAGAGAATACCTAGTTCTACTTTAGAATAAGTCTCCCTCTGATTACACCTAACACATCTTAGAAGCCGGATCCCAGAGAATTAAACTGTTTCCAAAGAACTGCATGCAGGAACATGTTCACAGATATTTTGAGGACTATAAAAGTGTCCTGTGCCCAACAAGGTAAGACTGTCAACCTCTTGCATCCAATCAGAGATCAGCAGGCATGCAAAGAAATAACAAATTCTGACCCATCATGAGGAGAAGAATAAATTGGAACTGAACCAGAACTGACACGGATATTACAATGAGCAAGAACACTGGGGGGAAGAAGTTATGACTGCATGCCAATTATACCTCAATAAATCATTTTTTAAAGAGGAACTCCTCAAGTGTTCAAAAACGTTTGTCTAGTAATAAACTGTCTTCTCAATATAATCAGAAGCGGAGAAAAAGACTTGAAAAGAGAATTACGTTCTGTCTAGGTGAGTCAGCATTACTCAAAAATGTGTCCATGTAACTACATCACCCAGAACCATCTGTGGGGAACACTGTACACTTGGGGTAACTCTTGGCCAGACTGAAGGCAAGAGATTCTGGGGATCCTTCAGAAAGTGCAAGAAAGCCATTTGGCTGGACCACCCAGTGAGAGGGAAAAACCAGGGACAGGGAGCTTGCAAGGCAATTGGAGGCTGAGCTGAACTTCTAGCTATATTGGCCCAAATATGCTACATTCAAATCCCCATTCTTGTCCTGTGGAAGGTATTGGAGTTAAGTAACCTCTCAGAACATCCTTATTGTCATTGATAACAGAGGAGGATTAGCAACTGCCTAAGGTGATGATTTCAGAAGATTAAGTTTTATAACGGAAGTCACATCTTGCTCCTCATTTTCCTCAGGGCACATAACGCCATCTGAAATGACTGCATCTTAGTTTTAGTTTGATATTACTGACACTCTGTGCTCTTTACTTCCCCGTCACCCACAGTAGGGTTCTTGTCTGTTCTGTTCAAGGTTCCATCTCGAGCGCTTGGTGTGTACAGTGCTGGACACGTAGTAGGCTATCAACTAACCTTTGTTGAGGGAAAGAATAAACTCAGAGAACCTAACAATACATCTGAAACATTGCAGAGGATCAGCATCTAAGAAAATGGTTATTGCCCGGCTGGCTCAGTGGTTGAGCATCAAGAGGTTGCCAGTTCGATTCCTGGTCAGGACACATGCTCAGGTTGTGGACTTAATCCCTACTTAGGGACATGCAGAAGACAGTCAATTGATGTTCTTTCTCATCAATGTTTCCATCTCTTTCTCCCTCTCCCTTCCTCTCGCTCTCTAATAGCAATAAAGAAAAAGAAAGAAAGAAAGAAAGAAAGAAAGAAAGAAAGAAAGAAAGAAAGAAAGGAAGGAAGGAAGGAAGGAAGGAAGGAAGGAAGGAAGGAAGGAAGGAAGGAAGGAAGGAAGGGGAGGGAGGGAGGAAGGGAGGAAAGAAAGAAAGAAAGAAAGAAAGAAAGAAAGAAAGAAAGAAAGAAAGAAAGAACATGGTTATCCAGGCCATGGCATCAGAGGTATAAATTTGTTTCACCGAGATCTTGCCAAGCTGTCAGGTGGTCAGGGAGGCCACTGTGGCCAGTCATCTAACTCTGAGTTCTCCCAAAGTTCACTGTTTCCGTCAGGGTCAAGCAAACTTTCTGTGTCTTGAGCCAGGTTGAGTCATTCTAGATTTAAGGGAAGGAGCAAGTAAATAAAATGTTCCTTCTGATCTGCCTGGATGAACTCCACTTCTGGCCCCCGGAGCTGGCCCCCTGGACCATGGCACAGAAGAGGTGGTTAATAATAAATTACAAACATGGTACAACCACCGCAGGAAGACCCTGTATTCTTTCCTCCAGCCCACACTTTCACTCAGTGGTCTGCTCTACCCCATGGGCTTAATCAGCATCAAAGTGAAACAAATCCAATAAAACGTTTCCCTGAGCTAGGAGAGAGTTCGATGATTCATCCTCATTCATTCTCTGACGGGAGAACAAAGGCACAGCATTTCAGAGACGTCGTCCTCACATCTCTCCCTCTGCTTTGCTCTCCCCCAAGAATCAAGACCCTTCCCGGAAGCTTACCAAGACTTCGTGATACGTGCCATTTGGATAAGGGTGCCATCTGGGTCTTCCCGGTAGCTGGGCACCAAAATGGCATCTTGCTGCCACCTTTTATTGTCCTGTGGTGGCAGAGAAAATGCTGTGCTCAGATCCCCTCCTGCAGCGCCACCCAGTCCGTGCTCCACATGAGACACCAGTGACTCAGTATAGTAGAGGGTACTCATCTCCCACAGGTTTGTTCCTGCAAGATTCAGGACCCTTGTAATAACCGACTGTGTGTGTGTGTGTGTGTGTGTGTGTGTGTTAGTTTTATTGAGGTATAACTAACAAATAAAATTGTAATATATTTAAAATGTACAGCCTGAAGCCTTGATAGGTATATTGTGCACGCATTCCTACTGTCAACCCAATGAATGCGTCCATCATCTGGTGTATTTACCTCTCTTTTTGTTTTCATTTTTTGGCGAGGGCATTTAAATTCTCTCTCAGCAAATTTTAAGTTTACAATACAGAACTACCACCTATAGTCACCATGTTATACATGAAATCCTCAAACCTTACTCATCTTATAACTGAAAGTTTGTACACTTATAATAGGTGACTTTGGTTTGAGGAGTTGCTGTTGGCCCAGCTGAGATGTTCTCAGATCTGTGTTGCAGTCAGAAACTTTTCTATGCATTTCTTTTCCATTCCCTGTCTTTCACCGGCATCAGGCCTGAAGGCTCTCCTGCCGTCCCCTAGCCTCTTGTTTCTATTTCTTTTCTTTCTTTCTTTCTTTTTTGTTAATCCTTACCTGCCAAGGAAGTTTTTTCATCGATTTCTTTAGACAGAGAGGAAGGGAGCGAGGGAGGGAGAGAGAGAAACATCGATGTGAGAGAGATACATCAATTGGTTGCCTCCCTCACAACCCTGACCGGGGCCAGGGATTGAACATGCAACCCAAGTATGTGCCCTTGACTAGGAATGGAAGCCACGACCCTTCCGTCTGCTGGCTGACATTCTAACTGCTGAGCCAGACTGGCCAGGGCTTGTTTCTGTTTCGTCACAGGCATGCCCTGTACTAAACCTCCTGCCATCGACTTGTGTCTTCCCAGGGAGCCTGCATGAACCCAAGTGGTGTCAGGCAGCAAGATGGGGCTTGAGGACTGACTCCCTCACCATTCCGCTGGCAAACAGGCTCTCACATGCTGATGAAGTGGCTGCTAACGACTTCGGCAGCAGTGATCTGGAAAACTGATTCAGTGGACAGAAAGCATGTGCAGTGCCCTGACTCAGACAATGGAAAAATATCAAGGGAACAACATCTGCAAAGACAAGGAGAGAGGGAAATACCTCCCCAGCCGTGGGAGCGCAAGTGGTCCATGCTGGTCAGCTCAGGCTGCCGTCACAAACGCCACACGCCGGGTGCTTAAACAATGGACATGGAGTTTCTCACCGTTGTGGAGGCCAGAAGTGGAAGATGAAGGTGTGGGCAGGTTTGGTTTCTTTGTGTCCTCTCTGCTTGGCTTGCAGACAGCGTCCTCAAGTGGCCTCGCCACGTGCACCCTTGATACCCTTCTGTATGTCCACATTTTCTTTTCTTATAAGGACACCACTCCAATTGGATTAAGGCCAACCCTAAAAATCTTCTTCTAGCTTAATTACCACTCTAAAGACCTTATCTCCAAATATGGTCACATTAGGAGGAACGGGGGATTGGGACTTCAACATATAGGTTTTGGGGGAACCCAATTTGGCCCATAACACAGTCATCCAGTCACTTACTTTATGTGGAAAGAGAAGTGACCCAAGATGAGACTATATCCAGATCCTTAGGCAGTGATCAATGGCCTGGTTCTCTGGTCAGGGGCCTGGGAGGGAAAGAACTGGAAATACTGAGACAAGGAAGTCAGGTGTGGGCATGTTGATGGACCTGTGGGAGTGGGAAGGGAGCATAAAGATGTTTGTGTCACATCTCAGCCCACAGGAAAGCATTAAGCATGAGATGCTGAACAACCAACTAGACAAAATGACTGGTTGACATCAGCCCGTTCTCGTTATCAGCCACCACAGGACTGATACAATGAGTACACGGACTGAGTGACTATGGTGACAGAGACGGGCTCAATGACATGCACCTCCACTGACCCAGGCCAAACCAGCTGCTGCTACTCCCGGATGGCCAATTGGTCAGCAAGTGACCAACTGAACCCATGACATGGCCCCATTTCTTGAGGAGATCAAACAGTCGTTTGGTTTCGTGTGGCCTCTCCATCCTGGAAAGTCAACAAGTAGTTCTTGCAGGAACAGACCTTTGGTTTGTATTTTCTGCCCTTAGGGTGTCAACCAGTACCGCTGTACTGGGGCACAGAACAGCGCCTCCAAAGGCATGGCATCCACACTGCGTGGCATCGGATCAGGAACCCACTTCGCAGTGAAGGAGATATTGGAAGGAGCTCTTGTCCTTCTAATCCACTGTCTTGGGTGAAATTTTCCTGGAATTGCTCAGCCTTCTGGGACTTCCACTGCTTAATCCTTCTTCCTTCCTTCATGAGGACATCAGGCCTGTGCCTTGACCTCAAAGCTCTTTCCACCGTCTCTAGCTCACTCGCCTTTCACTGCCGATAAAGCTCTTGCATTTCGGACCCTGTCTCAGTGTCTGTTCACTTTTCTGAGAATCTGAACTAACAAATCCTTCTCCAGGAAGTTTCTTCCTCCCTGTCACCCATACGTGGTCAGCCTCCAGAGGCTGGTCGATTCTGTTGGTGTCCTTTTATCACCATAAATGACTCCACTTACAAGTTCTTTTTTTTTTTTTAATGCTTTCAATTTTACAGAATTTGGCTGAATAATATGACATGTGATCTAACCTGTATAAAAATGACAAATAAGACTGTCACTCTTTATTTTATTTAAAGTTTTTTTATTTAATTAATTGATTTAATTTTGTTACAGATGTTTCTCCTTTTTCCTCCACTGATACCCCCCTCCCCTACCCTCCTTGCCCTGTCCTCAGCTTTGTTGTCCATGTCCATTGTTCATGCATATATGCATATAAGTTCTGTGGTTTATCCCTCCCCCCACCCCCTCTTCTGGGGATTGTCAGTCTGTACCCCACTTCCACGTCTCTGGGACTACCCCATTCCTCAGACTGTTATGTTCATTATATTCCACAAATAAGTGAGATCATGTGGTATTTGTCTTTCTCTGCTTGGCTTGTTTCGCTTAGGATAAGACTCTCCAGGTCCCTCCGTGTCATCTCAAAGGATAAGAGATCTTTCTTTCTTACAGCTGCATAGTACTCCATTGTGTATATGTACCATAGCTTTTTTATCCACTTGTCTACTGATGGACAAGTTAATAATTTAACTGTGACTATTCTAAAAGTAATACTAGAGTTTTGTTCACCTCTTAAGAAAACAACAACAACAAATGCTGGCTCAAATCACTTGATCACAGTAAAAATCACATAACTCTCCTGTTAATGCATTATACATAATTATACTTGAACTTCATGTCTTAGGAGAAAATCAATATTTTGTGCTAATAGATACATTCAAATAAGTTTTTAAAACTTACTTTTTTGTGATAGTAGCAGTTAGAATCTTAGACATTAATCTTCCATGATATCTTATTTCATGGATTTTGTAATGTGTTCCAAATGTTGTGTATCTTAAATTCATACTATGACTAAGGTGATTTTACCATTCAGGAAAACCAGATTACCTAAGTTTCTACTCACTTATTTTTTTATAACTTAAAGACATTTCACTTTTAAGATAACTCACACTAACCCTGGCCAGTTTGGCTCAGCGGTTAGAGCGTCGGCCTGCAGTCTGGAGAGACCCGGGTTCAGTTCCCGCTAAGGGCACGTGCTTCGGTTGCAGTTTGTCCCCGGCCCTGGTTGGTCGTGCGGGTGGCAGCCACTCGATGTGTCCCTTCACGTCGATGTTTCTCTCTCTCTCTCCCTTCCTCTCTCTCCCTCCCACTCTATCTGTACAAAAAATGGAAAAATATCCTCGGGTGAGGATAAAAAAAAAAAAAAAGGTAACTCACACTAAGATGTATAGAACACCAATCAATAGGTTCACAAAAACGTGTATATTGCTGCTTTATTTGCTTTGCTTACTAGCTTTCAATTTATTTAGATGTAGCTAACCTCCAAATTTAGGGGGAGGGTTCCAAAGTATAGCACTTTATCCCATTTACCATAGCAAACAACTGACTCCTTCCCCCCATTTAAAAAAGTATTTTCTGGTGTCCCTTCAATTCATTTCTAAGCTTTCTCATAACAAAAAATGATAAATGATAAAAATAGATTTTATTTGCCTGGCCAGTGTGGTTCAGTAGATTGAGTGTTGTCCCATGGACTGAGGTCTGGGTTCGATTACTGGTCAGAGCACATACCTGGGTTGAGGGCTCAAATCCCAGCAGGGGGCATGCAGAAGGCGGCCGATCGACATTTCTCTTTCACATGGATGTTTCTATGTCTCTCTAAAAAAATCAATAAAAACTTATTTTAAAAAAATAGATTTTATTTTTCTCAGTATCCCTGACAACATACTTTCCTAAATTTCTATGTTTCTTGTTCAACTTTTGAGGTGTCCAGAAAACTCTGCGGTTCTGGGGGACAGAGACTGAATCCCCCTTTGTGTTTCTGTGGGAGCCAGCAACACATGGGCAGGTAGCTGATGCTCATAACTGTTTCCTGTTTCTCTCTCAGATGCTGCTCTTCCCAATTTGAGAAAGATCTTGCTCTAAGGAGCAAGGAGAAGAGAGATGAGGCTATACAAAGAGGGAAGAATTTAAAAGTACTTATAAAAATAAAAAAGCTCTAAGATTTTGAATTTCAAAAATTCTCACTAGTCCCAACTAAAACCCAATATTCAGAAAATCATGATGCCTACACCACCATAGGCTTCTGCAAAGTCTCTTTTTGATCAAAATCATCTAGAAGGTTGCTCCCTTGATCTGTTTAGCATCAAGATAAGGCAAGGAATTAATTAATGTGGAATTACCAAAGAATTCCTATGGAAATGCATATGACATCTCCATTATAACCATAATTAGCTAATTAACCAATCAATTATAATGATTAATGTGATTATAATGAAGGTATGGCAAATGGTTATTAATTCCTAGAATTTCCAGAGTGAATGCATTAATCACAGTTGAATCCATGGTATAACGTGGGTGCCTAATTGTCTTTCTGAACTCTGGGTGTGATGTAATAACTCACATCTGTTTAGAACTTTTGCAGTTTATGAAGCACTTGACCACATGTTGTTGTTTTCTTTACAACAAACTTGTGAAGCATTGGAAGGAAAGTGCTAAAGTTGTTGTTGTTATTTCCATTTTACAGGTGGTAAAACCAAGTTTCAGAGACATTGGGGTGTTTTTCCCAGGATCACACTTCTTAGTATTTTCTCCTTCAAATAGGTCTACCAACAACCTTGGTTGGTATTTGGAGTTCTGGACATGAACATTTGTACTAGGCTTCCTCCATAATTTCCCAGACTCTTTGTTATATAATAATGTTTGGTCCGGCCAGTGTGGCTCAGTGGTTGAGCATCGACCCATGAACCAAGAGGTCACCAGTTCGATTCTTGGTCAGGATGCACGCCCAGGTTGTGGGCCTGATCTCCAGTGGGGGACATGCAGGAGGTGGCCAATCGATGATTTCTGTCAGCCATGTTTTTATCTCTCTCTCCCTCTCACTTCCTCTCCCTCTAAAATCAATAAAGGAAAATAAAATAAAATAATATCTGATACTTCCTTTAAAAAAGAATTAATCAGCTTGTCACCATATCATAGGTACAATGGGAGGAGAATTTACCACTGAATGAGAGGACTCTTGAGTCACCTAGGAGAAGAGAAGGGACTTTGGGTGCTGAGATCTCATTGCTTCTACCATGTGCTTGTGTGTGTGTGTGTGTGTGTGGTGGTGGGGGGTCAAGAATCACTGCATCATTTTTCCATTTGCCTCCTTGCAAATCTTATAGCACTTAGTGACAATGAACAAGTGTCCTTATTGAATTAGATAAGCCCAACTGGAAGAAGAGCAAAACTCAAACCAACCGAAAACCAAACCAAGCATTACACCGAAGGGTTCTTTGGAATCAGACACTGAGCCCTAGGATGAAAAGTGCATCTCTGGCCTCTGCATTCAATTCTCTGGCTTTTCCTGGGACATTGTGTACCTTTGAGCACTTGGTCATGACAATATAGAGTAAGACACTAAGGGATTGCCCTAAAAGATGACCAGGGAGCTGGCTCAAAACTGGGAGGAAAAAGAGGGAGATCTTTTTAGATTAGAGATGTAGCATTTCTTCAGAGGGAGAGTGGGAGAGAAAACAGTAAAGAGGCCTTACAGAAGTCAGGTGGGTAGCAAGAAGCAATAGGAGACCGGGTGAGACAAGAAGGCCAATGGAGGGAGAGTTCACCTGGGGGAAGCTGAAGGCCACGAGGAGTAGCTGAACATGGTGGAAGAAAAACCTAGACCAGCCACAGCCAAAGATCAGCCTACATCTGTGGGATTTGGAGTAGTGGATGGGTGTTTTGAGATCTTGCTCTACTTCAAAGTCATTTGCTCTGGAAAACATCAGAGGCATTTGAAACTGACTCTGAACCTGGTCCAAGTTGTAAGAAGGACCTTGATAAGAGACACTGACCTTCCAGTGCAGACTGGGCGGGGCTGCCTAAGGGAGGATCAGCAAACCAGATGGCCTTGCTCACCTGTGCCACACCTGGAGAGAGAGTGCAGCTCTCGATAATTAAGGAAGGATGAGAGGTTAATGTCAGGTCTGTAGGTGTACTGAAGAGATTGCACAGTTAAAAAAACTCCATGTAATTTTTTAAAAACTCTATTCTGTGGTTAATTTATTTTTTAAATGAATATTATGTTATAGGCATGAACACGTATGTTGAAGAACCTTTTCTAAATTGTTATATTCACTCATTTGTTCAGTGTGTTGTGTTCTTCAAGCATTTATTTGGTGCCTTCTACACAGTGATGGACCCCAGGGAGACAAAGGTAAATACTCGTAGCTCAGTAGGGCAGGCAGACATGTAAGGCTGCTTTTGGAGCTGATTTGCCCAGGAGGTGTAGTCCTGGTTCAAGTGCGCACAGGATATGGAGCAGAAAATATCCCCTTATAGTCCACATCTAATAAGGCTTCTTCAAGAGTTTTAGGTTATGGGACATCTGGGGGAGGGTAGCAACAATTCTCAGCATAGTTGGTTCTATCTGGAAAACTCTGCCAGTATTTGGAAAATGGAATTGTGCTTGATGTTTAGGAACATAAATATTGAAATATGTGTATTTTGATCTTATCCCTGTCACTTTTTGGGTGGGTACTGGATAAATGAACTCTGGTCATCAATGTCCTTTGCTATAAAAAGGACATATTGCCCTGGCCGGTTTGGCTCAGCTGTTAGAGCGTCGGCCTGCAGTCCTGAGAGACCGGGGTTCGGTTCCCGCTAAGGGCATGTACCTCGGTTGCAGTTTGTCCCCGGCCCTGGTTGGTCGTGCGGGTGGCAGCCACTCGATGTGTCCCTTTCACATCGATGTTTCTCTCTCTCTCTCTCTCCCTCCTGCTCTATCTGAACAAAGAATGAAAAAGTGTCCTTGGATGAGGATAAAAAAAAAAAAAAGGACATATTGCCCAGCCAGTGTGGTTCAGTGGTTGAGCGTTGACCCACGCACCAAGAGGTCGCTGATTCGATTCCTGGTCAGGGCACATGCCCTCTCCCTTCCTCTCGCTCTAAAAATCAATTAAAAAAAAAAAAAAAAAAGAAGATATATTGACACCTATGTTAGCTGGTTGGTTGTGGATTAAATAAAATGTGTGTCTACAATACACAATCAAGTGCCTAGTGATTAGTGTCTTAGACTGGCTACCCTAGCGCAGAATCGGAGACAACGTGCTAATGTTGTGTTGGAAGGTGCAACCCCAAGGCTATGGCAGTGAGGCTGGGAAGGACGGAAGCAGATACCTATGTGGCTGCTGATTCATGAGGAGCATGTCAGAGATTTATGTTCAGAAACACCATGCTCCAGAACACCCAGCAGAACAAGTCATGCAGACGGTCTTTATCCGCCAGATCACTTCTTCCTCTTCCTGCACCCCAGCAATCAAAGTTGGTCTAGCCTGCTCTCAGAAAGAAGTGTTGAAGTGGTGGGGGAGAGAGGGGTGGTTGTCCAGGGAGTCCACAGAGCAGGCGGGCCCTAGGAAAATCTGCTCTAGAATCAACATAGGGCGTGTCTCCAGCTAGGGGTGTCTTTCTTGTTTTCCCCTGATGCCTGGTTTTGATTAAAGGCACATGTCATGTTCAAAGGCCCCTGCGTAGCTCAGCCTCTGTGTGCCCTTATGTAATTAGTTTGTTTAAACTGTGTCTCCGATTATGTCAGGTCTTGACTGCGACTCTAAGTACAAGAGTGTAATAGGATATACCTATTGAACAGATGTTGGAGCTTAATGGATATGTTTTGAACAATCAATCGGAATTAAACTTTCAATAACTACTGTAGAACAAGAAAACGTATCTCCTGACATTAAACAAAGCAATATGGCCTCTAACTGGCTCTCTAGAGCGGTGGTTTCCCCAGATGGGCTGTGTATCGGAATCAGTGGGGGACATTTTGCAATCCGATTCCTGGGCCTTCTTTCACCAGACACCTTGGTTCATGGAACTGGGAAAGAATTGAGGCATCTGAATTTTTTTCTTTATTGATTTTAGAAGAAGGGAGAGGGAGAGAAACAGAAACATCAATGAGAGAGAACATTGATTGGCTGCCTCCTGCATGCCCTACACTGGGGATCGGGCCCACAACCCGGACATGGACCCTGACCGGGAATTGAACCTGTGACCTCCTGGTACATGGGTTGACGCTTAACCACTGAGCCACACCAACCGGGCTGGCATCCGGATTTTTAAGGAGTCCCTTGAAAATTGTGATGTGTAGCCAGGTTGGGAGGCTCTGAGCCTAGAGACAACAAGAGATGATCATTTTAGACAAGCTATTCTGTATTACTGGAGAGCAATATTTTCATGTATTCTTCATCCCTTGATTCACCCACTGATTTATTAATTCATTCTTTGATCCATCGATTTACTCACTGATTTATTGATTTATTCTTCACTCGTTGATTATACCCTGAACACCTGATAAACCCAAGTTGCTGGGCAAGACTCCTTTGGGATACTAAAATAATGTCTACCTGAGACATGCGTCTGCTCTGAAAAGTGTTTGCAGGTAGCTGAGAGAGGGGAATCTAAGTGATCATTTATCCCCTGGGCTGTTCCGTGTATGTACAGTGTGCTTCAGCATTCAATATCATGTAACAGCCTGAGGGGGAGACATGCGTCTCCCTTGTACAGGTGAAGATACAATTCAGGTAGTTATGTCCACTATTACTCCGATCATAACAGCCTGAGGTGAGGAGTCATGTGCAAAGACAATACACACCCTGAAAGAGAGAAATCAACAAACCTTGAAAGCCCCCCCAAGATAAGGACCATAGTGAGCTAATAAGAGGGGTGGTCACTTCCAGCCTGACTGGGCAGAGAGGAGAACCTAAGCTGAGAAGAGGGCAGCGAAGGGCATTTCAACCAAGCAGGACTTCCCCCACCCGG